>NC_081412.1:644992082-646256214 GCF_030272615.1 Cryptomeria japonica
TAGTTTCCCAAGAGCCTCAACGACCTCAAAATAAGTTTTTGATGTCATTGAAGGTCCCACTGGAACTATGTCTGCACTTCTATCACTATTGTATACATAAAGTAAGTGAATTTTCTGTTTTTGCATGATTTCAAATGATTGAATTGTTGTTTTTATTAGTTTTTTGTTTTTGCATGGTTTCAAATGATTGAATTGTGATTGTTTAATAGTTTTGATTCTAAAAAATAGTGATAAGATGCATATTTATGGTTATTTGTTTATTTATGAACTTTTCTTTACATATATATGTAATATGATTCTATTTAGGTCAACCGATATCAACCATGGGAAAGAACAAGAAAGGAACGATGGAACAACGAGAGGCTCAAAAGGAAAGACAAAGGCAGTGTATGAAGAAATTGCATGACATAAGGACAATGGGAGAAGAAGGTATGTCATCCTCAACATCTCAATTCGATTTACCAAATGAATATAATGCATCTAATGCAATTGAAGAAGAAACATTTGAAAATTTACCGTTTGAACCTAGTGCAATTGAAGAAGAAATATTTGATAATTTACTGTTTCAACCTAATGCAATTGAAGATACCACATTGAATAATCAATTAAATGATGAACATATTACACCTTCTCTACTTGATGAATTGAATGTACATAATGCACCAATGTTAACACCTCCTAGAATCATTCGTAGGAAACCAAAGTATCTGATTGAAATTGATGAGAATATATTGAAGTCAATGCCCAATAAAATGAATGAATGAACTTGTAGGAGAATGGTTAAAAGAATATGGAAAAACTATTTTAAAAACTTAAATCAAACCCCAAGATGTCAATTAATTGTTCAAATGATAAAAAAATTGAATTTTAGAGAGACAATGAAAATTTTAGGCCTAAGATCATCTAAAAGTAATAGTGAAAGAACTATTGTTAGAAATCTATTTGATGCATATCAATCTATTGGTTCAAAATCACGTAGTAAATACTCTAATGCTACTCGGCGTGTCATTACATCAACCATAATGAGCAAGAAAAGATCATTTGATAAGCAAAACAAGTAAGTCATTAAACGTTTGTACAAGGATGCTTTAAAGTTTTCTATGATAATTTAAGGGAAAGGAACATACGTTACAACCGACACTTAATATGATCAGATAATTGCACCGCACAATTCAAGAATGCAAGGATGTTTTATTGGTTGACAAGGATGCATGTGACAAGCGATGTACAACATTTTTGGAATTTCATTGATGTTGGACATGGTAAGGGAGAGCATGATGGTGTAGGAGCATGTGTGAAAAGAGCCCTAGCCAAGGAAGAATTGAAGTACGAAGGTGGTGTTGAGTTGGTAGATGCAGAAACAATTGTGCGATGGTGTAAGTCTATGATGGGTCTAGGTAATCCAGGTACGTCATTGGTTCGTAGATATTTTTGGTTGATCACTGAATCTAACATTGAAAACTATCTAGATTGTTGTACAGTTGCAGGATCGAGTGACATACACTCATTTATGAGTTCAAATTCAATTTCACTAGTAATTTATACGAGACAGATGGTATGTTTTTGCTCTTCATGCATGTATTGTTTGTGGGAAGAATGTGAATCACAAGAGTGGGTTGACAAATGGTCTTGTAGACCATTGGTTCCCATTGATTCATATCAAATTCCCAAAGCACTACAATTGAGCCAGATGGAGACATCAGTGGATTTTGACCATGTATCCGACCTAGTGGATTCAGGTGATTTTTTGAGTTAATTTTTTTGCAAGTATTCTTTTTGGTTCATTTTGTTGTACATCATACTTTATTTTTGGTATTAATTAACACTTTATAAAATGAATGTCATGTGTATGCAGTTGTTGCAAAAGAGAACAATGAAGAAGGATCAAATTATTGTGTCATTGTGTTGAGCCTAAAATAAAATTGACAACCACAATCATTGACGGAGAGGGTATTGAGTACCCAATAGGGTCTGTTATCGTGATAGGAACATGGCTTCAGAGATACCCTATCAAGAATTCTGATGTTTGGTTGTTCGAGGACTTTGAAACACATAGACATATTCTTCATTTCTCTAACCTTGTTGTTGCAACAAATATTCATTTGATGAAGTATCGTGGTAGACCTCATAACAAGATTTTATCGAAAGTTCGTGAATCTGACCACGAGGCAATAATTGACACAATACGGGTTAGAGCCAATCTTGAAGGCTCACTTGATTGATTCTTACGGTTCAGAGTAGAATGATTTTGAGAATTTTGTATAAATCATCGACGAATTGTTATATATTCATTTTTTGTATATATAAATGCCCATGAGCTGAATTTTACAATTTTAGGGGCATAATTTTATATATTTAAATGGAAATGAGCTAATTTGTACATATGTACATGCCAAATTTTATATATTAAAATGGCGATGAGCTGAATCACACATATTGTAATACCAAATTTTGTATAAAAGCCCATGAGATGATTTGTATATTAAAATGGCGATGAGTTGTAATCGCACATATTGTAATGTCAAATTTTGTATAAAAGCCCATGAGATGATTTATAAGACATTTTTTTGTATAATCAAATAGCCAAGAGCTGATTTGACCATATTTAGAGGCAAATTTTTGAATAATATGTGACAATGTTTTGTGACTAATTTGTGTGTCAATGTTTTGTGACTATGTTTTGAGTATATGTGATGTGTCCTTAGTCAATCATGAGCATTCTTGATTCTTGTATAATCATGGAGAGTTATTTGAGTCATTATCAGGTCATAGGGGTCATAGATTGAGACTAGATACAATTTGAGCAAAAAATGTCATTTTTGTCAAAAAAATTGTCAAAAAAGTTGTCAAGCAACTTCTACATTGCGTCGGTAGGGTATGACACTCAACGTTCTAGTGCATTGGGATGCATGACATGGGCATGCCTATTGTAAAATTTCCCACCCGGATGCGCTCGTGACGACGGTTTGTGTACATGACGAACCGAATCAATTCTAGCCAATCTTGCAACTTTTCATTGCATGCAACAGATGACTTTTGAAGCAGGCAAAAAATGCTACCAATCAAAAATGGCTTCGAGTCATCAAAAATCGAGATAGGCCATTATAGAGGAGCCTCACGTGACCCCATGGGATCAAACAAATCGACCATATGTGTCCTGTATTGGAAGAAATAGTCCATTAAGTTTTGACAATATTTTGGACTCAAGGCACTTGAGAGATCGCAATGGTACGGAATGACTCTCGATGTTCTGGTGCATTGGGATGCACAAAAGGGGCATGCCTAGTGTAAACCTACCCACCCTAACCTGCTCACGATGTCGGTTTGTGTACATGACAAACTGAATCAATTCTAGCCAATCTTACAACTTTTCATTGCATGCAACTGACAATTTTTGGAGCAGGCGAAAAAATGCTACTAATCGTAAATGGCTCCAAGTCATTGAAAATTGAGATAGGTTATTGTCAAGGAGCTTCATGTAACCCCATGAGATCAAATGGATCGACCGTATGTGTCCTGGATAGGAAGAAACAGTCCGTCAAGTTTTGACAATTTTTTGGACTCAAGGCACTTGAGAGATTGCACCGGTACAGAATGACTCTTGACGTTCTAGTGCTTAGGGATGCATGACAGGGACATGCCTAGCATAAACCTGCCCACTTGGATGCACTTGCGATGTTGGTTTGTGCACATGATGAACCGAATCAATTCTAGCCAATCTTGCAACTTTTCATTGCATGCAACTGAGGGTTTTTGGAGCAGGCAAAAAAATGCTAATAATTGAAAATGGCTCCGATTCGTCAAAAAATGAGATAGGCCATTGTAGGGGAGCCTCATGCAACCCCACGGGATCAAACAAATCAACCATATGTGTCCTAGATTTGAAGAAACAGTCCGTCAATTTTTGACATTTTTTTGGACTTAGGGAAATTAAGAGATGGCACCGGTACGGTATGACTCTCGACGTTCCGGTGCTTTGGGATGCATGATAGGGGCATGCCTAGCATAAAGCTTCTCACTTGGACATGCTCATGATGTCGGTTTATGCACGCGATGAACAACATTTGACTATTGCGAGCGTGAGGGTTCTCTCGCACCAAACACATTGTTGTTTATATTCATATTGTTGATTACATATGCAAATATTCATTTAAATTTATAAAAGGGAAGCCACCAAATACAATGAATACACAATAATGAATTGAATATAAGGAGTTTTGTAGGGTTAATTCAACATTTTAGAAATTTTATCAAATCATATTCCATGATTGCAATGTTTTATATCATATATTTTTGTTGTTTATATTCATATTGTTGATTACATATGCAAATATTCATTTAAATTTATAAAAGGACAACCAAAAAATACAATGAATACAAAATAATGAACTCATTACACATTTATTGGATCAAATATCAATATTTATATATATATATATATATATATATATATATAAAGGCATGTCTGCCAAGTCAATACAAGTATTACAAAAATGTGGCATATGGCATGTCCAAATCGATATACAATAAAAATGTAGAATACATCTACATGTATTGGTCATTCTATGACCAAAAATAACACTATATGATCCTAAACTTGTGGTGGATCATCAAAATCAAGCCTCTTCGATGTAGTGCGCGGCTTTGTAGATGGCTGCAAAACCAAAATTCCAAAGCCAAGTTAGAATTATTTTGTAGAAAATAGTTCACAATTAACAACAAAACTATGCATTTAACTTTAATTCCTTTACAATTGAAATGTAGATTACCTCATCGGCTGATCTAGGAGCTAATGTCTTCGCTCTCCTCTCCTTGTCACTCTTAGGAGTTTTCTTGAAGACGTACTTAAATGGATCCACGTTATGGCTGTACCACGAAGGGGTCTGTTGTAGATTAAATGTACAATTACTACAATGTACTAACATAAATATATCAAAAACACTTAAAAGCTATAAGATAGAGAACAATGATGTACTTGTGCCTGAGATGCTTCTCCAGTGGATTGAGGATGGCTCACCATCGATGTAGAAATTGCTACTATTACCTATACAAAAAATATTCAAAGATTAAATACAATTAATATAATGATAAGTATTGAAGGTTAAAAACAATTAATTTTACATATCAAACAAAAGTGTACCAGATCCTGAGATGCTTCTCCATTGCAAGCAGGAGGGTTCACTATTGACAAAATAGGTATGGATATTTCCTGTATGAAAAAAGTATAAGATTATAATATATCAAAAGTTCACATGTGCACGTGCATATAATCATGAAATCAAGAAAATAAAATAGAGATACATATCTCCACCATCTCTTGATCCGCGGGTGAATCAGGTGCATTCAACAAATCCACAAAGCTCAATGGTCGTTGTACATGCAAAATGGACAAAAAACACTAATCAATCTACAAACCCCAACTAATACTTGATTTCAACATTTTCAAACAATTATACAACTAAAAATGTGTTCAATTACCTTCTTCCCACGTTTTGGCATCTTCGAGGAATTCTTTTTCTTAAGACAAGCCCTAGACGTAGAGGGGGTACCCTAAAAAAAAAAATTAACATGAGATATTAGTACATATAATAAATTAAACATAATTTTAAAAATCTAAAATTATATGACTTGCATATTCCATCAAAACAATATATAAAAAGAGTTGTACAAAATATGATACCGTATAGCCTTGTAGGCCAAAATCGATCGCTGAGAGCATGATGTCATCAATCTAGGACATTCCGTCCCCTATCAACACCTAAAAACTAGAAATTGGATCAAGCATTAAAGATAGTAAGTATATCTTGTATTTTTTTGAACTCAAAGTGTACTATTCTATTTTAACATGTTACAAAATTTATACCTCAGGCATTGAAGTTGCAGCTATAGTAACTGAGGGAGGTGTATGGGATACCACTGTTGCATCCTAAAATGCATATTATTTGTCTCAATTTAAATCGATATATAAATGAAAATTCATTTATGTAATTACAAATTTAAAGTGACTAATAAATAAAATATTATGAATTCAAATCAACACACCTGTGTCTGTGGCTCATGGGCAAACACCATGTCCATCAAATCATCTATCAGCGTGACATCCTCAACTATGTGAGCCTAACATCTACAGCCGTAAATCGTGCACAGATGATATGAGGATCCATTTGCATCGGCTGCATCATCTATCCCCGAGCATATCCCTGAGAAACTAACATACATATGTTGGATGGGCTCTTTGTCACCCTCTAATGGCTCATCATACAATAGAATAGGGTGTGCTAATGATGTCCCATGTTGGATGATGGCACCAGTCAATGTTGTGGCCGCCTGAAGAGTCTGTAGCTCTATCGACTCTTTCAGCTCTAATGGGACAACATGATGCACCTTGGGTTTGGGTGCTAGGGGGTGGCGACTCTTTGCGACTAATCGCCTACGGGCTCTAGGTCTATCTTGGGTAGAGCCACCACCTCTACCATGAAACTCTCTCATGTCAAAATAGTTTGGCCACACATTGAGCATGAACTCACAATATATTTTTCTCAAAAAATATAATGGCACCTCATAATTATTACAAGGTGGATCATCAAAGACCATCCACCACCTCTGCCAAAAAAGATTCTTCATCTGCACATTGGTACACCAATGTATGGGAAACCTCTTTGCATTAAGAGGTAATGACTGACCAGTTTTGGGATCAACAAAAAGGGCACATATTTGTTGTTTAGTAATATTTTTGTTTTTTACTCCATTGTATGATAGCCCATTGACATAGAATTGATGACACCTATCCCTAAAGATTCCCCATTTGGTAATTTCTATGGAAACAACTATGGCACCACTAGCTAATGTTTCTAGGCTAGTGGTGAGGGATTGATGATGGTCAAGTTCAGAAGTTTTCAATTTAACAATCAGTCTATTGATTTTAGACGTATTTTGTCCTAACTGATTAAATAATTCTTCCTATGTTTCGGGTGTGTGGTCAAAAGGAGGAATTGGGGGTTGTTCTTGTGTGTTTTCAAGAGGTGCATTTGGTTGTTCTTGTGGGTTTTTAGGAGGTGCATTTGGTTGTTCTTGTTCTGGATTAGAAGAATCTGGTTTTTGAACAAAAAATGAAAAAACCTAATCAAAATTAATGAAATTAAATTCAAAATGTAAAACAAATTGCATAAACAAAAAAGAAAGACAAAAATAAACAAAAACTAACCTTGATCCATTGCTTGGAGGACAAATCTAGCACCCCGTTCATGGTTTAGGAGAGGAAATGGGGAAAAAACAAAGTTAAAAACGCGTTATTCACGAGTAAATGAGACCCAGTTTTTGTTTTTTAAAATTTTACCAGGCACCACGTACGTGGTTTTATTTGGATTATTAGCACGTATGCGCTCATTTTCCTATAAGCAGTGCGTACATGCTCAATTTCCTAGGCATAGCGCATACGTGCTCATTTTCCTAAAAGCAGCACGTACGCACTACCTTTTCTAGGCTCGGGAAGAACAAACCTAAGCGCATACGTGGGAATTTCAAATTTTAAAACCACGTACGCGCTGCTTGTTTTTCGATGTTTTTCTTTGGGTGGTGTCCACTTTTCTGACCACCATCTTTGTGCACACGCCCAGTCTATCTTATAAACTACCCTATCCTTAGTTCCCCGAGTCAATCTTCTTTATCCCGTGACTCTATCACCCTATCCTATCTTGTCAGTCAATTCTATCCTTTCTTTCTTATCGAGAGATTGTTTGTGACCTTTTCAAACATTTTCATCCAATCTCTTAAGGGGGAATATCATTCCTATCTTGGGGCACCTTTGTATCAGTTCATTTTATCTTCTTTGAAACAATGCGACAAGCTGCATTGTCTCAAAGAGGGACAAAATGTAGACACCAAAAATTGTCCTGTTTAATTAAATAAATATTATTTATTTATTTAATTATTTGAGCCTAATTCTTCTATTAATTAAACAAATATTTATTTATTTAATTAATTCATTAATCCTCTTCTAAGTCTTTCCTCATTTAAATAAATACTTTTATTTATTTAAATTATCCTTCCCCTAAATTAAATAAATACTTTAACTTATTTAATTGATCTCACTTCTTCTATTAATTAAATGAATCTTTATTTATTTAATTAATTCATTAGTCTTTTCTACCTATGACACATGTCATTCATCTCTTAATTCCTACACTACCTACCATCTTATTATTTTATTATTTCCTCTACCTACCCTTTAATCCTAGCCAACTATTTATCTTTTACACCTCTTAATCTTATCCCTCCATTTCTTATAGTGTCTTCTATATAAGGAGATGCTTCTTTTATTATCAATCCTCCTACCAAGCATTCTAGCATTCAAACTTTCATATGCAATCAAGCCTGCTTGCAACCATATTTCCGTTCTTTGTTGAGCTCTTGCGCACACATAAATCTGAGAGCAAATATATCAAGCAAGATTAATGGAGATAGGAAGAATCAAGATTTAAACCCTATTAGACATGTGATGGTATCATCTTTGTGATTTTTTTGATTTGCATCGTCTTAGGTAATCTTCATATGTTATGGTAGATCTTCGTTGTTGTTAGACTAGGGTTTTGTGGTTGAATCTATTTAGTCTTTCAATATTATTGTTTCCATTTTTACCATAAACATAACCCATACAACAATGTTGATATCATCCACAAAGATATCCAACACAAATACCTCACGCAACAAAACAAATCATTGCCTCATGATCAATTATTTATATACGTACTATAGTTACTGATATTACCATTATTTCATTATTTCATCAATACATATATAGAGATGTATAGCCACACATAATGTATATATATGTACATATATGTATATGAAAATATACATGTATATGATCTTATACATATAATATTGGTAATGAAGTATGAAGATGGAGATTAATTAATTCTATATGTTGCATAATGAGATAAAATATCTTGTGGCTATAATACCAAACTCAACAACACATAAGTTGAGATTTTATGATATGGTCAACTAATCATATATGGCTTTTTGACTTGCATCAAATTGCATATTTAAGTTTTTGAATGCTTTTTTCAAGGTTGATATCAACAAGATACCATCTATTTATATTAATGTTGATATATCTAGTGACTGTGGAGCATGTAGGCTTAAAGAAATTCGAGCTATTGATTCTTAAATATTGTTAATGACCATGTCATGTTCTTAATAACTGAATCATATCATTTTGATGGTAGCAATTACCATCCCATTATCTTATTTGGGCTTTTGAAGTTGTTCTTTTTAGCGGAATTGCTCATGTTTATATATGCCTTTTATGGAACGGAGGTGAGGAGATATTAAACCTCCTGAAAACCTTTTTTTTGTTTTAGATTTCAATATGCTTAAAGAATACGAAAGAGGGATGGATTCATTGAATCGGTTTGGGAACTATTTTTTGGTTCGTTTGGGTTGAACATTAATTTTGAACTCTGAATAGTATTAAAGGATAGTTTTGCATTTTGAAACGAGGGGTTATCATCATTACTCTTCTTTTGCTTTGCGAAGGGAGTGGAGAAAAAAAGGGATTTGAGTGAGATCTTGAGGGAGGTTATGTTAGTGTTCCAAGCAGATCCGAAGAAAATATGAACTAACAATTATATGCAGATTTAAATACAAAAGATAAAGAAATAAAATAGGACATAGATAACACAGAGATTTAACGTGGTTCACCCAGAATGGGTTACGTCCACCATACACAGTAGTCCAATCTTTCTTATTATCCAGCAAAAATAGTACATCAACCTTACAATGCCTTAAGCATCCCAGCCGCTTATAACATGTGTTTTTAGGGCAAAAACAAAGTCGGCAAGGATATGTGCTGAGTGTACAGTACTTTGCTGATTAGTCGTCACATTTCAACAGGTTATAGTATAGGACTTCTCTTTCTTTGTTATACATCATTATGCTGGGAAATTCTTGGAAAAAGCTTGGGAGCTTACTATTTCAATAATCTGAAGAACGTGAAAGAAAGTCAATTTGTGAGAGGAAAGTCATTTTTTCATGTGCAAAGATGTATTAATGTACGCAATCTTGAGTATGAAATTTTATGAAATCTTACAGAATATTATGATTAGTGGAACAATGAAAAGAAAAGAACTTATTGGACAATGACCAAGTTGTCTAGTATCTTGAATGAAAAATATATTCTTAATAACCCTTGTGGTATCTAATTATTATGGACTCAATATGAGTCTCATGTAATTTAAAGCCAAAACTAGTAATGGACTAGAAGTAAACCAATCAAATACTTAGAAGAAGTTGATATTCAAACATAAGTCTTTTTTTAATTTAAAGACATTATAACTCTCCTAGTCACAAGTGTGTGAAGAGTGATAGTACTGCATGTTTCTTAACAATTCGTGTGATAATGAGATGAGATTACATCTCTCTTTAATATTTTCTTTATAATGAGAACTAGAGGTAATTGTCAAGGTAAGTGAATGTGAGTACATATGACAAAAGGTTCCACATCAATCCACAGGGGCTTCAATAGTTAGACAATATTATATCACGTGTATTCATATTTGGGGGTTTAATATCCTAAAAGTAAAAACAATATATTTCCTACTTGGTGAAAATAGGGGGGTTTTTAATTTGGGCTATGAAAAAATACAATATCTAGTGACAATAGGGGTGTTTTTAATTCGAGTTGTGTATTGGGAGGGGGTGACAAATATAGAGTGTAGGGAAATATTTTTAAAAAATAAGAGGATTATTTAGTATGCTATGAATGTACGTGATATAACCCATGTTCACTAAGTGAAGCCCTTGTGCATCAACCTTGTTTATTTGAGTCAATGAGTTTCAAACTATAGGATGTTGGAGGTACCCAAGATGAGTAATGCTGAGTGAATAGTTGACTTTACTTTTTGCTAAGTGATAGTGTATTAATCTTTGGCTAATGTGGTGCAAAGTTTTGTTTGTGTCCAGTCAATTAACTAGGTCTAGATGCATAGTCTAGTCAGTTGGTCATGTATAGTTAGTAGGTTACCTATAGTTGCAAGGTAAATTGAAACTATGTAGAATACCATACTAGACTCCAATGGAAAATTTTGACCAATTCCAATGTTTGTACCCTCATGAAGGGTAGGGCCACTTCCAATCGGAAGGTGTGCAGGGGACTGCCATGTTTGTGGTTAAAAGAAAATCACTCAAGTGATGCTCTCACTCTTACAGATTCACACTGAGGCTTAAGACACAGATCAATTAGTTCAGATACTAGTAGACTCTAATCTCTCTCTCTTTTGCATGCTATGTTATTTCATTACTTATTTTGAATGTAAGTTATTAATCAAAGGAAATGAACATGTTAGATTCATGATGAATTAGTCATAGCATTTTAGACTTTCTCTTATGCAATGCATTGAACAATAACATTACATCTTGAAATTTTTTGAAAAATGTAGAAATTTTTCTTTTTTAATTTTACTAGTGCATCTTTTTACTTTATCTTATGGTTAAATATAATTACTTTAAATGTTAGAAGAATTGAGTTGTTACACATAGCTTCCTTTAAGTTAACAATTTTTTATTAAAGTTTCTATGAATTTCACTTTTTTAAAAAGAACTCATATTTTTTAGTTTTTTAAATCACACAATATCACAAAAAAATAATCAACTATTTATTTATATCTCTCAACTCACCATTATATTAAAAATTAATCACTTTTTTTAAAAAATTTAAAAAAACTAAGTATTTTTTTTAAATGTTTCCTAAAGAGACTTTATAAATATCTTTATGTTTCCTACAAATTCACTCATTTCTCATTTCTTTCCTTCATTGCTCTTTCAAATTTCATTATATCTAGCTATGGATTCTATTGTTCTTTAAAAAAAAAAAATTAATTTTTTTATTAAAACAATAGATGTTTCAAATTTCAATATTCCATCTTGACAAGAAAATATTTAGCTATAATATGTCATCATTTGTTCTTTTTCATGATTATATTCTCCACATTTGATCATTCCTTCATCTACGTTTAATTTAATGAAGAAAAATATTTACAAATTTGAAAATTTTGTATTACAGCAAAATGTTTATGGAGGTAACAAAGTGTTTCTCTAGGAGAAATTGATTAAAAATAAACATTTTGTAAGTATTCTTAATAGATGTTATATGTGGAACTTTTTACTAGCAATGATTTTTCCCAAAAAAAAATAAATGATATAATTTTTCTTTAATATTGTTCATTTACATTTTCTAATAAATATTATTTTTGTAATTTAAATAATCAACAATTTTTTTAAAGTTTAAAATAAAATAGTATTTACTTAAATAAAAAAAATTCAAACTTTAAAGGTATTTTCTATATTTTGTTAAAGGGAACATTGTAAAAATATTCTCTCTCATAATAGGACACACATCCTATTTCATTAATAAAAACTTTAGAAAATAGATATGTTAACTCAGTTTCTCTACATATCCAAAAAAAAAAAAATTAAAAAATACATCAAATCTTTGACTTTGATGTGAATTGAATAAATGTTAAGAATATATATCAAGGTTTCTTCCTTTACCTAGAAGCTATCTCCAAAACAACCTCTTTGTATTATATTCAACCTAATAAAGGCTTGCTCAAACCTACTTTAAACTCAAATAGAAAAAGAAAAAACTAATTTGCGACCTTTTAAGGAATATAAAATCAAGCATTCTATTTTGGTTTTTTTAATTTTTCAATTCATTTCATTATTAAGTTCTTAAGTATGACCATTTCAAGAAAATAATAGTCATCAATAAACTAGAAGCTTATTCAAGCTTTCAATGTGTCATGCCCACTCTTGGGCACGAACGGAAATTTTTTTTTTTTAAAAAAATACTTAACTAATTATCGAATAACTAAATTAACATAATGCAACCTTGTGCGATTAACTTAATTAAATAATGCGTTTAGGGTTGAGCCTAAACTATATCTGTGTCACTCGAACAATTAAGCTCAGCTTAGGTAGCAGAATAACTAAGTTATCAATGAACTAATATTTCACCCTAACGGAAAATTTCACTAAACTTCCTTAATGATTAATTCATATCCTAAAATGGTGAATTAATCTCGACCATATACTTTTAAGATTTACCTTAATTTTCTATCTTATTCCACTAGGATTCCTAATTTAATTAACCCTGTTATTTAGGCACCTTATATAAATGAAGCCCCCATAAATTTAAAATCACGTTATAATCATACACAGTATTTGGCCCTCTTGGCCCTACTAGATAACTTAGTGTTGGCACCCCTCAAATTGCAATTCTAATCTACCCAATTATTAAAATCCCTCTTATAAAATTTCTTCTACATTCAATAATAATTTAAAGGAAAAAAAAAATAACATTACATAAATTCTAAATCAATATTTATGTGTCCAATTTAATAGAATAGTTAAATCCCTCTTCGAATTAAATTCTCTCTAAAAGAATAATAATAATACCCTTCTATAAAATCTACCCTCCATGTGCCCAATGGAGTAACACTTATTTTAACTAATTTTAATTCCTTTTAAATGTCATTTAAAGTCTACTTACGTATATATATATATATATATATATCTTTAGGTAATCATTTATAAACTTAACTATAACCCTCTTATATGTGGGTGCTTGAACTTACAATTCCCAAGAGAAAACTCATATGTTTATTAATTTTGGGAGTGTTGCCCTAACCCGAAAAATTAGGGTTAGGGCGAACACGTTAGTGCCCAAGCTCTACATTCTTTTTTTTTTTTTTTTAGTGCGAGATGTGAACAGGGGAGACGGCGGCCGCGGGAGGGGAGGCGATGTGTGAGAGCCGAGTGATGTTCCAACCACCCGGGCGTCGTTCGTTGTTTGCTGCTTGGCGTAGAAACCACGGCAGTAACACCAAACTCTGTCTGCAGGTGACGAAGGGGGGGGAAGTCTCCGGACGCAGCGAGGAGTAGGGTATAGCGAAGCGGGGAAGGGGCGGACCGGCCCGCGGAGGCTCCGCCGGCTGCGGTCGGCGCCGCCGCAGTCTGCGGCTCCTCGCAGGCTGCGGACGACGCCGCCCACAGTCTGCGGCCGCCGCCGCCCGGGAGCCGCGGCCTCCCCGCTGCACTAACACCGTCCCTAGCTTAGTTTAAACGTCATTTTTTTTTGTGTGTGTTGGGTTTTCAACAGGGTTAAAACCCTCGGAGATTATGTTGTGGGTTTCTTTTGTTAAATGACATTTTTGTGTATTTATATTTATATATATATATATATATATATTTATATTTATATATATATATATATATATATATATATATTTATATTTATATATATATATATATATATGTTTATATATATGTATATATATATAATTTTGGTAAAATAAATGGCATAAGGGTTGCTGCTTGAAACTGGCAGATTCTAAAAGGAACATGCATATATATATTTTTTTTTTATAAATATATATATATATATAAAGATATATATATATTTATATATATTTATATATACTTAATTTGCAGGACTTAGCATTTTATCAGTCCTGTTTATTTGTAGAAAAACCAGATCTGAAAATATGTCATCTTCCCCTTTTTTTTTGAAACAGATTCTTTAAATAATATGTAGGGGCTAAAAAAAAAACATTAATAAGTATCACTTTTGTGCTAACCTTCATTTATTTATTTTTTTGAAAACAACTTAACAATGCATTCTCCTTTAGCAACTATTAATGCAATCTCTTTGAGTAACAAAATGAACCTAACTCTTAATGCGTTATCTCCTTTTCCTTGCAACAGAATACCCAAACTATTTGCTAAATGTATTTTTTTTTGAAAGAGATGAACTTTTATAATCAGTTTTATTTTCTGCAATAAACAGCAAAGTAAAAGACTATTTTTTTATTTTTTTTTAATTAAATATTCAGCAGCATAATTTCCTTTTACTTGCAGGATATAAGAATATAAATGCTTTTCTTTTCTTTCCCAAAAAAAAAAACAAGGATTTCTACATGCAATCTAATGCCCTCTCTCTTCATTTATAAACTAAGTAAAGACATTATAATAAATTTTTTTTTGCAAAGTAGATGCAACATAATAAAGGATGCAAAATAAACACTAATACAAGGATTTAGGCAGCAAAACATTTGTTTTTTTGTTTTTTTTTTTTCTTTCCATGGAATATGAATACATTGCCTTACTAAATGGGAAATAAATACATCATTGCCTATCTTTTTCTTTTACAAGTAAACATAGAATCCAAAATCCTCTTTCCTTGTAAGTAACACAATCTAACTCTTTTCTTTTCTTTTCATTTACAACTCCAAAAGAGAATATATTGCCATATCAACTAATTTCTGCAACATAAAACAGCAACATGGTCCTTTATTCCTTCTCTTCCCATTCCCATGTAACCTGCAACAAAACACATTTTTGACCATGGGAAGCTCACCTCCCAGCCTAGGCTTACTAGAAGCCACCCCCGAGCTTGGAGAACCAAGCACTAGACGGGTTACAAACATACATACCCCACAACAAACATAGAAAACACATTTACATTCAAATTTCCCCTTCCCAAGCTTCACATTCACCACTTTCATGGTGACTCTTCCATGGGTGGAAGTGGACCAAGTACCTATGGGGAGAATGCCTACCAAAAACAATACTACATTAGCCACCTCATGGCAACACAAATGCAACCCAAATACTTTCACAACCTTATGCCCCCCAAAAAGGCTCAAGGCCATATATGCTCCCCTTATGACCCCCAAATGCATACACAAGGCGATGCATCAAGGGTCACCAAGGACTCCCTTGAGAACACTCTCCATAAGGAGAGCCTCTCACCCATGGCTGTCAAACTCCTTCCACCCCAAGATCTTCCTACCCTCCCAAGGATAGGAGATCTTGGACACTCCCAAAACCACAAGAAACACAAACAAATACATAGAAAGGAAAACTACACATATTAACTTCAACCAAAAACTTCATAAGCACAATCTTACAACAACTCTTTCATTTCACAAAACAACACAAATTATCATTTACAACATAACAAGAGAAAGAAGGGAGTAACCAACCTTATTCTGCCAAAAGGTATGCTAACTTTAGTTGGGGATGAGCTGCCCAATTTCCCACTATCTTTTCTCCCAAAATTCCACTAAAAATGCCAACTCCTACTAACTTTTTCAAAACAAGAAAAATCTCCAAGAAAGGAGAGTGGGTGATTACTCACTAAGTTTGCAAATTCTTGCCTAAGAAGGCCTCTCACACACTTCCCAACCCCCTTGGGTGAGGTGTGAGTTCCCATTGGTTGCCCTTCCCAAACTCTTGCACATTACTCAAATTGGAAAGGGAAAAGGTGGAAGAGGATGGGGAAGAGAGTTTAACTCCTAAAGGGAAGGTTCTCTATCCTAGGGAGGACTTTCTAAGTTCAATTTTCGTGCATCTTGGAATTTTCACTTTTTGAAGTGACTTCATAGTCACATGGGAGAAGCCACATGTTGCAAAACACCCCTAACCCATAGGTATACCCTTAGGACCTTTGGAAAAGCCTAAAAACTTACCCTAGGAGTCCATTAAACCCTTTGGAAACTCCTCTGAAGTTTACCTACGGGTCAAGCATGAGTTGATCACTCCCATGACTCCCTACCCAAGACAAATTTGGGACCACACTCATGTTTTTTGAATTGGCTTTGGTAGAAACAAAACTCCCTCCAAGAGACAAGTCAAAATCATTGACACTTAATCAGTACATGTGTCAAGTGACACAACAAAAATATAATATAAAAAAATTACACATGGAAATTGCTCCTTGAAGGATTACACATTGACATATAAATTAAATTTTACACTCAAGCATTATATACATCACAAATAAAATACATTACAAGGGGAGGGGTGTTGTCTCTCCAAATAGACAACTCTCGGCTTAACAAACGCACATTGGTCTAGGCTTGGTTCTCCATAAATTCCATGGTCACATGGATAATTTTCCTGCGCATCTCAATTAACACATTAGTAACTCCAAATAATCACAATTATACATACTCAAATACATGGATTTCATTACACATCAACATTCATACATTTGACAACAATAATTCAATATCTCATTCGTTCAAATTCAATTTCACATAAGCAATTAACATAATTTTCCCAAAATTGAACCATTCATAAATAGGCATCATTCTTTTATCATCAAAATGAAATCCTGCAAATTTTCAATAACGACATCCACCATCATAATGTAATTCTATTCTAATAACATATCTAAAGTTTCATAATCATCATGCATGAAATAAAACATCAGCAAATGTCAGTGTGATCGAAATCATATAAGTTCTAAGTCCATAATGCATAAAATAAGCATCCATAATAGTCTCAATATGCAAATAACTGAAAGTGTCAAACTGAATCGGGGTAGGGCCTCACACAATGGAATTTAATTTGATGGTACAGGAAAATCCAGGCGGACTGGTGATCAGCACCACAAAAAAATATTTTCAAATTTTTAATTTTTAATATTTTTAGAGTTGTTTAAGGTATTTTTTAACAAAAACAGATCAAGTATTTTTAATATTTTTTATGTTTCACAATTCTATCAATGTTTAATTATGTTTCCAAAAAAATGTTTGCATCTTTTGTCATTCCTTATAAATATTGATCAATTTATTAAGAATTATTTTTCAAAAATTATTTATTTTAAATTATCAATTTTTAAAAATAATCTTTGAAAAATATATAACTATTAAAGAAGTTTGAATCTTTGAAAACTTATTGGTTGTCTAATGATGATCCATGTGTTTTCATTCAAGACAACAATTTAAAATTTGAGGCTATTTGGGTATAGACTGCATATTGCAAATTTTTGAAGATATATCTTACATAATTATTGATAGTTTTATTTACAAGAAAATAGATTGTTTGATAAAGAAATTTTGTTGTGATAATATGAGTTGAATAAGGTGTTTTTTGCAAAAAGAAATCAACGAAATATAAATTATAAATTTTTTTTCTCTTGGTAAACCACCTAGCAAAAAAATTATATTAATAAAAAGAAATTACATAGTTTGTGTCAAAAACCAAAATAGATGGAGAAACCACATAGCCTTCCCTGTACACCATGACCCCAAATCCATTGTGGCATACCACACTGTATCATGTCAATATATACAAAATACGTTCCCCAACCCATGTCAATCTACACAAAATTACAAACTCATACTTATAGCAGAATTGCAGAAAAAGCACATGTTAAGATTAGAACGGCTTAAACCACACAAACTAAGCTTACACTTCTACATTTAAAAGTGATAAATACTCCTAGATTTAAAAGTGTTAAACACTCATAGTTGATTGATATTTTCTATGTTTAATACGTTGCTTAATGTATGTGGTCACAGTAAGAATACATTTCTAAGTTTAAAAGTGTTAAACACTTAGACATGACTAACAATCTCTAGAATTAATATGTTACTTAGCGTGCGAGGTTTAATACTGGGCGTTAAGACCAACCAAAAAATGACTATAATTGAAGACCATATGGATAGAGACAACTCATCATACACCAGAGAGAGAAGCCACAAAAGCCATACACCAAAGAAAGAGGCCACCCATCAAACACCATCGAGAAAATCTATATCCACCATGAGGTCCACAAAGTGAAAGACCTAGTCAAGCTCCTCGACAACATCTATTGCTTTTATGTGGATGAGAAAATCTCGCCCAACAATCACCCAATGTTGATGATGCTTGAGTGCTCTATCATCCAAGGTCAGTATGAAGGGTTGTTGAGGAACAATTTCTTCAGGTAAATACATCTTTGGGATGTCTTTAGCCTAGGGAATCCCAACCCTGAGTTCAACCCATACAACAATGTTGATATCATCCACAAGGATGTCCAACATAAATACCTCACGCAACAAAAGAAGGATATCAACCTTTGTTCCACCCAACTCCAATAAAGATGCAAGAAATATAGAAGAGATATCATAATTTACCTGATAGTGGTCTCCATTCCTCAGGAAGTCTTTCCTGAGCACCATTTTGATAGCTTCAACCTCCAATTATGAAGAGGTATCATAATTCCCAGAAAGGCCATTTGACGCTTCTCACTCTGCAACCTAAGTGGTTTATCCATTTTACTTAGCTCTACAAACCACCACTCTGAAAATTTTGAATTAGGAAGAGCCATTCCAAATGGGCATATAAATAGACTCACACATTGCCACCTTACTATATCAAATGTTATGTTCTTTAAAGCCCAACATGTCATCCTTTAGGAGTTACATCCTACCATGCGACCATTCAAGAAGCCTCATAGTATTTGTTCACAATTCTATCAATATTTAATTATGTTTTCAAATGTTTCAAACAATGCCTACAACAATCTACAAACTTTATGAGAATCTTCAAACATTAAAATTATTTTTCAAATATCAATGTTTCTTGGTTCTTTTGGATTGAACATTAATTTTGAACTCTAAATAACTTAGGCAAGGATAGTTTTGCATTTTGAAATGAGGGGTTATTATCATTACTCTTCTTTTTTTGCTTTGCGAAGGGAATGGAGAAGAAAAAGATATATTATTCAGTTTGGAGAGTCTTTCAGAAGGAAAGGGATTTGAGTGAGATCTTGAGGGAGTTTACTTCTCTTGCTTTGTTATACATCATTACGCTAGGAAATTCTTGGAAAAAGCTTGAGAGCTTAAAAAAAAAAAATTATTTATTAAATTGGCATGGATCTCAAATTTGTAAATAGAATAATTTGAGTAATTTAATATTTCTGGACATCTTTTACATAGATTTATTTGAAATATTGTTTTAATTAAAAAACTAAAAAAATGTTTGTTAAATCTTTAATTTATAAATTTGATTTTAAGCCTTCAGAAAATTCAAAATGCTCGTTTTATATTCAGAATGAAAAATGTGCTCATGTTTACACTTCCAGATTAAATCTTACCTCTCCATTTTATGTAGATAATACTATCATAGGTAGACACTAATTCATATCAAGTGTTCCCATACATATTTGTTAAAGATTACCTACTTCAACACAAATTTAACATTAATAAGTACAATTTGTACAATAAGAATATAATGAATATATGATTGGCAATATATAAATTTACTAAGATCAACAATATGAAATATCCCAATTCGTTTGCATTTATGTTTAATAGGCAAAATGTTAAATTATTTTAATTTCAAAAAATGATCACACCAATTAATATTTTTACTTTTAATTTCATCATATCTTATGATTAGCAATAATGAGAATACAATGAATATATGATTAGCAATATCTTATCTGTGTCTTTTATAAATTTTCTAAGCTCAACAATATGAAATATTGTTTAATTCATCTTTAAAATGTCTAAATTCATTTGCATTTATGTTTAATAACTAAAAGGTTATTTTATTTTAATTTCAAAAAACTATCACACCAATTAATATTTTTACTTTTAATTTCATCATATCTTTAAAATAGAATAAATTTGAAGGAAATCATTTTGTACTCAACTCTATGTTTTGGTAGTAGTATCTCTACAAATGACCAAGTTTATATGACATTGAGATATTTACAACTTTGACATGCTCTTTGTTAGGATGTAGTAGTGCATACATTCCACTCTCGAGAAGGGAACTGGATTACCTTGAGATAGTTACAACTTTGATTCACTGTGTATTTTTTGCCAATAATTTATTCCAACATGATGTTTTGAGCCCTTTATATAAAATTCTACATTATAATTTAGAAATAAATGATTTACATATCTTTAAAATATTATGATTCAATATACCCCCTCCATTGAATACAAATACCTATCAACATACCCATTATACAAGTGTTGTGAGTACTAAATATTATTGTATTAAAATTCTCAAATCTAGACAAACAAAATTTCTTCTTGAAGTTTTATTAACTACAATTTATATTATTTGACATAATCAAGTAAGAGATCAGTTTGTTAATTAGGGAGCATTCATCACCACATTAAATTCGCTTTCTTCTTCAACCATTCTTTGTTTCAAGAATTATTGAGAGGACTTACATCATGTAAAATTAATAAATAAAAAGATCAAAATAGTGTTTTCAGATTTGAACTTTTTTTTATGAAGAAATTTATTATGTAGATTTTATTTAGTTATAACATTTACATATATAATCTTTATAAATTATATCTTTCGTATAATTTTAATAAATATTTAAAAAAATTATTACAATTATGATTTCATAAAGAAGATTATTTTAAAAAAATTAAAAAATACTTTTGTGAAGAATTTTTCAACAATGATTATAAAAATTTTCTAGTAATAATTAATGTTAAAAATTAATCTAAAATATATAGAAAATTATTAAGAACATAAAAATTCATATTAAAAAAATGAGATATCCTCTAATAATATTATTATGATATAATTAATTTAAAATTGTAAAGGTAGATTTCTTACCTAATCTCCCACCGGAGTTACCATTTCAAAATTGGTTGTCCAAATCTCGATGGATCACTACTGTGTTAAGGAATCCCATGCTATAAAGCGTGACTTTGTACATTGGAGATTCAAGCCATCCATTACATTTCTCCAAAGAAGCTTTAAGCTTACGTTGTGCTTGTCCTCGCCTGAAGCAACAACATGAAGAGCAGTTGAGTGTATGTTGTCCATGGCTTCCTATCAAAATGCCAAGCTTCACGATCTCTGCTTTCCATGTGAGCTCAAAAAGCCCACGACTTCGCCCTCACTCTCCAAAATAGTGTGATGAATGAAAGGGAGCGCGCGGCGCAAACCTGCTTGAACGGATTTGAGTGCCACCAATCCCATCAGAGCTCTCATGTCGTCCAAGCTGTCAACTGTCTGTTCTTGGATGGATTGTTTGCACATACCTTTTCCAAAGTGGTGAAGGCCCAGCAGTAGTTGGTGGCAGGGACCAGGTATTATTTGATGCTAGAGGTTCTGGATGGTGCGCAGAGCAAGCTATATAGAGCTGTTATATTATCTTTCATCGATCTGTTTCAGCAGCCCCCAACAAAAGTTCCTTGCCTTTATCTGCATTTTGTTCAACTGGTAAGGCTTGGACGGTGGTCTTTCATTCCTCATAAATGAAGGATGGATGATAGGACTAAAGAGTTGTGTCTGTTACTGGTAGCATGCACACTCTATTTATCTTTCGGTGCTATTAACAGAGGACTTGTCTCATGATATCGAAAATGTCAAATCTGTCGCTCTCCAGGCAACTCTTCCACTACCAGCGGTTTCATCCTCACATAGAAGACCGTCCTTTTCACAGTGCACACCACTTAACAAAAACAAAGTTGACGTGCAGCAAAAACATTGAATCCGGCACCGCTTATATAAATTTCCCGGCAGACTAATATAATTACCGTCAACGCAAAATAAATTCCGACGAAGCGTGAGACATTTCCGGTGGGCTATACCCACGTTAAAATAGCCTATCGGCTAATTAAGTTCTTAAATATGACAGTAAACAAGAAGCTTATTCAAGCTCTCAATGGAATTTAATTTGATGGTACAGGAAAATCCGGGTGGACTGGTGATCAGCACCACAAAAAAATATTTTCAGATTTTTAATTTTATTTTTATTTTTTCTTTCTTCTCTTATTCAGCTTTGTAGAATAGCATCAGTGCTTAAACCCCTTAATTTCTACGACTTTAATATGACACTTTGAAAGCATAGTATGAGACATAGACATGTATGCAAAATGTGGAAACATGGACAGAGAATATGAACTATTCAAGAGAGTGCCTCAACTATATGCGGCCTCATAAAATGTTTGACTGCTTTGACAGAATGCCTCAAAGGTATGGTGTCTCATGGACTGCAATAAAGGATTTGTCATATAGTCTTTAGTTACTTCCAAGCAAATCAAATTGGGAGGCGTAAAGCCAAATTCTGCAACCTTTACCACCATCGGCCTATGTAAGGTTATGGATATCCATTCCAGCCCTTAGAAATGCAATTGCCATGTGTTCATAATCGAATTGCAGCGAGAGAAGCTAGAGAGCTGAAAGACACACATTGAATTGACATTAAGTTGTCACGATAAATGATAAGTGTGAGAATTTGTCAAGATCAAGAGGTAATGGAAAGCACAAATAAGAAAGGACAAAATGTGACAAGAATAAATTGTATTCCTATCAATGATGAATGATCAATTGTTCAATACAATGAATATGAGCCTGCTTATATAGGCAAGGCTATGAGCACACAAACATGACATGTGGCTCAATGAGAAACAATTGTAGGTAGGAAATAGGTGTGGTAGGTAGGAGAAACAATAAAATATTCCACATGAGGTAGATCACCCATTGAATGTGGAATTTAACAACAAGATAAGACCACACAAGTTGGAAATTCTCCTACACACACTATCCCAATGTGGCACAAACACCCAAGTGTCTCATATCCAAATTACTATGAAATGCATTATCCTAAGTAAATTTAAGTAAGGTGTAATAATATCCAACATGAATAAATAATTACACCAACAATAAGTTTAGCAAGAAGGAAGAGACGCGAAGCTTTTCAGAAGGGAAGAGAAGATTAAAATCTACTGACATTGAGTTGTCAAGACAAACGATAAATTTAGCGACAAGGAAGAGATGTGAGGCTTTTGAGAAGGGAAGAGAAGATTGAAATCTATTTATGTGGGTATTATGTAAGAGAGAAGGAAGCCAATGAAAGGTCATATTTGTAAAGGAATGTTATTTTGTAAGTTTTTGACATGGCAAGAAAAGATTGAAATCTATTTAATAAGGTATTATGTAGAAAAAGTGAGGGGAGGTCAATGAAAGTTCATAATTATAGTTATGTGTTTATAAAGTTATTGTTGATGTAATTTTGTAAGCTTTTGAGAATGCAAGACAAGATTAAAATTTGTTTAGGAGGGTATTGTGTAGAGAGAGTGAGAGGAAGATCAATAAAATGCCATAATTGTAATTGTATGTTTGCAAAATTATTGAGAATATAATTTTACAAGCTTTTTAGAAGGCAAGAGAAGATTGAAATCAGTTTAAGAGGGTATTGTGTAGGGAGGGCTAGAGGCAGGCCAATGAAAGGCTATAATTGTAATTGTGTGTTTGCAAGTTATTGAGAATGTAATTTTGCTTCTTTGGTTGCAGATCATGTGATTTAATTCAATGAATTGAATGTTGTAGGCAAGAGGAGCCCTCTTGCATCATTTAATGTGTTGACTTACCAACCTTAAACCAATAAGACTCTATATTATTTTTAATACCTTTAAGTCTTTTTGAAAGATAAATATATTTTGTTATCACATAAAGAAAATCTTGATAAATTTGGAATATGACTTTTTGGCATTGTATTCAAGGCTAAAATAATTCAAATAAGCTATCGATTGGCTAATAGTTTATTCAAATCTCTATGAAGTTGCATTTAATAGTCAAGCAATAGACTACATATAGTTTGAAGTTTGAGTAAGATACCTATCTAATGCCTACAATAAAATTATATCACCACGTTCATGCATCTTTTTCTATTGGCAGTTACATCTATATATGTCACAACCTTATTTTCTTTTAATGCATTTTTTCTAGTTGTATACTGTAGTTATACAAATCACCATCTAAAACTACATATGATGTTAAGATAAATTATAAAAAAATTGCAATGTAAAACACATTGAAGCATTAAAGAATATGAATATCAAATGTTTAACAATTTTTGTTAATACATACTATTCTAGCTAAGTTAATTTGAGATAGATATAATTAATTTTTTTTAACAATTTTAATAGATTATTCACTCATTTTAAATGCATAAATTTATATAAATAGTTCCTAAAATTTTATGAAAATAAGTTATTTATATATGTATCTAAGAGTTTTTTAATCACTTATTTTAGTGAGTATATGGGTAATGTTTAATCACTTATTTTAGTACTATATGGGTAATATTTTCAGATTTTTTTTTAATTTTTAATTTTTCTTTCTTCTCTCATTCAACTTTATAGAATAGCATCAGTGCTTAAACCCCTTAATTTCTATGACTTTAATATGACACTTTAAAAGCATAGTATGAGACATACATGTATGCAAAATGTGGAAACATGGACAGAGAATATGAACTATTCAAGAGAGTGCCTCAACGATATGCAGCCTCATAAAATGTTTGACTGTTTTGACAGAATGCCTCAAAGGTATGGTGTCTCGTGGACTGCAATAAAGGATTTGTCATATAGTCTTTAGTTACTTTCAAGCAAATCAAATTATTGGAAGGAATAAAGCCAAATCCTGCAACCTTTATCACCATCAGCCTATGCAAGGTTATGGATATCCATTCCAGGCCTTAGAAATGCAATTGCCATGTGTTCATAATCGAATTGCAATGAGAGAAGCTAGAGAGCTGAAAGACACACATCGAATGGACATTAAATTGTCAAGATAAATGATAAGCTGAGAATTTGTCAAGATCAAGAGGCAATGAAAAGCACAAATAAGAGAGAACAAAATGTGACAAGAATAAACTATATTCCTATCAATGATGAATCATCAATTATTTAATATGATGAATATGAGCCTACTTATATAGGCAAGCATGACATGTGGCTCAATGAGAAACAAGGGTAGGTAGGAAATAGGTGTGGTAGCTAGGAGAAAAAATAAAATATTCCACATGAGGTGGATCACCCATTGAATGTGGAATGTAACAACAAGATAAGACCACAAAAGGTGGGAATTCTCCTACACACACTATTCCAATGTGGCACAAAAACCTAAGTGTCTCATACCCAAATTACTATGAAATGCATTATCCTAAGTAAACTTAAGTAAGGTGTAGTAATATCCAACATGAATAAATAATTGCACCAACAATAAGTTTAGCAAGAAGGAAGAGATGCGAAGCTTTTGAGATGGGAAGAGAAGATTAAAATCTATGAAAATTGAGTTGTCAAGACAAATGATAAATTTAGCGAGAAGGAAGAGATGTGAGGCTTTTGAGAAGGGAAGAGAATATTGAAATCTATTTATGAGGGTATTATGTAAGAGTGAAAAGGAATCCAATGAAATGTCATAATTGTAAAGGAATTTAATTTTGTAATTTTTTGACATGGCAAGAAAAGATTCAAATCTATTTAATAAGGTATTATATAGAAAAAGTGAGGGGAGCTCAATGAAAGTTCATAATTATAGTTATGTGTTTATAAAGGTATTGTTGATGTAATTTTGCAAACTTCTGAGAATGCAAGAGAAGATTAAAATTTGTTTAGGAGGGTATTGTGTAGAGAGAGTGAGAGGGAGATCAATGAAAGGCCATAATTGTAATTGTATGTTTGCAAAATTATTGAGAATGTAATTTTACAAGCTTTTTAGAAGGAAAGAGAAGATTGAAATCAGTTTAAGAGGGTATTGTGTAGAGAGGGCTAGAGGTAGGCCAATGAAAGGCTATAATTGTAATTGTGTGTTTGCAAGTTATTGAGAATGTAATTTTGCTTCTTTGGTTGCAGACAATGTGATTTAATTCAATGAATTGAATGTTATATGCAAGAGGAGCCCTCTTGCATCATTTGATGTGTTGACTTATCAACCTTAAACCAATACCACTCAAGGCTAAAATAATTCAAATACATCATCGATTGGCTAATAGTTTATTCAAATCTCTATGAAGTTGTATTTAATAGTCAAGCAATAGACTACATATAGTTTGAAGTTTGAGTAAGATACCTATCTAATACCTACAAAAAATTATATCACCACATTCATGCGTCTTTTTCTATTGTCAGTTGCATCTATATATGTCACAACCTTATTTTCTTTTAATACATTTTTTCTAGTTGTAAACTGTAGCTATACAAATCACCACCTAAAACTACATATGATGTTAAGATAAATAATAAAAAATTTGCAATGTAAAACGCATTGAAGCATTAAAGAATATGAATATCAAATGTTTAACATTTTTTGTTAATGCATACTATTCTACCTAAGTTAATTTGAGATAGATAACAATTTTAATAGATTATTCACTCATTTTCTATACATAAAATTTATATAAATAGTGCCTTAAATTTCATGAAAATGAGTTATTTATATATGTATCTAAGATTTTTTTAATAACTTATTTTAGTAACTATATGGGTAATGTTTAAAAAAAAGAAAAAACAAATAATTTCAACAATATATAATATTATTTAAAAAATATATATGTTTTAAAAAAGATAATTCGAACAAAGAGAAAAATAATTTCATATTTTATTTTTATTAAATTTTAAATAAAAGTTATTTTTTTTGTTAAACAAATTATAACTTTCAATTTTTCTCAAATAAAATAAAAAATATTTGTCATGACAAAGACAATAAAAATAATATTGAGATATTAAATATATGTATCTAAAATAATATTAAGAAATATAATTTAAAGCTAGTTTATTTACTTAAATAAATTTTTTTTAATGTAAATGATAAGTTCAAACTATTACACTCCACCCACTTCACTGTAAAATGCCTTGCACATTAATAAAGGGAGACGTAATTAATATTATTGGCTGCCCATCGTTGGCATCCGAGTAACTTCCTAAAACTTAAATAGCAGTATGATATTTTTTGCTGACGGTAACGCACAAATACCTTTTGAAATTTATAATAAATTCAGCTGCATAGTCGAAAACAACCATGCAGTTGGATTCTGATATTCCAGGACTATGCAGTTGAATCCATGTATAAATATTCAAAAACTATCAAGTTAAGTTATTTGCTGATATAAATACCATAACGTAACGCATTGCAGAACACAGCTCCTATTAATCGTTAACCTCAAAGTTAGTTAACCTTTGAAAGAAAAGCTTATACTATTGTCTTCTTTACCTGATTATCTATTAGACAAGCAAAATGATTCAAGTCAATAGAAAACGTACAGTATTTCCAGCCACTCCATCTGAAACCCAAAAGATTAAACTGATGCCCTCGGAGTTAGAATTTTTGTTAGTCCACTACAATCAAAGAGGTCTCGTCTATCAAATCCCCACTGCCGACTTTCCACTGCCGACTTTTCCTCTCAAGTAGAACATCTTGCCGAAACACTTTCCCGGATGCTCGTAAAATTTTATCCCCTCGCCGGCCGGTTAATGACTAGTCCTGTTGATGGAGGAGTTTACATCCTCTGCAATGACGCAGGCGTAGATTTCGTCGAAGCCACCGCAGGCGACCTCAGCGTTGCAGATCTCACCACACAAGACATTACGCCAGCTGTGAGATATTTTTTCCCCTCGGCTGCACCGTCAATTTGAAAGGCCATCACCTTCCCGTGCTACGAGTACAGGTAAGTTGCTATAAAATATTGCCTAAGGATCTGAGAAGGGTGAAGTTAGGGTGTTCTATTGCTAGATTTTTTTTTTATTGATTTTATATTTATATTTCTTGGTTTTTTAGACATTTCAATGAAAAATATGTTGATCTGATATCATATTTGATGATCACACACTAAGCTTAAATTTCTAGGTTTAAAAGTGTTAGACATTCAGAGTTGACTGACGATTTTTTAGGCTTAATATGTTGCTTATTGTGTGTGGTTTAAGACTAGCCCACTCTGAAACCTTAATTGTAAGAAGGGATTTGAAATTTTTATATAAGATTTTGAAAACAAAAAAATTAGGGTGCTCAACTACTTGATCCTCTCCTATATCAATCTCTATTCATTTTTGTGCATCTTTTTGAATATTTTGACTAAAAACGTATTAATATAATATGACATTTAATAATGTAATCTAAAAACAGTAATTATAATTATAAACCAAGTTAACATGCTCAAATGTTGAATCCTAATGTTCAGAATCTACATACACAATACAAAAAATATAGCGAGCTCTCTTTTTTTTTCTTACTTATTGATATGATATTTACAGATAACTCAGCTGAAAGACAGAGTGGCCATGTGTTGCATGGTCAACCACGCAGTAGTCGACGTGACTTCCTTCTGGCATTTCTTCAACTCATGGGCCCACCTCTGTAGAACAAACGACACTGAAATCCCCATTAATCCCATCCATGATCGTCGTCTGCTAGACTTTGGTGATTCAACTATTAGGCTTGGCCTAGACCCTGATGAGCACATCCCGCAGTTTTGCCCACCTCCACAGCAGATGAAAACCTTTCACATCACCTCCCACATGATCACTTGCTTAAAGGCTCAGGCTAACCAGAATTCAGCTGTTAAAGTCTCTTCTCTCCAGGCACTATGCGGTCACTCGTAGTGGTCACACGGGCTCGTGGGCTCAGCCCGGAGGAGCCCACGGTTTTTATTGTGGTCATTAATTGTCGGTCATGACTGGTTTCTCCGCTCCCTAATGCCTTTTTTGGTACCTTTATTCAAACCATATACACGGCCACTACTACCAGGAAACTTAACAGTTCGCCCCTTTCTTTTCTGGCTGGTTTGTTGAACAATATAATTGCAAGTCATACGGACGAAGCTATCAGGGAAAAGATTGATAAGTGGCGTAAGGAGCCCGTTATGGCTGCATTTGATATTCTTCCGAAAAACTGTTTGTTGTTGGGGAGCTCTCCGCAGTTCGCGATATATGAGAATGATTTTGGGTGGGGACGACCTGTAGGAATTGCGAGTGGAGGGAACAAAGAGTTTGATGGGATGGTGTCTGCTCATCCCAGTAGAGAAGGTGACGGAGGTGTGGATTTAGAGATTTGCCTTCCTCCACCCATCATGAGCGCTTTTGCTTTTGGAAACTGAGCGATTTAGTATTGGGTATATGAAGTCCAATGGTCATATGACTGTTTGTCTTTGAGACTCTTCATTTTATATCTGATATGTTTATATAAATGGTTGTGTGCAGTCCATACATGATGTACTCTAGAATTGATATTGGTTAATAAGAAGTCTCCCTGCTTTCTGCTTTCTGGTGGACGTAGCCACTTAGTGGTGAACCACGTTAAACTTCGTGTTATACGTTGTTATGTTTTAGTTTCTGTTTTGTTTTCTCTATTTTATTGTTGATTGTCATGTTTTTCTGCTCATTTTAAACTAACAATTGGCATCAGAGCCACGGTTGGCTTGAGCAGAGATGGGATCTGATTGGATAGTTGATCCTGGATATGCGTGCCCTTACTTTGTGTTTGATCCTGGAGCTGGGTGCTTTTATGTTATTAACAAACAGGCTGAAGTTTCAGATGATAAGGCCAAATCAGATGATGAAACTGAATCAATCATCAAAAAAATTTTGGCAGTCTAGACTCGATAGAGAGTGATGTCCAAGTGGAGGTTGAAACCAAACGTCATTGGTGGGATGGCTGGGAAAAGGAGGAGACTTTGGCTGAAGAAGAAGAGGGTTTATTGTATTCCCTATTTGAAGAAGAAGAGACTACTTTGTTTCCCTTCAAAGATGAGGAGGATGCCTCCCGAGGTGAGGAGGATATAGTCTCGAATCTAGCGAATGAGGACAACCCTGAAGAAGAAGAGGCAAATTGCAGAAGTGATGATTTCTTGATGAAGATTGTAGAAGTAGAGGCAGAATGGAATGCATTGATTGCACGCTTCTCTTCTAGACCTTTGAACCTTGTAATTAAAGATTCAAAAGGTGCCAAGGATAGTGTGGACTTGGCAAAGGCGGATGGAATTCCAAACGATGATGTTCTGTCATGAGGGACCATCGATGATCTTAAGGATTCATTTCAGGATGAAGGGTTCATTTTAGAACTAGTTAATGATATTTTCAATGTTTTGGATATATCAGCCACAGGAGTTAATCGTAATGTCATGGTTCAGTGGTTAGGTTTTATTCAGTCTGAGGTGCTTTGGAGAAGATGAATCCGAAGTGTATGCGAGCAGAAGATCATGAAACTATAATCTAGCAGGCTAGTTGTAATGTGAATTTCAAAAATGGAAGCAGGGATGCCAGTGCATGGTTGTGCCAGTTGGCCTTCACAGCGGAGATTGTTGGGTATATGAACCCCAATGGTCACATGACTGTTTGTCTTCCCTAGACTCTTCATTTCATCTCTGATATGTTTATATAAATGGTTGTGTGCAGCCCATACATGATGTACTATAGAATTGATATTGGTTAATAAGAATTCTCCTTCCTTTTTGGTGGACGTAGCCACTTAGTGGTGAACCACATTAAACTTCATGTTATGCATTGTTATGTTTTTGTTTTTGTTTTGTTTTCTATATTTTATTGTTGATTGTCATGTTTTTCTGCTCATTTTAAACTAACATTTAGAGATTACTACTTCAATCTAAGTCATTTGCCCTTTAGTGCTTGCCTCGATGAGATCTATATAGCAATCATTTCTTGAAGTATTTTATTCATTAGTTATTAATTTATGTTTATTTAAACATTTCTAATTAAATATTTTGTGCTCTTTAAAAGTGGTTGCATAATATATTTATGTAACTTATATTGTAAGGAAAAAAATTTTATAGTCTTATATATAAGAAAAGTTATTAATTTATGTTTATTTAAACATTTCTAATTAAATATTTTGTGCTCTTTAAAAGTGGCTACATAATATATTTATGTAACTTATATTGTAAGGAAGTTTTTTTTTAATAATTATTGATATAGTGTTATATATAAGAAAATAATTTTTTGTTGTGGAAGTGTGATCTTGATTTTTTTTAAAATAGGTATACTTTTATTTTCTTATTAATAAAATGTGATATATTTTGAATAATTATTTTATATAATTATTATTTGTATATTGAATCAATCTAAGAATGTTTTGCATGATTATTGATAGTTTTATTCTCAAAAAAAAGTGATTGTTTGATGATGAAATTTTGTTGTGGTAATATAAATTGAATAAGGTAATTTAAAAAAAAAAAGAATTCAACTATTTTATATTATTTTTTATGCATCATAATTCTATCAATGTTTTAAATATGTTTCTAAAAAATATTTACAATTTTTACCATTCTTTATAAATATTGAATTATTTGTTTACTAAGAATTATTTTTCAAATTTAACTTATTTTAAATTATTAGCTTTAAAACTAATTTATTCTCTTATGATGCTTTAGAAAGTAATTGGTTGTCTTATGATGCTTTAGAAAGTAATTGGTTGTCTTATTATGCTTTAGAAAGCCATTGGTTGTTTTATGATAGCACATGTTTTCTTATTCAAGACAAGAATTTAAATTTGAGGTTATTTTGGTATAGAGAGCATATTGCTAGTTTTTTAAGTTTTTGTTTACTTAATTATTGATAGTTTCATTTACAAGAAAAGAGTTTGTTAAATAATGATTTTTTTTTGTGGTGATATGAGTTAAATAAGGTAATTTTTCTAAAAAGAAATCAATTATTTTATAGTATTTTTTATGTTTCACAATTCTATCAATGTTTAATTATGTTCTAAGAAAGATTTGCAATTTTTTATTATTATTTATAAGTATTGAAGTATTTATTAAGTTTAAAAGTAATCATAGACAAATATTTATCTAATAAAGAATTTTGATGCTTTGAAAAGTCATTGGTTGTCTTATGATAACTCATGTTTTCTTATTTAGTCAACAATTTTAAATTTGAGATTATTTGGTATACGTTAATGTCGAATTATTCATAGTTCTATTTACAAGCAAAGAGATTGTTTGATGACCAAATTTTGATGTGGTAATATTAGTTGAATAAGTTAATTTTTTTGTAAAATAAAATCAACTATTTTATGAAAAAATAATTATGTGTCATAATTTGATGTAGGAGCATCGACAATAAGTTTATAGGTGCAAGATGAGGATTAAGAAACACAAAGGCCAAAGATCCGAGACAGAAGATGTGAAGATGAAGGAGCAAGTACCAAGTGACAAAGATGAAAATTACAAATATTTGTTCAAGAGACTAATTCATATTTGTAATGATTAACCATTAATATGATGAAAAAATGTAGTAATGTAGACTAATTCTAGAAGTCTATGTAGGAATCAGAGATGGAGAGAATTGAGTGGAAATAGGGATGAATATTACATTGAGGAAATCATGGAGAGGTTATGGAGAGATCATAGGAGATGATTAGAGAGATATTGTAGGAATAATTGAGGAAATAGTTAGAATTATTTTCTAATTATAATGTATTCAATATGGTCACCTCATATTATATAAAGGGAGAATTTGTACAATATAGGGAGGTACGAGATGGTGATTTAATTAAATATAATTTCCCTTAAAGGGGGAGTATTGTAGTATGCTCTTGATCCCTTTCTTCAAGTTTTATGTGTTCTTCTATAATATTATGAAAATGGATCGTGAATGGATCATAGTTGTGACCTTGAAAACATGGGTGCTACTAATGATGTGAGGACATGGTTTGAATATATGAAAATTGATGCACCCGATGAAGTTATCTATGATAGCAATGCAAAGCAGAGAAGGGTCCATTAGGAGGGGAATTCCCATAAAGATGTGTGATAAAGTATTCTCAGATTTGTATGAGCTAGCTTTTGAAGTTTTTCATGAGGATATATCTTATGATGAAGAGGTAGAGGTTAATTACATAGTGAGACCAGAATTAGATGTATTCATATGTGATGTTAATATCGATGATATAGGCAATTTGTGCCTGCAAGATATTGAAATGTGCAATGAAGTGGCTAAATCCAAAAGTTCGGGTATATATTCATTCAAGTGTGACATGATGTAGATGCAAGGTGGGCCATCATATGAGTGTTTTTTTAGGTACATTTGATAGTCCAGGCCCTAATTTTCAGCGGCGCCCCTTTGATGAATGCATTTGTTACTAGCAAGCTTATGTTGAAGATAAGTATGATGAGGCTAGCTGTGTGGTAGATTATGGGTGCTTCAAGTTTCCTCAGTTAGATGGTCATGTCATAAAGAATGGCACTAAAACTAGTAGTAAAGAATACTCCATTGAGTATGAATTAGTTTTTTTTATGGATGTGATGAATGTGTACCAAATGAAATTGAATGTATTTAGCTTTTGCCTAATTACCCGATGCATAATTATAGAGAAAACACTAATGATGATGAGTACAATGTTGTTTTGAATAAGGTTAGTGGTTTTGAGTGTAATCATATGTTTGTCAATAATAGCTATAGATTGGTGCTACTGATATGTGATGAGAATCAAATGTTTGATAAATGTAAGTTTTGGTTTTTCACTTTTGGTGGCTTGAGACAGCCAGTTGAAGAATGGATCTGATTTTTATCTAATTAACTTCAACCAAGGTGGAGGCATCTTTGAGGAGAATTTGGACATATTTACAGAACTCGCTAGGGAAACCAAAGGCTTTGAGAATCATGAGGATGAAGTCCCATTCCACCTTGTCATAAGCCTTCTCAAAGTCTATAAGGAACATGGCAGTATCTTGATTTGAAGTTTTGGCCCATTCCATAGATTCCCAGCTAGTGACAAGGTTCTCCAAGATATACCTTCCTTTAATGAATCATGTTCGGGTAGAGAAGATGAACTTGGGAAGGATTCTCTCAAGGCGAGAGGGTAGGGCTTTGGCCAGGATTTTATAAGAATCGTTAAGGAGAGTAATTAGCCTCCAGTTCTTTATGAGGGCTTTGTCCCCATCTTTAGGGATAAGTTTAACAATGCCCCTATTGATGGACTTCCCAATGGTGCCAGTATCAAATGCTTTAGTGTATATGTCATAAAGGTCTTTGGTGACCCACTTAATAATGGTTTTGTAAAACTCAGCAGGAAGTCCATCGGGGCCTGGGGCCTTATCATCCTTGAGGGCTTTAATGGCATCAACAATTTTTGTCATAGAGATTTTTCTCTTGAGAGGGAGAGCTTCAGCCTCGGAGATTATTTTTGGGATAATGTTACTTCACCTATTTCTAGCCTCTTTTGAGCTTCACTATCTTCTGAGGTAAAGAGGGTTTTATAAAACATTTCAAAAGCATCTTTGATCTCATTGATGTTCAGGAGTTTCTTATCCTCAACTATGATTCTGTCAATTTTTTCTCTATTTTGTTTTTGTTTAAGAAGATTGAAGAAGACTTTAGAGCCTTTATCTCCTAATTTGAGCCAATGATTACATGCTCTGATGAGGGCACCCCTGATTTTGACCTATTGATGTTTCCTAAGAATGTCTCTATCCTGAGCTACCCGTTTTGTCATGACAGAGGAGGAAGGATGTAATTGTATTTCATGTTCCAAGGAGTGGAGCCGATTAGTGAGAGTTTTTTCGACAAGCCTAAGATCCTTGGCTTTCTTCTGGCCTATAGTTTGGAATATTTTTTGCCAAGAGGAGACATTTTTGTTCCATCTGAGGGTGTGGGATTGGGGATATTGAGAGTGCATGTTAAAGAGTCTAAACATTTTAATGGCAGTTAGGGTATCCTTGTCATTTAGCAGGGAGGTATTAAGGATAAACTTCTTATTGAGAGGAATGATGTTAGGGATGGAGTTCCTAGTATTGATGATAGAAATGATAGGGAAATGGTCACATAAGGTTACTGGCAGAATAGCCACCGAGCTCCCCAAGTGGTTAGGGGAGAAGGAGAAAAAAAATTTATTAACATAGAACCTATCTAATCTAGAGTAAATTCGGTTGGGGCCTTGCTGAAGGTTGCACCAAGTGTACCATAGGGCAAAGGATTCATATTTTGCTGCCCTCAAGGGGGTCAAATAGCTACATGTGTTGTTTAAACCTATCCCAGCGAGGTTTCTCTTGGCACTTCCATTCGAAAGGGATGCCCCTGACCATATCATCTTGGTTTTCAATCATGTTAAAGTCTCCAGCCATGACCCAGGGGATACTTGGAAGGGCTGCCAGCTAATTCTAGAGGGACACTCTTTCCCTATGATCATTAGGTGCATATATAGAACATACCCCAAAATAGGAGCCTCTTATATCCAGGGAGGCCCAAGCCACTCTTTTACAAGGGGAGACGCCCCTATCCCTAATGTGATTTGCCCACTTAGGGTTAATGAGGAGATCAACTCCACCCTTTCCCTTAGGATGATTGGTGCATATTTTGATCGTATCTCTCCAAATAAAATCAAGCGTAGTGTCAAGGGAGAACTCAACAGATTTAAGCTCTTGAAGCATCAAGAAATCTAGGTGTTTATGACAATTAAGAAACTTTCTAATAACAAACTTTCTATCAGGCAACTCCAAGCCTCTAATATTCCATGAGATGTATTTCATGAGAAAAGGGGATTAAGAGGGACTGTTTGGGAGACCATTTTGATCTCCAGACTTTTTCTTATTTTTGGAGCCAAAAGGCCTGCCTTTATTTTTAGCCATGGAGGAACCTTTCAGGAGGTCATCCTCTTCCTCACTAAGCTCAATTAGCTCAGTTTTACCATCTACAGTTTCTACAATGTTCAACCTAAGTATTTGGGAGCGTGGAAAGCCAAGGAGCATTGAGCTAGACTTAATGTCCTCTAGTCCCTTATTAGCATAAATGACTTCAATAATATGGTTGTCCTCTATTTCATTTAGCAAAGATGCAGTCTCGGGGTTGGAGGTGTTAACATCAGGGGTAGCCTCTGCAAATAATGTGGATTCAGATCGTTTCGGGGTCCCAAACCTGAGCACCATTTTTGGAGGGTTATCACTCATGCTAGCATCACCAGCACCGTGATCAGGCTTCTCTAAATTTTTAACCATATTTTTAACCAAGGAGGCGGTCGAAGTTTGTGAAGCTTTTAGTATGTCATCATTCATAGTGATGGGGTATTTGCTACTGGTAGTCAATTGATTAGCAGTTTGATCACCATCTCGGATTTGATTTAAGGTGAGTTGTTGGGCATTCTTCTGTCTCCGCTTTCTTGATGTGACTATTTGAAAACAATCAGAAGGCAAATCCTCATAAATTTTGGAGGGGACGGAAGCAGGATTGAGGGGTTCGGTAGTGGTGTCAACAATCATTGGATTTAATTCAATAGGGATGAGGCCAAGAGCCGAGATTAGGGAGGGATCATCTTTAGGGTTAGTATTGTTTCCAACAGAATGAAGGTTGCTTGGTTTAGGGATTGACTCCTTATCGGAGCTAGGGTTTTTCAGAAGTTCCTGCTAGGTTATTGTTATTTTTTTGTTCCCTACGGTTGATGATTGGGTAGTTCTTTCAAAGATGCCCTTCTTTTTTGCACAAAAAACAAGCGTTTAGTCCTCCAAGTATTTCAACAGGGCAAATTAATGTTTCATCACCGATGTTAAGGTTTAGCAGAGAAGGGATGTCGACCCCAGGTTTAATGGATATAAATATTCTTGCATCAAGGTTAGGGACTAAACGCGTTGTTTCATCAACGCAAATTATTCTCCCAAATGTTTCCAATACCTAGGGAAGAAAATGCCAGAGGAAGGGAGGGACATCCTTAAGGATGACCCATCTAGGCCTTGAGAGCGCAAGAACATCCTCATTGATAGCCTCTGAAGACCAAGCTAGGGCACAAAAGGAGGTGTTCCCAACAGTCCAGTATTGTCTTTTAAGAATTTCAACCTAGGATTCATGATTATTAAAAAAGATGATATACAGACCTTTCTGGACTTGCCTACAAAATGAAATCTTAAGCCCTAACTTCAAATTCCAAAGATTATGAAACCAATCATCTAGGAATTTCCTAGGTGGGCATTTTTCAATATTAACACAAGCGAAAAAAATTGCAGTATCACTTAACCTAGTTTTTTCGGAAAAAATTTCTTTCAACATCTCATCATTTGGTGAAATACATAAAGAATTTGAGGGCACGGTAGGGCTCTTACCTTCCTCACCGGGTTGTTTGCCTCCAGGAGTCTTAAAAAATCTCGCACTAGGGTGGACTCCATGGGGGGTGAACTCACAATACTAGTTCCCACTTTTTGACCAACTTTGACACTTATATGAATATTTTGAAAAAAACCTTCACATTCCGACACCTATAACTTTTAAACCGTTAAGGATTTGAAGATGATATAAACTAGTTATTTTTAACATCTTGTTTGTAGATTCTAAATATATTTTTTTCAAATTTGTTTGAATAAAATTTTATTGATTTTTCCATCTCCCTAAAAAAAAAGTTTTTTACAACAAACAACATTTTTTAAGAGTGATGTGTATCCCAAAACGCATAATTTTTTTTATATAAATGATAAAAACTTAATTCTTTTGAATTTTGGTTTGTAACATCAATACCCAGGGCATGCAGTTGGTTTGATAGTGATATGTTGAATATTTTTTATTTTATTAAGTTTTGAAGTTCGACTAATTATAATTTAGATATAGGTGTACATTTGAACACATAACTTGTTCTTTATATATCAAAATTCAATTTTCTTTTTTTTGTTAGAAAGAAAACATCAATACCTAGTGCATAGATATTTTTCAGAATTTTTTTGAATTAGTTTAGTATTTTTCCCAATGCATTGAACAAAGAAGTCCAGGTTCGGTGAAAAACCTACATTCATAAGAAGTAAAATAAATATATATTAATGAAATTAAATATATTAAAAGTTATACTATGGAAATCTTATAATATGGACTAAATACTTTTAAAAAAAACTTTTAAATGAATTAATTTGACCCCCCAAAAGCTAATGTAAAATTGGTTTTTTATCAACATTTGATAGATGCAAAGTAGACTCCATTGCAAGTATGATTTAGAAGTAGAGAGGTTTGATCCAAGAAATTTTGATCCCAAGGCCTTTGATTTATCTCTCTTCAATTAATTACTTAAAATGGGACCTCTTAAAGCTTAAATCATTATATTTTTTTTAAAATGTATGATTTCAGCAAAAATCAGGACGTACCAAAAAGTGGGAACTAGCTTTGTGAGTTCACCCTAGGCAAAAGGAGCAACGGTCTCGGCAAAGGTTTTCTTTCGGGTTGAGTGGGCCTGCTCAGAAGGTTTAGCAGTCTCGGCAAATATTTTTGTTTGGCTTGAATGAGCCTACTTGGTGGGTTGAGGAGAATTAATGGCACTGCCATCAGACTCAGGCTCCATTGGGAGCTACGGAGGAGTCACACGAGCGACCAGAGAGGTGTGATTAATGGTTAGGTTAACGTGCAAAAAAAATACATTAAGCACCGAGCAAAAAGTAAATTATTTTTTACAATTTTTTTTTTAATTTAGTTATTAGTAAATTATTAATATAATTGATATATTATATATAGTTGACTATAATATGTTTAGGTTATAAAATAATATTGGTATATGTACTAATTAATTATAAATAACATCTTGTTAATATTAAATTGATTTGCATTGATTCGAGTTGAGTGAATTAAATTATAATTTATTAATTGTTTAATGAATGACTTTTAATTTATTAGAATTAATTTCCATATAGTTTATTTACATTGTTAAAATTTTTAATTTATTTTTTTGAAGTTAGTAATAATGAAAAAAAAAGAGGAGTGGGGGGCTTTATTAAAAATAAAATACAATTAGATTTACAATTAAAATTTATTTTTGTATATGTACTAAGGGGTTTATTTAGTTAAAATTTATTCATTAGAATTTGGTAATTAAAATTTATTTATGTCAATAGAATTAATTTATTGTTGAAATTTAATTTATAAACCTACTCTTATAAGAAGGGATTTATTCTTTAGTGTATAGTAAAGTTTATTTATTAAAGAAAAAAAATTAAGAGGTGATTAATCCTTAAGGGAAAATGATATTTCACCAATGATACACTTATTCTATACTATTGGTTCTTTTTCTTCAAGTGTCTTTATTTAGTCTCAAATAGTACCTAGTAGTAAGTAGATTTTCCCAAGACATTTAATACATTTCAAATATCTAAGTTATTTGTTTATTTATTTTTTTATTTTATTTTATTTTTGGACTTCAAACTACTTTTTTGTATATTTCAAAATAGTGCAAGTATTAAAGGTCAAAAGAATTTACCTACCAAGTAAATGAGTTTATACTCATGGTTACCCCTTTTATGTATTTCAAGCAAAATGAATTAATGTTTAGTAAAAAAGCCTCCTCAATTTAAGAAGTTGAACATTTGAACATACATTTACATGAGTTAGTTTTCAAGATACAAAGTATACAAGGCTATTGAGTGTACACAAGCTTTAGAAGTACTCATGACTAGTAACAAGAAGTAATCACATTTATATTGCAAAGAAATGAATTTATTAACATTTAAAATTATAGGAAAATTTCATAGTTAAATCTTCATACAACCTGAATGGTATAATCTATTTGGAAGAACACTTGTATTAATTAAGATGTAAAGAAACCATAGTTTTTAACAAATGGAAATGGAACCAAAATTGCTATTGTTTTGCAAGATATTACTAAAATAGACCTTATTATAGTTTTTTTTTCATGGTTGTATTAGTATATTACTTTAGGAGCTTTACTTATATTGCTTAATTAGCGAGTAATTAGACTCTCTTCTAATCTTAAGTTCAAACTTTGGTAATTAAAAGTAATGTGGTTATTTGAAGCTTATTATTAAATAATTTTCTCCCTTCAATAAGTAAATGTTAATTTCTTTTCCAAAGTCTTGTTATTTAATCATTTAACTTTCTTTCAAGCAATCTAGTACCTTCAAGGTATTAGGATTTATGCTTAAAGTGTAATGTACATTTTTATAAGCTATCTTCTATAAGTATCATAGTTTTCAAACAAATAGTACTTTCATGCATTTAGTTCAAGTTTTAGAATTTTAATTATTATCATATTTTTCTTTCAAGAAAATATTATTCCAAAGTAGATGATTTGATTGTGTTACTTTCAATCACGCAAAAATTTATATCTTAGTTTAAATTTCAAGAAATAATTCCTTGTATATTATAGTTTCTTTTTCATGGTTGTATTAGTATATTACTTTACTTAAGATTCATAAATTCAAAGTTAAAATTCCTAGTTGGGCAACTAAACAAGAGGATTTGAAACCAAAAAACTTTAGCAGCGTTCGGTATCTATGGTGCCTCTAGGTCATGCTTATGAGTAATGTCATCATGTTGAACTACTGCACTTAACGCCTAATAAAGATGAAACAATGACATCTGTGGTATCATCCCTCTAAATCGTCGGGGAGAAATAAGGGTCATTTGGAAGTTAAATCTAAGGGGCAGGTAATCCCCCTTGGATCAATAATCTAAAAAGATAAAATCTAAAATAAATTTACATCCGCTCAGTTAAACCCTAGAAAACCCCATTAGGGTTTGGTTGTGTGTTATGATTTTGGAAATTTATTTTATCTTGGTGATTTCAATGATTGATAATGGACTAAAGGTGACGTATTTAATAGAAAATAGGACTTAGTTATCTTAGGCCACTTTGAGACTTTTTGCTATAGAGCTACCATCGTGGGTAGCAACCGCAGAGAAATTGTCTGGGACATTGACCCTAGAAAGGGTTGCATACCCACCAAAATAGTTTACATTAAAACATATATTAGAAAATAGAACGACATACTTTACATCTTGATCCCATGTCTAAATGGGTATGTAGGCAGTCTAGGGACAAAGTTGTCCCTAGTACTTAGGCGTTCGGGGATGGGGTCTAGGATTTGTTAGATGGATTGCGAAGTCTCCTAATTGAAAGATAAGGGAAATTAAGAAAAAAGTAATTCAACGCATACTCGGTAGGAATCTCGTATGGATTCGCTTGACTTCCTGAGACTTTAGGCTGAATTCCATGACAAAATTCAAGCTTGCATTATATTTTTTTTTCTCCTAAGGAGGACGACCTTGGTACACTCCTATTAAAGGAGTGTAGTTCTTAGTGAGTGACTCAGGACCCGAATGGTCCCGATGAGTCTAAGTCTTTGGCCAGAGCACCTCCTATCCCAAGTTGGATCTAGATTCCTACCCCGTTTGGGTAGATGCCTATCCCGTATTGGATAGATGAAACCTCCTGTCCCGTATGGATAGATTCCTAACCTATATGGTTAGATGCTCATCCCGGATGGATGAATGCCTAATCCAATTGGATAGATGCCCAGAGTATGCGATTGAATCAAACACAAATGACTAAATAAGTAAATAAATCAAAAAAATAGTCAAAAATTATTGAGTTATGTAGAGTGGGTTATTACAGTAATTCAAAATGATTATCAATTTGATTAAACACAACATTTCCATTAAAAACATTTTCAAGCTTCATTTTTCTATACATGTTTCTCAAAATGTACGATACACTTTTATAGCAGAGGTATAATTCTCTATCATTCACCTTCTATAACTGCATTATTTTTTATTTAGAAAAGAGTTCATTAAATATTCATCCTTCATGTTTATTCTGAAATGTAAATCTGCATCTTCTCCATGCATACAGCTTCTTTAAAGCCAGTCTACTTTGTGCTTAAAGGAATTTTAATTCACCTCTATTACTACAGCAGTGATATACTTTGTGCTTAAAGGAATTTTAATTCACCTCTATCACTTCTTAAGTTTTATAAGATTTACCAGAACTATTACATGAAGTCAAAAGTGTAAACAAGTTTTTTATCTTATGCAAAAAAAAATCTGTTTGATTCGATTTCACAGAGTCAATTTAGGCTTCGTTAGTTTTAGCTTTATTTTTTGAAAATTTAAGGATCTCAATTTCATTATTTATTTTTCGACTTGACAAAGAAATATTTGTTTTGATAGAATTTAAATCAATGTGTTTTCAATTTATTTAAATAATTGAACAGTATACTTAATAGAATTTCATCATTTAAATTTAAAGTAACATTTAAGTAATTAATAATAGCTAATAATTAATAAATTATATTGAACTTAATAAATTCAATTAAATTTAATTTAACTATAAAATGAAAGTAGTAATTTCATAGATACAAATAAAAGAAAATCTTTAAGTTATTGAGTTCTTCTACTTGAAGCTTTGAATAAGTTTTTCATTTAATAAATTATATATTTATTAAATTTATTTAAATATGTTTTTATAATAATAAACATTCAGAATTTAAATATAATTATATTAAACTTCATTAAATAAATTTAATTATATTTACATACTTTAATTAAATAAATCAAATGAAACTGAATTTAAAAAATATAATTAAACTTAATTACTTAAATTCAATCAAACTTAATTAAATAAATGAAATTAAACTTAATTAGTTAAATTAAATGAAACTTAATTCAAAAAATTAAATCAAACTTAATTTCATAAATTAGATTAAAGTTGCTTACTTAAATTAAATTATAGTTAAATAAATTGAATTAAACTTAATTAAATAAATTATCTTAAGCTTCATTAAATAAATTTAATTATAGTTAAATACTTTAATTAAATAAATTAAATGAGACTAAATTAAAATATATATAATTAAACTGAACTACTTAAATTAAATTAAACTTAATTACTCTTCGGACATGTAGTGTCGCGGTTAAAACACTTCATTGGTGAGGTGGCCACCAAGGTTCAAACCCCTACTGGGTCATTGTGTTCATAGGCTTTGTGTCTTCATCGGGTCGTTGTGCTCGCGAGTTTGAACAAGTGAAGTGTGGGGATGTGGTCTCCAAGTTGTGGCCTCTGGGTCATTTAGCTCATGAGTTTGAACAAGTGAAGTGTGGGGATGTGGTCCCCAAGTTGTGGCCTCTAGGCCATTTTCCTCGTGAGTTTGAACTAGTGAAGTGTGGGGATGTGGTTTCACATGGAGCCAGATGGCGTGCCATGCTAGCGTCATCGGTCATGTCGATCAAGTTAAAAAGTTTACCAGACATTATTTTTTAAAAAATATTAAAAAATTAAACTTAATTAAATAAATTGATTGTTAAGAAATTTATTTATTTATAATTATTAAATAAATTAAATTAAACTTCATTAAATAAATGAGATTATATTATATTTAAATATTTTAATGCAATAAATTAAATCAATCTAAATTAAATAAATAAAGTTTAACTTAATTAGTTAAATTAAATTAAAATTAAACTAAACTTAATTAGGTCAATTAAATTAAACTTAATTAGTTAAATGAAATGAAACTTCATTAAATAAATTAAATAAAACTTAATTAAATAAATGAAATTAAAGTTGATTACATAATTTAACTTAATTAAACTTAATTAAAATAATTTAATTTTAATACATTAAATTTACTTTATTTTATTTTTTTTTATCGATAAAAGGCCGAAGCCAGATATTTTATTATTTGTTTATGAAATTATACATAACTCCACTCATGCGAGCGCCGATAGGAAAGAGTGGAGTCGAGAAAACCTCCGGCCTAGCCCGGGACCAAAGTCCGGCATATTTCTAGATAAATTCCAGTTTTGATACATGAAAAAAACCCCCAGGCCAGGGTTATCAGGTGGGAAGGTTTTTAATATTTCCTTCCCTTACAAGCCCAGAAAGAAATGTTTTCATTAGCCATATGCTCCCTCTCCTGTTTAATGCTGAAGTTGTTCTATAGTGATTCAGAGTTGCTCCAAGATAGCCCATGATCACCTGGTAGCCTACAATAATAGTTATTCAAACACTCGGCAAATTTGTTAGTAACAACCTGTTCGACCTGCAATGTCAGTCGTTCCACAGCTTGACAATTATGTTAGTATTATCTTGCCATTTGTATCAGTCGATAGTTTATTGCCTAATAAAACCTTAAATTATTTCCAAAGAATACATATCTCCTAAATTTTTAGAAAATAGTAAATTTTAGAGACAGAATTTTAAGTACCAAATATAATTAGGATAGAACAGAGTTGCCTAGAGATCCTTCCTACCATAAAACCTCAGTCCTCCAACTCTTGTTTATGCTCCTGGATAGTATCCTTAGTAAGGGTAAAATCCAGGCTACAACAACAAGAGTAGGAGAGGGGAGATTCATATAATCCATCCTCCCTTGCCCTGAAGTTTTATAGCATAAGGAGTTCACAGTTTGCAAGGTAGCCACGTAAAGTTGGCCAGCTTAAAATTGACAGAGACATCAGAAAATAGAAAACATCAACAGATGGCATTAAAACTCTAGCAGATGTCCCTCGAAATAAATCAAAGTGGATACCTGAAGTAGTATGCTATCTAGAATATCTATTTAACTGTTTTAATAGCAAGTTTGTGATGTATATCTATATAGTAGCTATTCCTTCATGTTCCTTTGGTAACAGTAATTTATAAAATATCATACTAATTTATTTATTTTTATATGATGCTTAAGTTTGTTTGTTAAAACTACTATACTGTTTGCTATCTCAAACATAATACAGATAACTATAATTGTAATTTTACTTTAAGTCCATGAATATACCAGCCTCTGTAGTGCTATATCAAAAAAGGAAGCATGCTCCCCCTGAAAGCAGAGTCACTTCAATCCTCCCTAGAGGACGGAGAAGAAGCCCTATCCTCCTCCAAAACCAGACCCTCAGCTCTGAGGTAGTCTTCAAACCATGTCGGCTTAGGAGGGAGTCTCACATGGAATAAGAAAAGCAAAAAGTTAACATTACGACTAATTACCTCAAATCTTTCCGCGGATACTGGCTCTCCATCCATGGAGATAATGGGGAACCGAGGCACTGGCCTATTATTCCAAAAGAGAATGTCATAATTCCTTGGCCGCAGAATACTCCCATCATTGTCAATATTAACTAAAACCCTCTCAAGGTCGCCCAGAATAGAGGCATCAAAGACCTCTCTACACAGAGCACTGGTATCTTCACGGCTTTTGGTATAACTCATAGTGACAGCAAGAAACATGGCGGCCACGTCCGTATTGGCCCTGGTTCTATCCGAGTTGGTGAGGAAATCAGGGCCTAAGATGTTCTCCATAGCATCAATTACCAAGGTGTGAGGGAGACACATAATGCGCTTAAGGCGATCCTAAGTGATGGCTCCTTCAAAGGCCATTTGTCTCTTTGAACTACATAGTTTAATTGGGGTGTCCATTATCTCAAGAATCACCACACGGGTTCGTAGGAAAATAGTAACTTATCCGCTTGACAGACCTTAAGCTGAGGCTTGAGGCTAAATGTTTTAAACTCTCCAGAGAATCATAATCTGAAAATATGAATTACAAAAACTCCACCTTGGAAGGAATTCATTGGTTTCTGAAAAAATACATAACCTAAAATGATACGACCGCAGAGGTAAAATCATGAGGAGGAGCCCGAAATAAGCAATCGCATACTCTACAATCAAGATCTCTGACAGCTCATAATTATTAAGACAACAGGGGGATCTTGCCACATTTTAATATTATTTAATTCATAATTTTGGGTTGATTAATCCTTAATCTAGGGAACCCCACCCGCCCCAATAATGATCGGCCATATTTTAAGTTATGGACCAATTATTCCCGTGACAGAGATCTTCAAAAATTTAAATGCAGGGCATAATCATCAGTGGTGACTGATACTATCTCTATTATTTATTGTGGCAAAGGTAGAGATTAGATTATTTATTGCTATTTGCTTTGGGTAATGATCTCAATTATTATCTTATAAGAGTTTTTTCCCTTCTTCTTTTTCCTTTTATTTATTTTTTTTTTAAATCTAAAGTCTCCTCATTGTTATATGATTGTCTGAAGATATTTGAGGAAATCTTTAGATGGATTACTTGATTCACTATGTAGTGAATAGATTTTATACCAGTGTACGAATTTATGTGTGTGTATATATATATATATATATATATATATATATATATATATATATATATATATATATATATATATATATATATATATATATATATATATATATATATATATATATATATATATATATATATATATATATATATATATATATATATATGTCCGAAAAGTGTATATATATATATATATATACTGATATATATGTGTTATATATCAATATGTATATATACATATATTCTTATGTATATGTATATACCTATATATATTTGTAAATGTATATGGTTATGTATAAGCATGTTTAAGGTGATAATTGTGTATGGATACAAGAGTATAGGGTTTTAATTATGTATCTGAAGTATTAGTGATTCTATATGAAATGAGGTAGGAGAATTTTGAAGATTCGGTTTTAGTTATAGAGATTTATATACAGAGTCATCTGTTATAACAGCTTATTGATTAAGGGTTGATTTTGGGAACAACATGAGTCAATGTCTTACCATCAGCTCCCAAATTGGCAAGGAAGTCAGCTCTCCTATTGGCCTCCCTGTCAATGTGGTTAAAGATGGTCCTAAAATGTTCTCATGTTTCTCAGGATTTTTTCCAAAGAAGCATTAAGTTTCCAGTCAGGCATAGACCCCTTTCTAAGGGCATTGATGATAATAGCTGAATCACCTTCAATGACAATCTTCTTAATATTGAGTAACATGCTTAAGTTAATCCCTACATCCAATGCTTGCATTTTGGCCATGTTATTGGTACTAGAACCACAGGGTAGAGCCATGAAGGCCACCTCTTCCCCATTTGAATTGTGGATGCTACAGCCAAGACCCACCCGCCCAGGGTTACCCCGCGAGGCACCATCAAAGTTCAATTTAAACCATCCCTTGATAGGAGGGACCCATTCACAATTCTTATGAGATAGCTCATTTGCTAGGGAACCCCTGCCCATGAAGGGAGGGATTATTAGGCCTTTCCTTATGAGTCTCATTTTTTCATCCCAGTAAGACATATTGATGTCTCTCTGGAGATTTAGGGTTTGGTTATTTACTAATTCAACTATTGAGGCTTCAATTTTATTGAACAATTGATACCATTGCATTTTGCTATTTTTGAAAATCCTCCTATTTCTCTCTTTCCATATTTCCCAAATCATGATAGATGGGGTTATAACCCATAAATGTTCAAACATGCTACTAATGTTCCTGATTGGCCAGGCATAAAAAAGATCCAGAATGCTATTGGGGATGGGGGAATACCAAATCAACTACTTTCTTAACCAACCCCAGCAATTATGAGCATAATCACAAGTCACCAAAAGATGATTAGAAGATTCTTCTGCCTTTTCACATAAAGGGCATCTACTTGGCCCTTCATATCCAAATTTCTTAAAAGTTTCAGAAGTGAGGATTCGGATTTGAATAGCCAGCCAAGCAAACAGACCTGCTTTCAGAAGGCACCTTTTATCCCAACATAACGATAAAGGTAGTTTGGAGCGAGGGGTATGTTTTTTGTTAAGATTATGTTTGTATCCCTCCTTTGATTCATATCTTCCCTTTTTAGAGCCAGCCCATATCAATTTGTCAGAATCATGAGTCAGGGCAATATTTCTTGAGGCCAAAATCTAGGATAAGGAGAAACTTTCCATGGCCGGAATATCAGGAAGCATTGCCGATTTCCATCTCCATTTTTTTAAATATCCAATGCTAAATTCTTCAATGTAGTCTTTTACATGAGATCCCCACAGTCCTTCCAGGGTGGGAATAATTGACTTTAGGTTAGGAAGAGTGATGAGGGGTGGGAAAGCACCCCAGGAGTCTCTCCAAAATAGGGCATCTTGTCCATTGCCAATGGACCAAGTTAATTTATCAGAAATGATGCTTCTATAATCTAGCATAAAGTTCCAAATTCTGGAACCCTTAGGAGGGTGGGCAGTTCTGAAGATGCTTATTGGGTCTAGGTTGTGCAGATACTTGTTGAAAAGGGTGCGGGCCCATTTAGCATTGGGGTTATAAAACATTCACCATACTAACTTGGCCCCTAAAGCTTTGCTTTGAATAAGAAGGTCTTTGATGCCTAAACCACCCATTTCCTTGGGTAAGCAGATCTTGTCCCAGGCAATCAGCGAAAGTCTGGCTTTATCTTCCGAACCTTGCCAAAAAAAGGTCCTGATATGACTAGTTATTTCCTTCCTCTTGGACACGGGTAGGTCCATACATGACAGTTGATAAATAGGCATGGCCGAGAGGACTGCCTTGATCAAAGTGGCCTTTCCAGTAGATGAAAGCCATTTGCCTTTCCAAGAGGATATTCTGTTTGTAATCTTGGACACAACCTGGTTCCAGAGATTGGAGGATCTAGTATCTTTGTCTAAAGGGAGACCCAAATATTTACAAGGCAGTTCTCCTTCATTAAATTTAAGGATTTTTAGAATGCTTGTTCGAAGTTCTTTGTTTGTGTTAAAGAAAGTTATATTAGACTTAATAGTGTTGATTTCTTGACTGGAGATATTAGTGTAGTTATTTAGAATATTTTTAATTCCATAAGCCTCCATATGGTTACTTGGTCCAAACAACATGGTGTCAACCACAAATTGCTGATGGGTGATAGGCTCCATGTTAGAGGTGATTTTTATACCAATGAGCATAGCCTTTTCTCTGGCCCTATTGATCAGCCTCCCAAGAGATTCGGACATTATAATGAAGAGGAAGGGGGAGATGGGGTCCCCTTGTCTGAGGCCTCTGGAAATTTTGAAGAAGCCCTCCGAGGCCCCATTGACAAGGATTGATATCCTTGGAGTTGCGATACATTTGAATACCAAATTGATCCATTGCTTATTAAACCCGAAAGCATCCAAACATTTACATAGAAAGTGCCAATCCACTTTCTCATATGCTTTCTTGATGTCAAGATTTATCAGCATGCTCAGAGATTTGTTGTTTTGTATTGAGTGAATAGCCTCCTGGGCGATGATTATACCATCATAAATGGATCTGTTTGGCACAAATCCTGTCTGTTCCTCATTGATAATAATGGGGAGGAGGGTTAGTAATCTATTTTCCATTGTTTTAGTGAGTAATTTATATAGAGTATTACATAAAGCTATTTGGCGGAAGTCCTCAAAACTTTCCATGACCTCCTTTTTGGGGATAAGGGAAATGAAGGTATTATTAAGTTCTCTAAGGATTTTCCCAGAGTTTCTCATCCCCTCTAAGGCCTCAGTGATTTCCCCACCCATGAAGCTCCATCGTTTTTGATATAAGAGAGTCGGGAACCCATCGGGGCCAAGGGCCTTGTCTAGACCCATTTGAAATAAGGCTAATTCTACTTCTTCTTTTGTTAATTTTTTGTTGAGCATTAAATTGTTTTCTTCTGATATTAATTTCAAAATATTTTTTATGAACTCACTCTCCTTGGCCCATTTAGAGCCCTCCCAATTATTAAGGATAGTCTCAAAATATCCCACAGTAGTTTTAGCAATGATTTCTGGGTTGTCAATAAAGTCCCCTGATGCCAATTTAATTTTGTTGATTCTATTTAATGCTCTTCAATGTTTAGTGCTATTGTGAAAGAAATTTGTGTTTCTATCACTGGCATCAAGCCAGTTATCCCTAGATTTCTGTTTCCAGAAGATCTCTTCATGAGCTAAAATCTCCTCATAACGAGCCAGATTGCTTTTTTCCTGATGATATAAGAGGTCATTCATCCCATACTTTATCACTTCCTCATTAATAATCTCCATCTCCTTTTCAATCTCTGTTTTTTGTGAGAAGATATTTCCAAAGTGCTCTCTGTTCCACCTTGTTAATTGTTGCTTGATCTTCTTAAGTTTAGTTACTATTTTGAAGGTTTTGGAGCCAATGACGTTGGCGTCGTTCCACCATTTTTCAATGAGTTGTAATAGATTTTCATCTCTGAGCCACATTTTTTCAAAGCGAAAGGGGGTTTTAGTCGGTTTAAGAGCTTCTATTATAGTTAATTGGACCGGGAAATGATCTGATCTGGAGATGGGAAGGACACTGGTATCAAAGGATTGTGACAGATTACCAAATAGAAAAAATCTATCTAGTTTTTCTGCAATATTGCAGAAACTGCGTCTTCTGTTATTCCAGGTAAAGGCCTCACATTTGGCAGTTAAATCTAACAAGTTGCATTTATGCATCCAGTTCCTGAAGTCTAAGCATGTTTGAGTCATCTTGTTGATACCCCCCCATTTTTCCTTGGGGTCCAGAATTGCATTGAAATCTCCACCAATGAGGCATGTTTGATCACATTCATTAAGAAGGAAATTCTCAATTTCCTCCCAGACTCCCTTTTTTGCATGTATTTGTGTAGGACCATAAACATTAATTAATGTGAAATTTAAGTTGCTTTTGAGGCTCACAACTTTACCACACATCCAGTTCGAGGTCTTACTTATTATGCTGAAGGAGACTAGCCTCGGATCCCAAATGATGGCTAGTCCACCAGATGCTCCAGAGGCAGGTTGCCCTTCAAGTTCTCTGATACCTATTTTTTTCTTTAAATTTGTTAATTCACTGCTATTAAGTTTGGTTTCTTGTATTAAGAATAATTCCAGATTGTATTTGGCAATGCATCGTTTTATGATACACTATTTGTTAGGAGCATTCATGCCCCTAACATTCCATGTAAGGAGTTTCATGGTTCATTGGGAAGGCTCTTCCCCTTCCCTGCCTCAAAAATATTAGTGATTTTAGTCTGGCCAGCTGCACACCCAGCCCTAGAGAGTAATTAAGTCATAGTTTTCCTACCCCTCTTCTTATGGTCGATGGCAAAGTCAGGGGGGGAACAATGCTTAATAGTGTTAGCTATTCCCAGGCCATCCCCAACATCAATTGCCGCATCACCAGAGGGAGGGGTGATCATAACCTCAGAGAAGGGCGTACACAATTCTCTAGCTAGCAGAGATTTCTGTAGTGCAAGTTCTTCCTCATCAACGATTTCATTAATAAATAGCTCCATAAGATCATCTGTAACAGAGTTGCCCACATAATCAAGTATACACTTATCTTCAAGGGCTCTTCTATTATCATCATCCTTCATGATGATGCTCTCGTCTGTTAATTGATTTTTTCCCTTTTTATTCTTTCATTTTTTGTTTCTATCTTTTCTTTTTTTGTTCTTTTTCTTCTTCTTTTCTTTTTTCTTTTTGTTTTTATCCCTATTTTCTAAATTTAGGGTCAGATCACTTGGAGATTCATTCTCCCCCAAAGTATTCATAATATGCACTGATAGAGCTTCCTGGTGACTGGGGATGGTTTCCAGAATAAGGGGGCCTTTAGATACGTCAACAGTGTTCAAGTCATTAATAATTTTGTTGGCTGTAGGTATAAGGATCAGCGAGAGACTCTGTTCGTTCTCAGGGTTTCTCCTCCTAATTTCCATTACAGGATCTTTGAGTGAGGTTTCTTTTCCCTTGCATTCTGATAACCTCAGTGTGTTATTTGAAACCACTGATCCCAATTTTTGTCTATTTAGCATGAAACCTCCCTTAGGGTTGAATTTAATGTCCAAAACCTCCCCCTGTGGAGCTTTAATGCATGTTATTTTTTACCCATAATCAGAGGAGAAGCAAGTCTTAGGAATGAAATCATTCGCATTGATCTCTGGTTTGATTTCATAGATTGAGTGATTTGTAATAATTTTAATGGGAACAAATGTTGATTTACCTATCTCTATATTAGCTAAAATATTGATATTAGAGGATTCCAGGTAGTTATCCTCCAGACCCTCGAAGCCTCCTAAAAATTCTCCTAGTTTTTTAAGGATCTCTTTATGGATTAATTCAACCGGCATGTTAGGGAGTTGAATCCACTTTGGAACCCTAATTTTCTCGACATCTTTAGGGGAGAAATTAGGTTTCCAATTGAAAAATTTAAAACAGTAACCCTTAAAAAATCTTAGATTATTTTTAAGTAAATTCTCTTTAAGATCCGTCCTATTGCAATTGATAAATAAAAAATCATTTTCTAAGTTCATGATACTTATCTAGTTCCCCGTGAGGGATTTCAGCCATTATTGAATCTCTGAGGATGGGACACCATAACCGAACCATTTGCCAAAGAGCCCACGAGCGTTGTAACAATCCCATAATTCCTCAGTATGATTATTACTTATAATCATATTATTATCTATATTGAAGACCGGTGGCTTCTGAAAGTTAGAAGGGCCATACTTGGGAAAGATCTCCTCCCCTGTTCTGGTAACAGAAACTGGATTAAATGAAGAGGGTTTCTTGACCCCAAGTGTGGTTTTGTTAGCCTCCGAAGCCATGTTTCCCTGGAACTTAGACAGAGTCATGGGCTGAAAGACAAGAGAACTTTTTTTGTAAGGGCCACCCACAGTTGATCTCTCTCTTGAGAGGAAGAGGGGCGCATGCTTATTCTAAGAAAAAGTAGATTTCTGATTTATGCAAGGTGACCCTACCCTACTCATAGGATAAGGCTGAGAGTTCTTTGCCAAAGAAGTTGAGGGGGCTTCTGAAAAAGTTAGACGGTCGGACAACGCCCCCAGGGCTCGTCTGCTAATATTATTGAGCTTTAAAGAAGTTAGGTTAGCCCCTATAGCTTCAGGGATTGGGGCCTTTAGACCATTCTCCAAGCATGTGTCTATAAATTGTACTTCCATAGGAGCAAAACTATTCTTCCATCACCCTAGATGCCTTCCAGACCCTGGAAAAAACCTCTGAGGTTTCGCAGGGGGGTTTCTGCTTTTCACAGTTTTGTCTGATATTTTCATATTCGCTTTTTCTTTTAAATGGTATCAGGGCATTGTTGTGTGCTTAATTTGGTTTCTTTAAACCATCAAAGTGGTATTAGAGCAATTAAATTTACTTTATTAAATGAATTAAGTTAAACTTAATAAAAATAAATATATTTATATTATATTTATATAATTTAATTAAATCAATTAATTTAAAATTAATTAAATAATTTAATTTAAACTTAATTACTTAAATTCAATGAAACTTGATTAAATAAATTTAATTAAGTTTAATTGTAACTTAAATCAAATTAAACTTAATTACTTTAATTAAATGAAACTTAATTAAATAAATTAAATCAAAATAAATGAAATTTAAGTTGATTGCCTAATTTAACTTTATTGAAAGAATTTATTTAAAAAAATTAATTAAACACAATTAAATAGATGAAATTAAATTTAACTCAATAAAAAAAATTAAACTCAATTAATTAAATTAAATTAAACTTAATTACTTAAATTAAATGAAACTTAATGACATAAATTAAATTAAACTTAATTAAATTAATTAAATGAAATTTCATTAGTTAAATTAAATTTAATTAAATTTAATTATTTATTAAATGAAACTTAATAAAATAAATGAAATCAAACTTGATTAATTAATTTAACTGAATTAAACCCAATTCAATTAAACTTAACTGAAAATGACTTCACTATTGCTCCATTCCTCAAAAATCATCTACAATACTGAACACACATTTTCATTTTAAAAAAATTGATATTAAATTACAAAAAAAAAAAATGTTGTCAAACATTGTAAAAAGAAATATTGTAAAAAAAAGGATGTAATATTTCTAACGTTTCATGGAATCAAATATTTGTTGAAAATTCATACTATCCTTTGGGAAGAGGTTTTTGTTGTAAAGGAAGATTTACTGGATGATAAATCATACAAATAGTGGCGAGATTGTTGAATTCAATTATGCAACATTAAGTTGGATGATAATTCCTTCACTAACAGATACTACTAGAAAGTATGCACCAATTGCAGAATTTGCCTCTCATGAAGTACAAACAAAAGCATATGAAAATATTTTTATATTATGATTCACTGGAAGAGTTTTAGTACGTCTTGGGAAACAACTAGATGTGACAGTTGCATTGTGTTGGTTGACAAAGAATATCATCAAATGTGGAAATTAGAAAATGAAAATGAAGAAGGTGAAGAAACAAATATATAGTCTCCTTTGCACATTGATTTACCTAAGAAAATTTATAGGATAACAGTAAATAATAATGGATGCATATTAATTATGGGAGGGAAAGTATCATTATACAATAGTGAAGCCAAAATACTACATACCACTGAATTAACAAATTTTGATCCACAAATTCTTATTGAAACCAATAAGTATGGAAATTATATACGATTATATTGTATGCATCTAGATTGTATTAATATATGGTGGCTATAAAAAATTTTCCACTACATTGTATGAAAATGTGAAAGCCACAATCATTTATAAAACTTCGATTTTTTAATGTGGAATGACAGTTATATTGCAATCGACTTTATTTAATTTAAAATATACTTTTAGATATGTTTTTATTAGATATTTCAAGTTGAGTTAAATTATTTTTTCAATAGAAAATGTTTTATGATTCAGTGACAAATTTAAGAATTTTTAACAATATGTTTGATCTCTCTATTTGAAAGGTATATTTTTAAGATTTTAAATCGTACTAAAAGAATAGAGTTCACGAGATATAATAAATTGGGATTCTATTATGTGAGAAGAATGTTAATATTCTCACCACTATCGCATGCGGAAAAATTATTGAGTTTTTAATTTAAAAAAATAGAATATAATATCAAAATTTTAGCGTGTGTGATGACTGAAAGATTGTGGTTTACAAAATACATCATCAATATTTTATAAGACTCATTAGACTCATATTTTATTATTGTTTACTTTCAGTGGATACATTACCATGATGTGTTTTTCAGACTTATATGACATTATTTCATGCTTTATCTAGATCTGAGATGCATAATTTATTTGCAGTATTTTAGTACTTGTGATTTATGGCATTTTATGGATTATTGCTATGTAATGAGACTTTACTTTATCTATGCAATGTGTAATTATATGTTGTGTGTCTGCGAGTGTATTGGATGCAAGGGGACGATTTTCCTTCACTTATTTTGATAAGACAGGGAACGTCACGATTCTCCTTCATTAATGTGCATGTCATGTTTTCTATATTGTATATATGCATGTGTGGTTCGGTGAGGCAGGATATTGCAGGTACAAGAACCGATAGGTACGGGGTATCGCCTCCACCTGGCTTCACAGGTCTGAGCGTGCCTTATATTGTCCGATGGAAGTGGAGGTAGTAGTTGACCCTAATTTACTTAGTTACACTCTTGTGAGTGTCGTCAGTTGGTCGTCATGTCAGTTTGTTCAGCCTTCATGTATTATCATTTGACTTTTTATGAGTATTTGCTTGGGGTTTGTTCAGTTTGTGTGTTTTAGTAGATTTAATTAATTAATTAAATTTATGGAGTTATCTCATAGTATATTAGAAATATATTTTATTTAAATTTTAGTGAAAAATAAATTAGATTAACTTCAAGCTATGAGATTTCCACAATCCATTTTGCATTTCTAGTGTATTTTTTTTTTCTTTGGATTCGATTGTGTGTATATTTTGAGCAAACCAGATTACTTGGCCAAAATGGAAATCCTCCTCTCGGATTCCAGTAGTTACAAAATTTTGTCTCGTAACCCATGCCCGAAGATTTTGAAGGCAGTTAGATCTGCTATTTCCAACTCCTCATTGGATGATTCTACCAAGTTTCGTCTTCTTCCGTCTAAGGAAGTGACCCCTCGTATATATGGGGTCCCAAAAATTCATAAAGCCAACATTCCTCTGAGACCCATTGTCGATACCATTGGGTCCCCAACTTACAAGTTAGCCGCTTTTCTTGCCAAATTAATCTCCCCGCTTGTTGGTAACTCCAACTCCTTCATCAAAGATTCCAACCAATTTGTTCAGTTTATCAAGGACACCAAGTTGGACCCTCAAGACACGCTTGTGAGCTTCGATGTGGTGTCCCTCTTCACCAAGGTCACTATTCTAGACTCCATAGAGATTGTCAAGCTTAAGGTCAATGAGGACATCGCCTCTTTGGTGGAACTTTGCTTAAGGTCAACCTTCTTCGCCTTCCAAGGCGTTATCTATGAACAGGTTGACGGAGTAGCCATGGGCTCCCCTCTCTCGCCGGTCATTGCCAACATATTCATGGAACATTTTGAAGAGGTGGCCTTACATTCTTTCCCCCTCAAACCAAAATGGTGGAAGCGATATATGGATGACACCAATGTATGTTGGCCCCACGGCTTGGACATGTTAGAGGAATTTCATACTCACCTCAACAACATTTTTCCGTCTATTACCTTCACCAAAGAACTTGAATCCAACAACCGTTTATCTTTTCTCGATGTCTTAATCTGTAAAAAGCCTGACGGATCCCTTGGTCGTCAGGTGTATCGCAAAACTACCCACACTGACTTATATCTTCATTCGTCTTCTCATCACCACCATAGCCAGAAAGTTGGGATCCTCAAAACATTGGCTTTAAGAGCCCATCGGATTTGTGATAAGGATAACTTAGACCAAGAGCTCTCCCATCTTCGTCAAGTCTTCCTTTGGAATGGCTACTCGAACAAGCAGATCACTAGGGCCTTCCTCCAAGCCAAATCTCATTTCCTTTCCATCTCGAATCCCGTGCCCTCTCCATCTCAGGCCCCGTTTGTCTCTCTCCCTTATGTTGAAGGCATTTCTCACAAAATCTCAAAAATCCTTGGGAAAAAAGGTCTCCGTTGTGCCTTCAAACTTGTTTCCACCATCAAGAGGCATGCCCCACCGCTTAAGGACACTAGGGATGCCTTTTCAGAGTCAGGTGTATACAAGATTGTATGCTCCTGTGGAACTCCTTACATTGGAGAAACAGGTCATTCGTTCATGACTCGAATAAAAGAGCACAGTGCCGACATTAAGCATGAACGTGCCCTCAAATCAGCCTTAGCCGAGCATTCAACCACTACCAAACATCATATATGTTTGGAGGACACTCAGGTATTGTGTAGGGAGAACAACTTTTTCAAGAGGAAAGTTAAAGAGGCCATTGCTATCATTCAGCACCCATCCAATCTTAATCGAGACGATGGGTTAAACCTTAGCATCTCGTGGCACCCTCTTCTTTTGGCCCTCCAGCGTCATCCCCGCCCCCCTCCTTGACTTCTCCCCCTCTTTCTTCTTCTTTTGTGCGTCTCCCTCTCCCCCTTTGGTCTATTTTCCTTTTTGTTTATTTTCTAGTTTATATTTGCTTTCAGTCCTCATCGTGTGTTTATTTTTATCTGCTCTTGTCTTTTGGAATTGTAAATTTCTCTTTTCTTATCTGTTTCTGGTTTTTTGTCTTTTGGTTTATGCCTTTGCGTATATTCTGTTATGTATTTGTATTCATTTATTTATTCTTTTAAATTTTAATTTTTGTCCCATATTCTTTTCTTCTTTTGTGTTTTTTAGTGGTTTTGATTGTGATGCTGGGCTTTCCTTTTTTCTTTTCTGTGGGCGGTTTATTCCTTGGAGTTTTTTAGGTCTCCCACCCTTCAGGTGGTCTTTTCCTTTTCTCTTTCCTCTCTCCTTGTTTCTCGTGCCTTCCCCCACCCCTCTCCTCTTTATATTCTGCCTCAAATCTGCATCTCAACATCTTTCATGTCTTGGGAATTCTCTTCATCCTGATGATGAATCACGGAGTGTGATTCGAAACGTTGATGAAAAAATATACACACAATCGAATCCAGAGAAAAAAAAATACACTAGAAATAGATTAACTTCATTTATTGTTTTCCTAAAATTTTAAATAAATAAAAGAATAAAAGAATAAATAAATGAATAAAAGAATTAATTAGAATTAAAGTATTGCTTTAATTTCTTTATTTAGCAAATTAATTAATTTGCATGAGAAAAGAAAAGAAAGAAAAATGATTTTTGCTTATTGCATGTAATTTATTCCTTGTTAGGAATTTTTTAAAAAAAAGAAAAATTAAATTGCTTTTAATTACTAAAATTAAATATTAGGGTTTTTGGGAAAAATATATGCAACCTAGAGTTTTAGTTTAAAAGGGGAAGATATCTTTTTTTTTTTGAGAGTCATGGGAAAGAGACAGAGATTTTGTGAAGAAAAATTATTGGAAGCTTAGATTTTGGTGAAGAAAAATATTTGGAAGCTTGTTGAAGGATTGAATCTCTCTTACAAAGTTCTTCCAGGAAAGCTCTACCAGGTTGGGTGGCTTCTTCTAGTTGTTTGTTTAAAGAAAATATTTTATTTCTTCCCTCTTTCTGAATGATGTGTGTGTTAAAATATTTGTCAAATCTAATATTTTGTCTGATTATTTCTTGTTCTTGGCTAAAATTCATTCCTAAAATTAATTTTAGTTTATGGAAGGAGATTATTTCCTGGGTGTTTGTAGATTAAATTTTGTGAAGTTTTGGAAGGATTATTCTGGAAAAATTTTGCCAAGATGTTTTACTATTCTTAAAAGTTGCAAGTTTTAGGTAGAAGATGGGTTTTACCAGAGAAAATATTCCCTTTTGGCGGGGTTTGGTTTCAATATTTGGCTATGGTTGTTCTATCAATATTTGTGTAATCTTTGGGTAATTATTTAGTTGCTATAGTAATAGATCTAATTTTAATTAAATTAATTTGGGTTTTAGAAGTTATTTCGAAATTATTTTATTTAATTATTCTAGAAAAATTATATTGATTAAATTCAGGGAAATTGATTTTTATTGAAAAATGAAATCCATTGTATTGTTATGCTATTGCAAATTTTAAATTCAAAAAAATAATAATAATTAAAAAAAAAATTATAGGTCAAGTCCGTAGCAACTACCGACAGTAGTACGACTACCGTACGGTAGCAGTACTACTGACGGTAGTATGCTACCAGCGGTAGCATCTGCTACTGTAAGGTAGCAGTGCCACCGACGGTAGCACATGCTACTGTAGGGTAGCATGTACTACCTACGGTAGTACGTGCTACCGTGGGTAGCAAGGGATATTATGTTAAAAGTCTTCCATGGTAAAATTTTGGGATTTTGTGCAAGGTTATTTAATTTGGTTTTTTAATTAATATTTATTTTATTTATATATATATTCATATTTAAGTTTTTTTTTTAAATTCTGGGTATTTTGTCAAATAAAATTATTTAATATTGTGCTTTATTTCATGTTGTGTATATATATATATATATATATATATATATATATATATATATATATATATATATATATATATATATATATATATATATATATATATATATATATGTGTGTGTGTGTGTGTGTATGTGTGTGTGTGTGTATATATATATATATATATATATATATATATATGTATATATATATATATGTATATATATATATATATGTATATATATATATATATATATATATGTATATATATATATATATATGTATATATATATATATATATATATATGTATATATATATATATATATATGTATATATATATATGTTCATATACTTATATTATTTTATGATATGTATATATTTAAATCAAAAATTGGTTATTTCCAGAAAAGCTTATAATTTAAGATTCTAAATTTATGTTTGGAAATATATTAAGAGATTAATTTATATGTGAATTTATTTAACTTTATTGGAGAAATGACAACATTGATTTCTTTGTATTAATATAGTTGTAAATTCTTATTTTCTAGAAAATCTTTAATTGCAAGTTAATTATACTTTTGGCTGTTTAAAGAAAAGATTGCCTGTATTAGGATCTTGTGTAAATGGTGTTTGCAGTCAAGCTTAATTTTATTGCAATTCTGATTGAGTTTTCATTATGTCTTATGTTGTTATATCTCCTTGGTCAGGTGTTGTATAACCTCGTTGATGTGAGCCATCGTGTGGTTTGTTCCAAATGGTCAATCCTGGGTTAGTGATTGTGTATCTTTCACCTGTGGTTTGTTAGGATTAGATATGGCTGTCTATTTCGCCATAGAGTTCTCATAGAGAGATCTTTCCTGTTAGTGTCCTATGAGAGAGAGTGGCTTTTGAGCGGGGGTCATGCTCGAAGTGGATGGCAGGATACCCCTTGAAAGTCAATTAAAAAGTGATAACCTAATAATTGATTAGGGGGTGGGTAGATTATAATATTAATTAAGATAATGTCCCTCGCACATGGTTGAGTGCTTGTATAGGCTCAAGATGTGGTGAGAAGGCCTGGAATGGAAAACTTACCACCTTATCTTCACGAAAGGATTGGTAGGGTCTGCATGAGACTTAGATGGAGCCAGAGGTTCAGGCGAGGTTACCAGGATAACCCAGGATGGGGGCCGGGACCTATGGAGGCCTACCAGGGTAACCACCATAAGCCATGCAATGACACTCTCTCCTTAGAGCCACTAGTGTTTGTGAGTTGAGTCACATGGATGTTTGTAGAGTCATGTAGTTCTTTCATACTTGTCTTATTTTGCTTTCTTGACGGTCTTCTACTATCTCCTAACACAGTGAGGTGGTTCCATTTTGGGATCACATGATCGAGTGGTAGTGCCACTTCCCATCGGATGTTATAGATTGTATCTTCAGGCAAGGAAAGACTTAGCTTGTGTTTCTTGGTTCATGGTTCATGTACTAGCTCTTGTTCATGATCTTTGTTCAGTTGAGACCTTGTGGTCATTGTATCAAACTTATATGTAACCTTGATATTGTAACTTTTGGATTCCGTGGTATTTTTTGGAAGCATGTGTTTATGGATATTGTAATATTATATCAATGGAATGTATGTTAATTCAGTTGCATTGATCTTTTGTATAAATGAAATATGGATAAATAAATGCATTGAAATACTTTGATTCTTTCATCGTGGAATTTAGATGTATGTGTACGTTTAATCTTAAGCATTTAATTTATCTAATTAAATGGACAATTGGATTAACCATGGTGTTAATATAATCTACGAATTAATCTTCATTGGTAACTCTTAGGAAATCATGTGTTAGACTTCTATTGTGTTATTAAATGTGCAACTATTATAATTAATGCACTTAATCTTTTTTTTTTTAGAACAATTTCACCCTTTAGTTGCCTAGTTATGTTGTTTTCCTTTAGGGTTCCTGGAGGGGCATTACAATATATCTCTCTGTTGAATACATAAAATCATATAAAGGGCATTACATAAATAATAATATTCATTTATGTAAAATAAACATTAAAGTTATTAACTACTCAATTTATTTTCATATAGATATTTTTATAAGAATATTTAAAGAGTTCAAATAGAATTGGTAATATACATTTAGATGAAATAAATTCATCTTATTTCTCAAAGAAACACTAAAACACATTAAATTGAAACACTAAAACACATTAAATTGAAACCAAAATGAATATTAATATATTCAACCAGAATATAATACTAAACACTAATTCAAATTTAAAACTGAGCTTCAACAAAATTAAACCAAACCAAACTACATTGAAATCATAAACTAAATGAAACCTTAATATTAAAACTACACCATAATTCACAAACCTATTGCTTAATAAAATTCAATTTTAAGCCTAAACCACATTCTACCTTAAATTGAATTTAAATGTAGCCTACAAATATAGAAATATATATAAAAAAAACCGAAAGATATCAAGGCTTTCATTTCATAATTTGAATTAAAATTTAATTTAATATAATTTTTGTAAAATAAAAGCCTTAATATCTCTCAGTTTTCTTTATATATATTTCTATATATATAGGCTAGTTAGTCCAGAGGCTCTACAATGGCAGCAAACATTTCCAACGTAAACCTTTTCCGGTGTAACCTTTTTCGGTGTAGACATTTCCATCAGCGTCAACTTTTTCATCATGGTGTAAATCGGCTCGTGAATTGAATTGAATAGTGTCAGATTTAAGGGTGAGTGTTTCTTCTATTGCCAACGACGTGAGTGGTCATTATTTGTAATGAAATTTATGGGCATGCAAATACAATGGAGATATTTTCAAGGATTTAATTTATAGTATGTCGATATTTATGCAAATGAAATCGCATATTGTCTCGTACGGAGCATAATTACCTATTCGTTTTACATCGGATTCTGTGTTTATTGCATTTCTCTCAATGCCAAATTAGTTATTTTGCAACCGTCCAAGATTGCAATTCAAAATGGTTATCAATTCGATTAAACACAACATTTCCACTAAAAATGTTTTCAAGCTTCATTTTCTTTATATGTTTCTCAAAACATACGATATGCTTTTATAGAAGAGGTATAATTCTCTATCATTTGCCTTTTGTAAATGCATTATTTTTTATTTAGAAAAGAATTCATTAAATATCCATACTTCATGTTTACTCTGAAATGTTAATCTGCTTCTTCTACATACATACAGCTGCTTTTAAGCCAGTCTACTTTGTGCTTAAAGGAATTTTAATTCACCTCTCTTACTACAGTAGTGGTATCCTAGGTAAGCAACTATCGACTATATTCAGTGCATTCCTCAGTTTACACAATTTATTCTCTATACGGCTAACATTCTTTGGTTTTATGTCTTTTTCACAGCTTATTGCAAACTAATTTTCATTTAAAAAGTTATATACTTGCACACGAATCTCCCAGCTATAGAGGTTAATAACATTAAAACTAGTGCATTATTTTTTACTTAGACAAGAGTTAAATTTATTGCGAACATTCTGTCATTTTATGTCTTCTTCACAGTGTATTGCAAAGTCATTTTCAATTAAAAAGTTCTATACCTGCAAAGGAAACTCCCGCTTACATAGGTTAATACCATCACAACTACTGCATTATTTTTTTCTTACAAAAAAGTATAAAATTATGCATACTTCATGTTTTGTCTGAAACCTAAATCTGCTTCTTCAACATAAGATCAATGATACATTGATACAATGACCACAAGGGTCTCCAAATAACAATAATCTTCAAACAAGATATGAAGCATGAGTCACGAACCACAGGAACACCTGCAAAGCCATTCCTCACATGAAGGTACACATCCAAACATCCGATGGGAAGTGGCACTACCACCCGACCATGTAATTCCCAAATGGAATCACCCCACCGTGCTAGGAGATAACTGAGGACCCTCAAACAAGCATAAGCATGACATGGTCGACAAAATAAGATGACTCCATGACAGCACATAAAGACCCCACAAAGATCCAGGTGACTCAACATCACAAACACATAAGTGAACCAAATGAGAGAGTGTCATCACATAGCTTAAGATGGATACCATGGTACAGCCTCCATAGGTCCTGGCTCACTATCCTGGTAACCTCTCCCGAACCTTCGGTTCCAACTAAGTCTCATGCGGACCCTACCAGCCTTTCGTGAAGACAAGGTGGTTGGTTTTCCATTCCAGGCCTTCTCGCAACATTATGAGCCATGTACTAGCACTCACTAATGCATGAGGTACAATTATCTTTTTAATGTTATGATACTACCCACCTAATCAATTCATTATATTACCAGTTATTATCTGACTTTCATTGGGTCGTAATGCCTACCACTTTGGGTGCAACCCCCAAGTGAAAGCCACTCTCTCAAAGGACACTAAACAAACATGGTCACTCCCCGAGGACCCTATGGTGAAGTAGACAACCATAAAACCACTATCAGAAACAAGTGGTCAAACAAGGACATACTAACTCTTGGCTAACCATAAGGCAAAGACACTACATGGTTAAGACAACGAAGCCAACATATATCTCTTGGTCAATGGTACCAAATATGCCTCCACAAGATGACTGAACCACAGACCAAAACAACACATAATACACTTGCAACATCATTGATTGAAAAATGAAATATAACACTCTTGCAGCAGTCACATCTAATCAATTTCCAAATCAATATTCCATTAGAAATGAAATCCACATTAAACATTCAACTGGTTATAACACGAATTCCTGTCAAGCATTTCATTCATTTCCAGAATATATCCAAATCTACCAATTTGAATCTCTAAATCATGCCTTGATTTCCATTGATTAATTTATTAACCACATAATAAAAATCACATGAAAAATCACCATTTATGCTTAACATAAAAGAACCGCATCTACATGTTCACTTAATAAAATTAAATTAAATTTATAACACATACCAGTTTGCACTAGTAGGCACATGGTCAAGCAGTGTCAAAAGCCAACCCGCAATAGTGTTATTGCCGAGGCAACAGACACTACCTACCGGTAGTGCCACTACCATTGGTAACAGCCCTACCGACTGGTAGTGCTTCTACCACTGGTAACAGCCACTATCGACCGGTAGCACCGCTACCAACTGCAGTAGTGTCGCTTCCACTGGTAGCAGCCGCTACCAACCGGTAGTGCTGCTACCAACCGGTGGTAGTCCTACCGACTACGTAGCGATGCCACCGACTAGTAGTTCTGCTACTTGTGGGTAGAAGAGACTACTGATTCATGTGATGAGACAAGCCCATCACGGGAGTGGTAAAGTCTACGAACAAACCAAAAACACATGCCTCCAAGGCATTCTAAAACCAAAAAGTCACAAAATCAATAACCACAAATAACATTCCATTTCTATAATTATTTCATAGGCACACACATACAGTGCAAGTTTCCAAAATTTCAAGGAAATTACCATCAAGGTAGATAGTGAAATAAACACACTGGAAAGAATGACTATCCAGTTCTTGACAGTAAGAAACAAGTTTGCACCCAGCAAACCCAATCTAAAATTCTTTCTTTCAAAAGAAGAGGTAAATCAAGAAGTTGTTTGATATGAATAAATAACACACAGCAAAGAAGAAATGAGCAATTCCTTTTCTGAATGCAACCATATGCTAATGGCATCACAAAAACAACTATATAAGGCAATCTTTCTTCCATTTCAACATTCCAAAATGAATCTATAGGCAAATTGCATTTTCCAATCACATAGGAAAAAAACTAAAATATTCAAAATCAAATCAAAACATTAGAATAGATTATCCAACCTGAAGCAAAGGCAAGTAAGGGGATGAAGGAACACCAGCCTTACAACCCAAGTCAAATCTCTAGCTCTTCCAGGAAGATTTCTAGAATTATTTTTTTTTCCAAAAATTCATCTTCTTCTCCTGACGTGAATGCCCAGAATGGATGCCCCCAAATATCTTTTTAACCTATGCTTCTAGGTTAAAGTTTACATCCAGTCTAATTTAAATATTTTAAAACTACAAGGCAATCAGATTTATTTCTTCCCCAAAAATAATAATTCTTTCCAATGATTAAATTAAAAAGGTCAAATGGAAAAAAATAAAAAGGGAAGCTTTTATTTATTTCTTTTTCCATAAATACTTCCTTCAACATAAGCATTTAACCTTTTTAAATATCTAGGCGATTTATTTATTTCACAAAAATATCAATGCAACTTTACACAATACATTAAGCCACTTAACTATTTAATCTAGCAATTCATTAATTTAATAAATCAATAATCACAGAGCATAATAATCAACTAATTACACAAACATGAGATAGCATCATCCATTTAAATTAAATAACCATTTAAATAAACAGAAACACGCAAAACAAGGGATGCTCAAATGACGACTCACAAATGACCAAACTAGACACTATGACACGCATAACAGCCAGACGGGGAAACACAACGGACTAACAACACTCACACGAGTGTAACTGCGGGTCAAGCTAGGGTACAACAACTATCTCCTCCACTCCCATCAAATATATAAAGCATGCTCAGACCTGTGAAACTAGGTGGAGTCAATACCCCGTACCTACCCAGTACTAGTACCTGCAATATCCTGCACCAAAGAACCGCACGTGCATATAGACCAATATATATATATATATATATATATATATATATATATATATATATATATATATATATATATATATATATATATATATGTATGTATGTATGTATGTATGTATGTATGTATGTATGTATGTATGTATGTATGTAGATATGTATATATATGTATTTACATACATATATATGTGTGTGTGTGTGTGTGTGTATTTACATATATATATGTGTGTGTGTACAGATACTGCACGCACATCGATGAAGGAGAATCATTACGTTCCCTGTCTCACTAGAGTGAGTGAAGTAAAATCATCCCCTCACATCCCAATACACTTGCACACATGCAACATATAAATAACGCATCACAATATAAGGGAAAAGTGTCAGTCCATGATAAAGATCCATAAAATAACATTATTCATAAGCATTGAGATACTGCATAAAATGATACACCATATATCAAGATAAAACATGAAATAACATCGCATAATATCCGAATCAAAGTACAATAATGTTCCACAAAATAGTCACTAAAGTAACTCATACAAAAGAGGCTGATTGAGGAGGGGTACTACAACAACAACTACATGAGCCTCAAATTTTGGCATGATGTTCATAAATAGATTTGTTCATTTGACTATGCAAATGTATTTGTTCATTTGTAATTAATTTAGGAGGAGAATTCTTTACTCAACAATAATAGAAAAATAAAAACAAACATAAGAAACCAAATACCCCATAGAAAAATAAGATTTATTTTTACATAATTTTCACTTCTTAAGTTTTAATAGATTTACCAGAAACTATTACATGAAGTCAAAAGTATAAAAAAAAAAATTATCTTATGCAAAATAAATTTTGTTTCATTCAATTTCACAAAGTCAATTTATGCTTTGTTAGTTTTAGCTTTAGTTTTTGATAAAAAAAATTTATTTTTTTTTTGGATAGGTAATTGGCCGAAGCCTGAATAGCTTTTGACTGGAGCTATGAACTAGTGGGGACACAATAGGGGGGCCCATCCCCATTACATTTTCTTATTATTATTATTATTATTATTATTATGTTTGATTAGATTGACCCCAAGACCTTCCCCATCCTATGGAAGGCCAAGAGTCACAACTTAGAATTCCTCTTTAGATGTCCCTATTGGGAGTTGAACTTGGGTCTCCACAATGAGAACCCAGTGTTTTAACCAGTTAAGCTCAACCCCTTGGACTTAGTTTTTGATAATTTAGGGATCTCAATTTCATTATTTATTTCTAGACTTGTCAATGAATTATTTGTTTTGCTATAATTTAAATCAATGTGTGTTCAATTTATTTAAATAATTGAACAGTATACTATAATAAATTAAATTTAATTAAATCAAATTGAATTTACTTAATAGAATTTTATCTTTTAAATTTCTTTAATTTAAATTAAAAGTAACATTTAGGTAATTAATAATAGATAACAATTAATAAATTATATTGAACTTAATAAATTCAATTACATTAAATTTAACTATTAAATGAAACTATAAAATAAAAGTACTAATTTCGGTTCTCGATTTGATAAAAAAAAGCATTATATCGCGGCATCCGAAAATGAGACAAAGCAAAGCTGAAGCCAGCATCACCATCCACAGATAGAACTTGAAGGAAAAATTCCAGCGACATTAACATCACCAGCACTCTGTGCAGCAGTAATGATTTGTTAGGGTCAGCGACATTAACATCTCCAGCGCTCTGCACAACAGTAATGATTTGTTAAGGCGAGTGAATGGCATGAAGATGAAATCCAACAGAGGACTACTAAAAGCGGATCACCAAATCTGGATTGAGGCGCGTGAATACTCAGTGGTTTTGGAGGACTCCCTCCCCCACGTGGTTTGCAGACAATTCTCCCTTATGCTCTTCATTTAATGCTCTTCTTTACTTTGCGTCCTCCGTTTTAATTGCTTCTTCTGCGTGCGAATTTTTGTCTTCCCTAATGGAGGTGGAAATGGATGGAGACCCTCATTCTCATCCTTCACCTACCTCCTCCCAACCCCCTCTACAACCAAAAAAAACCTTCAGTGAAGTCGTGGGTAGGGTTTCGTCATCAATTGACCAAGATACCAGATTTGTTGTCGTCGGTGGTGATGGTGGAGCAAGTCCAGATGGTATGGACCTTGGCCTTGACTCCAACACTATCTCCATTTTGCCTAATGATTCTATGGCCAATGAAATTGCTATTGAAAAAACAGGTTGAAAGACTCTACAAATTTTTTTTCTTGTGTAGATGTTCATAAATGCCCTCCTCATAAATTTATGGATGATTGGTTTCATAACTACTGGAATTTAAAATTAGGGTTTCGAATCTCCTTCTGTAGGCAAATCCAGAAAGGATTGGTCATTATTTTTTTAATACGCATGAAATGCAGTTAGAGGTTCTTAAGAAATTATATTGGAATGTTGGTAAAACTTCATTTTGTGCCCTAGGTTGGTCTCTTGAGGCAATTTCTGAAGAAATCTTGGCTCCATCATGCCCTAGGTGGGTAATTATCAACAAGATTCCTCCATTTTTGTGGAAATTTATCCCTTAAATTGTGGAACCCATCGGTAAATTCATCTGTATGGATGACTCTCCATGGCTCATGACCCATCTTGATGCCACAATGCTCATTTCCATTAAATTTGGGATTGATCTTCCTAATATTTTCAATCTCAATATTGAGGGAGATATTTTCTCCTACCCTCTGGAAATTTTTGGGGGGTTAAATGCATGTTTCCTCTGTAAAAAAGATGGCCATGTCCGTAAAAACTACCCTATTTTTAATAAAAAAATCCTCAAATTTGAACTCGCGGAGAACCCATACGGATAACATTGATCCCCCCTAACCCTATGGCTCCATCCTCCCTTGTGGTCTAACCTGTCATGGGTAGCACCCCTGCAACTATTCCTGACTTATGCATATCAGATTATGCCCTAAAAACTCTCAAACCAATACAACTCCCCCCTGCTCCCCTATTGCAAATAACATAGAACAACCGGGTGTGGAACAATAAGATAGTTTTCCAATGGTTACAAACAAGTCTAAGAAGCGCAGAAGGAAGAATGTGCAACAATTAGCCATTGATAAGATTAGTTCTGATAATGTCGGTGTTAACCCTGCTTAGAATAATGTCAATCTCACCCCACCCATAGTTGATGCTAATTTTTCAAGAGTTAAGAGTATCATTAGTAATTTTGAAACCCCCGATAGGTGCACTAGTGATTTCCATATGTGTGATGGCTTTGTGACTTCCCTAAGGGATAATCACATCTCTGATAACCTCGGCTTCATCGATCCCACCCCCTGTACCGATATCACTAGTGAATCTAGTGTGAGTTTGCCTTTGAAAGTCATCAAAAAACTTGATGTTGATGACGTGATTCAGGTCATCATTGCTGATACTAGGGCTGATAGAAATTCTATCTTTTTTCCCTCTAATATGTCCTACACACAAATACCTTGGATGGTAGTGAATGATACCTCGATCCAGCCTACTACCTATGCAGAACCTCCTTCTAAAAATGTCTCTCAAGGAGATGATGACTCTGGTGAAGACCATGATGATCAAATTGAGGGTTGTTCCAAACCCAATAGAAGAGGATGCCCCATGGGCTCAAAGAATAAGGCCCCCTCTGACAAGAAGAAGGAGGGCAAGGGTCTCCCTGCCTATGATAGCAGCCTTCATGCTGCTAAGTGCTCATAATTCTGCCCCCCCATGTTTACCATGAAGTACATCTCATGGAATGTTAGAGGGCTGGAAGCCCCAAATAGAAACAAGATTGTTAAACGTTTCTTGGACTGTCATAAAGACTTGGGCTTTTTTATGCTTCAAGAGCTTAAAACTATTAATTTTACCTTGGATATTAGCCTTAATTTCATTTGGAAAGACTCCATCAAAATTTTCTCCAATCACCTCAAGGGTAAAGGTGGTGTTGGACTGCTCATTAATCCCATATGGTCAAACCATATTACTGACAAGGGTTGATCCCCCTGTAACAGGGTTATTTGGGCCTCTATTAAAGTTGACAACACCCTCATTGGGGTGTGCTCTGTCTATGCATCCAATGACTATAAGGAAAGAAGTACCCTTTGGGATTGGATTGCATCCTTACCTGATATTCCCTGGATCCTTGGAGGAGACTTTAATATGATTGAGAATTGTGATGATAAAATGGGGGGTAATGCTTATGAATGGAAAGGCTCTGAAAAATCCCATTGGGATATGTTGGTAAACAGATTTTTCTTCCTTTATTTATTTAATATTTATTCTCTATAGCTTAAGAAATGAAAGATAAATTTTCCACCAAATAGTTGGATAATCAGTATATTGATTAACCTCTGAATTAAGGTACAACTCCCTTTAATAAATATTCAATCAACTCCAAATTACACACAATCAATATTATGCTTTTCAGCAGAAAGCACAAAAGGGTAATTGCATTCACCAGTCAACACAAAATGAACACAAGCACTAATTCATATATAACTCTTTCCATAAAGCCGACAAACTTCACATATACACTAAAACAAATTGAAAAGCTTAAAAGATGAAATTCGCTAATAATTTTCTGTGCACATAGAAAGTTGTAATAGATCTTTCCTTGAAATAGATTCTCACATAAATCAAATTCCAAACATCAAACACACAGATTTGAAGTCAAAGATAACTGTTAATAAGATTTTCATTCATTGATGATCATCTACCTTCCACATACATAAGTTTTTCAGCCAACTTAAAGAGATAGTTTTCAAAAACTTAGTGAACCCCAATAAAGTCATTACAAAACATATAAATAGGTCGCCAGACCAATAGTTTATAACCATAGGTGAAATTAACTCAAAAGAGTTAATGAAAGACTACCCTAACTGTATAACTGAAACTAGAAAAAACTAGAATCGCTAGCAAACAACTGCCAGCAGTTCTAGTCATGTCATTGATTTGGTCTCGGTCGGATTGCCCCAGTTGTTATTTTGGAAATACACCATAACCGCCTTTGCCGCACTCCACTCTCGATGTACCTTTAGAAATTTCTGAATTGTAGTTTAATGCAACAGGCTGATGTGTATTACTCTTTTCTTCCAGACCTCTTTCTTTCTCTTCACAATCTGCACTTTGTCCCTGTGTGAATCCAAGTGATCCAGACAAACTGTGAGCATTGATTCCACTTTGGAAATCCTTGTAAAATCTTCCACGGCCAAGGATTTCTCCACTTTGATTAATTAAATGTAGCAGCTAAACTGATTAATCATCTCCATAGTATCTTCTAAAGTTTGGTTATCTTCCTTAAGCAATTGGACATCTACGCATCACAAATCCTTTTCCATAGTCATCCTCAAGGTTGTTGGTTCACCTCATAGACTGGCTGATTCACTATGACCCTATTCAATGATTTGGTTGCACCACTCAATGCTCTCTTTGCAAATAAACATTACATCCTCGTTTAACCCTAGCACTTGTCTTTCAGCAAGAAAATGCATCAGGCCATAAAGCTGAATATCGCGCATTTGCTTCGAAATAACTACCAATTTAGTCTTTTCTTTTTGCCATGAGATTAGGTCGGCATCCAAATCCTTGGTAACTTCATTAACATCTTTGAAAATCTGGACTAAATTAGTTATGTAATTGGTTCCTTGATGTATGATTGAGGTGAGCCATTCTGAGAAAACCTCAACAATCATCTTGTTTCGTTTAACCTCATCAAAGAATTTTTGATTACCTGGCGATGTTGAACTAAAGGGCACTGAGCTTTGAGACAATGGCAATGGACTATTCTGCAGAGCATGAATATATTGAACCATTTGCATAAAATTTTGCTTTAATTCAACCTTGTCTTTTTCGTCCTTCCAAGTGCAAGAGATAATTCATTTGGTCGAAGTCTCCAAATGCTTCACATCCACTACTCCGGTTCTGACCCCCAAATCAACTCATTCAATGGCATAATCCACCTCTAAAGTAGTAACAACACCTTTATCAGATGTGGGTTTGGTAATGTCTGCAGTCCAATGTTTTGTGCCTTCATCAAAACCAATCATAGCCTCCATTTTTAGCCTTTTAGGCTTCGTGGATTTTCCTAGACATTTACTCACAACATCCTCCATTGACACCGAAATAGGAACCACATTTATTTTCTTGGTAATTGAGTCACTTAACCACTTAGGTGCTAGAGTCAGTTCCTTAGATGGTATGGGGGGAGATCTTTCTGAAGGTGACAGTGTAGCACTATCTACGTGAGACCGGATATCAAGCGTCCCTGAGTCCTGGATAGTAGCATCTACGTCAGTTGAAACCTTGTCTACATTGGAAACAGGGGATGCCATATTGCACGGTACTTCCTCTGCAAACAAATCAAGAATGAGATGGGCAGTCAGCAGCTGAAAACTCTTCTTGGACCTTGACCTGGTAACCCGACCACCAATAGAAAGTGCAGCCTCAGTGTCAAGTTTCTCTTCTTTAATCTTTTCCTGCCCTTTTCCTGCAACAGAAACAGGGATGTTAGTTAAAATAGAAGTTTTTCTTGCGGTCTTCCTCTTCCCATTTTTAGTTCTTGAACCGGTTCCTCTCACCGGATGAAATCAGCAACTCCAAAGCCAATTTTCTGTCATGCGAATTACGCTAAAAGTGCATGTCTGAAAGCTATCTTCCATCTTCTTACTCTAGTCCACTTCTGGGAGAGGTTCATTATGTACCCGTTTCATAAACTCTAAATCTAGTACATCTTCATTATCAGTAGTGACACCTAAAGTATCTATTGGCAATTTCATGTCATGAATCTGTTTCAAAGTTAACCTGGACCAACTCCTCTTTCTCACTTCAAATTCATTTGGGCAATCCTCCCAATAATCCTCCAACTAGGACACATCTTGATCAGGCACTATGTTCTTCACATATTGGGCAATAAAACCTTTACTATCAAAGTTATCCCTTTTCACAAAGGTTTTGAAATGAAATCTCTTAAACTCTAGCTCAAGATTCAGTGCATCAGAGACAGACCTACAACTGTAATGGCCTAAATCGATGGGAAAAATGCCACTGGTGCCAGAATCTTCACCACAATTCTTTGCGACATAAGCTAGCTACCTGGAAACTTCAATAAAAATATAGGAGTCTGAAATATACCTAGGTAGCCTAAAGGGTTCACCTTTAAAACCTCTAACCCTTATGTAAGTGAAGTGATTAAATTGTGTAAAGAAACTGCCATAGATATTAACTAGTTCAACCGCTTCTGCAGACATTCTCCTATGCAAGTTGTCTTGTAATTCAAAGGTCAACCTCCCTGCAAAAATGTCATTCCAGTGAAGATAATCATCAACATGTCCTTTTAAAGTCAAATGGGGGTGATACTCATAAATTTTAATGCCTTGAACCCATTTAGCATGGAATAATCCAAACCATTCCCTCACACAAGCTAGCATTTATAACAGGTATGAAGACATATAGAAATTCTACATTCCTGGGTAATTACTCAAACACTCATGCAACCTTTCTGCAATAATGGTTCCCCAGTCAATGAACTAATTTTTGTCTAGAGTGACCTGGATGAAGAAATACATCCAGTCTTCCCAATAGAAGGAGTGTGAATTTCCCTTAATTCTGCTCAACAATATTACCAAATCTCTGTTTGCAGGAATCAAATTCTCATGGGTTAAGGGTCTTGGCAACCTGGAGCCCCCTTTTTGAAACTTCAAAATCCAATTTCATGCAGTGATAGTTCTGTAATATTGCTTTTTCTCAAAGAAAATTCCATAAGATTTTCCAATTGTCCAATCTTCATAGGGTTCCTGATGTGGGATACCCATGGAAGCCATTACTGTTTGTCTATCAATGGATAACAAAACCTCACTATTATTTTTTGTTGTGCATCTGTTACCTTTATCATAGTGATTCATACATTCTAAAACCAATTCAGGGCAAGGAGCAGTTGTGGGAAATGCGGCTGCTTCTAATAAACCGCTTTGTGCAATATCTCTCATCATAGGATCAGCGGCTATGTTCCGTACTCTTTCTAGGAAATCATCTAAATCTAGTTGAACTAAAGTTGTATCACCCAGCTCTGGTAAGGAACTTACAAGGGAAGACGAGCTCACTAATTTAGGCAGAGTGGGCCTCATGCTTAGCTCATGATTTTCTCCAATCAACCCAGATAAAGAAGAAAAGGGAAACGGAAACAAACAACTAACAAAATACCTAGACCTTTTCTAAAACAAACTGCAACAATTGGGAAAATGATAATCTCGACATGACAACTACTCAATTTAAAAGCTGAGAAAATCTTACCCATGATTACCACGAACTGTCCCCATTACTCTTCACTCGTGCGACCTTACTCTGAAATGATCACGTTTGAGCATGCCTTAAATACTAAGTCACTTCATATATGACAATACGGATCCTCACACCACACTTGCTATAAATGACATATTTCAAATCATTAAAGAAAGAATAATCCTCTTCTCTACCATCATTTATCATATCTTAAAATCTTTGCCGCCACCTCATGCCAAGTCACATGATCTCGAACAAGCCTAAACATCAAACTCAGAACCTTGCAAAACTATCATGACATAAATCATAAACATGACAAATCTTGAACTTTGAACCTTGAACCAAAAAGGTTCAAGTTCAAGGTTCAAAGAATGTAAAAAACTGACAAGGACTAGGGAAGACTTAAAGCCGTGCAGGAGAAAAAACTTTTAATACAACGCTCGTTGAACTTTGAACCTTGAACCAAAAGGTTCAAGTTCAAGGTTCAAGATCAACATAGTGAAACTTAAACAAGATAGCAATGACCGGATTACATGGGGAATTTTAAGCAAATGACTCGACCAACGGACCCGATGGGGGCATAACTCAAACGAGGAGACATATAGAATGAAAATTGTTATATCCTCTACCAATAGTGGCTTTTCTTGGGGAATGGAACTGTAAAGTACCAAGAAAAGAACCTCAAAATCTCTAGTTTCACAAAATGACTTAAAACAAAGGCTCAACTCACAACAAAACTGACACACCTAATCTAACACAATAGAATTGTATGTACAAACTAACAAGGGATGCCTGTTTACAATTGATACTATTTTAAGTCCTGCCCATTGTAGGATAGGGGTAGCTCAAATCCATCCTAGTAAGCAAGTTTATAAGAATTGGGACCCCTTCCTTCATGAATTACATAAAGTCCTTTCCACAGCGACTCAAATTTTCCATGAGCGCCTTTCGGCTCTCTCCTTTTATCCCATAATAACACTAGATCACCTTTCATGAAATTCCTAGGCCTTGCTTTATGATCAAAAATATTTTTAACCCTCATCTGATGTTCTGTAATCCTATCAACCAGCTTTTCCCTCTCTTCTTCAATCTTGGTTAGGTACATAATTCTCTTTTCAAGGGAGCTCTGAAAAAATGCATCTTCTACCATTGTCTACAATCTAGAAGCCGCTAACTCTAAAGGAAGAGAGAGTTGTGCGCCAATGCCATATACCAGCTCGAAAGGAGACATTCCTATGGACCATTTTGGTGAGGTTCAATCTACCCATAGTGCTTCATGTAACTTCTTATGCCAGTCCCTGAAATTCTCACTAACCAACTTCCTCATGATGTTGATCAAGTTCTTGTTACTTGGTTTTGCTTGACCATTACCCTATGGATAATAATCAGAAGTGTGTGCCAAAGAGATTCTGTGATCATAGCAAAATAAAATTAACTCAGATAAGGAGAAATTTGATGCGTTATCTGTAACTGTTTTATGAGGAACGCCAAACCTGACAAGAATATTATCCTTAAGGAATGCACACACAATCTTTGAAGTGGTCTTTTTCACAGGAATGGCTTCCACCCACTTAGTGAAATATTTCATTGTTGTTAATATGTGAGTGTGCCCTACACTGGAAATTGGCTTCAGAGGACCAATGAAATCTAACCCCCACTATTTAAAGGGCTATTCAATTACTACGAGTCTTAAGGGCAAGGCAACCAGCTGGGGTTTACCTGTGAACAATTTGCACTTCTCGCACCTCACCACCCACGTGTACGCATCTCTGAATATTCCTGGCCAATAGTAACAGTTCCTTAGGATTTTATATGTAGTAACCATAGAAGAGAAATGACCCCTGCATGCTTCACTATGAAAAGTTTTCAATAGAACCTCTTGGTGCGGTTTATCCACACACCGGAGAAAAGTGCCATCTAATCCTTTCTTGTACAATATTTTATTAGAAATGGCATACTTTGTAGCTTTCAACTTCAAATTCCATTTCTCGCGAGGAGAAAGATGATCTAGACAGTCTCCATAAGTGAGATAATACACAACATTGGTGAACCAAGAATCCTAATGACTGACAAATAGGGTCAAGGGTAGATTCTCCTCCTCTTCAAACTTATTCTCTGCTATCAATTTACAAAGGCCTTGTCCTCTGACCATTTTAGTGGGGCTTGATGTCAAAATTGAATTCTTGAATCTTGGAGACCCAAGATGCTCTATTGTTAATACCAACATCCTATTGAGTTAAAATAGCTTTTACTGCAGAATTGGGAACAAAAATAGTTGCATGTGAATGAAGTATGTAGTACCTGAATTGTTTCACAGCTTTTACTACCACATAATCCTTCTTCTCTGTCTGTGAGTATTTTAACTCATGCTTCTTCAGAGGTACACTCATGAAGGAAATTGGAACCTCCTCATTATCCTCACCCTTCTGTACCAAAATCCCAGACATAGTATGTTCTGATGCATAACAATAAATAATAAAGTCTTTACTAAAATCTAGATTAACTAGAGTAGGTGCATGCACAATTGCCCTTTTAATTTCTTCAAAAGCCTTTCTGCCTACCTCATTACACTTAAAGGCTACTTTCTCACTCATCATATTTACAACGTATTTAGTAGTTTCAACAAAATTGAGAATAAAGCACCTTAGGAAGTTCACATGTCCAAAGAAGGACCTCACTCCATTTCTATTGGAAGGAAGACTGATTTGTTGTATTGCTTTTACTCTTTGTGGATCTACCTTTACCCCCTCCTATAAAATAATATGTCCCAGAAGTTTTCCTTCTGTGACACCAAAAATAGACTTTTTAGGATTTAACGATACTCCATACTCTCTGCATCTCACCAGAACTTTCCTCAAATCTCGTACATGATGCTTCCTTTTCCTGGAAAAAAAAGTCAAATCATCTAAATACACCACAATAATCTTATCCCTCAAATTCCTGAAGGAAAGATCCATTGCTCTTTGTAACGTTGCCCCTACATTAATCAACCCGAAAGGCATTCTGTTATACGCAAAGGTGCCCCAGGGGGTTATAAAGGTTATCTTGTGTTGATCTTGCTCTGAGACACTAATTTGGTTATATCCAGAGAAGTCATCCAACATGGACATCATCTCCGATCCTGAAACAATTTGTAAAATATGGTCCATTGCTGGCAGGGGATAATTGTCTTTCAAGCTTGCTTGGTTTAAGTTTCTGAAATCAACACAGATTCGTATTTCACTGTTTTTCTTCCAAATGGGAACTATGTTGGCAATCCAAGTGGAATGGTGTAGAGGATAAATAATTCGGGCCCTCAACATCTTGTCAACCTCATGAAAGATCGCTTCTGCTACCTTTGGATTAAAATTCCTTAACTTCTGCCAGAAAGGATTGACCCCTGGTTTTAAAGGAATGTGATGTTGGTATTTACCATCCCTAAAATTCTTTAAGTCACCATAGCTCCATGCAAAAACATCTTTGAACTCAACCAACAAGCTAACAAACCTCTTTTTCTCCTCTTCGGAACAACATTTTCCCAAATTAACAAATTTAGGCTCTTTTTCCCTTTGCTTAACATACCCGTCTTTCCTATCAAAAAGGTGTTCAAGAGAAACTAAACCCTTTGGGATTTTATTTCCTTTCAACTGCAACATTCCATCATGTAGTTCCTCTAGTGAATTGGGAGAAAACTCTTTACAACTCACCTCTAATCCTTCATAAAATAAGGATGTAAAAATTTTAGCACACTGTAAAAAGTTCTTAATCTATTTATCATTTTCCAATACCTACCAAGATTCAGAATTATCAGGCACACTGGTTCTATAAACTAATTCAACCCTGTAAGTATCAGCTGTGAAATTAGGATGAGGCACTAATAAAGCTGCAAATACCACCAAAGAATCAGCCTTCGAGTTAAACTCCCTAGGTACCACTTCAATTGAAAAAGCATCGAATGCTTCGATCTTGTCCCAAACACGATTTCTATAATGTCTCAGTCTCTCATTTTTAACAGTAAATAAACCTCTCACTTGTTTAACAATAAGTCCAGCATCACCTCTTACTCTCAACATTTTGATCTGCAATCTCCTCGCTTCAGCAAGACCTAATAACAAAGCTTCATATTCCGTTGTATTATTCATTTTTTGGAATTATAATTTGAAAGCATAAGGAATAACTTTACCTTAGGGAGGTATTAATACAACCCCGACCCCTGAACCAGAAGATGAACAACTCCCATCAAATTCCATAGACCAGAGTTTGTCAGACATACCTAAATATGTAGCCTTACTCACACCTTGAGGATCAGTTGATATCATGTAATTACCAAAACCACAATCTTGATACAAAATCTGAGCTTTCGGATCATCTGAGGGAAAGACTGTGTATTTAGCTTTTGTTTTAGGGTACAAAATAACTCTCTGTTTTCCAACTGTGATCATTGCCTGAGACCAATCCATTCTAATTTCCCCTCCCATATCTTTACAAAAGGTGTGACTCAACAACATGCCATAACTAGCAGGGATGTCAACCACTAGAATCGTCAACTTGATTCTATTGGCATGGTGTGCTACTAAAGCGACTTGTGCATCCTTAATTTGCCCTAATAAAGGAACCTGCTTGCAATCCATGGAGTAACATTTTCCAAAGGTCTTTGTTAAGGTTAAAACTAAAGCTTTTGCTATGGCTGAGGGCATGACATTGTCTGATGCTCCTGAATCTATTATACAATTTCTCAATTTATGCCCATTAATATATAAGGACACATAGAAAGGTTCTGGTTTGTTTTCAAGATTGGGTTCAACCCATTCGGCTTGTTGAGGAATAGTTCTTGATGAGACTTCAGGAATTACTAAAGCAGGACTGACATTTTCGTGTGCTAGAGAATCACTACTCATTGGCCTTTGGGTTTCACTTGCTAAGGCATGAGCATCGTTTCCTTTGACAAATTCAACTAGTCCATCTAACTCATTTGGGTTCAACTTTAAATACTTAGCCAGAGTAATCTGAACACAAGATGATTTGCAAAATTCAATGATATCAAAAGGATTATTAAATGAATTGGAACTCGAAGAAGTAACTTCCTGAACAACTTTTGAAACACTTCCATGACGAGTCAGAATTTCCTTTCCTTTCATAGTGCTGTGGACGGGTGTTACAACATCTTGAGATTTCAAATTTTGTTGAGTTCTAGTAAGAATTGCATATGAGGAATCTTCCAAAGAGACCAACATGTTTCCTCCCCTTTCTGAGTCGGAGACATATTCCATATAATGAATTTTAGAGTCGCTAGGCATACTTTGGGAACCTCCTTCATCAGCTTCTAAGATTATTTCTCCTTTACTGATCATTTGAGAAAAATGAACCATCTCTAGATATGAAGAACCATCATGTTCATCAATTAAATGAAACAAACATGTGTTTGTCTTGAGGGTTGGTGCTTCAATAGCAAGTTTTTGTTGTACAGGGGGTAGTTGTAATTGTCTTCCTCCACTTCCTCCTTGTTGATTAGGATTTTCATGGGAATCTCTTGGTATGGTTGAGAATAGGAAGTTCCTTCTTTAAGAGCCTATCTCTTTAGGGAAATTACATCATTCATTAACCGTTGGATGATAGGATCTAAAGAACTTGTAGGTTGGGCATTAGATGTTTGTACTTCTCTTTTCCATTTACCTGATGTGATCAAATCATCTTCTAATTCAACTGCAAGAGTTTTAGCGGTGTTCAAATCTACAACCCTTTGCCTACGAATCAGGAAACTTATTTCAGAGGGCATAGAATTAATTAAAAAACATTTGAGATTGTCATCTAAGGGCTTTTGATTAACCGGAATCTTGTGTAAAATCTTATCAAACCTCACCACAAAGTCCCTCATGGATTCAGGAATTTCCTTTTTTAACTAGGATAATTGGGCTAAGAGGGAATGTTCATCCTCAACTACCTTAAATCTAGCTTCAAATCTTGTCTTCAGATCTTGCCAAGTTGTTATCACACTATTCGGCAAGTGATAAAACCAATCAACCGCCACCCCTATTAGTGTTTGGACAAATAGCTTTATAGCCACATCCTCATGTTGAACCACTATTACTCCATAGGCTACACTGAAAGCATTCAGGTGCTCATCGATGGTGACCGTCCCATCCCTACTAATTTTTGACAAATGATCCCTAACACCTTTTGGCAAGGGGTTAAGATTCAAACCTAAATTCAATGGGCCTACAGCTGCCCCCCATGGGTTATTTGCTGCCATTGGGAGTATGATATTAAGAGGGGTCGGATTAAATGAAATTGGCAAGGCAACACCATGCAGGATCAAAGCTTGACAAACTAGAGACGTAGGTGATGACGGCAATGGGGATGGAGGTCTAATTCTTTCCCTTCATTGAGACGAGAAGGTGGGTTGAAAATTTAAACTCTGCAACTCTTCAAAGACAGGATCAGAAACCCCCTCCCTTCATGGGATATGGTATATGGCCTAGAGTCCAGTGTGGAACGATCAGGGTAACAAACATCTAGGATTCTGTAATTGACTGTCAGGGACTTGAATAAAGAAAACCCTAGGAACAATTACCCTTTCAAAGACTAACACAGGCTGATCTAGTTGTCTTTCTATTTCGTCAAGGAGAGCACTTATTCTATCATATTCATCTTGGCTTCTTCTATGTCTCCAGGCTAGAGTATCTAACTTAGAGATAATGTTAATTTACTCTTCTTGTACCCAATTTAAATTTGGCTGTAAAATAGGCAAAAAACCTTCATGAGGCAACACCATTTATAAAGAACAAAGCATAACTATAACTACAACCTTTTTTTTAAACCAATTGCTCTCGTTCTCCCTAGTAGAGTCGCCAAAAAATTTGTTGGTAAACAGATTTGTCTTCCTTTATTTATTTAATCTTTATTCTCTATAGCTTGAGAAATGAAAGACAAATTTTCCACCAAGCAGTTCGACAATCATTATATTGATTAAACTCTGAATTAAGGTACAACTTTCTTTAATAAATATTCAATCAGCTCCAAATTACACACAATCAATATTATGCTTTTCACCAGAAAGCACAAAAAGGTAATTGCATTCACCAGTCAACACAAAATGAATGCAAGCACTGATTCATATATAACTCTTTGCATAAAGCCAACAGACTTCACATGTACACTAAAACAAAATGAAAAGCTTAAAAGATGAAATTCTTTGATAATTTTCTGTGCACATAGAAAGTTGTAACAGATCTTTCCTTGAAACAGATTCTCACAGAAATCAAATTCCAAACATCAAACACACATATTTGAAGTCAAAGATAACTGTTAATAAGATTTTCATTCATTGATGATCATCTACCTTCCACATACATAAATTTTTTCAGCCAACTTAAAGAGATAGTTTTTAAAAACTTAGTGAACCCCAATAAAGTCATTACAAAACATATAAATAGGTCACCAGACAAATAGTTTTTAACCATAGGTGAAATTAACTCGAAAGAGTTAATGAAAGACACCCTAACTGTATAACTAAAACTAGAACCAACTAGACTCGCTGGCAAACAACTGCCAGCAGTGCTAGTCATGTCGTCGATTCAGTCTAGGTCGGATTGCTCGGGTTGTTATTTTGGACAAACACCATAACCGCCTTTGCCGCACTCCACTCTCGATGCACCTTCAAAAATTCCTGAATTACAATTACCTGCGGCAGGCTGATGTGTATTACTCTTTGCTTCCAGAGCTCTTTCTTTCTCTTCGCCATCTGCACTTTGTCCCTGTGTGAATCCAAGTGATCCAGACAAACTATGAGCATTTATTCCACTTTTGAAATCCTTGTAAAATCTTCCACAGCCAAGGATTCCTCCACTTTGATTTGTTTAATGTGGCTGCTAAACTGATTAATCATCTTTGCGGTATCTTCCAAAGTTTGGCTATCTTTCATAAGCAATTGGACATCTACACAGCACAAATCATTTTGCATGGTCGTCCTCAAGGTTGTTAGTTCGCCTCGTAGACTGGCTGATTCACTATGACCCTATTCAATGATTTGGTTTTACCACTCAATTCTCTCTTTGCAAATAAACATTACATCCTTGTTTAACCCTGGCAATTGTCTTTCAGCAAGAAAATTCATTAGGCAATAATGTTGAATATCGCGCATTTGCTTCGAAATCACTGCCCATTTAGTCTTTTCTTTTTGCCATGAGATTAGGTCGACATCCAACTCCTTGGTAACTTCATTAGCATCTTTGAAAATCTAGACTAAATTTGTTATGTAATTGGTTCCTTGATGTATGATCGAGGTGAGCCATTATGAGAAAACCTCGGCAATCATCTTGTTTCATTGAACCTCAACAAAGAATTTCTTATTACTTGGCGATTTTGAACTAAAGGGCACTGAGCTTTGAGACAATGGCAATGGACTGCTCTACAGAGCATGAATATATTGAGCCATTTGCATTAAATTCTTCTTTAATTCAGCCTTGTCTTTTTTGTCCTTCCAAGTGTGAGAGATAATCCATTTGGTCGAAGTCTCCAAATGCTTCACATCCACTGCTCTAGTTACGATCCCCAAATCAACTCGTTCAATGGCATAATCCACCTCTGAAGCAGTAACAACACCTTTATCAAATGTGGGTTTGGCAATTTCTGCAGTCCAATGTTTTGTGTCTTCATCAAAACCACTCATAGCCTCCATTTTTAGCCTTTTAGGCTTCACAGATTTTCCCAGACATTTACTCATAGCATCCTCCATTGACACTGAAATAGGAACCACATTTCTTTTCCTAGTAATTGAGTCACTTAACCACTTAGGTGCAAGATTTAGTTCCTTATATGGCATGGGGGGAGGTCCTTCAGAAGGCGGTAGTGCAGCATTGTATGCGTGAGACTGGATATCAAGCGTCCCTAAGTCCTGGATAGTAGCATCTGCGTCAGTTGAAACCTTGTCTGCATCGGAAATAGGGGATGCAATATTGCACAGTACTTCCTCTGCATCCAAATCAAGAATGAGATGGGCAATCGGCAGCTGAAAACTCTTCTTGGACCTTGACCTGGTAACCCAACCACCAATAGAAAGTGTAGCCTCGGTGTCAAGTTTCTCTTCTTTAATCTTTGCCTGCCTTTTTCCTACAATAGAAACATGGATGTTAGTTAAAATAGAAGTTTTGCTTGGGGTCTTCCTCTTCCCATTTTTATTTCTTGAACCGGTTGCTCTCACTGGATGAAATCGACAACTCCTAAGCCAATTTTCTGTCCTGCGAATTATGCTAAAAGTGCGTGTCTGAATGTTATCTTCCATCTTTTTACTCCAGTCCACTTTTGGGAGAGGTTCATTATGTACCTATTTCATAAACTTTGAATCCATTACATCTTCATTAATAGTAGTAACACCTGAAGTATCCATTAGCAATTTCATGTCATGAATCTGTTTCAAAGTTAACCTGGACCAACTCCTCTTTCTCACTTCAAATTCATCTTGGCAATCCTCCCAATAATCCTCCAACTGGGACACATATTGATCAAGCACTATCTTCTTCACATATTGGGCAATAAAACCTTTACTATCAAAGTTATCCCTTTTCACAAAGGTTTTCAAATGAAATCTCTTAAACTCTAGCTCAAGATTTAGTGCATCAGAGACAGACCTACTATTGTAATGGCCTCAATCGACGGGAAAAATTCCACTTGTGGCAGAATCTTCACCATAATCCTTTGCGATATAGGCTAGGTTCCTGGAAACTTCAATCAAAATATAGGAGTCTAAAACATATCTAGGTAGCCTAAAGGGTTCACCTTTAAAACCTCTAACCCTTATGTAAGTGAAGTGATTAAATTGTGTAAAGAAACTGCCATAGATATTAACTAGTTCAACCACTTTTGCAGACATTCTCCTATGCAAGTTGTCTTGTAATTCAAAGGTCAACCTCCCTGCAAAAATGTCATTCTAGCAAAGATAATCATCAACATGTCCTTTTAAAGTCAAATGGGGGTGATACTCATAAATTTTAATGCCTTGAACCCATTTAGCATGGAATAATCCAAACCATTCCCTCACACAACCTAGCATATATAACAGGTATGAAGACATATAGAAATTCGGCATTCTCGGGTAATTACTCAAACCCTTGTGCAACCTTTCTACAATAACGGTTCTCCAGTCAATGAACCAATTTTTGTCTAGAGTGACCTGGATGAAGAAATACATCCAGTCTTCCCAATAGGAGTGTGAATTTCCCTTAACTCTACTCAACAATATTACCAAATCTCTAATTGTAGGAATCAAATGCTCATGGGTTAAGGGTCTTGGCAACCTGGAGCCCCCTTTTTGAAACTACAAAAGCCAATTTCGTGCAATGACAGTTCTGTAATATTGCTTTTTCTCAGAGAAAATTCGATAAGATTTTCCAATTGTCCAATCTTCATAGGGTTCTCGATGTGGGATATCCATGGCAGCCATTACTATTTGTCTATCAATGGATAACAAAACCTCACCATTATTTTTCATTGTGCATCTATTACATTTATCATAGTGATTCAGACATTCTAAAACCAATTCAGGGCAAGGAGCAGCTATGGGATCAGTGGCTGAGTTCTGTAATCTTTCTAGGAAATCATCTAAATCTAGTTGAACTAAAGTTGTATCACCCAACTCTGGTAAGGAACTTACAAGGGAAGAAGAGCTCACTAATTTAGGCAGAGTGGGCCTCATGCTTAGCTTGTGATTTTCTCCACTCAGCCCAGAGAAAGAAGAAAAGGGAAAACGGAAACAAATAGCTAACAAAATACCTAGATCTTTTCTAAAACAAACTGCAGCAATTGGGAAAGTTGTTGAACATACCTTCCTCTATCATTTGCAAACCCCTGTCACAGCCTATTTTTTCCTGCTCCAAAACTTTTTCTTAACACTTATCCAAAAATGATAATCTCGACAGGACAACTACTCAGTTTAAAAGCCGATAAAATCTTACCCATGATTACCACGAACTATCCCCATTACTCTTCACTCGTGCGACCTTACTCTGAAATGATCGTGTTCGAGCATGCCTTAAATGTTTAGTCACTTCGTATCTGACAATATGGATCCTCACACCAAACTTGATATAAATGACAGATTTCAAATCATTAAAGAAAGAATATTCCTCTTCTCTGTCGTTGTTTATCGTATCTTAAAATCTGTGTTGCCACCTCATGCCAAGTCACATGATCTCCAAGAAGCCTAAACATCGAACTCTGAACCTTGCGAAACCATCGCAACATAAATCATAAACATGACAAATCTTGAACTTTCAACCTTGAACCAAAAAGGTTCAAGTTCAAGGTTCAAAGAATGTAAAACGCCGACAAGGACTAGGGAAGACTTAAAGCCGCGCGGGAGGAAAAACTTTTAATACAATGCCCGTTGAACTTTGAACCTTGAACCAAAAGGTTCAAGTTCAACACAGTGAAACTTAAACAAGATAGAAATGACCGGATTACATGGGGAATTTTAAGAAAATGACTCAAACAAGGAGACATATAGAATGGAAATTGTTATATGTGTCGCAAACAAGATAGAATGAAATTTAAGAAAAACTTGTTTGATCCTCTTCTTGGTAATAAGGCCGATAGAAGGGGTCTCTGGAACACTTAGTGCAATTTTTAAATAGGTTGTAATAGAATTTAATGCAAACTTGACCATTTTTATGCCAATAAAGATGTTTTTTCATGTATCCCTAGTAACCATGGCAATTATGTTGTTGTTTGGCCTTTTACTCTCTCAGATCACCACCCTATTACCGCTCACATCAAACTTGCTAACTCCTTACCTGCTAATGTGGTGGGGCCTAAGAAATTCATTCTTAACACTAATTTACAGAAAGATCTTTATGTTCTTGCTGCCATTAACCTCATCAGACTCCTAAATAAGGATAATAAGAACTTAGCTTCGCATACTGATAGGTGGAATTATAATGTTGTTTCCTGGAAAAAACTCTTGCAAACTATTGGTCAAAAAAGGGCCAAAGACTCCAGATTTGTGGAAAGGATTCTTAATCTTAATCTTCTCCACCTTGAAAATGAAATTTAGTTGACTCCTTCCTGCCCTAACCTTGCCAACCAAGTGGCAAAAACTAGGGATGCCCTTAGATTACATCAACAAGTTAAGATCAAGGGGGCCATGATTAGAGCCCATTGCCATTGGATCCAATTTGGTGATAAAGGCTCCAAGTTTTTCTTTAATCTGCTTAAACATAAGCAAATCCAAGAAAAGATTGATATACTTATTGTTGATTTGGACAATATTAAAGAAGCCTTTTCCCTCTTCTACCAAAAACTTTTCACATCTGAAGACTCTAAGGCTACCAAGGCCCTCAGACTTAAATACAAACACATCATTCCCTGTAGGATCTCCGAGGGGGAATCTTGCCTCCTTAAATAGAATTTCACAATTGATGAAATTCAGAAAGCCATCAACTCCCTCCATAATAACAAAGCTTTGGGGCCTAATGAGCTCCCAGTTGAGTTCTACAAATCCAACCTTAACTGGATTTTCTCTGATCTTCTTGATATATACAATGAGGCTTTTGGTAAGGGTTCCCTTGTAAATGTTATCAATAAGGGCATTAGTAAACTCATACCCAAGGATGGTGACAAGTCCCTCATTAAGAACTAGATACCCATTACCCTTCTCAATGTGTCTTACAAGATCCTAGCTAAAATGTTGGTCGTCTGACTGGAAAAGATCCTGCCCAAGTTCATCTGCCTCACCCAAACCGGCTTCATTAAAGGTAGGTATATTTTAGAAAATATCATCACAAGTTGGGAAGCCATGGAATGGTCTAAAGTTTCTGGTCAAGACACTGCTATGTTTCTCCTTGACTTTGAGAAAGCCTATGATAGGGTGGAATGGGACTTTATTATTACGATGCTTGAAGCCTTTGGCTTTCCTAGTGAATTTTGTACATATGTCAAGGTCCTCCTTCAAGATGCCTCTACTCAGATTGATGTTAATGGCTCCCTCTCCTCTTCCATTATGATCTCTCGGTCCATTAGACAAGGTTGTCCGTTGGCCCCTACTCTCTTTGTTATTGCCTCTGACGCTTTATTCTACCTCCTTAGGGATAACTCCCTCTCCCCAAAGGTTAATGGGATTAGGCCCCCTGATGATAATGAATTGATGAAAATTCAGTTTGTTGATGACATGGTTCTTTTTCTTGAGCTCACCAAGAAAAACATGGATAACCTTAGCCTTAAAATCCAATGCTTTGGGTCAATTTCTGGAGCTCGGATCTCCCAGACTAAGTCTACCTTCCTTAGCTGGATGGATCGCCCCCCTGACTGGTTTGGACACCTTGGCTACCAATGGGGTGGTCCTAACAAAATTGTTAGATACCTTGGAGTTCCCTTCTCGGTGTCCCCTTCCCTCAAAGATATGTGGCTCTAGGTTAAGGAGAAAATTGATAAGAAACTTAGTAAATGGAACAATAGATTCCTCTCCCTGGCTGGCAGGGTTGAAGTGTGCCAAAAAATCCTCTCCTCCTATAATATCTACTACTCCTCTGCTTGGATGTTTAGCAACTATCAGATCCTTGAAATTGAAAAGGTTGTTAGACGGTTCCTTTGGTATGATGGCAAAGGTAATAATAAATTACACGTCATTAACTGGAAGTGGTGCCATATTGAGAAATCTATTGGTGGCATTGGATTAAAAGATCTTAGGATCCAAGGTATTGCCCTTGCGGCTAAATGGATCTTCCATTCTCTAGAAGGTCAAGAGCCTTGGAAGGTTTTAATTAGACACAATATTGAGAGGGTTGTCCCTAAGAATGCTAAGTCTTGGAAGGGTTTACCTCTCACTGACCTTGTGGCCGATGGTTTTCCCATTTCTGTCAAGGGCACTTGTGTGTTCAAGTCTATTTGGAAAGCCTGGGAACATGTTAGGGGGTTTTTGGTCAACACTGGTGTCAACAATGGTGACCTGATTCATGGCAAGAGATCCTTATGGTGGAACCTCTTCCATGCTGGCAAACCCTTGTCCCTTACTAAGGGATACTTGGCTAGAGCCTGGGCCAGCAAAGGGATCAAATATCTTATTGACGTTTTGGAACATGATACTCTTATCATGTGGGAAGATCTTAGCTCAAAATTTAACCTGCCTCCCACTCAAAAAAGAACCTACAACATGATTAAGCAGGCTTGTATTGATTTCAGTCTTCCTAAAGACTATGATACTGATTCTCATAGATTTTTGTCTTTTAAATGGGCAAATGGTACTCTTTTGGTTAAAATCAAGGCTTGTAACATTTACTCTGTCTTAACTTATGAGGCTTCCATCATTAATCATGTTAACATTTTATGGGATTCTGATCTTCCTGTTATGCAGTGGCAAAAGACCTTCAGCATGCTATGGAAAAGTTTGATCGAGCCAAAAATCAAGTTCTTTAAATGGCTTATGATACTTAATAGAATTCCTCTCCGGAGGAATTATGATAATAATGATTTGTGCTCTATCTGTAAACTTCCTAAGACTGGCAAGCATATTTTATTTGATTGCTCCATTGCTAAGGAAATCTGGTTAATGTTTGGCTTTTCTATCCCTGATCTTGTGAATATTATGGAAATTATTTCTGGGCACTTTAAAGGATTGAAAAAGGATGCTAATATCTTTTGGTTTACTTTATCTGCCAATATTCTTTGGTATATTTGGAAAATTAGGAATGTTGATAGGTTTGAAGGCCAAGCCAGGGCCCTTACTGAGTCCTTTCGAAGACTCACATTCTTCAAAATGTCATATTATGAATGTTGAGAGGCACAAGGTTTTGAGGTTCCTCAAGGATGGTCACGCCACCATGTTCATCAATGAGATGAAGGATGGTTATGAGTGGAGGCGCAATGAGGATAACCTATCCTCCTTTGAGGAGACTCTCAAGAAGCTGAACAACTAAATTAAAGATAACAGGAAGACCTCCTATGCCCAAGTTGAGATGTTGGCACAGATTCAAAGCCAGAAGACCATTGTTTAGATGGAAGGACCTCAGGGATGAGCGACATGGGTTGAACCCCATGACAACATCCTCTCTTGATGCTTTTGTTGAATTCTCATGATGTAGTTAGTTTGTTAGTACTCTTTTGTGTGGATTACGCACCCTATTGTTACTTGGGTTTTTGTTGTCCTGTGGCGGTGATAGCTATGTTTTGCTGAGGCTTGGCCTCCTTGTTCTAGATTTTCTCAATTTTTAATATAAAAAAAAAGTACTAATTTCATAGATACAAATAAAAGAAAATCTTTAAGTTATCGAGTTCTTCTACTTGAAGCTTTGAATAGGTTTTTTGATTTAATAAATTTTATATTTATTAAGTTTATTTAAATAAATGTTTATAATAATAAACATTCAGAATTTAAATATAATTACATTAAATTTCGTTATATAAATTTAATTATATTTACATACTTTAATTAAATAAATTAAATGAAACTGAACTGAAAAAATATAATTAAATGTAATTACTTAATTTCAGACAAACTTAATTAAATAAATAAAATTAAACTTAATTAGTTAAATTAAATTAAACTTAATTCAAAAAATTAAATCAAACTTAATTACATAAATTAGATTAAAGTTTCTTACTTCAATTAAATTACAGTTAAATAAATTAAATTTTCTTAAACTTCATTAAATAAATTTAAATATAGTTAAATACTTTCATTAAATAAATTAAATGAAAGTAAATTAAAAAACAAAAATTAAACTTGAATAAAAAAATCAAATTAAACTAAATTACTTAAATTAAATTAAACTTAATTAAATAAATCAAATTAAACTAATTTTTAAGAAATTTATTTATTTAGAAGTTATTAAATAAATTAAATTAAACTTCATTAAATAAATCAAACTATATCATATTTAAATATTTTAATGCAATAAATAAAATAAATATTAATTAAATGAATAAAATTTAACTTAATTAATTAAACTAAACTTAATTAGTTAAATGAAATTAAACTCAACTAGTTAAATGAAATTTAAACGTGATTAAATAAATTAAATCAAACTTAATTTAATAAATGAAATTAAATTGATTACATAATTTAACTTAATTGAAGTTAATTGAAATAATTTAATTGAAATAAATAAATTTACTTTATCAAATTAAACTTAATTGCATAAATCTTCTCATAATATATTAAATTAAATTTTATTTATTCAATTAAATCAATCTTAATTGAATAAATAAAATTTAATTTAATTAGTTAAATTAAATTACAATTAAACTAGTCTTAATTAGTTAAATAAAATTAAACTTAATTAGTTAAATGAAATGATATATCATTAAATAAATTAAATCAAACTTAATTTAATAAATGAAATTAAAGTTGATAACATAATTTAACTTAATTAAACTTAATTGAAAAAATTTAATTGTAATAAAATAAATTTAATTTATTAAATAAATTAAGTTAAACTTAATAAAAATTATATTATATTTAAATAATTTGATTAAATCAATTAACTTAAACTTAATTTCATAACTTAATTTAAACTTATTTACTTAAATTAATTTAAACTTAAATACTGAAATTAAATAAAACTTGATTAAATAAATTTAACTAAGCTTAATTGAAACTTAAATTAAATGTAACTTAATTACTTTAATTAAATAAAACTTAAATAAATGAAATTAAATTTGATTACCTAAATTAACTTAATTAAAATTAATTGAATTAAACTTTATTGAAAGAATTTATTTAAAATATTAAATTAAACTTAATTAAATAGATGAAATTAAACTTAATTCAATAACAAAAATTAAAATTAATTAGTTAAATTAAATTAAACTTAATTACTTAAATTAAATGAAACTTAATGACTTAAATTAAATAAAATTAAACTTAATTAAATTAATTAAATTAAAGTTCATTAGTTAAATTAAATTAAATTTAATTACTTAAATTAAATTAAACTTAATTAAATAATTTATATCAAACTTAATGAAATAAATGAAATCATAGTTGATTAATTAATTTAACTAAATTAAACCTAGTTGAATTAAAATTAATTGAAAAGACTTGAATAACACTATTGCTCCATTCCTCAAAAATCATCTACAATACTGAACAAACATTTTCATTTGTTAAAAACTAATATCAAATTACAAAAAAAAATGTTGTCAAATATTGTAAAAAGAAATGTTGTAAAAAAAAAGGATGTAATGTTTCTCACTTTTCATGGAATGAAATATTTGTTGAAAATTCATACTATCCTTTGGGGACAGGTTTTTGTTGTAAAAGAAGATTTAATTGAATGAGAAATCATACAAACAATGGTGATGGCGAGATTGCTGAATTCAATTATGCAACATTAAGTTGGATGATAATTACATCGCCTAGTTGGATGTGGCAGTTGCATTGTGTTGGTTGACAAAGAATATCATCAAATGTGGAAATTAGAAAAATAAAATGAATAAAGTTAAGAAACCAATATATGGTCTCCTTTGCACATTCATTTACCTAAGAAAATTTATAGGATAGCAGTAAATAATAATGGATGCATATTAATTGTGGGAGGGAAAGTATCATTATACAATAGTGAAGGCAAAATACTACATACCATTGAATTAGAAAAGTTTGATCCACAAATTCTTATTGAAACCAATAAGTATGGAAATTATATACCATTATATTCTATGCATCTAGATTGTATTAATATATGGTGGCCATAATATTTTGTCCACTACATTATATGAAAATGTGAAAGCCATAATCATTTATAAAACTTTATGTTTTTAATGTGGAATGACAGTTATATTACAATTGACTTTATTTAATTTAAAATATACTTTTGTATATGTTTTTATTAGATGTTTCAAGTTGATTTTAATTATTTTTTCAATAGAAAATGTTTTATGATTCATTGATAGATTTTAAGAATTTTTAACAATATGTTTGATCTCTATTTGAAAGGTATATTTTTAAGATTTTAAATCATACTAAAAAAATAGAGTTCATGGGATATAATAAATTAGGGTTCTATTATTTGAGAAGAATGTTAATATGCTCACCACTATCACATGTGAAAAAATTATTGAGTTTTTAATTTAAAAAAATAGAATATAATATCAAAATTTCAGTGTATGTGTGATAACTAAAAGATTTGGTTTACAAAATACGTTATCAATATTTTATTCCACTTTATATATCTCTCTACTGAATACATAAAATCATATAAACAACATTACATAAATAATAATATTTATTTATGTAAAACAAACATTAAAGTTATTAACTATTCAATTTATTTTCATATAGATGTTTTTTATAAGAATATTTAAAGAGTTCAAATAGAATTGATAATATACATTTAGATGAAATAAATTCATGTGATTTCTCAAATAAACACTAAACCTAATTGAACCATAATCTTAAATAAAAACTAAAACATATTAAATTGAAACCTAAATGAATATTAATATATTCAACCACAATATAATACTAAACACTAAATCAAATTTAAATCTGAGCTTCAACAAAATTAAACCCTAATCCAAAAATAATACCAAATTAATACGTAATGCTAAAACCACACCCAAACAAATCAAATGAAAATGCTAACACTAAACGAATGTAAAACCTAACTCAAACCAAACTATATCGAAATCATAAACCAAATGAAACCTTAATATTAAAACTACACCAAAATTCACAAACCTATCGCTTGATAAAATTCAACTATAAGCCTAAACCACATTCTACCTTGAATTGAATTTAAATCTACACCACATTTCACAAACCTATTTGTTAATGCTAACACTAAACAAATGTAAAACCTAACTCTAAACCAAACTACATCAAAATCATAAACCAAGTGAAACCTTAATATTCAAGCTACACCAAAATCCACAAACCTATCGCTTAATAAATTTCAATTCTAAGCATAAACCATAATCTACCTTAAATTGAATTTAAATCTATACCACATTTCACAAACCTATCTCTTAATGAAATTTAACTCTAACTTTCACATTAACCCTAAAAAATAACAAACTTTGACCCAAACACTTTACGAAATTTATTGTTATTTTGAAGAAAAATAACATCAAATAAATTATAAAATATTGACATCTACCTCTAACAATAAAATAAAATAAACCATATCCATAAAAAAACTACAACTATAAATGAAAACCTAATTAAACCCTAAACAAAATTGAACCATAACCCTTACTCTAAACAAAATTCAACTGTAATAACACACTTAACTTATCCAAAAACTCAACTAATTGTTTTTATTTTTTAATATATAAAAATATTGATCTTATTCTTACTTATTCTTATTTATTTTTTATTCAATCACATACTTAGGTACATCTATCCAAACGAGATAGGCATCGATTCAACCGGAATGGGCATCTAACCATATGGGTTTGGCATCTATCCATATGGGACTAGGAATCTAACCATACGGGTTAGGCATCTATCCATACGGGACAAGAGGTTTCATCTATCCAATCTGGGATAGGCATCTACCCAAACGAGGTAGGCATCTATTCATAATAATAGGATATGCTCTGGCCAGAGACTTTAGACTCATCGGGACCATCCGAGTCCTGAGCCACTCTCTAAAGACTACACTCCCCTACTAGGAGTGCACCGAGGTCGCCATCCTTAGGAGTATTAAAATAATTACATAAACAAGCTTGAGTTGCACCTCAGAATTCGACCTAAAGCCTTGAGAAGACAAGCGAATCCATACAAGATTCCTTCTAAATATGCATTGAATTAATTTTAACCTTTCAATTAGTATTTGCACCATTTGATTAAAAGACCAAGGAGCTTCAAGAACCAACTACTCAACCAAAACCAAATCCTAATCCCCATCTGTGAACACCTGAGTACAAGGGACAACTTTGTCCCTAGACTACCTACATACCCATTTTGGCACGGGATCAAGGTGTAAAGTATGTAGTTCTAGTTTCTAACTATGGTTTAATGTAAACTATTTGGTGGGTACGCAACCCTTTCTAGGGTCAATGTGTAGTACCCCTACGCGTTTGAACTTATTAGACTCATATTTTATTATTGTTTACTTTTAGTGGATACATTACCATGATGTCTTATTTAGATTTATATGACATTATTTCATGCTTTATCTGGATATGAGAATGCATAATTTATTTGCAGTATTTCAGTACTTGTGATTTATGGCATTTTATGGATTATTGCTATTTACTGACACTTTATTTTATCTATGCAATGAGAAATTATATGTTGTGTGTCTACGAGTGTATTGGATGCAAGGGGATGATTTTCCTTCACTCATTTTGGTGAGACAAGGAACTTCGGGATTCTCTTTCATCGGTGTGTATACCATGTTTTCTATATTGTATATATGCATGTGTGGTTCGGTGATATAGTATTTTGCAAGTACAAGTACCGAGTAGGTATGGGGCATCGTCTCCACCTGGCTTCACAGGTCTGAGCGTGCGTTATATTTTCTGATGGAAGTGGAGGAGGTAGTAGTTGACCCTATTTTACTCAGTTACACTCTTGTGAGTGTCGTCAGTTGGTCGTCCTATAAGTTTGTTCATCTTTCGTATTTTTTCGTTTGATCTTTTTATGAGTATTTGCTTGAGGTTTGTTCAGTTTGTGTATTTTAGTGGTTTTAAAATTAATTAATTAAATTTATGGAGTTATCTCATAGTTGGTATTTTTGAATTATGTAATTTATGCATTGAGATTATAAATTTAGTTAATTAAAATAAATTATTAAATTAAGTTGCAAGCTGCATGATTTTAAAAATATATTTTATTTGAAATTTTAGTGGAAAATAAATTAGATTAATTTCATTTATTGTTTCCTAGAATTTTAAATAAATAAAAGAATAAAAGAATAAATAAATAAAAGAATTAATTAGAATTAAAGTATTTCTTTAATTTATTTATTTAGAAAATTAATTAAATTGCATGAGAAAATAAAAGAAAGAAAAATGATTTTTAATTATTGCATGTTAACTTATCTCTTTGTTGGAAAATTAGAAAATAAAATAAAATTGATTTTATTACTAAATTTAGGTTTTTGGGGAAAAAGATATTCAACCTAGAATTTTAGTTTAAAAGGGAGAATAGGTCTTCATTTTAGGGGGACACGGGAAACAGGTCAAGGATTTAGGTGAAGAGAAATTTATTTGGAAGCTTGTTGAAGGATTGGTTCTCTTCTATAAATTTCTTCTAGGAAAGCTATACCAGGTTGGGTGGCTTCTTTTGATTGTTTGTTTGAAAGAAAATATTTATATTTCTTCTATCTTTCTAAATGATGTGTGTGTTAAGATATTTGTCAAATCTAAAATCTTAACTGATTATTTCTTGTTCTTGGCTAAAGTCCATTCCTGAAGTTAATTTCTAGTTTATGGAAAGAAGTTATTTCTTGGGTGTTTGTAGATTAAATTTGGAGAAAATTGTGAAAAGTTATTATGGCAAATTTTGCCAAGATTTTTATTGTGCATGGAAATTGCAAGATTTGGGAGGAATGGGATTTACCAGAGAAATCATTCCCTCTTGTTTGATTTTTGTTTTGATATTTGGCTATGGCAGTCCTTTTTAATATTTGTGTATCTTTGTGATATTATTAGTTATTATAGAAATAAATTTAATTAAATTTATTGTGTTATTAAAAGTTCAGGGAAATTATTTTATTATATTATTTTGGAGAAATTATGTATTAATTAATTTCCCTAGAAATAAATTGGTTTGGAAATAAATTCTAGCTGAAAATTAAATTTACTAGTTTTTAGATTATTGTGAATTTTAAAAAATATATAATAAATATATATATATATATAATAAAAAAAAAATCCAATCGGTAGCCACTACCGATGGTAGTACGGCTACCGTACAGTAGCAATACTACCAATGGTAGTATGCTACCTTAAGGTAGAAGTGCTATCGACGGTAGCACGTGCTACCGTACGTAGCAGGGTAATATTAAATTTGCTTTCCTAGTTATATTTCGTGCAAACCGAAATATGGAAATCTCAAATTTCTGTGCAGGTTATTAAATTTGATTTTTAAATTAATTCTTTATATATATGATATATGTATATGTATATATATATATATATATATTCGTATATAAGTTTATTTTATTATGGGCATTATGTTATTTAATATTATTTTAATACTGTGAAAATTAATTCATGTGGTTATATATATTTTGTAATGTGATTATAGGTAAATGATATATATACAATGTATATATATTCATATAATTATATTATATTATATATATATAATTATTTCAGAGTTTGGTTATTTCCAGAAAAGCTTATAATTTTAGATTCTATATTTATGCTTGGAAATACATTAAGATCTATTAATTTTTATGTGATTTTATATAACCTTATTGGACAAATGACAACATTGATTTCCTTGTATTAATATAGTTGTATTTTCTTATTTTCTGGAAAATCTTTAATTGCAAGTTATTTATGCTTTTGGCTATTTAAAGAAACGATTGCCTGTATTAGGATCTTGTGTAATTGGTATTTGCGATCAAGCTTAATTTCGTTGCAATTCTGGTTGAGTTGTCATTATGTCATATGTTGTTATATCTCCTTGGTCAGGTGTTGTTGTGTAACCTCGTTGATGTGAGCCATTGTGTGTTTTGTTCCAAATGGTCAATCTTGGGTTACTGATTGTGTATCCTTCACCTATGGTTTGTCAGGATTAGATATGGTTGTCTATTTTGCCATAGAGTTCTCATAGAGAGAGACCTTTCCTATTAGTGTACTATGAGAGAGAGTGGCTTTCAAGCAGGGGCCGCGCCCGAAGTGGATGGCAGGATAACCCCTTGAAAGTCAGTTAAAAAGTGATAACCTAATAATTGATTAGGGGGTGGGTAGAATAAATATTAATTAAGATAATGCACCTCGTGCATAGGTGAGTGCTAGTACATGGCTCATAATGTTGCGAGAAGGCCTGGAATGGCAAACTTACCACCTTGTCCTGATGAAAGGATTGGTAGGGTCTGCATGAGACTTAGATGGAGCCGATGGTTCGAGAGAGGTTACCAGGATAACCCAGGATGGGGGTCGGCACCTATGGTGGGCTACCAGGGTAACCACCATAAGCCATGCAATGACACTCTCTCCTTAGAGTCACTAGTGTTTGTGATATGAGTCACATGGATGTTTGCGGTAGCAATGCTACCGACGGTAGCATGTGCTACCTATGGTAGCACATGCTACTGTACGTAGCAAGGTAATATTAAATTTGCTTTCCTAGTTATATTTCATGCCAACCAAAATATAGAAATCTCATATTTCTATGCAGGTTATTAAATTTGATTTTTAAATTAATTCATTATATATATGATATATATGTATATATATTCGTATATAAGTTTATTTTATTATGGGCATTATGTTATTTAGTATTATTTTAATACTGTGAAAATTAATTCATGTGGTTATATATATTTTGTAATGTGATTATAGGTATATGATATATATATGATGTATATATATTCATATAATTATATTATATTTTATATATATATATATATATATTTCAGAGTTTGGTTATTTCCAAAAAAGCTTATAATTTTAGATTCTATATTTATGCTTGGAAATACATTAGTAGATTAATTTTTATGTGATTTTATTTAACCTTATTAGACAAATGACAACATCGATTTCCTTGTATTAATATAGTTGTATTTTCTTATTTTCTGAAAAATCTTTAATTGCAAGTTATTTATGCTTTTGGTTGTTTAAAGAAAAGATTGTCTGTATTAGGATCTTGTGTAATTGGTATTTGCGGTCAAGCTTAATTTCATTGTGATTCTGGTTGAGTTGTCATTATGTCATATGTTGTTATATCTCCTTGGTCAGGTGTTGTTATGTAACCTCGTTGATGTGAGCCATTATGTGTTTTGTTCCAAATGGTCAATCTTGGGTTCGTTATTGTGTATCCTTCACCTATGGTTTGTTAGGATTAGATATGGTTGTCTGTTTCGCCATAGAGTTCTCATAGGGAGAGAGATTTCCTGTTAGTGTCCTATGAGAGAGAGTGGCTTTCAAGCGGGGGCCGAGCTCGAAGTGGATGGCAGGATAACCCCTCGAAAGTCAGTTAAAAAGTGATAACCTAATAATTGATTAGGGGGTGGGTAGAATAAATATTAATTAAGATAATGTACCTCATGTATAGGTGAGTGCTATTATAGGGCTCATAATGTTGTGAGAAGGCCTGGAATGGCAAACTTACCACCTTGTCTTCACAAAAGGATTGGTAGGGTCTACATGAGACTTAGATGGAGCCAGGGGTTCATGAGAGGTTACCAAGATAACCCAAGATGGGGGCCAGAACCTATGAAGGCCTACCAGGGTAACCACCGTAAGCCATGCGATGACACTCTCTCTTTAGAGTCACTAGTGTTTGTGAGTTGAGTCACATGGATGTTTGCAGAGTCATGTAGTTCTTTCATACTTGTCTCACTTTTGCTTGCTTGAGGGTTTTCTACTATCTCCTAGCATGGTGCGGTGGTTACATTTCGGGATCACATGGTCAGGTGGTAGTGCCACTTCCCATCGGATGTTCTGGATTGCATCTTCAAGCAAGGAAAGCCTTTGCTGGTGTTTCTTGGTTCGTGGTTCATGTATCAGCTCATGTTCGTGATCATTGTTCAGTTGAGACCGTGTGGTCATTGTATCAAACTTTTATGTAACCTTGATATTGTAAATTTTGGATTTCATGGTATTATTAGAAACCATGTATTTATGGATATTGTAATATTATGTCAGTGGGATGTATGTTAATTTAGTTGCTTTGATCTTTTGTATATATGATCTATGGATAAATAAATGCATTGGAACACTTTGATTCTTTCATTATGAAATTTAGATGTATGTGTAGGTTTTATCTTAAGCATTTAATTTATCTAATTAAATGGACAATTGGATTAACCATGGTGTTAATATAATTTGTGAATTAATCATTGTTGGTAACCCTTAGGAAGTCATGTGTTAGTCTTCCGCTGTGTTATTAAACGTGTTTTTGTTATAACTAATGCACTTAATCTTTTTAAAAAAATTATTTCACCCTTTAGTTGCCTAGTTGTGTTGTTTTCCTTTAGGGTTCCTGGCGAGGCATTACACAATGTCCCAGACATTTACTCTACAGTTGCTACCCACGATGGTAGCTCTATAGCAAAAAGTCTTAAGGTGGCCTTCTTCTTGTGTCCTAAAACAACTAAGTCCTATTTTCTATTAAATACGTCACCCTTAATCTGTTATTATCCATTGAATTGTATCAGGATAAAATAAATTTCCAAAATCATCACACACAACCAAACCCTAATGGGATTTTCTATGGTTTTAACTAAGTGGATATAATTTCATTTAAAATTTATCTTTTTATATTATCAATCCAAGGGGGATTACCCACCCCTTGGATTTTAACTTCCAAATGACCCTTATTTCTCCCTGATGATTTATAGGGATGATGCCACAGACATCGTTGTTGCAGCTTTATTAGGCATTAAGTACAGTAGTTCAACATGACAACATTACTCGTAACTGTGACCTAGAGGCACCATAGATATCGAATGCCACTAATTTTTCATTTCAACTCCTCTTGTTTAGTTATCTAACTAGGAATTTAACTTTGAATTCATGAATCTTAAATGAGGCAATATACCAATACAATTATGAAAAAGAAACTATTATATACAAGGAATAATCGCTTGAATTTAAAAACTAAAGCATAAATTTTATGTAATTGAAAGGAACATAAACAAATTCGACTAATTGGGAATAGTATTTTCTTCAAAGGAAAATTATGATAATAATTAAAAATTCAAAAACTTGAACTAAATACATGAAATTACTAATTACTTGGAAACCATGATACTTTCAGAGAACTTATGAAAATGATTTGGATTACTTGCAAGATATAATTGTTTTGGACAAACCATTACACAATAAGTATGAATCCTAGTACTAATTTGCTCGAAAGAAAATTAAATGATTGAATGGAAAGACTTTGCAAATGAATTTTAACACCTACTTGTTTGAAGTGAAAAGTATTTAATAATAAGCCCAACTAATTCTTCCATATGAAGTAACATAAATTTCATCTACAAATGATAACACTACTTTAAATGTGAATCATAATACTTGAAAGGTACTAAATTTCTTCAAATAAAAATTAAATTATCAAATGATTATACTTTGGAAATGAATTTAATACTCACTTGTTGAAGGGAAAACAAAAACAACTATTCAACAGTAAGCTTCAAATTAACCACATTATTCTTAATTACTAATTATTTGAAAAAGAGATAAGAAAAGAGTGTAAACACTTGGTAGTTAACCAAGTAAATAATACTAAGTCTCCTAATAAACAATTCTAATCAATAAACTTCTAGTTGCTTTTGAACTAATACCTTTGCAAGATTATAATGTGATAACTAATTACTCTTTCCACTTGAAGTAACGTTAACTTTATCGTTGGATACATTCTACAAATAATAATTTTATCAATTTAAAAAAATTAGAAGAGAGCTAACATTTGCTCCTTAAATTACCCTCAATTAGAATTGTTATTTAATTTTCTAAGTGATCACGGAATAGGTTTTTTGAAACTCATTTGTGAAAACAATTTTGGCTTTGAATAAACTCTCTTTGCATCCTAATTAATACTATTACCATATGAATATTTAACTATGCAATTTACCTCTAAATTTAACTTTAATTAAATTTATCCTTAATTACTTATTCTATTAAGTGTGACTTTTCCTTTTTACTAGTCTTATGTTTCTTTTTAGCTAGAAGGTAAATGTTTTTAACTATTAAAAGAGTTGACTATTCCCAATGCCTTGTATACTCATATCTTAGAATCTAATAAGGAAACAAATTAAATAATCAACTTTTCAAATTGAGGAAAATCTTTTTCTAACTTTAACTCATATTGCTTGAAATACCTAAAAGGGTTACTATGAATCTAAACACATTTACTTGTTAGGTAAATTCTTTTAACCTTTGATACTTGTAATGATTGAAATATACAAAAGGTAGTTTTCAAATCCATTAATTAAAGAACTTAAATATTTGAAATGTATTGAATGTCTTGAGGGAACCTACTTACTATTAGGATTTATTTATTTGATGAAAAGATCCAAAACTATGGAATAAGTGTATCATTGGTGAAATAACATTTTCCTTTACTTTGTTTTTCCTAGTTCCAACTAATTTGTTTAATAAGGAGATTTAACTATTATATCTACATCCTAAGAAGGGTTAATTCAAGATGATAGATCTCTTAATGCTAGATTATCTGTTGAAATTCTCAAGTGTTAATTGACCCTTTTACCTTATGCAATATTTATCTTTTCAAAACCCAAGGGACTCTTTTCCCATCATTGAGGAGACACTAACTCTTTAGAATTTAAAAAGAGTTCAAATTTGCAACTTAATTTTCCAAAATAAAACTCCAATAAGGTATCCATTAATATGGGTTAGACCCTTTTTCCTTAAATTTTCCTTAATATATTAATAATCTAATTCCTAAAACTAGAGATAATATTTTAAACACATTTCCATTCATTTTAATAAAGTTATATTATAAATAGGTCTCATTAATCCTTTTTAAATAGATATCAATAAATAAAATCATTTTTCATTAAATAGACCTCAATAAATAAATCCATTTCTCACTAAATTCGATTAATTTTCAACTATTAAAATTTATAATTCTAAACTAATCCTAAATGTTTTTTTAATCACCAAGTTCATAATTAAATTTCAAAGAATTATAAGCTTATTAATTTTAATCATTCAAAATAACTTTCAATATTCTAAAACATTTTTAATTTTAAATTAAAATTAAAATAAATTTGAACTACTTATTTTAATGATACAAATAAATTTTTCAATTATTTGAATAACACATAAAATTTAATTACAAACTCTAAAGTATAATTCAATTTTAATAAAACAATTCCTAACTCAAAATATATATGTTTTTTTTTAAATAATTGGTAATTAACTCAAAATATTTTAATAATATAATAATTATATTTATTTAATCTTAAATAAATAAACTATTTTTTTTTTTAAATAAACTTAAATCTACAAACAAATTTAGAAGATAAATTTAATATGATTTTAAATAAATTTGATATATATGTTTATATAATATATATTTGAAGGGGAATTTACTAATTAATTAATCAAGGCAAGATTTACTTCTTCTTTTTTTTAATTTCATACATGCATAGGGAATAATTTTTTTTTTCCAAAAATCCAAAGATATGAATATGTTTCTAAAAAGTATAGAGATGAACTTTTTTTTCTATAATGCACAGAGATGAATGTTTTCCTAAAATCCACAGACATGAATATTTTCCTAAAATGCACAAAGATGGGTATTTATCTAACATACACAGAGATGAATATATTTCTATTTTTGTTTTTTTTATTCTGATTTTAGATTACTTTGGCAATAGATTTTATTTTGTTCAATTTATTCTAATATATATATTCCATTCTAAAAAAGATTATTTTTTATAAAATAAAGAAAGTTGATTAAGGAAAAGATAACAGATTAAACAATATTTGAATTTGTATATGCATATTTTGAAAGAAATCTATTAACCAATTTATTTCCTACATGCAAAATAAAAAAGAAGATTTTTTTTTTTCTTTTTTTGGATAGAAAATAAATTTATTACATGTATTTGATTAAAACAATCAACAAAAATTGAAAACGATTTCCTTGTAAAAATCTAAAATGGATAAAGAGATTTTTTTTTAAAAAAAAATTAAAATATAAACTTTTTTATGTGCAAAATTCTGAAAGAGACGAGAAGAAGATTTTCTTAGAAAAGAAAAAGCAAGCAATGAATGTGCAAGAGGGGAACTTGGATTTGAATGAAGAACCTTGCTGACCTCCTTCAATTCCTTCTTGAAGCTTGTTAATGATATTCTCCAAAATCCTGCAACACATCTACAAAATTTATCCTACAACTAACATGTATTGAAAATAAATTCATAAGAATTTCAAGACTACTTTATCATCCAAAAAAATATGAACTCCCCTTTTTCAAAAATTTAGAACTCAATATATAGAAAAGAGAGTCATTTTCCCACTATAAAATAAATTAATTGATTTCCATATTCTTTTCCCAAAATAATTTCACGCAAAATGATTAATTGTCATAGTGGGGGTTATATGCAAAAATTGAATTTAAAATTCTCTTCTAGAACCTTCTCATTTCCTCCTACAACATGTGCTAAATATCATATTGAGAAAATAAAAAATTTCTAAATTAATTTCATGCAAAAATGATTGTTGTCATAGTGGGTGTTGCATTTGACCATGCATTCAAAATTCAAATTTGAATTCTCCTCCAAAAATGCATTGTGTAACTCCTTTGTCATAAAAATGCCATAAATAGAATTATTTTTGTCATAGAATAATTTTGTAACTCCCATGTCATATATTTGCTAAATATAATATCTATTCCTTAATATTTAAATTTTAAATTTCTTTTCTAGAATCTTTTTATTTCTCCTACACCATGTGATCAATTAAGATATTGAGAAAATATGCAATTTTCAAATAAATTATGACCTCATGTGTGTGTCACCACTTAAATTTCTTTTTATTTAAAAACTTCAACCTCATTTCAATTTATCTTTTTTTTCTAACATTACTCATAATATTAATATTATAATAGTAGTAGTAATAATAATAATAATAATAATAATAATAATAATAATAGCAAGTCATATCAAGGTCCAAAAAGAGGGTTATGACATCAACTCTAAGCCTAAACGAAATTCTACCTAAAATTGATTTGAAATGTAGTACACTTAAATAAATAAATAAATTGAAGATTAACCATATAAAAATATTGAACAATAATCATAAATTAAATTAAACCCAAAACTTGAACTAAACTAAACCATGAGTTTAACACTTAACGAAATTGAACAGTAATTAAATTAAAATATAACCCTAACACTAAATGAAAATAAACCTTAACTAAAAAATCATATTGCGACCTAAACCAACTTAATTTCCAACTATTATACTTATTGCATCTCATAAACCAAATTAAACCATACCTATATACCAAGTTTATCTTTAGCCAGTTCTACACCTGAAATTTAACCTCACCTTACCACTAACCCTATATAAAATGCAATCTAAATATAATTATTTGATACAAAATTGAATACTAATATTAATAAATATTTCCTAATTTAATTTCTTTACAATTGTGCCTGCAAATTCTACTAGCATATATATATAGAAATATATATAAAGAAAGTTGAGAGATATCAAGGCTTTCATTTCATATTTTTACTTAAAATTTAATTTAATATATTTTTTGTAAAATGAAATCCTCGATATCTCTCAGCTTTCTTTATATATATTTCTATATATATAGGCTAGTTAGCTGAGAGGCTCTACAATGGTAGCAAACATTTCTGACGTAACCTTTTCTGTTGTAACCTTTTATGTCATTGACATTCTGTCGGTGTCAACTTTTCCATCACAGTGTAAATCATGTAGTACCCCTACCCTAATCAATTTCTAATCTCGGTTTGACCTTGGTTAGTTTATCATGTTATAATATTATAGTTAAATGTTTTGATTTTTGTGCGTACCTGGTAATGTAGTTTTTGCACCAATTCGTATGCAAGTTTGTTTGTTTTTTTTGGTAGGTAATAGGCTGAAGCCGCAGTATTTTGAATTATTATTATTATTATTATTATGTTCAATTAGAATGACCCTAGACCTTCCCCATTTTTATGGAAGGCCAAGAGTCAAAACTTAGAATTCATTTTAGATGTCCTTATTGGGAATTGAACTTGGGTCTCCACAGTGAGTACCCAGTGTTTTTAACCAATTAAGCTCAACCCCTTGGACTCGTATGCAAGTTTATTAGTTCTCCTATTTCGTGTTATTAATCTTAGGCTAACACTTTCAAGAAATATATATATGTATGCATGTATGACTCTTGGTTGCAGGAGATTTCAGGCACAGTACCACATGGGTGCGAGGTTCATCTCCACCTGAATTCGTAGGTTTGAGTGTACCTCTTTGGTCCTTCGATTTTAGATTAGGTGGTCATAAGACCCTCATTTGACCATAGTAGTGCTCAAGTGAGCATCGTCAGTCATCGTCGGTATTTCCTTTGGGTGGGTATGCAGGTCGTCTGTCTACTTGGCTTTCTTGGGTTGTGTGTTTTATGTGTGGTTAAAATTGAGTATTTAATCCTTAATATTTAATTTTATTTAATGTGTGTTTGTGCATTGTAATTAAGGGACTAAATTAAATAGGTTCCCTTTGTGAAATTAATTGTTAATTAGAATTGCTCAATGCAAGTTGGTAGCAAGTTCAATTAAATGGTTAATTATTAAATGATAAATTTATTTAGTTTATGTTTTTGGAAAGGAAAGATTTAAATTTATTTGAAATAGAATTAATTTAATCTCTTTATTTTTTTGGTTTTTTTTTAATAATAATAAATAGAAAGGTTGATTTTAATTATTTAAGAAAATCAATTTTAATTAGAAAAGTAAGTTTAATATATATTTGATAAAGTGAGGAAGATTAAGTTGGGGATTTTATTTTAATTAAAAAATATATATTTTACCCTCATTATATTTTGGAATATAAAGGTCAATTTTGTTAAAATTGAGAAAATTAGAAAGTAAATGAGGAAGATGCATTTTGATTTTTTCTAAATTAGAAATAAATTGTGTAAGAGTATTTTTATTTTAGAAACGAGTTTTTTGGTCAAAAACTTTGCATTTTTAACCTAGGGTTGGAAAAATATTTTGGGGAGAAAATGGTTTTTGGAAAAAGATGGCCGAGAGACATTTTGGAAGAGTATCTGGAGAAATTTAGGGGAAAAATATTTTTGGAAGAGAAGAATTGATCTGGAGCTTGCAAGTTGGGCTCTCCTTCAATCTTTCTAGGATTGCTGAATCAGGTAGGTCTCTGGTTTATTTCATTGGCTTCTTTATTTTGAAGAAATTGTTTTGGATTTTGTAGAAATTTGTTTGTGAAGATTAAGAAAAAATCTCATCTATGTTGGGAAAATGAATGAGTTGTAATTATATCTCCAATTCAAACCCTCCTTGTCTTCTTTTTCCATCTCAAGTTTAGATTTTGGTTGCTCGGGTTGTTTTAAAATCAAAAGTTGGGGGTTGGCTGGTTACAATAAGATTTTTTTTAAATCCCAAACATATGTATTCAAATTCAGTTTTAAATAAGATCCTTGTTGTGCTTCATAGATTGGAGGTGGAAGAATGATTGAAATTTTATGAGTCTCAGTATTTGGGGATTTCTGGTGTTTTTATTTTAAAAATATGTACATGTTGATCTTTTGTTAATTCTGGAAAATATTCCCAGAGCTTGTTCTCAAAAAATTTCTAAGTATTGTCAAAAAAAAATGTATACTTTGTTGGTCTGAGAGCACCCAGCAGTTGGGGCTTTGGTTCTATCTTTTTTTTATATATTCAAAAAAAATAAAGCTCAAAAAAAAAATTATGATTAGCATAATGTTTTGGCTATTAGGGAGGGGTGGCATGGAAGCCGAGGCCCTTGACCCATGGCTGGGGAGAGCAAACCCTTCCCCATACCATGGGGAGAGCCCTGGCAGTGAGGCCATGTCGTGGCCTCCACTCAGCCAAGTTTGGGTGGATACCAAGACATGGTCTCCCCAGCCTTCCCTTGGGGAAACGAAGGCCCACATGGGTCTGCCCTTTGGCTTGTTTTAAAATTTTTATATATATTTTTTATAAAACAAAAGAAAAACTATAAATATTATATATATATATATATATATATATTGTTAAGTTGCAATTTCATTTAATTTAAAGTTTTTCTTTAAAAAGAAAAAAAGGGGATTTATTTTAATTATTAATTTACTAATTAATATATATAAACAAATATATATTAATAGTTTCCAAATAACTAATTTTATTAATTAAGGTATATATATAAATATATATATACTAATTAATATTTTGGTTTGCATATATTTTTTAAATATACATAAGGAAGTATTATGTTAATTCAAAAAATGATTACCTATTTTGCGTTAACTCCCTTCTTAATGCATATTTCTATTTTTGGAAACTACATGCTTATTTTGGAGATGTGAGGACGGTTTATTTATTTAAAAAAAAATAAGAATGATGTTTTATTTTGAACAATAAATATCATATGTTAGTTGATAATCTAAATATTTGATTTTATATCATTGGGTGTTCTGCATATAGAATATTTATGTTAATGTGAATTTGGTTTAAAAACTCATGATGAAGTAGTTATGTTATGTTATCATGCATATGAACTTAGTGAGTTAGATAACCATGAACGATCTATACCTAGATCAGGTAGACAAACTACAATCAAACTTAGATCCTTTAGAAAACTGGATCAATTTTTAATGTTTGATCAATATGGAAAAAGATTGTCTTTTCTGGTTATTACCTATGCATGTTTAAATTTTTGTATTCACATTTACTTATGAATTGGCAAGTCCTTGATTGTGATTGTTGGTTATTGTCATTTGTTGATTTGGGTACCTACTTTTGTCCTTGATCTCGAGTATTTATTATTTTCATGTGATGGTTTGTATATGGTCATGTCCTTTATGCGGGTGTCGAATGTTGGTTTGTGGTTGACCATAGCTGGTCAGGTCTCTAGTTAGACTACCATCAGCCAGTACACCTTGTATGAAGTCTTGTTTCACCAAGTGGGTATTCCTATCATTTTAAAACTCTGTATGCTTGACCTTCTATATTCCTGGGTTTTAGGAGTCGTTGGTTTATGGTCTAGTGTCATATTGGAAAGTGGCTTTCGATTGGGGGTCGCACCCAAAGTGGCTGCTGGGTAACCCATCGGAAGTGTGTCTAATAAGTGATAACCTAATAGCACATTAGAGAGTTAGTTAATCAATCACTGAGTAAGTTAATTGTGCCTCACGTATGGGATGAGTGCTAGTACAGACTCGACACGCAGTGAGAAGGCCTGAAATGGCAAACCATCATCCTTGTCTTCACGAAAGGATGTGTTGGTCCACATGAGGCTTGGATGGGCCGGAGGTTCAAAATAGGTTTTTAGGGTAACCCAGTGGATGGGGCCAGAGCCTAGGAAGACCTACCATGGTAACCATACCGGGTTATGTGATGACACTTGTCCCTTATGTTCGCTAGTGTGTTGTTTTGTTGTCTTGATAGGAGCATTATTGTGGAGTCGTCCTGATTCTTATGCCCGTGTGAGAACCTGATATTCATGTTATACCTTGGGTTGCAAAGATTTAGTTTCACAGATGCTCCAGTGGATCTTTTGTTATTGCTTCTTATTATTTTTAGTTGGATCCTTTCCTATTAAGGGATCATTCATTTATTTATTTGACCGATGTGGTCGTATGTATTATTGGTTATGTTCACCTTGAAGGCATGATTGTAAATGATGTGAGCCTTATGTATTCTTCCCTATTAATTATCAAAGGGGTCTTGTAGTTGAGCAGACCTAGAGATGTAGCCCACTAGGGGTGAACTTCGATATCATTTCGATGTTATGTGGTGTTTTACATTCTTATGTTTCTTTTTAATTTAGCATGTATGGATGGCATTATGTTAGAATGTATAATATGGATTAAATGAAGTTAATCTTAAAAGCATGTATGTAGTCATCTTAACTAAATGCAGTAATTTGAATCATGAAAGAATATAGATTAGAATAATGGAATATATTCAGTTATTGATAATGCAATTAAAGTATGCATGGAAAGTATTCGTTAGTTTATCTTGAAATTAAAGTATGTAACGAAATTAGATGCATGACTTATTTTTTAATATAAACTTGAGCGTAATGTAAGGTTAAATTGTAATGGATGAACTTAATCATGTTATCTATATTTTTAACCTTAATGGAAGAACTCGTCATGTTATCTATAATATTAATTTACCAAAAGAAATTATCCTTTGTTTAAGTTTTATCATGTCATTAATTTAATCAACTTAATTGGACTAATTAAGCGTGAGTTGAGTTAAATGTTGAATTAAGTAATCACATTAGGAAACTCTTTAGGTGTTATTTAGTCTTTTGTTGTAGTAACTAAACTTATGATAACTCGTACCATTGTGTTGAGTTTAATTTTTTTTTTTTTTTAATTATTTGCACTCTATTCTTGTGTTTTAGCTTAATCCCTTCAAGGTTTCCTGGTGGGGCATTACAAATCAACTCATGAATTGAATCGAATAGTGTCAGATTTAAGGGTGAGTGTTTCTTCTATTGCCAATGACCTTAAGTGGTCATTATTTGTAACGAAATTTATGGGCATGCAAACACGATGGAGATATTTTAAACAATTTAATTTATAGTATGTCGATATTTATGCAAATGAAATCGCATATTGTCTCATGCAAAGTATAATTACCTATTCATTTTACATCGAATTTCATGTTTTTTGCATTTCTCTCAATGCCAAATTAGTTATTTTGCAACCATCCAAGATTGCAATTCAAAAGGGTTATCAATTTGATTAAACATAACATTTCCATTAGAAAAGTTTTCAAGCTTCATTTTGCTTTATGTGTTTCTCAAAACATGTGATACGCTTTTATAGAAGAGGTATAATTCTCTATCATTCGCCTTTTGTAACTGCATTATTTTTTATTTAGAAAAGAGTTCATTAAATATCCATACTTCATGTTTACTCTGAAATGTAAATCTGCTTCTTCTACATACATACAACTACTTTCAAGCCAGTCTACTTTGTGCTTAAAGGAATTTTAATTCACCTCTCTTACTATAGCAGTAATATATTACGTAAGCCACTATTGTCATGCCCAAAATTTAACATGGTATTTGGATATTACACAACCTATTTAACCTACTCCAAAATTACCTAATTTTCAATAACTTTTTTTATAATAACATAATGCAGTTTTAAAACTACAAGCAATAATTAAATATGGCAAGTAACCATTCCAAACAATGTTAAATGTTAAACAATAACATAAATATTCATTTGGATACAGCTAAACATACCTTCTTTGTATTCAAGTTTCTCTCACAATTTCATCATTTATGTATTTCCTTTTTTTCTCAAACTTACACCTACAAGATATCTACTTGTATAGATGTTCAACACAAGGTCAAGGATTATTATATGCCTGATCATCAAACAAATCATATTATTACTATAATTGAATCCATCATAGAATAGATGACTATTGATTTTACAAAGACGAATAAGGCATGCATAAGAATAGGAAGGTGTAAATGTGCAAACTTAAAAGATACAACAAAACATAAATGAATTACACCATACTTTACTATTCTTGCAATCTAATTTTCATCACAACATAATGCATTGTAAACTTCAAGCAATAGTAGCAATTAACAATCAACAATTTCAATCAGGATTAATTGGCAAACATTAACTTAATGCTCTCTTTAGTTCACAACACAACATATCTCCTTCTTACTCAAGTTTATCTTGCATTCCTTTATGATATGATTCCATTTCCTCTTATACCTACACCTGTAAGATGTTTACATGTCTAGATGTTCTACACAAGATTAGAGAATAGTTAGATACATGCTCATCATGATAAATTGAATCATTATTTTATTTGGTTCAATCATACAATAATCACCTACTAATTTGTATAGATGAATAGGAAATGTATAAGATTGGAAAGAAGTGACAATATTAATCCAAAACTCAAAAGGAAAAGACCTAAGGACCAGACCTAGTGTCACGAGGGCTCATCACAGATGGCCTTGCCTACGTGAAGGCCCAGAGACATCGTAGTTTATAAAACAATTTAAAATTGTCATAACCCTCTTTTTGAACCTTGATATGACTTGCTATTATTATTATTATTATTATTATTATTATTATTATTATTATTATTATTATTATTATTATTATTATTATTATTACTACTACTACTACTACTACTATTATAATATTAATTTTATAGGTTTGTTAGAAAAAAAAGATAAATTGAAATGAGATTGAAGTTTTTAAATAAAAAGGAATTTAAGTAGTCACACACACATGAGGTCATAATTTATTTGAAAATTGCTTGTTTTCTCAACATCCTAATTGAGCACATGGTGTAGGAGAAATAAGAAGATTCTAGAAAAGAAATTTTAGATTTAAAATATTAAGGAATCAATATTATATTTAGCAAATATATGACATGGGAGTTACAAAATTATTCTATGACAAGAATAATTCTATTCATGGCATTTTTATGACAAAGGAGTTACAAAATGCATTTTTGGAGGAGAATTCAAATTTGAATTTTGAATGCATGGTGAAATGTAACCCCCACTATGACAACAATCATTTTTGCATGAAATTAATTTAGAAATTATTTATTTTCTCAGTATGCTATTTAGCACATGTTGTAGGAGGAAATGAGAAGGTTCTAGAAGAGAATTTCAAATTCAATTTTTGCATGTAACCCCCACTATGACAATTAATCATTTTGCATGAAATTATTTTGGGAAAAGAATATGGAAATCAATTAATTTCTTTCGTAGTGGGAAAATGACTCTCTTTTCTATATATTGAGTTCTAAATTTTTGAAAAAAGGAGTTCATTATTTTTTGAATGATAAAGTAGTCTTGAAATTCTTATGAATTTATTTTCAATACCATGTTAGTTGTAGGAGAAATTGTGTAGATGTGTTGCAGGATTTTGGAGAAGATCATTACCAAGCTTCAAGGAGGAATTGAAGGAGCTCAACAAGGTTCTTCTTTCAAATCCAGGTTCCCCTCTTGCACATTCATTGCTTGCCTTTTCTTTTCAAAGGAAATCTTCTCCTCGTCTCTTTCAAAATTTTGCACATAAGAAAGTTTATATTTTAATTTTATTTTTTTTAAAGAAATCTCTTTTATCCATTTCAGATTTTTGCAAGGAAATCTTTTTCAGTTTTTGTTAATTGATTTAATCAAATACATGTAATAAATTGCTTTTCTATCCAAAAAAGAAAAAAAAATCTTCTTTTTTATTATGCATGTAGGAAATAAATTGGTTAATAGATTTCTTTCAAAATATGCATATACAAATTCGAATATTGTTTAATCTGTTATCTTTTCCTCAATCAAATTTCTTTATTTTACAAAAAAACAGTTTTTTTTTTAGAATGGAATATATACATTAGAATTAATTGAACAAAATTAAATCTATTACCAAAGTAATATAAAATCAGAATAAAGAAAATAAAAATAGAAATATATTCATCTCTATGTATGTTAGATAAATACCCATCTCTCTGGATTTTAGGAAAATATTCATGTCTGTAGATTTTATTCCCTGTGCATGTATGAAATATATTAAAAAAAAAGTAAACCTTGCCTTCATTAATAAATTAGTAAATTTTTCTTCAAATATATATTATATAAATATATATATCAAATTTATTTCAAATCAAATTAAATTTATGTTCTAAATTTGTTTGTAGATTTAAGTTTATATTTTTAAAAAAAATTAGATTAAATAAATATAATTATTATATTCTGAGTTAATTACCAGTTATTAAAAAAAACACATATTTATGTATTTTGATTTAGGAATTGTTTTATTAAAATTGACTTATACTTTAGAGTTTGTAATTAAATTTGATGTGTTATTCAAATAATTGAAAATTTTATTTATATTCTAAGTTGTTTAAGTAATTGAAATTTATTTATATCATTAAAATAAGTAGCTCAAATTTATTTTTATTTTATTTTATTTATTTTAATTTAAAACTAAAAATGTTTTAGAATATTGAAAGTTAGTTTGAATGATTAAAATTAATAAGTTTATAGTTCTTTGAAATTCAATTATGCACTTGGTTATTAAAAAATCATTTAGGATTAGTTTATAATTATAAATTTTAATAGTTGAAAATTGATAAAATTTAGTGAGAAATGGATTTATTTATTGAGATCTATTTAATGAAAAATGGTTTTATTTATTGATATCTATTCAAAAAGGATTAATGAGACCTATTTATAATCTAACCTTATTAAAATTAATGGAAATATGTTCACTAGTTTTTGGAATTAGATTATTAAAATATTAAAGGAAATTTTAAGCGAAAAGGGTCTAACCCATATTAATGAATACCTTATTGGAGTTTAATTATGGAAAATTAAGTTGCAAAATTGAACTCTTTTTAAATTCTAAATGATAGTTCTGATACTTAATATAAGTACAGATCCAATAGCCAACAAGATGAGAGGGGGGGGTGAATCATACAAACTTAATCTTTCATAAAAACATTAGATTCAACCACGGTAACATATACTTCAGTAATATAACCAAAAATGCTAAACATACAAACTCAAAAGCATATAAACATCATAAACCTCATAACACCAGATTTAACGTGGAAACCCAAATAGGGAAAAACCGCTGTGGGATTTCGGACCCACTAAGAAATATACTCTTCTAGAGTATGCTCGGTTAAAAGCAAATCCTGTTAAAGATTACAAACACATTGCTAGATGTGACCCGGTTAAGGGATTTCCCTCAGATCTGTTAGGATTTTCAACTTGTTGGAAGTGACCTTGTTAAAGGATTTCAAACACTCAATCAGAATGTCACCTTGCTAGAAGGTTTTACAAATAAGACTGTTAAGTCGACTCGGTTAAGATATTTTCTGTCACTTTCACAAAATAATAGTAATAAAAATCTATCTGCAACTTCACATCTAAAATGCTAAAGTAGATTCTTATTTTCTCAATACAATCTAGACATAGAACTAATCTTGTCCATCTGTTGGGCTTCTATACTTTGTTGTTCAAACAGGTCTTCAAGCTTCTATGCTCGGTAATCACTATGTAGCATCCCTGTGCATACACTTGCCTGCATGCATTTTTTATCAACAGTTCTCTATTTATAAACAATTAGCTAATCGCTTAATCTCCTTGATCACATTTCCCATGATCAATCATAGCCATCAGATCTTCATGCTTGACCAGGTTCAATGCATCTTTTGATCTGAAAAATGTTTTACCTTGCCTTGGAACTTGCATATATTTCTTGGAACTTGTGCTAGGGTATTGCGGTTCAATCTGAGTTGTAGATCTTCTTGCCGATTTTCCATTGCCATAGATTCTTAACAAACTATATTTACGGCATACCAATCATTTAATCAGTTCCAGCTCATCAGCTTCCTTCATTAAATAACAAATGTAAACATTTAATTTATTCTGTTATAGCTCGGTTACAACTCGGTAACAACTCAGTAAATACTAAACTTCACTTGGTAGACATTCCGCCTTCATTAACCGATAGCGATAACCTTAGGGTTTACCGACTAGGTTCTTTGGGTTGGTAACATATTATAGTATTAACCTTACAATTTACAACATATGTATGATGTCAAAACAATCTAAACATCATGATCTCACCACTGTCTGACTCGGTAGTAGTTGCCCATTGAATACCTTATTCATCCTCTTATTCATCATAATCTTTTTGTGTCTTTTATCGACATCTTTATACTCTTCAAATCATACTTCTCAAGATATGGACACATCATACTGAATTAGAAAATCGATTTCTTAACATCAATGACAAAATAATAATATCAAGACAGTAAACATCCTTAATCAGTTATATCCATAATCATCAACAACCTTCTCAATATCCTTATTGAAATGCCAACAATCTTCCATTGTCTGTTATAATGCTAAATTGCTAACACTAAAGAGTTAGTATCTCCTCAATGATGGGAAAAGAGTCCCTTAGGTTTTGAAAAGATAAATATTGCATAAGGCAAAAGGGTCAATTAACACTTGAGAATTTCAATAGATAATCGAGCATTAAGAGATATATCATCTTGAATTAATCCTTCTTAGGATGTATATATAATAGTTAAATTTCCTTATTAAACAAATTAGCTTGACTTAGGAAAAACAAAGCAAAGGAAAATGTTATTGTGCCAATGATACACTTATTCCATAGTTTTGGATCTTTTCATCAAATAAATAAATCCTAATAGTAAGTGGGTTCCCTCAAGACATTCAATGCATTTCAAATATTTAAGTTCTTTAATTATTGGATTTCAAAACTATCTTTTGTATATTTCAATTAGTACAAGTATCAAATGTTAAAGGAATTTACCTAACAAGTAAATGTGTTTAGATTCATAGTAACACTTTTAGATATTTCAGAAATATGAGTTAATGTTAGAAAAAGTTTTTCCTCAATTCGAAAGGTTGATTATTTGATTTGTTTCTTTATTAGATTCCAAGATATGAGTATGTAAGGCATTGCGAATAGTCACTTCTTTTAATAGTTAAAATCATTTACCTTCTAGCTAAAAGAAACATAAGACTAGTAAAAAGGAAAAGTTATACTTAATAATACAAGTAATTAGTAAGGATAAATTTAATTAACATTAAAATTAGAGGTAAATTGCATAGTTAAATATTCATATGGTAATAGAATTAATTAGGATGCAAAGAGAGTTTATTCAAAACCGAAATTGTTTTAGCAAATAAGTTTCAAGAAACCTATGCCATGATCACTTAGAAAATTAAATAACAATTCTAATTGAGGGTAATTTAAGGAGCAAACATTAGCTCCCTTTGAAGTATTTGAAATTGATAAAGTTATTATTTGTAGAATGTATCCAGCGATAAAGTTAACGTTACTTCAAGTGGAAGGAGTAATTAGTTATCACTTTATAATCTTGCAAAGGTATTAGTTCAAAAGCAACTAGAAGTTTGAAGGAGACTTAGTATTATTTACTTGGTTAACTAGCAAGTGTTTATACTCTTGTCTAATCTCTTTTTCAAATAATTAGTAACTAAGAATAATGTGGTTAGTTTGAAGCTTATTGTTGAATAGTTGTTTCCTTTTCCCTTAAACAAGTGAGTATTAAATTCATTTCCAAAGTATAATTATTTGATAATTTAAATTATATTTCAAGCAATCTAGTACCTTTCAAGTATTAGGATTCAAATTTAAAGTAGTGTTATCATTTGTAGATGAAATTTGTATTACTTCATATGGAAGAATTAGTTGGGATTATTATTAAGTACTTTTCACTTCAAGCAAGTTGGTGTTAAAATTCATTTCCAAATTCTTGCTATTCAATCATTTATTTTTCTTTCAAGCCAATCGGTACTAGGATTCATACTTATTGTGTAATGGTTTGTCCAAAACAAATATATCTTGCAAGTGATTCAAATCATTTTCATAAGTTATCTTTGAAAGTATCATGGTTTCCAAGCAATTAGTAATTTCATGTATTTAGTTCAAGTTTTTGAATTTTTAATTATCACAACTTTCCTTAGGAGAAAATACTATTCCAAGTAGTCGATTTGTTTGTGTTCCTTTCAATTACGTAAAATTCATACTATACTTTTTAAATTCAAGCAATAATTCCTTGTATATAATAGTTTCTTTCTCATAATTGTATTGGTATATTGCTTCATTTAAGATTCATGAATTCAAAGTTAAATTTCAAGTTAGATAACTAAACAAGAGGAGTTGAGACCAAAAATTAGCGGCGTTTGGTATCTATAGTGCCGCTGGGTCACACTTACGGGTAATGACGTCGTGTTGAACTACTACACTTAGCACCTAATAAAGCTGCAATAACGGCGTCTGTGGCATCGTCCCTCTAAATCGCCAAGGAGAAATAAGGGTCATTTGGAAGTTAAAATCCAAGGGGTGGGTAATCCCCCTTGGATCAATAATCTAAAAAGATTAATTTTTAAATGAATTTACATCCGATCAGTTGAACTTTAGATAACCCCATTAGGGTGTGGATGTGTGTGAAGATCTTGAAAATTTATTTTATCTTGATGATTTCAATGGATGATAATGGATTAAGGGTGATGTATTTAATAGGAAATAGGACTTAGTTGTTTAGGCCACAAGCAAAAGGCCATCTTGAGCCTTTTTTTTCTATAGAGCTACCATCATGGGTAGCAACCGCAGAGAAACTGTCTGGGACATTGACCCTAGAAAGGGTTGCATACCCACCAAACAATTTACATTAAACCATAGTTAGAAACCATAACTGCATATTTTACGCCTTGATCCTGTGTTGAAACGGGTATGTAGGCAGTCTAGGGACGAAGTTGTCCCTTGTACTCAGGCGTTTGGGGATGGGGGTTAGGATCTGGTTATGGGTGAGTAGTTGGTTCTTGAAGATCCTTGATCTTTTAATCAAATGGTGCAAATAATAATTAAAATGTTAAAATTAATTCAATGCATACTCAGAAGGAATCCCGTATGGATTCGCTTGACTTCCCGAGGCTTCAGGCTGAATTCCGAGGTGGAACTCAAGCTTGTTTACATAATTATTTTTATACTCCTAAGGACGGCGAGCTCAGTGCACTCCTAGTAGGGGAGTACAGTCTTTAGAGAGTGGCTCAGACCTGGATGGTCTCGATGAGTCTAAAGTCTCTGGCTAGAGCATATCCTATTCTTATGAATAGATGCCTACCCTATTTGGGTAGATGCCTATCCCGAATTGGATAGATGAAACCTCCTATCCCATATGGATAGATGCCTAACCCGTATGGTTAGATGCCTAGTCCTGTATGGATAGATGTCTAACCCATATGGTTAGATGCCCATCCCGGTTGGATGGATGCCTATCTCGTTTGGATAGATGTACCTGAGTATGTGATTGAAAAAAAAAGAGGAATAAGTAAGAATAATAAATCAATATTTTTATATATTAAAAAAAAAAATCAGTTGAGTTTTTGGATTAAGTGGGTTATTACAAAAACCCATCTAATATGATGGTATAAGAGTGGGTATGAAACCCTTTCTAGGGTCCAAATCCCCAGACAGTATCCTCGTTGGCTGCCACCCACTTAGGTGAGACAGCGACGAAGTCCTAGATTTAACTCATGACTTGACACCAATCTTAACAACTCAAGATAAAGTACCAATCTATGCAATTATAAGATAACTATAAATTTAGTAGAGGTTATCATTAATAACACATGTATGAGAACAAAATAGAAACAACTGAAAATGCATACTAGACAAGAGTTGACCACCTATAAACATCATGCGGTTGACTATTACGTCGTATCTTAAGAAGCTCAAATCATAGTGCCATGAGTTGCAGTCTATTGATTTCCATAGTAAGAATTTTAAGTCATTAATTTTATAGGAGAAAGATCAACTCCACCAATAACAATAGGGTGAACTCACAATGTTGGTTCCCACTTTTTGGTACATCCTGATTTTTGTTGAAATCATACATTTTTTAGAAAATATAATGATTTAATATTTAAGAGGTCTCATTTGAAGTAATTAATTGAAGAGTTAGATCAAAGGCTCTTAGATCAAACTTTCTTAGGTAGAACGTCTCTACTTCTAAATCATACTTTCAATGGAGTCTCATTTGCATCTATCAAATGCTGATAAAAAAAAAAATAGCTTTTCGGGGGTCAAATGAACTAATTTAGAAGTTCTATTTTTTTAAGTATTTAGTCCTTATTATAATCTTTCCAAATAGTGCAATTTTTAATATATTTAATTTCATTAACATATTTTTATTTTATTTTTTATGAATGTAGTTTTTACACCGAACATGAACTTCTTTATTCAAAGCATTGGGGAAAATAGTAAACTAATTCAAAAAAATTCTGAAAAATAACTATGCACTAGGTATTAATGTTTTCTTTTTAACAAAATAAATAAAATAAAATGTTGATATATATAGAACAAGTTATGTGTTCAAACGTACACCTATATCTAAATTATAATTAGCCAAAATTCAAAACTTAATAAAATAAAAAAATATTCAACATATCACTATCAAACCAACTGCATGCCTTGGGTATTGATGTTACAAACCAAAATTCATAAGAATTAAGTTTTTATCATTTATAGAAAAAAAATTGTGTTTCAGGATGTACATCACTTTTAAAAAATGTTGTTTGCTGTAAAAAACTACTTTTTGAGGGAGATGGAAAAATCAATAAAATTTTATTCAAAAAAAATTGAAAAAAATATATTTAGAATTTACAAACAAGATGTTACAAATCACTAGTTTACATCATCTTCAAATTCTTAACAGTTTAAAAGTTATAGGTGTCACAAAGTGAAAGTTTTTTTCAAAATGTTCATCTAAGTGTCAAAGTTGGTCAAAAAGTGGGAACCAGTAGGGTATGTGCACCAAGTTGTGGTACCAAAAGGGGGTCTTAAGATGCCACTTTTTTTTCTGAAATCAGCAAAGTATGAACTTCAACGAAAAATTGAAGATAGTTACACTCCAAATTTGAAGATGCAACAAGAACAAGAGTTAGAGTGCTTCGAGTCTACTTTCTAAACTACTAAATTTTTTTTTAAATGGTGGAGATTAACGGCTTCAAAAAGGGGGGCCACAAAAAGTGGTCCTGTTTTTATGCAAATAACATAACATAGCGTCTGTTGTGGCCCCCCTAAAATGTTAACTTTTTTTTTGAATTTTTAAAATCGCTTCAGTGAGAAATTAGCTAACACCTTGAAGTTTATGCCAAAATTCTCAGCTAATTTTTTAATGAGTATATGATTTTTTACTAATTTTCGAAGTGGACACATCCTGAAAAACAGAAATTTGAGCATGCTCCCCCCTAAAATCATTGAAAACAAATCAAAAATCCAAACTTTTTTTTTTTTAAATTGTGTAGAATGGAGTCTAGTTTCTAAAAATGTAATTTTTTTCAAAATATAATGAACGTGTAAAAATCTAAACCCAAAATAGTGCATGTTGGTTTTTGACAAAAAACGAATACACTAATAAAAGAAATTATAGATGAAAGACTTAACAAAATCAAAATTTGAAATAAATTACATTTTTGGATAGCTAAGAGGGAGCTCAATTTTACCAAGGTATTTTTTTTAAACTTCATTGAAACACGTGCAAACCTGACATAGAGCACGACCAAAAATATGTCAAAATTTTCAATGTTCTGACAAAAACACGTCTCTAGCTTGAAATGGTCATCCAAACCTTTGGGTTGGATGCCCAAGGCAAATCCAAACCATAGGTTTGGTGTTTCCCAAAGCGAGATATTTGGCGCTCACCAAATATGGTAAGTGCCCTATTTGGCGTGCACCAAATGTGATGAATGGATATTCCATTTGGCGCACGCCAAATAAGGATGAAGAGGGAGATAGCTCGAGGGATAGCAGAATAAGAGAATTGTGAGAGCTAGAAAGGGAGGGACAAAGAAGAGTATGTATCTATAAGAATGAAGAGCCCGAGAAGAGGTAAGGGGAGAGAGAGAATATGAGATCTAGTTCATAGATAGAGATGGAACTACGAGGGAAGGGAGATAAAGAAGGGAGAGGTGAGATGGGGGTTTCTATGTACACATTTGGCACTCTCCCTATTTGGCGCGCGCCAAATGTGGAATAGATACAAACTCTTCTTTGTCCATCCCCTCTCTAGCTCTCACAATTCCCTTATTCTCCTATCCCTCGAGCTATCTCCCTCTTCATCCTTACACCCATCTAATTCCCTCTCTCACCTCTTTCCCTCATTTTTTTCCTCACTCCCTCCTCTCTCTAGGTCCTAAGGGGTCATAGGACACCATATGACCCCTTAGGACACAAAATGACCCCTAACGAGACCTAAGGGGTCATATGGTGTCCTAAGGGGTCATAGGACACCATATGACCTCTCAGGTTACCATAGGACCCATAACGACACCATATTTTGTCCTAAGTGGTCATAAGACACCATATGACCCCTTAGGACACCATAGGACACATAACGGCACCATATGGTGTCTTAATGGGTCATAGGACACCATATGACCCCTTAGGTGTTGTTAGGGGTCGTATTGTGTCCTAAGGGGTTATATGGTGTCTTATTACCCCTTAGGACACTATATGACCTCTTAGGACACCATATGACCCATAAGGACACCATATTGTGTCTTTAGCGGTCATATGATGCCCTAAAGGGTCATAAGAAACTATATGACCCCTTACGACACCATACGACCCATAACGATGCCCTATTGTGTCCTAAGGGGTCATATGGTGTTCTAAGGGGTCATAGGACACCATAACAACCCTTACGACACCATAGCGACCCATAACGACACCTAAGGGGTCATATGGTGTCCTATGGCCCCATAGGACACCATAGGACCCCTTAGGTGTCCATACAACCCATAACGACACCATATTGTGTCCTAACAGGGCATATGGTGTCCTAAGGGGTCATAGGACACCATATGACCCCTTAGGACACCATACGACCCATAATGACACCGTTTGTGTCTTAAGGGGTCATATGGTGTCATAAGGGGTCATAAGACACCATATGACCCCTTAGGACACCATACGACCCATAACAACACCCTATTGTGTCCTAGGGGGTCATATGGTGTCCTAAGGGGTCATAGGACACCACATGACCCCTTACAACACCATACGACCCATAACAATACCTAAGGGGTCATATGGTGTCCTATGGCCCCATAGCACATCATATGACCCCTTAGGTGTCCATACGAACCATAACAACACCATATTATGTCCTAAGGGGTCATATCGTGTCTTAAGGGGTCATAAGACACCATATGACCCCTTAGGACACCATACGACCCATAACAACACCATATTCTTTCCTAAGGGTTCATATGGTGTCCTAAGGGGTCATAAGACACCACATGACCCCTTAGGACACCATATGACCCATAATGACACCCTATTGTGTCCTAGGGGGTCATATGGTGTCCTGAGGGGTCATAGGACACCATATGACCCCTTACGACACCATACGACCCATAACAACACCTAAGGGGTCAGATGGTGTCGTATGGCCCCATAGGACACCATATGACCCCTTAGGTGTCCATACGACCCATAACGACACCATATTGTGTCCTAACGGGTCATATGGTGTCATAAGGGGTCATAGGACACCATACGACCCATAACAATGTTGTATTGTGTCCTAAGGGGTCATATGGTGTCATAAAGGGTCATAAGACACCATATGACCCCTTAGGAAACTATACGACCCATAACGACACCATATTGTGTCCTAAGGGGTCATATGGTGTCCAAAGGGGTCATCAGACACCATATGACCCCTTAGGACACCATACGACCCATAACGACACCCTATTATGTCCTAAGGGGTCGTATGGTGTCCTAAGGGGTCATAGGACACCATATCACCCCTTTGGTGTCCATACGACCCATAACGACACCATATTGTGTCCTAACGGGTCATATGGTGTCCTAAGGGGTCATAAGACACCATATGACCCCTTAGGACACCATATGACCCATAACGACACCCTATTGTGTCCTAGGGGTTCATATGGTGTCCTAAGGGGTCATAGGACACCATATGACCCCTTACGACACCACACAACCCATAATGACACCTAAGGGGTCATATGGTGTCCTATGGCCTCATAGGACACCATATGACCCCTTAGGTGTCCATACAACCCATAACGACACTGTATTGTGTCCAAATGGGTCATATGTTGTCTTAAGGGGTCATAAGACACCATATGACCCCTTAGGACACCATACGACCCATAACGACAATCTATTATGTCCTAGGGGGTCATATGGTGTCCTAAGGGGTCATAGGACACCATATGACCCCTTACGACACCATACGACCCATAATGACACCTAAGGGGTCATATGGTGTCCTATGGCCCCATAAGACACCATATGACCCCTTAGGTGTCCATACGACCCATAACAACACCATATTGTGTCCTAAGGTGACATATAGTGTCCTCAGGGGTCATAGGACACCATATGACCCCTTAGGACACCATACGACCCATAATGACACCCTATTGTGTCCTAAGGGGTCATATGATGTCCTAAGGGGTCATAGGACACCATATGACCCCTTATGATGCCATACGACCCATAACGACACCCTATTGTGTCCTAAGGGGTCATATGGTGTCCTAAGGGGTCATATGGTCATAGGATACCATATGACCCCTTAGGCACCATACAACCCATAACGACATCGTATTGTGTCCTAAGGGGTCATAAGACACTATATGACCCCTTAAGACACCATACGGCCCATAACGACACCCTATTGTGTCCTAGGGGGTCATATGGTGTCCTAAGGGGTCATAGGACACCATATGACCCCTTACGACACCATACGACCCATAACGACACCTAAGGGGTCATATGTTGTCCTATGGGCCCATAGGACATCATATGACCCCTTAAGTGTCCATACGACCCATAACAACACCATATTATGTCCTAAGGGGTCATATGGTGTCCTAAGGGGTCATAAGACACCATATGACCCCTTAGGACACTATACAACCCATAACGACACCATATTGTTTCCTAAGGGGTCATATGGTGTACTAAGGGGTCATAAGACACCATATGACCCCTTAGGACACCATACGACCCATAACGACACCCTATTGTGTCCTAGGGGGTCATATGGTGTCCTAAGGGGTCATAGGACACCATATGACCCCTTACGATACCATACGACCCATAACGACATGTAAGGGGTCATATGGTGTCCTATGGCCCCATAGGACATCATATGACCCCTTAGGTGTCCATACGACCCATAACAACACCATATTATGTCCTAAGGGGTCATATGGTGTCCTAAGGTGTCATAAGACACCATATGACCCCTTAAGACACCATACAACCCATAACGACACCATATTGTTTCCTAAGGGGTCATATAGTGTCCTAAGGGGTCATAAGACACCATATGACCCCTTAGGACACCATACGACCCATAACAACACCCTATTGTGTCCTAGGGGGTCATATGGTGTTTTAAGGGGTCATAAGACACCATATGACCCCTTACAACACCATACGACCCATAATGACACCTAAGGGGTCATATGGTGTCCCATGGCCTCATAGGACACCATATGACCCCTTAGGTCTCCATATGACCCATAACGACACCATATTGTGTCCTAATGGGTCATATGGTGTCCTAAGGGGTCATAAGACACCATATGACCCCTTAAGACACCATACGACCCATAACAACACAATATTGTGTCCTAGGGGGTGATATGGTGTCTTAAGGGGTCATAAGACACCATATGACCCCTTAGGACACCATACGACCCATAACGACACCTAAGGGGTCATATGGTGTCGTATGGCCCCATATGACACCATATGACCCCTTAGGTGTCCTTACAACCCATAACGACACCATATTGTGTCCTAAGGGGTCATAAGACACCATATGACCCCTTAGGACACTATACGACCCATAACGACACCCAAGGGGTCATATGGTGTCCTAAGACACCATATTATGTCCTAAAGAGTCATATGGTTTATTTTTATGGTTGTGGCTATCAAACTATAGGGTATAGAGTAGAAATTTATCAAAGGTTAAAAATTTTCAATGGAAGTCATTTGGCTAGCGCCAAATATGGCGCTTTATCAAAGGTTAAAAAATTTCAATGGAAGTCATTTGGCGCTAGCCAAATGAGCTGCACAAAAAAAGGTTATAGGGGACCCTTAAAGTAAAAAATTTCAATGGAAGTCATTTGGCTAGCACCATATTTGGCGCTAGCCAAATGAGCTGCACAAAAAAAGGTTATAGGGGACCCTTAAAGTAAAAAATTTCAATGGAAGTCATTTGGCTAGCACCATATTTGGCGCTAGCCAAATGAGCTGCACTAAAAAACGGTTATATGGGACCCTTGACCCACGATCCAAGCCCAGATTCTCTCAATTTGTCTTCTTTCTGCGCATGATCAGACAAAAAATGCTTTTTGCATGGTGTTGACATTTTATGCAAGGTTATTTTATACATTCCATTAGCTCTCCACCACCTTTGTTTTCATTTGGCAACGTCAAAGAGGAAGAACATAGTTTTTTATCAAATTTGAATAATTGAGGTTATATTTTCTTGTTATTAGAATTCAAATACTTATTAAGTGTTATTTTGTTTAAATGTTAGAATAAAAGTGTGAGTCAAAATTGATTATAATCCTATTAGATTTACATTAGATTTAACAATGCATTTGAAGGAAGTTGCATAAGAAAATTATTTGTTTAGTGGTTTAAAACAAAATTTGCAATTTCATACATCCTTTTAAGATCTTACGAAATAATTTAGAAAAGGAATACATGAAATAATTTCAATTTCATATATCCATTTTAACATATGCATAATCATCATCATGCCGAGGAAACGACCAAAAAATGTAACACCGGAAGAGCGTGAAGCTAAGAATGCAAAAAAAAGAGAAGGAATGAAGCAACTTCGTGAACAAAGGAAATTGAATACCATAGAAGAAGAGGTGTCAATTGAAGAGTTGCCAATTGAAGAGGAACATGAAATATCCATCCAATCTAAGAGACAGACAAAATTGGCCACACAAAGGCAATGGATGCAAAACCTTCGTGCAATGAGACAATTGAATCCCGAGGTTGACAGCATGTCTAACACAATTCAAGTTCAAGGCACCCCATCTCTTACATCTCAAGTTGAAGGCACACCATCTCTTATTGGCACACCGTTGGTGTCTACAACATCTCATATTGAATGCACTCCCTCTATGACATTTGACGTTGCAAGTACTTCACAACTGACATCAAGTATTGGAGCTACACCATCTTGTACACCTCAATTTCAAGGTATGTCATCATTTTCATCTCCGATTGAAGGTATGCCACCTATCCCTAATGTTGTTGACATTCCTAATCTTGAGATAACTCAAAGTTTGAGAACACCTCCTAGATTTTTGCATAGAAATCCTAAGTATTTGATTGATATTGATGCTAATGTTTTGAAACCAATGGTTGACAAGTTTCCGAAGCGTACTTGTCAAAGACATGCTAACCGGATATGGAAAATATTTTTTGAGCCTTTAAATGAGACAGGAAGATGTCAACTATTTGTTGAAATGATGAGAAATCTGAAATTTAGGCCTATAATGAAGATTCTTGGGCTAAGAACATCGATTGAATCAAGCGACAAATCTATTGTGAAGAATCTGATGAATGCATATGATACTGTTGGTTCTAACTCACGCACAAAAGATAGTAATGCCACACGACATGTCATTACATCAACAATTGTAAGCACTCAAACTAAGAAAGCTCGCCTCCTTAGAAAGACAAGTAAACAATTGAAGATAAGTAGACAAACTCTAATGAGAGCTTTGGGAAGGCGACAAAGAGCGGAGGATCCATATAACAATGAGTTATGGGCATTTTCCGGTAGATTACCATGGAAAGATAAAGAAATTGTTGAAGCCTTGAGATCCCTAATTGAAGATTTTTGGAAGAATAACACAAGGGTCTCTCCAAATCAAAGAGATGTTGTAAGAAGGAGGATTGGTAGTAAAATCCGTGATCCACATCCGAAACATTTTTTTGATATGACTCAAACACAATTTTTTGCCAAGTTTCAACGTATGTATCCTCAAATAAAAATTAGTCAAAGGTTCTCTAAAATGGTAAAGCCTTTTTATGTCAAAATAAATCACACACGCACAACTTCTTGTTGTAGAGTACACATTGAATTTTCTAACCATTATGATGTCTATCAACGCATATGTATAGATTTGCATGCTAACAATGTTTTGCAGGAATGCAACATAAATGGTCCACCGAAATCTTCAAGGGAATTCATATCTAGCATCTTATGTGAAAGAGTAGATGGTCAAGTATATTACAATAAGTGTTGCTTGGATGGCACATGTGTTGATTGTGGTGGATTGCGACATTTACAAATTTGTCAACATATGGATATTGGACAAGAAATTGGTAATGAATTAGTAGAATTTGGAAAATATAAGACAGTGGCCTACATGCTAAAAGATGGAAAAGAAGCAAAAAGGTGTGAATTGGTTAGTAAGAAGATTCCAGTGTATCAGTTTATGGGCATCTTTCATGAGAATATAGTGTATGAGTATGCAAGGCATAACCATCGAGCTCATTGGTTGGACTCACAATTTAAGCTATGCAAGGACACATTTCCACTTCATACAATTGTTGACTTTGCAGAGAACTACACACTACAACTGCAGAACGAGGTGCAATCACAATATTACAACTCCACACAAGTTGCCATATTTGTGCATATAGCATTCATGAATGCACATGATAGTATGGAAGAGGATAGGAAGATATTGAGGGAGTATCATTTTTACATCAATGATGATCGCTCACACTCTATAGAGTTTGTGCAAGGTTGTTTTCAAATATTCTACAATGATTTGGCTAACTGAGGCATATCATTCCATCAACATATCATATGGTCAGATAATTGTGCATCGCAATTTAAGAGCTCTCAGATGTTTTATTGGTTGAGTAGGATGCATAAGTTGACTGCTATTCAACATATGTGGAATTTCTCTGAGGCTGGGCATGGAAAAGGGGAGCATGATGGTGCAGGAGCATGTATTAAAAGAGCTTTAGCACGAGAAGAGATAAAGTACAAAGGGAATGCAAACTTGAAAGATGCAAAATCAATTGTTCAATGGTGCAATGGTACAATTGGTCTAGGTAATCAAGGTAAGTCTTTAGTTCATAGATTTTTTTGGTTGGTAGATGATACTAACATTGCAAAATTAGAAGATTGTTGTACATTGACAGGATCGAGTGAGCTACACTCTTTCAAAAGCTCTAATGCAGGTTCATGGACTATCCATACGCGGCGGATGGCATGTTATTGTTCTTCATGTAGAGATGGTGCCTATAATGACTGTGAGTCAAAGGAGTGGGTGGACGAATGGTGTATGAGACCTCTAATCCCACTTGAGACATACTGACCTCCGAGTGCACTACAACTCACACAGATGGAAGCATCAATTGACTTTGACCATGTGTCAGATTTAGTCCAACCAGGTAAATTATCCACATGCAATTTTTTGTGCTTTAATATTTTACCTTAGTTGTTTGCTAAATTCTTCTCACTTTATCATTGTAGGGCATGTTTATGCAAAAATTGCAACTGAAGACAATGAAGAAGGAACAGATTATTACCTCTGTCGTTGTGTGGACGCAAAAAAGAAATTGGATTGCCCTGTGGTAGATGGAGAAAATATTGAGTACCCCACAGGATCAATAGTTGTTACTGGTACATGGCTTAGAAGGTACCCAGTGAAGAAGTCTAACTTGTGGTTGTTCGAGGACTTCGAGACACATAGGAAGATTCTTCATTATTCTAACCTTGTTGTAGCTTCAAATGTTCATTTGATCAGATATGGGGGTAGACCACTAAACAAGAACCTATGGAAGGTTCGTGAGTCTGACCATGAGGCCATACTAGACAGGATAAAGAGTAGAGCAGATCCAAATGGTTCATTGGATTAAATGTAAATGTAAAAAATTGTAATATCAATCTTGGGTTAGTGCAGGATCAAGGGGGGCCAAAAAGTGGCGGTGTGAAAAAAATAGCCTTTCTCACTCTCCTAAAAACACGAAAAATTCGTGTTGACTTTTTGCTTGGCCTGGGTGTCAGTACACCTTGGCCTAGTAATTACCTATGCAAATCGGCTATCGGATAAAATCGGATATCGGATTTTATCCGATATCCGATTTTTATTTGTAATTTTATTTTAAAAATAATATTATATGTTACGTATTATATAATACAATATTATATTATATTATATAATATATAATATTATATTATATTATATTATATATTATATAATATTGTATTATATTATATAATATAATATAATATAATATATTATTATATTATATTATATTATATAATATAATATAATATAATATATTATTATATTATATTATATTATATATAATATATTATTATATTATATTATATATAATATAATATATTATTATATTATATTATATTATATATAATATATTATTATATTATATTATATTATATATAATATATTATTATATTATATTATATATAATATAATATATTATTATATTATATTATATTATATATAATATATTATTATATTATATTATATTATATATAATATATTATTATATTATATTATATATAATATAATATAATACGCATTATATAATACAATATTAATATATAATATTGTATTATATTATATACTATAATATAATATTGTATTATATTATATACTATAATATAATATTATATACTATAATATAATATTATATAATATAATCTAATATAATATAATATAATATTATACATAATATTATAATATTATATTATATATAATATAATATTGTATTATATTATATATAATATAATATTGTATTATATTATATACTATAATATAATATTATATAATTATATATACTATAATATAATATTATATTATATTATATTATATATAATATAATATAATATTATATTATATTATATATAATATAATATAATATTATATTATATTATATATAATATAATATAATATTATATTATATTATATATTATAATATATATAATATAATATAATAATATATTATATAATATATTATTATATTATATATGTTATTTAAAAATAATTTAAGTGTTGAAATCGGATATCTGATTTTCTGACTTTTATATTTCGGTAGTGACAGTCTCTCTCTCTCTCTCTCTCTCTCTCTCTCTCTCTCTCTCTCTCTCTCTAAAATATGACTAATAAAATCTGATATCCGATTTAATCGGATATCAGATTTCTGCCATGTGGCAGTTTACCAAATAAATGGCGGCAACGGGAAATTTTTTGGGGACCGCAAATTTTTGTATTAAAATCAGATATCGGATAAAATCCGATATCCGATTTTTGTCGACAAATTTTAAAATTTCCAATTTAGGCTCGGGAATGCTTTGGTATTTGGCTTGGAAGTGACAAGCCTAGAAAGTCAACTGAACAAACTGTTAGGCCCAATATGGAAAGCTAATGTGCTGAGAGGGGAGGGGTGAATCAGTACTCCAAAAATTTTCTTTAATAATAACCTTACAGTTATGCATAAACAGAATAGTGCAGTAACATAAAATAGAGTTAAAACAAACAGATAACAATCATACATGATTCACTCCATAACTCATATATTTTGGTTACGTGGGAACTCTTGGTTAGAGAGAAAAACTGTGGTGGGGATGGCACCCACAACTTCACTACTGCAATAATAAAGATGTTCAGTTAGAGCTACATTTAGCTATTTCTGATAGCTTACCCTGTTAGGAGTAACAAGATATGTTAGATCTAACTTGCTAAAGGATTTTACAACATTTATTCTGAATGTTGCACCTGGTTAGAGGGTTTACAATTTATAGACTTGGTTAGAGTCTTTTACCATGTTAGAGGTTTCTCTTTCAACTTCACAATATTACAATAAAATCATTACAAATATCTGGAACTTTACATATGAAATGTTATAGCAGATTCTATGTGCTCAGGATAAGATTACCTTGCTTATAGCATACCTCGGTAACTCATATAGTAACTCGGTAAACCCTTTTGTTTACTCTGTCCTTCGACTGTTCTCTGAAAATATTCTCAGTGACCTTTGTGTCTCTGTAACAGTCTTCCTTCATACATATATGCACACACCTTGCTCTTAATTCATGCTATATAAATAGATCTCTTAAAATGGTGATCTAATTCATTGTTTCGATCTTACAAACAATATTCCTCAAATGAATAACTAAACAAAATATTTCATTGATTGGATTGACCTCGCAATCATGCACAATCTTCTAGTGCAATTTCCAATGTAATAACGGTTAGATGTGCCTCGATCTTGTAACACGTTTTCATATGCATGTCCAGGTTCAATGTATCTGGTAACACGTTTCACTCGGTGAATATCAACTCGGTGTGTTAACTTTACTGCTCAGTAGCCATAAGAAGATACTCGGTAGACAGCTCGGTGAATACTGCGTTCTGTGACTACTTTCTTTTGTAACCGACTAGACTGTGCATACCGACTTCTCTATTTATACCGACTGCATGATTCGATAGTGCTAACCGACTAGAATATAAAGTATGACTTTAAATACAAAAACTAATGGCAACTTGATAAGTAGTAACAATCTCCCCTTTTGACATTAGTTGAGATGTTTGACAAAAACTACTTTCAAAGTCATAACTCAAAAATCTATATACTTTGCAAAATTACTACACTTGACAATATATACAATAGTCAATGAAATAGTATATGCAGATATACTCCCCTTATCATTATTATGTATATAACTTTGGATATGCTCAGTTCTGTTCTATGCTTGTGTGATCTGCTTGCTTTGCATGCTCTGTATATTCTGCTCGGTATACTCCCCTATATACAATACTCAAAACTGTATTACCAAAACTGTGTCACTCTCCAAATATAGTATTACTCCCCCTTTGTCCGGTATTACTCCCCTATGTAGTATTACTCCCCTTTTTTGACAAACATCAAAAACTTAATTTCCATCCGGGGGCGGTAAATGATCAAAAATAGATTTATACTTGTTTTGGGCATCAGTAAGTGCGACTGAGAGTGCATCCTTTACACTTTCCATTATAGAATTTTGCGCTTGAATATCAGCCAATAGTGATATTAAACCATCAAGAGTGCTTCCCTCTTGTGTAGTAGATAGGCATGTAGCTCGGTTAATCTGCTCTTGAACTGATGAGAGATGAGGAAGGAATAATGTCTGGAGGGTCATTATATCCATCCTAATCTTATGCTCTTCATTTCTGAGTTCTAACTGTTGAGCCATGAGCTATTGAAGCTTGGTATAAAAATTCTAAACTAAATTAGGCTCGGTGGTCAACTTAGTTGAAAGATCGGTGATCTCTTTCTCAATTGCATCAATTTTATTCTTGATATCTTTAATGAATAAGGAAAATGTACAAAGTTTCTGAAATAAATAAAGAATATGCTTGAGTTGAGGGGACAACTCAGCAATGAATTTGACAAGCTTTACTTTTCCTATAGCGAGAGCTTTTTGTACCTCTTCTATCATCTTTGCAGTAAGCTCTTTATCTTTTAGCTTGCTCAAGTACTCAGATGCATCAACTCCAGATGTTTCTATTTGAGTAAGGAGTTCATCCAGTTGAATGTGGATGGCTACATCGATTGACACTATTACTGAAGGTAACATATCTGTTATTAGTGTCGTTACCTTCTGTAGTACTTTATTCTTCTTTTGAATGGCCAATTGTTTTTCTTGTTCGGCCTTTGCTTTGCATAGTTCACCAAAATCAATAAGTGCTTGCCCTTTTAATTTTGAGATATCCACATTGGGAAGCACTATCGGTTTAGATAAATCAACTTTGAAACTATGCTTTCTCACCTTCTTCTCTTTTCCTTTGATCGGTGGAACTAAGACAAGTGCTTGTGAGGCTTGCTGACCCTCGGTAGGTTGCTTGGTAGATGCAACACTTTGGTCGGTTCCTGTAGCCATTGTAGTGTCCTTAGGTGTCTCGGTACTAGGGGTCTCAGTTGTAACATTTTCAGTGCTTGACGGTGCTTGAGACGTCTGATCTTTAGTTGTATCTTCTACTACTTCAGACTTGTGACCTTCAGTACCTTGTTCTGTATCCTTAGGAGCTTTGGTAGAGATAGGTGGCTTGACCGGTGGATAAGGCTGAACTTGTTCTAAGACAGATTCACTAGATACAAGTTTTGCATAGGTAGTGCCTTCAATCATTTCCTGCTCTGGTGCTTCTTCATCCATGACATCTTCATCAATTTGAATAGTGTCAGCCGGGTCTTGCTTGGTAGCATCAGGACCTTGCTCGGTGACATCAGGATCTTGCTCGGTGACATCAACAATTTCAACTTGAGATTGTTCACCGACATCCTTTAGTTTGAATATTTCCTGCCACTTGGCTTTTGTCTCATTTTCCACATCAATGTATAGCCCATTCATCAATTTTAAGGCTCTCTGTTTGACAAGAAATTTAGAATTGTATGTTGTCAAATGCTCCTTAATTTATGCTACAAACATATCAGGAAATAGATGGACTAGACTTCTTTCTCTTATTTGTTTCTCTGAGTCCATTGCATATTTCCATTTGTTATCAATATGTAAGTATAATTCACTCGGAAGTGACTTTACTAGTTCTAATGGAGCTAGCCGAAACTTTAGAAGTGTGCAGATGACAGCTTCTTCAATTTGTCGCTTCTCATCATTATTCCTAGTCTCATACTTGACATATCCAAATCCTGCAAATCCACCATATTCTTTAAGATTGGCACAAAAATTTTCAACACTATGAATGTTTACCTTCTTGCTTTTTACAATCTAAAATTTGTTTGCATCATCGGATTCTATATCACTAGACTCTTTTGCCAAAATGAGTCTCCGAGTAGATTTCTTGTAGGTCTTGGTTACCTTGGGTGCAGTAACACTCTTTTGTTTCTTACCCGGTGATGTAGCTGATGCTCTAGTGTTAGGTCTCTTTGTTGGTGGAGTCGGTAGGGCCTTTGAAATGTCTTGTTTCTTTCTTTTCAAAACTTTACCCTTAGGCAACTCGGTACTTAATGTTATTGTTGCCTCTTGAGCTTCTGATTCCTCTTCGGTAATGGTAAGAGTGCCTTTAATAGGTGTAGAGGAGGATTCTTCTCCGAATTTCTCAAATAAAACCTTTATCATCTTTGTAGCTTTTCTTGTAGCCTTGGGTACTACAATGCTCATTTTTACTTTTTCTTTCACCTCTTCATATGTTCCATATCTTAGTTTGGTAGCATGCCTTGGCAATGATAGATAGGCATCAATTTGTTGTTGTGTTCTATCATAGTCAATCTCATAACCCATTGGTGGCAAAGATTGAGTCCTTGGTTCAACAGCATTCATATAACAGTAATCGATGTCTACCTCAAAACATATGTCATCCTTATATTTCTCTACCAGCTGTGGTGGATTCTGGTACCTGTTGTGCATCTTCTCTTGAAATGTGCTAAAATAGTCATCCATGATATCATTAAAATTATCTCCCAGTTTCTTGATAAAATCATTGATTTGATGGGTGATAGGTCGGTGTAGCTCCCAAACTACTTTACCGACTGAGGGAAAGAACTTCTCAAAGTAGAAAAACATACATACAAGAAGTGAACCAAACTTCAGTGTGTTTGCCGAGTTGTTCTTCTTCGGCTTCCTTATTGTGTTCAGGTTCTCAAACAAGTTCTTCAATAGCACTTCACATAAATCTACTTTCATTCCCTTTTTCACTATTTTGTAGGCTAAATCAACTGCGGCACATGGTACACTATTTTCCCTTGCTGATTGGAAGAAACGGTAACCAATTACTCTAATTGCAAACTTAAGTTCTGCATCAGTGACATTGTTCAATTTCAGTCCTCAGTAATCACATGAATGACTTCCTTGGTGATTTTGAATGCTTGCTCCTCTAGCCAGATAAAATCATCATGAACTCTGCTTAAAACAAACTTAACCCACTAGGGTTTGAACACACGGGGATAGGCTAGGGCTTCAGTTAATCCCTTGATTTTGATATGCTCGAACTTGCTATCCATTTTGCCATCTGTACAAAGTTCATCATATGTGTCACTAATCTCAACATGACCGAGTTCTTCAACATGGCATTTGGTGAAGAATCTAACATCTTCGACTAACAAGACTCGATCAGGGATGAGTGAAAATGTAGTTTTGTCATCTGGTTTAGAGGCAACTTTAGGAGTCAAAGAGTACTTTAGCGAGGGCTTCTCCACATTTTTGACAACTATGGGATCTTGGATCTTGGGCGCCATTGAAGGTTTCAGGTAAAAACTTAGCAAACTATCCTTAGGGTTTGACGGTTTACAAACGACTGACGCTTCACACTCGGTAGATAATAGCAATTTGACAAGATCAGATACCAGCTTAACAGTGTGATGAGATTTGATGTAAATACCTTGAAATTCGCTCTGAATGAAGTTTGATCGCCTTGATTCGCTCTGCTCTGCTCTCTTGAAAACTTAGTGAATGAAAATGACCGCTAAAATACCTTTAAGTACAAAATACCTTATCGAGCTTCGTGCCAGTTAGGTCAAAACATTAAATGCACTTGGTTCACCTTTAACCGATTTACTCTCTTCTTTTCATTTTAACCAAGTAACCAAATTTCCTTCATTAACTGACTTGACAGGCTTCCTGTATACACCGACTTGACAGGTTTCCTGTAAAGAACTTTGATAGAATTTCAAACTTACTAATTGCATCTTAACTATGCAGATTTTGAATTTTGTACATAATAGAATAGGAACTGTTATGATTTAACCTTTAGAGAATGCAATCCCTTCATACCTTTTCTAATTAATTTGGAATAGGTGCACCTAACTCAGTAAGTAAGGTGCTTTCTTCATCTGACATGATTTTCTTCTTTTTCCAGATCATCTTAAATTTTTCTTTTATCTCTTCAGTGTCTCTTCGAGGTTGGTCTCTGCAATCTCCAGCTAAATGTCCAACTTTGTGACAATGAAAACATGTCATACCAAGATTTCTCCATGATCTTCGGTTGTTCATTCCAAACCTTATAAAACAGTTGGCACTAATATGTCCATATCTTCCACAACATTCACACCATATCCTTGTATTGTAATCCCATGGTACTACTGCATATTGTCGGTAAAGATCTGTGTGAGTTCGGTAACCTCTAGTGTCTGCTCAGTGTGGACACCGCATGTAGTTCTTTTGCTTAGACCAGCACTTCTTGATACTATGTCCATATCTATTGCAGTTTCTGCAAAACCCTTTGAATTTTGCCTTCTGATAGTTGTTAACAAACTTTGTCCTACATTGATTAGATGTGTGACCATATTTATTGAAATTGTAACAATATCCATTGGACTTAGTGATATTCGATTGCTTACCTTTTCTAATCTGGCATATGTTGGCAGTATGACCTTGATTTCCACAATAGTAGCAAATAGGCTTCTTCCTTTTGATGTTATTCCTGTTTCCAGCTTGCTTTGATGATTCTCCTCTCTCGGTAGTATGAATTCCTTTCTCAGTTGATTCCTTTCCTTTGTAACCGAGTCCTGCATCTTTGTTGAGTCTTCTTGTATTCAGTTGCTCATCCAACATCTTTGATGCATCATAACTCTTCTTCAATGTTTCTTTGGATTTCTTCTTTGTTTCAAGTTCATCAGTCAACCTTTATACTTCAAGTTTTAATGCTTGATTTTCATCATTCTTTAGGATTGCTTCATGATGTGCATAACTTAGTTGATCTGTCATATTTTGTTGAATCCCAGTTAACCTTATGATTTCATCATTCTTATTAGATACTAAGACCTCAAGTTGTTTTTTCTCTCGTTGTAGATCTCTTGCTTTATCCTCTGCTGTCCTCAATGCATCTAGATTTTCAGTCATCTGTGTACTGAAATGTTCATGTTCTCTTTTCATTGCTTTTAGTTGATCAGCCAATGCTTTGTTCTTTTCTTTCAATACTCCAATCATTTCTTCAGTCTCTTCAGATATACTGTTCTCAGATGATGTCTCAATTTGTTCCACTAACTCTTGAGAATCCTGCAAGTCATCAGATAATCTTCTTCTTACTTTCAGAGATTTTTGCATTTGCTTTTGCATGTCTGCAATCACTTGATTTGCATGATCCAGCTCTTCTTGCAGATACACAATCCTCTGAGATTGTTTATAGCCTTCCATTGATAAGATCTTTCTCTTTAGGTAGTTAAACCCTTTTCCAAGATTGTAGCTCTGATACCAATTGTTAGGCCCAATATGGAAAGCTAATGTACTGAGAGGGGAGGGGTGAATCAGTACTCCAAAACTTTTCTTTAATAATAACCTTACTGTTATGCATAAACAAAATAGTGCAATAACATAAAATAGAGTTAAAACAAATAAATAACAATCATACATGATTCACTCCATAACTCATATATTTTGGTTACGCAGAAACTCTTGGTTAGAGAGAAAAACTGCAGTGGGGATGGCACCCACAACTTCACTACTGCAATAATAAAGATGCTCAGTTAGAGCTACATTTAGCTATTTCTGATAGCTTACCCTGTTAGGAGTAACAAGATCTGTTAGATCTACCTTGCTAAAGGATTTTACAACATTTATTCTGACTGCTGCACCTGGTTAGAGGCTTTACAATTTATAGACTTGGTTAGAGTCTTTTACCCTGTTAGAGGTTTCTCTTTCAACTTCACAATATTACAATAAAATCATTACAAATATCTACAACTTTACATCTGAAATGTTATAGCAGATTCTATGTGCTCAGGATAAAATTACCTTGCTTATAGCATACCTCGGTAACTCATATAGTAACTTGGTAAATCCTTCTATTTACTCTGTTCTTCGACTGTTCTTTGAAAATTTTCTCGGTGACCTCTGTGTCTCTGTAATAGTCTTCCTTCATACATATATGCACACACCTTGCTCTTAATTCATGTTGTATAAATAGATCTCTTAAAACAGTGATCTAATTCATTGCTTTGATCTTACAAACAAGATTCCTCGAATGAATAACTAAACAAAATATTGCATTGGATGGATTGACCTTGCAATCATACACAATCTTCTAGTGCAATTTCCAATGTAACAACGGTTAGATGTGCCTCGATCTTGTAACACGTTTTCATATGCATGTCCAGGTTCAATGTATCTGGTAACACGTTTCACTCGGTGAATATCAACTCGGTGTGTTAACTTTACTGCTCGGTATCCATAAGAAGATACTCGGTAGACAGCTCGGTGAATACTGTGTTCTGTGACTGCTTTCTTCTGTAACCAACTAGACTATGCATACTGACTTCTCTGTTTATACCGACTGCATGATTCGGTAGTGCTAACCAACTAGAATATAAAGTATGACTTTGAATACAAAAACTAATGGCAACTTGATAAGTAGTAACAAAAACGTGTTTTTCAGTATTCCTTGATTTTCCAAACTTTACACTGGTGGCTAATGACTTTTTTTGGTAATGAAAATTGATAAAACGAAAAGGGTTTTTTAAAGACGTTCCCAGCTTTCCAACAATATAAGGCTTGTCTTATTTCGACTTTAATAAATAATTATTATTTATTTTCTAATTGAATTCTGACAATAGTCCTGATTGATATACTGATTGTAAAACACTCATAACTTTCAAACGGTATAACATTTTTTGAAACCAAAACATGCGTCACATCCTATGTTTCGTCTACTATAGGGAAAAAAAAAATCATAAAGTTTTGACCAAGTTAAGGTGGTCAAACGTAGGAGTTTCTGAATTTTTGAAAAGCTGTAGTAAAAAATTCATAAATAATTATTTAATTTATAAAAAAATAAAAAAAAATGTCACATCCGGACATGATTCTAATACTTATATTATAAATATTATAAAAAAATATTAAGATTTGATTATGATTAGGGTGGTCAGACATACGTCTACTTATTTTTTTCCTGAAATTTTAGTACCACTGCATTGAAATTTGAAATTTTCATCAAATAGGATTTTTTTTTCCAAAAAACAACTAGTAGCTTAGAAACTATATTGAATTTTCTATATATTCTCTTCTTACATATTTTAAAAATAATGTTCACAACTTATTCAAATTTTCAAGTCAAGTTGCATAACTCTGATTTTCTGAAATTTCATTGCCACTTAAGGGCCTGTTTTGGCACACCATGATCCTGCACATACCCTCTTATTTGTATATATGTACATGACTTGTATTTTTGACTACTCGAGACATTGTAATATAAAAAATTATGTTTTTGTCTTGTTTTGTGTGATTTTATGTAAATAATGTCATTTTGGACCATTAGAGATCACATGGGATCATTTTGTGAAGTATACCCTGTTAATATGGTAAAAGATGTAAAAAACGCTCATTTGTTGTCAATCACTCAAAGTGTGAAAATTTGTCAAAATTCGGTATGGTTTTTCTCGATGTTAGTGACATGTAAGAACGATCCGTCTGATCCTACGGGGTCATGTTATGGCACTCTAAAAAAGCCTCTCTCGATTTGGGTAGACTCGGATCCAGTTGCTCGTGGTGACTCTTTCTCGGTCGCGACAAAAAGCGACAGATGAGTTCAATGAAAACTTGCACAATGCCCCATCTTTCAATCCGCTTGTCGCGGCACCAAACCATTAGCTCGTACGCATCGGGGTGGCCAGGTTTACACTAAGAATGCCTTCTTTTTGCTCTCCAACTTGCCTGATCGTTGCGGGCCACACCCTAACAGCCAAATCGCCCAAGTACTCAAATTGCTCAAAGTTGTCAATATTCAGCATCGCGTTTCTCCGTGCCCGTTAATCATAAGAACAATCCATCTGATCCTACAGAATCATGTTATGGCACTCTAAAAAAGCCTCTCTCGGTTTGGGTAGACTCGAATCCAGTTGCTCGTGGTGACTCTTTCTCGGTCGCGACAAAAAGCGTCAGATGAGTTCAATGAAAAGTTGCACAATGCCCCATCTTTCAATCCACTCATCGCGGCACCGAACCGTCAGCTCGTACATGTCGAAGTGGCTGGGTTTATGCTAGAAATGCCTTTTTTTTCTCTCCAACTCGCCCGATCATTGCAGGCCACACCCTAGCAGCCAAATCGCCCAAGTGCTCAAATTGCTCAAAATTATTAATATTCGGCATCGCGTTTCTCCGTGCCCATTAATGATAAGAACGATCAGTCTGATCCTACGAGGTTGTGTTATGGCACTCTAAAATAGCCTCTCTCGGTTTGGGTAGACTCGGATCCAGTTGCTCGTGGAGACTCTTTCTTGGTCGCGACAAAAAGCGTCAGATGAGTTCAATGAAAAGTTGCACAATGCCCCATCTTTCAATCCGCTCGTCATGGCACTGAACCGTTAGCTTGTACACATCAGGGTGGTCGATTTTATGCTAGGAATGCCTTCTTTTTTCTCTCCAACTCACCCGATCGTTGCAGGCCACACCCTAGCAGCCAAATCGCCCAAGTGCTCAAATTGGTCAAAATTGTCAATATTTGGCATCGCGTTTCTCTGTGCCTGTTAATCATAAGAACGATCCATCTGATCCTAAGGGGTCGTGTTATGGCACTCTAAAAAAGCCTCTCTCGGTTTGGGTAGACTCGGATCCAGTTGCTCGTGGAGACTCTTTCTCGGTCACGACAAAAAGCGTCAGATGAGTTCAATGAAAAGTTGCACAATGCCACATTTTTCAATCCACTCGTCGCGGCACCGAATCATCAGCTCGTACGCGTCAGGGTGGCTAGGTTTGCGCTAGGAATACCTTCTTTTTTCTCTCCAACTCGCCCGATCGTTGCGGGCCACACCCTAGCAGCCAAATCGCCCAAGTGCTCAAATTGCTCAAAATTGTCAATATTCGGCATCGCGTTTCTCCATGCTCGTTAATCATAAGAACAATCTGTTTAATCCTACGGGGTCTTGTTATGGCACTCTAAAAAATCCTCTCTCGGTTTGGGTAGACTCGGATCCAGTTGCTCATGGAGACTCTTTCTCGGTCACGACAAAAAGCGTCAGATGAGTTCAATGAAAAGTTGCACAATGCCACATTTTTCAATCCACTCATCGCGGCACCGAATCGTCAGCTCGTACGCATCGGGGTGGCCGAGTTTATGCTAGGAATTCCTTCTTTTTTCTCTCCAACTCGCCTGATTGTTGCAGGCCACACCCTAGCAGGCAAATCGCCCAAGTGCTCAAAGTTGTCAATATTCGGCATCGTGTTTCTCTGCGCCCGTTAATCATAAGAATGATCCGTCTGATCCTACGAGGTCGTGTTATGGCACTCTAAAAAAGCCTCTCTTGGTTTGGGTAGACTCGAATCCAGTTTCTCATGGTGACTCTTTCTCGGTCGCGACAAAAAGCGTCAGATGAGTTCAATGAAAAGTTGTGCAATGCCCCATCTTTCAATCTGCTCATCGTGGCACCAAACCGTCAGCTCGTACACATCGAAGTGGTTGGGTTTACGCTAGGAATTCCTTCTTTTTTCTCTCCAACTCGCCCGATCGTTGCAGGCCACACCCTAGCAGCCAAATCACCTAAGTGCTCAAATTGCTCAAAGTTGTCAATATTCGGCATCGCGTTTCTCCATGCCCGTTAATTATAAGAACGATCTGTCTGATCCTACGAGGTCATGTTATGGCACTCTAAAAAATTCTCTCTCGATTTGGGTAGAATCAGATCCAGTTGCTCGTGGCGACTCTTTCTTGGTCACGACAAAAAGCATCAGATGAGTTTAATGAAAAGTTGCACAATGCCCCATCTTTCAATCCACTCGTCGCGGCACCGAACCGTCAGCTCGTACATGTCGGGGTGGCCTAGTTTACACTAGGAATGTCTTTTTTCTACTCTCCAACTCGCCCGATCGTTGTGGGCCACACCCTAGTAGCCAAATTGCCCAAGTGTTGAAATTTCTCAAAGTTGTCAATATTCGGCATTGCGTTTTTCCATGCCCGTTAATCATAAGAATGATCCATCTGATCCTACGGGGTCATGTTATGGCACTCTAAAAAAGCCTCTCTCGATTTGGGTAGACTCAGATCTAGTTGCTCGTGGTGACTCTTTCTTAGTCGCGACAAAAAGCGTCAGATGAGTTCAATGAAAAGTTACACAATGCCCCATCTTTCAATCTGCTCATCGCAGCATCGAACCGTCAGCTCGTATGCGTCGGGGTGGCTGGGTTTACGCTAGGAATGCCTTCTTTTTGCTCTCCAACTCGCTCGATCGTTGCGGGCCACACCTTAGCAGCCAAATCGCCCAAGTGCTCAAATTGCTCAAAGTTGTCAATATTCGGCATCGCGTTTCTTCGTGCCCATTAATCATAAGAACAATTCGTTTCATCCTGCAGGGTCGTGTTGTGGCACCGAACCATCAACTTGTATGCATCGGGGTGGCTTGTGTCTTGGATTACAAACACATATTTAGGTTCAAAGCTTAAGTAATAATAAACTTTGTGCAATTATTCATCTAATCATTTGTACTGCAATTATGGATAACCATGATAAATGATTTGCATTAACCAAAAAGCTACAAATCCATGCAACATTGTATATCGTTAAAACTATCAAATATATCCAATACAAACAAATAGGCTTGCCAAAAGCCATATGGACTTAGAATTTCACATATTCATAAAACAAAATATATGTTCTAAAGTGCTATAAAGGCATACAACATGATATCTAATAAAGTCAAATAGGGGCTTGCCAAAAGCCATATGGACATAGAATGTCACATATTTGTAATACAAAAGATATGTCTGAATTTGCCATATAGGCATACAACATGGTATCGAATAGAGTCAAATAGGAGCTTGCCAAAAGCCATATGGCGATAGAATGTCACATATTCATAATACAAAACATATGTTCAAAATTGCCATATAGGCATACAACATAGGACTCTATTCTATTCATTTCCCTCTAGGGGAAGAAAACAAATCACGAGATATCTTTGCCTGTCGAGGGGATGGAGATGTATATGATTTAGGTGTCTTTCGAGTACGTCCACTCGACCTCCTCTCCAGACTTTTTTGTAACTCCACCTGATACAATGAAAAGAATGATGTTAGCATATACAAAAATTGAATTTTAGAATGATATATAATAGAATAGTCACTTACCGCATACAAATAATCATGATGTTCATCCACAACAGGTGCACGTTCATGATCTGGAGTGACAAGCCCCTCCTGTAAGCATCACAATATAAATTAAACTAAATACAAGTGTCGTTAAAATTTTCAATAACATATTATTAAGATAACAAATGTAATGCTAAATTTACTAAATTTACAAATATGTCTCATACTTTTGTTAAAGCAGTTGAACTTGCTACTGCTACAGCAACACCGCGCTCCATTGACGCGAATACAGCAGGAGGAGTCTCTGAATTCAACATCTGAAAATTAAACAAAATATATTGATTAATCGCCAAAACTATCTATATTATTTAATAACAATATTAAAGATAAATTTTTTACCTGGGTGAAAGATTGTCGATGAAATACACTACAAGGTGTTGATGTTGAAGCTCTAGCATCAAACTATTTGACATCCAAAATGGGTAATTAGATAATCATTCACATAAGGTTCAACTATCTACATATAATAATTATATTTTTTCACTCATTGTATACTTGTGGAGTCGACGAAGTAGTGAAAAAGGATGCTGTAGGAATGTTGCTAGTATTGTGAACACTTTGACCCTGATTTTTTATCATAATAATTTACTAATTTAGATATATTCTCAAATTTACATATAAGATTTAATAAAAAGAATGAAATGAACTTGTAATGAAATTCACCTGGGTATCAATGCCAAATGTTTCATTCAACAAGGATTCTGTCATGACAATGTTCTCTGTAGAAAACTTCGCTCGTGCACATGCATTCTCTAAACTATTAGGATCATAAGTGCAAATAGAACCACAATTTTGACAAAAATGAGCTGGACCTCGATGCCTAGAAGAATCAACATCATCACTCGCATCACTCTCTACTAGAGGACTAGCATACTGTATAAGGGTCTGAGTGAGTGAGCTACTCGAGTCTAGAGTTGCGACCTCAATACTCTCCTTCACAATGGAAGGAATAATAACATGCTCCACCATAGGTCTGGCCAAGGGGCTTGGTGGGAGATTTGGATCACGTTGTGCACCCTCTCTATCATGCGAGGAACCCCCACCTCTACCTTGGAAATATAGAAAATCAAAATAGTTTGCGATCTCATTAAGGACAAACTCACAGTACAGTTTTCTCAAAAAATATTTGGGTACCTCATGATTATTGCATGGGGGCTGATCAAATACCATCCACCACCTATCCCAAAAATTGCTTTTAATCCATTCATGATGACACCAATGAATAGGAAATCTCCTACATCTAGGGTGGAAAGGTTGATTCGTTCGAGGGTCCGTAAAAAGAGCACACAACTCAAATTTATTGATTTTCTTTTTCTTCACTGCGGCATATGATAATTTGTCAGCATAAAATTGCTTTTGTTCTTCCTTCTTATGGGACCAAAAATTTATTTGCGCACTCACAGATTGTATGTGAGATACAATAGATTGCAAAGAACTGGCAAGGTTTGTCCTATGGGAGTTTGTTCCAGTGAGATTTTTTAGCCTTGTGATTAAACCTTCAAGCTCTTTTTGGCTATTTTCTATTTGACCTAATAGGTTTTCTTGTGCACCTATGGGGTGTCTAGGGATTGTAGGAGGTTCTTGATGTTCTTCTTCTTCAATATGGTCTTCATGAGGAGTTGATTGATGTGCTTCTTCTTCAATATGGTCTTCATGAGGAGGTGATTGAGTGTTTTCAACATTTTCTTGTCTAATCTCATTTGCTGATAATAAAAATAAATTTAAATCAATAAACCTAGTTTAATCTTCAAATTAATTAAAAAAATGACAATAAGAAAATTAAAATACATACCTCTTTGAGCTCGTTGATGGCGTGGCAGCGTTTTGATGAGAGATGGACAACTTCTTAGTGCCCAATTTCAAGCTTTTACAAAGGGCGAGCGCAAGAAAATAGCACCCAAAAATGCCAAAACGCAGGTTTGGAATGCAAAAATGTGGAGCAAGGTTTTTTTGTTGTTTACAATGCACATACGCCATGCCTTATAAGGCGTGCACCTTATAGTGCGTGCACCTTATGCGCTTTTTAAAAAAAATTTGAAGTGTGGCACCTTTTTGGTACAACTTCGTGCATATACCCAGTATTGTGAGTTCACCCAATAATATAGAAAAACAAAGTATTAATAATGGTAACCACTATTGAATAAACTAAATCAAACTGGTTCCAATAGAGTATATCATCAACATAAACTCGAATGACAAGGACTATTCAATAGGAATCCTTAATAATATTTAATGAACTTGTATCACTATCCCCCATTCAATATTATCCATACTATTGTTCATTGATCATGCTACCCACCAACTAAATTGATAAAGTACTTAATGGTTATATAGCTTTTAGATTAAATTGAGCATTATCTAACTAAAATGATCATGAAGAGATGGTAATAAAGTTAAGGATAAAATTAACTCTTATTAATTCAATCTCCTTTATTACAAAAATCCTTCAAGGAAAGAAAGAGACATAAGGGCAATTGAAAATCCCAGATCAATGTGGTAGAAAATCATTACCGTGAGTTTCTCAAGATCCTAGAAATAGTTGATTTTAGGCAACCAAGAAAATGGACCTCAATGACATTTTAGTCTTTATTGTCACTTTCTTATTCTGAGCGTGCATCCAATAATGTTAAGAGTCAATTTACTCTATATATGTGCCCCATATATAACTATACATTTATGAAAAATAATTTAAAGTCATTTTATAATTAAAAGATGTGACTAGCATTTTAGCTCAAGTAGTTTGAATAATGGTGCATGGAAAAGGAAAAGAGAGTTAAACTACTCCTAAATAAATGGTTCATTATCTACGACGATATTTCAGCATATCTAATAGTTCTCATGAATAATCTTCATGCGTAACCTCATTGAATATTCAAACTAAATATAATATAAAATGAATGAATGATTTAGAAATTAATATTAACGAACAAAGGAATTAAAAGGGTTATGAATAAACCAAAAATTTAATAGAGGAAATTATATTTTCAAATAAATTAACAATGTACTTCCTCTCAATACAAAATGCATCCACAATTTAAAACTAATCTTATAATAGAAACTTAATAAGATTATTTATTATTAAAACATAGCATTACTCTTTCAAGATAATTCAACAAGATTTTCTAACAACTAGTAGATTTCTATCAAAACTCTAGATGAGTTGAAGCAAACTTAATATGACCTCCAAATTTCTATTTTGACAAAATTCATTTTAAACTTTCATTTAAAAGCACAAGTTTCTTTTTTTCTTATTAATAAATTCTAATACATATGTATTCTAATATTTTAAAACTACTTTAATAATATTATTACTTTGAATAATTAAATAGATCACCTTTCTCATTGCAAAAATCTTTACACGGGCAAACACACAAGAAATGAATAAATAATAAATGGATGAATAAGAAATCTTTCAACATCTTTTTTTTCTAGCTTTAGAATAGCCCCATTTTATTTTATTTTGCTGGTGATAAATTCATTAACAGCTATAGCTGCAAAGTGATAAATATGTTATTATATTATTTTGGTTTTGATCCCTTTCATACAACTTGAAAATTATTATTTTATTCTATTCTTTTAAAATGAATATGATTGCAAGAGGGGGATTAGAACTTACCAGTATTTGCTCATCACAGGGTATATTGTCTCCTCCAGCTTTATCCATATCCTCCTACACACCCCAAGGTACCCCTGACTGGAATGCAGCATTGTGTTCTGTAGTAATTTGTAGGATACGCACAAAATGGGTTTGTTGTGATGGCTTCAGAAACATCCAAGAAATGCAACTGGCAGGTATACAGCGGGATTCAACAACCATTTATGGCTTTATTGCAGGTTATGCAGAACGTGGTTCCATTGGGCATTCTTTAGAACTCTCCAGCAAATGCCTCAAGCGACTCTGCCATCAGTGCAGTATATGCACCGACAAATTAGATTTGTTGAAAAAAACTTCTCCCCTCTTTCTTTTTTCTTTGGCAGGCGTAATCCATATTTCCCTGCAATTCTCCCTGTCTATGCTGATATGAAAGTCCTGGAGATGCTGTCCCTACAGCTGCTCTGGTAGACCTATGCAATTTGAAAAGATGCTTCAAATAAATCTGCTCACATGCCATGTCGTGTTTGCAGGGTATGAACACAACAATAACAGTCTGTGTAGGCTCCAGAGACCCCCTTCTTTTTATCTAGTGTTGTTGGCAGTGTAGAATTTGCCCAAAATAGACCTGTTGAAAGGGCTTTCCCAACTTTCAGGCAAATGTAATTATCACAGTATACTAGAGTTACCTCCCAGGCTGAATGGAAGGTGGTTTTAGTGCAAAACACTTCAGAAGCTTTCACTCAGCTCCCCATCACAGACGTGTCATCCCTAGGCTATCCACAAAAAGAGTCCTTCCAAAAACCTCTAGAATTTTCCCCAAAACATGTCGTGGATAGTCGCAGGATACGAAAGAGAGGAGCATTTTTTTTTTTAAAGAGGCTTTTTGAAAGTTTCAACCAAATACCATTGGTTGGCGTAAAATCACCCATCACTCACGCCATCCCTCTCATTAAAGCATTTATTGATCATGTTTTCAAATCCATGGATTCACACCGAGTATTGCAAAGACTACGAATGATGCACATGTACAAGTTCTTTACCACGTTCCAATGATAAAGAAAATGTACCTATCTGCCTCACTGCACACCTCACGACTATACTACCGACCAAAGTATGTATTAAATTTGTTTGGCTTTCAAACATAAACAAGGGTCCCAGTAGTTGGGGAAATAGCTTTTAGTTAATCTCTTTTTACATCAGCAACTCCCCAGCCTCTTTAATGCACCCTCCTTCATTAATTCAATGCCAAGACGTCAATGCTATCCTCTTTAACACGCCTATTATTTTGGTCAATATTCCTCTAGATTGATAGAAAAAAAATCAAGGGTACGAAGCCTCATTAATGGTAATGGCACCAACCTTATCGGGGAGTAAAATAAGGAGGATAATTAGAGAAACATGTTAGCTTGAAATCTCCAATTTATCTATTCTTGTGAAACAAAGATTGAATGGGCCCTCTTATGCATTTGTCAACCACCTCGTGAGACTCCCTGCAATCTAATCTCAAAGCAAACCAAAATCTGAAATGATATATCTAGAATATTGAAAATCTAGTTATTGGTAGCACTTTTTTGTAATACATAGTATTTGAAATACTTACGTATGACAATAATATCACTCTTAGTTTTTAACCTACAGACCACCAAAGTTAAATAATTTATTGTCTTATTACTCTAGTAACCATGGAATATAGTAATTACAGACCTTTCTTTCTTTTATTTTGTGAATATGAAATAATAGTATCTATGAAGTCATCCTAATGGGGTTAAGATCATCTTTATTCAAAATTGTAGATCCCTTTTTTTCACTAGATATAATTTCTCTTTTTCACTAGATATAATTTATCATTAATGATAGTATATGAAGCATGAAAAGTTATCATATCAAATTAACATTAATATTCAAATGTATCTATTGCTTATGAATTTTAACAACAACAATCCTCATAACTATTATTTTCACTACGAGAGGGAAGATGTTGATATCTTCTATCAATAAAATCCATTTAAAACATATTAGAATTATTTTTTGAAGCATTGAACTCAAGAGTCATCATCCTTTCAATAATTTATGGAGAAGAGTTATTATACATGAATGCAATGAAAATGAAGTCTAATTATATATATGATATCCCCCTATATCAGGATATAAAATGTATAGATGTAATTGATGTACCTCTTTGCTTGATTATTTGAGCATGTTGCTAGGAATTTATTGACAAATGATTCATCAATCTAAACACAAATCACATTCACTAGCAAAAGTCGGTTAGACAAGATCCCATATCTCACAAAATCTCCATAGTGGTAGTATTATTGTGCAACAAGAAAAAGTAATCACAGACATTATAACTTACAATCATTGCAAGTAATATATCATTTCCATTCACTTCATTTACCTATAAATCACTATATTCTATCCATTTAAAAATATTTTCTCATTTTAATTTAATTGTACATATTAACTAAGTTACATTACACTGTCATTTATTTTTTTTAATTGCATATATAAAGTTTGAAAAGAACTATTATATTTTTCAACATCCATCAATAAATCTAATTAAGATAAGTTCATAAGCCAATGTACATAACATTCAAATCAAATTTAAAATATCTCAAAATAATATTAAAACATGAGGTGTCTATGTCTATTTATAGGCAGGGCCTGACAACTATCGACTATATTCAGTGCATTCTTCATTTAATTCTCTATCATTCGTCACTTTACACAAATTATTCTCTATGCTGCTAACGTTCTCTGGTTTTATGTCTTTTTCACAGCTTATTGCAAACTCATTTTCATTTAAAAAGTTATATACTTGAACAGGAATCTCCCAGCAACATAGGTTAATACCATTGCAACCAGTGCATTATTTTTTACTTAGACAAGAGTTAATTCTATTGCTAATGTTCTGTTGTATTATGTCTTCTTCACAGTTCATTGCAAAGTCATTTTCAATTAAAAAGTTCTATACTTGCAGAGGAAACTCCCGATTACACAGGTTAATACCATCACAACTACTGCATTATTTTTTACTTACAAAAAAGTTCATAAAATATGCATAGTTCATATTTTGTCTGAAACCTAAATCTGCTTCTTCAACATATAGCTCTCTTTCAACCCAGACTACTTTGTGCGAGAAGCAGTTTTAATTCACCTCTCTTACTACAGTAGTGATATACGAGGTAAGCCAGTCTGTACAATATTTCGTGCATTGTTCAACTTTGTTTGAGTGCATTGTTAAATTAGAAATATTAGAATGGAATATGTAATGCCCAAATTTAATAGGCTTATTGGACATTACACAATCTATTTTTCCCATTCGAAACTTATGTATTTAGCAATGTTTTTTTTTAAATCATAACCAAATGCCTTTGTAAAACTAAAAGTGATAGTATCAATCAACATGTAACCTTTTCAACTCAATTTTAACCAAGAGAATATTACACATCACTAACACATTTTCCTTTCAACTTCAACTCAATTAACATTATACTTCACATGTTATACAATGTCTAAAATGTATACACTTAGGAGGAAAATCAAAATATAAATAGACTACACCAAACTATACTACTTTTACATAAATTGTTTTTTTTTTCATTCACAACATGTAATGCATTCATAAAACTACAAGCAATAGTGACGAATAACAAGTTACAATGTCATCCAAGTTTATATGTTAAATCAATAACATAGTGTTCTTTTATGATACATCACAATGTAAGTCTTTCTTACCTTATCTTCTCACGTATTCTATCATGGTCTAGTTGCTTTCCCCTCATACCTGTACTTGCAAGATATCTTCATTTCTAGATGTTCAACACAAGGTCAGATGGTATTTAGATACATAATCATCACGATAAAGTGTTTCCTTACTTAACTGGAGAAATCATCAATTGGTTAACTACCGCATATGCTTAGGCGAACATGGAATACATAAGATTGTGAAGGAGTGGCAAGATCAATCAAAACTTTGACATGCAAGACCTAAGGGCTAGACCTAGTGTCTCGGGGGCTAATCACAGATGACCTTGCCTACGTGAAGGCGCAAAGACCTCGTAGTTCGTAAAAACAATTTAAAACCCATCTAATATAATGGTATAAGAGTGGGCATGCAACCCTTTCTAGGGTCAACTTCCCAAGACAGTTCCTGTTGGTATTTTGATGATGTTGTCATTGTCATTGATGGACACACACTTGCTTTGTGTACATTCTCTTGATGTATGAGCTATTCTCAACTGGTAATTGTTCCAACCGGTACTATGTATTATAGTCTTCAAACTATCGGTGTTTTGCAGAAGGTGTTTACCGGTCACAAATTGACTGAAGACCCAAAGCGGCATGAAGACCTCAAGCGGTTCGAGGATCTCAAGCGGTACGAAGGAACAAAGCGGTAGTTAACACCTTTCCAGTCTTCATTTTTGACAACCGGTAATCGGTAAATTGTATGAACCGGTATTACTCTGTGATGAGTTACCAACTGGTATTTTTGTGGTGAGTTATCATCCACCGACACTTTGGGGGTGATTTTGTGTCGTGTTACCAAATGTGTCTAGATGCACTGAACCTAGGAACTTGTAATTTAATCCTATTGGACCGACATGAAATCAGACTCCTTTATAAAGACATCATGTCTAGGGTTTTAGTGGTTGATGAGGGTTTTGTATATGCGATCATAGAAGAGAAGATTGGGTCTGTGTGGAGAAACAAAGTGTGGAGATATTGAAGACTGAAGTAATGCTAAATGTGCATTAACAATGAGCTATCAAGGATCTAACCAAGCATATTGTGCTAGTATTTAGATCACCTACTTGTTGATTACTCATATCTTCGACAAGTCTAAAACGCTTAACCGGGTAGGCCTAGCAAAGCCTTTGTAAATCCTCGAACAAGGTGGTTCACAACTTTGAATCTAAAATCCTCTCACAAGGTAGTCTTTAACAGGACTTATCTCCTAACAGAGATCTAGATTCCTAACAGGATTTGTTATGGTGAAGAACATTGTATGACCTTAACCGGTCTAGTTTCTATTCTACAGATAGTTACTTGTGAGTTTCTGCTCACCGTGGTTTTTCCCATTTGGGTTTCCACGTCAAAACATCTTGTGTTATGGTGATTGTGCTTTTGTGGGTGAATGTTTTGTTTGCTATTTGGTTTGCATTTATCTTAACCGGTTTATTAGTGCATCTGTCATACCGATTATCTGTTAAATTGTTTAGAAGTTTGAGTTCAGTGTTTTTTGGTATACTAATTCACCCCCCCCCCTCTTAGTATTCATCAATTGGTATCAGAGCCTACCTTTCTATAAGTCTAACCACTTGGAAGGAGATATGGGGGAATACACTGTGAGGGAACTTACTCATCGTCTCACTAAGACTGAGAAAGCCTATGATGAACTCAAAGTCAAGTATAAAGCCTCTCTGGCAAAAAGAAGAGAGTATGCTGAGAAACTAATGGAGCTTACTGAAAATAGTTCTTCTGATGAAGCAAGCATGGATGCCCTAGTTGAAGAAGTTGAAAAACTGAATGAATCTGTAGCGTCCTAAAATTGCGACACTTGTAATTTCGACTGCATTTCGGTCTTCACGATGGCGACGCAACACGCAACCTGAATGGAGACCCTGAAACTTGCTCATGACACCAAAAACTGCATTTTTCAAGCACCCTGGCCTGAACCTCCTTGCACCCTGCTGTCCCGGGAGGTGGGACCAGAGCGCCCAGCGCCCTGGTCCTTCAGGACCAGGGCGCTCAGCGCCCTGGTCCCCCAGGACCATGGCGCCCAGCGCCCTGGTCCCTGGGCCTATTTTGGGCCTAGTCTCCTAGGGGACTTCGGGTCTTTTTGTTTGCAATTTGGAAATTATCATTTCCTGGTCGGCCTAAGGTCGGGAAAATCAGTCTATTAACCCTAATTAGCAAGTATATAAACTACATTTTCCTCTCTCATTTGGATAGATGGAAAAAAGGCGAAAGCAAGATTCAAACATTCAAGCATTCAAGCATTCAAGCATTCCTTCTAAGTCTCCATTCAAGGCTAAGTGTTGCATTCAAGTCAAGGATTCAACCATTGAAGAGGAGATCACTTACTACATGCTACATACAACAATACAACAAACAACAACATCTAAACCTTCGCACATAAGGATACAAACATCCTTAGAACAAGGTATTAGTACTTGTTTTACATTACATACATTTACATTTACAGCATTTCTCATTTCTTGGTTAATTCCAAAACCGGGGTTTGACCTAAAGGCAAACCCCTAATCCCTAACCCCCCAATCGTCTCCGCTTTTCTATGTGTAGGTTGCAGGTACGCGACTGAAATTGAAGATCTGGAATCCTTGTGCAGAGACGAACAGATCCCCCTTCGTTTCGCGGATTTTTCGGAGGACCATGGCGCCGGGCGCCATCGTCCCGACAACTTTTGCTCAAATTTGCAGGACAACGCCGTATCGACATTTTACTGCTAATTCCAGGTCCGCAGCTTCATACTATATCCCGAACTCAGTTTATAAGCGAATCTTTATCACTTTCTATGCATTCCTAGCTTAATCTTCCTATCAACATTCTTTACAAAAGAGGGTAGCCTTGCTTTCTTAACCCTTGAAACTCATTTAGCATCCAATCTTGCATTGTGTGGGATTGGATCTTGTAGGTTTCAACCCCTCTTTTGAATGTAAAGTCTCTCCCTTAAGTGAAAACCATCAACCCTAGCGAACCTCCCTTCTCTCTCCTCGGAGTTGGAAGAGGGGAGAGCAACTAGGGTTCGATTGCGATTTTCCGCTTTACATTTTGGTGAACCCGACGTGAACATCCTTTCTGATTTTTCATGGTTAGATCTGAAAATTGATTCCTTGATTACATTTCCATGTTTGATCTTTTGCAAAATTTTAGAGGTGATTGCATAAAAACCCTAAAATTTCTTCTTAGTAATTGAACTTGTGAAATATTTAATTATTAATGCTTGTTTCAGATCTGCCCTTCTATTACAAATTATCAATTCATATATGTGCTTTAATTTTGAAAATTAAGTGGTTAAGTGTCAAAACCCTAATTTTTGAAACCCTCTTGATTCAACCTTTGTCCGACAATTTCACTAATCAAAACATCTCCAATTCAGCTGTAATTTTGGATTCTGCAATAAAATCACAATATCTTTCATCCCTGAAAATTTGGAAAAAAGTTGCGAGGACCGTGTGCACTCCGAGCACCATCGTCCCCGACATTTTTTTCGAAATTTCGGGAGCGAGATCTTACTGTATTTTCCTGCTAAAATCCAGAATTTTGGCTGATTTTATCAATTATAACACTTTCAAAATTACAGTCAAAGTTGGTCTTGTTATTGCTTGGTTTAGGGCTTCTAATCATTCAAAAATCATCGAAATTGAAATTTGTGTCAAAATTGTGTTCTTACTGTCCTAAATCTGAAAAGTGTGTTTGCATTCATTCAAAATTTCAGTGCTTCATTCAAATTCTTGCAATCTGTGACTTTTGAAATTAAGTGCTTAATTACAATAACTTTGATTTCCGCTTTCAAAATTGAATTTTGCGTGAAATTAAGTCAACTTTTGAAATTCAAAATTTGCATTGCTTTTGACATTCCCTCTAAAATCATAAAATTCAAAATTTCAGTTTCCCTCTCTTTTTCAAAATTCAAATTTTGCATTTTTTGACAATCTTGGTAGGGTTCAATTTTGAATTTGCAACTTTAATTTGGCCTATCTACAGATCGTAAAATCACTCAATTTTTTCAGATTAGCTCTAAAATCATCATACCTTTCATCCCTGCAAATTTCGAAAAAAGTTGCAAGGACCGTGTTGCACTCCGAGCGCCACGGTCCCGGACATTTTTTCCGAAATTTCGGGAGACTGTCGTGATTGCATTTAACAGCTTAAATCCAGAAGATTCGCTGATTTTACTGAAAATTGCTACCTCTAAATTCAAAATCTTCTCTTCCTTTCTAGTGCATGAGTTTTACAACAATAAGCTCTACTTACACTATTCCCGTTAAACGAAGCTGTAGACTTAAGTCTCTCCGAGGTTTAAATACTGAGGAGATGGAACCTAATTTGAGTAGCCTTTTTAACGAGGACATGAGTAATTCCTCTAATCCTCCTAATGATGAAGAAGCTCTCCATGAGGTTTCTGTAGAACAACTTTCAAAATTAGATAACCAATTTGACGATTTTCACCAATGGATGTCTCATGAGTATCCCGATAGTCAAGCTCTTCCTTTAATTGAGGGTCTAAAACGTATGATTCAAAGTGATAAGAATGGAATTGATATTTTGCGTGGTATTTCACACATTGTGAATTCGAACGTGATGCCTATGAAGAGTTGTGTTGAAACTTTAGGTTATACACAACCTCCTACACAAGTCAATCATTCTATTCCTTTAACAACTTCTATTGCTAGCATACCTACCTTTACATCAAACATAATGGTTACTTCTATACAAGATATTCCTCCTGTGATCACTAGTCATGGGGGCAATCCCTCTTCTTCAATTAACCCTATTCCTTCATTCAATCCGACTTCTTCATTCATTCCTTCAATGAGTGTTCCTATTACATCTCCACAAATGAACATGACGCAAGGGGGCAATTCATTTAACCATTCCATTCCTCCTTGTAGTGTTCCTCTTGTCCAATCATCCCCTATGATTGACTATCATAGAGTCCCACCACCTTACTCTTTGCCTTCTTTCAATAACATAACACCTCCATCTCAATCTAACACATCTAACATGAACTCTTCGACTGAAGCGACCATTAACAATCTTGCACAGACTGTCTCTTCTTTACAGCAACAAATTGCCTCTATGAATCAATCTAAGTTTAGTGTGCCCACATTTGATGTTGCGAGCCCACTTTCTCTTGACATTGTTCGAGCTATTCCTCCTAAACATATAGAAATCCCGCATTTGGAGCTTTATAATGGTAAAGGAGATCCTCTAACACATGTTAAAACTTTTCAAACAATTTGTACCGATTTTGCTTATGACCAAAGGTTGCTTGCAAAACTATTCACTAGAACATTAAGAGATAAAGCCCTACAATGGTATTGCTCGTTGCCTTCTTATTCTATTACTTCTTTCGAACAACTTGCAAATGCTTTCATTCAACAATTTCAAAACAATATAAGTCCTAAAGTTACTTTGATTGATTTAATGCATTGTAAACAAGGTGTTAAAGAAAAAGTGACTGATTTCATTGGTAGATATAAGCATTTGTATGCTCAAATTTCTTTTCCAGTGCCTGACAATGATATTCAAAGAATCTTTATTTCCAATTTACAAAAAGATATTCGAGACAAACTTCTGTTTTCTGAGTTTACTTCTTTCCAACAGTTGTGTGCGACTCTTCACAATTATCAACTGACTGTGAGTCAAATGGAACAATCACATCCTATGGCTCCGAGTGATAAGGGTGATAGCAGTCAACAACCATTTGGAAAGTTTAAACCGAACAGAGATTCCATCAAATTCAATGAAAACATCATCAACAACAATGTGAATGCAGCATCAGGTGTGCCTCCTATTTCTAAATTTTTCAAGAAAGAAAGAAAGTATACTCCTTTGAATGAATCATTGCATAGTATTATGAATAAGTTATTGGAACAAAATGTGCTTACTCTTCCTCCTATAAGACAAATTGATCTTACAAAGATTACTTCACCTTATTTTGATAACAAAGGTTTTTGTCAATTTCATCGTCAACCTGGGCATGATACTGAAAAATGTTTTTCTTTAAAGGGTAAAATTCAAGATTTGATTGATAATAATACTATCTTTGTTTCTGGAGTGAATGATAAAGGCAATACATCTGTAGCTCCTCTTAATCAAAATCTTCAGATTTTTACTGATCCATTACCTTCTCATACTTCTCATACCTCTAATGCGATTGAGGCTAATGATTCCTCTCTCTCATCTGATGGTCTTGTGTCTATGACTCCGAATGTGATTAACTTTGTAGAGCAGCAAGAAAACCCCAAAGAACTTTCCATCACATTTGATTCTAGTGAAACCATTAGAGCACCTGATGGTCCTTTATACATAGTTGCAAAAGTCAAGAATACACCTTGCCGTGGAGTGCTTATTGATCCTTCGTGCATGGTTAATGTTATTACTGAAGAATTTCTTTTTACTTTGCAATTGAATCAAGTGATCTATGACAAAACAGATGTGGTTGTGAAATTATTTGATGCATTTTCTTCTCCTGCAATTGGTTCTATTACATTACCTATTGAGGTCCATAACAAATCTCTTGATGTGAACTTTGCTATTATTCCTTCATCCAAACAATTTCGTGTGAAGCTTGGCTATCCTTGGCTATCTTCCATGAAAGCTATTGCTTCTCCTATTCATAAATGCTTGAAATTTCCCCATAATGGTGAAGTTGTTACTGTCAATCATAGTCTCTTTAAACCAGCTGAAAGAACTTCTAGTGTTCCTATTGATTACTTTTGGCCTAAACAATTCCAATCCCTTCCTCCGCGAAGCGATCATCTTTTCAAATCTTATCAAAAGTGGAAAACAGATATGATCCTATCTCTAAGTGAACCTAGAACACCTAAACTTGACATTCCTATCATTCTTGAGAAGGAAGTTCTTCCTTTGAAAGATAAAACTAATGTCTTTCCTCAAGAAGATTCTCAACTCGTCCCTATGGATGTGACTATGTCTATACCTAATAAACTTTCTAAAAGTAGACCTATACCTCCTCGTCATGATGGACTTGGTCTTCTTCCTAAACCAAAAATTCCTCCTTTATATGGAGCAGTTCCTCCTCCTTCCTTTTATAGAGAGAAGAGACCTTCTTCTTCTCCTATTATCCAACCTAAGAGACCACAACCTAAACACCCAAGTGATAAGGATGAGAACATTCCTCCTCCTCTATCTTCTCCACTTCCTACTAAGACTAGACGTAATCGTTCTGCACGTGAACGCCGACGAAAGCATCATCTTAGGGCTCAAGCAGCTGCTTCTCAAACTTTGCAATCTCCAAAAACACCTTCAACAAGCATTATTCCATTTTCTCCTCAGCCGGAAATTGAGCCTAAATCTCCTAAACATAAGATGCATGATGGCCTTGATCCTGTGCGAGTTAAAGATCCTATTTTTATAAATCTTGATGATGATATAGATGAAAATGTTATTCATGATGAACATGTTACTCCTCTTGCTTCTGATAGTGAATATGAACTTATTGATGTTGATAACCATTTATCTAATGAATTTTCTAAAGCACTTATCCTAGCTCCTAGACAAGAACAATGTGGCTTGGAACATGAACATAGCCCTTGTTTGGATCTTGTGATAGCTCCATCTGCTGTGTTGGATGTTCCTCCTCTAGCGTGTTCCCTGCCCTCCCGAAACATTGATCAGCAAGATCGGGGGGTAGATGACGTGCTAGACTAGTTTCATTAGCATAGCAGATTCTCTCCTCCTCTCTTTTGTTACTTCTTCTATGTGTTATTCTCATTCTTCTGTTTGTTGTCCTTAGTGTTGTCTACTTGAGGACGATGCAAGGCATTGAGATCTCTTTTGGTCTCTCTCATGTTGACTCAAAAGACACATGTGTTCCCTTCTTCTAGGTGACCTTCCTTGATTGGGGAATGAAGAACAATTATGCATACATACATATGATATATATACATGACTTATCATACAGCATACTGACCCCGAGGAAAGCAAAGTCACCTCGTGCTTTGTGTTTTGTGTCTATTATCCTTGGGTTTATCTCACACTTGGGGGCTAAATCTTTGCGATAACGTGCTCCTTTCCTTTTTCATTTCTTATGTGTATCACTACGTTAAAACAATCACCCCCGTTGAGGCGTGTGCGATCGCTTTAACGTAGGGGGGCATACACCCTGTCTATCCTTTCATGATACTTGAAAATTTCTTGGCGAACTTAGCTTTGCCTTGAAAATTTTTGGTATTTTTCTTGCATGACTCATAGTGAGGGAACCTTACTACTGATAGTCATGGTTCTCCCTCATGATCTTCCCTTTTACTTTGTCAATCGAAGTCGTAATATCCTTAGTCCACTGGGGGCTTGGTGTGTCTTGCCTCCTTGACGTGGTGAAAGTCTTTCAATGATTGTTCCTTGTACTTTACCGGAAGTATGAGCATACATACTCCCGCTAAAGTGGGGGCTAAATGTAGCGTCCTAAAATTGCGACACTTGTAATTTCGACTACATTTCGGTCTTCACGATGGCGACGCAACACGCAACCTGAATGGAGACCCTGAAACTTGCTCACGACACCAAAAACTGCATTTTTCAAGCACCCTGGCCTGAACCTCCTTGCACCCTGCTGTCCCGGGAGGTGGGACCAGAGCGCCCAACGCCCTGGTCCCCCAGGACCATGGTGCCCAGCGCCCTGGTCCCTGGGCCTATTTTGGGCCCGGTCTCCTAGGGGACTTCGGGTCTTTTTGTTTGCAATTTGGAAATTATCATTTCCTGGTCGGCCTAAGGTCGGAAAAATCAGTCTATTAACCCTAATTGGCAAGTATATAAACTACATTTTCCTCTCTCATTTGGATAGATGGAAAAAAGGCGAAAGCAAGATTCAAACATTCAAGCATTCAAGCATTCATTCTAAGTCTCCATTCAAGGCTAAGTGTTGCATTCAAGTCAAGGATTCAACCATTGAAGAGGAGATCACTTACTACATGCTACATACAACAATACAACAAACAACAACATCTAAACCTTCGCACATAAGGATACAAACATCCTTAGAACAAGGTATTAGTACTTGTTTTACATTACATACATTTACATTTACAGCATTTCTCATTTCTTGGTTAATTCCAAAACCGGGGTTTGACCTAAAGGCAAACCCCTAATCCCTAACCCCCCAATCGTCTCCGCTTTTCTGTGTGTAGGTTGCAGGTACGCGGCTGAAATTGAAGATCTGGAATCCTTGTGCAGAGACGAACAGATCCCCCTTCGTTTCGCGGATTTTTCGGAGGACCGTGGCGCCGAGCGCCATCGTCCCGACAACTTTTGCTCAAATTTGCAGGACAGCGTCGTATCGACATTTTACTGCTAATTCCAGGTCCGCAGCTTCATACTATATCCCGAACTCAGTTTATAAGCGAATCTTTATCACTTTCTATGCATTCCTAGCTTAATCTTCCTATCAACATTCTTTACAAAAGAGGGTAGCCTTGCTTTCTTAACCCTTGAAACTCATTTAGCATCCAATCTTGCATTGTGTGGGATTGGATCTTGTGGGTTTCAACCCCTCTTTTGAATGTAAAGTCTCTCCCTTAAGTGAAAACCATCAACCCTAGCGAACCTCCCTTCTCTCTCCTCGGAGTTGGAAGAGGGGAGAGCAACTAGGGTTCGATTGCGATTTTCCGCTTTACAGAATCCAATGCTAACCTGAGAAGGGAAGTGGAAGGACTGACTATCAGAATGTGTCAAGAGCTTGATAACCGAAGGAAAGTTGAATATCTAATAAAAGACAAAGATCATGAGATCTCTAAGCTGAAGCAAGAAATTAGTGCCCTTACCGCTCATCTCCAAGAGAGTAAAGTGGAAAAAGAAGAAATGCAAAGTGAACTAAACATGGCTATTTCTGAGAATGCAACCTTGAAGGAATCCAATGCTGCTATTTCCAAGGAACTCACTGAGTCAAAGGAGATACTTGCCAAATTCAATCAGAGTATTGTTAAGCCAGAGCAAAAGCTTGAATCAGCAAAGCCGGTAAATAATAGCACTAGACTTGGTTTCTTCGATTATGAGGAAGGTGAGACCTCTGGAACAAAAGATGTAGCATCAAAGAAGCAACCAACATCAAAGGATAAAGGTAAGCAAAAGTTTAAACCTGTTTGCTTTAATTGTCTCAAAGAAGGACATACTGCTAATGTGTGTAGAAATAAGGCCTACAATAATTTTCTTTATTTTCTAAACAATAATTCTAGATCCAATAGATTCAATGGAAACTATTATGCATGCAACAAGTTTGGGCATAGAGCATTTGAATGCAGGTCTATTGCACACAACACTGGGAGATATCCTCAAAGGACTCAAGGAGTTTTTTCGGAATCCTCTGTGAACCGGAATCCCAATCGGTACAGTACCTATCGGTCAAGTGGTTATCAAGCAGCAACCAGTTGGAAAACAACCTGTATGATCTGTCATGGAAGCGGTCACATTGCTACAACATGCAGAAGGAAGAATGGTAGTATGAATAATGGACCATGGAGAACACCTGGAATGGTATGCTATCATTGCAACAAACCGGGATACACTGCCAGAACCTGCAAAATAAGAAAGAACCTATCGGATGATATATTGATCACTCCAGAAGGGAAGATTAATGTTGAAACCGTTCAAGCAGGAATGAATAAAACTTAGAGAAAGAAATCTGAAGAAGTGTCACAGGACGAACTGGTTTCTACACCTAGTGTGGAAGTCTCTGAACCGACAAACTGAGCTTCAGAAAAGCTTAGGGGGAACAAATCGGTGAAATGTTTTGAACCCCCAGTTTATATCGGTAAAGACTTTAACTAGCATATGTTACCTATCAATCGATAGAAAAGGCAAAATTAGGGTTTATGCCCTAACAATGATGCATTTATTATGGTAGGTGAAGAATTTGTTTAAAACGGATTTCTAATGTCATTTTCACTTATCAGTTTACAAGTGAAGAAATTTTCAAGAGCAAAGCAACAAAAGGCGATTCGACTTGCGATTCAGAGAGAATTCAAATCATGCAGAAGAATCTAGAGATATTTTCAACCTATCGATGAAGAACACTAAGCGGTAATCAAGCAACCAAAGTGGTGTAGTGTGAGCTGCATTAGCAAACCCTAAATTTTGAAATTGTGAAGGTATTTCTCAAAATTCTTGTTAATCATGGCTTTTGCATCACACTCCAGTTCTAGTGTACCTATGGACTCAGCTGAATTTATTCAAAGGAAAATGAAATACAATGCCCTGTCCCAAATACCTATCGGAGTCATTGTTGAAGAAGATATTTCAGGGTGCATTGACTGTAAATTGGAAGACCTAGGATCCCTAGCGATTCATTCCCAGCTAGGTTTGTTGTGTGGGGATGACAAGAAAATCAAACCAGAATACAGCATCCTAGAGAGGAAGAAACTACATAATGCTATTTATTTTCTTAAAGAGTTCACTGAAGAACACATCCGCATCATCCTGAGCAGATTTCATGGCAACAAAATGTATCTCGAGAGGATGCATGACATAACACCTGAAGCAATTCATGTCGTCATCAGTTTCTGCAACATTGGTGAGGTGTCAGCCCTAAGGAAAGTCATCAAGGCTGAAATGACTAAGCTCACTGGTTCTCTAAGCGATCAATGGGGAATGACTCTCAATCCCATCAAAGATGATTTGGTCAAGTATGCCTACATGGTGATTGGCTACCAAGTGTTTTATGCTAGCCGAATAAACTATGTCCTTGCTGCTACGGTGAATGCAGCATACAGAATGATCAAGGAAGACGCCTCATTTGATTTGTGTACCTGTTTGCAAAAATAACTTCTACTAAACCTGAAGTCCATCAAACAGGGCAATTCTTTGAGGTTCAGACTTGGACAACTTTTGGTCGGCCTAGTTTTCTACTTCCAAGGCTATTTCCCAAGAGTTGGTGATATTCTATGGTCTGCACCAACCGGTCACTAAACAAATTAGGGAAAGTCTCCAAGCGGTGGGAACCAGATATCCTGAGGTCTTGAATAAATACTTTCATGAATTCAAGCGAAAGATGAGTCATAGGATGAGGGTATCTGGAGATATTGTTAAGAAATATGAAGAGGACATCTTCTTCACCATAAAAGTAGATGAATGTATAATGTAAGCGGTAGAGCCCAGAAAGGAAGAAGTAGAACCTATGGGGTATGAGGTGATGTATGACATGTTAGATGGGTATGCCTGCACCCTGCTTGCCTCACCTCTTGATGCTAAGAAAAAGAGAACCGGCACCTACTTAGAGAGGACCACACCGGTTGAAAATCCTACAGTAAAAAAGGGCAAGGCAGTGCCATCGGTATCGGCACCGGTTACTTCATCAAGTCCTAAAGTGACCAAGCGGTCACCTACCAAGAAGAAACTGAAAGTTGCACCCACTAAAGTATTTGAAAGGAAGCAGAAGACCAAAAACAACTCACCAGAGTCAGAGGATACCGAACCGGAAGTGCAGCCTAAGAAAACTAGGCAATCAAGCAAGAAGGCTAAATCTACCAGTAATGCACCTACATCGTCAGCACCGGTAAATATAGACATCTCTTCTTATAAGCCTCAAACACATTGTCAAAGGACCTTAAAGAATATCAAGAGAAAGGTGCTTGAAGACTTAAAAGAGTATTTCGATGATTTTTCTAATAATGAGAAGGAAGAAGTAGAGCAGGAAATGATAAAATATCTGTGTGTAAATGACCGGTCACCATCTGAAATTAGATCGATGACTCCTGATTCCTTATACAATTCTTTGGACAACAAATGGCACATTGCCATTGAGAAAGAACAGGAAATAAGGGAGAAAGTATTTGCTCAGTACTTTCCTGAAGCCTCCAATTCTGAATTATTTGAGATAATGGACACACATAAAGGTCTCTTCTTCATGAGAAGAAGACTCGCGCTGCTACAAGGTAGAACCTCTGAAGTAGAGAAGGACACTTGTCTACATGCCAAAGTTGTTGTCCGGTTACATCAAGTGTCTAAGGCCAACAAGAAGGCCGAACAAGACCCTAACCTATCCTCAGCCAAACCGAACGAGATATTTGATGGTGAAGGAGAAAGAGTTATAGAACAGGTTGATACTATTGATGTTGATGCATTAGATGTTGAAGATGTCACTCTGGACACAAAGAAGGAGAAATAGGACAAAGAAAACACAGAGAAGGAGAAGCAAGATAAAGAACAAGCAAAAAAGGAGAAACCGGACAAGAGATTTGCAGGAGATTCAACTGATCTTATTACCCAGACTGCAAATACTTCAGAAGTGCTTTCTCAATCTGGAAGCATTAACGGTCATTCAAGAGATGAGTACCATTAATGCCATGGAAGAACAGGTATCTCAGATGCAGACGAAAAATGAGGTTGCTACCTCATTACTTGAGTCATGGTCATTAGCCATGAAAACATTTATGAAGGATTTTAAATCTATTTTTGATAAGTTTCATTCCTTATTGTCATAAACATTTACTCACTTTTTAATGCTAATGAGAAACAAGGGTTATTCTGCATTACTTTGTCATTGTTGGCAAATGGCGAGTAGTAGTATTTAAAATTTTGATGAATGTTATATATACTTTCATGTTACCTCTTTAAGGGAGTAATATACATTGTATTTTTTGCAAAAATGGATAGTGTATATGCTTAGGGGGAGTAATTTTGATTATGGCATTTTTTTTTGTTGTAAAACACTTAGATGTCAGAATTTTCCTAAGTGTTGCCATCAATGCCAAAGGGAGAGATTGTTGGCATTTTGATGATGTTGTGATTTTCATTGATGGACACACACTTGCTTTGTGTACATTCTCTTGATGTATGAGCTATGCTCAACCGATAATTGTTCCAACCGGTACTATGTATTATAGTCTTCAGACTATCGGTGTTTTGCAGAAGGTGTTTACTGGTCACAAATTGACTGAAGACCCAAAGCGGTATGAAGACCTCAAGTGGTTCGAGGATCTCAAGTGGTATGAAGGAAAAAAGCGGTAGATAACATCTTTCCAGTCTTCATTTTTGACAACCGGTAATCGGTAAATTGTACGAATCGGTATTACTTTGCGATGAGTTACCAACCGGTATTTCTGTGATGAGTTATCATCCACCGACACTTTGGTAGTGATTTTGTGTCGTGTTACCAAATGTGTCTAGATGCACTGAACTTAGAAACTTGTAATTTAATCCTATTGGACCGACATAAAATCAAACTCCTTTATAAGGGCATCATGTCTAGGGTTTTAGTGGTTGATGGGGTTTTAGTATGTGCGATCACAGAAGAGAAGATTAGGTCCATGTGAAGAAACAGAGTGTGGAGATATTGAAGACTGAAGTAATGCCAAATGTGCACTAACAATGAGCTATCAAGGATCTAACCAAGCATACTGTGCTAGTATCTAGATCACCTACTTGTTGATTACTCATATCTTCAACGAGTTCGAAACCCTTAACCGTATAGACCTAGCAAAGCCTTTGTAAATCCTCTAACAAGGTGGTTCACAACTGTGAATCTTAAATCCTCTCAGAAGGTAGTCTTTAATAGGACTTATCTCCTAACAGAGATCTAGATTCCTAACAGGATCTGTTCTGGTGAACAACATTGTATGACCTTAACCGGTCTGGTTTCTATTCTGCAGATAGTTACTTGTGAGTTTCTGCTCACTGTGGTTTTTCCCATTTGGGTTTCCACGTCAAAACATCTTGTGTTATGGTGATTGTGCTTTTGTGGGTGAATGCTTTGTTTGCTATTTGGTTTGCATTTATCTTAATCGGTTTATTAGTGAATCTGTCATACCAGTTATCTGCTAAACTGTTTAGAAGTTTGAATTTAATGTTTTTTGGTATACTAATTCACCCACCCCCTCTTAGTATTCATCAGTTCCCTCGTCGGCTGTCACCCACTTAGGTGAGCCAGAGACTAATCTCATAACTAGTTTTGAAATAAAGATCAAACACACATAGTTCTCCTCATAAGATTTCTGAAGGTTCCTACACATGGGTTTCCAATGACATCAGTCCACAATTCTAACATAAACTAACACGTTACTTTGAGTATAGAAAGTACTTTTAAACTTAAGTTAGATCATACTTTTGGACTATATCAATGAGAGGGAGATATATTCGATCCTATTTAGTAATTATTATAACCACCTCCCATACAAGGTATAAGTAGTCTTAAATAACATTGTTATGAGCTCAACAAAAACAACTAGCACATAGCTAGAGAAGAAAACCTTCATGTCCTATTTTATAGACAATTTCACATTAATCACTTGGAATATCAGTAATCTTGATAACAATTATGACACCCAAGTTAATTGATCATATCACTAAATAGAGCACTGTTAGACATAATAATGATTAGTAAGGTATAGGCTATAATAACAATAGAATGCTAATAACCAAAACGCATTCAACCATCCAAACAAGCCTAAACATATTCAAGCATAAGAACTAAGTACCCGAAATATGATTCTTACACAATAACTAAGTAATTAATCAAATAGCTTGATAAACAGGTCCTACAATAACATGGATCAACGAAATTGATATCACAATTGTTCAATATTGTAACATTCTTATAAGCAAGCTATAGATTATCAAAATGCTAACAACTTAACCAAGGATGATTTCATAAGAAAATTGTCGATGCAGATGTAAACTCAATAGAAATTATGTCAATAATTAGAATACAAAGACATTAATTACCAACAAAACCTCTAAGCTATTCAACTAATAACCTCAAGTAGGTATTGATAATTTAATGTCCTATATAATTTATAATAATCCTCTACTATTGATCTTGTGGGCTTTATTTACAACCAAAAACCAAAAGAGTACTAAACTAGCAAATTGAGAAATTTCCAAATTTCAAGACTAATGCCACCTTTAATAAACACCCAAATCCATCATTTAACATTCTTGATGACTTATTATAATGAAGATAATTCTATTAAAAGAAATTATTAAAAAGTGAATAATATTGATAAACGTCATACATGTAAACAAATTTTTTGACCTTTCCTTCTATTTTTGACTTAAATGAAATATAAAACTATCATAAAAAATTTCTAATTCATTTTAGCCATATATTAAAATACTTTGATTGATAGATAGAACAAACTAATGGTAAAATGATATTATATTTAAAACAAAAAGAAAGTGACTTGTTATGATGTGCTAGTCTCTACCATTCACAAATGATCAGTGTAAATGCACATAAAATAACAATAACTAACCAGCATATCAATATGGAGATTTTTCGTCAGAAATATAGTTCGAAATGCTTTAGCATGCATCCAGGAAACTCATGGGATTATAGACAACTCACCTGGAGTGTTTGATAGAATACCTCAATGAGATTCCACCTTATGGAACGCACTGACTGCATCATTTGCAGGAAATAGATTTGATGAAAAGGCTATAGAAACTTCCAAAATAATGCAATTGGCATGAGGATGCCAGAGCCACATTGCAGACTTAGCCTCATGTTATTATACTTTGATGGTTGCAAGGTTGCCTAATCCCCCAATTATTTATCAGAATACTCCCCATTAGAGTTGCCATACACATACTAACAATATCACCAATGCCAGGGGTCCTGTAACAGTTGTATTTGTTGTTAGAATGCTTCAGCGAGCTGCCATCACATGGATTGCATTGATTCCAAGAAATTTAGCCTGTGTCCACACTGCCAAAAGGGAGCCTTCGAGCAGAGTAAGAAACAGAGGAACTCGCCTCTAGTTGTAGTTGAGACTGCTCTGGTAGACATGTATGCAAGATGTGAAAGCATAGACCCCAAGCATGTGACTGTCTTAACCCAATTGCCCAAGAGAAAATGTGTTCTCCCCCCCGATTCTTGTGGTTACCGGATAAACACCCCCCACCCCCAAACTACGCCCTCAATTGTTTATTTATTTATTTTTATTTTTTCATCTTCCCACCAATGCAGGTGGCGGGTGTGTTTCCAGGTTGAGGACGTCTCGCTCAATTAAATGCACTATCAATTTCTTACTTCCCATGCTTTTCCAACTAATCATGTCTCTTTCACATTCAATTCTATCGAGATTTTCTTTAATCTTCTATGCAGAAGCTTCCATCTTATTAATTTTCATGACGCATTTATTGACTATAAACTACGTAACCTGCCCTCTTTCCACGCCAATTCCCAAAATCCATTCCTCCAAGTCTTCTTTTCCTTTAAATGCAGGCAGGGATGTCTATGTTGTCACATCGTGCCCATTCCTCATTAATCCTTGGTCTGAAAATAATAATGACTAAAGTGGGACTCCATGCCCATTAAATTCCTCTTACCTCTCTCTCCTATAGGCATTTAGTATCATGGTTGATAATGGTGCAAGATTTTACCTCAGCCTTCACATCTTTAACGTGGAAGATAACACTATGTGATTCCTGCAAAAATTGCCATCTTCCCTAACATCCCTTTCAAAGTACTCACCCCATTCTCATTAAATTTGAGACTTCCATGAAGCGATGGGTAAGATATTACAATAATTCTTCTTGAAGTAAACCCCATTTACAAAAATAGAGTTTTAGAATAATTATTTATTTATCATTTTATAGCATTTCCTTCTTAAGACCAAACAATTAAATTTTAGTTTTGTATCCACAAAATTAATGTAGTATGTATGTTTATCAAGATGAGCATATGTTCACCTAAATATTAATTATTATAACTAAGGAAATGATTGAAGACATAAATTAGCTCTATTTCAATGGAAGAATTTCATTAGTTGAATATCGTTCAATTAAAATATCAAATAATGGAATGTTTGGTATTTATGAATGCACCCCCCATATAAATTTGAATCCTCTACATGTCAATATACAACAACATCCAAATGACTAAAGAACATAATATGAATGACCATAATGCAATTTCCATATGAATCAATCACATCTATTTGATAGTGATATAAGTGTCACCAATACTAAACCACACTAGAAATCAAGGCACACCAAACAAGTTTGATTACACTTGATACAACACCTTCATAAAAGCCTTATGTTCTTATACTCATTGGGTGATATTATTAGATTCCTTTAGGGAAACAAGTTTTACTATTCTACCGATATAGGGTATTAATCACTATTTTTTTTTTTTATATTAAGATTTTATTTTATAGTAATACTTCAAGAATTGCCATATATAAAATAAGTATTATTTATATATAACTATAATGTATGTTTCCTTTTGTTCTAATGTAAAAGTCAAAAGTCACACTAACCTATTAATTATCTTGTGTAAAACTAGTCAATTCAAAGTTTCATTTATAATAATAACACATTCGATACATCAAAATGCGTTGACAATAAATCAATATACTAGATGGATATACAAAATGTCTAAGTAGGAAGGAATCAAAATATTATCTATATCTTCTTGAATAGGTTGAAATTATATAAAATTAATGCTTGATTTCCTAGTATTAAAATTATATTTCAAAATAACAAACAAGGTAAGGTAGACAAACTACTTACCTCATTACTACGAATTTCGTTTCCTTCCACCCGATTCCTTGTCCAAGATCGAATCATACTCGAAGTTACAATCATCAGTATATCATAGTGTCTTAGTCAAAGCAATATGCACTCTTAGTCATCATTTACACAAAGCATTTTCATCTATCATAGGTCAAAGCACCATACTCCATCATTTCTTAAGCAATTGTTAGTTCTAGTTTAATGTACTTCATATCAATTGATTCGCATTGCATTTTCTATTCCATCTAAAGTATAAAACACTCTCAACATAAGACTAATCCACATAGCATCATAACCATATTTAAAATTTAACTTAAAACAAATATCCATGTTATCAAACATAATATATCTAAATCATCATAACAATAATTTGTAGCAAACCCACTTTTCACATTATAGGATTTGTTTTTTCTTCTATTCAAGATTTGATATTCACACATACCTCAATTCACTATGAGGGGAGTCTTGAAGTCCATTTAACTCAAAAAGATCAATGGATAGAAATCCACTATAATTTGTCATCTTTCCTTGACTAAATTATAACATTTAAAACAAATCACATTATAAAAAATACGTCACACAATTTTTATTTTTTTTTTATATAAGGGAAAAAACTTGTTACAAAAACTTGTACTGATTGTCTACTTGGACCGCAGGTCCAAACTTCACAGATTTAGGAGATTACTGAGAGTTATAAACAGAGATATACATATTTATACATATGATACTATGATGTTTAGATACGAAACGGATCCATTATGCTCATATCTGCCAACCAGAATTGCCATGCCCATGTCACAGCAGTGTTTGCTCCTAAGTTACATCCATCCACGTAGTCCATCCCCGGGGACCCTCCATCCACACAACTTGCTTGCCTTCGAGTAATTATGAGAGCAACTGGATATGATCTTTAACAGGGTCTCTAACTTTGGCAACCTCTATTCCAAGGCACTCCATTGTTGAGTCGATGTCCTTCTTTCCTCTTGTTGTTTGCCTCCATTTGTATCCATTCTCCATCCCATGAAGGTACATCTTTGCATTTCCATCCTTAATGAACCGGAGGAATTTATGCTTCTCGATGTTCATTGTCATAGAGACCTGCAAAAAAATACGGTGAAGGGTGAGTCCACAAAAAGACTCAGTAAGGGCCCTACCTATGCCTTGAAATTTATCTTCATTTTTTATTTTCCATATATACCATAAAATTTCAGTGGTAAGAACATGCCAAAAGAGATTAGTGTCTTTTATCAGACCCTTAATATATCCAATTAGAACATCAAGCACAGTAAATTGGTTAGGAATAGAAATACCAAATAATAACCAAATTTCTGTAGCAATACTACATTCAAAAAAATATGTCTAACTAATTCAGGAACCCTGCAGACATTGCATATATCACAATTGTTATGGTCTTTTCTGAAAGGAAACCTATTGACAATCATAAGCCATTTAAAACACTTTTCTTTGGGCGCTACAGGAATACTCCATAATCTTGAAAACACCTTTTGCCACTGTCTAACAGAAAAATCTGCAAGCCATAACTTGTTAACATGAAAAATTATGGATTCATCATATGTTAGAGTCTTGTAAATATTGATAGCTTTAATATTAGACATTGGAATAGTATTATTCCACAAAAAAACCTTACAATAGTCATTAGCATTCTTGCACTTTTTGGGCAATTGAAGGTTATCGTAAGCTTATTTCATCATGTTATAGGTCCACTTATGGGAGTCTTGCAAGTCAAATATATCTCTGAGGACATCCCAGCTAAGAAGCTTGTCTTCCTTAATAATGTCTCTAAAGAAGCAAATGCCTTTTGTTGCCCAAGCTTTAGCAGAACACCCTTGCGTAAGTGCAAGGGGTCTAGAGGAGTGAAAGAGGTTCCACCAAATGGATCTACCCCCATGAACGAACTCATTGTTGTTGACCCTAGTATTGTTGATGAAGGGCCTAATACTTTCCCAGGCCTTCGAAATAGACTTGAAGACATTTGATCCTTGTACTAAGACTGTGAAGTCTCCAGCCACAAGGTCACAAAAAGGTAGGGATTTCTAAGATTTGGCCTTTTTCGGTACAGCCCTCAAGATGTTATTTCTTACCAGAATTTCCCAAGGTTCATTGTCATCAAATGCTTGGAAGATCCATTTTGCCGCAAGAGCAATCCCTTGGATTCTCAAGTCCTTTAGTCCTAGTCCTCCTAGACTCTTGTCCTTGTGACACCATTCCCATTTAACAAAATGCATCTATTTATTTCCTTTTCCATCGGACCAAAGGAAATTCCTGATGGTTTTTTGAATTTCCAGGATCTGGTAGTTGGGGAACATCCATACTGAGGAATAGTAAATGCTAGAGGAAGATAGAATTTTTTGATACACCTGGACTCTCCCAGCGAGCAAGAGATACCTTTTATCCCACTTATTGATCTTTTTGTCAATCTTGCTTCTGACCCATAGCCACATTTCCTTGAGGGATGGTGCGATGGCAAAAGGAATTCCCAGATATCTGACAATTTTATTGGGCCCCCCCATTGGACCCCAAACTACTGTAACCACTCAGGAGGTTGATCCTCCTAGCCAAGCATGGTAGACTTGCTCTAAGAGATTTTAGCCCCTTAAATTTCTCCTAAAAAATTATTTTTTCCTTCCAGGGCCTCTAAATTCGGTTTACTGAGTTCTATAAAGAGTGTCGTTTCATCAGCAAATTGAGCATTAATCAACTCCTCACCATTCAGAAGTTTGACCCCTTGTACATTAGTAGAGATGGTAAGGTCTCTTAGGATGTAATACAGAGCATCAGTGGCAATAACAAAGAGAGCAGGGGCTAGAGGGAAGCCATGTCTAATAGATCTGCTCAGGGTGATATTATGTGAAAGGGAACCATTAACTTCCACCTGGGCTGATGCATCTTTGAGGAGAATCATCACCCATTTGTAGAATTCTGCTAGAAAACCAAATGCTTCTAACATCATCAGAATGAACCCCCATTCCACCCTTTCATATGCATTCTCGAAGTCTAGGAGAAACATGGCCATATTTTGTCTTGATGTCTTTACCCATTCCATGGCCTCCCAGCTGTTAATTAAATTTTCAAGGATATATCTTCCTTTGGTGAATCCTATTTGTGTGGGGCAAATGAACTTAGGCAGTAAATTCTCTAATCTGGTAGCAAGAGCTTTAGCCAGTATTTTCTAGGATACATTAAGTAGCGTTATCGGTCTCTAGTTTTTAATAAGAGACTTGTCTCCTTCTTTGGGAAGCAATTTAATAATCCATCTGTTAATTCATTCTCCTAGGGAACCAGTATCAAAAGCCTCTGAGTAAAGCTCATGTAGGTCTTGACAAACCCATTCCTCATTGGCTTTGTAGAATTCTACAAGCAAACCATCTGGGCCCGAGGTTCTATCATTGTTCAGACTTTGAATAGCAACTTTCAGCTCTTCCACTGTGATGGGACCCATCAACGCTTGCGCATCTTCAACAGTAATCTTAGAGGGGATAATCCTCCTGCATTTTTCTCTAGCATCCTGGGAGTTAATGGAATCTTCAAAGGTGAAGAGGCCTTTGTAGAATTGGAAAAAAGACTCCTTGATATCATCTAGAGCCACTACTTCTTTGTTATCTATCCAAATCCTATCAATCTGCTCTCTACACTATTTTTTTTCAGCATATTGAAGAAGCATTTGGATCCTTTATCCCCGAATTGCATCCAGTGAGCTCGAGCCCTGATCATGGCCCCTCTAATCTTAGTTTGTTGGTGATTCCTGAGATTATCCCTTGCTAAGGTTACTTTGTGAGATAGTTCAATATTGCAGGGATTGTCTTGGATCTCTGCCTCGCATAAGTAAAGGTTATCAGATAGTGTTCTCTCCTTCCACCTATAATCCTTAGCTTTCTTTTGTCCTATGGTTTGTAGAAGCACCTGCCAACTATTGACATTCTGATTCCATCTGTCAATGTTAGATTTCAGCTCTTTATTACTTTTGTTAAACAACCTAACAATCTTTAATGCGCTCAAAACATCCAGGTCTTTTAGAATATCGGAGTTTAGGAAGAATTTGTCTTTTGCAGTTCCTTGCCTCTTTGAGGAGTCTCGGAGCCTAATCTATGAGATGATCAGGTGATGGTCCTATAGTGAGGTCAGATAAACTATCACTAAATTGCCAATCTTGTCAAGATCAAAGGAAAATTGCTCTCTATCAGCATAAAACCTGTCCAGCCTACAATAGATCCTATGTTTCCCTTTCTGGTAGTTGCACCATGTGAACCAGATTTCATTGTTTTCCTTCTTATTACAAAATAGGGGGTCAAAAAGTTTCTTCCGGATTTTCATTCTCTCCCATTGTAATTTATTCATTCCTTTCCATTCCATAGGAGCACCTCCACTTTTATCTTCACGAGCTTCAATCATGTTGAAGTCTCCCCCAACAATACATAGTATATCTGATAGGGCTGCAATCCAATCCCACAACTCAGTTCTCTCCCTGTAGTCATTGGAGGCATAGACTGAACATATGTCGAATATGGTTCCATTGATGTCTAAAGAGACCCAAACCACTTTGTTGCATGGTGAACATCCTTGGTTCACTATGTGCTCCTTCCATTTGGGGTTGATAAGAATCCCAACACCTCCTCTACCTCTATCATGCTTTGAACAAACCTTGACAGAGTCTTTCCATATAAACTCTAAGTTGATTTCCAGGGTAAACTTGACAGCCTTGAGTTCTTGAAACATAACAATATCTGCATCCATATTCTGATTGAAAAACTTTCTAACAATCTACTTCCTATCTGGTGACTCCAGACCCCTAATGTTCCAAGAGATGCACTTCATCATAACAAGATTCAATATTTTTACTCTTTGGGTGCCTTAAACTTGTTAAAGCATCTAGGGAGCTCTTTCTTATCCTCATTATTCCTTCTACTAATTGAGCCCTTGTTTTTAGATCCCAATGGTCTACCTCTTCTTCTTCTAGGAAGAGCCTCAGGGTTCTCACTATCTATTATCCATTCCCCTTCTTCCCCTGTGAACTCCTCATTCTGATAATCTTCCTCAACCTTAGATGCCTTCCTAATGTAACCCTGACTGGGGACTTCCCAAGTCTCAGAACAGGGATCGAATGCCTTCAAGCTAGCTAAAGAGTCTAAGTTTTCTATTTCACTTGCTAGGATATTGGCTTCACCAACCTTAGGGTCAGCAACAATGACCTTGATCACACATGTATCCTCTAATTCAACAAACTTCTTGGGGGGAAGGGCAGCGATCATGTCAGGGGTGAGTTCAGCATGGGAGGTAGGGTCTAGCATGGAGTTCAAGACATTTGATGAGTCACCCTCAAAGGAAACCTCCATGTCTATCGAGTTCTTATTGGAATCTTCACTCACAATCCCAGACCAACTCCCTCCCTTACCCAACTCACCATTCACACCATATCTTTCTTCAGAATTCTGATTCACAAATTTATTCGAACTAGAGGCTAAATTCAAAATTTTCACCTCTGGGGGAACCTCTTGCACATCATCATCCATAGGCGATATCAAACTGTTATCCACAGATATTTTGTTCATAGAGGAGTTTGAGGTAATGGGGATATTCACTCTGATATTTTCCAGAGCTAACTGTTGAGTGTTTTTCCTCCTTCTTTTCTTAGGGTTTTTCCCCACAACCTAGAACCCATCCTGTGGATCTTCATTTATCTACTTTAGAGCATCTGCAATTGCAGAGTGAGATATGGGGTTAATTCCGGAGATACCAGATTTAAAGTTTTTACCAGACTCTGGGGATTTATTGTTTTCCCCACTTAATATATTATTGATTTTTTTGCTAATGGAATTAAGATTTTCCATGTTCGGGATATGCCTCCCGTGAACAGGGGCGAGTTGTTTGGTTCACTTCAGGATTTTTCCGCTCCCTTAAATTTATTAATAATTGGGGAATTCTTACGAATGTGACCCTCTTTTCTACAAAGAAAACAGGAATTCACCCCGCCGAGGACTTCAATAGGGTATATAACGACTTCAGATTCTAAGTTAATGTTAACTATTTTAGGGAGACCACATCCCGTGTTTATTGAAATCAAAACCCTAGCATCCAAATGAGGAATGAGAGAGGTCGAGTTATCCACCCGGATAGCCCTTCCTATCGGTTCAATAATTTGAGGTATAAATCTCCATAACAATGGAGGCACATTTTTAATCAAAACCCATCTAGGGCACGAAAGTGCGAGTATTTCCTCATTAACCACTTTCGGTGACCATTCTAGTGCACGAAATGTGCATTTTCCCACAATCCAGTATTGTTTATTAAGCACTTCTCTTTGCATTTTATGATCTTTAAAAAAAATACAAACAAACCTTTTTTAATGAGTCTATAAAATGAAACCAGATATCCTAATTTAATATTCCAAACATTTCTGAACCAATCATCAAGAAATTTATGAGCAGGACATTTATCTATATCTACAGTCGCAAAGAAAATTGTTGTATCTTTAAGCTTATTCTTTTCCATGTTAATTTCTTTGCACATTAACACATTGGGGGAAACGGAGATGGAATCCAGAGCATAGTTAGGGCCCTTACCTTCTCCATGGGCGCTGCCATTACAACTACTAACAAACCTCGCACCTTCAACTACTGGGAGAGAGGAATGGTTAACCACATCTTTGAATGATTTCGGCTTTAATGCCTCTCCTTCATTAGGTTTTATGGCGCCTCTAGAAGAACTTTCCATCGGGTCATATTAACTACTCGCACAGAGATGAGAAAGGGCAACAACGGAGAAGGACGTGGGGTAATAAACTTGCACGAGAAAGAAGAAGACCAAGTAAGCACTTACCTATGTGGAGGAGGACCAGCGTACTCCCCCACATCAGTGATTACGACCCTGCAACCCCAAATTCCAAACCCTAGTTGGAGTTGGAGTTGCAGAGCAAAAAATCCCCGAATGAGTTTTCATAATCAAGATTTGCATCAACCATCACACAATTTTAAATTGTCATCCTCGTATTCATTATAATGTCAAATAACTAAAGGTACAATTAAACTTAATTGCAAATTGATCAAATGCTATCCTTTTTATATTATCTTTTATCACCTTACTAGTCAAAACTAAGAAACTCTCTACCTAGTTCACTGGGAGTAATGCCATCTCAGGGGAAGCACATTGCAAAGCTTTTGACAAATTTATGGAGGGTTTCTGTCTCCCATATGAGGATGTCAAGATGAAGTTGTTCATGCAGTCATTGATAGAGGACACCTGAGATTGGTTCAAAGCACTGCCAGATTTTTCAGTAAACAGCCTTACAGAATTCAAAAGACTTTTTCTTGAACAATACGGAGACCACAATAGCCCAGAGTTTGCCTTACATGAGATCATAAGCATCAAGAAGGATACAAATGAAGCAATGGCCGATTTCAATAAGAGATTTAATTGAGTTATGAATAAAATCCCTGATAGAATAAAATTGGTTCCTGAAGTTAGCATTTTGTACTACATGAATGCTTTTGACAGTAAAACAAACTATGAGCTCAGGACAAATAATCCTACAACCCTTCAAGGAGTCATGAAAGCGGCCATAACTATAGAGAATAATAGAAAAGCAGTTGGAACTATAGGAAGAAGGGAGGATGCAAGGTTGTTCAATCCAAAGGCCCCTAAACAAACAAAGGACGATGACAAGTTGGACAAGGTGTTGAATGTTCTCAAGGATTTGTCTGTCAGAGTGAATAAAATAGAGAAACAATAGTTTTATCGCCATGATAGGCCCAGACTGCATGATATGCCTTATAATATCGCATGGAAAGACGGAAAACCAATGGACAAGAACCCGAAAGAAGGTAACCAAATACCAAATCCTTTGAGAAAAGTTGTGAACCAGGTGGTTGATGAAGATATGTGGTGCTTAGCATGTGATATGCCTCATTCTCCTTACCAGTGTGCGGTGGCAATGAAGTTGCAGGGAAGAGAGGAAGAATGTGAAGAATATGCAAATGATCATGCGATAAACTTACTATCCTTTGAGGACTGTGACTCATCTCAAGGGACTGAATGAAATGATGTAAATTCTAGGCGGATTAATCAGTAGTGTTGTATGCAACAAGTATTCTCAGATGAGGAAGATGAAGTCAGGCTGAGGATCCCTACTAAAGAAGAACAAGAGAGGATTACTACAGTTGTTGTTGAACAAGCCAAAAGGACTTATATGCTAAGAAACAGAACTATAAACCTTGAACAAGGCAAACCATCAGGCATGTTCATAAAGGAGATTAATAAAACATCTAAATCGATAACTAGGCCGAGTAGAACCTAGGGTGAAAACACAAAATTAATTAAGGAAAAGGAGTTGCAAGATTCTAGCATGCAAAAGGGTGATAAGGACAAGACGATGGACACTTCAATACTGCCTACTACAACATCATTTGATATTGCCAACACCTTGACACAGATGAAGGTCTCTGTCCCACTACTTGAGATGATGAAGTTCTTAGAGTATCGAGAAAAAACCTTGAAGGTGATCAATGGTGTATCTAAGGCAGAGACCAAAGAACATAAACAAAATAGCCAAAATAATGATAACCCTGTTCCAACCATATATTTGGTGTCAACAATAACAAAAAATCCCTCTCAAGTAGACCCATTTTATGTAACCCTGATGATCAATAACAAGATGATAAAAACTTGCATGATTGACTCAGGAGTTGCTATGTTATGCCAGTAGGAGTCATGAGGGAACTTGGAATGTCAGTGGGCACAAATTTTGGTAAATGCTACGCCATGGATAACTGTTTCATCCCAATAATTGGTTTCATGAAGGATGTTGAATTCAAATTGGCAGCATGTCCAAAAGCATCTTATAAAATGGACATCACTATGGTTGATGTCCCTCCTAACTATGGTATGTTATTGTCAAGACAATGGTAGAATCTGATAGGAGGCCATGTCCAACTAGACTTATCATATGCTACTATACCAGTAAATGGACAGGAGGTAAAGATTGAGAGAGAACCTCACTCTGAATACATCATCGAGGAGGCGAAACCTGTTGATTCGGTATGTTTCATCCAGTCAGATATGGACAACTTCAAAGTAGATTTGACGAAAATAAAATTGAGAGGATTGACCCCAATAGAGTCTACAGTCAAGGAGAGTAAAGATCAAGTATGGAAGATGTACTTTGATGGATCATGCAGCAAGGAAGGAAGTGGGGTTGGGATAATATTTATTTCACCAGATGGAGAGACGTTCAAATATTATTTTAAACTAATGTTTGAGTGTACACATAATATTGCAGAATACGAAGCTTTACTCACTGGACTAAATGTGGCTACCAAGCATGGAATCAAATTGCTCAATGTCTTTGGAGACTCAGAACTAGTAATATCTCAAATCAAACAAAAATATGCCTCCAAACATCTCAGGTTGAAACAATACAAGGATGTTGTATGGGATACCATAGAACTATTTGATGCCTTTCAAATAAAATGGATTGATAGATCAAAGAACATCATGGTTGACTTCTTGGCCAATGTTGCTTTGAAGGAGAATGATATAACACTGAATGGAGTCTCATAAATGGAAATAAAAGTCAGGCCTTCTGTTCCGGATAATTTGTACAACTGGCAAGTTTTTCATGATGACAACGATTTGTTAAGGTTTTTGCACTGTGTGGATCACTACCAAGCACAAGCTATCAATTTTAATAACTTTGTACAGATGACAAATGGGAAGGAGACTTTGTTGGGACAAGAAATCATACAGTTAAAATCTAATAAGGTACCTAGAGGATTATTCGCATTAGAAAGAGCTTTCAACATACGAGACAAAGTCGAGATCAAAGGAGCCTCAGTCAAAGAGACTGAAGTTGAGCAGATTGATTTGGGAAGCAAAGAATCACCAAGGCATGTTTTTATTGGTAATAAACTGACCCCTGAAATGAAGCAGCAGTTAGTAAGGTTACTCAGAAAATATAAGCATGTATTTGCATGGTCTTATGATGACCTCAAAGCATACAATGAAGATCTTTTCCAACATGAGATACCTCTCAAACCTGATGCTAAACCATTCAGACAAAAACAAAGACCTATAAATCCAACTTTACTACCTAAAATGAAAGAGGAAATAATAACGATGAAAGATGCAGGGATAATCAAACCTTGTAGATATTCTACCTGGGTTTCAAACCTGGTGCCTGTCAGAAAGAAAAATGGGGACATAAGACTATGTGTGGACTTTAGAAATCTGAACATATCATCATTAAAAGATAACTATCCTTTGCCAAACATGGATAATATGCTCCAGAAAGTAACTGGATGTGATTTATTGTCCATGATGGATGGATTCTCGGGGTATAATGAGATGAAAGTTAAAGAAGTTGAACAATATAAGACAGCTTTCACAACACCATGGGGCACATATGTGTATGCAAGAATGCCATTTGGATTAACAAATGCAGGAGCAACATTTCAGAGGGCAATGGATGTAGTGTTTGCAAAACTAATTGATGTAATAATGGTAGTGTATCAAGATGATTTAACAGCGTATTCAAAAAGGCTTGAAGACCATTGCAGTCACCTTGAGAAGATATTCAAGAAAGCCCTAGAATATGGAATTTCCCTCAATTCGAAGAGATGTCAATTAGCATTTAAAGAAGGGAAGCTCTTGGGACACATAATATCCAAGGAAGGGGTGAAAATTGACCCCGAAAGAGTAGCTGCAATAAATGAAGTGCCTATCCCAAAGACTGTCAAAGCTATTCAATCATTTTTGGGACAAATCAATTTTGTCAGGAGGTTCATCCTTAATTTTGTTGATATCATAAAACCTATAATGAGGATGTTGAAAAAGGAATCTAGAATTGATTGGGATGCAGAGGCATTAGATGCATTTATAAACATAAAGAGGGCAATATCTGAGGCACTAGTATTGATATCCCAAGATTTTAATAAACCCTTCTTGGTTTTTTCATTTGCATCACGCCATACAGTAGTGGCAGTCTTGCTACAAAAGAAACAGGATAATTATGAACAGCCTATTGCATATTTCAATAAGTCACTGAATTCATCCGAAATTAAATACAACCTAAACGAAAAGCAAGCTTATGCCCTGGTAAAAGCAGTAAAACAATTCAGACCATATTTGGTAGGTGCAGAAGTCATAGCACATGTTCCTAATGCAGCGGTAAAAGACATATTCAGGCAGACTGAGGTCATAGGGAAAAGGTGCAAATGGATTAATCAGATTCAAGAATTCAATATTAAGCTCAAAATTTCCCAAGTTATCAAATGCCAGGGACTAGCTAAACTTATGGTAGGAGCAAAGGTTGAAGAATTTCAGGTCAATGAGGTTGGCATGGATGAAGCCAGCTTCAGTATTGAAAATAAAGCCTTGTATACAGACATCATGTACTATCTCAAACACATAAAATGTCCAGATGATATGACTGATAATCAAAAGAGAGCACTGAAATTAAAATCCGCAAGATATGTGATCATCAATGGAGATTTGTATTGGAAGAATAGGGATGGGATATTATTGTTATACCTAGATGAACATCAAGCAGAGAAAATCCTAAAAGAGATGCATGAAGGGGTTTGTGGTGGTCATTTCTCAGCCAAAACTACTGCACACAAGATATTGAGAGCTAGCTATTTTTGGCCATGAGTCTTTAATGATTCCTATGCTTATGTTAGGAAGTGTGAGGCCTGTTAGAAATTTTTGGGCAAAATGAAATATCAAGGATCACTCCCACTAAGACCAATGCAAGTTGAAGAACCATTTCAATAGTGGGGAATAGACTTTATAGGAGAAATATCAGAGAAATTGAGTGGGGGACATAGATGGATCTTGGTCGCCACAGATTACTTTACCGAATGGGTGGAAGCAATACCTACTAAACAGGCTACCAATAAGGTGGTGATAAGATTCATACTGGAAAATATCATCACTAGATTTGGTATTCCTACAAGGATCATCTCTGATAACGGCATGGCCTTTAGGTCTAAAGAATACAATACTTTATGTAGGAATTATGGCATTATAATATCTCATTCATCCCCATATCACCCTCAAGGTAATGGGAAGGCCGAGTCAAGTAACAAAAACATCCTAAAAATCATCAAAAAGATGTTGGGACAAAATAAGAAGGCATGGGATTCAAAATTGAATTTAGCATTATGGGTAGATAGAGTGACAGTAAAAAAATCTACAGGGAAATCTCCATATGAGCTGGTCTATGGTAAAAGGGCTAGACTCCCTTTGGATAACCTCTTACCGGTATATAAATTTATAACACAAGGAGGGATAGAGATTGATGACCCTTTACAAGAAAGGTCGATGCAGTTGATAGAGCTCGATGAAGTCAGGGCAGAAGCTCAGGAACAAAACATTAAAATCCAGAATCAGATGAAAAGGTTGTATGACAAACGAACAACAGATAGGAAATTTCAAATTGGTGGTTTGGTTTTGATGTGGAATGCCAGGAGTCAAGATAAAGGTAAACATGGTAAGTTTGAAGCTTTATGGCTTGGACCTTATAAGATTATGGATAGAGCATGAGAGGATTCCTATTTTCTCCAAAATGTTACAGGAGAAGTCCAAGAACTGTCAGTGCGCGAACAATTCTTAAAAAATTTCCTCATGTACAATAGTTTAGGTCTCACTGCCATTGTAAAAAGGCCACATTTTCTTCAAATCTCCTTTCCCTTATATAAACCAGAGAGTCTAGATTCTTTAAGGTATCCGTAGCATACCCCCATCCCCAGTCAGAGCCACTGTTGAGCATCAAATCTGAATTAAGTAAAATATCTTGATTTGAGAAATTAAATCATAGAAGCCATCAATCTTTGGAAGAAATCGTCATTTTCATTGATACCATAATAACTCATAAGTTATCGAACAATTCTAATAGCATTCTATCTAAATATCCAAAATTCAATAGTATCGATGAGACCCAGCGATGTCTCGTCGATATAAAAAGGGTATCGAAGGAAAGGGAACACTGATGAACTCTAAAAAGGACTCATCGAAAGCAATGATTCCACCGAAAGAGGATATCAAAGAAAGCAGAGACGGTTTTCATCGACGGGAAAAGGCTTCCAAGGAAATAATACCATCGGCGCAAGATGAAGGAAACTTACCGAAAGAAGCATTCTTATCGAAAGAATGATATCGATCAAACAGAAGGAAGCTACATCGATAAAAGATATCAATAAGGATATGAGTTTCGAGGAGGCTAAAAGGCATGTCTCCAATATGCGTTGTTTCGTCGATGCAACTTTATTGGTGGAAGAGGACAAGAGAGGATAAAGAAAGGTTTCGGTGAGACAATTGATCCATTCATCGACGGGGCATAGTGATATCGATGGAAGAGGTATTTTGGTGGAAAAATAAAGGAGGTCACCGAAGCCCAAGGTTTCTTCGACATAAAAACCCGATGGATATCAGATAGGTATCGGTGAGGATACAACCATAGTGACCAAATACAATATTTCGATGAATGAAGGAAATACTTGGTCGAAGTGATATTCGAAATAAAAGTGTTGTCGATAGAAACAAAGAGATCGATGGACTAAAGAAATTAATGATTGAAAGATATATTCTCATCGAAATGGTTATTGATTGCTGCGAAAAACAGAAATGAATCTCAGGCAAGGTCACATCGCCATTAAATTCAAACATGTGTCCAAGTGACCATTGTCCAAACCACCACTACTAACTGATTAAATGTGCCATAAGTAATAGATCAACATCAAAAGATAGCATTGAGGAATTCACAGGCGACAAATTGGAAGCAGAAATTGGGTGAATTCACAGATAAAACTTAGTGATTTCAAGTAAGTTGTTTACACACAGACCTCTTTCTTAAATTAGAATGGAATCATCATCTAAGGCTAGTAAGACCAGAAAGGGAAAGGAACCTATCGCTGCAGAAGAAAAGCCTAAAAGACAGAAAATGACATGAGGATATTAAACAGTGATATTGTGATGTATAAAGATGATAAGTATATCGAGCACATAGGAGTATTGAACTTGTTTATCTTCCAGTTTGTTAACAAGGGTGCTAATTAATAGTTATATGCTGAAAAGCCACGACGCTTGGTGATAATGTATACCCTCATATAAATAAGGGAACTTTTGTAATATGGAGAGGAATGATTGGAACAAGAAGTAGATTATAGCCTCAGGCTTACCATTGTACTATTTTGGCGAATATATACAATATAATCAATTGTTTTTTCTTTGCATATGTGTTACAGATTACTGCATTTTTCTGCAGGCAGTTGCTTATGATATTATCTAAAGGAGATAAGGTTATTTGTGTTCTTCCAGTAAAATTATGTGTTTCATATTGTAGATTTGGAACAAAAAGATTTACTTGCGAATTGTAATTATTCCTTGTATTTCTTCCTTGGATGGTCTCTTAAGGTTAGAGTTAAATTCATTCAAGCAGTTTACAATATAGACATTGAAGTAGAGCTCATAAGAAACAGTAACTGACAGACTCATCGAGAGGGGGTGGGTTTAAAAACTATCTCATACGTTTACACAATAAGTCCTAAAGAGATATAAAGACTTTGTAGCCCAAACAACAAAGAAAGGCACTGGTCATCTACAAAATACAACTCATCAATTCATACTTTCACATTAAAAGTAATAGGAGTAGCTGAGTAGGAATTCTAGAATAAATTAGCAATAGTGTATATATATATATATATATATATATATATATATATATATATATATATATATATATATATATATATATATATATTCAAGCACAAAGATCAAATAGCTTCTAAAACAACAATTTTGAACTCATCTGCTATATCTCCATCCTAGGAGCTTATGCCATTTTAAGATAGGAGGAAGTCAGATCAAGACACTAAATCTGCTATAAAAAGCATTAGTTGAAGGAACAACTAGTGAGTAGGTATACCCGCCTAGGTCCTGCAAAGCCTAAAGTGAGAGAGTTGGTAACCAAATAGGTTCACTCTATAAGTTGGCCAATTTATTTGGAGGGTTTGATCATAGGAGTTGGCATTTCCTTAGAACCTATCCAATCTATTGATTTGAGACCCAACACTCTCTATACCTTATCATCCCAAACATTGTCAACAAACACAACAAGCAATTCTTAGAAGGACTTTGGTAACATCAACCTTTAGTGTTAGAGATCCATATGCTAAACACTTCACCAAACATTTATCTCTCATTTCATCATCAACTCATCATCATTTTCATCAAACTTCAATAAAAACTTTCAAACAAAATGGCTCAAACCAGATCAAGGACTAGGCAACAAGAAATTGAAGAGGAAGAAGAGGAAAATCTCAATGAGTTCCAAGAAGCCCTTGGAGGCAACGTAAATGATGAAAATCCTCATACTCCCACTCCTAAAGCAATCGAAAGGGCACAACACAACCCCCTTTTCAATCGAATTTTTGATGAGATCCTCAGAAACAATGTTGATGCTCACTTTTTAAGACATGCCCAAGAGGGAGCCAAACTACCTTGTGATTTTGATACGACATAATTACGGCAAGCATCAGAACACCAGAGTTGTAATGAGGATGGAAGAGGTCGAGATCACATTAGATACAACCTTCATCAAGGAAATCCCCCACCTCCCCCTCCTCCAAATGACATTGACATGTTGAGGCAACAAATCGACAATCTCGCCCAACAACTCCATAGTGGTGTGAAAACAAACCAGTTTTCACTTAATGATATTTGTCCCTATCCATTTGATAGGAATTTACAAATGCCACCTTTTCCATGAGGGTTTGAAACACCTAAGTTCGAAAAGTATCGAGGAAAAGGAGACCCTTGAGATCATGTTAGAGAATTTCATTCAGCTTGCCTAGAAGTGGCGTATGAAGACACATACCTAATGCGTCTCTTTCCTCAGAGTTTGGCAGGGACAACCACACAATGGTTTTCTAGACTCACAAACGGCATTAGGACGTTCGAAGAACTGGTCCAAAAATTCATTGCACATTATTCCCATAACATGGAGCGCGATGTCACCATGGCAGACCTATGTGACACCAAGCAAAAACTAGGGGAGCTATTTTCAACTTTCCTGCAACGATGGTGACAAATGTCTAGCAGACGTTCCCTTCAACTACGTAAAAGAGAGCTAGTGGAAATATTTATTTCCAACTTGAACGAAGAAATGGAATTTCATTTAGACATGAAAGGCACAGAGTCTTTTGATGACATGATCACACAAGGTTTAAAATGTGAAAGGGCCCTCATCAAAAAGGGGCTTATCAAAATATACAATGAACCCAAAGATGCCCCTCGCCCACACTTTAACAGTGATAAACCTAACTTTTGGAATAAGAACAAAAACATCATCAATGATGGGGTTGTAGATGCAAGGACTATCAAGAGTGCACAACCTGTGGTCCGATTTGCGGGGCAAAACACCCCTCCTAAGAACAACACAGTTCCTCCCCCACCAAATCAAGGATGCAATGTCCAACAAGAAGAACCAAGGAAAAGACAATAGAATTATAAACCAAAACATACATACACTCCCTTAGGGGAACCTATTGAAATAGTGTTACGTCAATTGGTCTCGTCAAATCTGGTGACCTTACCCAAAACATCTAATTACGAACCTCAGTTCAAACCTCCATGGTGGAGGGATAATGAACATTGTGAATTCCATCTAGGGAAAGGGCATAAAACAAGTAATTGTCATAGATTGAAAGATCTTGTTCAGGATCTTATTGACCGAGGAGAGATTGAAATTGAAGGACATGACCCAAAAACTACAAATAATGATCATCTTATGTTTAAAAATCCACTTCCATCACAAGATCAAAGGGGTCCTTCAATTTCAGGATAAAACATAGATACCAATGATTATACGCGAGCCACTTATAATTACACTGTGAATCACCTATATGATGTTGATGAACAAATTGCAACCATTACCATCAAAAATCCAAGCTCTACTTGCAATGTTGTTATGTGTCGTAGAAAGATCACCATTAAAGCATCTCCACAAGGCACCACCACCATCCCAAAGCAGTACAACCTTGTGGAACAATTAGATAAAACGCCTGCACTTATATCCATTTTAGAGTTGTTGCGCCTATCCCCATCTCATAAAATAATCTTGGATCAAGCTCTCCAAGAGGCATCAGTTCCTGCCAATTTAAACACAAATCAATTTCAAGCTATGGTTGGTAATCAAAGGTCATCACCATGTCTCACTTTCTCAGAAAGTGACAATACATCCTTCCAACAACCTCATAACGCCTCACTCCATATTGAAGGATTTATCAACCAACACAGGATCAAGCGAGTCTTGATCAACAATGGAACAGGCCTAAATATCTATAAATTACAATTGGTCACAGCATTGGGATATGCAGTTGAATCAGTGGATCCCCACAAAAAGATAACCATAAAGGCCTATGATGATGCAGAGTATTCGTCAAATGGAGCTGTTGTGTTACCAATCCGAGTAGGCCCAGTGGTGAAACACATCACATGCCAAGTTCTGGACCTTCCTCTGTCATATAATTTGTTGTTAGGAAGACCTTGGATACACACCATGCAAGTTGTTCCATCTACCTACCACCAGTGTCTCAAGTTTCCTTATAATGGTGTAGAAATTACAATCCTGGGCGATGCAAATCCATTTGCATATTATCACAATATCAACCATCAACCAGAGATTACCATTCCCAACAATAGAGAAGCTATCTCATCCACGTCATATGTTAGTCCAGCCTCTCTTTCCATTTCAAACACCATTATACCCAAGCAAGAGAAGCTAAAAATGAAAATGGCAGAGGAAGGTCCTGGGGAGTACAATCTAAGCCAACTCTTTTGTGTTGGGAAACAACCCACTTCCCCTAAAACTCATGGTAAACCTTAAAGGTTACTTCAAACACCATTGGTCAAGTCGGCATGCACTTTAATACCTTTTATCCTTAGAAAGAGCCAAGAAGAAGAGACCAGAGATGAGGACTTAGCAGAATGGATCTATAAAGATCCTATCACCACGGACATCCCACAGGCTAAGCTTCCTACAGATCAATATGGCAAAGGCCTTCTTATTATGCAAAGAATGGGCTATGATGGTCAAAGTGCTTTGGGACCTTGCAAGCAAGGACAACATGAGCCACTACAGCTTGAATTAAAGCCTAAAGATAACACTGGATTAGGCTTTTAGAAGGAGACTCTTCCTAAGCTCCGATTCAAAGGGAAACCCATCAAACCTCTATATCAGCCTAATACACTAAAGAGGTCACCCTTGATTATATCAGTAGCACCAAGCACCATACCAACTGCCCCACTAAGGCTCAAAATCCTAGCAATACCATCCACAACACCAATCATCCCACCAATCACAACAATAACTCCATCAACAACAGCCACCGCATCAACAACACCATTAGCCACATCAAACCCCCAGCAGTATCAACAACACTAACAATTCCATCAGCAGCAGTAGATTCAACAACACCGATACTCCCAGTATCGGATTCGTTGATTCCCATAATCCTTCCCGCAATACCAACCATTCCATCTACCAAGGTACATCAACCGATCAGACCTGCTGTGTTTAACTCAAAAGATATCCCGGTTTGGTATAGTAATCGGATATTGGAAAGTGACTCAGAGACCGAATCACATGAGTGGGAATTTGATTCCATCTAGCTCAATACTTCAAATGAGGAAGATGCATCACTACCTCCACCTGGCAAATAAATCCCTATTTACGGAGAAGCACAGATCAAAACCTCTTGGGTTCCTGAACTAGAAACACCTTCTATAGACCCTACATCACATCCTACGCCCGATTCAAATAGGGAGAGTACCATCAACGACCTTCACCACAACATCTTAACCCTCACTGACACATCTTACAAACTTAACCTGATTGATGAGGTAATGCCCATTATCCATCCTAAACTCATCGAATGGAGCCAACCTAATCCCCCATGCCTTGACCAATTCCAAAACGATGAGGCAATCATTGACTTTTTGGAACTACGGGATAACGTACCAAGTGGGGATCACAAAGTTGGATTTTCCATTGAACTTAATAGCGCAACATACTTTGGGGTAGATGCCAAACCTTTCAGCTACAAAAATATAACGATAAAACATGGATCTTCCAGTGAAAACCACACTGTGGCACTGTTTGATCCCAAAAAAGGAAAAAGAAAGAGTGTATCCAATGGTGAAAACCTCTCTGAGGCACCTGAGGATGACCTCCCTTCTAGTGCAAATCAGGAACGATCAACAATCCTCATCGAGGAAACAAAAGAATTCAATGTGGGGACTCCTGAGACTCCTCATCACATACATCTGGCATCTCTTTTAACTCCAGAGGAACAGCCTAAGTTTGTTGAATTCTTCCAGAAGCGTCAGATCAACTTTCCATGGTCATATGCAGACATGCCTGGTCTTGATCTTGATTTGGTCATGCATCACCTCACCGTAGCAAAAGGAGCTAAGCCTGTCAAATAGAAGCTTCACAAGATGCACCCTCAAATTACAGTACTTGTCAAAGCAGAACTCAAGAAACTCCTAGATGTTGGTTTTATTAGACCAATTGATTATGCAGATTGGATATCCAATATTATACCTATTGGCAAACCAAATGGGGGCATTTGTATCTGTACTAACTTCAGAGATCTAAACAAGGCATGTCCTAAATATGACTTCCCCCTACCAAACACTAACATGATCGTGGACCTGACAACAGGACATGCCATGCTTTCTCTCATGGATGGCTTTTTAGGGTACAACAAGATAAAGATCGTGCCAAAGGATCAACATAAGACAACCTTCACATGTCCATGGGGAACATACTATTGGAATGTAATGCCTTTTCATCTAAAGAATGCAGGGGCAACCTATCAAAGAGAAATGACCACCATCTTTCACGATATGATGCATACCATAATAGAAGATTATGTTGATGACTTATTGGCAAAATCCTTAACATGAGAAGGTCATCTGGAAATCTTAGATAAAATCTTTGACAGACTAGAACAATATCATGTTCAACTCAAACCCAAGAAATGTGTCTTTGGAGTAACCTCGGGGAAGCTTCTAGGATAAATTGTCTCAAGCAAAGGCATTGAGGTTGACCCAGCAAAGGTTAAAGCAATCATGGACATGCCGCCTCCAAAGAACATCAGTCAGCTAAGGACATTACAAGGGCAGCTACAATCCATCCAAAGATTCATTGCACAATTGGTAGATAAGTGTCACCCCTTTACACACCTGTTACACAAAAACATCCGCTTTCAATGGGATATTAGATGCCAGCAAGCATTCGAGATGCTTAAAGATTATCTCATGAATACACCATTGTTGATCCCACCAGATCCAAGTAGACCTCTATTGCTCTATATTTCAACAACAAATACAACATTGGGTGTACTACTGGCACAACATAATGCAGAAGGGAAAGACTATGTTGTTTATTATATTTCTTGCACACTGGTCGGCTATGAACTCAATTACATGCCTATTGAGCGAGCTTGCCTAGTAGTAATCTTGGCAGCCACTAAACTGAGGCACTATTTGTTAACACATAAAGTACAACTCATTGCAAAGATCGATCCACTAAAGTACTTACTCAGCAAAGCAGCATTGACAGGCCGCTTGGCCAAATGGGTGATGATTCTAAGTGAATTTGACATCAAGTATGTAGACCGTAAGGCTATCAATGGCCAAGTTATTAAAGATCAATTGGCCTATGCACCCCTCATAGGCGATCATCCTCTTATTTCCAATTTTCTGGATGAAGAGATATTCATGATCACAACAACACAACCATGGAAACTATACTTTGATGGTTCATATACTAGACATGGCTCGGGGGCAAGCATTCTATTTATCACACCTCAAGGTGACAGCATCTCGAAGTCTTACAGGATAACTTTTTCATGTACAAACAGCATAGCTCAGTATGAGGCCTTGATCACAGGACTCCGACTAGCCGTACAATGGAAGTTAAAAGAGCTACAAGTATATGGCGACTCCCAACTGGTCATCCGACAAGTAACAAACAAATATCAGACCAAGGATGATAAACTCATGCCATACAAACAAATGGTGGACAATTTAAAGGCATCATTTACAACTATCACCTTTGACTAGATACCAGAGATCAGAATCGAGTTGTTGATGCCATGGCTACCATTGCATCTCTCCTAGATCTTCCACAAAATTCAACATGCTACGAATTCTTGGTAGAACAACTTTGGATTCCTGCTTATGATATCCTTGAATCCGAGATGATCTGTCACCTTGTCGGTTCTGAATCCCCATGGTACAGTGAGTTAAACACCTACCTCTGTGATCACACACTTCCTCCTAACCAATCGAATAACCAACGCAAAACCTCCATTCACCAAACCACTCGATACACCATCATTGTTGAAACCCTATACCAACGCAGTCTTGATGGTACTCTCCTTCGATGTTTGGAATAGGATGAGACAACAAAGGTCTTGGAAGAGGTACATGAAGGAATTTGTGGGACTCACTCAAGTGGTCCTTCACTAGCAAAGAAGATCATGCGCACTGGATACTATTGGCCATCCATGGAAAAAGACTCCTACTATTTTGTTAGAAAATGTAAGAAATGTCAAGTCCACGAAGACCTGATACATGCACCAGCATAGGAATTGCAACCAATCACAACACCGTGGCCCTTTTGTCAATGGGGACTTGACCTTGTGGGTAAAATTCATCCAATGGCCACAAATTCATTATTACCACCACCGAATACTTCACAAAGTGGATCGAAGTTGTTCTACTTACCCAAGTCACCGGCAAGCACATCACCTCATTTATCCTTAATTACATTATTTGTCGGTATTGTGTACCCATGTCCATCATCATAGATAACAGAATCCCATTCAAGAATTAGGACGTTCGTGAGCTCTGTGAGAAGTTTCACATCCAACACCGCTCTTCCACTCCCTATTACCCATAAGGAAATGGTTAGGCTGAAGCATCAAACAGGAACATATTGAGAATCCTCAAGAAGACAGGTAATGATGTCAGTCATGATTGGCATGTTCAATTGAATCCAGCACTATGGGCGTATCAAACTAGCATTTGAACCCCTATAGGCGCAACTCCCTACTCACTGGTCTACGGTGCAGAAACTATCTTACCTATTGAGGTTGAGATACCATCTCTATGGGTTTCCTTGCATAATCTCATAGATGATGAAGCATGGAGAGTATCACGTCTTCAAGACTTGGAGCTACTTGATGAAAGACGACAAGCCGCATACAACCACCTCAAGGCCTATCAGCAGCGCATGAGCAGGAGCTATAATCATCGAGTTAGACCTTGTACATTTGAGGTAGGTGATCTTGTTCTTAGAGAGAATCCTCGTAACCAACCAAACAGAGAACATCAGGGAAAGTTTGAATCTAACTGGTTGGGTCCATATGTAATCACTGTTGTATTTGGGTTTGGGGCATATCAGTTGGCTACTTTAGAAGGAGAACCGCTAGCAAATCCAATCAACAGCATGCACCTCAAATGGTTTTATACATAAGCTGTACAGAGCATTCAACTCCCATTCATACCAGAAAAACACCAAAAACATTCAGATAAATATCTTGAAGAAAATACAAAAAAATCAAAATAGTAAGGAAAAATCATGCATCCAAATGGTGAACAACCACTCTGGTGGCACCTTGGGTAAGTGCAATGGTGAAAACCTAGAAAATAGGCACCACTTGTAAAGGATATGGCTCCATTGTCTTTCAAACTTATTGTGATCACATTCATTGCATCCACTCATCTATCATTCAAACCATGGCTTGTTATTGATCTACAATCAAGGATAGTACTTCATGCGTCTTGCATCCCGCTTTTTCATAGTCATGTCTAAATTGGGGGCAATGCCCTTAACCTATTGATGGAAGTGTATTTCTACATTACTTATGATTCATTGATTTCTTCATTCAAAACTGTCTCACAAAATCAAAAACATTTGAAAACACTCACAAAATCCAAAAACATTTGAAAACACTCACAAAATCCAAAAACATCATAAAACATCAAAAATTAACCAAAAACATGGCAACACATTGTACATACGCATCGAAGCAGACGTCAACCACACATTTTTGAGTTCCTCAAAACGATGATCACTTATCAAATCAACCAAACAATCAACAAAGGTACACACAACTTTCTTAACAAGGATGCATCCTTCCTTACCTAAAACAAAGACATGATAACATTTTCTTTGACAAGAAAATTTTGTTTAAGCTATCAAGTACTTGGTCAGTTTGATACATTATTTATTCATTTATATCAAGTTCCTACGCTACTCCGAGATATCCACAAGTGATTATAGTAGCCAGGATGATTCCTAAGAATTGTTTTTGTATCTTCTGCGAATTATTCCAATGAAGTTCTAGGGCATGTACTAATGGTGTCTACGTGGGAAGTTCACTAAGCTGCGTGATCTTATGAAAAATATAGTCATGGATCACTATGGCTTGCTGACTACAGTGTATACCTCGACCATATGAGCTTGAACCATTATGGAGGGTCCATATTATTTATTTATGTTGCTTGCTTGCAAGTACAATGCTCCAAACTTGGCTCCTATTTCCTCATCCAAAATTGATACTACCATTCTCAATGATGAAAAATTAAGCACTATGGATCATCATTTCATCTCATCTGTTTATATTGCATTTCGTTATATATCACCCATCCACTTGATCATTCATTATTCATATTTATGGTTTTTATGCAAGTGTGAACAAGTTTGAATATGAGAAATTATTTAAAAATGAATTGGTCTTGGATACAATCACGGCGGAGTTCTCTGATACATCATCAGTGCATCATGCACATTCTCACCAACCTTGCATTCATCTATCATGAACACATGGCATCATCATTTCATTACATTAGTTGCATTTTACCTATATCTAGTGCATTATCATTTTGCTTACATATAGGTTCATTACATTCATTTTTCATTTTTCATTAAAGTGCATTTCATATCATTTAGGTGCATTCATTATCATGTACTTTGATTCGCATCATTAAAATCATTCGTCATTATTTATCATCATTTAAAGTTTGTTTACAATACATTCATATATAAATTCCTTTAAGTCACATGCATTTATTTTATCCATTAGTTAAGTGCATTCATTTATCCATCTAGTATATTCTTATACTCATTCATTTTATCTTAACAAAAGCTTTCATTTAGGATTCATTAAGATGCATTCGTTATCCTTTTAATCGCATTATCATTTCACTTAGTCATATTTTAAATCATTTTAGAATCATAACATTAAACATTTGTCTCCACATTTGTTTATTCATTTTACATGTGCATTCATTTAGAAATCATATCATAAACATTTGTACTTTACATCTGTTTATCCATCTCACATTTAACCATCTATATACATTTACATAAACCATTAGATTCATTGCATTTCATCATATCAAACATAGCTGCATATCATCATTGCATCAACATAAACATCAAAAGTTATTTATTTCATAATTAGCATCATTTCAGTATGCATATATCATCATCATGGCATTACATACATAAAGCATTGCAACCAACGAATCATACATATATTAACCTGCATCCACATGTTAGCATCATATTCATAAAAGCATGCATATAGACATCATAAAATCATCATCATCACAACATATAGAAATCATCTCATAAACATATACATCTAAGCAATTAAAACATCCATCTAAGTCCCTTGCGGGCACTAGGTGCTTGCTTTGTTGCTGGTAGGGTTCAATTCACTTGATCTGGAATGGGAATAGGCCCTGGGCGAGGTGATGGCTATCGAAATGGTAGGTATGCCATGGATTTGGAAGATGCCACCTCTATGTGAAAATTTTATTAGCAATTTTGCTAATAAAACGTACCCCCAAATTGTGGCCATTGTATTAGGGGGGTTAAAAAGTGGTGGGGCACTTAAATTTGTTTTTTTCCTTTCCGATCGGAGAAGCCAAAGCAGCAGTAGAACACAAGGGCTGAAAGGCCAAGGTCCTAAATCATAGATCATCATCCTGCATCAATCCATACATATCATCAACATGCATATCATCACAAAATATGGGATCTCCTCGTATATCACATCATATATATCATCTCGTAACAACATACATATATCAGAGTACAATGATGTCCAAAAATATAGGCTACCAAGAGCCATCCAAGTCACGGTCCAAAATGACAATGTAATAAAATACATACAACTCTTTCAGATGGCACTCTGGCTAGATGTTGCACCACCATCACCACCTGCACCACCATCACCACCTGCTCCCCCACTACCTCCTGCACCACCTACACTACCTCACCGTGGAGGACCCATCACACCACCACTACTATGTATCCTTTGATACTATTCTAATCTCTCATGACGCATCTGTGAATAGCTCAGTGTTCGCTGACTGGCTGGCACCGCCTGCTCATATAACCCCTATTGATACTCTATCTTTGCTTGAGCTCGTCGTATCTCCCTCATCACCTCCCCAATAGGGCCCTGTGCTCCTACCCCAACTCACACTCTCTCTTGCAGCTCAGTTAATATCTCCACCGCATCATCTCTCTCCCACAGCACTACAGTCAACTCTGACTCTCGTGCAAATAGATGAACATCTCTAGCTACAACCTCTGCCTCCATATCCTCCAACCAAGTTTGCAAAAATAATATCATCTAATCCCGAAGATCTCCTCCTCCACCTGTAGCTCCCTCTCCTCCTCCTGTAGCTCCCTCTCCCCTATCCATAGGTGCCTCTCCCTCCCCCATATCTCTGCCACCTAATCTAACTCCTCCCTGCATCAATGGCCCCTGTGATAGTCGCAATGGCTGCCCGCCTCTCCCTCTCCACTATAACCATCCACCTCCACCACCTCCACCTCCAAATCCCCTACCCCACCTCCTCCTCCTCCTCCATCACCTCCACCTCCAAATCCACCACCTCCTCGTCCAAATCCCCTACCTCCACCTCCTCCTCCATCCCCTCCTCCACCACCCCCACGTCCTCCTCCATCCCCTCCTCCACCACCCCTCCCTTGTCCACCTATTGCAAATCCTCGACCCCCTCTCCTCCTCCATCTCTGTCTCCTATCCTCCTCAAAAGTTGGAATCGGCTTTGTCGGATCCGATATGTGTGAAATAGGATGTGTCATAATATACTGTGTATACTAATTTGACACCCCTACATCTACAATCCCCAGCCTCATATACCATGGTCTCGCCTGTAAAATCTGAAACCTGCTAAAGCCTGATCATATAGTAACACTGGCCCCCACTGGAACCTCTCCCGTACCACCCGTGCATACTCTCCTGACCCACTCGGCAATCCCTACCTCCGTTCGAACTGCCTCAGCACTCTGCTAGGTACCTGTCTCTCCATATTGTAGGTTGTCCTACCAATCAAGTACTATTTCATAAATACATAGGGCAAGGCCTCTGCATCATCATTCCAGGGCTCACACTCAATATAGGGCCTCCAGATCACTATATCCAAATCATCTAATGCTCGTCGCCACCACTCTAACTTCTCCAGGTGGGGTTGACTCATCATACCACCATACATGTACACATAGGGCTGATCCACTGCCCTAAATATCAGACTAACTGGTCATGTCATAGGTAGATTCTCCCATGTCTAGATATCTAGTAGAGTAATCCCAACTCCCAATGAGCTCATCTCTCGATACACCACCTCATGCAGCTCCCGATATAGGTGCGATAGAATGCATGGTCCCTATTCAAAGTGTGTCCCCTCAGTCATTATCAGCTCTATAACCTAGCCCCAACCCACAACCAGTCCATGTGATCAACAATCCGGGCATAGTAGGCCCCCAACAATCCCTGATAGTACAGTTGGTAGTGGCTCATATAATGCAGCTATATCCTCCCACGCTACTGAGCCATCGTGAATGAACACATACTCATCAAAAAACTGCTGCACAGTTGCTGTCCCCCATGCTTGGTCATATGTCACAAGATCCCCTCGGATAGGGATGTGTAAGATCTGCCACACATCCTCCAGTGTCACGGTCATCTCCCCCATAGCCAAGTGGAACGTGCAGGTCTCGTTGTAGCACCGCTCCGCCAATGCTGTCATCAAGCCACGATTCATCCAAATCACTGGCATATACATCACATCATACAAGCTCATCATTGTAATGCAGTCAATCTCGGCCTCTGGCAGTTGATCTCTCCACTGCTGTGTGGCTGGATGCCTCTCCCGCATCTGTAAGACATGAAGATCCTCCTACACACGCACATCAACCATCATCATCAATTGTTTTATTTCAAACTTTCTTAAGTTTAAACCTAGACTATCAATAGATACTTTGATCAAGTATCTTCGAGTCTCAACAGGTAAGAAATCATGGCACACCTAGACTACAACAGGTATTTATCCTAATGACCTAGTCTCATCGGGGCTGCTATGGTTCAAAACAACTAAACCCATCCATCCACCCAACATCGACATCAAGAGATTCTTTTTCTAAAAACACACTGGGGCATCTATTTTTCAAACAATAGCGCTACTCTGCTAACAATCGCGCTACAACAACTACACACTCATGCTAACAAACTAATAACTCTAGAGAAACTATGCAATAGCGCCATTTAAAAGCAATAGCGCTACAAGAAGGACTCGATCGCGCTAAAACTACATTAGCGCTAAAACAACTACTCAACTGCGCTACAACTTACAAAAGCGCTAAAACCACTATGCAATAGCGCTATAGCGGCACAATAGCACTAATTAAACTGACAACAGCGCCAAAACATAGCTTTAGTGCTATTGTCCTGACTCAACTTGGACGCTTAAAAAAAGACATCAAAAATGCGTGAAAAACAAAATTTAAAATTTGCGTACCACTGGTCCGTAGTCATCTGGCCGCTGAAATCGACGCACCCGCTCTAGCTGATGATCTGCTATTGGTATCGGCATCCTAACTGCTGCTCGCTCTTTCACAAAGGTCACTATCAAAGCTCTGAATCACTGTGGAGATGAATGCAAATGACCTTATTTTTACCCCTTCACCCCCATATATACCCTTCGCCCTAACCCTAATTTTACCCTGCTCACCGTTGTGGTTCCGTGAACTTCCAGTGCCTCCCATTTCTCCGTTTTATCTCCAATTTCTTCTATTCTTTCACCGTTATTGCTACATTCTTCTCTTCTATCTCCTTGCCAATTCTCGTTCTTTTTCGAGAGATCGCCCGATTTTTCAAAAAAAATTGGCCCATCTCTCAAGGGGGCACACCACCCATTAAATTAACATTTATGAGGCATTTTTTTTTCACACCTATTTTTCTTTCTTTGAAATGACGCGATAAACCGCACCGTCTTAAAGAGGGGCAAATGTAGTCACATAAATCTGTCCATTTAATTAAATGAATATTTGTTATTTATTTGATTAAAAATCCACTAGCCATCAGTTAATTAAATTAACATTTAATTAATTCATCTTCAAACATTCTCCTATTAATTAAATAAATTATTCATTAAACCAAATTCACAATCAATTAAATGAATAAATCTTATTTATTTAATTTAATCCCCTTTCCTCTTTTAAATAAATAATTAAAACATTTATTTAAATCATTTAACCCCCCCACTTGCATTCTCCTACAAATGCAAGTTGCAACCACAATTGAAATAAATTAATTTTTTTTTAATTTAAATCCTATTTTCCTTCACCCACCAATCCACTTGCAATCCTAAATCCCCTTCTAGACCCTTCTAACCACTTTCTAATCATTCCTAATTAGCCTAATCCATCCCCTAAATATTGTCACATTCTTAAGCAACTTGGAGTCACTTCTCAAAGTCTTCAAAGTCTTTGAAATTCATTTAATGCTTTATGTGTCCAACAAGCTAACCTCTAAAGTCTTCCAAACCACTAATGGCTCTTACATAACCATTTATGGTTAAATCCACTTGCTCCCATGGTTAGAGACTTTACCTCTAAACTCAACCCTCATGTAACCCATGTGTCTTCTCAAGCATTTATTGCTTTGACCATGGTTATCTTCACTAACTCTTATACAAGAGTTTATCCATTGGATAAAGACATTATTTATTGGATAATGGCTTTATTCTTTCAAACTCAACATTAACCTTACCTCCCAAGTTAAACCTCCAGTCATGTCAAGCATTTAATGCTTATTTCCTCTCCTCTCAACCCATCTCTTTTTTATATTTGTCATCCTGGGGTTGGGTTGAAAGCCCTCACAAGGATCTAAAACCCTTCAATCCTAACCCTTGTTGAGATTACTCAATCTCAACCCTCCATTTTACCTATAAATAGAGCTCATTTCTTCATAATCCAGATCCTGAAAACTTGTATGCATTTAACTTATAGCCAATTTTAAAGATCATTTAGCATAAATCACTAATATATTGTCATTTTGGACTAAAATAAATCTTAGTTCATTTCACAGCATATCATAATTAGTCTTTTTTACACTTGCATAAGCATAGTTTAAAGCATTTCAATCTCAAATCTCCATAAGACATCCATAGTGCAAAAAGATGCTAAGAGCTACACTCATTTGGAAACTTGGAGAGGAGAGGAACAAGGGAGGAAGAGCTACAAGCATGGTGGAAGGCATTTGGAGATGTCTTATTGCATTTGCTTTTATCGTTAAATGTTTTATTATGCTTATAGTGCCTCTCTTGATATGCCTGTTTAGAACAATCTTTGGTTGATTAACACTAACTTCTTGTTTCTTGTATGTTTTTCATGTGTGCTCTGCCCCACCACAAGTTTTTCTAACATCCTTCATTTGTAGAGCATCAGATAGACATGTGCTTTGTCTTAGAATGAAATACCGGATTCTTTGATATATCAATAGCAACAAAGTTATCACAGTGAATAACTACTGGTGCATCACAATCCACCTTTATATCCTTCAACATTTGCTTCATCCATAAAACTTGTGTACAGTTAGTAGCAATAGTAACATACTCACCTTCAACAGTAGATAGAGAAGTACATGACCGTTTCTTGTTGATCCATGAAACCAACTTCTTTCCATGAAAGAAATCTCTACTGGAAGTGCTTTTCCGATCATCAACATCTCCAGCCCAATCAACATCTGTATATGCACATAAAGTAAAGTTATCATTCTCAGGGTACCACAAGCCATATTTTGATGTACCTTACAAGTATCTAAAAATCCTTTTCACCGCCATCTCATGATTTTCTCTAGGATCACTTTGAAATCTTGAAACAATACAAACAACATTCATAATTTCAGGCCTAGTCTGAGTCAAATAAAGCAGACCTCCAATCATAGATTTATATCTTGTAGGAATAAACGGTGCAGAAACATCTTTTCTTGTCAATTTCTCACTTGTAACCATAGGAGTACTTACCGATTTAGAATCTCCCATACCAAATTTCTTCAACATTTTCTTAGCATATTTAGTTTGACAGATAAAAATGCCTTTGTTAGTCTGAGTAATCTGCAAACCTAAGAAAAATTTCATCTTACCAATAGACATCTCAAATTCTTTCTCCATATTCTTAGAAAATTCTATGCATAATTTATCTTCACCTCCAAAAATAATGTCATCAACAAATACTTCAACAATCAGTATACCATCATCAATGATTTTATAATATAAATTACTATCAGCACTGCCCTTAGTAAAACCAAGCTTCAAAAGATATTTATCCAACCTTTCATACCAAGCTCTAGGTACTTATTTCAATTCATATAAAGCTTTCCTTAACCTGCAAACCATATTTGTATCATCTGATAGTGAAAAACTATTAGGTTGCTCAATATAAACTTCCTCATCAAGATCCCCATTCAAGAATGCACATTTAACATCCATCTGATAGACCTTGTAGTTTTTGTAAGCAGCATAGGCAAGAAATAATCTTACAGCTTGATTCCTAGCTACAGGTGCAAAAGTCTCTCCATAATCAATTCCTTCCTTCTAAGAATATCCTTTACAAACCAATCTAGCCTTATTCCTTATAACTTGACCTTCCTCATTCAATTTATTCCTAAGAACCCATTTAGTTCCATTGACATTTTTTTATTTTTAGGTCAGGGAACCAAAGTCCATGTGTTATTTTTCTCAATATGATCTAATTCTTCTTCCATAGATTTTAACCAATGTTCATATTTACATGCCTCAATTACTAATACCAGTTCAACTTGTGAAATTAAAAATACCTCATTAGTTTCCAATCTTCTTCTTGTCATTGCTCCATTGCTCTGATCCCCAATGATTTGATCTTCGGAATGATTTAATCTCACATACTTGGGAGTCTTCTGACTCTCTGTTCCTCTTCCCTGTTCTTTAGTTACTGTAGAATTCTCTGATGTTGCTAGAGTAACTAGTTCAACTCTTTGTTCCGGTAAAGGTGCTATCGGTTCAGATATAACCATTTCCACTATCGATTCCTTCTCATAAACTCTAATTTGGCTTTTATTCAGCTCATCTACTTTGACATTAGAACTCTCCACAATTCTCTGTAATCTCTTGTTATAACATCTATATGCTTTGCTTTCATTAGAATAAACAAGAAATATGCCTTCATCACATCTAGGATCCAATTTTACAATAGTATCATCTCTCTTGATATAACATTTCCTACCAAAAATTCTGAAATACTTAACTGTAGGTGTATTGCCAAACCATAATTCATAAGGTGTCTTGTCGGTTTCTCCTTTGATATGTACTTTGTTGAATGTATAAACTGTTGTACTCACTGCTTCTCTCTAGTAGATATGAGGTAGATTAGCTTCCATCATCATTGTTCTAGCAACATCCGAGATAGTTATGTTCTTCCTTTCCATAACTCCATTTTGCTAAGGTGTCCAGAGAGCAGAAAATTGTCTTCTTATACCATGCGTGTCGCAAAAGTTATGAAACTCACCGGATGTGAATTCTCCACCATGATCTGATCTTAAACATTTAATCTTCAATCCCATCTCAATTTCCACTTTAGCCTTAAAGATTTTAAACTTTTTAAATGCTTCAGATTTTTCTCTCAAAAAAGTAACCCACATCATTCTAGAATAATCATTAATGATTAACATGAAATATCTATCACCATGAAAACTTTTAACTCTAGCAGGGACACATAAATCAATATGAATAAGATCAAGAACATCATTTGATTTATCTTGTATACTCCTAAAAGAGGTTCTGACATGTTTACCCATTTGACATTCTTTACATACCGAATTATAGGGCTTCATAATCTTAGGTATATCGCTAACTACCTTAGTTGAACTGATCTTCACAATGCAATCAAAATTCACATGACATGGCCTTTTATGCCATAGCCAACTCTCATCAATCTGTGTAATCAAACATGTCTTCTCACCGGAGTTCAAATGAAACATATTACCTTTTGTCTGTGAACCGATTGCAATCTCCAAGCCAGATCTGTTAATGATTTTGCATTTTCCATCCTTGGATTGTAATTGAAATCCCTTATCTACCAATTGTCCTACACTCAAAAGATTATGTTTCAAACCTTCAACATAATAAACATTGTCGGTATTGTTCTTACCATCCAATGATATATTTCCTTTTCCTTTGATCATACATGCCTTGTCATCTCCAAATCTAACAAGTCCACCATCAAATTCTTGCAAAGATAAAAACTTCCCTTTATCTCCAGTCATATGATGTGAACAACCACTGTCAATTACCCATTCATCCTTGTCTTGAATTTTAGTAGCAAGTGCCTTCTCTTTAGTTACATTCTCTTCCAGTGTCAGATTAGCTTCCTTGATAGCCAAGAATACTCATTCTTTTCCATTGTCGGATCCACTAGCAGAGTCTTCTATCAGTTCATCATCTGAATCAGTAATGCCTTCCTCATCCACTATGTAGCATGATTTGTCTCTGTTTTTCTTGTATTTATATTTGTTCTGATATCCAAGATTAGGCTTAAATAATCTTTTAGCTCTTTCTCCAAATCTTGAATTCCTTCTAGGACATCTAGATGCAAAATGACCAATCTTATTACATTCAAAACATTTAAAAGGTGTTTTTCCTTCATACTTACTTCCTACCAGTCCTTTCGATACTCTTCTAGAAAATAGTGCTTCAAGTTTCTCAAACTTGTCATCTTCTCTCTTCATATCTTCCAATTCTTTTTCATATAAAGCTTTCTAGTCTTGCTTACCGATTGCAGATGTAGGTGCATGAAAAGTAGGTTCAGTCTTCACAACTCAAGAAGGTCCAAATTCCTCAAGCTCAAAAGCAGATAGTTTCCCAACTAAAGTATCTTTGTTGACAGATGTATTATCCATTGTTCTCAACTCATTAATAATAGTAGCCTTCATTTTGTAAGCCGGTGGTAGGGCTCTCAAGACTTTAGAAATGATTTCATCTTCGCTCAGAGTTCCACCACAACATTGAATTCCCATAACAATCTCATTTACCCTTTCCATGAATGCAGTAATCCTTTCATCTTCTTCCATCTTTAGGTTTTCATATCTCACTCGGTAACCATCAAGTTTAGCAATCTTCACTATAGGGTCACCTTCATTAAGAGTCTCCAACTTATCCCATATAGCCTTTCTAGATGATTTGTCAGTTAATCTCATTATTTGTTGATTAGAAAGTGCAAACAAGAGGGATTCTCTTGCTCTACAATCATTCTCAAGCTCCTTGTCTAGGTTTGCCGGAGGAGGATTGCCAAATCCTGAATTATAGGGTGTGACACCATTCTGTGTGATCTCCCAAATCTCTTTGCCAAGACATCTTAGATGGGTCTCCATTCGAATCTTCCATATTGTGTAATTTGTTCCATCAAGCCTCAGAATATCCCTTCAAAAGATAGCTCCATAAGAATTGGATGAACTTGAACTGTTAGTCACCATAGGATCTTCCCCAAGTGGTTAAGCTTTTTGCAGAGAGGACCAAAGCTCGAATACCAATTGTTAGACAGTTCAGATAACCGGAAGACAACTGAGGGGGGGGGGTGAATCAGTTGTCACAGATTACCGGAAGCATTCAACAATTAAACTTTAATACCAGAACCCAAAATAATAATACTAGAATAGCAGTTAATCCAATTAAGCATAAACAATAATCATAAAATAAAAGTCATCCACACAACACCAAGATTTGTACATGGAAAACCCGGTAAAGGGAAAAACCATGGTGGGAAGCCTACCCACAGTCAGATAATACTTCTGTAGTAACTATATGAATTACAATGAAGGGGCTTGCACTTGTAGGAAGGCCCACAACCTAGAGCACACTGCTCATCACAAAAGGAGCCTCACTGACTACATACAAATCTAGACTACAATCTGGAGAAGTGTTGAACTGCTAAAGATAGCATCTCATATGCCTGAGTATAGTTCCAGTTAAGCTCAATACCAGAGGACTAAATCCTCTTACATAAACCCAATTCGATCTCCAATGATCGACCAACTCCTCTGCCTGAATGATATTACATTATTCGCACATTACATACCTTAACCATGACCTCTTACATTAACCATGATGATCTACAATGAGATCTTACATCAATATATACAAACCCTCAACCATAAACAATCAGGTCAGCCACCAGACAATAAAGTAATTACATAATTACAAACCATGTCGGCCTTAGACCAAACAAGTAATATCAACACATAAGACATCTTGGAAATACATCAATAGGTCATATCCACATGTTACATTAAAGTCGGTCCATAACCTAGATTAACCGGGATCAAGTATAGGTCCACACGCTTCAACAATGATCTCCAAATGCCAAGTCTCGAACATGATCACCGATAGCATCCTGAAACTCTATCAGAAGCTGCACCAATACTATCTATGTAATTCATCAAAGACCTCCATCAAATGCTCTGGTAGTGAAACCCTCGTTGGAACCAGAAACCAATCTTCTAAGCAAGCAGGATAGCATCCAATCTCCAGACCAAAACCATCTGACCAACTATGAGTATAAGTATCATGAACAAGCCAATTCCATCACCAGATTATACCGGAGTTTATTGGATTATGCCAGATCCAAGTTAACTAGAAACCACTTAACCTACCAGGACCAGAACGGTGTTGGTAAACTATCCAAACAGTTAGTGTTTACATCAATGACAAAACATCAATGCAACACATAATCAATTCCACCAAATGGCCAATAGCTCTAAATGCCTTAAACTTGCTAAAATATTTTGTCATATCTTTCAAGAATGTGACCCACATCATCCTTGAGAAATCATCAGTAAAAATCATAAATTACCAATCACCTTGAATACTCCTAGTCCTCATTGGTCCACAAAGGTCGGTATGAACCAAATCTAGCAAATGTTTTGTTGAGAAAGATTTTCTCTTGAAAGCTGAGGATGTCATCTTCCCTAACTGACATTCCTTGTACAGAGCATTCACCAGTTTGTCCAACTAAGGAAAACCTCTTACTGACTTTTACAATGTTATCAAAATTTACATGAAAAAATCTTCGATTCCAAAGCCAACTATCTTTTACTTTTTCAATTAAATAATTGTTGACTTTAGAACTTAAATTAAACAAGTTACCTCTAGTTTGTTTGCTGGTTGCAATCAATTCACCTTTGCTTCCATAAATCTTGCAGACTTCATTCTTGAATTCCAGCGAGTAACCTTTGTCATTGAGTTGAGCTACACTCAAAAGATTGTGTTTCAGTCCTTCAACCCAGTAGACATCATCTGCACTACTTTTTCCATTCAAAGAGATGGATCCCTTTCCTTTCACCATGCAGGGTGAGTCATTTCCAAATCTCACAACACCTCCATTAAACTCTCTCAAAGTAATAAACTTACTCCAGTCACCGATCATGTGATGTGAACAACCACTGTCTATAATCCAATCATCAGAACTATCCATGAGAGAAACTAATACCTTCTGATTTGATGTCTCTTCTTTAATAACAACAAAGACAATGTCCTCATTTGCATCTTCTTCAGACTCCTCATTTGTGATTCCTCCATCCACTGCAATGAGACAATCCCTTTTACCTTTCCCTTTATACTTCTTATACTTCTCTTGTTTTTGCTCATTATCTCCATTAGGATAGTTAGCTACAATATGTCCAATCCGGTCACATGCAAAACACTTTGTTGGTAAACAAATTTGTCGCTGCGATCATTTATCTGAAACTGACCCTATTTTCCCAATGAGTAGTGACAAACGTTCCAACATTTTGAGAGATTAGAGTAAAACCACAATCTTCCTCTGCGTTTGAGAGGGGTAGCTCTACGTATGATAGCCTAGGTATTTAGGATTTTTGTGAACTTTTAACCTAAAAGTACATAAAGGAGAAAACAAAGAACTTAAACAAGATTAATAATAGAAACCCTACTAGAAGACATACGAATACCCAATAGGATTCCATAAATGATAACAATTATAAAAGGGGTTACCACCAAATAGGTTAGTCATGCAACGATGATGAAAGAATTACAATAAAGCTCGACATACGAAGAGATAGGTTGTACTAGCACATGCAAGTCAATATACCATGAAATGATGTATTTCATCAATAGATTTCACCAATACATGAAGGGATTACTAATTCAACATACGAGAAATTAGTAACAATAACTCATGAATACATTCAAGACACATGAACTCAATGCATTCTTCATTATTCTTTTTGAAAATATAAAAGTTCAAATACCCCTTAGTACAAAGGTATGAACATCAAAAGTTCTCACTTAGTTCCTCTACATAATTCTGCAAAGTTTTTCCCTCTGTAAGAGTATCCCTTTACAACATGTCTTTCCACCCCTTTATAATGTCCTATGAGTAACTATCTTATAACCAACTTCAATCCTGGGTTAATAACTAACTCTTTTCTATGTAAATTATAATGAGTTAATAACTTACACATTTATGCACATAAGAAGTCAACTTTCTAACCTTTGGTTACAATGAGTGACAAAAGTCACATTTACAAAAAGATAAGTTCAAAATTGTAACATTGATGAAAAATCAATTCTTGAATTATGTTGAGGTACTTATCCATCTTCATCCACTTCATTTGATCTCATAATCATCTCACAATCTAGCCTATAGGTTGGTTTCTTGACAATTGAAACAAAGTATTCATTCATCAACATCTTTTGTTTGAGGACACGCCCATTGTGATTACATCAACTAGAATCCTTCAATGCTCTCTTTGTAGATAATTTTGGATGCTCTCTTTGTAATTTCACGTTGAACTTACTAACTATGCTTGTCTTGTTGTCATTAATAAAGTCTATATAAGGATGGTAATGATCATTGTCTTCATATGAGGATTCTCTCTATCTTTTGTAATAGCTACTGGAGAATATATTTCAACAGAGCGAACACAACCGAAACCTCCATCCTTTCATCTCAGGTATTTCCCTTCTAGTATCTGTAGATTGATAGAACCACTTGTCAGATTGTGGGTACAATGGGGCCGAGCACAACTGGTAGGTTGACCCTAATCTCAAGTACTTCAAGTTTGAAAAACTCTCAAGGAAGACATAAATGTCACGTAAGGAATTGCATCTATGCAAGTCCAAGCACTCTAAATTTGTAAAATCAGTAATGGAAGGTGTAAGGATTTGAAAGTCATCACAACCAACCATCAGCAATAACTTCAACTTGTAGAGGTCACCAATGGTATCTAGAAGACTCTTTAAATTGCAACAATAAGATAAATTTAATTATTCTAGCTGTAACATCTTCCCAATGGTTCCAAGAAGTTGTTTGAGCCTCCAACAGTTTGACAAGTCCAAAGATTGCAGTTGTGAAAGATGGCCAATAGTACCAGGAAGTGACTGTAAGCTCTGACACCTTGACAACACCAATGACTGCATTTATGGCAGAGTGACTATTTTTTAGGGAAGTTGCTCTAGTTCTGTGCGATATCCAAAATCCAAGATTTTTAACTCCTTGTTATCACCCAAGTTATCAAGGACTCTACTTGGACGCGAACAAGAATCTACCCTTAACCATATCAAATTTGAAGGAAAATCCCTCGTAACTATTCCTATTTGTGTAGCTTCCAAGTGAAGATATTGTAGTCTAGGAATCTTCCACCACAAGATATCTCCTGTATTACCTCCATCAATACGAAGGCAAGAGATCTTCATATTTTCACGGTGGTCGTTGTTGAATAGGATTTTTTTTTTAGTGGCATTTGACAGTCAGGAATGCTAACGATCACCATCTGCAATTTCTAGTCCAACAATCCTTATCCCCATCCGCATTTCATATGGCATTATGTCAAACATTCCACATGCATTTTCTATGCTTCCGTGATCTGCATTCATGTATACTAGAGTAGTTGCAACTACAACATCTAACAAAATTCCTCTATCCTTTATGCTTTGATGAATGTCCATAACCTTTTACAAAGGCTCCCATTTTACATAGACTAAAAGGATGCTTGCAAAGGTTGTGGAATTTGGCCTTACACCTGCCAATGGCATCCGCTTGATAGTTTCTATAGCGTTTTCAAGAAATCCATTTTGTGTGTATCCTACAATCGTTGCATTATATGAGATGACATTGATCTGAGGCATTTGTCAACTAGTTCACTTGTCGTGTCTAAGCTTCCATGATCTACATTCATGACATTCTCCATGATCTGTAGCATTCCTATTCTGTCAAACACTTCACGTGTATTGGCTATGCTTCCACATCTACAACTGCCGCATTTTGTCAAAGAATTCAGGTAGTTTTTCCATGGCTTCACTTTCTGCTAGCTTGAGATCCTTTTCAAACAATTTTGTCAAACAATTAAATGGCTTTGTCTTTGTGAAACAAGACAACTACAACTAAACCTATTTCCTTTCATTCCTATGATGACATCTCTTTGATGCATTCTTCTGTGTTCTTTATGATTCCACATTTTGCATTTGCTATTAAGTTTGGAAATCCGTTTACACCAAATTGCATCTCTTTTGAAAATCCTGTCAAACAACTCATGTGCCTTTTCTATCACCACTGCCCTTCATTTACTGCTCTTTGTATAGGCTTATCCCTTGAGCATATTTTATTCATCTTGTGAAAAAGGTTAGAGATGCTCCATAACAGAGCATTTCTAATCTTTACATATAACTCATAAAGTGGGCCCACACAAGGTTAGAAAATAAGGTTAGAGATGCTCCATTTTGGAGCAATCCTAACATTTTCTTTTTGAGGTTATAAATTTGGGTTAGGAAAGCTCGAAAGTGGAGCATTCCTAACCTTAATCTCTCAAAGGTTATGATTTTGACTTTTAGGAGCCATTGACCACAAAGTGGGAGAAAGGGGAAATGAAAATAATCGTATTTTTAAATAAATTTTTCCCCAAAATGATCACAATATTGAAACCAATTTAAAATATTAAATTATTTTTGAAAAATAATTTAAATATTTTCAATTAAAATTTAATACCCAAATTTAGGAAAAACAACCATAACTTTTAAATGGTAAGGAGTTAGGCTCTGAAATTTGGAACACATATTGATGGTAGGGAAATGAGTAAATACCATTGTTTATTCCTCATGAAAATACCTAGGATGAGGGATTTTAATTATTTTTAAGTGAGGGATATCAAAATTTGAAAGTTTAAAATATGCCAAACTGTGAACTAGGTTCAGGCAAAAATTGGTTATATGACAAAAAAATGATGCTTAGGACATGTTCACAAAGCGATTTTCCTGAATACTTTATAATTTTCAAAATTAATCCATTTTTCACATTTTGGCTGACAACAACCTTGGATCACATGCTCACTCATTACACATAGACACATATTTGGGCCTCCATTCAACATTGAGACCAATTTGGAGTTCAAATTTTGGGTATGCCAAATATGGGGCAACACACTTCAAAGGTAATTTACCTATGTACTTATCGGTACCTCTGGGTAATCGCTTGTCCAACAATTCTTCAAGCTCAATCAGACTATCTTCATCACCTACCTCTCTACTAGATATAGACTCATGACTGTAACTAGCTTCTCTGCTTTTCCTTACTGATGGGATTGAAACTGAAGCTGTAAATGCAGATTCTGATCTCTAAACACTTTCATCAAAACCATTTAATTCAAATGCAGTTAATTTACCAATGATGGAGTCAAGAGTTACCTTTGTTTTATCAATAGACTTGAGTTCTGAATGGTTGCAACTCAAATAGCGTAGACTGGTAGAAGGGTTCTCAACACCTTGCTAACCATTGTGGTATCCTCCACTGTACTACCAACACTTTTGATCTCTTTGACTATCTCCTTGATCCTCTGACCATATTGTTGAATATTTTTACCTTTAGCCATCCACATATCATCAAATTTACCTCTCAGACTCTCCTCTTTGGCAATCTTAACATGCTCATCACCGCTATAGATATCTTCCATTTTCTTCCATACTTCATAAGTAGTCTCCAATCCATGGAAATCAACATACTCTGAATCGGACAAGGAACTGATAATGGCCTCCAATGCTTGATTATTCTCTTGACGCTCCTTCTTTTGATCATCTGATAAAATCCCACTAGGCAAATTATATTTAGCAACAACATGTTCCCAATATTGACTTCCTAAGCTCTTGATATAGATCTTCATCCTATCACTCTAGATTCTATAGTTTTCCCTATTGAAATTCAGGCCTTCTTTCTTGATCATGTTCTCCTAGATCTTTACCTCAAGCTGTTAGGCTTAAACATAAGAGGACCTGAAATGCTCTGATACCAATTGATAATATGATGAAACAATAAGGATCTGGTCAACTACTGAGAAGGGGGGTGAATCAGTAGATAGAAAGAAAACTAAACTTTTTCCCAACTCATAAACAACTTGCAAAACTAAACTAGTTTAAACACTGTATCCAAAACTGCAACTGCATTGTCAAACTTTACCAGTTGACTAAAATATCAATGATACAATGTAATAGATCTGTAACTCACATACCATTTAACCAAAACATTAAATAACTTGACTATCATCAGTAATAGCTCATTTCAGATCACTTCTGGTCATCTAATCATATCTAAGTGGTTTTACCAATTAATCATATCAAAACATAACCATAAAATCATTCACCACTTGACACAATTATTTTTCATGTGGAAACCCAAATAGGAAAAGCCAAGGTGGGGACAAATACCCACAAGTATTCTGAACTCTTCTGAAGTTCGCCCTATTAGGAGCCAAGCCTTGTTAGAAGCCTATACAACAATGTCATGTTAAGAATAGATCTAGTTAGGGACCACCCAGTTAAGAGATTGACTACAATAACTTGTTAAAGGCAATACTCTATCAGGAGTAACCTTGGTAGAGGATTTCAAATCCAAGCTAATGGATCACTTGGTTAGAGGATTTAAACAACACCAAGCCTTTTAAAGCTTACCCTGTTAGGGGATTTGATTGTTGTGATGGTTAGAGAACAACAAGGTCTCAATTGATTTGGTAATAACACTATCTTGCTTATTCAGATCCTTTTCTGCTCCTATCTGCCTTCAAAACATTCTGCAAACACTCCTTCTGGATCGGCAACAATCACACTACCACACTTAACCAAAATTACCAACATAATTACAAAACAACTCATTGACCTTATAAGCATATACAATAGGTCGGTAACACATCACAAAACCTACAACTCTCATAGAGATTACAAACATATCAGTTCAATCATGACCGTTAGATTACATAGCAATCAACAACACATTTTTCTAGACAACATCAACCGCTTCTGGATCACCGCTCACTGAATCATGTAACTCATCACATGTTTTCCACTTCATGCTATGCAATTGCTCATTCCAAGGATAAACAGTTATCTTCACGTACCAAAATCACTTTGAAACTCATCATGTGCATCATGCACACATGGCATCTTCATCTCCAATCACCATTCGATCATAGATCAACATAACCGATTCACCGAGCTTCATTAGTTACGGTACGGTTCTGCTTATCAACTGGTTAGGGTTATCGGTTGATCACTCTGCTTTAAATACCAATACTGGTTTCCTTCATTACTTTACTACTAGTTGCACTATTTTATCACTACCAGTTGTAATACAACTCCATTACAGGTTACTGTCGACATCAATGACAACACTATACATCATTAATGCAATCTCCATGCAATGCCAACATATATGCCAGATTGAATCATTCACAAGAGCAAATGATTGGTGATAAGAATGCAAGTGTGCAAACCATGAGAAAGATCTGAGAGAACTCATGTTTGATATCTACAATTGAACCCAAGACAGTTAAGGAAGCACTAAAGGATGATGATTGGGTAAATGTAATGAATGAAGAATTAAATCAAATTGAGAAGAATCAGACATGGTCACTTGTTCCTAGACTGGAGGATAAGAATGTAATTGGAACAAAATGGGTCTTTAGGAATAAATTGGATGAAGAAGGAAAGCTTGTAAGAAACAAGGTAAGGTTAGTCTGCAAAGGGTATGCTCAAGAGGAAGGTGAGGATTATGGTGAAACATATGCACCTATTGCTAGATTAGAAGGAGTAAGGATGTTGTTGGCATTTATTGCATATAAGGGATTCAAAGTTTACCAAATGGATGTCAAGTCAGCCTTTCTAAATGGTATTCTAGAAGAAGAAGCATACATTGAACAACCGAATGGATTTTTCTTGATTGATGATAAGGACATGGTGTGTAAATTGCACAAAGCACTATATGGTCTAAAGCAAGCACCGAGGGCATAGTATGAGAGATTACATGCACACTTGATCAAAATTGGATTCCAACGTACCAGTGAGGACAACAACATTTATTTGAAGACTGATGGAGACAATATGTTGATAGCAGAAGTGTTTGTTGATGACATAAGTTTTTGGTGGAAATGATGATATGTGTATAGACTTTGCTGATATAATGAAAAAGGAATTTGAAATATCTCTGATCGGTGAAATTAAGTTATTTATTAGCTTACAAGTTCAACAACTCGATGGTGGTATTTTTATTTGTCAAACCAAGTATATCGAAGAGGTGTTGAAGACTTTCGACATGGAAGACTACAAACTGGTAGGAACACCAATGGTGATAGACTGCAAATTGTCAAAGGAAGATGATTCCCTGCTGTTAGTGAAAAAGAGTACAGATCTATGATTAGAAAGCTACACTATGTTGTCCATAGCAGACCGAACATTGCTCATGTTGTTGGATTAGTGGTTAGATTTCAAAAAGAGCCTAAGGAGAGTCACATGGTGGTTGTGAAGAGAATTTTTCGGTATCTCAAAGGCACAGTAGACTATGGTTTATGGTATCCCTATAAAGGAGATTTTACTTTGTATGTCTCTACTGATGTTTATTGGGCAGGTAATGTGGATGATCAGAAAAGCACAACTGGTGGAGCTTTTCTACTTGCAGGAAGATTAGTGACACTAGTATATTTGCAGTGGTTTTTCGACGAGCTATGGGATTTCTTTTGTTTTGTCGATTTTTTTTTTTTTCAAAAATTACCCCGTGTTCGTCGAAATTTTGACGTGTTAAAATTTCACGTCAGAATTTGGACAAAAAAAAGACAAACATTTCCGACTGGTTATGGGATTTCTTTTGCTTTGTCAAATTAATTTTTTTTTTTTTAAAGTATACCCCGTGTTTGTCGGAATTCAGACGTGTTCAAATTTCACGTCGACATCCTGACAAACACGGATTTTACCTGTTGATCGGCATATGTTGGTCTGATGATTTTCACAGCCTCTTGATTTCTTCTTACTCATCAAGATAACATAAGTCGATGACCTCTCTTCCTGTTGGTCGAGGCGCATTATCCCGCTAGTCTCATCGGGCATCGAGATAGCTTAAAATGTATTCAGGCGATGGGCATAATTTCCCTGATGTTTTTTCCCTCAGAGTAGCTCCTCCTGATACGTTATGTCTCCTCAGCATAAGATTTGACCCTTTATCGCTATAATCTTTGCCGATACGTTTTAATTTTGCCAATGTCTTGCAAGATAAGTCTTACTGATAACATCATCAACTATTGGCAATACAAGATTTCTCCATTGTAGCTAGTGTGCATTTTGTCGATGGACTTCATCGGTGTATTCTATCCCGATCACATGCTTCTACTTGTGTGTTACCATTAGGTTGACTTTTTCCAATAGTGCAGATTTCATTTGCTTTGTCGGATTAATTTTTTATTTTTTTTAAGTATACCCTGTGTTTGTCAGAATTTGGACATGTTGAAATTTCACGTCGGCATCTTGACGAACACAGATTTTACCTGTTGATCAGCATATATTCTGATGATTTTTACAACTCTTGATTTCTTCTTACTCGTCGAGATAACATAAGTCAATGACCTCTCTTCCTGCTAATCGATGCGAGTTATCTTGCTAGTCTCATCGGGCATTGAGATAGCTTAAAATGTGTTCAGGCAATGGGCATAATTTCCTCGATGTCTTTTCCCTCAGTGTAGTTCCTTCCGATACATTATATCTCCTCAGCATAAGCTTTGACCCTTTATTGTCGCAACCTTTGTCGATGCATTTTACTTTTGCTAGTGTCCAGTGGGAGAAGTCTTACCGATAGCATCATCGGCTATTAGCAATACAAGATTTCTCCATTACTGCTAGTGTGCGTTCTGTCGATGGACTTCATTGATGTATTTTATCCCAATCACATGCTTCTACTTGTGTGTTACCGTGGGATTGACTTTTGTCGATAGTGCAAATTTCATATTTCACGTTAGAATTCTGATGAACACGTGGTATTTAAAAAAAAAAAGTAATTACGCACCATCATTATACGCAAGCTCAGGGTGCAAAAATTTGGAGGAAGCGGGCACAATTTCTGCAGATAGATGCTCGACAACAACTGTACAAGAGGTTGGTCCTTTCATTCTTGTCATCAAGATTTTTTTGCAAGTTCCTTTGCTTTCCTTGCATTCTCTTGTTCACTTTGTTTAATGGTATCCGCTTTGGCAAAATGCCCGGGAATCGATTATATCAGATAGTTCAACAACAACATAACAACTTGAAGATTGAGGGCATCGATGGGGCCGTAACAAGAGTATGAAGGTTTCAAATAAAATCTTAAAATACATGTGTCCTTATTCCTCTACTCTCACTTGTTTGCTTATGTTAAGAAGGGTTTGCTTAGTTTGAGGATTTGTATATGTTTGCTTTGTTGTTATTGGTATTAGTTCTTTTAGCACTTTGTTTTGTAGCCCTAGTTGGGGTCTTAACTAGAGCACATGGTTTTCCTGTTTGTTAACTATCTCATCAAAGAGTGCTTTCATATATTGATTTTGTGCATTTGTTTTCTTCTAGCTTCAAACCCTCATATTCCTTGTATTTTATTAAGGGTTTGTATAATTGTCATCCTAGGGTTTGTAACTGTCACCCTAGTTCGAGCTTCGTCTTTGTGTTAAGAATTTGTTCTAACCCTAGTTCAAGTTATGGAAGTTGGTATTCATTTATTCTCTACTTTGAGTATACGTATCTCACAACATTATTCTTAACCCAAATTCATGATGTGATTTGCTATACACAATGATCCAAATATCAATAATGTTACTGATTTGAATATTGATGATGCCTTGATGCATTGATCTGAATATGTCATAAATTCTTGATACAAGTAATATTACCAGTATCAGTTCCAGTATCCTGATGGATATTACAGAAAGTAGAAAGCATAAATAGGAAGATTGAAAGATGAATGAAATGAGTTATTTTTTATTTTTTATTTTTTAAATTTTTTTTTAAAATTATGAAGTATAGAACATCAGTTGGAAACATATAATATATAGTGGTCTATTCTTCTTCATTCATCGTGGCACATATGTGATATTTAGTTTGTATAGGGAACACTTCCTATTACATTTTGAAGTAAACATTTATTAAATATTAATGCTTGATTAGTTTCTGCCTTCTTTTCATAAAAACTAAATATACTTGAGACTTTGTCCAATCTCTTGATGATGAAACTTAAGAACAATGCAGAATAGAAGTATCTAACCTATTGAACAAACATTATTTAGCTAGAATGATGTGGGCGCTCCCAGCATGGAGATTTTGTGGCCTCGGTTCTTTTTGTATTTATCAATCATATGTTTGTGCTCAACTATACAATGTGTCTCTTCAATTGAGTGGTGGGTTCTTACATAATTATTATGTATTCCTTCTGATTAGTTTTACGCATTGGCTAGAAAGACAACTTGGCTTATGTACATTGCTTCTCTAAAGACATACATTTGTTTTAGTTATTCTGGTAAGTCATTATTTAACTGCAATTCAATAATACAATAATATGATCAGGTGTGATCAACATATGACATTCTTAGTTATTTTGGTGTGGTTATCTTCTTGTTATTTATTCAATATTTGAAAAATATTTTACATTTTGTTAAAGAATGTAGTGTAGTTTTATACTATGATTGAAGGTTTTTCAATTATGCAAATTGATCATATTATATCACAACGACCTCATTTAGGAAGAGCTATTGATGACCATGAGCATCTTCATATTCCTTGGACTACCAATGTACAGTTTTCTCTCATTGAGAAGTCAGTGGATATATTGGCTCGAACATTGAATTTATATCAAATTTATCAACCAGAGAGAGCCACCAATTTGAATTAAGGCAATTCAGAAGGTTGTTTATGAATTCATCTCCATGCACATAGCAAACTAATCCTCGACACATCGATTTATGTTTGATAGTCAATAACTTTGGTAAGGGCGATTCTAATTTTAGAATTAGCGATCTATGGCACAACCTGAGTTAAAATTGTATATAATCACTCACCTTGAAGCCATCAATTTGTATGAGAAAACAACCACATATCAATGCAATCGGGATGAAATGCATGAATACTGGTAGATGATGTGTTATGGAAAGGGTTGAAGGCCACATTGCCATCAGAGATCCATGAGATTGAAAATGGAACAACTTAAGAACATTGGTGGATTGTGTGGAAGACTAGCCAATAAAGATATAAGTTCTTTTATATTTGAATCATGCTCATAAATTTTCATGTTATTATTAATTCATTCTATTGGGATGTTGAATCATGTTTGATTCTAACATTGATGTTTCTCTTCGAGATAGTCTTGAACTATTATGCTTCGAGCTTCAGAGGGAGCTTGGGAATAGACATGTGAGCCTATACAAGCTTTTAGCTCATTCCTTCACTTGAGAAGATGGTTGAAGGTGTGTCATGTTCATAATGATTGTGCTATGGGTCCTTTTTGTAGAAAGTGAAAGTAAGGGAAAAGGAAATTAGCATTTCTCATTCTGATTTATGAAAAATTTTGATGGTTGCTTTCCTTAGTGGATTATTATATTATGTAATCATCATAAGATTTGGTTGTCACAGTTTATATTAAGGATTAAGAGGGATTTCTATGTTCCCTACAATCCTCAGTAAAATGCTTTGATGAAATAATTGACAATATTTTATAAGCATAGGATTTTGTAAGCATGATGTTGATCCTAACGGTTTAATGTTGAAATGCTAAGTTAGTTTCAGAATTTGAAATAAAACTAGGCCTAATACATTACCCTTTAGAGTTAGAAGTATGCCAAGGATCCAATGAATTGATATCTTGAATGATGGATTGCAGTGCTTCTACAGCTAACTCTAATTTTTCCAAATCCAACTGAGTTCTGGTAATTGATGTATCCAGTTAAACTCTAGATAGTTGTTATGCATTGGCTATGGCTTCGTGAAGTACCTCCTTAAAAGAAGCATCTTCTATATGTAGTAACAATCTTCAGTTGTATTGAGTACTGAAGCAGATTATGTTGCATCAAGGAAGGCTTCGAAGGAAGTAGTATGGCTTCTTGCAAAATAGATGTCGCTTAGTTGAAGTACATTAGCAAGCCTCTTGATTGAATGAGGTTTGTAGTTGTGTGCGGGAAAAGCGGGTTGATAGAACTTAAAATGTGAAAAATGAAGAATAAGGAGCCTTGTCCACACACCCACAGGACTTCTTGGTGCAAGTTATGGAGTCATGAAGAATGACTCAACTTCCCAAGGTTGGTTCCATGGTTCTCTGTCTCACAAGGTCCCTCAAACCAATGTCTTTGCTCTTAGATCACTGAGCAAAGTGGTTTAGGGATGACTAATGCAAGAACGAGGGATGTTTTAATTGATTTTATTATGAAATACATCCTAAGCTATGCATGATCTTACAAATACAATAAACTAGATTATAAGATGACAAGATTAGTAGAAAGACTATCCTAGCATGATATACTAGTCTATGATTAAGCTAAATGATAAGGAAAATACTCTAAACATGCATATTTAGATTAATTCCTATTTAAAAGAGAGGCTAAATGATGAGCACAAATGATATATTAAATCTTGGATGGATTTGAGTATAAGTATGATGCTAAAGACTTGGATCCCTTAAAATGGAGGATGGAGAGCTCTATTTATAGTAAAAATAGGGCAATGGATGGCCAGGATTGAAAGAGTTAATCAAGGGTTGAGTTTGAAAGTTGGGAATCCATGTTTGCAATTTGCACCAATGAAATGGTGACAATTGTCAACATAAGGTTGGGTTGAGAAGAGAGGTAGGAAGCATTAAATGCTCGAGAAGATATGACGGTTACCTTAGGAGGTAAGGGTTAAGGTTAGGTTAGGGTTATCCAATGGATAAAGGTTTTACCCAAAGGATAAACTCTTGTGCAAAGGATTAATGACTAACCATGGTCAAAGAAATAAATTCTTGATGAGACCCTTGGGTTACATGGAGGTTAAGTTTAGAAAAAGTCTCTAAACATGCAAGAGGGTTGAGTTAACCATTAATGGTTTGGAAGAGAAAGTTGTTGGAGACTTGAAGCCTTTAATGGTTATCAAAAACTTTGAGGGTTTGAGAAGTGACTTCCTCTTGCTTAGGGATGTGACAATATTTAGGAGATGGGTTAGGCTAATTTAGAAGTGATTAGAAGAATCTAAAAGAGGGTTTAGGATGCAAGTGGGAGATGTAGGAAAATGCAAGTGGGTGAGGGATAATAGGTTTAATTAAAATAAATTGTTTTATTTTAATTTGGTTGCAAGTGGAGGTTTTTAAATAAATTAGATTTATTTAATTGGGATTCCCTATTTAATTAAATGTAAATTTAATTAAAAGGTTTAGAAGAATAGATTTAATTAAATAAAATGATCTATTCAATTAAATGACCTAAAAGGGGTCAGTTGAATTTAATTAAATAAATTGAGTAATTTACTTAATTAAATAGAGGAATGTGGATAATTTAATTAAATTAGATTTAATTAAATAGAGAAATGAACATAAAATATTCATTTAGGAATATAGTCATTTTTATACGTCTACATTTTGTCCCTCTTTGAAGTGACGTGTGTGCACATGTTAATTCAAAGAAAATGTTGTGTCGCTAAAATTTGATTATGATCAGTGTTGTTTATAGATGTTCATGTCGTGCCCCAGATTTGATGTGTGATGCCCCAGATTTGATAAACGATGTTTGATAATGCCCCCTCGGGAGATGAATCAAAATTTGAAAAATTTGATTTGATTTGATAATTGTGTTTGCATTGTAAAATTTTGGCTATGTGGAATGCTAAAATTGATTCATCTCCCGATATTGATGTGTGTGAGGGTACGAGGAAGACCACGAGCGAATTACATGCTCAATCCCCTAACCCTAGTTTTATTTTACCCTATAAAAGGGGAAAAGTGTATTGTTTTGTCTCATTTGTGTTTGTTGACCTTGGAGAGAGAGACTTTTGGAGAGAAGACAAAATGCCTATTCCGTATTCTATGCATCGATTCGAGCACGTTCGGAGGTATCGGAGGCCTACCGCGTATGGACTACCGGTAAGTCAACCTATTTGACCCCTTTTTGATTTTTGATTTTATCATTTTTGGTCATGTTTTGAATTTTGGCATGTGGTTTTTTCGTTTTAGCGCATAGGGGTCGTCAGTTAGTGCATACGAAAAATTGCGTAACGCATAGGGTTTTAGATTTTGGGTAGCGTCTGAAAACTTAGGGCAATGCATAGATTTGCTAGGTTAGCACATAGCCATAGATTAGCGCATTAGGGACACAGGGTAGTGCAGAGGGTTAAACAGGTAGTGCATTGGGTGCACAGGGGGTCGCATGGGTAGGGTTAAGTAGCGCGTAGGTCGGACCTAGCGCATAGGGTTAGATAGGTAGCGCAGATATGGGCTAGGTTAGCGCATGGGATAGGTGTAGCGCTTAGGGTAGATTAGATGGCGCATTGGAAGAAACAAGTAGCGCATAGAGTCAATCTAGCGCGTGGGGTAGATAGGATAGCGCATGGAGAAAATAGGTTAGCGCATGGGTAGGATTTTAGCGTGTAGCCAAATTTAGTTAGCGCATGTGGTAGGTTTTGTGAGATAGGATGATTTGTGAATGAAAAAAAATTATCGGATAAGGTCAGTCTTGCTGGGATAGGTGTAAATTGTTCATTTCTGTGTCTGTTGTCATGGTTTTGAAAGTTTATCCAGTATGAGTGCTGATATAACTTGGTTTGATTTATGATTTTTCAAGTTATTTATAGATATTAATGTGGAATTGATATGAACTTGATTTGATTTGCATTGTTTCAAGTTGATATATGTGGAGCTTGAATTGTGTTACAAGCTGATATGATTGTGGAACTTGAGTTGTTTGACAAGTTGATATGGGTTGGAAACTTGAGTTGCGTTACAAGTTGATGTGATGTGGAAACTTGAGTTGTGTTACAAGTTTGATATGATTTTTGAAAACTTGAGTTGTGTTACAAGTTGATATGGATGGATATGATGTAGAACTTGATTAGATTTTCAAAGTTTTCAAGTTTTTGATGTGATTTTGATTTTGATATCTATGTTTTGATGAGGAAACTGATATTAGACTTGTTTTGCTTTTCGACAGGAGCGATTGGGAGTGGTTCAGTCACGTGAGCGGTTCCCTAGACCATGGGCATTGATACCACGGTTGTCACAGGATGATCTAGAGATTATTGATAGACGCGGCCTGTCTTCCCTACTAGATATGCCTCGGTTTATTGTGAACCGGGGTTTACTTACAGCGCTAGCAAAGAGATGGCATAGTGACACGAATACCTTCCACTTTGCCACATGTGAGATTACGGTGACCCCAGAGGATTGTTACTAGATCCTGCGTATACCTGTAGTAGGTGCACTATTACCTTATGAGCAATCAGAGGAGGGCAGGACAGAGGCACTTTGTCGGATATTTCATGATGACACAGTTTGCGGATATGAGATCCCTTGGAAGGAGTTTTTAGATTTGGACTATGCGCCTCTTCCATCGGTACTGGCAGGCTTTATAGGTGGTTCTCAAAGGGACTATTTGTAGGATGGGGATTAGTGCTAGAGGAGATGGTGACACAGGGTCGCAGGTTCGCATGGGGATCGGCTATGCTAGTCCACTTGTACAGGGACTTGCATGAGGTAGTATACCTGGGTTACGATAGTTTGTCAGCTGGCGTGACACTTCTACAAGTATGGTGTTGGGAGCATATTCCCGCAGCTAGGCCACTGGCAGATAGAGATAGGCCTGTTGGGTGTGCATACGCATATGGATACAAGGGGTTAGTAGTCCAACGGAAGCTGGGCAAACTTGAGCATTGGAGGAGGGTATTGGATGACATTGATACGGTCATCTGGCGACCTTATACGGATTGCGAGGTATGGGCTAAGGATGGGCTGGAGATGCCATAGGTCTTCATGACCCGATTTTTGATAGGGCGGACCCCGTTTGTGATCGAGAGATTTTTGGTTACTAGAGTTTTGCAGCAGTATGGTCGTCAGCAAGGGATACCACAGGGGACCTATTTGTATGCGCATCGAAGGTAGGATATATCGGATTGGGGTCCGACTATTGATAGTGCGGTCATCGTAGAGGAGTTTGTGCAGTTAGCGAGCCAGATATGGGACTACACCCCTGAGATACTAGATGTTGGTATGACGGATGAGTTTGCCCGATTGTTCAGAGCTTGTGCCGCGGCGAGGATATCAGATCCAATGGAGATGTAGCTCACTTTTGATGATGATGAGGATGAGGGAGGTGGAGATGGGGATGAGAGAGATGATGGAGGAGGTGGAGGAGGACGACGAGGGAGAGGAGATCGAGGGAGGAGAGGAGACAAAGGTAGAGATGGTGGTGATAGAGGGGTGCGGGTGGAGAGAGCAGTTAGATGAGTTGTGATGGGTAGAGGGAGAAAAGGTTTGGCGATTGGAGCAGGGGGTGAGGGGAGAGTAGGAGAGGTGATAGCAGCGGTGGGAGGGACTGATGAGTTGAGACAACCAGCTCAGAGGAGGAGGACTGATGTGTTGCCTCCACTAGCATCGAGGATAGGGGGAAGGACATGGAGTGCATCTTCCCAGGTACCCCTTCAGATTCGGGTTCCGACGCATCGAGAGGATGCTTAGATTAGGACCCTACAGTTAACAGTGCAGCAGCTGCAAGCACAGTTATTGGCGCAACAACATCAGATTACACAGCTGACCATAGAGTAGGATATTGTTTTGGAGCAGCTAGGTCGAGATGAGGAGCTGGCAGGGAGTTTGCAGAGAGCGGTAGCGGGTGGTCCGATGAGAGACACCTTGAGAGAGTTGGCTTTGAGAGCGAATGAGGCAGAGTACTATCAACGCCATTATGAGGATGTGGTGCCTAGGGAGCGTCGAGTGCAGAGTTTCATGCAGTCAAGATCGAGTCGATCTTGAGAGACTGGTTCACGGTCTGAGAGCAGAGGCGTGACGGGGCCTCATAGATAGGATCCACCTAGAGATCCAGGGGCTAGGACATCTATGTCGAGACTGTCTCCCTCAGGAGATAGTCACTCTTGAGAGACATTGTCTCCATTGTATTTTTTATCATTGTTCTTGTTGTACTGGGTATAGATATGATAGATATTGTATATTGATCTTTTGTTGAGATATATATATGACACCATTTTCTTTGATCATGTGATGTGTTATGGATTTATGCTTTTTATATGCTTGTGCTTATTCTATGATGATGCAATGCTTAGATAGATGTATGTGATGTGAATGCATGATGTTATGAGATGTATCTTGAAAATGAGATGTATGATATGCTATGAGATGTATCTTGAAAATGAGATGTATGATATGATATGTTGTAAGATTGTATCTTGATTTGCAACTCATTGTAAAATGACAACTAATTGTAAAATGATATGCAACTAATTGTTTTTGAGCATCCTCATTCTGCATTTATCATCCGATATAGCCACATGTTATTTGCTTTCGATATATATATCATCATTGAGCCTTGATTGATCTTGAGATATGTTGAAAATTTATACAAGCATAATGGTATAATTGAACCATGATGACCTGAGAAAAATTTACATGATGTTTGATTTTGCAAGATAGCACAAGCGTCAAGGTATAATTGAACCAGGACGACCCGAGTGCGGATTGCATATAAACAGACAAGATTAAACCATTTGTATGCGTAAAGTAGAATCATTTCTTTAGTGATGTGTTGTGAATCACGTCTCGAGACAAGTATTTACACATTACAAATGATCGCCTCACAGACAAAAAACTAACAAAATATTGGAGTTTCTCGATGTTTCTCTAGCTTTGAAGCATTATGGAGAAAATATAGAGAATCCAATAATTCAAAAAGTTTAAATGCAAGAATAGTCAAAAATTTATGCAAAATGCAACATGTGATACTTCAGAAAATCATCCATCGTATTTCTTTTGTGATTCCTTGTTTGATCAATCAATGTTTTGCTGTGTGATTTGTGTGAGCCTTTGGTTGTTGGATATGATGTTCTGAGTTTTGCAAATAGTTTTGACGGTTTGAACATGCTACAAGTTTCTAATGGTTATTGTCCATAGCTAAGTGTACCTCTTGATGCGGGTATGTACAGTGATTACCAAGCCATGGTGAGATGTGGTGAAAGGCTAGATGGATAAATCAGGATAGTGACTACGCTAAGTATGTCCTGAATGGATATTTGTGATAAAATGTCGGGCGATGGCCAATAGTGTTTTACTACGGAGATAAGGATATGGATATAGATAGAGGAGTTGTTCTTTCACAATAGCGCTTGTTACCCGGTTTTCACCAGTTGCTTTTATTGTACCTTTTTATTTGTTTTTTGTTGATTTTTTGATTTTTTTTTTACTTTTTCCGTGCATTATACTACTCAAGTGTAGTATTTCTTCAAATGGATGTTGTTAGCTGGTTCGTCGAGCACATCTCCTTCTGAAGTTGTTAGCTAATAAGCACCTGATCCATAGACTGATATGATGACATAGGGACCTAACCAGTTAGGTTCAAATTTCCCTTTTTTTTCTCGATCTTGCTGATTTCTAGGATTTTCCTTGAGTACTGGTCACCAACTTTAAAAATCCGGGGAATGACTTTGTGGTTGTAACTTTTGCACATGCGTTGTTGATATGCTTTGAGATGAGTATAAGCACGCTAGCGTCTTTCATCTAATAGTTCAAGTTCTTGCAGTCGGTTAACTCGATACTCTTCATCTGGGATTAAGCCTTTTAGAGAGACTCTGGGAGATGGAATTTCTACCTCCAGGGGTAAAATAGCTTCTGATCCATATACCAATGAGTATGGCATAACTCCTATAGGTGTGTGGATGCTAGTTCTATATGCCCAAAGTGTTGGATTAAGCTGCACATGCGAATCTTTGCCTCCATCATTCACTGTTTTCTTCAAGATTTTCAGTATTGTTTTGTTAGATGCTTTCGCCTAACCATTCCCCCGTGGGTAGTATGGTGTAGAGAAATGATGTTGAAATTTGAATTTTTCACATAGTTCTCGTACATTTTGGTTTTTGAAAGGTCGTCCATTATCAGTGATGATGGAACTGGGAATACCATATCTGCAAATTAGATAATTAAGGATAAAAGAGGCAAATTGTTTCCCAGTCATTGTGGTCATGGGGACTGCTTCAATCCACTTGGTAAAGTACTATGTTGCAGTTATAATGAACTTGTGTCCATTTGATGAGGAAGGATGAATTTTGTCGACTAAGTCTAGTCCCCACTGACAAAAGGGCCAGGATGTTGTGAATAGTTGTAGTTCCTGTGCTAGTGCATGTATAAGATTGCCATGAATCTGGCATATAGGACACTTTTTTGCAAAGTGATAAGAATTTTTTTCCATTGTAGGCCAGTAGTACCCCATCCTTAGAAGCTTTTTAGCAAGAGTAGTACCACTGGAATGTGTACCACAGATACCTTCGTGAAGCTCATGTAAAGTGGAGTCAGATTCATTACAATCAAGGCAACGAAGAAGAGTACCATCTAGACCTCGACGGTACAAAGTATCAGCAATAAGGGTATAACGGGCAGCTTGTCGGATAAAGTTACATTTTTTGGTTTCGGGACAAGTAAATGGGTAGGATATTGGTCTTAAGATACTCGTATATCATTCCATATAAGGGGGAGTCTGAACCAATTAAGGCGTAGATAACCTGGGATTCCAAGTGGTCATAGGCTGGGGAGAACAGTTGCTCTACCAGAAACTCGTAACGACTCTGTTGTTCTGGAATTTGTAGTAATGAAGCAATAGTAGCCATTGCATCGGCTGCTTTGTTGTTTAATCTTGGTATTTGCTTGAAGGTGATGTGTGCAAAATATTGTTTGAAGTCCTCCACCATTCGCTTATAGGGTAGCAGCTTGTCATCCTTTGTCTGATAGTCATTGTTGATTTGATTGACGACTAATTGTGAGTCTCCGTAGACCTTTAACTCTGTGATTTTCCATTCTACAGCCATTTTGATGCCTATAACCAATGCCTCATATTCAGCCACATTATTTGTGCATTGGAACATAAGCCTATATGATCTTGGTATAGTGTGTCCTTCAGGAGTGATGAATAGAATGCCAGCACCTGAACCATGTTGTGTGTAGGATCCGTCAAAGTATAGGGTCCATTGTTTGGTAGAGATAGCAAGAACGTCCCTGTTTGGAAATTCAATCTCCATAGTTTGTTTTCCCGGTAGTGGTGCTTCTGCTAGTTGATCTACTATTACTTGTCCCTTGATAGCTCTTCGCTCCATATAGTGGATATCAAATTCACTGAGAATCATGACCCATTTAGCCAATCGGCCTGTAAGAGATACCTTGCTGAGTAAATATTTGAGAGGATCAATTTTTGCGACTAGCTTGATTGTGTGAGCTAGCATGTAATGTCGGAACTTTTGGGAGGCGAAGACTACAGCCAAGCAGGCTTTCTCAATAAATGTGTAATTGAGCTCATATCCGTTTAAAGTCCTATTGATGTAGTATATAACTCATTCCTTGCCTTGTTGATCTTCTTGTGCTAACAGTGCCCCCAGAGATTTATCTGTTGTTGAAATGTAGAGAATAAGTGGCTTTCCTGCTATCGATGGTACCAAAATTGGTGGGTTCATCAGATATTGCTTAATTTGATAGAAGGATTCGGCACACTTGGCTTCCCATCTGAGTGGTACATTTTTATGTAGTAAATGATTAAATGGGAGACTTTTATCTGCTAGTTGAGCGATGAATCACCTGATTGATTGGAGTCGTCCTTGTAGCGACCTGAGCTGGCTGATGTTCTTTAGTGGTGGCATCTCCATAATGGCTTGTACCTTTGCTGGATCCACTTCAATTCCCTTGGTTGAGACTATGTAGCCTAGTAACTTGCTTGATGTAACCCCAAAGACACACTTCTTAGGGTTGAGCCTGACTTGGAATTTCTCCAATCGATCAAAAATACTTGCTAATATGCTTAGGTGTTCCGCTCTGGTGAAGGATTTAGCTAGTAAATCATCCACATAGTCTTCCATGAAGGTATGCATCATGTCATGGAATATTGTTGTCATGGCTCTTTGATAAGTTTCCCCTGCATTCTTTAAGCCAAAAGGCATGACGTTCCAACAGTATGTTCCCCAAGGACAGGTGAATGTTGTTTTATCTTGATCCTCTGGAGCAATCTTGATTTGGTTATATCCTGAAAAATCGTCCATTAGTGATAACATTGCATGGCCTGTTGTGAGGTCTACAATGATGTCAATACTTGGTAAAGGAAAGTCATCCTTTGGATAGGCATTGTTGACATCTCTAAAATCTATGCATATTCTGATACTACCATCTGGTTTTGAAATTGGTACGATGTTGGAAATCCATTCTGCATAGTCGATGGGTCAGATGAATTTGACATCTAATAGTTTCTTTAGTTTAGCTTTGACCATGAGTGCCACATGGGGATTCATTTTTCTCAGTTTTTGCTTAACTAGCTTAGCTCTTGGAGCCATAGACAAGTGATGCATGATTAATTATGGATCAATCCCGAGCATATTTGCGTATGCCCAAGCAAAGTTGATTTGCTTTTCTTTAAAAAATTTGATAAATTCTGATCTTTCTGCTTCTGTCAAAGATTCTGCAAGGTGTATATTCTTGGCTGCTTCTGTAGTACCAATGTCGATTGATTGAGTGGGCTCAATCAATATGGGTGATTGCTCATGAAAATGTTCAGGAAGAGTGTCAAGTCTCCCATCTTTAGGTGCCTTAAAAAGGTTTTCACCCTCAGATGCATCCTTTATTTTTACTTTTTTGTGATCTAGAGCTGCCATTGACTGGTTTTCAGCATCAGATCCTTTATTTGGTTTATTTTTGTGACTGAGAGACTTGGCACTCCCTTGGTTGCAGACATCATTACTTTGTTCACTAGTAGAGCCTATTTTCGGGTTAACAATACATAGGTAGTGAATAATAGACTCATTGTTTGGGAAAATTGATATATCATGTATTTCGGGTTCATCCCAGTCGATGAGGTCAGGAAAGACAAGTGGTAAGGAATCATTTGGTGGATCAAGTTCTGTTGCGGTAAGTGTCAGGATAGAGGTTTCATTGTAATTGGTTCGGGTGCTAAAGAAGTCCAGGATTCCGTCGAGGTCTTCGATGGTATCATCCTCCGTATAGACTTGTTCATAATGTTTATGCTCGCTTTCCTTAGCGTCATAGATATTCTGTGGTCCAAATTCAAGTAGTCTAATTTATGTGCTATGTTCTTCTTGAGAAAGGGATATAGAACTAGTATTTTCAGCGGTATTTTCAGTAGCATTTGAGCAGCTACCCCATTCATATTCATTGGAATCAGTCTTAGAGTTATCATCCGAGATCTTTTCAGTGTTGTAAACAGGTATGTTGAACGGTGAAAATAGATCTTTGATAATTGACACTATTTTGCTGGCTTTTTCTGATTCTGCGTCAGATCCTGCTTCTATTTTTTGCATTTGTTCATAGACTGTTTCTTCCCGGGGAGGAATGATGTTGCCCTAAGGTGATTCTGCTTTGTTGGATATTTGTTCATGAATATGAGCTACTATTGTAGATGTTGCCTTCTTGTGAATGATGGGCTTCTCCTGATGTTGCTTCTTTTCTTGATGTTCACGTTCCTTACAGATTATCTCTGCTGACTCAAATAGTGCTTCTTGCCAGGATTCTTCTTTGTACTTCTTCTTTGCTTTCCACTGAGGTTTTTGATATTTGCATGGTATTTTCTTTGGTAGTAGAGTAAATTCAAAGCCTAATCCTTTTTTGTCTTAACCAAATTGTGGAGGATCCAATGGTTCTGTGACACCTTCCTGACGCTTACCAATAGGTCCTTTGCCATTGTATCCGATTTGTTGCATGATTAAGTAGCCTTTTCCATATAGGTGTGTGGGTATAGCTACTTCCACAGTAGCTGCTCTATCTTCTTCCTCATCTTTGTATAGCCAACTAAGGATATCCTTTTCCTCAGATTCATGTGCTAAAGTGTCGAGTTGAATGAATGTGCCATCGAACTTGGTGATGGGCTGAGTTGCTTGATGTGTTGATGTTATAGGTAACCCATGAGATATAGGTGATGTGGGTAAGCTGGTCAAACACATGGGTTCCAAAGAGTATTCTCCCATGCCTTGATCTTTGATTTTCATTTTCTGCTTGAAATCTCCAAGTAATGATTTAGACTTCTCTTGTTGAAAATCTGGTTCTGAGGGATTTTGTTTCTCTCTATTATGCGGAACCAAACTGTCCTGGGCTGCCCCCATTGCATTACAATGTTGAAATGGATTGTGATCAGTAGATATAGAAACCTCCTGCCCATTATAGGGGAATTTGACACACTGGTGATATGTGGAGGGTGCTGCTTGCATTTCATGTATCCAGGGTCGACCCAATAAGATATTGTATGTGAGGTCTATGTCTAAGACCTAGCACATAGTATCTCTTTGTATTGGTTTGACTTGAATCGACAACACCACTCCTCCTTTAGAGGATCTTTCTTCATCATCATATGTCTTTATAGTAATCTTTTTGCATGGATCAATAGACTCCTCTGAGAAGCCTAATGCACAGATAAGTTTTAAGGTACATATATTAAGCCCAACTCCTCCATCTATCAATACTCATTTCACTCGGTGTTTATAGACGATGACTTCGATATGGAGAGGAGTGTTATGTGGATGACTTAATGAGATATTATCATGCTTCGAAAAAGTGAGATTATGAGGCCCTGTCATATGAGCAACCATGGCTTGGAATTTGTTAGCATCCAGATCTTGAGGTACATTTGTTTCTAATAACGCTTGCTCCAATATGTCTTTGTGTTTTGGCGAAAGTTTCAGTAACTCCAGTATAGATATTTGAGCAAGAGTTTTGCACAGTTGGCTGACTAGATCATATTGAATTTTGGGTATAGCGTTTGTTGTTGACGTATGTCCCTTCATGACATATTTTTGAGCTCTTGTTGTTACGTTGACAGATTCATGATCACGTTGATCTTGGATTGTGATGACATTGACTTGATTGTCTTTAGCTGATATATGATTGATGGTGTTATTGTAGATGTGATTGACACGAGCTCCACGTGTATCGTTCGAGGTGGAAGCTCCATCTTTGTTGTAGTTTGGAAGAGGATTCTTAAAGGCTCCATGGTCACCATTTGTCTTGAGACCATCTACTGTTAAATCACCTCTATCAATCATGTCTTGAGCAATGTTTTTCACTCTCATGCAATCATTTGTTTGATGGCCTTTGTTGCGATGAAAATCACAAAAGTGCGAGTCATTCCACCAAGGTGGTTTGATTTGTGGTTCATAATTGTTGATTGCTGGTAAAGAGATAATTTTGTTTGCTAGGAGTTCTCTGAATGCTGACTCTAGTGATTGTCCCAGTGGTGTGTAGACACGTTTTTGGAAATTGTTGGTGCCACCTCGTGAATTGTTATTAGGTCCTCAATTTGCGTGCTTGTTTTGAGCATTGTTGGTGTTGTTTGTGTTGGGTTGACCTTGATTGGTATTTGGTGCGTATGTGTTAGTGTCTGGGTTAGTACCTTTGGGATTCTTTGTAGCTTGAGGATTTCCTGATAAGGTGAGCACGGGTTGTTTAGATTTTGGATCATGTGGTTCATTGCCTCCTTCATTTCCATTGTTCTTATTTCTGGTCCAGGATCTAGATTTGTCTAAGTTGTTATTGTTTTGGTTATTGTAGTTTGATGAACTTGTTCCTTCTTTGAAGAATTTGAGCATTCCTTTCTTGACACATGCTTCTTCTACTTGAATGTCATTTTCAATTAGTTTAGCGAAAGACGGTATGCATTGGAGCTTGAGCCTGTAACTCATCTCACTATTCAAGTTATCGATGAAAATTTCCATTTTCTCCTTTTCAGGAATATCTCGAGGATATCGTGAAACCATACGCCGCCAACATTGAAGGAATACCATGAATGTTTCATTGTTTTTCTGTTTCGTATTACAGACATCTAGCATGGTAATCATGTTGAATGTTATAGGAATATTGAGTTATGAATTTGTTGACTAGTTCATCAAATGATCTGACAGGAGGTGTGATTTTGGATAACCATTCCATTGTTTGTCCTCCCAAACTTCTCGGGAATAACCTCATTAGATAGGTGTCATCATGAGAAAATTCAAGACTCATGGTGCATAATTCTCGAACATGATCATGAGGATCACTTTTCCCATTGTATTTGTCAAATTTTGGAACGTCCAAGTTTGGAGGAAAAGGGACCATGTGCAATCTTCTGTTAAAAGGATAAGGACAAATTTCATTTAGTGAATACCGCACTGTTGTCCCTTGTTGCATGGCGTGCATTTGTCTTTGTAACATTTGCATTTATTGAGTAAGTTCAACCAAAGGCGCATTGTTTTTTCGAGGGAAGACTTCTTCCTTTGCATTAATCCTGGGTTGAAATGGTGTATGGAATGGTATATTTTGCTCAGGGATGTTTTGCCCTGGTGTATGTTGTTCCGGTATGTTTTGTTTAGGAATATCTTGCTCAGGGTCGCATGCTTCCCCTTCTCATTGTTGTTCTTGATACTCGTAATGTTGAGATCTTGTTCTAAACATGTCTGTGTCAAAGTCTTCAGGAAGTTTAACCCCTTTGCTTGTAAGCATGAGTAGGTATTTTTCCTTGTCATTTTCCATGAGTCTTTCCACAAGTTTTTGAAATGAAGCACACTCTTGGCATTCCTGAAGAAGTTCCTCAAAAATTTCGGCGTCCTCTAGACTCGGATGCTCGAAAGGATTTGATAATCTCCGATTCATGCTGGATTCTGATTGCATTTCACTTTGTTTATTTTGTTGAGAGCGAGTAACAACAAGCATCTAGTAGAAGCTTTCTGTGATAAAGGGGATAAAATCCTCTTCGATGTGTTGCTCAGGGGTTGGTGGTTCAAATCGGGGTATGTTGTAAGTGATGCACTCGTCGGGAAAGAATGCAGGATTGATCTTTCCTCCTCGGTTTATGATTTGACTGAATGCGGATTTTTTACAATATGCCCTAGTCTTCAAAGGCTCCTTGTCAAATTCGTTGGATTTGTTCTGGATATAAAGTTTGACGTGATGAAAAAATGTGTGATGAGATTTGAAGAGTTGACGATTGATGTATACAAATTTATTTCTTTTGATAAATTTGGAAAAATTTGGTTGTTGTTTCTTCAACGTGGTGTTACGATAAATATTCTTTCTTCTCAGAATATGAGGATTAGTCATGCATAAGTGATTAATGGTTTCCTTTGAGTTGTTTTGGATTTAGTTTATCTTGTTTCGAAGACTGAAGTTTTACTTTATCAAAGTGAAGGTTTAGATGCCCCCTCATGATAAAGTGTGTCAAATGATATGGATAAAGTTTCCCGATATGGAAACTTGATTTAACAATCTGAATTTTTTGAACAAGTGTTTTTGGGATAAAATCCGTGAGATGATAAAGGACCTATTTGTCACTTGTGATGATGTTTTCCGATTTTGATAGGATAGATATGTTTATCGTGCAACCAGTTTTGGATGTTTGAACAACTTTTGTTTGACTAGAAATTTGCTCTAGAAATAGCTTTTAATGTTCTGTTTCTGATACTCTGTTTTGACGAAAATGAAGCTGATGAAAGGAGGTTTTCAAAAAAAAATTCAAAAATTTTCAAATTTATCTCTGTTCTGCCCCCTGTTTTTCTATTTTTTATTACACGCTAGAGCAGAGACAGGATGCGCTATAGAAAGTTTTTAATGAGCTAAGGAAAAGACCACATGCGTTAGGCTGCCCCCGGCTACGAGCTAACTGGTTTAGACTATTTATTTTTGCTTTCTGTTTTACTCAAAAAGTCATGCACTAGTATGGGCCTGCTAAGTGCTAACTGATCAACTCTATGCACTAGTTTTTTAATCCTACGCGCTAGACTATTCTTAAAACGCGCTAAGTTACGACTGTGAGTTTTGGATTCTTGGTAAAGCGTTACCGTTAAGACTTGACACGCTAAAGTTCAGTTTTAATGCGCTAAAAGATAGTTCACATGTGCTAAAAGGTTGTTCTTACGCGCTAGACTGCCCTGATATATTGATTTGGTTGTTTTCTACGATTTTTGGATCTTTGTTTTGAATTTTTCAGTGTTGACAGATGATTTTCTGAGGTAACAAATGAAAGCACAGCACTAAAGAGACAAACATTTTGCTTAATCTAACAATAAGTGTACGTTCTGCGAGGATGTGTTCAAATCCCCAATGTTTTAACAAGTTTGGATACAAATAATACACTTCAAGAAGACTCTTTATTCAAAGGTCATAAGTAATATCATAGCCCACTAGTCTTGATACTCCGTCAGCTCAAACAGTCGTGTCACCTCCTAGGAGGCGCCCTTTTTTTGCCTTTTGCCAGAAATTAACTCAAAGTGAATTGCTTCACAATCGAGTAGTTATCTTGGGAGATATATGGTGAGTAATCTTGGGGGTGGATTCTTCCCCACCCTTGCACTATGATATTACAAATGTCTAGTTACTGACTTAGCTCAAGGTTTCTATTTCTAAGGTTCGTAATCAGGCTTCCTGTTCAACCGTCAGTGATAAACTCCCTCAGGAAGCTTCCCAACCTTTAGAACAAAGGCTTTATATATCTTAAGGATACTGGGGGAATGCTAATCATTGCGCGCAACCATTGAAAAGGACTTTCATCACTTTCCACTTTTGATTATAGTGGGTTGGAACACTTGGCATCAAAGTCGTTTCCCACTTAGGTCGTTCCTTTCACACTGGCCACGAATGGCTTTAAGAGTTTTTCAACCCCTCGGGAAGGCAGGCCTGCTAAAGGATGTAAATACTATAAATGACTGAAAGCGTAAGAGTAGTCTGGCTTTTTGATCACCTAGTTAAGGGGAGAGCATATACCTTCTACTTTCGAGACAAGGTAATCAAGTTGTTCTTTTTATCCTTTCAATTCAGTGATTTTCTAAAATCTATATGGAGATGTTGCTCCACAAAAATATGGTGTTTATTTTACCCTTTCAAGGCAATGATTTTCTACTCTATGGAAAGAAATGGTCAACAAAGTAAATTCGATGTTTGGTCAACAAAACAAAAGCGATCAAATGGGGAAGATCTTCCCTCTTTTAGTTGTAACTGACTTTTGTGACTTGGTGTGATTCTTTACTGTGCCCAAATTTAAAGATAGATCCTTTTATGCACCAAAGGATGGTGAAATTCTTTTTTTAAGCCCTTTGCAAAATGAAAGTTTGTCTTGTTCTTTTTAAAGCCCAAATTAAGAATTTTCCTCCTAGAAAAGCAAGAAAAGATTTTTGATTTGTGGTTCTTTTTAGGTACCCAAATGAAATATGAGTTCAATTTTAAGAAAATTAAAAGAAGTTCAAATTTTAAACTAACTTAACTAAGTTAGTAAAAACTCTAACTATCTTAATGGTCCTAAAACTGAGCTCCTATCTGCAATAAAATCGTTAGAACCTTGCAAAATAACAAGCAAAAAGGTTAAATAACTCGTGGACTTCAACAAGTCTAATTTTACCCTTGGTTACAGATTTTAGTTTTTGCCTTTGTTCGTGATGTGCTACAGAACAAACTGTATGCGCTACAATATAACAGTGATGCGCTACAAGATGACAGCGATGCGCTATGTTGTTTCCAGGATGCGCTAGGATGGTTTCCGGATGCGCTACTCTGTTTTTCTCTCACGTCGAGACCTATAGGAAAATGTTAGTGGGATAATGCGCTATGGTAAAGACTACATGCGCTATTAAATAGATCCAACGTGCTAAACAGTAAGCGAGATGCACTAGACTGTTAACCAGATGCGCTAGGGAATGTTTCCCACGTGTTGTTTCCTATTTCTCGCGTACCTGCAAAAGGGGTTACCTAACTTTATTGGGGCACAAAAACGACGCAAATTCAAAAACTAATTTGATATATGGGGTCGGGCCCCATGGTGGGCACCAGAAATGTGTGCGGGAAAAGCGGGTCAGTAGAACTTAAAATGTGAAAAATGAAGCCTAAGGAGCCTTGTCCACACACCCATAGGACTTCTTGGTGCAAGTTATGGAGTCATGAAGAATGACTCAACTTTCCAAGGTTGGTTCCATGGTTCTCTATCTCACAAGGTCCCTCAAACCAATGTCTTTGGTCTCAGATCACTAAGCAAAGTGGTTTAGGGATGACTAATGCAAGAATGAGGGATGATTTAATTGATTTTATTATGAGATGCATCCTAAGCTATGCATGATCTTACAAATACAATAAACTAGATTATAAGATGACAAGATTAGTAGCAAGACTATCCTAGTATGATATACTAGTCTATGATTAAGCTAAATGATAAGGAAAATACTCTAAACATGCATATTTAGATTAATTCCTATTTAAAAGAGAGGCTAAATGATGAGCACAAATGATATATTAAATCTTGGATGGATTTGAGTACAAGTATGATGCTAAAGATTTGGATCCCTTAAAATGGAGGATGGGGAGCTCTATTTATAATAAAAATAGGACAATGGATGGCCAGGATTGAAAGAGTTAATCAAGGGTTGAGTTTGAAAGATGGGAATCCATGTTTGCAATTTGCACCAATGAAATGGTGACAATTGTCAACAAAGGTTGGGTTGAGAAGAGAGGTAGGAAGCATTAAATGCTTGAGAAGACATGATGGTTACCTTAGGAGGTAAGGGTTAAGGTTAGGTTAGGGTTATCCAATGGATAAAGGTTTTACCCAAAGGATAAACTCTTGTGCAAAGGATTAAGGACTAACCATGGTCAAAGCAATAAATGCTTGATGAGACCCTTGGGTTACATCGAGGTTAAGTTTAAAAAAAGTCTTTAGTCATGCAAGAGGATTGAGTTAACCATTAATGGTTTGGAAGAGAAAGTTGTTGGAGACTTGAAGCCTTTAATGGTTATCAAATACTTTGAGGGTTTGAGAAGTGACTTCCTCTTGCTTAGGGATGTGACAATATTTAGGAGATGGGTTAGGCTAATTTAGAAGTGATTAGAAGAATCTAGAAGAGGGTTTAGGATGCAAGTGGGAGATGTAGGAAAATGCAAGTGGGTGAGAGATAATAGGTTTAATTAAAATAAATTGTTTTATTTTAAATTGGTTGCAAGTGGAGATTTTTAAATAAATTAGATTTATTTAATTGGGATTCCCTGTTTAATTAAATGTAAATTTAATTAAAAGGTTTCGAAGAATAGATTTAATTAAATAAAATAATTTATTCAATTAAATGACCTAAAAGGGGTCAATTGAATTTAATTAAATAAATTGAGTAATTTACTTAATTAAATAGAGGAATGTGGATAATTTAATTAAATTAGATTTAATTAAATAGAGAAATGAACATAAAATATTCATTTAGAAATATAGTCATTTTTATACGTCTACAGTAGTCACATAAATCTATCCATTTTATTTAAATGAATATTTGATATTTATTTGATTAAAAATCCACTAGCCATCAGTTAATTAAATTAATATTTAATTAATTCATCTTCAAACATTCTCAATTAATTCATTCAACCAAATTCACACTTAATTAAATGAATAAATTCTATTTATTCAATTTAATCCTCTTTCCTCTTTTAAATAAATTAAATAAAACATTTATTTAAATCATAAATCCCCCCCACTTGCATTTTCCTACAAATGCAAATTGCAACCACAAGTTGAAATAAATTAATTTTATTTTAATTAAAATCCTATTTTCACTCACCCACCAAATCAACTTGCACTCCTAAACCCCCTTTTAGATTCTTCTAAACCCTTCCTAATTAACCTAATTCATCCCCTAAATATTGTCACGTTCCTAAGCAACTTGGAGTCACTTCTCAAAGACTTCAAAGTCTTTGAAAAACATTTAATACTTTGTGTGTTCAACAATTTAACCTCTGAGGTCTTCCAAACCACTTATGGCTCTTACATGACCATTTATGGTTAACCCCTAACTCAACCTTCATGTGACTCATGTGTCTCCTCAAGCATTTATTGTTTTGACCATGGTTATCCCTTTTACCTTTGCACAAGAGTTTATACATTGGATAAAAGCTTTATTCTTTGAATAAAGAATTTATTCACTCAACCCAACCTTGACCTTAGCTCCCAACTTAACCTTGAGGTCATGTCAAGCATTTAATGTTTATTCCCTCTCCTCTCAACCTATCTCATATTGACACTTGTCATCCTGGGATTGGGTTGAAAGCTATCACATGGATTGAATATCATTCAATCCTGACCCTTGTTGAGATTACTCAATCTCAACCATCCATTGCTCCATTTTTTCTATAAATAGAGCCCATTTCTTCATAATCCAGATCTTGAAAACTTGTATGCATCTAAGTTATAGAGAATTTTAGAGAGCATTTAGCATATCTTACTCACATTCACTCTTTTGGTTAAAATTAACAAATAGAACTTAGATAACTCATCCTTATTTGGTTATTAAGCTTGCATTTGCATACTTTTCATAATCATCCACAATCTCGAACCTCCATAAGCATCCATGGTGCAAAAAGCTGCTGAGAGCTACACTAATTTGGAACTTGGAGAGGAGAGGAACAAGGGAGAAGGAGCTAAGAGCATGGTAGAAGGCATTTGGAGATGTCTTCTTGCATTTACATTCATAGTTAAATGCTTTACTTTGTTTTTAGTGTCTCTTTTGGTATGCCTTCTTAGACTAGTTGTTGGTTGATTAACACTAACGTTTGTTTCTTTGTTTTGTGTGTTATACGACCACAGGTTTTAGTCTAACCTTGCCCCATTTTGCAGAGCAACAAGGTTAAATACTTCAGAAGTGTGCTTTGGCTGAGAGGGAGTCTCAACTTCTATGATACATTGTGTTGTATCCTCCAATCTTTGCGGGCAATGCAAGGTGGAACCACCCTTCGCGGGTAATGCAAGGTGGTGTTGTATTCTTCTCTAGGAGAAGTTGAGGTGAAAGACCTCTTCCACCCTCTGCGGGCAATGTAAGGTGGATCCATCCTCTACGGGTATGCATGATGGGTATCATGGAACGAGTCCATGATGTATATTGAATTAACCCTTTGCGGGGATGCATGGTGAATATCATGGAAGGAATCCATGATGTATCTTGGAACCATCTTCTATGGGAATGCATGATGAATATCATGAAAATAGTCCATGAAGCATGGTCATAGTTTAACTTTATTATTCAAGGAATCCTCCCTAGCTAAGAGGGAGTGTTGATTTATAGCTAGGTCAGATTCCTAGCTTGGGCTGACCTAGCTCTCTAAATTGGCCTTTTTGCCATTTATCATCGTGTTGATTGGGCCCTATTTGGGAGATTTATGTTAAATACATGTGTAACATGTTGTGACTTGCGTGTATAACGTGTAAACATTATGTAAAATATGGCTTGGCACCAAAATTATGTAACTTGTAAATAGGTCATGACCTATACTTGTAACTTGTAAAATGAAATTATTTGTTTATATTTTGGCGATAATTTTCATATGATTGATCTAGCAAAGTTAAGGCATTGTAACTCATGTAAAGTCAAGGCAAGTTGAAGCATTTCACATAGATTTGAATTATCTTGAAGATCAACGAGTCCTTCTGCAATATCAGTGATTCTTCCTTGGAGGTCAGTGAATCTATCCAAGGCTCAACAAATACATATTGAAGGACAACAACATATCTTGAGATTTGCAAAATCTATAAGAAGAGAAGCAATCAATAGAGCAGCGATCAGACATTGGACATAAACAACGAATGTCATCTCAGTTGAGTGAGTTCATCCAATGTGCAACTCTAGAGACCTCTGATCAAGTATTCCCTACTTGGTGGTGAATTCTAAGTAAAGGATATCTTCCCTAGAGGCTGCCCTATATGTGATTGGGATTTGGTCAAGTTCTCATCAGAACTTGTAATTCAGATAAGTTGATTTTCTCAAGCCCTAGGTGGGTGTACTTGTAATTAGTTACATTCTGACATTAATATAATCAATAGTGTTGTTGGGTTTTTCCTCCAAGAGGGAGGTTTTCCTAGGGTATTGTTGTGTTCTTGTGTGTTTCTCTTATGCATTTACTCTCAGTCTGATTGCTAAAATTAACATGGTATCAGAGCCTACTGAGGGGTGTGATCTGACCCAAACTACTATTCAAATTGCAATTGTCATAAATACACAACCTATCATCATTGGTGCAATCTGATCTTTATTTCTATTTTTGTTGATTTCTTCATACTGTCACAAGGATGTGAAACTACTATTAGTGCTTTCTTATTGGTCAACTGGTTATCATATTGATTAGTATTCAGCTTTGAGATCTTCCAATAGTTATCGTGGCATTATTTATCACTAGATTTTTTTCGTCCTACTATCTTGATGACTAAATTTGGTATTGTCAATATTTTTCTGAGGGTTTCAAGACCTAATTGAGCATCATTAATCAAATCAGTTTCTGCATCTATGCAATTCATTGTATGAGTGTTTACTTTGAATTCATTTTAGTCTGTGATAAACTAAATAAATTCAAGATTGTATTTTCTCTTGGTTGCTTTTATATCATTGGAGTAGATTTTATGTAATATATATATTTGTGTGTGTATGGATGTACCCGTACCCACTTTTTTTTGCTAATTCCATGAATCTGTATCCGTATGCATACCCAAATCGGTAACTTAGGTGTTAAATTATCTAAAAGCCATCTTGTCTCATGTATGACCTATGAGGGGCTTCTAACTGATGAAATTATCCTCAAAACTCCACCTTTTCCGGCCTCAAAATGATGATAAACTTAGAAATACACATTTTCTTTAAAAACTAATGCCTGAACTAATGAATGATACTAAGAACTTGCATTCTAACTTGAAGTTCACTTAACTGAAACTCCCACCCTTTAGTCATTTCCATGTGCTTGTTTATGATAGTCCAATCTACTAAAAAATACTATCATGACTGCACTTTCATTTCTCATAGAAGGTGATCATATCTCCATGTTGCATTGTCTAATCTCAAAATTACTGTCATGTGCCTTTGTATTTAGAACCCGATTTCGATCACAATACTTATTCTTCACTCCTCATTACTGGTCTGCAACACTGTATCACCATTGTACTGAGCCTCTGTGTATGCCTTATGACTATTACATCTTTGAATGTCTTTGAGTTCTTTTTTTTCTTTGATATACTTGATCTTCTTATCTCTCTATGACTGTACTTTGTCTTTGATTTGCTCTGTGACAAGGCTTTTATGGACTACAATTGGCATTGATGGAATCTCCTTGTATTGCCCTTAAGTTTGGAGCCTTGAAATGGAGTGTACGCCTTATGATGGCACTATCTACTTTGTGTTCTACAATATTCTCTTGTCTCCAACTCAGATGATTATCTTTTATGACTAGATATATCTTTGTAAGTGCTTTCTTTGTTAATCATTATATCCTTGACCTATGTATGCCTAAGACTGAAATATTGTTCTTGATAGTCTTGTTGCTCACTATTTTGCAGAGTTTTCCTTAGGCACGTGCACTATCACATGTTGCCCTTTAACAAGGTCTAGGACTATACCTAACCCTACACTGTTATCCATGACTGCATACTGAGTTCTAGGTCTCTATCTTTATAATATCCTCTTTTGATGGTATTTTTAAACAATAATATGACTATTTATGAATGCTTTATGTACTAGCTGCAAGACATTTTTGGCATTTACTATTATGATTCCTTATGATAAGTCTTCTCATGTATTCTTGTAGCTATTTCATCTTTATCTTCTTGATAATGAAGTACCTACTACGCTTAATCCTTTGTAAGCTCACTAATATTAATACTGCTGATATTAATCCTTTGTAATCGGCAAAAGTCAACTCAATGGTAACACTACAAGTAGAAGTATGTGATCGGGATAGCATACATCGTTTAAGTCCATCGACATAACACACACTAGCGGCAATGGATAAATCTTGTCTTTCCAATAGCCGATGAGGCTATCGGTAAGACTTATCCTAATGGACACTAGCAAAAAGTAAAATGCATCGGCAAAGGTTACGACGATAAAGGGTCATCGGTGTAGATAAAAGCAGTCAAGATTTTTTTTTTGTTTTAAATGTTGGGGAAGGTCGGAATTTCAACGAACACCACAAGACAACCAACGATGCTGCAATACCTGTGAAGACAAAAACGTCGCAGGATGTAGCCTCGTCCATCATCGCAATCATCAAAATTCTGACATCTCCTTGAAGATGGTCCACCAGTAGAACACACACTAGTGACAATGGAGAAATCATGTCTTACCGATAGCCGATGAGGCTATCGGGAAGACTTATCTCGATGGACAGTGGCAAAAGTAAAATGCATCGGCAAAGGTTACGACAATAAAGGGTCATCGACAAAGGTTACGATGATAAAGGATGCAACGAGGTCAGAATTTCGATGTGAATCCCATTGTCGAAATCATCGACGAAAAAATAGCGACGAGGATTTTCTCCCCGAATACGTCTAAATTCCGATGTTTAGTTGTTTGAGTTCTGACGAACGCTCATTGGAAAACTGCTCCAAATGTACTAGTGTGGCATGGACTAGCAAGAAACAAACTTGTGTTTCTCAATCTACAATTGAAGTAGAGTATGTAGCTGCATCCATGAATTGCATGCAATCAAAATGGATGAGACATGTGCTAGAAGGATTCAAGATAGATATGCCTTGACTAGTGACTATCTATTGTGACAATACAAGTGCAATAAACATTTCTAAGGATCATGTACTTCATTCTAGAACCAAGCACATTGAATTTAAGTATCATTTCCTAAGGGAAAGAGTTCAAGAAAAGAGGTGAAGATGGAATATGTGAAGAGTAAAGATCAGTTAGTTGATATCTTTACTAAGCCCTTACCAAAGGCTACCTTTGAGTTTCTTAGAGGTAAACTAGGGGTTAGACCCCTACACTAGAAGAACTAGAATGATGGAGATCCATCAATCCTGTGGATTTCATATTTATTTTTCACTAAGGATTGATGAAGGTGCGGGCTACTCCTTTGGGGGAGCAAGTTTGATGTAAAGTTCTGATTTAATGCTCTGTTATAATTTTTCTGATTTGAGTAGTGGTGATGATGGAAGAGGCAACAACATAATTGAAGACAAGTGATGCATTTACATCTTTGGCATTTTTTTCAAAGGGGGAGAAGAATAGAAATCAGATATGGCATATATGGGACAAGAAAAGAAATCAGATATGGAAGTTGAAGATCAGATTGAGAGAAGAATTGGTTAAGGGGGAGATGACAAAAGGAGAAGAATCGAAAGATGATGTTATACCAGCAAGCAAGTTGTTGATGATGATGATACTCTGATTGTATATCTAATTAGTGTTGCTATCAATGCCAAAGGGGGAGATTGTTGGCATTTGGCGTAACTGATGCAGATGCAGGTGATACAGTTGAAGTCTAATGACTGCACCGGTAAAGGATAGAAGTCTATTTGTGATGAAGAGATTGAGATTCTATGATGAGATGACATAATAAATTATTTGTGTTGTCAATGATGGAAAATGATGTCAACTAATGTTCCTGGTGTTTTGTTTTGTCATCTAAGTGATTTGGTTTACCGAAAGACAGGGTTTACTGACAAAGAGTTGAAGTCCGTGAGATAGGATTTTAACCAGTAAAATAGAGATGTTTTGATTGAATCCAATGATCGGCGATGATTGGTGATTTGAGGTTTGGACGGTGAACTTGTATCATGGAAAGATATATCTGACCAAAACCAGAACTTGTGATGATTACTAGAAGGCATGTTTCAAATTTCTGATGAAGTTTTGCTAAGGTTTTAGTAGGGTTTAAGACCGGTGAATAAATCATCAAACCGGTAATGATTTGTGTTATGATGGTGATCCACAAAGAGTCTACATGAAGTTGGTAACACGAAACAACCCACATGAAATAATTTGATTGTTGTTTGGGCACGATTCAAGGAAGAATTTCTTGGGAACCAGTGAAATGCTTAGTAGAGTGTTTTGATGGTTTGACTTTGGTACAGATCGGATTTTTGTGATGGGTTACGATCAACCAATGGTTGATATTACATTTTAATTTTTTATAATGATCTTTATATTGATCTGTGATGATCTCCTATGATTTGAATTGTAAATTCATGATGTAATTAGGTTTTGTGGCTGACCTAGTTGAGATGGCTATTTAGGATGACACAGTTGATGTTTTTCGTGTTGTTGGTCTTAAAGAATGTGTTAAGTCATCCAAGTGAAGTGTGAGATCTGCCTGAGAGTTGCAGAGTGTTGTGTATAACTAGATTTGATCACACGAGAAAAGAAGTGCAAGTAATAGATCATTTTCTTATTGTTGTTCCCTAACAGTTGCAACAGGTTAAATCCCTTAACCGGGTAGGTCCTAATAGGCCTTAAACATTTAAGTCCCCTAACAAGATAGCTCTCAAAAGAGTGTTAAATCCTCTCATGAGGTTGATCCTAATAGATCATCAAGCTCCTAACCGGCCTGCTAGGCAAATCCCTTAACCGAGTGAAACCTAACAGGGTCTACCAAAGAGGTTATTAGATGTGATTAAAGAAGTTGAGATATTTGTTAAATGGTTTCAGATCTTATATAAGTTTGATTTTGGATTCAAAGTTGCAATTGGTCTTAATACTGATTCACCCCCCTCTCAGTATTAACCGGATCCTCATAGGATTAACAAATTCCCACCTTGAGGAGGTCCACAAGGAAACAAAATCTAGTTGACAAATATAGCCCATTATATTTCCACTATGTATTTCTTTGTTGAGTATTGAAGATGAACCTATATCTTTTAGGGTGGATCTCTCTTTGAAAGAAAGTAAGTCTTGGTTGTAGGTCATGAAGGAGGAGATGATGACCTTGGAAAGTTGTGACACATGAGATCTTATTACTTTTCCCAAAGGAAAGAAACCCATTGGATGCAAGTGAGTATTTATAAAAAAGTTTGGAGAAAATGGTTAATTAGAGTGGTAAAGATCATACTAGTGGTCAAGGGCTACTCCTAGAGAGAGGGAGTTGATTTTGGTGGCATTTTCTCTCTTGTTGCTGAATTGAATTTTATTAGATTCCTATTGTGTAAATTGCTGCTACTTGTGATTTTGACATACAGAAAATGGATGTTAACATTACTTTCTTGCATGGGGATATTGAGGAGAAATTTATGTGATGACCTGATAATTTTGTTCAATTATTTTGCATTGAAGTTTGATTATATGTGGAGTGAGGAGGATTATTCTATTTATATTAAGCTTATTGGTGATCAAATACTAATTAGTGCCTTGCATGTTGATGACATGTTGTTTATCAGTAATAACAAGGTGATGATTAAAGAACTCAAGGATCAACTTTTTGGGACATTTGATATGAAGGAATTGGGGCTCTAAAATATATTCATGGGTTGGAGATCAACAAAGATCAAGTTCATAGAAAGCTTTGGTTAAATCGGAGTATGTTGATACTATTTTGTAGAGGTTTAATAAATATGACTATAAGCTAGTTATTGTTCTGTTTTTAATTGGTACTGAGTTGAGTTTAGACATGTGTCCTAGTATTGATGATTTTTAGGATACATCCAAGGTTCCTTATTTTAGCGGCATTGTGAGTTTGATGTATGTAATAGTTTGCAATAGACCAGATATAGCTTGAGCAGTAGGAATTCTAAGAAGGTTTGTGTCTAATGCTAGTAAAAAGCATTAGAATTTTTATTATGACGACGTTTAGATATTTATGAGGTAATTTTGATTACTATTTGCTTTATCTTGGTACTGATGATGTGGTTAGGTCATTGAACATACAAAGATTTGTCGATGCAAATTGGGCAAGTGACTTGGCTAGTCAGAGGTCTACTAGTGGCTATGCATTTACTTTGTTTGGAGGAGCAGTGAGTTGGATGAGTAATCTATGAATCCTACAATCAATTTGTCCACCATTGAAGTAGAGTATACAACTACTACGCATGCCTTTAAGGAGGTAGTATGGTTACAAATATTCGATATCTGTGCCAATTTTGTTTGTAGGATTGTGAGGATCAAATGTGACTATTAGAGTGCTATTTGTTTGTCCAATAATCCTATGCATAATGCTCATACTAAGCATGTTGATGTTAAATATCACTTTGTTTGAGAAATGGTTGAGAATGGTGTGGTCTTGATAGAGAAGTTTGACACTTTGGATAATGTTGCAAATTCTTTTATCCAGTGACTAAAAAAAAGTTATATTGGTGTGGGAAGACCATGGGCCTTGATTATTGTATTTAATTTTATTAATTTATGCATACCTTAGATGTAATTGTAATGTATAGTGTCAAGTGAGATAATGTTAGAATATGGTGAGATTAATCTTGCAAATCCTATGTCATTAATGTGTCTCCATGTTCCTTGGAGAGTGTTCTATAGGATATGAGAGAAAAACATTTAATATTTGTACTTTATGACAAATTGTAATTGCATTTTTAAGAGGTGAAAATGCATTGGTGATAAGAATAAGTCAAAATGGATATGATTCCCTCTTTTAGGTATCCACTTTAGGGATATGAATAGGCATGCTTTTGGTGCCCAAACATGGAAGGTGAAAGGTTGTTCGTTGGGTGATATAAATATTCACTGAGGAGTTACAAAGCATTCGAGAAAATAAAGCTTTAAGTGGCTATGGATTATACATCTATGGTGGAGGTATTTGAAGGAAATTAATATTTTATTATGTTTTATAGTTGTCCACTTTCTTAGGTGTGGGTTTTTGCAAGTGTTTTTCTACCTCTAGTTCAAGTTACCACTATGGTTTTTCTCCCTTAGTTTGTTATAGATTGGAGTGATGACATAGTATTTTTGTATTGTTCATTTGTAGGTATCTAGGTGCTACTGAGTTTGGTTGGATAATTAAAGTGAAGTGAAGTTTATTGTTGTATAATTCCTTTTTGAATAGTAATGATATGCAAAGAAATGAGATTGTGGGTGTATGAATGCAAGATAAGCTCTCAAATCCCCTTGAATAACATTGGAACATGAATAGGTTCAACTACAATTCTAATAAGAGAGTTGAACATTGGGTATTCTATTCCTTTGTTGCAATAAAATTGAGATTGTGAAGTGTGTGCATGAGATCTAGGAGTTAATGATGATAAACTAATTGATTTCAACAATTTATACAACAAATATAGAAAAAAATAACAAACATAGGAAGTTAGATCTAGAATATAGATACAAAAAGGAGCTTCGATCTAAAATCAAGAGTAGAAAGTGTTAGACATGAGGGTTGGGCACCCTAGCTCAAAGGTGCCTTAAACTAAAGACAATGAGAAGGAATGTATTCAGGAGGCTTTGAAAAATTGTCTAGAAAACCAACCTAGAACAATAGGACGGAATTCAATGAATTAGTCCAAGGTTTTTCACCTGTTTGAAATTTTCTGCAACCTATAACTATTTTCTCTACACTCTTATAACACTTTCATTATTGGATCTAAAATTGCACACATGAAAAATGGGGAAAAAAGGTTTGTGTTGTATAGAGGCTTGCTTAAGTCAAACCCCATGGTGTTCCCACCTCCATAATAGATTCAATGACTATGGATCTTAAGAAATTCAAGAACATAGTTGCATTCAAAGAGCAAAGAAGTCAAGCATACAACTATTGGACTACAAGAAATATTGGGAGGGGGGGTGAATTAATGTTTCAATAAATCAACAAGATTTCAACAACTTGTGTAAATTGAAACTGATTTGCTTAAGAAAATGCCTCACTGACTGATTTTTATGTCTCACTGACTGAATTATCTCACTGATAGATTTCACAATGCCTCACTGACTATCTAAAATAATTCATATCAACTTTTCTAAATTTACATACAATTTTTCTTCTATGTTTCTTTTCACAACATCTTCTAATCTCACAGCATCTGAGATTTAGAAGCAATGGTATAATATGCCACAATTATTCATATACAATACATCATTGTGAATTTAAAAAAACATACACATTATGATATATTATAGTGCATACTAATGTTCACATACAATATACCATTATGCATATGATGGAAATGCATTGTAATATATTGTAATGAACTCTATTCCAAAACAATGTGTATGTCTGTCAAGAATATTTTCAACTTTGTTTACAATCACAAATTGTATTACATAATAATATCTCTAAGGAACACAAATACAATCTTCTTTTTCAGAATAGCAGTAAAAGTATATCTTCTTGTGCAACTGTGTCATTTCGAACATTCTTACAAAGAATAAAAATACATTCTTACTAAAAAAATGAATTCTTCATTTAACAAGTAACTGGAAGAACGAGTAATATGAGTTTTAACTCGAAAATAAAACCCAACAAAGAACTCAACATAAACCCAAACTAGGGTTAAAAATAATAATATTCTGCTCAACAATCTCGAGTACATAACATACCAGAACTAGGGTTATACATATCAACTTGCATTAAGCCCTAGCAAGGGTTAACATATGCTAAACACAGTCCCTTTTAGAAAAAAATAGTTACCCTCAACTGGCATAGAAGAAAAACCCGTACTAGGGTTCGAAGCTTTAAGAATACATTTACATAGATTTAAAAAAGAAAGCATTCTCACTGTATCAAACAAAACCCCATGCCCTAAGCAAGACCCCATACTAGGTTTACACAAAAGAAAAAAAATGTTTAAACTAGACATAATCTTTCTTTACTAAATAGAAAACTATTAAACCCACAAAGATATATTCACAACATCATCTTGGTTAACAAATTTATCGCTTCTGTTTTATACTCTTTTGCCCATGTCAGTGACAATCTAACCAATAGTTGAGTCGCTTGCAATGGTATTTACAAGTGCTCTCTTCTTGTTTTATAAGGCGCAACTCCCTTTGGATATATATAATGAATATAAACAAAGAGCATGCTTTTCACTAGAAAGCAGAAAAGGAAAACCAACACCTACCCATAACCATGAAAGTAAATGTAGAGGATTGATTTTATAATGAAGCGAATGTAAATAAATGACACAAAGTTTACTTATTCCACGCTCACAAATGATATCCAGTGAAACAAAGAGTAGCAAAACCCTTTAACAAATGATTTAATCGAAATTCAAAGTTTTAGAATTAAATACATACACAGTCCGTTATAGCAGGATGACACTGAAAGCAATTGCAAAGAAACACAGTTCGTTACAATTTAAAGAAAAAGTTCCAAAATTCAAAGATTCAAAAAAATCTTCATAATTCCTTCCATAACCCCCCTCCTCCTCATATGTACTATCATCTATTTATACTAAAAATCCACTTTTTCTGTTTTCAAGAAATGGTTCATTTCACATTAGCCGTCTTTGAAAATGAAGACCTTTAAACATATTTAAGGAAAACAAAATTATTAGAAAACCCTATTAAAAGCACTAATCCTTGCATTATAAATAGCTACTAGCTTTACACTTCTTCTTCATTAGGCATCAGGTTCCGACCTGAAATCTAATTGTCAATCCTCTCAACCTTTGTCTCCTCTTTGATGAGCACTCAAAGGACGATTGAAAATTCATCTTCATCTTCTATAAGTTCTCGAGAAAGGTTGGTCAAGTAACAAAGGATGTCGTCCTGCATGTGCTCCACGTCTGGCTGAATCATGGGTCCCTTTCTTTTAAGCACCATATTTGAAAAACTAATTGCCAGGTCTCCTTCTTGTCACAATTTCTTCTTCCAAATTTTGTTCGTGATTTCTAGTTTGCTCTGCAATATTTTCTAACAGAGCGATAGTTTTTCTATATTCAACAAATTTAGTTCATCATTTCCATACACCAATCCTAGGATAATATTCCCTTGCTCAGTTGCTAGCAAATTTAGGTCTGGATTATGAAATGGCAGCTAACCATCATGAGGGAGAACCATTTGGGACAATGAAGCTCATAATGACAAGTGTTACTCTGATCTACTCCTAAAGGTGGTGCATTAAATTTCCAGCAAAAGACAATAATATCAAGTTTTACGACCTTTGCCACCACCTTTACGTGCTTCCAAATATTTAATCTGTCATTAATAACAATACTTATAAATCTTTCCTTGATATTTTTCTTGGAATTTGAGCGTCGCATGGTGACAAGCTGAGTCGGAACCATGATGACCCCAACACAAGGTTCCGTTATATCAAGGCTTGACTACTAAGAAAACAAGGTTAGTCCGTACAGATCACTTTACAAGGTGGTGGTGCCTGAGAATTGAGGCAGGATCTTCAAATCACATAGTCGTGAGAAATTAGAACTCCACAACCAATGACCGAGACTTTGAGTTTTTCAGAAACCAGTCCAAGCAATCAAAACAAAGAACTAAGGAAACAAGTTGGACAATTGAAAACTTATAGAAACTAATAACCCCATGACATAGTTATGAAATATAAGGGACAAGCGACTAGTTTTGAAAACACATAAAGCCGTGATTCAAGACTTAGATTATCAAGCAAACAATAAGGTTTGTGATGCAGGGGCACACAAAGACCCGAAAAGTAAAAAGAGAACAAGGCTTGGATAATACATCATTAGCCTAGTAAACGAAAACTATACCAGATAGGGATCAAAAACTAAAAAGAGCATGAGACATCAGTCAAGTGAACAATTGCAAGTATCCGAACTAGAAAGAACAAGAAATAACGAACTCTTCAAGAAGACACAAGATAATATTTCCATTTGGACACAAACACAAAGATTAAGGGTTCAAACACCTATATAAGTGCCATTTTTTAATTTCTCACCGGAAGTTGAAATCTTTGTTACCACCATATCATGCCTTGCCCATACAACCATCATGCATGACTGCTAGCTTCCACTATTATTTGAAAAACCCTAATTGTCCTGCATTGTGCTCTAGCTCCTGGGCTTAACAAATTGAGCTGAAAAAACATAATACAAAATAAATCTTATAACTTTATATCATATGCTTTTAGCCATTCAAAATATTGATAACTACTCATATCCCTTTTAAGGTACATTTCAGTGGGATAATTTTAAGTCCCCTCAAGCAAAATAAATACACCAGAATTTGTAATGTATTATGCCCTTAGAGATATTGCCAATCCAGATTCCCTTTCCTTTTTAACTTTACTTTAAACACATTGAAGGCTTCACCATAGACAACATTAGAACAAACCAATGCAAGATATAAGTCCACCATGATGTCTTAGAATTTGACATTAATGCCAACCAATGACCAAGTAGGGCAACAACAACTTTGGTACAACAATCATAATCAACTACATTGTGTTTCTTCATGTTGGAAGCATGTATTAACATGTTGCAGGAATTCATTGCATCTGTTGTGGAACAGAAGGAGATTCATCCTTTTGCAAACTAGTCGTCATTGTTCCAAGAGGGTCAAAACCCAAATTGGAAGGCAAAATATGACCTTGCACCATTTTCACACCATTATTATTATTTTATTTAATGAGAAACGTGCCTTCAATCACCACTTTTCTTTTCCATAACATTGTTCATCTGCTTTCAATCATCATTCTTCCCTTCCTCTACATCATTCGTTTGCCTCTACTCCTCAGGTTTTGCACCTGCTTGAATACCTTTATATATATTCTCTCATTGCATTCTTGATATTAGGTTAATATAATATTAATATATATCTTTAATATAACATTGACATGCAATCTAATAGTATATAATATTAATATAAAATCAAATAATATTATATATTATAATTATTTTAATATGACATGATATCAAATATAATCCAACAACATATAATTCAAACACTAATGACAATTCTTAGTACAAATCCATCTATGTCAACTATAAATGAGAAACCATGATATCCTTGTAGTTTAAAAATAAAATAAATCAAGACATTATCATGTCCCCTCCTTGATCATTATATATATCTCAAATGAAGCAATTATTATTATTAATTAATATAATAATTAACAATGCATGATTATTTGAAATTTATTTATTTATTGAATATTATTAGTTAATTGATATATGTTAATATTATAAACATAATTTATATATTATAAACCTAATCTACATATTCTTAATTGTAAACACAATTTATATATTGAATAAAGATGATAATACAACAATCAAGGAAGTGCAAAGGCAATAATCTTAGTCAAAGTTAAATTAAACAAATACTAAAAGTTAGTGATTTAGATGGATACATATTCTAAAGGTAGAACTTATGCTTTGAAAAGGTAGGGCTTATGAACCAATGAACAACAATAATACTCTAAAAGAAGAACCAACGTGAAATATATTGAAGGACATGATGGAAATATTGTCATTGATGTCAAGTGGATCCATGCAGATTGATGAACATATCCATTATAACAGAATAATGAACACTATGACAACAAATATGAAGATTATTTATCATTGGCTGCCTCACTATATTTGTCACAGTCATATATACTTAGAGTTACAACGATCTATTATTATTCTGGTAATATTATTATCATTCTAGCAAATTACTATTATTAATATTAATATTATTAATAGTAATATATTTGTAAATGAATCCAATATATTAAAAGAAATACGATTCCTTGACAAAATAAATCGGTTTAGTTAAACATCGATTAAGAGCAGCCATATGAAATAGTGCATATATGTCTTACACAACCGACTCACTAAGAATCATTGACGTGGCCAAGGAATGCATTGGCTATTTTCAATGAAAGATAAGGAGGGGATTATTAATTAAAGATTACTATAAAGAAGTTTCGATAACATTGATAATAATGAAATCAAAGACTTACTTTGTAAAAGTTCGGGTTACTATTATTTCCATTAAATAAGAAGGCATCGATTTGAATTAAGAAAGTTATAATGGCAGTTGTTACTAATATTTACTAATCGGTATTTAAGAATATGTGACCATTCACGTAGGGGTATAGTTAATGGTTGTGTTTTTTTGTTTGGAGTTAAGATATGACATATTATTAATTATTGTAAATTCAGTTTGAAGGGGAGGGATAAGAGGAGTTACATGCAGCAACATTTGTGTTCTTGGTGGTATGCATGAGATGTGCTTAATATATGAAGCTCGATAGTGATACAAATTTTGATGATAATAATAATAATAATAATAATAATAATAATAATAATAATAATAATTATTATTATTATTATAATGTTTTATAAGAACTACATTTCCAGTAATATATAATGATAATACCTAAGAATAAATAACGTATATAAATATATATAAAGTTATATGTACATTAATAATTAATATTAATCAGATAGAATCCTTAAGATAATATCAGAAAGAAGCTTATTGGATTCATGTTAAGATAGTTTGTCTCCTAATCAATTTAATTTATGTCACAAGTATGTTAAGAGGGATTATTTATGGTTAAAATAGACATAAACTCAATAGGGGACATTAAAGACATTAAAAAAGAAAAACAACTTTTTATAATAAACTAATAAATAAATAAATAATATTTTAAAAATTATTAAATAAAAAAATTATTTGTAAACTTAGTATTGTAGGAATATCACAACTCCAAATAAAATTATTTGATGATTGCTTTCATTTATTTCTTTACAATATTATATTATTTCTAAATAAGTCTATCCTCTTGAACGCAAGGCTACAAACTTTGAAATACTACCTAGTAAAATGAGTTATACCCCAAATTGGATTAGTTAGAATACAATAATGTAAAATAATGATAATAATAATAATAAAAGAAATCGTGGACCTTTTCTTTGGAAATAGTAACAGTAGAGAGGATAAAACGGCATGACAGATATCTTCGAACAGTACGAAAATTCCAAACCAGACGTAACGTCGCAGGCTCCACATGGAACTCCCGCTCGAAAGAATGATTTCCTCTTATTTTTCAGGGGAAACTTGACAAATAATTTTTCGTTCACCCATAAGTAATAATTTTTCGAGCATGGCAAACAAAACAAAGATAGGGACCCACATGGAACTCCCGCTCGAAAGAATGATTTCCCCTTATTTTTCAGGGGAAACTTGACAAATAATTTTTCGTTCACCCATAAGTAATAAACATAATTTGTTTAAAAAACGAAGAATTTTTACAGAGAATCAGAGATCTAGGAAGAGGAATACAAGGCCGGAGCCGGAAACTCAAAACGACATAGCTTCCAAAACACCCAAGCGACCCGGGATCGATTCTTTCATCCGCCAATTTTCACAAAATTTTCCCTAATTCAGAAAAATTTCGATTGAACACAATGAGTGAGGTATTTGATGGATACGAGAGGCAATACTGCGAGCTCTCTGCAAATCTATCCAAGAAAAGCACTTCAGCTAGTCTTCTGAACGGAGGTAAGATCTGATCCGACGCTTTTATTTTTCTTAGGGTTTTCTTTGCGGTCAAATTGCATTTATTTAAAGGTAATTAGGGTAATCGTAGCTCTGCATAATTGATGTTTATAAATTTTGAGGCATAGAAAAGCTTACAATATAATGGGATCTGGCTATGAATGGTCCAATTGTGCACGTGAAAATGGTTTGAGGAGAATCGAACCCGCAAACACCATTGGAAAAAACGAGGGCTGCTGATAATTTATTCAAATAGATTACAACTATCTTGGTAATTACAAAATTAATGTATCAATTGAATTCAATTCTTTTAATTGGAGAATAAGGGTAGAAGCGCCCCTCAGCTCTGGTCTCCTCGCTAGGTACAGAATATGTCCACCTCTTTTCCAATGAACACTCGGATCTTGCCCAGGGGTTTTGGGGAGGAGGGGTGCATTTCAATACGAGATATCATTGTGGTTAGTTAAATTTTTTCATTGATATCCTGAGTGAGTCCTTATATTTGACCGAATTATCCCATACTAGAAAATGCCGTCCATGTGTACTAAAATGACTGCACGGGTTTGTACTTTTGGCATGGGTGGATCGGTTTTTGCAAATCCTCTAGTTTTAATACGTAAAATTTGATTCATGGAGATGCTTTCTGCGATTTTTTTTGAAAACAAAAACATAATAAGGTTAAAGTCCTACATTTACATCAAGGGACATATTTATACTCGCAATGTATGATAACTAAAATAAAAGCATTCATGTAATTTTGTTTTGCTTATTTCTATTGCATATCATTCACATACTTACCTTTGATACTTTCCTAGTTTTTTGTTCTTCTCCTGGGTACACAATTTTGCCATACATGAAAGTTATTCTTTTTCTTTTCTTGTACATGCAAGACTTTCTAAATTGCTCTATGCAAATTAAATTGATTTTGCAGTTACTTCTAATCACATGCAAACTTCAGCAAGTTTTTTCTATTTTTCAAGTAACTTCTTTCAAAACTTCCTCGTTTGTAGTCTTTCTTTCTTCAAAGTTGTGGGAACTAGTATTTTTGTATTTTCCCAATCCACTTCTAGTAAAAACTGAAAACCACCTGCCAAATCTGCCATATTTTCTTTTTCTATTTTGTTGCGAATGTTATCTCTTCCTCTCTTAAACATTTTTGGGCATGTTCTCCCAGTTTTAGATTGATTTGAGACTTAATTTCTTTTGGATATAAATCAACTTTTTGGATATCTGTGTTGTTCTTTGCTTGTATGCATAGTAATGAATCTCCTTCTATCTCTAAATTCTTAATGTTCTTTTCCTTACACATCCATAACCCCATGTCCCCATGCCACTGTTTAACTCCATTTTCTGCTTAAAAATAAGCAGTTAAGAGTGTCCCCATACAAATCTTTAATCATGGGAAAAGGATAATTTGGAATCTTTTCCCATTTTTGTGGAGCAGCCATGGCTTAAAAAATGAAAATAAGCTGTGGAAAAAAGAGGGGGGCTGGAAATAAGCAGCCACTGCATATTAAACAAAATGCCACATGGCAGCACAAATTAGTTTGCCTCCATTTTTAACAATTTTTCTTTCTAAAATATATCACATATAATCATATTAATACTATTTAAACAATTTATTATTTATGTGGCAGAAGAATTTAAGTTGACTGCTTAATTATAAGCAGAAAAAATTTTGAAATTTGTTCATGAGGCCACCGGCTCCACAAATTGCTCCTTAAAATAATGAGCAGTGGCTGCTAGCCAAAATAAGCTTAAGTAGCCACATGGGGACATGCCCTAAGCCTAGGGCCAATGCTTCCATCTCAGCTTCATTGTTTGAGGCATATCATATCCTTTTTGATAATGGCCACACACATTGACCTTCAAAGACTGTAATGATACAACCTATTGTTAATGTTGTAGCTGTGGTCGAACTCCTTCACATCAACCCGTGCAATCTAAATGTCTATTTGGCTTGTCGACCATAGACATTTTTGGCGTCTTATACATTAATATTTGTTAAGCGGTTAACAAAATGTGGTTAATGTTCTTCCCCGCCACCTTTGGATGAGTCGTGCCTCTTGCTTAACCCGTCCGTCACCCTTGATGAAGGGCCACGATGCTTTGGAGGAAACACGATGATCTTGGAAGAAGCCGACTCTTCATGAAGAGTCTTCATGCCGGGTATAAGGAGGATCCTTTCCTCTTGCATTCGACATACAATCGATTGATGTGAAAGATTATCGAATAAGAAGGGCAGAGCGACATATACACAGATCATAAGACATACATGCAGATCGGGTCTTCACTACAGCAAGACACATAAGCATATCAATATTATCTTCAGCATCGTGTATCTTCTGCTTAGGTTTTCACCTTCTCCGACAACTACTCAATGAACATGGGCTTGTTCAGTGATCTTGCAGCATACGGATTTGTGAATACGGCGGATGCATGTTGTGGACAAGGAAGCTACAGTGGTGTTGGCCTTTGCACTGCGGATTTGTAAAGACCCGATATTATCTACAACACTATCGTGCTGTATGCACTGTTCATATTGGATATATATATATATATATATATATATATATATATATATATATATATAAAATTTGCGTGCTCGGGGGAGACGATAACAGTATATCGTCTATGGTTGGGAGGGCAACAATAATGTGAATCATTGCCCGTGGTTAATCGAGCACACCCTATGGTTACTGTGCATGGTCATCTTCTTGTGTTCCTAGTATTGTAAGAAAATCAACATGGTATCAAAGCAGGTTCCTGAAGAGCCATTGCCACAGTTAGTGCATCCCCTCTATCTTGAGGAGGAACTTGAGCTTAAAGTGAAAAGATGTGACAAAGGGATATAGATCATTTTTAGATTGAGTAGAGAGAGATTCTTGGTTACAGGTTATAATTGAGGACAATGCCAAGAATAATGAGAAGGAAGTTCGGGCCACTTCCTTCCAGCTAGACTTTGATGATTCTCTTCATAGAAGTGACATGTCTATCTTTAGCCTTGGAAACTCTGCAGATTTGTATCTATCTATGACAACTGAAATATGAGATTAGGACCTTCATTGGATGAAAGGACCAAACTGATCAGATAAGTCTTCTCCCCACTACCACATTTATTTGATAGTATATGGTGCATTGCTTATGCTCGTGTTATTTGTCTATTGTATGTATTGGACTAATGGTTGCCTTCATGTTCATGAAACTAGAACTGCCCATGTGTAACGTTGAGTTCTGTAGCCCTTAGCTATGATTGCATACAATTTAAGACATCTAATTTATCATTATCAATTTTTGAGCTATGTTTAACAGCAGATTATTACAAGTGTATGTGCAAGTGCATGTGTGATTATAGGGGACACTTGAAGACCTTAGTAGTTAAGGCTTGACTGCTGTTATACTACTTGCATAACAAGTTTATCCAAAGAGCTTGGATAATGAGATAAGTATTTTTCTTGGTTATTATCTCTTGAGTATTACTTTTATTTGCTTTTAGTCAGCCTCTTATCACTATTCCTATATGTACTATAAAAGTTGCTCTTGTTCTTTTCTTTGGCCCTCGAGGATGGGTTTTGCAGAGAAAGAAGAATGATACATTAGGAATGTTGCTGAGGCATCTGTACAGGTAATGGCAACATCGAGGATTACAAAGAAAAGTCGAGACAAGAGGGCTCCCCTAGTAAGAGGGAGCAAACTTCTAAGGGTATGCTTCTGTGATAGAGGGATCAACTAGAGGTTCTGCTTCAATTGACTTTCGAGGATCTTGGTTATATATGTTCAGAGGGAGTGGACCATGTCAAGATGGTTTCTCTATTGATCAGTAGTCGAAGGACTCTATGATTCATGGATGGAGTCCCATGTGTGTAGGCTGGAAGGTTTTATGCTATCACTTAGGTCGTGATATTCTTGGATAGATGGATACTTGGTGAACTTGGGATTCACCAAGAGTGATGCAAATGTTAATGGTGAGGCATTGATTTTGGTCGTTTATGTTGATGACTTATTTCTCACTGTGGCAGAGAAGCTCATCATTCAGTGTTAAGAGGGAGTTAGCCTCTGAATTTGAGATGAAGGATCTTGGCCTTATGTACTACCTCTTGGACTGAAAGTTTGGCAGAAGACCGCATGAGATCTTCTTGAGTTAGGGGAAGTACACTATAGACATCCTGAAGAGATTTGGCATGATGGACTATAAGTCCATGTCTACGCTGATGGATATAATTCTGGAGAAGTTGAGTGAGTCAGCTTCCAATTTAGATCTATTAGATTCCTCTATGTATTGTCAGTTGATTAGATCATTGATGTATTTGGTCAACACCAGACCATATATCTGCTTTGCAGTGAGTTCTCTTAGTCAGTTCATGTATGAACCAAGATAGATTCATTGTGTTGCAGCATGTGTGGCAGCTCGTGAAGCAATGCGGCCTCAGAAGCTCCTTGCAGGATTGTTTGTACAATCATTGGAGCCTACAATTATTCATTGTGATAACCAAAGTTGTGTGAAAGCCTTTTGTCAATCCTGTGTGTCATGACAAAATGAAGCATGTGAAGATCAAGTATCACTATGTTAGAGACGTGGTGGAAAGGAATGCTATTCAGTTAAGATACATTAGTACTGATGAGTAAACGACAAACATTCTCACCAAGCCTCTCTCCAGAATAAAGTTTGTGTACTTTCAAGGTAAGCTTGGTATGGTAGAAAATGTAGCCCTAGCTGAGATTGAGTCTCAACAACATTGATCTGTTTTAAATAGTACTAATGTATTCTCTAAGATGTTTAAAGTGTAAACTCTTATTATGAAATCTTATTAATTTGATATGGTTCATGATTAGTGTCATGTGTGTGACTCCATGACAACATTGGTTCAGTGCTTGATAAGCCCTTGTGAACATTATTGTGAGGTGACGATCTCTCATTAGTGAACACTTGTACATCTGATCATTATCGTAAGGTGACGATCTTATGATATTGATCGATCTTACAATTGTGATGGATATCATGGGACTTGATATCTATGGATATGCCATAGTGGTTTATATCTCTAGAAGTAATATCTATGGATATACCATAACGGTGGATATCATGAGGCATGATATCCATGTATAAGACATGATGGTGGATGTTACATAAAGAGATATTCATGGTGGATATTATGTGACGTAATATTCGTGGACATGCCATGAAGTAATATCCTTGAATATGCCATAATGGTGGATATCATGAGATGTGATATCCGTGGACAAGCCATAATGGTGGATATTACATAAAGAGATATTCATGGTGGATTTCATGTGACGTGAAATTCGTGGACATGCCATGTAGTAATATCTATGGATAAGCCATAATGGTGGATATTACATAAAGAGATATTCATGGTGGATTTTATGTGACGTGAAATCCATGGACATGCCATGTAGTAATATCTATGGATAAGCCATAATGGTGGATATTACATTAAAATATTTATGGTGGATATCATGTGACATGATTTACATGGATATGCCATAACTCTTGATATCACAGTGAGGTGATATCTTTCTCTCACATATAGGTGTAGCTATTATGGTAAATCATCACTATGGAGTGATGTAAGGATAAGAAGGATTCCTCCCTAGCTAAGAGGGAGTGTTAATGTTGTAGCTGTGGTCGAACTCCTTCACATCGACCCGTGCAATCTAAATGTCTATTTGGCTTGTCGACCATAGACATTTTTGGCGTCTTATACATTAATATTTGTTAAGTGGTTAACAAAATGTGGTTAGTGTTCTTCCCCGCCACCTTTGGATGAGTCGTTCCTCTTGCTTAACCCGTCCATCACCCTTGTTGAAGGGCCACGATGCTTTGGAGGAAACACGATGATCTTGGAAGAAGTCGACTCTTCATGAAGAGTCTTCATGCCGGGTATAAGGAGGATCCTTTCCTCTTGCATTCGACATACAATCGATTGATGTGAAAGATTATCGAATAAGAAGGGCAGAGCGATATATACACAGATTAGAAGACATACATGCAGATCGGGTCTTCACTACAGCAAGACACATAAGCATATCAATATTATCTTCAGCATCGTGTATCTTCTGCTTAGGTTTTCACCTTCTCTGACAACTACTCAATGAACATGGGCTTGTTCAGTGATCTTGTAGCATACGGATTTGTGAATACGGCGGATGCATGTTGCGGAGAAGGAAGCTATAGTGGTGTTGGCCTTTGCACTGCGGATTTGTAAAGACCCGATATTATCTACAACACTATCGTGCTGTATGCACTGTTCATATTGGATATATATATATATATAAAATTTGCGTGCTCGGGGGAGACGATAACAGTATATCGTCTATGGTTGGGAGGGCAACAATAATGTGAATCATTGCCCGTGGTTAATCGAGCACACCCTATGGTTACTGTGCATGGTCATCTTCTTGTGTTCCTAGTATTGTAAGAAAATCAACACCTATCACTGCCTGTCTTGGGTTTCCTTTTGCTGATCCGTCAAAGTTCATCTTGACTCTTTCTGTGGATGGAAACTTCCAAAAGACATTTTGTCTAAACATCTTCTTGTCTTTTAATTGCTCTTTTGGCCTTTCTAGGAGATCTCATCTCTTATGTAGTTCTTCATCCAATCTTGTAAAAATTGTTCCCGCTTTTATCATATTTTTAGCATTCAATAATTCACAAAGGCTTTCCTGAATTTTCGGAATAATCCCTTCTTCATCCATACTCTTTTCTTGAGAATTCTGCAATTCCTTTCTTTCCAGATATTCCAAACTATCATGGCTGGGGTTGCCACCCATAAACTGGCCCACATCGTATCTCTTATCTCTTGGTCAACTAGTCAACCATTCTTTTAAATCTTCCTTTTTTGCTCCTTTCCACCCAATGACGTCTTATATCCAATCCCAACATTTGCTTGCAAATGTGCAATTTAGCAGCAAATGGTCAATTGTCTCACTATCTTTGTAGTACAACGTGCATCTATTTAATTCGTAAATCCCAATTATGTTAAGCCTATCAGCTGTTAATACTTTTTATGTAGTGCTTTCTATAGAAACGCACCTACTTTTCGTAGGATTGTGGAGTGCCAACATAATGTGTTCAGCCATGATTCATCTGCCCTTTCTACCGTTTTGAATTTTGTATCCCATTTTGACCGAGTATACCCTAGATCTTGCCGCGTACCATATAACTTCATCTTCCTCATCCGTCAAAATTACTCTTCTCTTGGCGAGTTCATTGTTTAAAACTGATTTAGCACTATCTGTGATTGGTAATTGGTCCACCTTAATCCAATCGTGATGCCCAAATTTCAAATTGTTAAGGTCGATGTAATCTCTTACCTTTGATCCCACTAGATGTGTTAACTGTCTTATGTGTTGTTTGGTGTACTAGCTGCGTTAACTGTCTTATGTGTTCTTTCGTGTCCTCTAGCTCTTCTGTGATGTCCCCTTTTTGTTGACATCAGTTCTTTAGTGAGGATTAGCCTATTACCCTGACCCTCGTAGGCTAATGGGATTGGTTAGAGGGTCTTTTGAGGATTGGTATCATCCCCAGTGTTCAAAGTGCTTCAGTTTGGTCTTCGTTTGGCATCATTTGGACATCATTTTCTCTACTTACTATTTTTATTAAGTCTTGGGATGTTAGAGATGGACCCCTGCTATTTTTAGTAAAGGGGGTATGGTCATATGCAGTCTCCTCATGTTAGCTCCTAGTTCAGACGGCGTTCGAAAATACAGAGTATTCATGGAGATATTAATGTTTAATTGGCTCAATTAAACATTAATTATTTGGAGATTATATTATTAAGTTATAAAATGACTTTATATTATAAAGCACTTAAATGAGGGTCTATTTATCATGAGAAGGGGGCCAAGTTTATTAATAATTTATGAGCACATAACCCAAGGTTTAATTACATTATTGATGCCAATGAAATATTATAACATTTTAATGTTAATTAAGAGCTTTTTGAAGAAGTTCGAACTTCTTGAGGAAATATAAGTGTGCAAAAGGAATCGAACTTCATTATGTGATTGGAGTTTTTGATTGAAGTTTTTGATTGAAGTTTCTCTGGAGCATTGAAGTGTAGAATACCAAGGGCCTCTGCAGGATTCAAGGCTTGTCTGCATTGGAGAGCGTGGCTTCTTCATTATAACAGCATCATCTGATTATGCTTGTGAGAGTTGGCTTCATTTAGGAGTCAATATTGAGCTGATTGGAGGGTTTATTTCAGAGTTTGTTTGCAGATTGAAAGAGACTACAGTGCGCTACAGAGTCGTGAACAGTGCCGTGAACAGTGTGCATGAACAGTGCGCTACAGTAGTTCGAATTCTATAGAAGGGGTTTTAGAAAGGTGAACAGCTATATATATTTGACAAGGGCTTTGCATATGAGGAGAATCAAACTAATATATCAAGGCAGCCATTGAAATTTCAAGTTTTCTATCTATGGTTATTGTATTAGATAATCATTACTTCATTGCATCATTTGCTATTATGATTATATCATGAAATTCTTGGAGGTTGCATATGTTTAATGGAGATATAAGTTGCATATTCACATTCATGGTAACATTCAACATTGATCAGCCACTTAGCTTTCATGCCAACTGTTTGCTTAAATGCCTAATGGCTGTAGGTATACATTGGGATGCATGACAAGTGTTTGTCTTAATGTCAACTAGCTGTACTAGTTAATTTCAGTCATTACATGTGTGTGTAAAGGTCTAAAACAGCTAGTATATCATTTCTATAACAACCTTGCATTGTTAGAAGCTTTCCATAACTTCATTTGCAGCCTACAAACCCAAAGAAGACAATAAAAAAATTCATAACAGCGGCTTCAAACATTGTATGCCAAGTGTTTGACAATATTCCTTGGGGGTTCAAATAAGCGAAACAGGGTCATATTAGCCAAGGGATACAACATCTTCCAATGGTCTGTTGCCATTCCATGTTTTGGACTAGAAATCAGCTTGTTTTCCGTTCTTAATATTTCATGTAAGGTGTTTAGTTATTATTCTTCTGCTTTCCTATAGGAATCTCCATATGGCCGAACCTCATACAGAAACTGCCATTACCAAATCTCCTTTTTGGAGCAGGATCATCTAGGTATTTTTTTTGAAATATCTTGCACCATAACCAGTTTGGCTCTCAATACATCTTCCAAGCTAGTTTGGCCCTAGGTGCCATGTTTTGCATTCTCATCTTTTGGAGTCTTGCACCCCCTGCTACCTTTGGTAGGCATGCCATGTCCCATTTAACCTATGGGATTTTCTTCTCATCCTTTGCTCCTTCCCATAAAAATTTCTTAAAATATCTTTCTAACTTTGCCTGTACCTTATGGGTAATATGAAAGCAAGACATAATATATATTGGGACTGCTGAAAGAACTGATTTTGATCATCATCATTCTCCTTGCTAAAGCTTGCCATTTGTTGTTCCATGCTTGGGTTTTATTTCGGCAATTCTCTATCACAATTTCCCAATGCTGAGATTGACAGGTGCTGGATATAAGTGGTGCTCCTAGGTACTTAGTTGGAACATTTGTTATTGCAAATCCAAGCTTATTGACGATCCTTTTGTAGCGCTTTCTTAGTATTGAAAAATATTAATGTTGATTTCTCCTTATTAATTGTTTGCCCTGAAATCCTTGTGTAGTCTTCCAATGCTTCTTTCATTGTCTCAAACTCTTTCATGTTTGCCTCTCCGAATAAGACAATGTCTCTTGCAAATTGAGTGTGTGTGATTGGGCTCAAACCTTGCGCCACTTTGATGCCTTTCCATAAGTCTCTTTCTTTTCTTAATTTGAATGTTCTTCCCATAGCCTTTGCCATTAAGATGAAAGGAATGGAGAAATGGGATCTCCTTGCCTTATCCCATTTCTAGCTGAGAAGAATCTGTTATGGTAAATCAATGTTCTATTAAACAATAGAGACAAAAGCTCTATATACAAAATTTACAAAAGACGATGTTTCTAAAAGAAACAATTGTAAACAGAAGTTGAAAATACAAACTAACTAAAGACGACTAAGAAGACTAAGATGACCATTAAAGAAACATTACAATATTCTAATAGAATCCTCACATTGAGCCGTTGACATTGATTGTATATCTTGTAGAGGAAATGCAATGGTTTATCATATTTATCCATGGCTCATTGAAGCCAAATCTTCTGAGAACTTCAATAAGAAACTTCCAATTGACCCTGTCATATGCCTTGCTGATATCTAATTTGATCATCATACCTTTAATCTTATCTTTATTTATTGTATGAACAACTTCATTTGCCACTATGATGCTGTCAATTATTTCTTTGCTTAGACAAAATCCACTTTGCTCTTATGATATTATATTGTTTAAAATCTTTTTCAGTCGGTTTGCCAATACTTTTGTCATGATTTTGTAAATTGTATTGCACAAGGAGATAGGGTGAAAATCATTGAGAGAGCTATGTATTTGCTTCTTGGGGATAAGAGTGATCACTGTATTGTTGATATCTTTTACAAACTTTCTTTTCTTTTTAAATTCCTCCATTGTTTTCCATACATCTTTACCTATAAAATGCCAACATTTCTAATAAAAGCTTGTCGGGAATCCTTCTGACCCTAGAGTTTTGTCTGGATGAAGTTGAAAAGTTGTTGTCCATACTTCCTCTAATGTGATTGAAGCATTTAACACGCCATTATCTAATTCTGTTACACACTTAGTGATTCCGTCCAGTATGCCTGCATTATCATTTATATCTTGCTGATGACGCTTTCTCAATAGCTCTTCAAAGTGTTTAACAACTTCTATTTCAATCTCATGCTTGCCTCTTGCATTTTTTCCATCCTCCATGACTATGCCATCAATTCTATTGAAGACTCTTATGGCTTTTGATGAAGTGTGGAAAAACTTAGAGTTCGTTTCCCCTGATTTTAACCATGTTTCCCTTGCTTTATCTCAGCAATATACCTCTTATCTTGTAAGAATTTCTTTATGATGTTCTTTTAGTTGTTTTTCCTTCAAAAAATCTTCCTGAAACATACCAAACTTAATTACTCTATTCTTTAATTCTTCCATTTCTTGTACCATTCTACCCTTTTCCTCAAATATGTTCCCAAATACCTCTTTATTCCATGTTTTCAGTCTGGCTTTGATGAATTGTATTTTTTTCACGAAAATGTAGCTTGGGGTGCTTTTCTCTCTGCATTCATCCCACCACTTCTCTATTAATGGTAGCAGGCCCTCATCTCTCCACCGCATTCGACAATTTCTTGAGTCTTCTGATTCTACAATGGCAGCAGGCCCTCATCTCTATTAAGTAAGCATTGTTTGGTTTGTCTTCCTTCAGAATTTTCATGAGTATTGGGAAATGATTTGAAGCTGATATAGGTAGTCTTGAGGTATCCAATATTGTATCTCCCTCCATCCAATTGGGAGAAATAATAAATCTGTCAAGTTTCTTTGATTTGTTTGTGAAGCCTGGCCTGCAGTTGTTCCATGTATATATACCATTAGATGTTGGACAATCAATCCGTCTGATCTTAGTGATGAAGTCTCTAAAGTCCTCCATATTTTGATTTACTCTACTTATGCCTCCACTTTTTTTTGTTAACTCTGTTATTGCATTGAAATCTTCCCCTAAGACATACAACCGATCCCCTAACTATTTAAAACTTAATGCAATCTCCTATCGCTGTCCAAGTTGCTTTCTTATCCACTGTCTTTGTGGGTCCATATAAATTGAATAATATGAATTTTAGGGATGAGTTGCAGTCTGACACCCAACACTCCATCCAATTGGAATGAGTCTGAATTGGGTCAATCTTGATATTTGTATTTTTCCATAATATAGTCAATTCTCCTAACATCCCATTCGCCTCACTAAATACTCCCATCCTTGTTGTGCAATACTTCTTGAATTTATCCGCTTCATCCTTATTGAGTTTTGTTTCCTGGATTAATATTATGTTTGCTGAAATCTTCCCCAAATGGTGCTTTATTAAGCATTGCTTGTCAGGGGCATTTAAGCCCTTGACATTCCAAGTGGATATCTTCATTGACCCCCAATTAAGGGCTTTGCTCCCTTGGTATTAAATTTTTTTTTATGCTCACTAATCCTCTCTCCAATGTCTCCCCTTCCCTTCTTTGCCTGTTGGACTTCCTTCCTCTTCCTTTACAGGTCTTGCCCACCCTCTTAGCCATAGTCTGCCTAATCCATCTTGATTCAACAATTCCTATCTCATCATTCTTCATGAATTCTTCCTTTGATTCCAACTCCTCCATTTCCTCCATCTTTTTTCCCATTATATCTTGGCTCAGTTCCTTTTCTTGATTTGTTTGGATTTCCATCGATTCTTTACTGGTTTCGTTGAAGTTCATCTCCTACTGCTGTTATGATTTGTTGGATATTCTGCTTTCTATTACCATAAGCGATCCTTCTTTCTGGGAACTGATGTGGTTGATTCCATCCTCCTTTGGCTATAGTCCATCCTCTTGCTTCGATTCTTGCTCAGGCATTTGGGTTTGTGGTAATTCTGTGCTTTGAGGGAGAATTTCCCTTTTTTCCTTTGGTCTCTATACCATCTTTGGCTTTTGGTTCTTCTTTTGATTTATCCCTTGTTTTTTCTTGGTACAATATATCTCTCTATGCTCTGTACTTGTACAAGTGTGACATAAGTTTTTGATTTCCTTGACTTCCACCGATTGCAACCAGTGCTGCCCTTCAACACAGTCGGATCTCATTTGGGATCTTCTTGACCGTTGCAATTTTCATCCTTGCATATAGGTATGAGTCTTCTTCAATTATATCTGTGTCTATGTCTATAAGAGTTCCCAAAAACCTTCCAATTTTCTCTAAGCTTTCTCCAAACAAGTACTCCATTGGTAGATTGTATAAGTGAATCTAGACTGGCTGATTGTAGGGGCACGTTTTGAGAGGGTTGAAATTCTGGTGCTACTTCTGCATATGTAATGGGAATCCATCCATTTCCCATAACCCCCCTTGCAGTACCTTTTCTCTTTCTTCCTCAGAAATGAAGATTGCAATAAAAAACCCTTTAGGAAGGAATTTGACAATTTCTTGAGTCGTCTGATTCTACAATCCAAGCTCTAATCTTTCTTCTATTACATTTTGGGCCTATAAATTTGCAAATAATTGAAAATTCTTCAAGTAGTCCTATGTCCTCTTGCGTTTCTTTCATCAGATCAATTGTCTGATAGTCTTTATGATCACATCTTTGTGATTTATCCAAATTCTCTGTTGTGTTCATCTTTGAACTTTCCCTGGGATCCTCTTCCTGCCTTAGAATCATTTGTGAATCTTGATTTTAAGTTTTCAAGCTATTTTATTCGTTTCTGCAACAACCATGTTTGCATCACATTAACCTATCCTAATACTTACCAGATCCTGCATAAAACTGATTAGAAAGTAAAATTCAGAAATCAATAAACCAAATGCTTGATATATTGAATTTTGATGTAAAACAGCAGAAGCCCTAATTTATTGGGTGCAAATATCACTTGATCGCTGGAGCAGTTTTTAATTCAGAAACCCAATTTTGGCAGATTGTGGCAATGGTTTCCAAGGAAATTGAATTCATAATCTCATTTTTCTGATTTCCGATCTTATCTGCCCCATAGCCCGTGGAATTGGTGATTGTGCTAACATTTGAAATTTGCAAATATTCAGAGATTGTTTGTGAATATTCAAATATAGTTATGCAAATACATTTGAAATATATTTTTTAAAACACTTTATCAGTATTGTGAATATTCAGAGATTATTTAAAATGTATTTTTTAAAACAATTTATAGAATTACAAATACATTTGATATATCATATAATATTATATTTTATAATAATAATGACATTTGAACCTTTGATAGTTTGATGCTTCGTCATTGAACAATGGTATTATAATATTGATAAAGATAATTGTCTAAGTTGCCAGTTTTGGTCTCCACTCTTAGACCAACTCTTTGTAATCAAATTTTTTATGTGACAAGAGATCCTGATAAATAGTGGGGATTTGTGCATGGAGACTCCAATGGGGTTGAGGAGTAGCACATCCCTCATGGGGGTCTGGGGGCAACACTCCTAGCAGGGTTGAGGGGGCAATGCCCTTTGTGGGGTTTGGGGACAAAGCCTCCACTACCAAGTCAAGGCAAGGCCTTTGAAACCACATAAACCATCATGGCACACACCATTTTCACAATTTCATCACTTAAGGGCAAAATTAGGCATGTGGCACATTTTTGTTTATAAAAATATTTTTTAATTTTTTGTTTTTGTTTGGGTGGCCCTTGGGTTTGCTTGGGAGCAGGGTGTACTCAGACCAGTTTGGCGTGGGACTGGGATCGCAGGGGGTGTACTTGGTAACAAATGAATTGTGAATGACCATACTAGGCTGTGTGCCAAATGGATTTAACTCAATTGGAGCTTGATAGGTGTTGTTGGGCTGATTGCTAAAAAATATGTTCCATAGAGTTTCTGGGATAGGGATGGGGGGATGTGTTACTAGGATGGCTGGGATGGAAGGCCCTTTTTAGGGAAATGCAAGGGATGGCAATTAATAAAGAAGGGAATATTTAAAAAATACAGGAAATTTCAGTTATTCCTATATAAGGCATTCATCATATGCATTATAGAACCATATGAGATAATGTTAGAGCTGAATTGGAATTGACATTAGAGTTGACTTAGACACACATATTAACAAAAGTTCATTGCTTTCATTGTCAATGTGCTTTTTATATAATACAAAAATTACAACAAAGTCCCGAGGCTACAAGCAACAACTACAAAATGACAAAAGCATACAAAATCTGCCACAGCACCTAATCTTCGTTTGGTAACTCTGCATCAAAATCAGAGTCCGAGTCTGAATTAATCCCAAGAAAATAAAAGATAAAACCTTTGCACAAATTTATGAGTGAGATGCATCATAGAATTCATGGGAGGTTGTTCACATCAAAACAAGCAAAAAGGAAACTCCATGTTTAGCCAGACTCATAATGCAACTTCTATTTCTTATTTCATTGCCCAAATGTGTCACAATAATTTTGAAAGGTATTAAGATCGCATTACTGTTTCCTGTATGAATATCATGTTTTATATCTTGCAGAAATTGGGGATGGGTCAAATAATAAATATTTAAATCCACCATGAGGAACAGTCAACTTTGGGATCTGTTAAAAAACTTGTAAATCAAACAATGGTGGTTGAAAGATGTGTCATATATGTCCATTCCATAATCAATAAAATAAAAATTACTCACTTGGTTCTTTGTGTGCAATCATTTGGGTGTGGGATTTGAAAAAATTCTAAAGAAGTTTTCTTTACTCAGGATTCATTCCAACGTTTTGTATTCATTATATTTTTCTATCTGTGTTGCATTTTGATATTTTCAATAGCAATTATTATGGGCTATGCCGTAGATCATAAGATTTGCAGAATCAGATGGGAAAATTGGCAGGATATTCTAAACCTACCGAAACAAGGAAATGCCAAACAAGTTTTCTGAAAGAGAAAATGTAACTTACTGGGAAATTTAGGTTGGTAAACATTTCTATGGAAAGAATGGTAGTGTGAGAATAATTTTTAGGATGGAAGTGAAAAAGCAAGTAGAAAATATTTAGACCAGCACATCGAAAAATAGAAAGTACACAATGTCCACAATTAAAAGAAACTGAAAATCAGATTTCATGGTCAGGCATCAAACAAAATCCTTTTTTTTCCTTTTATATATATATTGTCGTCTCATTTGCTAGGCAGTAGGAGATGCCTGGCCATCACTTGCCTTTTTTTGGCTGTTTAGGAAATGTCTTTGTTTTTCGTTTTTGCATAGGAGACAGTCTTAGGGACATTTTCTAGCTGTCCCTGCATCCCTGAAATGCCCTGGGGATGGGAATGGCCAGGTTTTTCTACGGGACATGTCACCATAGAACAAAAAGGATATTTTTTTATTTTGACAAAATGCATTCATAAAACGTAGCAATCATGTAAGTTCCTTCACAAAATTCATCCATCAGCTTTGTAATATGAAATGTTTGATACCATGCATGTTTAAAATGTAGTGTATATACCGATATTTTTTTTTTTTTAGCTCCCGTTTCTTTGGTATTCTCAGCATTCAACATACTTGAACCAAAGGGGCTTAATTTTTAAGATGTTGTCTTTAAAGTCTTTGACCAATATGGGTGCACCCATCAGTAACAATGTTGATTTCCTCACCCTAGACTTGGGTGGCAGAAGCAATGTGCACCTTCCCTTTTCTTCTTTTTTAAATGGACAATGAACATGAAAGACAAATAAATTGTCCTGACGTAAGATAGGGGCTTCTGGGGCATTCCAATGAATCAATAATTTCCTTGTTACTGTTTCACACACATTTATCACCTTGCTGAAGGAAGATTGGTTTGGTATTATTTTATGCAGAATGATAATAACTGGTTTTAATTTTCCGAATAACTGCTTCAGCAGCCTATGCTTGATTATATTCCATGGTATTATACTATGAGGAAGCTTAACACTTGCTACTGCAGATACAGGGCTTATCCTCTGTCTAGTGGATATACACCAAATTTTGTTGCTTTTCCTTTCTTTCATGATCCACTTTCCTTTTGATCATCTTGTTCCTCTATGACCTCTCTGACCCTTCTTGTTGGTTCTTTTTCTCTTCCCTGTCTTTGTTAGCATTTTGCATTTTTTTGTTGGCAATGTTTAGTTGAGCCTCAGAATTATGGAATTTGATTGAGGTGGTCTCCCTGGATATGTCTTCAAAATTGAGCAGACTTAGTCTCCAGCTTTGACATTGATAGATTTTGTAAGCCTTGATTAACTTAAAATTTCCGTCAGTTGTGAGTGTGATAAATCCTTCAAACCTACTATTGTCTACTTTCCATTAGAGGGTTCCTCATCTTTTGAGTTAACATCCTAATCTTCTGGATTAGATGGGTTGATCCCTTGATTTAAATGCTCCTATGTAACAGTTTTGAGGGCAAAATCATGAAGAGATTCCTTATGTTGGTGTCAGTGTTTTGAGGACAACAGATTGGATCTGCGTTTGGAATCATTGTTTATGATATTTCCATGCCATGATCAGTTTTCTCTCTTCTTCCAGTATCACAATTCATTATTTGATTCCGAATATTCTTCTAGTTGATTAGGGCTAATTTCATTTTTAATCTTGGAGATTGGCTATGCCCTAAGTTTGCCCTAATTCTTGATTTCCAAATGAATGTGTGGATTTAGAGAATACCTTTCACCTGACTGAAGCCTGCAAGCAGATTAGAAAATCTCTTACAACAATAATCCTAGTAAACAGGTTAGTGAGTTCATATCAGAACAGTAGTCAGATTAGTGAATCCATATCAGAACAGGAAATCGGATTAGAACTGTAAACCAGATCAATGAATTCATCTCAGAACAGTATATCAGATTATCATTATCAGTAGCAGAATTATCGATTCAGTCATTAAACATTTTAAGTAGTGTTGTGACGTTTTTATGCATTGCCCCATTGCAAATGGGGACCCCCACTTTTTTTTGCTTTCTAGGTTAGTTGTAGTGTCTTTGGCTATTAACCTTTTTGTGATGATAGCTCTCAAGGCTTGGCAATGAACAATTTTGTGATGATCATTCCATTTGATCATCATCATCTTATGCCTTCAGGGTGAAGAGTCAAGTGTTGAGTCATGAGGATTGAGATGATTGATGCAAGATAAAGGCTTAGACTGCGCGAGAACACTTTAATAGTGACTAAGGACTCTTTGAGTTGGCAAGGTGATTGATTTTCGCTCAAAATTTGGCTAAGTTAAGTCACAGTCAGTGACCCCCCAAAACCCCTACTGTGCCTTGGTTCACAGTCAGTTACCTCTCCAAAGTCTGATCTAAGATAAGGATGCTTTTGCTAGGCGGAATGAACATTTTTGAAGATGAATATTTGATATTTGATGAAGTGGAAGTGATTGAGTAAGTGAGGCTAGCAACTTTTGAGCACAGTCAGTGCCCTACCAAATGCTCGACCTTTCTCAGTCAGTGCCTTGTCTAATCCACGACCTCATTTGAAGCTCAGTCAGTGCCAGGTGAAATCTCCCACCCAAAGATGGAAGAAGATGTTGAAGTTGACGATCAAGATAATGGTGAAGGAGGATCAATCCAAGGTGTTTGAACATGAAATAAAAATTAATGAAGATCAACAAGTTTGGAGACTCAATTGATGTCCAAACTTTCTCAGTCAGTGATCCCCAGAAAGTCCGAACTTTTCCAGTCAGTGGGGTACCAAAAGTCCGAACTTTCTTAGCTCTCAGTCAGTTCTCCCTCAAAATTCCGAAATTCCTTGGATGACTGTCAATGCATGCTAAGAACTCCACCCAACTTGGATGAAAATGTCCGAGTTGATGATCATGCTAGTGGTGGAGGAAAGATCAATTCGATGAGTCAAGCAAGACAAAGAGAGATCAAATGAATCATCAATGAAGTGAAAGCATGATGTGATAGAGATTGGAAGTCTTTGCTTCCACTTGAAGGCCCAAAATGTGACTAAGGCATAGTCAATGCCCCCTTGAAAGTCTGGCCTGCCGCTGTCAATGCCACCTTGAAACCCCAATCCAGCTTGATGGTATTTCCTTTGCCCTCCCAAAACCACGACCTTCCTTTGCCACCTGAAAAGCCTGACCTGCTCATGCTGATTGTCAATGGGTGTTGAAAAGCCCGAACTTCCTGAGAGATTACTTCCCAAACCAATGCAGATCAGGCATGTCTCAGACCTGAAACCTATCAAATCAGACATGAAAGCAGTGAAAATCAGACTTGCAAAATCAGAATCAGACTTTGAAGATGAAAATCAGAGATCGAACAAAGGGAAATCATTTTCAAATTTAAAGAATGAAGTTGTTCTCTTCTATATCTTAATCAAGGTTTGTTTGCTTTTCAGGATATGAAGATTAGAGGAGGGATGAGCTATGAAAAGCTTAGCAACAAGTGATGAGGATCAGCTCCAAGATGAAGGCTCATCAGCTCACCTATAACATCAAGATCACACCATTCAAAACTTTTGCATATGGAGGAGGGTCTAAGCCATTGCAACATTCTAAGTCTAAAGCTTATACAAGGCAACAGATAGGATGACTTCCATCACAAAGGATAGACACTATAAACTTGTTTCATGAGATAAAGACTCACCATCATAAAGGAAAAGATAGCAGCATCTCCAAAGCACGTGTAGAGATCAACATCAAAAGGAAGAAAGTTTTCACAATCTTGAATTTCCTCTTAAAATCCAAGAGTCATTGCCAGAATAGCATGAGTAATCAGAGATGGAAGCTCCAAGGTGGAGGTGATTAAGTCAAAAGATGATGCAATTTGGGAGTATCTCCTTCCTTCATCTCATTCCCTCCATCATCACTACAGGAGCTTGGAAATGTCGAGTATTAAGAGATATGCCTCAATCACCTACTCCTGTGATGAGTTAGACTTGAGCTAGCTAAGGTGGCATCCAGTCATCACCTATCCAATCACGTCATCATCACTTATCCAATCACGTCATTCTAAGACAAGGTGTCCAGATTCAATGCACCTAGCTTGTCCATCAAAGAGGATAACTACCACATGGGCACAAACTCCAATGCACCTACCCTTATCATCTATTGGTCAATAATTCAATGGAGGACATGTGTCCTATATTTTGTAGATTTATCATTGGTCAAGCATTAAATGCTTTGTAATGGGTGTAACAAACCCTAATTAGGGTTTTCATCTTTCAATCGCGGCCATTGATATGGATTTGATCTTGGCCCTCCATTGTAATAAGAGCACTATATAAGGCTCCGCTTCTTCATTTGTAAAAGTTAATAGATAGGAGAAAGTAGTAGATAATAATTAGATAGCAGTAAGAATAGAGTAGGAGGGATGGCAAAGATTGTTGCCAAGACTTTGTTATAAGCAGCATATTAATTCCATTGAAGATATGGTGAACTTTGTGTGTTGATTCAGCAATTTGCATGGTCTCTACTTCTCATTTATTTTCGTGTTGTTTAGATGAATGGAACTTTGTGCATGATCAATGATGAAATTCGTACATCCATACTACTAACACCTTGTTGATTGTAAAGTGCCTTGCGTAGTCAACTGGATCCGTCTTAGCCAAGCTTAACTTCAATTATCACTCCTTCATTGATATGTTTCACCTTGAGGGTGTCTATGCTTGTAGTGGTGATTTGAAAATCATTAGCTATTCCTAGAAGGTTGCACTAGTCTTGTGGAGATGTTTGCTACATGTCAAAGCAAAGCTTAGTTTAGTTTCACCAAAGATTGTCCATTGCTTTTACATTCCTAGGATTAGATTAGCTTTCTCAACCCTCATCCTTTTTCCCCTTTTTTAATCAAGTTAGTTTCCACGTCCTAGCGACATTCAAGCATTCAAGATTCAATGTAAGTCTACCTTGTGATTCCAGCAATATCACATCAAACAACTGAGTCTATCCAAGAGCATGTCAAGACCTAACATTCGGAACCTTGGAGTCGAAGTCTACCTTGTGATTCCAGCAATATCACATCAAACAACTGAGTCTATCCAAGAGCATGTCAAGACCTAACATTCGGAACCTTGGAGTCGTCCCATTTGATCACGTAGTTTAGCACTTGGCAGGATTTTGTTGAAGAGAGGATAGAATACTTAGTATTTTATTCTGTGTTTAGTGCATAAAAACACCATCAACAAGTATTGTGGAGGGCTCAACCATGTGACTTCAATGGGGTGTCTCAGACCCCCTACTCTAGGCCAAAGGTGAGGTGGTCTACCCAGTGAGGCGCCCACTTTTCTGTCATCCCCTCATCTGGCCAACCTTTCCCCTTTCTCTCCATGATTGGTCTCCTTGCACCATGGTAGGGGAATGAGGCTGCAACAGGGTGCCCTGGAATGCCATCTCCTCTAGGCCCAAGGGCAGTACCTTTTGTACCCCTTTGGCCTCATGGAACCATCTAGTCTCCTCATAGAGGTGGTGTGCACCCCTCTTGTAGGCCTGCACTCCATCCACCGTGGCTGGGCACACTCAGAATATATGAAAATATATGAAACAACTACAGAGTATACTAGTCTGATTTATATTTACTATGACATATATAAATAATCATATCAACAGTATGTGATTAATCATAAAGATGTAGAAATAATTATGTAGATAATGATATGCAGAAACAGATGTATAACATTGGTACAACACTTAATGATTTGCACAGAAATCCATACCACACTACAATAATCAGACGGACTGCCTGAGGGTTTGTGTCTTAAAATATATCAGATTCTTAATGCCTTAAAATATTCTGCTTTTATTCTGCTCTAAAATGGAAGACATATCCAATTCCAATTGATGATGGATTAATCCATTCAATCTCCTTTTATACACCTCAATATGCCCTTTTTCCAATGGTTATACCTCTTAAACGAGGTCGGCCCAAAACAGTAACAATTTATCTTTATTTAATTTATTTAATGTATTAAATTCTGGGTCTGCCCTTTTTTAAATTGATGTATTAATTTCATTAAAAAAGGTCGGTTCTTTTCCCTTTGCAATTATATTTTATTTTTTATTTTGTTATCTTTTTCCCTTTGTTTCAGGTCAGTCCTATTTGCTAAAGCATGGGTTTAGAGGCTACTTAAGGCTGTGATTTGTAGTATGATGCCCTAATCTCAGACGGGGCATTACATTCCCTGGTTGCATGTACAAACCAACCCTGCCCATGAAACATGTTTCCTTCCAAAAACATCCTCCCTTGTTTTTGTTGAATGAAATAGAGCCTGAAAAAAGCCTTGGCCAAATTTCTTGTCTTATTTGCCAAGGTGACTTCCTTATTGGCACCAATCTCTTTTGATGTGCTGCCTTTTGACAAATTCCAGTAAATTGGAAGACAGGGTAGCACCATTGATTCTTCTTACTGCTGGCTCTAGATTTTAATTTTTCAGATTGATGTTTGATATCTCATCTGATGGAGAATCATGTTTGGGAGGTAATCACTAGTCTGCCTTCTTGAACAAAGCACCTGTTTTCCTTTGCAATCTTTTTATGCCTTGCCTTCCTAATCATAATGTGGTTCTATTCTTTCGTCTGCTTGTCGTAATCATCAGTTGCTTTCTATTACATCAACTACTAGTCCTATCATTACTTTTAATTAGTACAAGATTTGAACCAGTTAGATCAAGCTTACAGGAAGAAAAAGGGAGAATATTTTAAGAAATCAGTGAAAGTTTATTTAATTGGATGTAGGAACTTCAGCTAGCTTATTTGCTTTCAGTTTGTTTAATCAGGGAGTTACAAGCAGATAAATCTCTCTTATTGGTCCCAGCGTATTTTTTGTTTAAATATTGAATGCCTAGCGATGCATGTTAGTTTAGTATGCTATTGGGTGGTCAACTCACCCTAGACATTGAATACCTAGTGATGCATGTTAGTTTAGTATACTATTGGGTGGTCAACTCACCCTAGACATAATTAAAGGATTAGGCATCCTAGACAAGCATGATCATACCATTTTGAGAATTCTTTTCTTTATTGAGATCTTGTGTGCAGCAATGTGTTAAGAGAATCCATCCCAATGTTTGATTGCTTGAATGCTTGTTGATATATTTTGTTTTGTCGATTATGGATTTATAGTTAACTGCCATGTGGATTCATGGCCTATGGTTTACAATTTTTGAGTTTTGGTCCTTTCCAATTCCAATCACTTAAAAAGTGGGTGCATGGAGTCATGATGGGATGTTTGGTTGCGTTCAGCGTTCAATTGGAGCTGTGTCATCGAAGGGTAAATTTGGTGAAATTCATGTTGCAAAGGACATTTTTGATGATTAGTTTCAAATTATTGAATCTTCGTATGAAATGACCAGGATAAATTTGACACCCATTTGACAGTCATTGGGCTATTGTTTTTTCAATTGCCATAAGTTTCGTATGGACTCTGTTTTCAAATTGTTGGATAATTACTATAGATCTTTGTAGTGGTTGAAGATTTTTTGTTGCATTTGGAAATTTCTAGCCTACTCTTGATTCAACTGAGTATGGAGCCAATTCCATATGTTTCTTTCGTTGTGGTGACACGACTTTTGCATTTTTCAATTTTTGAATGTGTGATATCGCTGGATTTGATAGGGATGATAGTATTTGTATCTCATCAGTGATGGATTCTTGTTGCATTTGATGGGTTGGTTGCCATGTGAGCATATGGGCCATCTCATGTAGTGGGCATTAATCTGTTGATTTCATTGTTTTGTAGCTTGCTTCTTGGAATTGGTTTGGGTAGGGCTAACACCCCATTCTGTGCTGACATGCATATTAGTTTGCAGGACAAACACCCCATTCTGTGCTGGCACACATATTAGAGTATCCAACACAGATATGGGTACAGTACGGCAAGGATATTGTAACAAAAAATGAGCCCTAATTTTGGCTGTGGCAGATACAGCCAGATGTGGTATTTGGCAATTTACAGCTGTATCTACAAAAAATGTTTTAGTTGAAACCCATATATTTAAAAAGACCAAGCCCTGAAAATCCATTAAAATGTTATAAATCAATAACTGTCTATCTTTGAAATCACCAGCTAGAAGCAACGGTGGATTTGAATCATGAAAGCAGTGATTTTGGTTTCATATAATTATAATTTTTGTTACTGTGTAATTCCTATGTTAAGTCTTTACTTTCCCTATGTGCTGCTGTATTATTTTCCCTGCATGCTGTTGCTGTGTCAAGTATGTGTTACCTTTTGCTTCCGCTGGCTCCAGTGGTGATGTCAGAAAAAAGATGATAGAAGTTTGTTAGGCTATTAACTTTGAACTTTTAGCCTTTAGTTTTTTATTTCAATCATTGGTAAATAGTGTACAAGTATGCACAAACGAACATCAAGATATACAAAATACCAAAAAGCTATGATGATAGGCGAAAAGACAAAGAGGAGGCTCCAAGTAAGTAGCGACAGAAGAGCAGATCACTATTAACATCGTCACAAGAGCATACCATTATAACAAAGAGACCATTATTTGTTTTATTTTTATTTTTCTTCTTTATCATTGTTGAGTTTAATGCTAAGCTACTTGTTCAGCCAGATGTCGGTCCAGTTTGAACATGGTGTGGATTCTGAACCAATCTGCCCATGGGGTCATCCAGGTTCCTGTTAATCAGGTCTGGATTCTGTGAGAATGAACCCAGACAGAACCTGGGTGAACTTGGATAGAATCCACACAAACCCACCGTAAAAAATGCTTTCTTCAAATGCCAGATTGTCTGCAGTTGCAGGATATTTTTCTTCACCACATGGCTTTGTTTAGTCAAGAGCCTTGTCCCTTTCTGTGACTAACTAGGGTATGGGCCAGATTTGTAACAATAGGAGGTAGTTGATGCGTGAGGGAGGCAACCAACCATTTCTGGATGTTTTCTGCAAGGAAGCGAAGGGATTGGGTGTCAGCTGGGTCACATGAGAAGGTGGCAGTTTTGTGCAAGAGTAGGTGGTCCTATCATAAAAACCCATGAGAATATGTGGTTCTATATTATTAAATTGTGAAAGGTATATTCTCTATTATTATTATTATTAAATTGATGATAATGATTTATTTATTAATTATTTTTATAGGAAGGGCCCTTTATGCACTATTGTTTAAATATAGTCATTTCAAGGATATGTTATTAATTATCAGTCAATAGTTCATCTTCACTCAATCCAAATTCCCATATTTGTATGTAGTCATGGACGAACCCTAAAAGAATGGAACTCAGATTTTTTAACTGTACCTAAACCTATGTGGGCAACTTAGGTTCAGTGTGCTGAATTTTAGTTTTATCATTCTATTTGATCATGTACTATAAACATAAATGTTAACGGATGGGGTAATACTTTTTGTTAAAAGAAGGTAACTAACCAAAAAATAAAAAAGAGGACACTAATTGCCTGAAACTTATAAGTTTTCTTGAAACATACTTCTAGTAGAATAATTTGGAAATTTGTCAAAAGTTTTCTTCTCTCACCTGAGATGTTTGTGACATAATTCTTTTGTTCTAAGATATTTCCTGGACTGTAAAGTTGGATATTCATCTTGGGAGCTGAAAATAATTTTCAGTTTTGTATCTTGTTGTCTAGATTAATATAATTTTGATTTCCTCGAAGTATTTATGACACATTAGGAACAATAGATCTGATGTGAGACGTCAAACAAAAACAGTCAGATATTAACAGGTCTAATTTTATGCATTCAGCAATTTGACAAACACAATTTCATTTGTTCAAAACATATATTATAGATTAATATTTTTCTAGATGCCATTTGAGTGTTATGAGGAAAAGAACATTTTCAACTAGCTGAGAGCCAAGCACAGCAATCGCATTTTATGAAAGATGACGTGTCATTAATTTTGATATTATGTGTTACCTTTTATTTAGTTTATCTATTGCAAATAGTAATCTTAAAAACATCAGTACATGCAATGTCTATTCTTCTTGGATACCTGAAATAATACCAAAGTCATGTACAAGAGTGTGGAATCATATTGCACATTCTGTTTCTTCATCATTGAAGTCTTAAGACATCTTGTCTGATCTCTTAGTTTGCAGGAAATCATTGAAAGTTTCTTACAGTGTATATCACAATGCCAATATGTTAATTGAAATTGAACAATCATATTCACCATTGTTTGGTATCAGTTTACAGAATATATCTGAAGGAATCCCATTTTCTGATGCTTTGTTTTGGTCTTGTAGACTCTAGAATGGCACCACTTTTCAGTGATAGTATATATAGATCTAATTTATGTTATCAATTTACAAAATACATGTGGAGAGCTTGTTTTCTGTTGCTTTGCTCTATTCACATCTGTTCATTAAATGGTTGTGTTTCTTCCTGCAGAGCAAAAGAAACAAAAACTTTCAGAGGTTAAAGTAGGACTGGATGAAGCCGAGTCTTTGGTACACAATTAATTTGACTTTATTTTTTCTTGGTTTACAACAGAGGCTTATTTTTCATATTTTCTATGTTCCTTTTGGGATTTTTTTTTTCATATTATAATATATTGTGCCACATTATGACCTATTTGGGGTTTTTGAAGATTCGTAAAATGGATCTTGAGGCAAGAAGTTTGCAGCCTAGTGTAAAGGCCAATCTGCTTGCCAAACTGAGGGAATACAAATCTGACCTGAACAACTTGAAAAGAGATGTGAAGAAGGCTTCCTTAGCTGATTCGCAAAGTGCAAGAGATGAGCTGCTTGAATCTGGAATGAGTGATGCATTAATGGTATTGTTTCTAACCAAATAAAATTTGTCAGATCTTTCTTTTTTTGACCATAAGATTGTTGTGAATTCACTCCGTTTGAACTTTTCTATTTTCATTTTCTTAAACATAGAATTCTTTCTTAGAAAAGGTATTTTTTTTGGGGACTGCAAAAATATCTTCAGAACTATGTAAATTTCTGTTGTATAAGTACCATGCTTCTTGGATAATCAATATCACCTGTCTATCAATCGCCAAGTCTACAATTTTTCTTTTAAATGTGAATTTTATATGAATCCACTAGGTGGATGGTATTTAAGGCTTTTGTTGGGTATTAACTATTAACTATTAACTATTAAGGTTGTCACATTACTTCTCTGTACTTTATTTGTATATGATTTTTCAATTTTAAGGAATACATGTAGAAAGTATTTGTACATATGGAGAAATGTTCCATTTCAATTTCTAATTATTATATTACTATTTTTATTTGTTATGATTCAGGCATCAGCAGATCAAAGGGGGAGATTATTGATGTCAACTGAGAGGCTTAACCAGTCTACTGATCGGATCAAAGAGAGTAAGAGAACCATATTAGAAACAGAAGAACTTGGGGTTTCCATCCTTCAGGACCTGCACCAACAGCGACAAACACTTCTGCACACACATGATACGGTATAAATATCCCTTTTAAACTGTTTTAATATCATTTTTGTCACATGCAATCTTTAATTGCTGTGTCCCAAATTACATATTTTTTTTTTTTCCATTCATAGTTTACTCAACCAAATAAAATTATAGCATTTTTCTCCTCAGAAAATTAGGTGTACATGTGGCTTACAATTAATAGTTATAAAGAACAACACGATTTTAAATCTGTTAGTCAAATATATAACATGTATTTGTATATATCTGGTACTTCTACATAGAATTTGAGTTTCAAAGCGAAGTTTTACAGAACTGTCTTGTGCATTTGAATTACAAGCTCATGACAGAATTAGCAAACAAACATATCTATTCAAGAACTACAAGTGCATGATGGTTTAGTTTGACAATGTTGGTGTAATAAACTTTCCTTGTGCCTTTAGAGAAAGTAATGTTACCATCCAACCCTCCCATAGGATCCATCCATTCTCAAGTTGTTAATCTCAAGATGGCCATCACTCATCCCTTACCAGACAATGGCTCATGTGAATTGTTGTTCAACTTCATGCCACAGACACAATTTGACTAACCTCAGTTCCTTGAAGCCTGTTAGCACATTGGATAAGAAATGTATGGCTGCGGTGATAGTCACCAGTAACCTTCTTATATTCAATGTGTACTAACACCACTAAATACCTCTACTTGCCCTGTTGAATTTCTATATAACACCACTACTTGCTGCATTTACATAAATAGTGAATATATGACAAAATATAAGCTTCATGGAAAAGAGCATCAAGGATGTTGACAAGGTGGGTTGTGTTTTGCAGCACATACTGTTAATTGACATTTCACTTGTAGATTGATTTCCAAATAGGACTTCGCAATTGCTCATTTATACATCTTGTATTTTCCAAATAGTTGTCGATTTTTTTTTTCTTCTCTTTATTTCCACAGAGAAGTTTTCAATTGCTCATTTTCACGTCTCCCCCAAGTGTACTACAATGCATACCTGCACACTTGGGATGCTTACTTGTCTTTCAATGAACATGCCTATAATAAAGCTTTTCATACACTAGCATGTCTATTTTTATCATAGAGATGTCTTGACTCCCAACCATAAAAGCAAAATAATGGAAAAAATTGTATTGATTGGGAATTTTTGTCTCTTGTGATTTTTTCTCTCAAAATTCTTGTTTTTGTCTCGATTCCCAACCATACAAGCAAAATAATGGAAAAAAATGTGATTAATTGGGAATGTTTTGTCTGTCATGATTTTTCTCTCTCAAAATTGTCGATTTTTCTCAAAATCATGGTCAACAATTTTGTTTGTTTATTTGCCATTTAGTCATGTTTAAATCATGAAAAAATTAATGTTGTCAAGTTTCCACAATCCATAAAGAATTAATGCAAATGCTTTTGGATTAGATTGTGTAAATTTTTTTTGCATCACCGTTTCCGATCACACTCCGTGATCTATCATCAGGATTTAAAAGAGAGCATAAAGAGATAAAAATGTAAGATGCAGACCCAAAGCTAGTCTAATAGGAGAGAGGAGGAAAAGAGAGGAGGGGGGGTTGCACTAAAATCAAAGAAAAATAAAAAGAAAATAACAAATAGTGTGTGAATGTGAGAGAAAGACAATAAAAGAACAAGAAGAAAATAAATAAACCTACCTCAAACCTATAAAATTATAAACAAGAAATAGGAGAAGTAAGACCAAAACTAACGAGAAAAAGAAAGGAAAATAAAATGAAACAAAAACGAAAAGCAAGTAAAGAGAAAGGGCAACCTAAACAATATATGTGTGTGTGTGTATATATATATATACACACACACAAGAAATAATAAACTGAAAAGCTCAAAACCAAAGACACTAATAAACCATGCAAAAATAAAAGACAACAATTAAATAAAAAGGAAAAAACATAAATAAAAAATAAACAAGTGAATTTCTTTCCCTTGTTCTTTTACTTGTGGTTGTCCTTCCCTTAGTTCTTTCCCTCCATTAGGGGTTCCTCCCTTTTTTGTTTTAGCTTCCTTGGGTCCTTCTTGTGTTGGTTCTTGTTTCTTCCTAGCTGTGGTTAGGTTGGCCTTTCGGTGTCCTCGCCTTTTCCCTTCTCTTGTTCTCCCCTAACTCATAGCTCTTGTTTTATTTTTAATTTTGGGTTGCGTGGCTTGTTTTTTTCCTTTTTCATTTATTTATTTAATTCTTGTTATTTATGTTTATGTATATATATTTATATTTAATTTGTTTATGTATGTGTATTTGTGCATATATTTAAATATATATATACACACATACATGTATATATACATTCACACACACACATAAGATTGTGTGTGTATTACTCTCTTGTTTTATATTGTGTTATTTATATGTATTTATTCACTTGTTTATTTTTTATTTAATTGTTGCTTTTAATTTTTGCATTGGTTTATTGGTGTCTTTGGTTTTGCGCTTTTTAGTTATTTCCTTTGTGTGTGTATATATATATGTACATGTATATATTTTTATATATCCATATCTATATACATATATATAGGTATATACACACACACACATATATATATATGTATACACACACACACACACACACACACACACATATATATATGTATATACACACACACATATATATATATATATGTATATACACATATATATACACATACATACACCTATATATACATGTACATATTTATGTATGTACATATATATATATATATATATATATTGTTCTTCAATATAAAAAAAAAACAAAAAAAACATATATATATTGTAATGTCCTCACTTTGAAATAAAATTTAATAATAATTAATAATAATATTAAAATAGAACAATCTCTTCTTGCAAATGCATAATATTATCTCTAAAGAGGAGGTCTTTTGGAAGCAACGATCCAGAGCCCTTTGGTTGAAATGTGGGGATAGAAACACAATGTATTTCCATATCTCTGCTATGAAACATTGAGCCTCTAACCGGATCTCCCACATTAGGAAATATGGGATTAGAATCGAGAATATTGAAGACATTTCATCTAAAGCCATTTCCTTCTTAGGCCTTCTATTTGAGGAGGGGTCGTTGGATGAGGATATGCAGAGATCTTTCTTGGGGCACATTCCTTCGCTGATCGCTGATAATATGAATAGGCAGCTATCTTCCATTCCTTCTATGGATGAGATCAAGAAAGCTGTTTTCTCTTTGAAGGGAATAAAGTGCTTGGTCTGGATGGCTTCCCCATGTTCTTTTTCCAGACCTTTTGGGATATTATTGCCAATGATCTCAGGGCTGCAGTTCAGGAGTTCTTTGGTTGCAGGAGAATTTCGAGAGAATGGAATTCTACCTTTATTGTCCTCATCCCTAAGGTCCTTGGTGCGGATAGTTTATAAAATTCCCTCCAATGTTATGGCCAGTCGTATTCTTCATCTCTTGCCTTGTGTTATCTCTCCTCACCAGAATGGTTTTGTTCCAGGGCATCAAATCTTGGATTCTATTGTAATGGTTCATGAGAATATTCACTCTCTGGAATCTAACAAAAAGCTTGGTTTCCTCCTTAAGTTGGACTTAGTGAAGGCCTATGGTTGGGTCAAGTGGGGATTCCTTACTAAGGTCCTTAAAGCTTTGGCTTTGACAACATATTTTTGAGCATTATTTGGCAATTCATATCTATAGTTAAATCCTCTGTGATTGTCAATGGTTCTCCCTCGGCCTTCTTCGGTTGTTCTAGGGGGCTTAGGCAGGGGGATCCCATCTCCCCTCTTCTTTGTATCGTTATGGTGGAGTCTTTGAGTAGATATTGGCAGGATTTAATCACCTCTGGTTCTCTAAGGGGTGTTCATCCTTCGTCTCAATTTCTTGTATGCTCTCATCAGCTTTTTGTTGATGATACTATCTTTCTTGGGGAGTCTTCTGTGTTGAAGCAAGGTGTATTGAGAGAGCTATCTCTTCCTATGAGGCGGTTTCAGATCATAAAATCAATCTCCATAAGAGTTCTATTTTCTTTTTGAATACTCTTGAAGATTGAATGAAGAGAATTGCAGATATTCTAGGCTGCAAGATTGACTCCTTGCCCTCTACGTATTTGGGTCTACCTTTGGGGAATAAGATTTTTAATTCTTTTGGATGAACTTGATTGATAAGTTCAATGCAAAATTTGCGGGCTGGAAGAGTGCTCTCTTAAGTCAAGCTAGGAAAATCCAACTCCTTAAGGCTTCCCTCCAAAATCTTCCTGTTTATGCTATGAGTCTTTTCAAAATCCCTAACAAATATGTTGATGCTATTGAAAGAATTCAGAAGCGTTTCTTATGGTCTGGAACAAAAGACAAAAGAAGATTGCCGCTTATAGCGTGGGAGAAAGTTTGTTTAGCTAAAAAGCATGGGGGCCTTGGTCTTAGGTGTATTAAGGAGCTGAACCTCATTCTCTTGGCTAAGCAATTATGGCGTATTTTCCACAGTAACAGTGAGTGGAGCACTATCCTATGTGGCAAGTATTTAGCTAATTCTAGATCTCTTGCTGCCTTCTTGGCTCAGGAGAACTTACCATTGGGATCGGAAGTGTCTAAGTTTGTTATCCACAAAGGTACTAAATGGAAAGTTGGTTCTGGTTGAACTGTTAGATTCTAGGCTGATACTTGGCTTGGGGAGTGTTGACGTGTATTTTGTACACTATCAAACACAAAATAAAATACCCAAGGGTACCTTATCCTCTCTTGAGTAAAGCCTCTGAATGCTGAAGATATCGCGAAAAGGATCAATCAGGGTGACTTCAAGGTTCTCCGTTGTAGGATCTCTACGTGTGGATAAGCTCTCTGTGGTATGATGTGATTTTGCTGGAATCACAAGGGGACTTACACTTGATGACTGAACGTCTGATTTGCTTTGAATATTGCTGGAACACAGGATTTTACTAACTAACTGGAAGACAAACAAATGGCAAAAGATACAAGGTTCAGGAAGTCTACTCTACTACCTAGAATGCGAGAAGATGGATGAATGACTAGGTGGATTCCTACTGGGCTGGGTCTCACCATCAGGCTGAACAATTCAACACCAACTCAGTGCGATCTTCTAAGGGATGCTTCCAATATGTTCAAATCGTACACCATCTGACACTGATCACCATTGAAGATAATGCATGAAACAATAGACGTGTAACGACTTGAGATTAAGCTCATTTTATTCCAGTTGACCACACAAGGCGCACTTACCATCGGCAAGAGGCTAGTGGTTTGGATTAGACGGATTCCACACAGGTGCATTCAACAATTTCCTTCATTCGATCTAATCATCTACCATCTAGAATTGAAGATTCAACAAGAAACCATGCATATTGCAAGAAACGACACACTTCACCATTACTTCAATGAAAATAGAGTTTATTTACAATCAATGGCAACAATTTCTTGCCTTGTCCTCCTATTTGCCTTAAGTAACGTCCAATCATCCTTTCGAGAGACCCTGCACAAAACAAATTAGAAAAGTCAGTGACAAATATGACTTAAACAATATTTTCGCCCTGGACCCCTCTCGAAAGGATGATTGGACATTACTTAAGGCAAATAGGAGGACAAGGCAAGAAATTGTTGCCATTGATTGTAAATAAACTCCATTTTCATTGAAGTAATGGTGAAGTGTGTCGTTTCTTGCAATATGCATGGTTTCTTGTTGAATCTTCAATTCTAGATGGTAGATGATTAGATCGAATGAAGGAAATTGTTGAATGCACCTGTGTGGAATCCGTCTAATCCAAACCACTAGCCTTTTGCCGATGGTAAGTGCGCCTTGCGTGGTCAATTGGAATAAAATGAGCTTAATCTTAAGTCGTTACACGTCTATTGTTTCATGCATTATCTTCAATGGTGATCAGTGTCAGATGGTGTACGATTTGAACATATTGGAAGCATCCCTTAGAAGATCGCACTGAGTTGGTGTTGAATTGTTCAGCCTGATGGTGAGACACAGCCCAGTAGGAATCCACCTAGTCATTCATCCATCTTCTCGCATTCTAGGTAGTAGAGTAGACTTCCTGAACCTTGTATCTTTTGCCATTTGTTTGTCTTGCAGTTAGTTAGTAAAATCCTGTGTTCTAGCAATATTCAAAGCAAATCAGACGTTCGGTCATCAAGTGTAAGTCCCCTTGTGATTCCAGAAAAATCACATCATACCACAGAGAGCTTATCCACACGTAGAGATCCTACAACGGAGAACCTTGAAGTCACCATGATTGATCCTTTTCGCGATATCTTCAGCATTCAGAGGCTTTACTCAAGAGAGGATAAGGTACCCTTGGGTATTTTATTCTGTGTTTGATAGTGTACAAAATACACGTCAACAGAATTGGCGCTAGAAGGAGGGCATTCCGCTTGAACCACACGAAAGTTGGATTATCAAAAAGGAACAGAACTGTCCAAAATATGTTTTTTAACATGATCATGTATCACGATGGTGTTGCCGCAGGAAGGATTGAATGAGGTAGTACAACCTAATTTGGAAATAGGCAACACTCAGGAAGACATTGTTTCAGGATTGAATCACCTAGCATGGAACGTAAAGAGAAGTGAAGTTGAGTATAACAGAGTTAGAATCATCTTGGAACAAGAAGAAGACAGAGCTGAAGAACGCCAAAGAGCCGCCGCTAGAGAACTTCGCAATCAAAGGAACCTGCAGTAATCTCCACAAAACAGATTTTCACGCTGGATCGCATTGGTTCTTTCTCGCTCGAAAAACATCAAAGAATATTGAGGTCTACTCCAGGCACCAAAAATCTGAATGAGCTTCAATTCACTTCAAGGTCAAAGCGAGTTAAGAGAGAAGATACTCCTAGGGAATTTGAGCCAAGATTAGAAGGCACTTCTGAGTCATCACAAGCTCCATCTCTTCAAGAACAAGTACAAGCGACAATTCAAGCAAGTATTCAAGCAATTTCTCAACCAACAAGTCAGGCCAGTTCATCCAGTCTCTTGTCAAGCTTTCAAACTTCAGGAAGCGTGATGGCTCACAATGCTCCTCCTCCTCCTCCTCCTGCTCATGCAATCAACGGCGCTACATGGATGATCAACAATCTATCACAATTAGAATTTGCAATCTATCACGACATGCCAAAGAATCCGGAGAATTTCTGTCCCAAATTCAATGTCAGTGATTTCAATCGTACAGCGGAGGATCATATTAAGATGTTCGAAGATCTTCTTCATAACAGGTGCGTTGAATATGGAGATGTAGCATGTAGGCTCTTTCCCTACTCATTAGGAGAAGAAGCATACTTCTGGTTCATTCACTTACCCACAGGATCAATCAGGACTTGGGATGCCATGAAAGATGTATTTATAGCAAAGTTTGGTATACCAACCACACCAGCGGAGCTGTATAGGCAGTTTGTTGAGATTCGAAGAAGAGAACATGAGCCAATCACTTCTTTCAACAACAGGTTCCATAGGGCATACACGATGTTACGACATCCATACCTCATTGCTGACCCAAGGGAGATCTATTATGGAGCCTTAGATCATCTTACCGCCATGTTCGTAAGGACACATCCTATCCCAAATGATTTGAACGCAGCATATGCAAAAGCTATTGAAGTCAGTAAGCACATGGGACAGAGTATTACTGGGCCGCTACTCCATATGGGACTTGCTGCAGCACCAAACCAAATACAAGCAGTTAGTATGGCATTGACCAACCAGACTCCAGTTATGAATCCTATTCCACAAGCAACATATCCCAGTGTACAGTCGGCAAACCTGCTAGTGCTTCATCCTGGAGTTGCACTTTCACAAGCCCCACGAGCACAACCTGTGTACCTGCAAAATGCAACAAACTCTTCAAGAACACAAGAAGAAAAGGATGAAATGAAAGAGTTGATTGAACAAGTCAAGAAACTGTCAACCGAAGTAACTCACTTGAGGAATCAGAATAATCAACTTCAAAGCATGCAAAGGATCAACCAAGGCCAACATGCAAACAATCAAAATTTCCAAGGAAATAATAATCAAGGTTTCAGGAATAATTATCAGGGAAACAACAACCAGGGCTTTCAAAGGAGAACATGGATTACAGCTCCTAATAATGGAAACGTGGTGATGCCTTTAGACAACCCGTCAAGTTCACAGAATCAAGAAAATCATCCTACCAGTAAAGTGTTTCTAGTTGAGGCGGCCTTGTCCAGTCGGTGTAGACTCCACAATACAAACCAGCATTCTAAGTTGCAGTGTCCTGAATTCAAAATTGCAACTAACATATTCCAGCAGGAGATGCACAACAACAATCCACCTGACAATCCGCCCACGACAGGATATGAAATGGTCCCAACTACGCGATATGATCAAGCCATGATTGTGGAGAGCTACAAGCATTCATCGGAAGGAGAAAGCAACCAAACTCAAAATGGGAGATTTCCTCCAGAATCGGCTAATGGACCAATGGTACCTCCTGGTTCCCAGTTTCCACCTGCATCAGCAAATGAACCTGTTGAAGACTCAGAGTATTATTTTCCCCCCTTAAATAATAGTGTCCTAGTTGAAGGGATAAAGGAGGTATTTCACCAATCCTCAGGAGGCATGGGTCAGAGAGTCTATCATAGAAATCAGAGGAATCAAGAACCTTTGACAACATCGATCCCTCCAAACAATTTCTCTACTCCTCCAGATCCACGGGCTAGTAATAATCCAGAGTATCCACAAGACGCGCGGGAATATAGGCCAAAGAATGTTTCACCTCCCATGGGGGACGGAATGAAAAGGCTGGCTATGTTGGTATTGGAAGAACTCAAGAGGGTTAAGATTACCTTGCCACTTTATGAGCTACTGAAGGTTTCAGAGATTAAGGATGTTGTGATTAATAGCCTGAATGATTCAAACACAATGAGGCCAAATGTACAGCATGGGTCTAAAGAAGCGGCCAACAATGTTCAAGCCACCATCAATGTAATTCAAGAGGAAGCTGATAACAAAGAACAATCCGAACAAGACGAATGTATGGTCCAGACCATGGCCTTCCCAGCCAAAAAGGAAGATATGTTAGAAGGCAAGGTATTACTCAAAAGAGGTGAGGCTAAGAAAACTCAACCCGCCGTCAAAGAAAGTCTCACCACTAGTCAGATTCTCCCAGAAAAGGAAGTTCCCGTTAAGAAGGATGTGATCAAGAAGGGAAAGCCTCTAAAGAAGATGGACGATTCAAAAGAGGAAATATCAGAACAGAATAACAATCTGAAGGTCAACGAAGTGAAGAATCAAGAACATAATGGGGATTCCTCGATCCTTTCCCAAGGCAAAGATGAGCCGGCCTCGTTCTTGCTGTCAGTCAGAATTTTTGGGAAGTTATTGCATAACTGCCTCTTATGATTCGGGAGCCTCTAGTAATGTGATGCCCCTGTCTGTCTGTCAGAGACTAGGTATAACCCCTACTCCAACCAGAAGAAAAGTCACTCAGCTAGACAAGACAGAAGTTCCAGTCACGGGAGAATTGAACAATATCCACATGCAATTGGTTGCAGACCCAAGGGTTCAAAATTTCATAGACATATCAGTCGTAGATATCCTTGATTCATATGGGATGCTTCTGAGTAGAGATTGGTCACGAAAGTTGAATGGGTACGTGTCAACAGACTTTGCACATATGTGGCTACCCTGGAGAGGAGTTCCAAACCAAATCAAAATTGACAGTACTCCAAGATTGAGACTTATGATAACTGAGTATGGAGAAGATAATGAGGTCCTATTCTTAGAGACGAATTTAGGGACATACAAACCTAAAGTGGGAGAAGTCTTGATGATACAGAACCTGCAAAACAAAGACGGTCAACAAGAAGTGATGGAATCTACAGAAATTGTCGTGGAAAGTGACCAAGGATCCGACCAAGAGGACGATGGAATGTTTGAAAATTTTAGAAAATTTGTACACAGGAACGTGCGACAAAGTGTGCAACTTGGCAACATGGCGTCCGTCCGAGATCTACTCCTCCCCAATTGGTGTAGGATACATAATGCCGTCCATTCAGAACTATCCTGTGCTTTGTGCTAGACTGCATTAGAACAAGTATACAAGAGGGTCCCACAGGGATTGATTGTAGAAGAAATGGAAGACCCAGGAGTTGAAAGTTCCTCAGAAGATGAAACTCTATTCGACACATCAAGCGAATGCCAGGAGGACCAAGAGACGGAAGATCAAGGAAATGCAATATGGACATTAAGGTTCGATGGATCTAAATCTAAACAAGGATCTGGAGCAGGCTTCGAATTAATTAGCCCGACAGGAGAAACTTACCTCACCACTCATAGGCTTCAGTTCCCATGCACCAACAATGTAGCTGAATACGAATCCTTGATTCATGGGTTATTGCTAGCTATCAGAGAGAAAGCTAAAATACTGCAAGTATATGGAGACTCAGAAATAGCGATAAGACAAATCAGGAGGTAGTATGTATGTCATGACAAAAGGTTGACTAGATACCGGAATCGAGTTTGGGACCTCATCGAGAGTTTTGAGGCCTTCAACATCAAGTCCATATATAGGCACCAGAATCAAGTGGCTAATTCTCTTGCACAAGCCGCCAGCTCTTTGATTCCATTAGCGATGGAAGGAATGAAGAAGTTCACAGTAGAGCTAACCTCAGTAGCTTTAGTCCCAGATAACATCACCAATTTTCAAGTGTTTGAAGATGACAAGCATATACTGGATTTCTTGACCAACACAGATGTCTTCTTAGCCCAAATCATTGATGAAGAAGAAGTGGAGGGAGCAGAATTGGATGCAGAAGGAGTTTTGAATTTGAAGACAAACACTATTCCAAAAGGAATGGTGGAGTTAGAAAGAATCTTTGATCTCGACAAATTGAAAGAGATGAAAAGCCACAACATGGAAGGAAACATGTGCGACACAATCAACGTAGGTGATGGTGTACAAGTTAAGAACGTGTTCATTGGAAAAGTCTGCATTGCACCAGAAAGGGATGGTATCTTGAAAAATGTAAGAGATTTCCCAGATGTCATCGCTTGGAGTTATGAAGACCTCAAGACTTATGATACTACGATCATCACTCACACGATCCCTTTGAAGCCAGGAAGCAAACCGTTCAGACAAAGACAAAGGCCGGTCAATCCTTTACTGGAACCCCTAATATATCAAGAAGTTAAGAAGTTGCTCTCAGCCAAAATCATCTTTCCAGTAAGACATTCGACATGGGTTGCCAACTTGGTTCCGGTCAGGAAAAAGAATAGAGAGATCTGATTGTGTGTTGATTTCAGAAATCTCAACCGAGCTTCAGAAAAGGACAATTATCCACTGCCATCGCTGGATGAAGTATTGCAGATCGTCAACGGGTCACAAATGATGTCTTTTCTGGATGGATATTCAGGTTATAATCAAGTATTGGTTGAGCCTGAAGATCGACTAAAGACCGCTTTCACTACCAAGTGGGGAACGTTTGCATACAAAAGAATGCCTTTCGGGCTTATCAATGCTGGGGCCACATTTCAAAGAGCCATGGATATTGCCTTCAGAGACCTAATTGGGAAGTGCATTATCATATATATGGACGATATCACAGTTTTTTCTAGAAAAAGGGAAGATCATGTGGATGATTTAAGAAGAGTATTCCAAAGGTGCAAAAGATATGGTGTTTCTCTCAATTCGAAGAAATGCATATTTGGGGTAACGGAAGGAAAACTATTAGGACATGTTATTTCTGAAAGGGGAATCTCCATTGATCCTGAAAGAGTAAAGGCTATATCAACCATCAACTTGCCAGCCAGTAAGAAGGAACTCAAATCATTCTTCGGCAAGATCAAATTCATCAGGCAATTTATCACCGGATTTGCTGAGATAGTTAGGCCTTTGAATGAGATGTTGAAGAAAGACGCAAAGGTTGAATGGACGACATAGGCCAAGAGAGCATTCGAGGAGATAAAGTCGGCAATCACAGAAGCACCAGTACTAATCAGTCTTGATTACCTAAAGCCCTTCTACCTGTATTCCTTCGCCTCTGAATACACTTGTGTGGCTATCCTCACTCAGAGGAGTGAAGAGAAAGACGAGAACCCAATTGCCTTTATGAGCACCCCGTTGAAAGATGCAGAACTCAGATATCCCAATATTGAAAAACAGGCATACGCATTGGTCAAAGCCATTAAAAAGTTCAGACATTATCTCTTAAGGGCCAAAATTTATGCGATAGTACCGGATGCAACAGTAAAGACTCTCCTCATGCAAAACGAACTAGGAGAGAGAAGAGGCAAGTGGGTCGCCATTATCCAAGAGTTTGATATTGAAATCCAACCTATGAAACTTGTTCGAGGGCAAGCTTTGGCGCAGACATTGGCAGTCGATGGCCCCGGATTAATTCAACAAGTATATGAATTAGAGGATGTCACCCCGGATGAATGGTACAAGGAAATTGTGACGTACCTGCTCAACAACAAATGCCCTGCTCGCATGACACCCACGCAGAAAAGAGCTGTAAGGATAAAGTGTCAGCATTATATGCTTCAAGGATCTGTTCTATATCGCAGGAATCACGAGGGAATATATCTAAGGTGTGTTGGCCAAGATGAGGCCAAACAAATAATTGAACATTTTCACTCTAAGTTTGGGATGGGACATGGAGCCAATTTGGCCACAGCTCATCAAATCCTGAGGGTAGGTTATTACTGGCCCACACTTTTCAAAGACACATTTAATCATATCAAGACTTGTCACACTTGCCAAGTCGCCGCCTTCAGAGAAAAGAATCCTGCCATGCCATTGAATCCAGTGATCGAAGCAAGACCATTTGCAAAATGGGGGATGGATTTCATTGGTGTCATCAACCTCGCATCCTCAGCACAACACAGGTATATCATCACTGCTACTGATTACTGTACTAGATGGTCGGAGGCTCAAGCCCTCAAGGTATGCACTACTGAGGCCGTAATTAAGTTCTTGGAGGGAAACATTATCACAAGATTCAGGTGTCCCTATGCATTAGTTTGCGACAATGGCTCAGCATTCACATTATTGAGATTTTCAAATTGGGCTTTTGAGTATGGTATAACCCTTAAGTTTTCATCAAATTATTATCCTCAGGGTAATGGGTTAGTTGAGTCAACTAACAAAAACCTACTCAGTGTTATGAAGAAATTACTGGAAAGAAGTCCGAGAGAGTGGCACACCCAACTGAGATTCGCCCTCTGGGCAGATAGAATCAGGACCAAGAACGCATTAGGGATTTCACCTTATTTTCTAGTTTATGGCCAAGACTCGGTATTCCCCATGCAACTCAGGATCCTGACTTTGAGATTTATCCAAGAATACATGGAAAACACCGATGTTGTCCAGGCCCGATTAACACAGTTATTGAATCTTGAAGAAAAGAGAGATCAAGCACTGGAGAATTTTGCAAAGCATCAGGGAGTTGTGAAAAGATGGTTCGATCGGCAGGCCAAAGTCAAAGCTTTCCGGATCTCAGATCTTGTTTTGTATTGGGATAAGGCACATGAGAAAAAAGGGGAACATGACAAATTTGATAAGCTTTGGAAAGGCCCTTATCAAATTTTTGAGATTTTAGGAGAAAATGTATTCAGACTGAAGACTTTAACTGGAGAAGACGTCCCATTGCCTGTCAATGGGAGGTATCTCAAACATTACTTCCAGTCTTAGAATTCAAGAGGCCTTCCTTTGTACATAGTTAGTTTAGTTTGCTTTCGTTTTTGTTTGTCCTTCGCTTTGTTTTTTTGGTCTTAGTTTAGGTGGTTTTGGTGTCTTGGTTTAGGTTAGTTGTTTTGTCTTGAGGAGTATCCATTTGAAATTGGGCGATTTTGTCATGAAGCACTCTGACTTCTCGCTAGATTGTCTGTTTCATTTTGACAATTATGAGGTCTTTTGGAAATTCAAAGGAGTTTTCTCTTGATAAGATTTTGAGTTAGGCCGTATTTGCAATGAAGTAAGACTAGCTTATTGGACTCAGATATTATTGTCCTCCAGTTATTATATCTTTTCACACTTATAATCTTCGAGTCATTGTGATTTTCAGGCAAAGTTGTGATCGGTGAAAAATCTAAAATTTGGCTTCAGCGCCACCGCAATCCTCAAACCCTAGTGAGCTTCACTGCTCACAAGCCAAAAGAATTGACGGAGCGAAAAAGCAATATCAAAAGGAAAAATGAGAAAATAAAAAATCAAAAAAAGAAAAAAATGAGCTGAAAAGGAAATATCAAAATTGGCTAATGGGAATATACGGATAACTCCATCGGGGCTATAGACCCCTGGCTGGCAATGGAGCAATGTTCGTGAGCTTGCGGCGATAACCTCGTCGGGACTATGGATGTTTGACTGGCAGCAAGGCTCTATCCAGGATGCTTTTGGAGTTCAGATAAACTATGTAGCTTGTCACAAGGGAACTTGGAGATCATGATTGTCTTGTTGAGGGGAATTAACTCATTTGCACACACATGGGTAACTGTGGACTTAATACTTTGTCTCAATATGAAGGTCTCTTCTTGTAAGTGCTGTTTAATTCTTGGTTTTATTGAGGGAGATTTTCTGGGTTTTTCTTTAAGATGGATTGATTCCCAAATGTTCGCGAACATTCTCAGTGGTGTTGCGAGATGTTGTGACCATTTCACACATCACCCCATTAGAATGGGGACCCCCTCTTCTTCGCTTGGTTTTGCTTTCTCTCTGCTTGTTCTTCTCTCTGTTTTTAGGGTTTTGAGTAAGTGATATGTTTGGACTAGGGCTAAACCTTAGGGGTTCCTTTTGGGCATCATTCAGGCTAAGTCCAGTCAAATTTTGAGAATTGTTAAGTGTCCTCCCAAAGAATTGAGATTGTTGAAATAAGGTAAGTCTTTCAGGGGAGTCAAATAGGTCTTAGGTTAGGTCTAATCAGGGTTTTTAGGGTAAAATCCAATTTTGACTAAGTGTTAGCATTTTTGAAGGGGAAATGAATGACTTTCTCCACCCACCTGAAGAAGTTTTGACTTGAAATGATGAAGGACCTTGTTGAAAACACTAAAATCACTCCTGACCCTCAGAGCGGGTCCAGAGCGATTTTCTTTGTGTGCACATTTTTTGACCTTTCTTGGACATGAGAACTTATTCATAGCATGAAACAAGATGACATCTTCCTTAGCAAAGAAATTTTGAGATGAAAAGTGAAGCATTTTGGTCTAGGTAGCAAAAATCGCTCCTGACCCTCAGAGAGGGTCCAGAGCGAGATTTTCAAATGTGCACTATTCTTGCAAGATCAAAGTGATTTTTATGATTGGAAGGGATGAAGGAAAGCATGTTCTACCCGTTGAATATAATTTGGATGATCAACAAAAGAGGAAATCAACCCAAAATCAAAAAATCGCTCCTGACCCTCAGAGAGGGCCCAGGGCGAGAAACCTAATATAGGAACTTTTCATCCGAGTTTGAGGAAAGCCAAGGCTAGGCATGGGTTTGAAATAATGTTTAATTTGCCTTGAAGTGAAAAGAGATTGTTGAGAGTCAGTATTTTGAAGTCAATTACAAAAATCGCTCTTGACCCTCAGAGAGGGCCTAGAGCGATATTCCAGGATTCTCTCCTTTGTTTGAGGAATTGAGAGAAAATCTTGTGTGTATAGGAAGAAGATGTGATGTTTTGTGCCTTAGAGGCAATTTGGAATCCAAAAGATGAAGGAATATGCCTAGAACTGAAAAGTCGCTCCTGACCCTTGCTGAGGGTCCAGGGTGAAAATCACAAAAATTGCATGTTTTCTTCAAAATTGTGCTAAGGCAAGCCTAGGCTAGGGCGAAGAGACCTCCAAATGCATGATCAATGATGTTTTGCTATTGAAACTTGATGATTTTGGTCAGAAAATGAAAAATCGCTCCTGACCCTCAGAGAGGGTCCAGGGCGAAAAACTTGAAAGAGGATTTTATTGCTTATTTTGAAGGCATTAACACGATCTAGCTTGATGGAGAGGTGTTTTGATGAGAAAATGAAGATCTTTTAGTCAAAAAATGAAAAGTCGCTCTTGACCCTTGCTGAGGGTCCAGGGCAAAAAACCTCAAAATCACACCTTTTCTCCAAAATTTGATAAAGCTAAGTTTGCAAGTCAGTGAGAAGGCCTAGTTGAAATGTCTTGAAGAGGTTTTGGATGTTGAAAAATGCTAATCTTGAGCAAAAAATGGAAAATCGCTCTTGACCCTTGCTGAGGGTCCAGAGCGAAATTGACATTTCCACCTATTTTTCCTCACACAAAATGCCAAATTTGAAGTACAACACGTTAACTGGATATCATTTTACCCTCTAGGAGATTTTCAAGTCAAGATGCGAAGTATTCAAGGCTAAAATTCAAAAATCGCTCCTGACCCTCAGAGAGGGTCCAGGGCGAAATCATCATGAAGGTTTATTAAGCCTTGTTTTAAAAATTAATATTCTCCAAATTGCATTTGATCGCCAAAATTGCTAATTATGAGGCATTTGGAAAATTAAAATTAAATTAGCATTAAATTAAGGCATTTTGGCATTTAATAAATTGATTTTAAGCCTTAGAAAATCGAACTTTTATTTTGGAGGCATTTAAAATTAATTTTTATTAAATTAAAATTAAATATAAAGCGCTCAAGGCACTATTTTGATTTATTTTGCCAAGTCGGCCCCCCCTTTTTTGGAATTTTATTTATTTTTTAACCTCCTTTTTGCCAAGTCGGCCTAGAGGAAGCAAAGGGGTGAGCGCTCTATATATGGGAGGAGTTTTTTCACATTTCAAATCATTCAATCATTGCCTTAAGTGTGGAATTAGAGAGCTAATTGGAGGTGCGAAATAGAGCTGGTTTGGAGCAAATTTCTTTCAAGTGTTGAAAGCTAAGGAAGTGGAGTTTATTCTTTTCAAGGCTAGAGGAGGCGCAATTCATCCAAGAGAGGGCTTTGATCTAAACTTTGCCTAGCGAAATCCATTTTTCTTGCATCATTTCTTAGAGTTTAGCACTCAAGAGGAGGTATGGCGAAATTATCTTAACATTCTTGTTCAAGACTTGATTATTGGACATTTTTTAGAAAAGTCTAAGTGTTGCATGGTTAATTAGGAAATGATAACTCTAAATTTATCATGAAGTTTCCTAATTAAAATCTTAAATCTTCCTTTTGAGTCTTAATTTCTACACTTCAAGATATAATGCTTGAGAACTAATTTTGAAATGTTGTGTAGGTATCAAGATGGTGACTCCAAAGGCAGGAGCATCTACTAGTCGCCCGGCTCTCATCAAAGAAGATCAGAAGAACGACAAATTGGAGACCAGGATCGTGTCCAAATGGAGTAATATCGGAGACACCAACTTGGGAAACTTCAATGTGAAGAAGTTTCGAGAGGTCCCCTACATTGGCAAGCCATCGCCTGTTGCGAAGAAGATAATTGAAAGTGGCATCATCAAGGCGGCAGGTTTCCCTCCAGCAGTCAAGTGTCATGAGCTGATGATCGAGTGTGCCCTCCACTATGACTCACAATCAAGGTCGATCCTATCCAAGGAAGGGAACACCTTAGCTTACCTTTCAGAGGAGGCTATAAGTGAGGCTCTTCATCTTCCAGAGCATAAAGATATGATTTACAAAAGTTTAGAAGGAGCCAACTCAATGTATGAAGATGATCCTGACCCCTGTTTGAACCTCATCAACAAGAATTGGTTGCTCAAAAGTCGTCCTCGCCTGAACAAGATTCCCAACACACCGCATAGGATCGACTTCTAGGAGGAGTACAAAGATTTGATAACTTTGCTCAATCGAGTTACAGGGGCTCCTCAGGCCTTCTACTTCGAAAAGTGGATGTTCTTCTTCATTCAAGTGATAGTCCAAGGAAAAGAAACGCTTCATTGGGCCAGAATTATTAGCAATAGTTTGGATGTGCAGTTGAGGAGACTAAGGCCTACCAATTCGTTCCATATGAGCTCATATGTCATATATGCCTTGATCAGGAGTTTCGAGTATGCAGGGCTACCTCACAGGGGAGTGATTGGAAGAGGACCCGTAGAGGTGAGAGTTTGTGACTCTTATGTTTATCTGCATCATCCGCCTAGAAGTGACTACAAGTTAGTCAATGATACCTTCACGATGAACATCACTAGGATTTTGCAAGGCGGGATTCACAATCGACTATCTCTGGATGCACAAGAGCTTGTGAAGAAGTATGGTGCATGGTTCATCCAGTTTCAAAAGTTTACATACATCAGAGTTCATGGGTGTCCTTCACCTCCCTACATGTTGTCGAGATATCCGACAGACAGAATAGTGCTACTTGAGGTAACCAGACAGTTGGCAGCTTGTGCAAAGGTATCCAGACACAAGCATGGAAATGGAGTTCCTGTACCTATCATATTGGGGAATTCAGTTGAGGTATGTCCTAATACTCAACTTCGGAGGATGCAGAGAAGGAATTAGCCTTGTATTCATTCACCTTCTTTGCCTCGCGGGAGAATTTTGATCCTTATGGTTATATGGAGGAGAAAGTTGGTAAGAAGTACGGACATGAGTTTCAGGTAGAGGACTTTTGGATGAATCTCTCAAGTGATTTAGAAGTTAAAAGGAAGATGCATTCCAGATTGCCTTTAGATTTCATCAGGAAATGCAAAGTTTACAGAGTAGCTGATCAAGCCCAAGACAATGGCAAATACCTCCAGTCATCCTATGACAAAGAAGATAAAAGAGTGAAGATAGATTGGAGCGAGCCTGAGATTTTTGACTTGAGAACTTTGATGGCTCCGGTTTTATCATGTACTCGCAGATGGGTGGATGTACAACATCAGAAGTTGAGAGAGCAGAACGTATCAATGACTTTTACTTTGGAGGCAAGGCCGGAAGAAGGAGAAGCAAGCGTGAGTGAAGACACTTCTCATCCTAGAGGCGCAAAGAGGAAAGAAAGGCCTGAGAAAAGAGAATCCTCCAAGAAGAAGCAAGAGGCCAATCGAGATCGCCCATCAAGCACATCTTCTCGACATGGAAAGAAGGCAAGTCAAGCTGAAGGTCAAGAGAAGATGGTACTTGAGGTGGATGAATCTATGGAATCCATGGTGCAAAATGATAAGCCAGACTAGGGACAGACACTTCAGCATTCATCAAGTCAATCTCCCCGAATTAATGAGCTATAAGAAGATCAGGGAAATGATGATGAAGAGACATCTCCTCTCCGAGAAGATGAACCACTGCCGAAGGAAATACAAGTTAGAGAAACAAGATCCGCCATCTCGGATTGGTTGAAAGAGAGACTGACAAGGGTGATTGTGATTGAAGAAGAAGAGAATGTAATTGATTTGGAGAGCCTTATAGGAAATTCTCAAGAAGTAACGGAAAAGAAGAAGGCCACCAAGATGTCCAAGGTGATAAGAGATGAAGTAGGATCCAGGAAATTGCAAATAGCTACACCAGTGGTGGACAAGTATGAAGGTGAAATTCTTGCAGATGAGTATGACGTAGAAACATTTGAGCTTGGTCCACTCACTACTGAACAGGCAATGGATGAGGCAACCGATTCATTTGAAGCACTTAAGGACAAACTCAAGGAAGAAGTGGAAAAGAATAAGAGGCTTGAGAGAGAGGTCGGTGCTTGGAGAGGCTACTTTAGTCATCTCAATCAGCCCTTGAGACGTCAGGATCCAGTAGTATCTCTTGTGCAAGCACTTCCTCTTGAATCAGTTGGCAAAGCAGAAAGGGTCAAAAGCTTGGTTCAGCTTATGAGTTCTTGGATTGATAAATCCCACACGGTAGCCGTCGAGTTTGCAACAAGAATGATGAAGACAATTCATCGAGCTATCCAGGTCTTTGAGATTATCCATAATCTATTGATAACTATAGCCGCTTTCGCTCATACTAGAGATGTTATCATTCCTGTCTTGCAAGTAATAAGACAAACACCAAGACAGATCCTGGCACAAGAAAAGATAATGGATGGAGGAACTCATAACCTCCTACAGTGGTTAGCTCTGCTCCAGATGAAAGAGGTCCTTTTTGAAGACATCAACACCAAATGCAATCAAGTTGAAGGTGTCATCCATCCAATTCAGGATAAAGTGTTTGAAGTATTGTGTACCATCCTTGGCCGACGGATCGAGTTTGAGACAGATGTGGACATCCAAGAGTTGGAAGAAAGAATCAAGGTCATTTTTTGCAAAGAGGAGAATGTCATCACAGATGAGCAATGGGACCTGATGTTCACTACCATGCTCCTGATTGAGAAGATCAAAGAACTCGAACCTGGATGGGAAGCAACTCTTCTCACTGCCTTCGATCAGGTTATTCACTTGGAGGAACGAATGAAGAATCTTCTTGAGATTCCTATTGCTGAGATTGAAGGAATTGTGTCCAGATTCGTTGGATATGCTAAGAAAGAGCATAGGAAAGGGAACAAGGTTCTAGAAGAAAGGTTGTTATAGGGTGATGTGGCATCTTAATTATCATTGGTCTATGTTTCCTCGACTTTTGTGCCAATTAAATATTTGGCTATGCATTTAATAATGTTAATCTAAAAAGGGAACTTTTTGTAATAAACCCTAATTAGGGTTTAGGTGTCAAAATCTCAGCCATTGATCTTCTTTCGATCTGGGCCATTCATTGTAATTGAGGATGCTATATATACCCTCACTCATTTTCATTTTGTCATCAGATTAGATTAGAAAATTAGAAGAAGATATTAGAGATTAGAGAGCTTAGGGAGAAAGTTATTGTGTAGCAAGATTGAGTAGTGAAGAAAGAATTTTGAGCAATTGTTGTCCATTTGGCTTTGAGATCAATAAAATATTGAAGTTATGGTGTTTTATTGCAATACTTGTGGCTATCTTCATGGTTGTTTATCTTCTTGAATCATTCTCAGTCGAAGTAGTATTTAAGTTTGAAGGACTAAGTGTTGTGCTTGATTTTTGGTGAGATTCATATCCAAACCACTAGCTTCTTACTGATTGTAAGGACGCCTTGTGTGGTCAACTGGAGATATTGAAATTGCTTGAACATTCAATCATTATTGAAATATTGATATGTATCTATAGTCCTTGATGATTTGAAAATCACTAATCACCTTAGAAAATCGCATCAATTCCAGTAGAGTTGTAATTCCTTGGCAATACTGAAATTGGTAGAATTTTACCAAGTCTAGCCTACATTGAGTCATTCTTAGGATTAGATTATAATTCATCTCTTGAAACCCCTATCTTTTGATCTTTTTTTGGAAAATTTGTTAGTATTAGGAAAATCCTGTTCCTGCAGTCGAGTGAGAGCAACACGGACCAGCTTTCTTAGAAAGTGCGTAAGACCCCTTGAAGAAACAGCATTTACAACGACCACTGGTGCTTATCCACACGTAGAGATCCTACAACAAAGAACCTTGAAGTCACCCTGATTGATCCTTTTCGCGATATCTTCAGCATTCAGAGGCTTTATTCAAGAGAGGATAAGGTACCTTTAGGTATTTTATTCTGTGTTTGATAGCGTACAAAATACACGTCAACAGGGAGGAGCCTCTCTCTTCCTCTCCGATCTTTAGCCCTTTTATGGAGAAATATATTGATAGGTTTGGTCTTTTGGTTAAAGTTTACTTGATAGATGGATTGTGGATTGACTCTCGGTGGTGGATGTGGTTTTGGGGACTCTTAGCAGTATTCTTAATTCGGTTCGCTTATCCCAATCTAGTGACTCTTTGGTTTGGTGAGCTTCCCCTTTGGTTTCTTTCAACTTGGCGTCTATGTTACCCTTTATTAGACAGCCACTCCTTCCCCTCCCTTTTTGGGCTAAAGTTTGGGAGTCTAAGTTGCTACCCAAAGTTAATTTTTTTCTGGATCTTTATCCAAGGTAAGGCCCTTACTTTGGATAACTTATGCAAACTGGGCTTACATCTGGCCAATAGATGTGTTCTTTGCCAGGTCTAGAGTGAAAGCTCCCTTCATTTGTTGTTGGAGTGTTCTTATGTCAAGGATATTTGGGCTTTATTTTTGAACCTATGGGATTTAGATTGGGTTTTCCCCTCAGCCGTGGATGACCTTCTCTATTAATGGGTCGCTCCCTCTATAAATCCTGTCTTGTCCTTGTTATGGGCCATTACTTTACCCCATTTAGTGTGGGGAGTTTGGAAAGAGAGGAATAACCGAATCTTTCGGGAAGCCTTCCTTGATATTTGGTGTCTTTGAAAATCTCTAGGGCTATCAAAGAGAATTTGGATTGTGTTTCCTCCAATCAATTTGGGGCTATTTCTGTTTCTAGTTATGATTTCCAGGTAGTGTTGAAGGGGCAGCTTCATGTTGACATCTCCAAGCCTATCAAGAAAGTTAAGAATCCAAGAACTGATATCACTTGGCAATCGCCTTTTCATGGGTGGGTGAAAGTGAATTTTGGTGGGGCGGATAAGGGTAATTGGGCCGGTTGGTTGTGGGGGAGTGTTAAGAGACGAGTATGGTGGGTGCATTGCAATGGTGGCGCTCCCATTGGGAATCCAGAATAATCACCTAGTTGAAGCAATGGTGGCCTACCATGGGCTTTTATTAGCCTCCAAATTAAACTTGAAAAAAAGTTTGGTTAGAAGGTGACTCAGAGATTATTATTAATTGCATTAAAAAGTAATCCAGATTGAGTTGGTCAATCGAGAATTGGATTAAGGGGTTGTTAGATATTATCAACTCTTTTGATAATTTTTATATATCCAATAAATTTAGAGAGGCTAATGTGGTTGCCGATCTTCTAGTCAATTTGAGAGTGTCTAGTAATCATAAACTCGAATGGGGTATAGGTGATGATTTGCCTGCCAATATAAAAGATTTGGTGGCCTATGACATAGTGCATGCGGGAAATATTTAACTCCTTGTTATTTAATGATGACTAGAGTTATGATTTTTATGCTAACTCTGCTCTTGGCACAATTTTTGGGCATTTTCTTGGTTCCCTTTAAGAGTGACGGTGATTTCGATGGGGTTCACCTGTTTCTAGATAATTCCAGAGCTTCAGAGCTGAGAGCGACATTTTGGTTCTTATAGAGGATTTGTGATATGGGGGGAGACAGGAACAAGCTTGAGCCCCTAAAATGTGACAAGATTAACAAAAATTGCACTATCTGGAGAATTTTGGAGAGAGGGGTTGCGCCTTACCTTGAAAGGCTTCATGGATGCAATCACAGGCTTTCTAGGGCTTTTGTTACAGGATGGAAGAAAGGGCAGGTCACAGTTTATGGGCATAATTTCAAACTTATAGAGGAGCTCATCGCTGAAGTTACTTGGTTGAGCATGGAAGGGAAGAAGTTCTTCAAAGATATTAAATCGGCGGATGAAGTGGTCTAGAGCTTTGTTAAGGGCAAAGAGGGCAAGCGGCTGGTCAAGTACAGGGGTGGCTACAAGATGAATTCCATCAAACCTTTGTGGGCTGAAGTTCTCAAGGTAATTATGCAATTTTTTACCCTTGATGGGTGCTATATGCTTGTTTATAATTATCATTTCGCCCTCTTAAATCGCTTCAGGCATAAGGAGAGAGTTTTGTTTCCTTTCTTCTTGCTTTCTTCTTTAGAAGCTGCTATTAGGGAACATAAAAAGGAGCGAAAGAACCCTATTCTGCATGAAGGTTTGATCTTGTTGTTAATGGAACATTTTCAAAAATCTATGGGGAAAGGTAAGTCTGCTAAAGGTCATGATTGCTTTGACTCGGAAGGGTTTGATTCCCCCCTTTTCTGTGGGTAATGGTTGGAACACAGAGGAGGGGGATGATTCTGATGAGGAGTGGGTTGAGGATAAGGGGAAAAAAGCCAGCGGCAAAAACCCTAAAGGCAGAAAGGCTTCTCCTGTTGTGGCATCTCAAGATAGTTTTTTTGACAGTGAAGAGGGGAGTGGTCTTAAGAAAAGGAAAAGGAACGATGGGAATAGTGAAGATTCTCTAGTGGGCTCATCTCTCAAGGAGGGTAATCAAGAAGGCTTAAGGGCTTCAAAGGACTCTCACCTTGAGACTGGCCGTGATGGGATGCCTCCCTTCCCTGGTGACCCGAACCATGATTCATACATGTTAAATCTTAATAGGGAGCACCCGTCGGATCTTCCTGCTGTGGCAAGGAACACAACTGTTGATAGTTTCAGATTGCAAAAGTTTTTCTTTCATGAAATCAATGAGATTAATATTGCCATTCGGGGAGTCAGGAATAAACAGGAATAAACATGAAATCAAGTCCAGTGCTGAAAGTGTCAGAGTTATGACAAAGAAGTTTGAAAGAGCTCATGAAGCTAAATCTTTCGTCATTGATATTGATGCTGTTGAGAAAGGTAAACAAGTTATGTAGGAGGGTGGTAAAGGCCCTTGTACCCATACCAGAGCGAGCAGCAAGAAATAAAAGATATGAAAAGTTTGTCAATGAATCTGTCTCAACTTGAAGTGGAAGCTGCTGAAGCCCTTAAGAATTTGACCTAGTTGTGTTTTCCTGTTTTGTTGTGTTTGTGTCCTTTTTTGGTCATTTGGTTGTCTTGGCTGCCTGTTTGCTGATGGTTTACTTATGGTTCTCTGAGGGCAGCTTTTTGAAAAAAGGGTTTCAGATCCCTTCAAAACCTACTTGACCCCTTCAATAAAAAAATAAAAAAATAATAATGTTAAAATACAAAAGAATAAAAAATAAAATTTAAATTAAAATATAAAATAATATAATTAAATATTATTAAAACTTAATTAAGTTAATGAATGGTCAAAAGACATGGATGGAAAAGTTGCGACTCCCATACAAAAGGGAGAAGAGAACCTCATTTGAGAAGGGGATAATCGTGGAATCAGAAGTGCAGATCTGATCATGAAAGGTTGTGTCCCTTTCAAAGGGCAGATATAATGAAGAGTTGTACTCTTTCAAAGGGTGTTAATGGTGGAAAGGGCATGTCTCTTGCCAAAGGGCATACATGATGAAGAGGTGTGACCTCTCCCTCACATTGAGAGATATTGAGGAAAGTAATCAAAAGCATCCAGTGACATCACCATGGATCAGATCAGATCAGAACTGTTATTAAGTTACAGGCAGTAACATCTTTGTTCTTGGTGGTATGCATGGGGATACACTGAATATGCATGCTTAATATATGAAGCCTGATAATGTTCTTATGCAGAATTTAATAGTAATATTAATATAGACTGCAATATGTATGACAGATTAATAATGCCTTTCTATCACTAACTGTTCATATGATGATTAAGTAAATTATATGATGGAGTCTGTAATACCTTTCAATCTCATCATCCAATTACGGAGGGAGAATACAAGGAAGCAAGGGCACTAGGTTCCAGCAGGTACGCCGACCCCGAGTTTGGGCCAAGAGGCCAAGTTGATGAGGTCCTTGGTGCTCTTGGGCTTGTTGGAGAGGGATAGAGTCAAGGTGCCTGGGGTGATTCTCCTTGAGCTCCATAATGGGAATTGGTGTAGGGAGAGAAAGGGTTGTTGAATCCTTCGTATAACTATGCAATATATAAGAATGCCGAATATATAGTCTATCAAGGCATGATGGAAATGTTTACTAATCTGTTGTGCAGGGTCCAAACCAAGCTTAGTTGACAATAGTGTCCCTCTATTGTAATCACTATGCACTCAAATTATGATTCAAGGCCAGAATATATATATATATATATATATATATATATATATATATATATATATATATATATATATATATATATATATATATATATATATATATATATCGTTTAGGTTGCCTTTTCTCTTTACTTGCTTTTTATTTTTCTTTCTTTTTGTCTTTAGTTTTTGTCTTAGTTCTCCTACATCTTACATTTTTTATCTCCTTATGCTCTCTTTTACATCTTGATGATGGATCACGGAGTGTGATCCAAAAAGTTGATGCAAAATTTTTTTTTACACAATCTAATCCAGAAGCATTTGCATTGATTCATGAAAAAATGTTCGACGCCTATGTTTTTCACCTACCCAATAGTTTTTTTCATTAGGGTTTTTGGGTGATTTATAAGTTTTCTTGAAGGAATTGTCAAATGTTTCTTTAGCATTTTGAAGGCACATGATGATGCGGCTAGGACTGTTTTTCTATTGTTACTTGGTCTTTTTTGCTTCATCCATAGCTGAGCACTTTTTTATGATGGTATTTGGTCTGTTTTGGATCAATATAGTATGATGTTCAGTGTTACACCTCTAAAGTTGCAACCAGGTAGTCAAGATATAGGGAAGAGACATGTTGGAGATATCTTTTGCACCACAATAAAGTTTCAAGGTGTTCAAAATATTATCAAAGTGGCACAACATAAGATTGGTAGAATTACTTCCAAATTAGATGTTTGTGCAAAGGGTTACAAACAGGACATGAGTGTAGAGAGAAGCGATAGCATAGTAGAGTTATGTTGCAAATGGAACATGTCAAGGATTGCTGCCATCAGCTTTGGGACTGCTATTGCCATTATCTCCAATGGCTACATTACATCATTTGCAGCCATACAAGTGTTTTAGTCAGTGGATTGTGTTTTCCAAGGGATTCAAGAGGGTTATATTGTTTGTCACCGCTGTTGAAGGATTTCTAGTCCTTGTTTGGCTACTTCTAGCCTTCCTAGTGCTGATTTATACAGAAGACTTAAGTATTGCTGCCACCATACCATCTTCATATTGCTGATTTTTATGGTTTCAGATTTTGGACATCTGTTATCAGACACATATAGCTACAAGTTTACAAATTTTAAGAGATTTTTCTTGCATTTTGCTGCTTGTGGGAAGTTTCAGCCATTAGATTTGGTAAAAAGAAATTAGTCCAGCCACTGTTTTGCTGATTTGAGTGATGTTTCAGATGGTTTGTGATTGTTGAAACTTCATTCTAGCTTGCAGACAATCTGATTTGCACCAATTTATAGGGGTATCAGCTTGCTGTACAAAGGTATGATCTGTTGAAATTTAAAAAGGTTATTATAATGCTCAATTGAAAGTTCCAGATTCTCTGGTTCATGGTGATAATAGAGTGGCACAAAAGCATGGTGGTAGTTATATAGGGCAACCTTTGGCTTTGTAAGAGACTGAAGATGTCTCAAAGCAATGGGAAGAATTTATTATTTACCAACAAATCAAGGACTATAGTATGAGTTGGTTGCATTTCTTGCCTCATCCAAGTCAGAAGTGGAATGCTAAGATTATGGATCTCATCATTAACCTCCCCAAGGTTTGCATTCTTTGTTATTTCTCAAGTGGTTATATTGTTTTTTGAAGAAGTGTTTAAGTTACATTGTTTTTATAAAATTGTTGTGAATGATGGAGGTAGATGTTGAAGTACATGTTGCTAGAAGTTGTTTCACATGACAGGCACTGGATCTACGCTCTATAAACATCACATGATTTAGAGGATAGATGGTAGGGTTAGTCAGCTAATCTATGGTCCTGATGTTTCCATGTATCACATGCATTTGGGTTTCCATGCAAATTATCTAAGAAAGCCAACTAACCAAGATGGCTTTTTTGAGAACTGTCAAAATACAATGGCTTCTCTTATAGGTATCCATCCAAACTAGCAAATTCTGCAAGTTGGGTAGTGATTGTGGTATCACATATATTCTCAAAGAGACAAGACAGGATTCCAATGCTAAAGCAAAGTAAATCATAACCTTAATGTGATGCAAAATATCAAAAGGAAGTTTTTGTAATATGGTTTAATGCTTTGTAAATTTTTTAAACTGCACATTTTATTGCATTTTACAAATCATTGTGGTCTAACATAAATTGGGGTTTACAAATATCCTCTAAAATTCTTTGATCCACTCACCAGATCATAACCCAAATTTCATATCCTGTATCATGTGAAAACAATTGAATTGGTCATCCTGGTGCTGAAGTACAATATACTGTCCCTGACTATTGCCTTTGCCATTTGACAGTGATGGCCCCAAATCATGTTGAGACATGGACCAGCTAGGACTCGAACCTAGGACCTTCCATACGCTGCTGGAGTGCTTTACCACTGAGCTACCGACCCCTCTTGGACCAGTCCATCGTCGGTCCGGGTGTGGCTTATTTCCAACACCAACACCCCCCCTTAAGACACACCTCTCGTGTGCTTGGGGCTCCTAGTCTGGTCCTGGCTCTGATACCATGTTGAGACATGGACCAGCTAGGACTCGAACCTAGGACCTTCCATACACTGCTGGAGTGCTCTACCACTGAGCTACTGGCCCCTCTTGGACCAGTCCATCGTTGGTCCGGGTGTGGCTTATTTCCAACACCAACAAATCATGGGTCTACTTCTGATTGAAATGTAACATGTCAGCATCAAATTCTTTCTTCTGTGATCACCAATAATATTTAGTAGTAGGATAACTTTACATCTTTTTTAATAATAATCTTCAAATTTACTACCAGCTTGGCAAACCAAGTTTCAGGCTGGGGTTTGGGGGATGCATTTATTCAAATCCTCATATGATAAGGCATTCATCATATACAATATACAACCTTATTACATAACATTAAAGCTGAATTGAGATTTAACACAAGTCAACAACACAAATTAATAAAATTTCAATGCTTTCATTGTCAATGTGCATGTATGTTATGTAAAAATTACAAGAAATTTTGAAGAAATCTTTTAGGATTCAGCATTGGTGGTTAGAATTTGAAGAAGGCAGAAAAAAAGCAGTCAAAGAAAGTTTTTTGTGAAGAAAGACATTACAAATGTGAGATACAATCCAGTCAAAGCGTGCAGTTGTTCAAGGAAGCCAAAGCCCATGCATTTTGAAACAAGTCAAAGGAAAACTTGTGTGAAGGACATTACAAACTGGTTTTGTGTGAAGAAAGAACAACGCCCAAACTTAAATACACCAGAACATTCGCAGTTCAAAGGATCTCCAAATTTGAAGGAAAAATCTTGAAGGAAATATCGTGAGCAAATGAAAAGCTACGAAACCCGGGGACGCGTCCCCTACCTGAAAACCCCCGTCCCACTCCCGGGGACGTTTCGGGGACTTGGGGACGGCCAGGGGACGTCCCCCCCCCGTCCCCAAATTGCCAGAATTTTGAGGGGACGTCCTCAAAACGGGGGGACGGCTTCCCTAGCTGTGGGGGATGTCCGTACGTCCCGGGGACGGCTGGGGACGGATTGGGAACGTCCCAGCCGTCCCGGAGACGGCTAGACGTCCCCCACTTCTAGGGCTAGGAAAAAATATTAAAATAAAAAAAGTCGTATTTTCATTTTTTTTTAATGATGTTTTTTGCGTAATTGAGGGAGTGAAATATCTCATGAAGGGTTTTTTGCCAATAGAAAAATAACACTTGACGCCTAAATAAAACAATAAAAGTATTTTTGGCCTCGCGGGGCGCTGCCCCTCGACCCCGCCCTATATCGCGACAGGGAGCGCGCAAGGGGCGCTGCCCCTTGACCCCAACTTGGGGGCGCTGCCCCCAAACCCCTGTCAAAAAATATTGGGGGAAACTGCGCTGATGGAAGTAGTGAAAATTTAACCTCCGAGTCTGATTAGGCTCCATTATGTATGTTATTTCTTTAATATCTATTATGATATGCATATTGACAATGTGAATGAATTGAAATTCTGAATTATGAGTGCATATTGAGTATTGAGTCTATTGATAATGTTGTATGTTCGATGTTTGCATTCTAAAATGTTTTCATAGTATCATACACATGCTATATCCATGTTTTCATATGAATATAATGTATAGATGCATGCTTTATCCATGTTTTCATATGAACATTTAGAATTTTCCTATATATTTTAAATTTTCCCTATATTTTATATAGCCGTCCCCTTTGCCGTCCCTCCCCGTCCCCAAATTTGGCAAAAAAATTTGCCGTCCTGGAAACTCGTCCCCCCGTCCCCCCGTCCCGGAAACTTGGGGTAACGTAGATGAAAAGTGATTCAGTTGCAATATACAGTGGCATTTAGGGCATTGTGTAGACTTAGTTGTGGACAGAAGAAATACCAATCATATTTAGGGCATCACATGGACTTAGTTAAGCCAGAAAACAATACATTTTATAGTTATTTTATTGATAAAATTTGTAGGTGTCTAGTCAGATTGTGGTGGGTGTGTTTGATCTCTAAATATATATTTCTGTTCTATGTATAATCCATGATAAAAATTCTGGGTACTAGGGGACAGCTAGCCGTCTTGAGATGGTCAGGACATCGTGTCCATTCCAGGGACAGCTAGACATTTCCCGGTCTGTACTAAAATTTTTTCATGTCGCAGGGATGTTTACAAATCTTTTAGCAAATTGAGATGGTTGGGGGGCATTTCTGACCCATCTTGACATCCCAAAATAATTTCAACATGGGATGGGGTCAGAAAATGTAGGGGAGGTGGTGTTGGGGTAAATAGTCTTAAAACTCTTCTAAGCATATTTGATATTTCACCTTTTTGGTACAAAACACTAGAAGGGTATTTAATTAATTTTTACAAAATATCAGTGTTAGTTTTTCCTAAGATACAGATAATCACACCATCCTATGTACTTTATTTTCTTTATTCTATTGTTTTAATCATAGCAAGATAACTGAAGTAAGCTCAATTTTTGGTGTCCTATCTTTTTCCCTTAAGCCAAGCCTGATGGCAAATGGTTATCTGCAGAAATTGTAAGAATTGAATGATATTCTGAAATTTGAAATGTAATAATTGTTTTTAAGAAACATTAGACAAGCATGTCTTCCTATTTAGCAACAGCTTTATTCGATTGCAGGAATACTCAAGAATAATGAATACTTCGTAGCACGGTATTGACATGACATAATCTTGCATGATAAGGCTTCCATAGTTAGAAACAAAATGTAGTTAAATATATCTGAGGCTTCAATCATTCTTTACCATGACTGTTAGCTACACGTCAAACTTGTTTACTTTGTTTGTTTTGCAAGTTAAATTCTTAGTGAAATATCTTAGGTTGGTTTTGTTGAGCATAACTGTAACAAGTGATATTGTATGTGACGTTTCCTACAATATGCTACAGCATCTGTTAGACTATAATTATTTCATCTAGTCGCTTCCTCAATCTCATCAATTTATTCCCATTTCTTAACCATAAGCTCTCCTTCACGTATTTTCTTCTTTCTGGAGAAAAATGCGGTAATGGTTTTAACTGTCACTCAATCTTTGTTGTAGTTTATCCTCAGATACAGAGAAGTATGCTCTATAGTTATTTTCGTTTCTCTTTCAGATTTTATCTTAATCGTGGAATGATGGCTGAATTGTCCTCAGTTCTGGTGCCTTAATTTTTTCCTGAGCCAAATCTGACAATAAATGGTCATCTGCCTAAACACACAAGAATTGGAAAATATTCTGAAACTTTAATTGTAATCAATCTTTTAAAGAGTATGTCACAAAAGTATATATTCCTACGTCCGTTAATTTAAGTATCACAATCATACCAGAGAATAAACTGTGCCTCGAAGTATTGCTACAGGTCTACAGAATTTTGCATGCTAAGGCTTCTGTATGTTTAAAAGCAAAATCTAGATAAATATAATGCTAGACTTCAATCGATCTCCAAACAAATCTTAGGTAACGCTTCAACCTTTTTCAAAAATTTTCAAAGTCAAATTTCTTACGAAAGTCCAAGTTTGTTTTCTACGAGTATCATTATTTTTAACGATTCATATTATTTGTTGGTTAAAAAGTCAGAAACATAGAATTAATAATTTGTATGTGACATTGAGTTCTACGGTATGCCACCTTTGATCATCTGTCATGCCATAATTGTTTTATGATTTATCTAGAGTCTTCTGTAAGGATTTCTTTCTTTGTGCTCAACTTCTAGAGTTGCATGGAGCCTTCTTTATTACCTTAGACATGTTCTACTAATTTTGACTGTTCTTTTGGTCACAATGGGTTACCATTCCGAGTAATCACCAAATGTTTTTCAAAAGAAGATACATAAGTTATAGCATTGCAAACTATGCTTTTTCGTTCTCAATTATCAGACATTGTTATAATCATAGTGAAGTTAATTTTGACTGTGAAGACAATTGCACCTAAAAGGTTTAAAATACAATTCAAACATTTGTGAATGATGATGAAATTCTATTAAGTTTTAATGTTGTGCCCCTTATTACTGAAAGCTTCAATTAATGCTTCCATTGAAATTGTTAGATGCAAGACTAATGATAAGACATCTTCCTTTGTAGAATTACATCTTAAGTCTATGTTGTTACCTTCAAGATGCGGTCTATGAGCAATCTGATGTTGCCATGGACTTTCATTTATCTGTAGTTGTGGCCAACCTTTACATGGAACATTTAGAATAGACAACCCTCAATTCTTTTCTTTTAAACCTTGTTGGTGGAAACACTGTCAATTATACCTTCTGGCAACATGGCCTTGAAAAGTTAGAAAAAATTCATTCACTAAAATAACATTGTTAAGTGCATCAAGTACACCAAAGAATTTGAAAATAACAACCATCTCTCCTTCCTAGACATCCTTCTTATTAGGAAACTTGATGTTTCATTGACTTGTTGAGTCTTTAGAAAAACTATCCATAAAGTTCTTTACCTTCATGCATCATCTCATCACCAACCTACTCAAAAGCTAGTTTCTAAAAGCCTATGGCCACCTGGGCCTTCTGTATTTGTGATGCGGAACACATTGATAAAGAAAATTCCCACCTAACCAAATTCCTTTTACTGAAAGCACATGAGCAAACAAATTGCAGGGTCGTGTATGAAAGCTGAATCTGTTGGTAGTTTTCTTCCTAAGGAGGGAATATTCTATGTTGATTCCATTTGCCACCCTTCACTACTTTCAAGGCGTATCCAACAAAATTACCAAAATTGTTTACAAGGCCTCAAATGTGCCTTTAGACCCCTCAATATGGTGAAATTTTTTATTTCTTCTACCAAAAATACTAGAGACCACCTTAATTTGGTGTCTAAGATTGATACTCTGGTGTACTCCCTACATTGGTGAAATTGGCTTCTCTATTAACACTAGTATCTGTTAGCAAATGCACACTCCAATGAGAAATTGTAGGTGATTGAAGGTTTTGTCATTGATGGCAACCTTGCAATCATATGATACCGGCAAGACAATATACCGGCACCGACAACGACAAACTCTACACTGGCACACAGAACACCGGCAAAGGAAGGATACCGGCACCCTGGCCGACAGGAATTTTGTTTATAATGTATTTTGTAATTAATTGTAAAATCATTGTAAGCGGACATGGTGAGTTGTAATATGACTCATATATGTATGAGATCATTGTAGAACATTTTGCAATAATGTGATAGGCGAAATAAGGCAGACCTAATATGCGAATTATAGGTTAAGGGTTTATGTATGAAGCAGAGCTAAAACCGGTATTGGATTTGGCATAGCAGATGCTAATTTGAAGCAGTACAAGACATTGGATTTGTATAATCCATTTTGTAAGTCAGTGTGACTTCTTATTTTGTAATTGAGCAGTGAGCTCTAGGCACTTGGCCTTCCTGCATGTGCAGGCCCCTATTGTAAAAGTAATATTCACTTATTGGCCAGTAAGCGAATATTGTGGGTCACAAATCCCACCGAGGTTTTTCCCACACCGGGTTTCCTCGTTAAACTATTGTGTTATGGTGTGCTTTTCATGTGGTTATTGTTATTCTTGTTTACTGCATTATTCTTGGTTTACCGGTATACAGTATTGATATGCTTTACATGTTTTAAATCAAGTAAATTCAATAACTGGTTAGATACTGATTCACCCCCCTTTCTCAGTATCTTTGGGAATCCTAACAATTGGTATCAGAGCTTGGTCCTCTATTTTCAGAAGCCTAACAGCTTGAGGAAGATCTTGACACCGGTAGAGATGGATAAATTGAAGAAACAATTGGAAACAACTCTTTTAGACTATGATATAGAAAAATTGAAAAATATCAAACTTGAAGATGATCTAAAAGCTGCTCAGGATATTATTCAAGCACTTCAAGAAAATCTTACCATTGCAAGAAATAAGAGAAGAGAACTTTGTGAAAAGATGCAGAATGAGAATGACGAAAAGGAAACTCTTAATGATCTGGTAAACAAACTGAGACAAGAAAGCAGTACTACAAAAAATGAATTGCAGGATATGACTATGAGATTTTACAAAGAAATTGAAGATAGGAAGCAAAATGAAGAAGATCTGACTAGAAGACTAAATGATGCTGCAAATGAAAACACAAGACTTAATTATGAAAATGATATGTTGAAGACAGATCTGATGCATACACAAAATGACTCAAATGAACTTATGAGACAGAAAGGAATCTTGGAAAGAGAACTGGCTTCTGCAAATCAACAAAGAAAAATTCAAGAAAAGCTCAGAAGAACTTGGTGACATGCCGAAGAATCAGAAACCTAATGGTGACACTAATGGCCTTGGCTTTGAAGTTGGTGAAGGCTTCGGTATTGCAAAGTGCAAACACACATGATCATAACAAACTGGTAAGACAACCAAATGCTTATAAATTTAATGGCAAATGCTTTAACTGTAACAAGTATGGTCATAGAGCAAATCAATGTAGATCTAGAAATTATCAGAACACCAATACACCCACCGGTCAATGTTCTAAATGCAACAAAGTTGGTCATAATTCAGAGAATTGCAGAATGAATGTAAGATGTTATGTTTGTGGGAGATTTGGACACTTATCTAATCAATGCAGAACACAAACCGGCATAGGATATGGGAAAACTATTTAGAAAAATAATATGACTTGTTATGCTTGTAACAAGATTGAACATATTGCAAAATTCTGTAGAAGTAAGGCACCACTGACAAATAATAATGGTGCTAATTTGAAAGGTAAACAAAAGGTTGAAGAGGTAAAACAAGAATTCTCAAAACAATGGATCAGAAAGTCAGAACAGAATGTTGATGGGAATACTCCTCCACCGATAGAATAGAGTAACACTCCACCGACAGGAGACTCTTCATCTAACTAAAGAAAATTCCTTTGGGGGTTTAGCAACTAAATGAAAAATATGCTATTATTCCCTCGGTTGATGGTGAGAAGTTGAGATCACTTCTTTACCGATAGATAAGTTAAGTTGTGACTTAACTGGCAAGCATTAAATGTGGTAGGTGAAGAAAATAACATTATAAAACAAGTGTTTTGGCTCCATTTTCATTTCATCGAGCATTCAAATCTTCGAGAGCGCGAAAATCCCGAGCAAAGACATTCCAAGCAAAGAAGTGAAGCAATCTATCAAATCTTTCATCCCTAAGGCATATTAAGGTATTTATAGCTATGGCATCTTTATCTACTCCCAAATTTATTGCAAACCCTACTGTTGTTGAAGTTATTAAACGCCCTAGACCCGTATTCCAGCTAGTTCCCGAAATTGCGAAGAAAGATGATAGCTTAGGTGCATTTTCGCAAATACCTAAAGGGGTAGTATATGTTGAAGACCCTAGAATGTATATACACTATCATATTGATGAACTAGGTGATGAGGAAATTAAGAATATGTATGAATTTGTGATTTGTGATGAATCGGGAAATGTCAAACCTGAACATAAGATAATAGAACCCCAGGTTTCACTGAAATTCTCAGTATCTCGGATTTCCCCAAGGATATCATAAGGATAGTATTAAGCAAAGTACATGGTGAATTTTTCTGGTTGGACTCAGTTCATAAAATCACAAAAGAAGTAGTAAAGGCTGTGACAGGGTTACCCTCCACCGACAACAGACCTGACAAAACTAAGGTGGTCTCAAATGATCTAGTGACAAACCTAACCGGTGCAACATTTGATAAGAGATCACTAAGGGTAAACGATGTAAAGGATACAAATATCAGATTTATCAGTATGATCTTAGGTTACAAGACTACACATGCAAATAGGTTAAACTCAGTTTCTAGCCTATGTATTAAGAGTGCCTATGATATGGTAAATGATAATGCAAGGATAGACATATGTGAATGGCTTAAAGATGAACTAATAGACAATTTAGCAAAGATCAAAAGGGAAAAGAAAGGAACATTCAGATTTGGAAACCTACTTGTTTGTCTGATGCTATATATAACCAAACAAGTACTCGGTATTGGCACCAAAGATTTTGGATATGATATACCGGTAGGAAAACAACTATCAGAATTGCTAAACAATATGGGAGAGAACAGGGAGAACCATAAATGAGCACTTTCAAGCACTAAAAGCTCGAATGAAAACAAGAGTAAGGTTATCACAAGCTATTGTGGATAAGTACCAAAAGAAAATTTGTTTTGTAATAAAGAAAGATGAAATTTGGATGGAGGCAGTTGTTCCTAGAACCATATGGGTTACTGAAATGGGGTATGAGACTGATGACAACATAATAGAAACCTATGCAAAAGCTCTCCTAGAAGCTTCTAAGGAACCTGAAGAAGAAGTATTTGGTAATGCTGAAACTATAGAAAGTCAAATTCAATCAAGGAAAATAATTAAAAGGGTTGAGGCAACTGTTAAAAAGGGAACCCAACAGGCAAAAACTATTAAAGAAGATGTGCTAAAGCAAACCGGTATAACTGAAAGTGAGGTGGAAGCACTCCAACCGGAAACACACCTTTCACCGATTGAAACTTCTTCAGAAAGTGACATACCTGCAGTATTCAAGAGAGTTGAGAGGAAAAGAAAACCTTCACCGACACCTTCTCCTACACCAAAAAGACAGAAGCAACAAGCAGTAAGGCCCCCAACAAAGAAATTAACTCCAAAGAAAAAGAAGTTGACTCCTAAGAAGAAGTCAAAACAAACTATAGCTCCTATTGATAAATTACTAAATGAAATTACTGAGGATGGCAAGTTGAAGAATATTAGCAAACTGTAGAACACACTATCCGTTGATGACAAAGAAAGAGTAGAGAACATTGTAATATTACACTTAGATATTTTCAAGAAATTTTTGATGCAAGTTGATGATGAAATACCGGCAAATCTATATAATAGACTAGAAGCTAGAAGAGTAGCTATTATTGAGCTAGATAAGAAAATAAAGATTGAAAAACTACTTGCAGTGCACCCTGTTAACTCACCTGATGAGATAGATCAATTAATCTCTGAGGCTAACCGGTCAGTATTCTCAACTGCTCACCGGCATGTAGCACTGATGGCAGGAAGAGTGAATCAGATAACAGAGGAAACAACAAATGCATGGGATATATTCTTGGTAGAAAAGGAGAAACAGGAAGAGTATCAAAAACCTAAAACCTTCAAGGTATATCAAAATGATAGGGACAAAGGAAAAGGCAAGGTTGGTGGACCTCCCAGTATAAAGATAACAGACAACTTACCCCCACTGCCTTTAGATACTTCACCGGTAGACACTATTGAAAATCAACCGGCAACAGAGAGTATGAAGACAACACATGAGGACACAAATCCTGATTTTGAGGTGTTGTACACAATGAATATCGACACACAGGAAGTCAACATTGTGGTTGATAAGGAAACAAGTGAGAAAAGAGATATGGCAACTGAGCAACCGGTAGAAGACACAACAGTTGAGACAAATGTTGAAGATACAGTTGGAGACATTGAAATTGGGAGTGAGCAACAAACTGAACAGACAATGGATACAAGAAAAGCTGATAGCACGGGTGTACATAATGTATCTATTGAGCAACCGACAACTGATAACAATGAAAAATCTGTTGAGATACCAACTGAAAACATTTCAGGAGCAAGCACAGAGAAACCGGTAGAAAATACACAGTCACAAACAGAAAAACCGGCAGTGGATACCACTGAAAAATCATCAGAGGCACCATCAGAGAAACAATCAGTAGAGAGTACAAAGAAACAGGTAGAACAATAGGTTCATTCGCAAGTACATTCAGAGACAGTGCCACCGGCTACAACTGAAAGACCTAAACCTTTGGTAGCAGAAATGCAGACACAAACTGATCCTCCAGTGAAAGAGGAAAGCAATGCTATTATCACCACCGGCGGATTACAAATTGTGAAGACAGTTGGACAGACATCCGGAACCTCCATGTCTGAATTTAGACCAACAAATGTGACAGAGGTATTGCTAGATTCAATTAAGAAAATAACAGATTGTAATGCACTAGCATATAAGGCTATTGATAACACCATACCAATTTTGAAGATGATTGCACCCAAGTGTAACATAGAGAATAAAGATTCTTCAGGACAATTAGACACATTGTCTAAATTCATCACCGGTAACCTAATCACTGTTGATCAAATAAATGAGGATACTTTTAAGGAAATGATGATAAAAGAAAAAGAGAAATTCTTTATGGAAATTGTGAATAAGAACAAAGAGGAGATGGATACTCTTTTACTGGAACTCAATGAAATCATTTTTGACTTCAAGAAATTGTATAGGGATACATGCAAAACAGATGTATTAACAAAAGATCTTGACAATGAAATCAGAAAGACACAGGATAAGATTAATAATATTGCTGACAATCTGATTGGAACATCAGATTCATTTTTGGAATTAGAGAAGAAAATTGCAGAGCAGGAAGAGAAAATCAGGAAACTGGAAAATGAAAAACAAAGAATAAAGGACAAAGCAAAGGACTTAAAATGCAGACTTGGTCCAAGACTAGAGTATCTTATTTCTTTGAGAAAAGAAATATCTGAGGCTCTGGTTCCCGGACTAAAGACACCGGAAGAGAAAATGCACATACTCACCGGTATAGTGCAGAGAACCCATGAGGCTATAAAAGACTGTAAAACATTCAGCAACGACATAAATTTAATTTTGACAGATATCTTTCAGAGTGTAACCCACCAGTTACAAGAAACCAGGCAGGACTCCACTGACAGCGAATGACAACCTTTGTCGTTGATGTCAAAGGGGGAGTAGAGGCGATGAGAAAAATGATCAGCAGATGGCTCATCAGCTCAGGGGGAGCTCATATTCTTTTGGTAAGACAATTTTGGCAGACTCATTTTTGGATGACACTTTTTGGATTTTTCTCATGAATGTTGCCATCAATGCCAAAGGGGGAGATTGTTGGCAAATGCACACTCCAATGAGAAATTGTAGGTGATTGAAGGTTTTGTCATTGATGGCAACCTTGCAATCGTATGATACCGGCAAGACAATATACCGGCAACGACAACGACAAACTCTACATCGGCACACAGAACACCGACAAAGGAAGGATATCGACACCCTGGCCGACAGGAATCTTGTTTATAATGTATTTTGTAATTAATTGAAAAATCATTGTAAGCCGACGTGGCGAGTTGTAATATGACTCATATATGTATGAGATCATTGTAGAACATTTTGCAATAATGTGATAGGCGAAATAAGGCAGACCTAATATGCGAATTATAGGTTAAGGGTTTATGTATGAAGCAGAGCTAAAACCGGTACTAGATCTGGCATAGCAGATGCTAATTTGAAGCAGTACAAGACATTGGATTTGTATAATCCATTTTGTAAGTTAGTGTGACTTCTTATTTTGTAATTGAGCAGTGAGTTCTAGGCACTTGGCCTTCCTGCATGTGCAGGCCCCTATTGTAAGAGTAATATTCACTTATTGGCCAATAAGCGAATATTGTGGGTCACAAATCCCACCGAGGTTTTTCCTACACCGGTTTTCCTCGTTAAACTATTGTGTTATGGTGTGCTTTTCATGTGGTTATTGTTATTCTTGTTTACTGCATTATTCTTGGTTTATCGGTATACAGTATTGATATGCTTTACATGTTTTAAATCAAGTAAATTCAATAACCGGTTAGATACTAATTCACCCCCCCCTCTCAGTATCTTTGGGAATCCTAACAGTATCAAGGAGCATAGTGTCAATATTAAGCATTAGTAAGTTTGGAAAATTTGCCTTTGTGGAACTCTCCTCTACAACCAATCGCCACGTGGTTTGGAGTCTACTTAAGTCCCTTTGAAAGAAGAAAATTACTTAAAGAGGCAGCTGAAATTGGAAAACACTAAATCAACCTTTTGTCATGATGATGGCTGGAACTTAAGTTTTTTTCTTGGCAACTTTTATTACATTCTCATTGACTCAATCCCTCCACTCCTTAATTACCTTCCCTTCTTGCTCCAACCCCCCTTTTCCCTTTCACTTCTCTCTTGTAGCCACTTCCATTCTTCCTTTCTTTACTGTCTTCCTTCATGTCCTCTTCTACCCCTCATCCATTTTCTTCCCTCATTTCTTCTTCTTTCCCTCTCTTCACCTTTACATTCCTTTCCTTCACCCTCTTACCTTCTTTTCTATCTACCACTCCTTTCTATATTCTCTTAGCTCTTTTGTCCTGAATTCCTTTGCCTATTTTCTTATTGCCATTATTTAATTTGATGTGGTCACCCCATTGTTTACTTTATTGTTTGATTTAGTCTTAGTACTTCTTTTATTCAGTTCCTTTGTTTATTGATTATTGGTTCTAATATGAGTATTATTTAATTGCGTTTTTTACAATGAAATTGTTACCATTTTGATTGGTAATATATGATTTTTAGCGTAGACCATACCATAAGAGGCCACAAGGGGCGACTCCTTGCATCCGGCATTAATACCAGCAACTAATTCAACTTAAATATCAATATGAAATGTCAAAGGGACACTTAGATATAACATTGTGACAACTTAGATATTGACTTTATTTATCAACTATAGAAATCCAAGTCACCATTTACATTTCCAAACTAGTTTTCACTTTGGGAATTTCAACTTTGAGTCTCTACAATGAGAATCCAATGTTTTAACCATTTGAGCTCAACCCCTTTGACAAGTTTTTCTAACGGTAAAATATCTTTGCTTTTACTTTATATATTATTTTGCTTCCATTTTGTCACTGGATATCTTTTTAATCCCTCTTCTATTTTAAGCATTAGGTTATTTTTATTTATTTCGTTTCTTGCCTTGGCTTATTCCTTTGCTTGTATATCCTTTCTTCTCTCTAATTTTATTGATAGTACTCATTCCTTTATTTTGTTTGTTTGCTTTGTTTCTCTTCTTTAAATCACTTCATTTTAAAGTCTTTATTATTATTCCTCCTTTTTAGTAATAACCATAGTTTATTCCTATTTTACCAATTTTCTTGTATCCCTGTTTTTTTGGCTGCCAATTGAAGAGACGTGTCAGTATTGAAATTGTATTCTTGAGTAGATTGGAGAGCTTCTTGAGGGGTTGTGTAGAGATGAATGATTTAATGTGTGTCTGCTTGGATGCATGTTGCAGCTTCATGGTGTTGATGACTACATAGGCAAGAGCAGGAAGATATTAACGTCAATGACAAGGAGAATGAACCGAAACAAATGGATTCTTGGTGGACTTATTAGTGTTCTCGTTGTTGCAATCATTCTGATTGCATATTTTAAAATTACTCACTAATTACAGGTCGTATGCATGATTTGATTCAGAATAAATTGTTATGCCCGATGTTGACCTGTGGCAGCTTTCTTGTAAATTAAATATGCTATGTTTATCAATCATTATGACTATCCCAACTTGTGTACCAAGTGGATTGCAGGTTTTGGCAACTTTGTATTGCTCCATATTGAATACCAAGAAGATTTTTCTGTATGTACTCTCCATTATCCAACATTGTCAGTAATTCTGCTATGATATATTTTGATGTGTACTTCTAAAAAGTTTTAATATCATTCATCTGCAACCAAATATTAAGTCTTTTAACGTCAATGCTAAGTTGTTTCCATTGAAGAATGCTTTATTGGTCTGGCTTTGCTAGAGCTACTAAAGCACAGTGACTTTTTTACTATGCATCTGTGATTTGATGCCATACCTTTTCAATTTATGCTATCTAGTCCCTAGGATGTACCAGGATCAATGTCCCTCTTACATAATAATGGATGTCTTGGTGTATCTTAGGGGCTGGATAGCCATTTCCACATAATGGACATGTATACGTAAAATTATTTTTCCAAAAGCTAGCAGACAATATAACGTGCAAATGTAGGAACAAAGCCCTTAGCAAAATACACAAACATCAACTAAATATATTCTCTTTTCAAAATTATCACAACTAATCTATTTTTAGCAATTATAATTACTCTTCTACAAACATAAACAAGTTTCACTCGCATGAATGTAATTCTACACAAATCATCAAGGATTATACAATGATATAAAAACATGTATCTGAAAAATGTGGGGAGATTATCATTCTGAAGGCAATCTATTTTGGATACTTAACACAAGAATGGTATATGTCTTTGGGGTTAATATCTCTGGATTTATTCAGATAGATGCAACATTTAAGACAGTGAAAACCTGAACTTGATTTGTAATTATGTTTTATTTGGCATATATTAGATGTCATAACCCTCTTTTTGGACCTTGATATGACTTTCTATCATCATCATCATCATCATCACTACTACTACTATTATTAATATTATTATTAATTTTATGAGCAATGTTAGTTGGAGATGAAAATTGAATAAGGATGGAATTAGTTTAAAAAGAAGAATTAAATAGTGGTGACACAATCGTGAGGTCATAATTTATTTTGAAATTATTTAATTCCTCAATATTCTAAAAAAGAAATTTTCAAATTCAAAATATTAAGGAATAATATCATATTTAGCAATTATATGACATGAGAGTTACAAAATTATTTTATGACAAATAATTTTTGCATGACAATAGTTTTTGCATGAAATTAATTTAGAAATTACTTATTTTATCAATATGTTATTTAGTACATGTAGTAGAAGGAAATGAGAAGATTCTAGAAGAGAATCTCAAATTCAAATTTTTGCATGTAACCCCCCCACTATGACAATTAATCATTTTGCATGGAATTATTTTGGGAAAAGGATATGGAAATCAATTAATTTTTTTGGGTAGTGGGAAATGGTTCTCTTTTTATATATATTGATTACTAGATTTTCAAGAAAGGGGAGTTCATTTTTGTTTTTATGTGATGAAATAGGTCTTTGGATTGTTAAGAAATTAGTTTCAAATTTATGTTAGTTGTAGGAGGAATTTTATAGGAATATTGTTGAGACATAGACCAGCTTGGACCAGTCCATTGTTGGTCCGGGTATGACTTATTTCCAACACCAACACCCCCCCTTAAGCCACACCTCTCGTGTGCTTGGGGCTCCTAGCTTGGACTTTGCTTTGATACCATGCTGAGACATGGACCAACTAGGACTCAAACTTAGGATCTTCCATACACTGCTGGAGTGCTCTACCATTGAACTACTGGCCCCTCTTGGACCAGTCCATTGTCGGTCTAGGTGTGACTTATTTCCAACACCAACAAATATTGCAAGATTTTTACTTTGAGGATTTGGAGAAGATCTTCACCAAGCCATAAAGCAAGGATTGAGGAAGGACAACTGGAAACATAGGGTGAATCAACAACAAAGTTTTCATTCATTTTGTAGAAATTAGGGTTCCCTCTTCCATATTCACTTGCATGATCTTTTTTTCAAAAAAAAAAAAAGAAAAGAAAAAAGAGGGGAGGTTTTTATTTGCATGCATTAATCTTTTAGGAAAAAAAGAATTAGAGGATAAAAGTAGTTTTAAAGGGATTCGATATTTTGTTTAAATTTGAAAAGTGGTTTATCTTAATTTTTAGATTTGCAAGTTGTATTTTCAAAAAAGAAGAAGAAATATTTAAATATGTTTATTATTTATTCTTGTCTTGCATAGATACCCTTTATCTATTTATTTATTCAATTACTTATTAATATTATATCCTTTATTCAATTACTTATTAGATTTAAGATAATATAAAATACATATATATTGCATGCTATTAAACACAATTAAGAGAAAGTAATATCTTTTTTTTTGATCGATAACCAAGATAATATATTGCTTAAAATAGGAAAGATTTACATCCAAAAAGCAGATATACAGTTTGCCACTACATGGGGTCTCACCCCTACTACACCAAAAGAACTCGATAAAAACACCAGACCTACAGGGCCATCAACTACTACAAACCATCATACATACACATACCTCACAAAAAAGAGCTCGACAGGCCCAGAGGACCTATCTACCGAAACCATCCCAAGGCCTCTTCCTTTGAGAAGTTAGGAATACCTCGGCTGGGCCCTGCATCATGCATCTCACTCCCTCCACCTGGCACTGTTCCTGGCCTGCCACCACCCAGCGAACCGCACTCCACCACCTTCGCATGCTTCCATGGAATCTGGTGGCGAGCCATAGGCCTCCCATCTTCATCTAGAGGAGCCTCAGACCAAATTGGGGTCACCTTCCCGTGAATCTTCACTCGCTCAGTCGGCCCCAACTCATGCACATACTGCACAATCTCTCTCAATCACTTCCTTGTGTTCTCCAATTGCAATTCAATAGGTGGAGATGTCGACCAAATTATGAACGGCTGCAGCTCCCCCACTTCTACGCCAATCCTCCGCCACGGCTCTTCCATCATCTTCAGCTCTTCACCAACAACAGCTCGAGCCACCACTTCGTTCAAACCACCCACCCATTTGGGTCTTAGCACCAAAGATGCAACCCACTGCACCTCCTCCGTCGACTTTCCCACCAGCAAGGCTAGAGCAACGAATGACGACGAGATGTCAAGGTTAGTTCTAGGCCGACAGTTAGACACTAGAAATTCCTCCCCAAAAATCAATTGCACTGCCCTCCAAAATTCCTCTCCATCCACCCTGAAGACATTCATCAACCTGTTGCTCGAGATCAGGCCACGAAAAGCTGGCATTTGCCCGTTCGTTGTCAAGGAAAAAATTGCCTCCATCCTGACTCGCCTCTGCACCAAAACCTGCACACACAACCAACACCGAAAACCAGCCACTGCGAAATGCGAGGGAGCCAAAATCAAAGGCCTTAAAAAGCCACCACCATCACATGACATGATTGCTCCACACGAATCGCAAAAAACCATGCATCATCACCAAGCCTTCACACCGATTGCCTCCCTCATCACCCATCACCGCCAGGCCACTTGCAACATATTCGTAGATCACAATCCATGAGGGCCATAACTTCCCACAAGTCCAGTGTCACAAACAGTCACTTCAAAAACAAACTCGGGTTCACTTTCCTAAGACTAAACAATGCAACAAAAATCATGAGAACTACCATTCGAAAGTCCTTGAACAATCTAAAATTATTTTCCAATGAGCCATTCGCTCCCACATTTGAAAGCTTGTCAGCTTCCACATTAGCTTCCCTTAGAACGTGGGCTTGAAGTCTTCAAACCCACACAAAAGAAGTTTCATTCTTCGAACGAGCTTGTCTAAGTGCCACGCCTCCATTCGACCTCTAGCTATCCCATTCACTACAATCTGAGAGTCTCCCTCCAAATGGAGTTTCTTCACTCCCAATTTCTTAGCCATGAGAATGACTTCTAACGCCGCTTGGCACTCAGCAACGTTGTTCGATCCATCCACCAATCTTTTAGCTCCTATGGCTAGAATATTGCCACAGTCATCCCGGGCTATTATCCCAACTCCAGAGACCCCTGGATTACCCCTCAAAGCGCCATCAAAATTGACCTTAGTCCAACCTTTACCTGGCGGGGCCCACTTCTATCTTGCTTCACCCATCCTCTGGGGATTAGCCCTCAAAAGCCAATTAGCAGGCCAAGAGAAAGTAATATCTAATATCTCTTTTAAAACTATGAAAAAAAAAAAAAAAAGAATAAATAAATTTAGATTCTGCTTATAAGTTTCTATAAATACATATTAAATGAGATTAATATAATACATGAAATATAATAACATCTTTAAGTTTTTTTTTTAATAATAAATATAAGTTATCTTTAACATTATCTTAGTTCATATTTTAAAGAAGAGCGATAATGAAACTATCTCGATCAACATGAAGTTTGAAAAAAAAAACAGTTTCAAAATAGAAATAAAGTAAATATTGAGATTATGTATAATTAAATGTGTGCTTATGAATAATTATTGAAAATAATATTAAAATACTGAAGTTTTAAGATTTAAGAGTAATAAATAGAAGTTTACATTTTAATAGAATAAATCTTAAAAAAACAGAATTTTTTTGAGAAGATAAGAAAAAAAAAAAAAAAACTCTATGGTAGAAAAGCATTCTTTTTAGAAGTTTGGGTCCATGGTATCATTAGTAGTCTTTTAGATGATTTAAATTATATATATATATATTTACATTTCTTTTCAATAAAAAAATAAAATAATAAAATAATAAAAGATAAAATATTATATATAAATTGCATTGTTAGCTTTTATCAGAAATACATGTGCATGTGCAGCTCAGTGCACGCATGTTAGGTCTTAATATAAGCTCCATGCATATTTTAGACATAAAGAAATTTAATAGACTTAATTCAAAGTTTCTATTTTAATATATTCTGTTAATAGTAATAATTCATAGTTTTAATATAAATATTACTAAAATTCTTGTTAATATTTATAATATTAATTTAAATATAATTTAATAATTGTGTACCATGTTTTTAATATTTAACATCTTAAATAAGAAAAGAATTATGTATATATTTAAATAATACAAAGTAATTTTATAAATTTTAAAGGACTACCTTTGAAAATAAATAAATATAATTTATGAATACAAAAGATTTAAGATGAAGTATCGATTTTAATTCCATTCAAAAACCTTGAATATGAAAGATGAATTTTATCGAATGAATTATATTACATGCAACGACTCGAGAGATAGATTGGTCAATTAATTTAAGTATTTAAAAATAATGTTAATAAATAATTGTTGGGAATAGATGTAATACTCCAAGTAAATAATTTTAGACATTATTTTATAAACAATTAATCAAATAAATGATATAATGGAACTTATTATATTAATATCTTAGACTATTCTTATGATTAATTTAACCCTATGATGAGTAAACAAATACTTAATTCTTCCATAAAAAAAATTATTAGTTATTTTATTTGATAAGTATGCTTATTTAAAAAAAAAATAATATAAGAAATTAGACTACATCCAAGCGTAATTAAGCTTAGCTTCCAAAATTAATTCTAATTAGTCCAAAGCATTTAATCTAAGAAAGTTGTCATTTTTGGAATTAACCAATTCTTTTGAGTAATTCAAGCTTAGTTGGACTAATCCCAAACAATTGATTCTTATAAAGAAAATGGTACTAGTTAAATTTAAATGAACCTTCAAGCATTTAGTAATAATTCACAAGGGTAGTAACTCATTAATCATTGATTTCCCTTTTAAACAATGGTATCAACACAATTCTTTGTTAGACTTATTTTAAAATCTGATCTCAAATAAGTACTGCTTTTGAAAGCAAGTAGATTCATCAAGTTTTAATACTAAAAGGATTTTATTTCAAAGAATGAGTACTTTACAACTTTTATTCTTTCCTTCAAATACTTAGTATCTTACAAGTATTAAATTTACTACTAAAAAATTCATTCTTGGTGCGATTAGTACCCTTCAAACATTTGGACTCATTTCCTTTTTGAAGCAAATAGTACTACGAGTTTTACTTGCAAGTTCTAATATTTTATTTGGTTTCTTTGAAAGTAATAGTTAGTATATATTTTGCAAAGGTTTTGGCATTAGTCTAAAAGCAACTAGAAATAGATTGATTCAAAATTATTTATTAGGACCCTTATTATTATTAACACTGGCTAATTAGGAAGTGTTTGGACTCTTTTCTTCTTTTCCAAACAATTAGTATTTAAAAATAACGTGGTCATTTTGAAGCTTATTGTTAATAGTTTTTCTGATTCAAACAAGTAAGTATTAAATTCACTTCCAAAAGTATTGTTATTTGATAATTTAATTTTCTTTTAAGCAATTTAGTACCATCCAAATATTAGGTTTCATATTTAAAAGTGTAATAGTTTTGTTTTAGAGAAATTAGTACCCTACAAGTAATTCAAATCATTTTCATAAGCTATCTCTTACAAGTATCATACTTTTCAAGTAACTAGTACTTCCATGTATTTAGTTCAAGTTTTAAATATTATCATAGTTTTCATTTTAAAAATTGATTTGTTTATTTTTATTCTCAAGTAAATGTTGCTTTCAATTACCTAAAATTAAAATCTTATTTAAAATTCAATCAATAATTCTTAGCATATATTAGTTTCATTTTCATAGTTGTATCGGGATATTGCTTTATTTAAGATTTCATGAACTTATAGTTAAATTCCTTAGTTAGACAACCAAACAAGAGGAGTTGAAACCAAAAACTAGCAGTGTTCGGTATCTATGGTGCCTCTGAGTCATGCTTACAGGTAATGCCGTTGTGTTGAACTACTGCACTTAACACCTAATAAAGCTGCAACAACGACGTCTGTGGCAGCATCCCTTTTAATCGCCGGGGAGAAATAAGAGTCATTTGAAAGTTAAAATCCAAGGGGTGGGTAATCCCCCTTGGATCGATAATCTAAAAAGATTAATTTTAAAATGAATTTATATCCGATCAGTAAAACTTTAGAAAACCCCATTAGGGTTTTGTTGTGCTTAATGATTTTGGAAATTTATCTTATGATTTCGGCGGATGATAACAGATTAAGGGTGACGTACTTAATAGGAAATAGGACTAGTTATTTTAGGCCACAAGCGGAAGGCCACCTTGAGCCTTTTTGCTATAGAGCTACCATCGTGGGTAGCAACCATAGAGAAATTGTTTGGGACATTGACCCTATAAAGGGTTGCGTACCCACCAAACAGTTTACATTAAATAATAGTTAGAAACCAGAACTACATACTTTACGCCTTGATCCTATATCGAAACGGGTAAGTAGGCAGTCTAGGGACGAAGTTGTCCCTTGTGTTCAGGCGATTGAGGATGGGGATTAGGATTTGGTTATGGGTGAGTGGTTGGTTCTCGAAGCTCCTTGGTCTTTTAATCAAATGGTGCAAATACTAATTGAAAGGTTAAAATTAATTCAATGCATACTCAGAAGGAATCCCATATAGATTTGCTTGACTTCCCGAGGCTTTAGGCCAAATTCCGAGGCGAACTCAAGCTTGTTTATGTAATTAGTTTTATACTCCTAAGGATGACGACCTCGGTGCACTCCTAGTAGGGGAGTGTAGTCTTTAGAGAGTGGCTCAGGACCCAGATGGTCCCGATGAGTCTAAAGTCTGGCCAGAACATATCCTATTCTTATGAATAGATGCCTACCCTGTTTGGGTAGATGCCTATCCCGGATTGGATAGATGAAACCTCCTGTCCCATATGAAGAAATGCCTAACCCATATGCTTAGATGCCCATCCCGGTTGGATGGATGCCTATCCCGTTTGGATAGATGTACCTAAGTATGTGATTGAATCAAACACAATTAAGAATAAGTAAGATATATATATATATATATATATATATATATATATATATATATATATATATATATATATATATATATATATATATATATATATATATATATATATATATATATATATATAAATCGTTTGAAATTTTGGGTTAATTTAATTGGGTTATTACATTAGAGTTACATGAAACTTAATTAGGTAAAAAAATATTATTTAAAATGTTTAATAATGTTGAGAGGCATTCTACAGTGATAGCAAGAAGTGGTGTAATGTTGTGTTAACAAGAACTCTTACTTTTTATTTGAAATTTGACAACTTACTTGTTTGATACTTAAATAATAAATATAAATATAAAAATGTAAATAAAATAATTTTTTGTTTTTGTTCAAATTGTGTTTATTGCTTCCTTAAACATAAACAAAAGATAAATATATAAATAAAATTTGTTATTACTTGTTAGTATTTTTTTTCATAAATTAGCTCTAAAGTAAAATGAACTAACTTTATTCATATGACCAATTATTTATTTGTATAATTGAAATAGATCAAATGAATAAATCTATTGTGTAATAAATTGAAATAGATCAAATGAATAAATTTAGTGTGTAATAAATAATTTATTTTGTTTTTATCTGAAATAAAAAGAAAACAAAATTGTACAAATAATTTATTTTGTTTTTATTTGTGTAATTAAAATAGATCAAATTAATAAATTTATTGTGTAATAAATAATTTATTTTGTTTTCATAAGACTTTAGCACTATTGATTTCATCCAAGGTGTTCCTTATATGAAATGAACAACCTTCTTTTAGTCATCAACAACTGAGAATGCTGAACAAACAATGGAAGATGATTGAACACTTTTCAGCCCTCGATTTTTTCATTCCCGTTTTTCGTTTGACTTGTTTTTCTGAATTCGATTTTGGACCGTTCCTAATGTTTCAAAGCGCATCTGCAGGTGAAATGTTTGACAATCCTCCTGGCACATTTAAACTTTCTAAAATGGTGCCAGTTCTTGTTCCTCCTGCTATCTCACAATTCACCTTAGACATCTCCACCTTGCAATTTGTTGCCTTCTTTTTTGGCGTGGCCTACACAAAATCCACAGCTCTTACTTGAAATACTTCTCTGAAAACATTTTTGCCACTTCATTTGCCTCTGCTCCCGCAATCATAGAACGTTTATTTACAGTTTTGACATTCAATGATTTTGCAGAGAGCTTTAGTGAGATCGCGCAGGATATATCCGTTGTTTGTTTGGCTCTTTCGTGGAAGATGATATAAATTCAAAAGTTGTGCAATTGTTGGCATTCATTTCACAGAGATTGGCTGGACAAATGGGCAAATTATTACCAAAATACGTGCCCTCTATGCAAATGTTCTCTTCTTCCAGAACATGTAACACAAGCAAACAATAAGAAAGCATGAACCTGTGAAATAGATGCTGGACAAAGACATGGATTCGAAGGGCTACTCACAATGGTGCCATAGTCTCCGTTATCCCTTACACCCACCTCCAGGAGCCCTCATTTTTCCCTTTATCCAAAACTTCGCAGAGATTTGTAAACTTCATAACATTAGATATATAATTATATTATATATTTTTTAAATGTATATTATTCAAAAATATTTTATAACGATTATAAGGAAAGAATTTCTCTCTGGAATTGGCTAACTTCCCTCCCAAATATTCCCTGGGTCATGGCCAAGGATTTTAATATGACTGAATCCCAGAATGACAAGGCTGGGGACTTCCGTTTGAATGGAAAAACGCAGAAAAGCCTCATTGGGATAGATTCAAACAACATCTACAACTATTTGACCCCCTGGAAGGCTCCAAACCTGATACCCCCAACCTATGGCACACCTGGTGCAATTTTCAGCAAAACACTAATAGGATCTACTCTAGGTTAGATAGGTTCTATGCTAATAAAGACTTCTTCTCCTTCTCCCCCAACTAGCTTGGGAATGTGGTTGCAGTCTTACCAACTACCCTATCTGACCACTTCCCCATTCTAGCCATTATCAACATCAGGAACTCCATCACCCCTAGCCATCCTCGCAATAAGAAATTCTTGCTCAATACCTCCTTGCTACAAGATGAGGATGTCCTGCATGCCATCAAATTAATTAGACTATTCAATCTGCAACCGCATCTCCCCCAATCCCCCACGATTAGATGGCAAAGGAACATTTCTTCTTGGCAGAATCTTCTCCAGACCATTGGCCAGAAGAAAGCCAAGGACTTCAGACTCATAGAAAAAACTCTTACTCTTCGACTCCACTCCCTAGAGCATGATATTCAACTTCAACCTTCTTCCCCTACCTTGGCAAAGCAGGTCGCCGAGGCTAGAGATATCCTCGGAAAGCACCAGCAGGTTAAAATCAGAGGTGCCTTCATCAGAGCCCGCAACCACTGGCTTCAATTTGGTGATAAGGGCTCTAAAATATTTTTTAAACTACTCAAACAAAAATAGATCAAGGAAAAAATTGATAGAATAACTATAGACGATAAGGAACTCCTAGATATCAATGACATCAAAGAAGCCTTTGAAGTTTTTTACAAGACTCTGTTTACCTCTGAGGATAATGAGGCCGTGGCAGAAGCCCGTACCAGGTGTAGGACCATTATTCCTAATAGAATCTCTGAGGACGAATCCAGCCTCCTCAAAGCTAAGCTAACCGTGCAAGAAATCAAGGATGCCATTAAAACTCTTAAGGATAACAAGGCCCCAGGCTCTGATGGGCTTCCTGTTGAATTTTACAAAGCTAACATTGATTGGATCTCCATCGACCTCTATGATATCTATAATGAAGCCCTTGCCACTGGCACCCTGGGGGAATCCATAAATAGGGGTATTATTAAACTTATCCCTAAAGAAGGGGACAAAGCCCTAATTAAAAACTGGAGGCCAATTACCCTCCTTAACGTCTCCTACAAGATCATGGCCAAAGCCCTAGCCTCCCACCTTGAGAAGATCCTCCCCAAATTCATCTGCTCCACCCAAACAGGCTTCATTAAAGGCAGATACATCTTGGAGAATCTTGTAACGAGTTGGGAATCCATGGAATGGGCTAGAACATCAGACCAAGATGCTGCCATGTTCCTTGTCGATTTTGAGAAAGCATATGACTGGGTAGAATGGAACTTCATCCTCATGATGCTCTCAGCCTTTGGCTTTCCTAGTGAGTTTTGTGACTATATTTGATTCCTCCTCAAGGATGCATCCGCCCTGGTTCAAGTCAATGGAACCCTCTCCCAGCCTATTCCCCTGTCTAAATCAATAAGGCAGGGTTGCCCCCTTGCTCCTGCTTTGTTTGTCATTGCTTCTGACGTCCTGTATTATCTCCTTAGAGATGACACTCTCTCCCCCCATGTCCAAGGCATTACCCTACCAGACGACTCTGAACTGATTAACATCCAGTTTGCTGATGATACCTCGTTCTTCCTGAATCTCTCAAGACATAATATTGACTCCCTCAATCAAAAACTTGACATTTTTCGTAGAGCATCCGGAGCCCGGATATCTAGGACAAAATCCATCCTACTTGGATGGAAAGATAATCCCCCGGACTGGCTTGACCAGTTTGGCTATGCATGGGGAGGACCTACTAAACTAGTCTGCTATCTTGGCATCCCCTTCTCGATATCTCCCTCTCTTAAGGACATGTGGGGCTGGGTTAGGGAAAAAATAGATAGTAAACTCAACAAGTGGGACAATAGGGTCCTATCCCTTGCTGGCAGGATTCAAGTCTGCCAAAAAATCCTATCTTCATACAGTATCTATTACTCCTCGGTATGGATGTTTAGCAACTACCAAATCTTTGAAATCCAAAGGGCTATTAGACGGTTCCTTTGGTCGGATGGGAAGGGTAAAAGGAAAGCCCATGCGGTCAAATGGACCTGGTGTCACTTGGATAAAAAACTTGGTGGGCTGGGCCTCAAGGATCTTAGGCTGCAAGGCATCTCCCTTGCTGCCAAATGGATATTTCACTCACTGGAAGGACAAGAACCCTGGAAAATCCTCATTAGAAACAACATTAAAAATGGTGTTCCTAAAAATGCCAAAACGTGGAAAGCTCTCCCACTCAGCGACCTAATAGTTGGCAGTTTTCCCGTGTCTGTCCAAGGTACCTGGGTGTTTAAATCCATCTGGAAAGCCCGGGAGCATGTGCGTGGTCTAATTAACAACTCGAGCATCAACTCTGACAACTCCCTACACGGTGAAAGGTCAATATGGTGGAACCTGCATCACAACTCCAAACCCCTTGCTTTAACCCAAGGTTGCTCTGCTAAGCACTAGCATAACAAAGGAATCAAGTACATTATGGATATCCTTGAATATGATAACCTTATTAGCTGGGAGGCTCTTAGCACTAAATATGATCTCCCTGCATCACATAAAAAGACATACAATATGATTAAAAATGCATGTGTTCCTTTTCACCTCCCCAAAAACACCCATGTAGATGCCCATAGATACCTCTCTTTCCTATGGAAGGATGGCTCCACCCTCCCTAAAATCAAAGCCAAATCTATCTATACCTTGCTAAACAGTGACTTCTCGGTGATCGAACACATCAACAAACTGTGGTATGTTAACCATACCCCCCTCACTTGGCAGAAAACCTTTGAGAAGCTCTGGCGATCCCCCATTCCCCCTAAAATTCAATGCTTCAGATGGCAACTCATTTTAGACAGATTACCCGTTAGGAATAAATCTGCTGAGTATGACCGGTGCTTTGTCTGCAGAAAACCTGAGACTGCACGTCACATATTCTTTGATTGCCCCTTTGCTAGAGAAATTTGGCTTCTGTTTGGAATATCTATTGCAGAATCCGTTTTTACTCTTAATATTGTTACTGGTTTTATTCATGGACTGCAGAATGATACTAATCTTGTTTGGCAAATCTTATCTTCTTACATTCTCTGGTTTATTTGGAAACTTAGAAATGAGGAGAAGTTCCAAGGCATTACAAGGGAACGTACTGAGTTTTTCAAAAAACTCACACATTACAAAATTGTTGTGTAGGTCTGTTCTGTGATGAACCTCGAGAGAAACAAGCTACTGCGATTCCTGAAAGATGGCAGAGCAACCATGGTTGTTCATGAGATGCAAAACAGGTACGAATGGGCTAGAATCGCAGAGAACCAGACCTCTTTTGACAAAGCAGTGAAGAAGCTGATAAAGGATCTACGGGACATCAGGCCTTCCCCCTTCAATAGGATTGAGATGTGCTCCCAGATCCTAGCAAGAAAGAGGGTGGTTTGGATGGAAGGAGAATAAGGCTGGACTATGTGGCTGGAGGATCAGGATGAGATCCTCCAATACTGAACTATTTTTCTATGTCCCCTCTTTTTGGCTAGAGTGATAATTGTATATAATCCTTTCTCTGGTTCTTCAGTTTGGCGGTGGTGGCCCTGCCCCCGCTCGATAGTTTTGTATAAACTCTACGTCTAAGTTTTTTTTTGGACTCTCGATATTTAATACAAAAAAATAAATAAATTTATAATTAGAAATATATTTATATTTATGCCGATATTTTCAATTGTAAAATATAATATATAATAATATTGCTATTTAAAAAAATTGAAAATACATTCTATAAAATATAACATGGGTATAATATGTTTTCATGTGTGTGTTTGATTTTTCATTTTTTTTTGTTGATTCAACTTATATGGATGATAGGATATTCAGGTTTTTAATAAGAATTCTATGAACCGAAACAATATTTTATGTAGGGGAAAAGGCATAGTTACTGCACATGTTCCAATAACCATTCATTAAATTTTGCTAATTAAAAGCTCACTAAAAAACATCTAGTGGGCGAATAGTCACCCACTCATGTACCCAATAGTTGAAACAAGAAAGTTAATAATGAGAGCAATTGTACAACTTTATTGATACTAATAACATTTAATTACTAGGGCATTTGTGCATCTTGAATTTATTGTGCAAATTTTGTGGTGGTCAAATCAAATGGTTAACAAGGAAATAGGGAATATGTATCAGATGTCAACTCAAAACGGCCACTTTTTAACCCTTGTGCACATACTGAATCCCATTGTGTTTGTCATAATTACATAGAAGCCAAAACGATAGCTATTATTTGGTCATCTAAGTTCTACTTTGAATCAAATTTTTGTGACAATGGGCAGTGTGGCAAACTATGTTTTCATGCTCACCTATCAAAGGTAAACAAGTTCCTTTCTTCTCTTTATTGGACATATTAATGAATTTAAGGCACCAATTCTCTATTTCTATAAACATTTTTGAATTTAAGTCAATTATTTAAAGTTCTCTTCCATCGCAAGTCTTATTACTTTGTTGAATCCTACAAAGCTCCATGTCAACACAAATGAAATAAACCTAATCCCCATAAATATAATGTATACATTCATATTAAAAAAATTGTGTAATACCCAAACATCACACACAAAATAACTTGACAATGTTAGATGTAGATTTGTTTTAGAAACACCCAGATATTCTACAAATAACTCATTAATACAAGGTGTAGATTCATTTTAGAAGCACCAAAAAATCTCAAGCAAATAACTTGAATATTTAAGGTGTTCTCCCTTCTTGAAACATCTAAATATATCATACAAAATAGCAATGTAAGGTGTAGAACCATTTCAGAAATATTCAAACTTCTCGTACAAATAACTAAACAAAGTTAAGTGTATATGCATTATAAAAAACCATAACATCCCATACAAATAACTCAACAATGTATAGTGTAGGGTCATCCTAGACACATCCAAGCTTTTCACACAAATATACCAACCATATAAGGTATAGATTTATTTCAATATGAAGTATGATCTCCTTCCAAGAACACCAAAACAAACTCATAAAATTCTAGAGTCCTACTAAATAAAGCCAAAATTATTTGAAGTTAAATTTATTATAAAAAAATTATTCTTGAAAATAATAGATGGTACAAATTATATATCCATGAGGCCCTTGCATGAAGATCTCTTATTTTTTTGTTGACTAAACACTAGGAAAAATACTATGCATATACTGCTAAGAAAAGTTCTATAAAAAATATTATGTCATACATAGATCAATGATAGACAAGGTGTGTAGGATAATACAGTCATATGATTAACCCTCTTGCTAGTAGAAACAACATTGAGTGGGAAAAATAAGACAAAAATGCAATGTGAGATCTTCAAAACCAAGTGCTAAATATGACAAGTTCCCATCAAATAGTAGCACCTTTAATCACATATGAGCTATGCAGATCTACCTTCACAATGAAAAATAATGATATCATCATTACCATCATTGCCACAACAAAAGTAGGGCAAACATGTTGTTCTATGTTGCTCCTGCAATCTCGATACCCAAGTAAATTTCTTGATAGTAATTGTGGGACTATTTTGGTCTAACTTCTCAAGTTGTTAATGTGATTGACACTCTTGATTATTTGTTGAATCAATTTTTGCTACAATCTTCCATACAATTCTTTGTTGGACCTAGAAATGTGTTATAGTCATCTTCTCATCACATTTCAAGCGAATTTTATCTATGTAGTTATTTGGTCATCTAAGGGGAAAAGTAGACATCTTTCTTTTTATGGTCCACCCATTGGAAATCTTCAACACATGACAAGTTTAGTAATTCATGAGACATCCATGTTTTAGAATATGTATTAGTTGTTACTCTCTTATTAGTATTGGCCTTTTATTGTAAAAAATGGGATTAATTGGGGAATAGGAAAAAAACAGTTTTCCTCCTATTAAATGTGATTTAAAAAATTGTTGATCAATAATTTTGACTAGTTTCCCCAATTTCTATAATATTTTTTTATAACTACAATTGTGAGTTTTTGGAGTTTTATGTGCTGGATTTGAAAGGAAGAATAACATCCTCTTATTATTCATTCAACACAACAAGATTAATCAATCGACATTTATGGCTATAAATATCTTCACATAATTGGATAATCCCAACCCCACAAAATCTTTCCTATCTAATCAACGATCTAAAATGAGCCATAATATGGAGATTTGATCATCTATTAAGACTACTATAGTTTTTCTTTACCCAAGTACACTTAGACCATGTCTCTAACATGAAGCTTATGCTCTATGTTGCTTGCTCATGCTCTCTCTCTCTCTCTCTCTCTCTCTCTCTCTATCTCTCTCTCTCATGATCCCATTGGTAATGGATGCATAGTTGTTTTATTGTTATTACTTCTCTGTTAAGATCTTTTTTGCACAAACAATATTACTTACTAAAAGGATCTCTGTTAAGATCTTTTTTGCACAAACAATATTACTTACTAAAAGACCCACCAATTGAGACCTACCAATTGACCTCATCCATTGCACAAATGTATGCAAAAAAAATAAGACGAAAAATTTCCTTGGGTGACCTTCAACAACTCTTCGGTGTACCCATTGCACACTAGTATAGTTTTATTTAGAATGAGTAAGTGATTTTTTAAAATTGGATCTTGAAAACATATATCCAAAAATCACCAAAGAAATAATTTGTTTTTTGTAAAATTTTGGCATTATTGATTATATTTAAGATGAGTGAATACTTTATTAAAATTGTAAATGAAAAAATATTAAATAGTTTTATTTAAAAATTAAAAGCTTGAAGAGATATCCCTTGGAATGTTTTAGATAGATATAATTTAAGATATCAATATTAGTGTGATAATTTTTGTTCACATCTTATTTAAAAAGACCATTTATAAAAGATTTTAAATACATTATCTAAAAATCATTAAGATTCAAAAGATGCCTTGAAGTGTTTTAGATAGATGTATTTAAGATATCTATATTAATGTGATAAATTTTGTTTAGATCTTATTAAAATAATTATTTTAACATATTAACATTCTTTAAGTTTTAAAATTAACTAATTTGTATAATTTTTTTTCTTTTATATAATTTAAAAGTGTATTTTTAAAATCTTTTAAAAGAAAGAAAACCCTCCCAGTTTGCACATTTGAAATATATTAAATTTAAATATGCAAATGCTTAATTCTCTACATTTAACTTCTACAATCCTTTTCTACCAACTGGTTGCAATCTAGAATGCTTATGGGACTTCACACAATTGTTTTCTATGTTATATGATCAGAACACAAAGGAGTCTTCTGTTACAGTCATACAAACTATCTTGTATATGGGGCAAGAAAGTTAAGTCAACTTAATTAGAAATCCATGTGAAGCTTCAAAAAACTTGAAGAGTGTTTATACATGCAAAAATAGTTTTGTAGTAAAAAATATCACCCTCATCACCTTTAGTGGCAATTGCGACATGTGGCGCCTCCCCCACACTTCTCCACCAAATAAGTCCATGTCAGCTTCCTCGAAGGCGTTATCAATTCTGCCAGCTTGATAGATTCACAAACTCAGGCACGACACAGAGATGTCTATGCGGCGCACTGTCGTCTTGTCAACCTGTCGGCCAATAGGTGGTCGTTGGGACGTTATGACCTGCACCAAGAAGGAATCATAACACCTCCGTGCGCGGTCACCAACATCCAGGTTCCTCCCTTAGCCTATATCCTTGATTTTGGGACATTTCCAAAGATTTGTTTGGTAGATTGAAGACTTGCTCTTGGAGATTGAAACTCTTGGAGACACTACCACCATTGTTGCAATATTGTCAAGCTATCAAGTTTACGAAGCATGCCAAAACTTTCGAAGCACTAGGGGATTAATCTAACTCTATCTTATATTTCCAATATCTTGTTTATTTTCCCAATTACCAAATAGCATGGCATTGTCTTTGTAGTTTCTTTTACATTCTTCTTTATCATCTTTCTTTCCCGTGGCTTTTTGAGTTATCCGTGGAGGTGGAAACACCAAAACGGGGGTTTGACTTAGGTAGATTCCAAAACACAACCCCCAACATTTTCTCTCTTGCATGTGTTTAGGCGTAGCTTCATGAAGAGAAGTTTATCTTGTGGGAAGCTTCACAACATGGACCATTTGTGAGATCTCTTTATTCTCTACTACTTTCCTTATTTTGTTTCGTAATCTGTACTTTTCATAATTTTCAGTATTGTTTAGCTGTTTCATAAGTTTTGCATGCATGTCTAGGACTTCCTATTCGGACTCTATACTTTGTCTGTGCAGGATTACAGTGTGCCGCACTGGCGTCCCATCTCCCCGCGCTCGTCCTGCGTGTAGAGGCTCTGTAGAGTCATCCTGAGATGTCTCTTGGGCATCTGACACTCCTCGCATGATTTTGTTATCGCTTAGATCAACGTTGCACCTATTCGAAGAGGTAATCAGAAGGATAATTTGTCCTTGAGAATTCATCATCCTTGAGGTGACAAATTCCCTCCATTACATTTTGGTGAACCCTACATGAAAGGGGATTTGTGTGTGTTTGCTTTTTCTAGTGTATCTTAGTTGCTTTATCTCATTTCCTTTTTTAGTTTAGTATAGTTGTTTTTCTTTTCATCGCATTCATTTTAAAAAAACAAAAAACAACAACAACAACAAACATCTTTTTCCTTTTACGTTTTTTAGCTTAAACACATCAAACAGAACAATCCTACATGTTTTTCTAAGGAATTGCATAGGTGTCCCTATTCCATGATCTGGTTGTTGATCAGCTTATGAGCTTTACGACCTAGACTGTGACAGGAGCCATAGTTAGGAGGTCGTCTAGGAGGAGCTTCCCTCCTGATCACTACAACCCTCCTCTACCCAGCACCATGCAAGGTGAGCAGTCATTTGGTCCCAATGAGTTCTTGAACTCTCATAGTCTGAAATCTATTGTGACTGGGGGGCCTTCTTTTGCTAATTCATAGCCTAATTCTCCAAGGAGTTCTACTCCGTCTTCCCCTCCTACTATCAATCATGATTCTGCTATCTCTATCGATTTTGAGCAGATCAATTCTTTAGAGAAGAATCTGAGAGATTTTGAAGGATTCTTGAATCGAGAGAACGTCTCCCCTAGGCCGAGAATGTCGTTAGCACGTTGAGAGACATGTTGATATCCGATAGGAGAGGCTTGGGGATGCTAAGGGCCCTATACATGATTGTTAGAAACCATGTGCCCCTAGCCGGGGTACCTCCCTTGGACACCCAGTTTGATCCATTCGAGTCTTAGGTCGGTGTTAGCATCCCAGGTTTGGGAGTTTGCATGATGGATTCCACCATCCTGAGTATCAGTTCCTTTGCTATTCCTTTAGGTTACATGGGTATGGCTAGTGACTCGACTGCTGCTACCCATATCACGGTTGTCTCTGCTAGTTCCACATTAGTCGACATGTCGCCTGGCGGGAGGTGGTACAGCTCCACCACCTCCTCCTCTGCCTATGAACCCAGTTTTGAATACTATACTATAGAATATGGGCCAAATTCAGTTGCAACTTCTCTGGCTTCTGCTTTTGGCCAACCATCTGCACCCACATACTATAGGAAGAGCCCTTTAGACATCATTATCCTGAATACCATCCTTCCAACGACCGTTGAGTCATTGAAGTTTGATAGGTTTAGTGGCGATGGTGACCCGAACACTCACATACATCGATTCATTTATGACCATGTGTAGTGACTATCACAATTTGGACATTGTTCTCCATAAGTTGTATCTCATTCTCTCAAAGGGACCTCGTTGGAATGGTATAATTATTTGCCTGACCACTCCATCCACACATTTGACCAGTTGATGGATCTCTTTCTCAAGAGGTTTCAGGTTAACATAGGCAGCATGGTCACTATATTCGACCTTGTTCATTGTAAACAAAAACCAAATGAGAAGGTGACGGATTTTATCTCACGATATCAGGAGATGTCAACTAAGATTCCCTTTGCCGTATCGGATGATGACTTACAACGTATGTTCATAGGCAACTTGCAGTTGACATTAAGGGAGAAGTTGTCCCTGAATTGTTATCAGAACTTTGCCAACATGTGCTCTGCCTTGATTGATTATCAATACACAGTGATGTAGTTCAGAGACTCTTCTTCGAACCCTCGTGGTGGGTCCTTTCCTAGCACGTCCTCAGATAGGTCTCGAAGGAATAAAGACATGGCTAATGTAGCAGCTACTCCTCTGATAGCCGCCTCTCAATCTTTGTAAGACTGAGTCTTCATAAAATTGAATCTCCTATTTGATTATATGTAGCGGTTGTTATGAGACAACCTGATCACCCTAGTTGAGACTAAACCTGTGTCAGATAGTCAATCCTACCCCCGTTGGTTTGATGGGTTGAAGTATTGTCATTACCATCCTATGCCTGATCACAACATTGAGAGATGTTATCGTCTTAAACAGATTGTCCAAGACCACATCGACAGTGGGGTTGTCAAAGTTGACGCAAGGAAACACAAGTCAAACAAGTCTGTGGATAAAACCAATAGTGACTTGCAGATCTATACCAACCTGTTTCCTCTGCACTCGATAAAATGTGATTTCTACATTTGATCCGACCTTGGAGGGTGGTCCATATGTCAACATGGTAACCATCACCCCTATCATCTCCCCCTACCTAGAAGGGGAGGGCGTCTGACATTCTTATCTCATTCACACCTCTCAATTCCCCATATTACGAAGAGCCTACTCCTCTCTATATCCCTACTTGATTGAATGGTCAAACTGTCACAGGTGTGATGGTTGAACCCTCCAGCAGAGTTCATGTTATCATGGAGGAGACACTCTTCGTGAATGGATGGCATAGGCCAGTCTATAACGAGTGTCGCACTACCTTGCAGACCCACCATGTATTCTCTATCAGCCCATTGGGCAACATCACCTTGACGGTCATGGTAGGTTCCAAGGCGGTGTCCTTGGCTTTTACTATAATCCCTGAGTCTAATCTCTTTTGAGTCAGACTCAAGATCTCGTGGTTGATCGCCATGGAGGCGGTTCCTTCTGTGGTTCACAAGTGCTTAAATTTTCCTCATGAGGGCACAATGCATATCATCCAAGACACTGGCTATTGATCGTTTATTGCCCGTGGGGACTTTTCTTTGGGTCACTTCTGGCCTACCTCGATTGGGCCCATGCTTCCCCACAGTGGCCTTTTATATCATGTATATTATAAATACAAGATAGGGAAGTCGGTGCATCCTGCCGTACCTTTGCCGCCTCCTGCATCAACTTTTGTATGCGAGAGCCCAGTTTTGGAACGGGTTGTACCACATATCCCTCCATCATAGGGGACTGAAGCTAAATCCACTCCCACATCAAAACCTTATCGTCCGCCTAGACCCCAATGGTGTTCTTTGTTTCTGCGACTGCACCTAGTGCAGGCAACAAAAAGGCACCTTCCAATCTGCTAAAGTCCATGACCCACCCACCCTTAGAGCTTCCCATCATGGGTGACATCCCTAGGCCATCTGGATATGTAAAGGGGAAGCGCTTGTCTCAGGTTCTTTCATCTCCTCTTTCATCTACATCACAGACCATGTTGAAGCCTCCTATCCCTCCACCCGCTTCTCGAGCAAAGTGAGGTCTGGTGCTTGTCGCTATGAATGTGGTGCCCATTCAGGATTTCCCTCCTGCTTCATTAGTTAGACCTCCTCCTGTCCTTGAGCCAATCTCGAAGGCCTCTCCTATGGGGTATGATGCTCCTGATTCATCTCAACCTACGGTTGGTGGTGCCCATCTCTATTGAAACCAACGTGCACACGAGTGTAAAATCTTTCGATAGTCTAAGGATCGAACACGTGGCATAGCCTTACAGTATGGTGGTGCATCCTATAGTACTATTGTTTCAGAGCCTATTCCCTTGGTGGCTACCGTTTCTGCATCTGTTTCGGTTTCGCTTCCCACTACTCGAGGGACCTTTGATGACCCTCCCCCTAAGCATGTGTAGGTCTTCATCTCTCCTTCCTCGGAGCCTCCACTTATCTCTTCTCTATTGGACACTCTACCCTTGTCCGTACCTTTGGATATGTTGGACACGCAGGTGGTCTCCAACGTAGCTTCTGCTGATCCACTTATTTTGCCGCCCCTTCAACATCGTAGCTTTCCCAGGGTCCTTTAGCCTGCCACGGTCGATAGGAGGTCGGACACTCCTATCCCATGTAAACACAAGTTCGAGAAGGGCCCTATCTTGGAGTTCCGACGGCGCCAACCAGTATAGGTTTGTTCTTCATCCATTCCTTTGCTTGCCTCTGTGCCTGCTAGGTTTCCTGTTCTTGTTTGCATGATCGAGAAGGCCCTGCCTTCTCTTGAATTCATCACTGCCCCTCTTCCAGAGGTCGAAAGTCCTGTTCTTGTTCCATCTTCTCCAATTGAGTCACCTGCTTCCTCCTCGGAGGCCTACATGTTCAACTCCTTGGAGGATATTCTGACCTTGTCTACAATCTTCACACGATCGGTGACCCTCGCCTCCTCTGAGCTTGAAGATGAAGGTCTTGCTACTGCTTCATCTCTTTTTCTCACTGTTGGTGAGGCACCCGATGCGGCCCTTGCAATCGTCCCTCTCCAAGCTCGGCCCCCCTCTCCCTATGACATCGATTGGGAGGATGAGGCTCTTCTTTAGGAGGATGATCTTCTACAGTATGATCTCCTCCTAAGGATTTATTGTTAGGACTTTTCTTCTGTACCACCCCCTGCTTGCATGTATGTGTGGTTGTGTTCCCCTATGCTTGCTTTGTCCGTTTGTTCCCTTTCGGTGGACCCAGGTCACTCCATAGGTTCTTGGATACGGGAGATTGATTGTTTTTATCTGTTGTTCTCTCGTATAGGATCCGAGTTACTTCATAGGTTAGGTTCTTGGTTATAGGAGATTTTTTGTCGTACAAATTCCTCTATTTGTTTATCTCATTCTTCTATCTATTGAATCTTACTTTTTGACATTCGGGGACTACAAAGCGTTGGGGGAATTCTCTTCTTTCTTCTATCTGGACCCAAATTTTTATTTTATTTTTGTCTTCCTGTGCTCTTCTTCAGATCTAAGAATTTTGGCAGTATGACGATGCACCCATCTCGTAGTGATACCATATGTCTTTTGACACTGCTATGGGGTCTGATGCCAAACTATTGGATCCCCCTATTCTATTGTATTGTATCTTTTGATGTTGTGGATATTTATGTGTCACTATCTCTTGGTGACATTCCACTAAAACATCTCATTATGTTGATGTGCCAAACTCTTCTTCTCCTTAGAATGACATGCCTTCCATGCATATCATTCTAAGGGGGGGCATCATATCCACATTCCTGCATTTGTGCCTTTATTTTCATTCTTTTTCATGTATTTGCTTTATCATGTGTGCCTAGGTGGGGGCCAAACCACTTGATCTTTCTTTCCAAGTGGGGGAAAAACCACTTGATTTGTTCCAAAGATCACCTACATGGGGGCTAAACCATCTTTCCAATCTACATCATCTTTCTTGCCTTGGTAGAGGCCTATATACTTTGTTTCAATTCCAATTTCCCTATCACATGGCAATCTAGTATGTCACTACCCATGTCGGCTAACTTATCAACCCTGTCTCATGGTGGGCCAACGCCTTGCTACCCATGGTGTCATATCATTCCGCCCTATAAAATGGTTATCCATATTGGCATTCCATTTGTCCCTATGATATGGTTATCCATATCGGATTTCCAATTTTCCCTATCGTATGGTTATCCATACCGACTTATCACGCCCTATCACATGGTTCTCAGCATGGCACACCACACTAACCATATCGACGTATCTTGTACCAATGGAGACCACCCTATTTTGCATCTTTTCATCATCAAGGACTTTCCTCCACGGTGAGGTTTTTTTTTTGCGCTTTGTTCTAACTTCTTTATCACAATCATCCATCAGGCTAGACTACAACTAGTGTGTTGTCGATGTTCCAAGTACCGATTTCCATTCCAAAATTCTAGCATCATATCGTCAGGGGAAACTTTGTCTGATCAATGAGCATCTGCTTCCCTATCGTGATAATTTCTCCTCCTCACCTTTTCTATCTTTCCTACTTTAGCTTCGCATCTCTCCACAGAGACATTCTTGCTAAAGAGGGGGCAAAATGTAGAGTAAAAAATATCACCCTCATCACTTTAGTGGAAATTGCAACATGTGGCGCCTCCCCCAAGCTGCTTGGAGGAAAAGTCCACCAACTTGTCCTTTTGTCCATGAAAGAAGTCCATGTTAGCTTCCCCGGAGGCGTTATCAATTCTGCTAGCTTGATAGATTTGCGGACTCATGTGCGACGCAAAGATGTTTGCACGACACACTACTGTTTTGCCAACCTGCCAGCCAACAGGTGGTCATTGGGACGTTATGACACTCGCCAGGAAGGAATCATAATGCCTCTCTGCGCGACCATCGACATCCAGGTTCGTCCCTTTATATATGTAGACACATAAATATGTCCACTTAATTAAATGAATATTTAGTATTTATTTGATTATTTAACCATCAATCAATAATTAATTAAATTAATATTTAATTAATTCATCTTAACCCTCTTCTCCTATTAATTAAATAAATTATTCAATTTATTTGATTTAATTCACTTAACCAAATTCAGACCATTAATTAAATAAATAAATTATATTTGTTTAATTAAATCTTCTCTCACATTTAAATAAATTAATATTTATTTAAATCCCCCAAAATCCCATCTCTCACATTTAAATAAACTAGCAATTGCACCTTGGTGTGCAATAGGTATGTCGAACAAGTGCGAAAAGTCAATTAGGGAAAAATGGTCTATTTATTGTATACATTTATGCAACACATGACGTTAATTGGTAGACCATTTAACAAATGATATTTTGCAAAAAATGTATCAATGGAGACGCGGTAGTTTGAAATCAACTATGTATCCTCTGATAGGGTTTTGAAAAATGAGAAAGATAATAAAACTCCATTACCAATAGGGTCATGGTATGTTTGAAATAGAGAGAGAATAGAATATATGCAAGGGTTTTTAGGACCAATTTTATACATGTTAAATGTTTCATTTGGTTGAGAGTTTCCAACGACTTTTACAAGTCCATTTTGTGCATATTTTACGACCATAAAAAGTCATTTCAACTACTAAACAATTTTCCCCTACACACTGTGATTGCTTTAACTAAAATAAAAATTATTTATCTATTTATAAAATATTATTAAATTAATCTTTAAATTATGATGTAATATTAAATAAAACATCAATGATATATATTATCAATGCAGAGGCCTCCATATTATCAAAATATTTAATTGCATAAATACAACAATTTTACACAAAATTACACATAATTAAGAATTCACTTTATTGAATAATCCATTATGCTCAATATACCAAAAAATAGTTACATAATGTTACAACTCAACACAATGTTTGATTACATAGGCCAAGAGATTGGCTAAACATAATGAAAATTACTCATGCTACAAAAGACCATAAAGTCAAATATAATGAATTATATAAAACAAAGTTGAATATCATCCTAATAGGGACTCCCAACATCTATCTCCCACACTTACATCATGGGTGAGAACACCGTTAGAGCACTTTATAGCCCAACCGCAAAGCATTTACGCTTCCTCGAAGTTCTTCTTGACACAAAGAACCACTAACCTTGCACAAATTAGTCTAGTGACTTGAAACTGGCAGGGGATGGAATTTGGTGCAACTTAGTGTATCTAGTATCAACACTAACATATGGAAGAGAGTGAAAATATAATGATTCTCTTAGCAAGCATATAATAAAAAATCAGTAGAAATTTGGCCAAAGATCTTTCAAGGCTGACTATCGGCAGATGAGTTAAAGTGAAGATTTAAACCTCTCTGGAAACTCACCTTTCTCTTTTAACCCATATTCAAAACCCATCCAATACACACATAATACACATTGAAGACACACAATGAATATAAAAGCTCAAAAAATTATACATGAGCATACAACAAAATACAAGAGTATATAAATGCATATAGGGGGAATATTTTTGAACATGTCCACAAGTCAACAAAAGAAATAATCATATCACATGAGAGATAAATCTACTTGGTTGTAATGTGCCAACATGAAATCAACAATCAAATGAGCATTCACATATAGTTATGTCTTTCATATACCCAAAATTTGATTTGCACATCATGAACAATGCTTGCATATGCAAATCAATGGTATCAAATTTCACACATATCATACGAAGAATATTTACAATTGTAGACACTAATTCTTTTGTAGTTATTTTGATCATAAACATTGAGGTAACTTATCATATTTTTTTGATGAACATTGGACATTATCATATTTTCATTAGTGACAAGAATCTCAATAACGTTAAGGTGGAAGCATGGTTCCTTAGAGTTGACATTATGTAAGCCATTGATATCTCTATTCTTCTATAATCCATAGTCCCTTGCCTAATGATTCTACACTTACTCTAGAGTAAGGTGAACGTTATGAAAATTTCCTAGCTCTAAAGATTAGTAATCAACCATAACTAGAACAAGATAAACGTAACCTCATTTCCAATATGAACACATCGGATAGTTTTTTCATAATTATCATATTCTTAAGTTTCTAAAGATCAATATAATGAAGGCATAAATTTAAGGAGATCACAATGCATAACCCAATACTATTCTTATATGTTCTAGAAGAAACAATTGAGCACCCTCTCTCTACCATTCCTTTGATAATGATAGTGTCTTTTAAGAACTTAGGATGTACCTAAACTTATTTCCCTATTTCTAATATTCGTATACTATGGAGGTCATGAAGATAATGTTTATAGAAGATTAGTTATCATAGTTTAAGGAAGTACAATTTAAAAAAATAAAAATAAATCCAAAGTTAATTTCACATCTCAAAAAAAAACATTTAAAATGAGATAATATTGAAATTAGATTTATTAGACTAAATTGTAAATAATAATCATTTATTCTCATTAAAACTTTTCCTTTCTTAGCTTTTAGACTTACGTGAGGGATATAAGAGAAAATGGCAAGACGAAGAAAACTTAGATTCTTTTTTGAAGAGAATCTTGGGTGGGCCCCTTCTCCCCTCCCATAGGTTTTGAACTAAATATTTGTTTAATGTAAATAATTCCTTCTTTTAAGGATATCTATACGTGGTAGGAAGTGTATAGTCACCATTGAAAATATTGAATATTAGACAATATCAATATTACAAGGTCGTGGTCAACTGGGGGGTGCATCACTCACATAATATGTACAGAATAGAAATATAAAATTAAAGCTTTAGAAACTTTCAACAGTATACAATTGGTAGTTTAAAAATAATATAAATATGCATCCAATGGCAAACCTTGATCACATAAATATGCCTTCAGTGGGGAAGGAATGGGCATTAAATATGTTTGTGTAGAGATAGACTAGGAGAGAGGAAGATAGAGAGAAGAAGTAGATAGATAGATAGAGAGATAGAGAGGCAAAGGGAGAGATAAAGATAGAGAGAGATAGAGAGATAGAGGAGAGACAAAGAAGAAGAGATAAATATATGTAGACGAAGAAGAAGAGGGAGATATAGAGAGAGATAGATGGTGAGATAGAGTGATAGATAGATAATATAAAGAGGGGGGAGGGAGAGAAAGATAAAGAGGCAAATATAGATGGAGGGGGTGAGAGCGGGGGATAGAAAGAGGGGGAGATGGAGATATATGAGAAGAGAAAGCAAGAGAGATAGAGATAGAGAGATAGGGAGGGGGATATGGAGGGAATGGGAGAGAGAGAGAGAGAGAGAGAGAGAGAGAGAGAGAGAGAGAGAGAGAGAGAGAGAGAGAGAGAGAGAGAGAGAGAGAGAGAGAGAGAGAGAGAGAGAGAGAGAGAGAGAGAGAGTAAAATTCTAACATATATTGTGTTTTTATAAAAAAATATATGTTTAAATTATATTAGATCATTATTTATGTGAGTGCGTGAGATTTGTTATTATGATTATGTCTACTTGTATTTGAATATATTTATTGTTTTACATATGTGTATATGATATTGCAACTGAATCATTTCACATTGAGAATTAACATTTCAAATTTATATATTTAAGGAAAAAAAATTCAAAAGTGTATCATTCAATTGATACCAGAGAATAGGTCATAACAAAAATTTTCATTTATTCCATTTTTTGAAAATATAACAATGTATGCAATGAACACAACATTGTCTCTTTTTTTCATAAGCAAATTCACAAGCTATAGAAATTTGGAAGCATGGAATAATCTAGGAAAAATAAAATAAAATTGTTTTATAGAAGTTGAACTTGTAGAAAAAGAGATATAATGAATATGTGATAAATAAAAAGAAAAAGAAAATCGATTTTTTTTATATGCACATATTATAAAGAGACACACAATGACCAAGATTTTAAAGAGTTGCAAAAAATTGTGTAACTTCGACATGCATCAAATTGACAGAATAAATTAAAATTATGCTCATTACGATAGGGAAAATAGAAATATGCAACTTCTTGGCAAAGTGATATTGTATGAATGTGTTCAACATTCCAATTGAATATATCTTTGGAGTATTTATATCAAGGTTAGATATGATAGAGAATAATGTATGGAGGAAGAAAGGTAGGTTATGAAAAACCCAAGGAGTCAACATTGGCATAAATTTAAGGATTTCATGGTTTGGGAGTAGGATTATATAATTTTGGTTGCACCTTAGGGGAACAAATTTTTTTTTGGTACACTGCGCTCTTGTTTTAAGATGTTCTCATTTATTAGAACTTTCAAATGTTGTGACCTTTTGTTATGCCAAGAATGAGTTCTTGTCCACTTGATTTGCTTAAATTGATATTCAACTTGAAGGGTGATAATACCTATACATTATATGACATTATGTAATGAATACTTGAAAAGGTCTAAAGAAAAATTGAGGGCATGTGTTGAAAACATAATTATTTCTCTCACAAACATCTAAAGCCTAATTTAAATACTGCACATCAGAACAATGCTATAAATGCATGGTTCCTTTTTAACTATCAAACAATTAAGGCATAAAATTACAAAGACAATGTATCAAGTACCAAGCATTATGTTGGAAAATGCAATGGATATGAAATACCTCTTGAAATTGTACAAAGCTATTGCATCTAAAGAAGAATAGTGTTGTTGTCACTTTGAAGAGGCTCTAAGAAGCAACACCAAATTTGTGTGATCTAGTGACTTCTTTTTTGTAATTTATATTTTTCATTCAACCATGGACATGCTTATGAAAAGACAACCATAATTTCAAGGGGAATAATAAATATGTCCCAATTTTAACATTAAACGCAATTTTATTAACATAATATATATAAAAACATGTAAATTTAATATAAACTACTAAAAGAATACTATGTAACAGAGATTGTTTTGTTAGGGTTCCCACAGATACTGAGAGGGGGAGGTGAATCAGTATCTGACCGGTATTTAGATTTTCTTAAGATAAAACATGCAAAACATAAAGTAATAGTGTACCGGTATGCAAGAATTAATGTAATAAACAGAATCAAAAACATCCACATGAAAAGAACACCATAACACAAGATGTTTAATGAGGAAACCCGGTGTGGGAAAAACCTCGGTGGGATTTGTGACCCACAATATTCACTTACTGGCTAATAAGAGAATATTACTTACAATAGGGGCCTGCACATGCAGGAAGGCCAATTGCCTAGAGCACACTGCTCAGAGAGAAGTCACACTGACTTACAATGAGGATTATACTAGTCCAATATTCTGTATTGCTTTATAATAGCATCTCCAATGCAAGATTCAGTACCGGTTCTTGCTTTGTTATTTACATATACCCTTGACCTATAATTCGCACATTAGGTCTGTCTGATAATTTTCTTTATGCTCGCTTACCTATCACTACAAATGTCTATAATGATCTCCTTTATATACAAGAGTCATTTTACAATTTGCCAAGTCAGCTTGCAATAATAATCAAATTATTATATATCAAAAATCCCGTCGGCCTTTGTGCCGGTATACATCTTTTCTTCTGTGCCAGTGCCGGTGTCGGTGTAAAGTGATTTTGCTGATGCCAGTGCACTGTCTTGCTTGAATAATGCTTTGCCGGTAGAATGTCTTGCCAGTGCCATAGGATTGCAAGGTTACCATCAATGACAAAATCTTCAATCACACACAATGTCTCATTGGAGTGTCCATATGCCAACAATCTCCCCCTTTGGCATTGATGGCAACACTCATTAGAAATTCCAAAAAGATGTCCAAAAATGTGTAGACCAAAAATTTACCAAAAAAAAAAAATGAGGGGCTCCCCCTGAGCATATGATCCCTGTGTTTTGAATTTTCTCATCCTACTACTCCCCCTTTGGCATCAATGACAAAGGTTGTCAAGATGTTAGTAGAGTTTGTAGTTATACCGGTCCATAACCTCAACCTTGTAGTTGGGTAGTTATTATCTGAAAAAGATCGCCCAAAATTAAGTTTATACTATCCATAAACTTTTTGCTATCTTTTATTGTTGTTTCAGTTCTCTTCACAGTGCCGGTGAGATGCTGCAATTGCTCTACCGGTGTTTTACTTCCCTGTGTTAATTCCTCTGAGATTTCCTTCCGTAGAGATGCTAGATAATCCAATCTTGGACTCAGTTTAGATCTCAAGTGTTTTGCCTTATTTATTATTGTCTCTTTCTCTTTCTCCTGTGTAAGTAATTCTGTCTCAAAATTTGCTAACTTATCTTCAAAAATAGATAATGAATCCGGTGAGTTGACAAAATTGTCTGCAAGCTTGTTTATCTCTTCCCGTGTCTTGCTTATTTTCTTGTCTATATCTATAGTCAGGAAGTTTGTTTTGCATGTGTCTTTGTATAGGTTTTTGTACTCTTTTAACAAACTACACAGTTCTGGTAGAAGTGTGTCAAAATCTCTGTTACACTTCTTAATTTCTTCCTCAAAGAATTTCTGTTTCTCCTTTTCTACAATGTCCTTTTACAAATTCTACCTTTATTTGCTCAATATTTCCAGAAATGTATTTACATAGTGTATCCAATTGTCCTAAAGAATCTTTATTATCTATATTACAATTAGGAGCGATTGTTTTCAAAATTGGTATTGAATCATCTATTGCTTTGTAAGCTTGTGAACTATAGTCAGTTATTTTCTTGATGGATTCAAGTAATACCTCAGTCACATTTGTTGACTTTGATGGTGACCCAACAAACTGAGTACCGATGGAAGTGACCATGCTTGTATTGACCTCTGGCAGGTCAGTTTGTGTCTGCATTTCCTTTAGCATTGGTTTTCCTGCTTCATTGCTTACCGGTGGCATCTGTTCTGGAGCCTTTAGCTCTATCGGTTTCTCTATTTGTGCCTCAAATTCCATCTTTTTCCCTGTATCCATTGTCGGTTGCTTTGTATTTCCTATTACCAGAGGCTTTTTGGCCATATCTGATTTTCACTTGGGTCTTTATCAATTGTTATGTTGATCCTTTGGGTATCAACATTTACAGTGAATAGGACTTCAGGATTTGTATTGCTATCCTCTGCATCCATGCTTTCAGCTGCTGGTTGGTTTTCAGGGATTGCAATTTTTACAGGTGGAGGTAGGTTATCTTTAACCTTTATGCTTGGAGGTCCACCAACTTTCCCTTTCCCTTTGTCCTTATCCTTCTGATATACCTTAATAGGCTTGGGATTCCTATATTCTTCTTGTTTTTCTTTTTCAACCAAAAATATGTCCCAACCATCTTCTGTTTCCTCTGAAACCTCTGTAACTCTACCTGCCATCAGTGAAACATGCTGGTGTACAGTGGAAAAAACTGTCTGGTTGGCCTGCACTATCAGATCATCAATTTCTTTTGGGGAGTTTACCAGATATACAGCAAGTAGTTTTTCTATTTTTATTTTCTTGTCCAGTTCAATTACTCCTTGCCTTCTGGCCTCAAGTTTTTTGTATAAGTCATCAGGAATTTCATTTATGACTTCCATCAAAACCTTTTTAAACATGTCCATGTGTAGTATTACACTCTCCCCAACTTGCCCTTTCTCATCAGCCGATAGAGTGTCATAAATTTTCCTTATGTTCTTCAGTTTTCCTTCCTCTGTGATCTCATTTAACAAAATGTCTAGAGGTGCCAAGTCAGTTTTTGCCTTTTTCTTTTTCTTAGGAGTCAGCTTCCTTTTAGGTGTGACCTTTCTGTCCAGAGATCTCACAGCTTGTTGCTTCTGCCTTGTCCTTCTAGGTGAAGGAGTGGTTGCCGGTGAGGGATCTCTTTTCCTAACAACTCTTTTAAAGGTTGCTGGCATATCTCCTTCTGAAGAAGTACCTATCAGTGATAGATGAGCTTCAAGTTGTGGGGATGCCAACTCATCTTTAGTTATGTCAGTTTTCTTTAATACATCTTCCTTAATGGCTTTTGCTTGTCTGGATCCTTTCCTCACAACTGCCTCAACCTTTTTCACTATTTTCTTTGATTGAATTTGGCTTTCTATGGTTTCAACACTACCAAATATTTCTTCTTTAGGTTCATTGGGGGCTTCTAGAAGTGCTTTTGCATAAGTTTCAACTATGTGGTCATCTGTTTCATAGCCCATTTCTGTTACCCAGATTGTCTTAGGGATGACTGCTTCCATCCATATTTCATTCTTTTTGATAACAAAGCATATATCATCTTTGTATTTGTCTACAATCTTCTGTGATAACCTTGCCCTTTTCTTCATTTTCGTCTTTAGTGCTTGGAAAAAGTCATGAATGTTGATTTCCTTATTCTCACCCATGGTATTGAACAGTTCTGTCAGTTGCTTTACTACCAGTATGTCATATCCGAATTCTTTATATCCTATACTGGGAACTTGTTTTGTTATATGAAGCATTAGACACACTAATAGATTTCCAAATCTGAAGGTTCCTTTCTTATCCTTCTTTATCTTTCCAAGGTTGTCTATCAGTTCATCCTTTAGCCATTCACAGATGTCAATTTTTGCATTGTTGGTTATTATGTCATAAGCACTCTTAATGCATAAACTTGAAACTGAGTTGAGTCTATGGCATGAGTGGCTTTGTAACCTAATATCATGCTTATGAATCTCACATTTGTATCCTTTACATCATTAACCCTTAAAGATCTTTTATCAGATGTTGCACCTATTAGGTCAATGACTAAATCATTTGAAACTTTCTTGTTTTTATCTGGTCTTTTACCAGTGGTCGGTAACCTTGTGACAGTCTTTACCGCTTGCTTGGTGATCTTATGAATTGTATCTAACCAAAAAATTCTCCATGAACTCTGCTTAATACTATCCTAATCATATCCTTAGGAAATTCAAGAATACTAAGGATTTTTGTGAATCCTAGGGTTTCAATGATTTTGTGTTCAGCTTTGATATTGCCGGTATCATCACATATCTCGGTTTTGTACATGGTTTTGATTTCCTCATCTCCTAGCTCTTCAATATTGTAGTGAATATACATTCTAGGGTCTTCAGCATATACAACGCCTTCAGGGATTTGAGAGAATGCACCTAAGGTATCACCTTTCTTTGCTATTTTGGGGACCAACTAAAATACGGGCCTAGGTCTTTTAATTACTTCCACAACTTTAGGGTTCGCTATGTATTCAGTTGTAGAGGTGGATGCCATGATAAAATACCTTTTTCTGTCTTGGATGAATGATTGCTTGGAGTGTGCTTGCTTCTTGCTCGAAATGCCTTAGCTCGGAAATCTTCGTGCTCTCTGAAAGTTTGAAATCACGGTGAAATGAAATGGAGCCAAAACCTTATTTTATAAAGTCTTTTTCGCTACCTACCACATTAATTGCATGTTGGTAATGTATTCACTTAACTTTATTTGCTAGTAATAAGTGATTTTCAACTTCTTTTCTCTAACCGAGGGAATAATAGCACATGTGTCATTAGATTGCCAAACCCTCAAGATAATTTTCTTCAATTAGATGAAGAACTTCCTGTCGGTGGAGCACTGCTTTGTCCTGCCGGTGAAGCATTTGTTGGTTCTACCGGTGGAGGAGTATTCCCAATATTTAGATCAGCTTTTCTAATCCATTGCTTTGAGAATTCTTGCTTAACCTCTTCAACCTTTTCTTTACCTTTCAAGCTAGCACTTTTGTTGTCTACCGGTGCACCTTTACTTCTACAAAATTTAGCAATATGCCCAATCTTGTTACATGCATAACAAGTTACATTATTTTTCTGAATAGCTTTCCCATAACCTATGCCGGTTTGTGTTCTGCATTGATTTGATAAATGTCGAAATCTTCCACAAACATAACATCTTACATTCATTCTGCAGTTTTCAGAGTTATGACCAACTTTGTTGCATTTGGAGCATTGACCGGTGGGAGGATTGATATTCTGATAATTCCTAGATCTACATTCGTTTGCCCTATGACCATATTTATTACAGTAAAAGCATTTTTCATTGAATTTATAAGTATTAGGAGGTCTTACCGGTTTGCTGTGATCCTAAGTATTTGCAGTACCGGAGCTTTCTCCAACTTCAAATCCAATTCCAGAAGTGTCACCTTTGGGTTTTTGATTCTTCAATAAGGTACCAAGTTCTTCTTAGCTTTTCTTGAATTTTTCTTTATGTTGATTTGCAGTTTCCAATTCCCTTTCCAAGATTTCTTTTTGTCTCATTAGTTCATTCGAGTCATTCTGATTATGCATTAGATCTGTCTTCAACATGTCATTTTCGTAGCTAAGTCTTGTGGTCTCATTTGTTGCATCACTTAGTCTTCTGGTCAATTCTTCTTCATTCTTCTTTCTATCCTCAATCTCTTTGCAAAATCTCATAGTCATATCCTGCATTTCATTTTTTGTTTTCATGATCTCTTGTTTCAACTTGCTTATCATATCATTAAGTGATTCCTTTTCATCATTCTCATTTTGTAATTTTTCACAAAGTTCTCTTCTCTTATTTCTTGTAACAGTAAGATTTTCTTGAAGTGCCCGAATGATATCCTGAGCTGCTTTTAAATCATCTTCTAATTTGGTATTTTTCAACTTCTTTGCATCATAGCCAGTAAGAGCTCCTTCAAGTTGCTTCATCAGATTTTCCATCTTTACCGGTGTCAAGATCTTCCTCAAGCTGTTAGGCTATTGAAAATAGAGGACCAGGCTCTGATACCAATTGTTAGGGTTCCCACAGATACTGAGAGGGGGGGGGGTGAATCGGTATCTGACCGGTATTCAGATTTTCTTAATATAAAATATGCAGAACATAAAGTAATAGTGTACCGGTATGCAAGAATTAATGTAATAAATAGAATCAAAAACATCCACATGAAAAGAACACCATAACACAAGATGTTTAACAAGGAAACCCGGTGTGGGAAAAACCTCGGTGGGATTTGTGACCCACAATATTCACTTACTGGCCAATAAGAAAATATTACTTACAATAGGGGCCTGCAAATGCAGGAAGGCCAATTACCTAGAGCACACTACTCAGTGAGAAGTCACACTGACTTACAATGAGGATTATGCTAATCCAATATTCTGTACTGCTTTATAATAGCATCTCTAATGCCAGATTTAGTACCGGTTCTTGCTCTGTTATTTACATATACCCTTGACCTATAATTCGCACATTAGGTCTGTCTAATAATTTTCTTTATGTTCGCTTACCTATCACTACAAATGTCTATAATGATCTCCTTTATATACAAGAGTCATTTTACAATTTGCCAAGTCGGCTTGCAATAATAATCAAAATATTACATATCAAAAATCCTGTTGGTCTTTGTGTCGGTATACATCTTTTCTTCTGTGCTGGTGCCAGTGCCAGTGTAAAGTGGTTTTGCTGATGCCGGTGCACTGTCTTGCTTGAATAATGCTTTTCCAGTAGAATGTCTTGCCGATGCCATAGGATTGCAAGGTTGCTATCAATGACAAAACCTTCAATCACACACAATGTCTCATTGGAGTGTCCATATGCCAACATGTTTATCAGTTTCAGTAAACTTGTTTTTTTCTTGAAGCTTGTGAATGAAGAGTTTTAATGTTTAAAATAAGGAATTTGAGAAAGAAAAATAAAAAATCGAAGTGAACTTAGACTATGAAAATATTAATTCTTGAATCTTAATCAATAATCAACAAATACTGCCCTCTATTGATCCATGAAAGAGAAAGGTAAGGATTTGTTTTATTCACGATTGAGAATTTATACAAGAAAAATAAAAACATACCTAAGATATTAAGTTATAAATATATAAAATCAAACACTTCATAAATTTTAACTTCCCTCTCACATCAAGGCCATAATGAAAGTTAATACAATCTAAACTACATCTAAATTGAAGAGATCATAAATACTATATATAGAATTTTAAGTTTCTTATTAACAAAATAATCCCATTCACGTATTTTTTTGTTGCATCTTTCCATTTTATCTTAGCATAGAATTGTAAATAACCTCAGCCACTCCTATGTAAACAAACAATGAATAATATTTGTACCAATAAACTCTTACTCTTCATGTAAAATGTTTTTTCAAAATATGAAAGGAGGTAGCACTTTTCATCTCTAAGTCACCCAAAGTAAATAAATTACAATTATTCTACTATGCACTCAACGATTAATTTTTTGGCTTGCTATTCTTAGTTTTATGCTCTAAGTAATACATTGTCAGTTTTCCATATCAACACCATGCATATTGAATACTATTATGATTAGCTTCATCTAGGACGGTTACTATAATTAGTGGACAGAAGCATGTTGCGAGCCTGAAGTAGTTTGTTTTAGGATGATATGTAATAAAGATTCCATTAAAATAATTAGTCTTCATTAATTGATTGAGTGATTTCTTCATTTTGATTTGAGAATTTTTTTTTAAGATATATATATGAAGAAAGAGAAAAATCACAGAAAAGGAATATTTAAATCACATGCTACCTATGCAAGGGAAGTGGGCATGAATATAATTTAAAGGTGGATTGCACTTAGTAATTTCTTTTCCAATCATTGACAGGTTTGCATATCGACAAAAGTAATTTCTGGTCAATGACCATATTAATATTTAACTATCTTTCTATTTCATTTTAATTAAACTACTAACTTAACTCTATCCATACATTTACGTTCTATTTCATTTTAATTAAACTGGTATCTTAACTCTATCCATACATTTACTTAAATGTCATATAGTCCTGCCATATACACGTCTTGAAAGACACAAAATAACTCTGAACGTAATCCATGATGGCAAGATCTCTTTTTACCCTTACCCAGGTGTAAGGTGTTCATTACCCTTGCAAAAATCAGCCACGTGGAAGCCAATGACAAACACAACACTAATGCAATTGTCCCGCAAAAGGAAATTGGGAATTGCTAATACGTGTAAGGCTACGATGAATCACATCATCTTGCACGCTTCTATTGAATCCTAAGCCGTTGATTTCTTATGTCAAGGCATTTTCTTTCATAGGGCATGCGTTCGGCATAATTAACATTTATTTAAATCACCTTTATCCTCCACCCACTTGAATTTTCCTACAAATGCAAGTTGCACAACTATTTTAAATAAATAAATAATTTATTTAAAATCCTATTTATCCTCACCCACTTGAAACCTTTAATGGTTTCTCTTAAAGTTTTCAAACTGAATGGCTTCCTTCAAGAGTCTTCTCAAGCCTTTAATGGTTTCCCTTAAAGTCTTCAAACTCAATGGCTTCCTTCTAGAGTCTTCTTAAGCCTTTAATGGTTTCTCTTAAAGTCTTCAAACTTAATGGCTTCTTTCTAGAGTCTTCTTAAGCCTTTAATGGTTTCCCTCAAATTCTTCAAGCATTTAATGCTTTATCTTCCTTTTTCTCATGTAAATAAATTAAGATTTATTTAAATAAAATCCAAAATTCACATTCACATTAAAATAAATTAATATTTATTTAAATATCTATCCAAATACAAATTACACCATTTAATTGAAATAAATAATTTTTTTTTAATTGAAAATCCTCAAATTCCTCCCACTTGCATTCTCCTACAAAATCCACTTGCATGCCTAAATCCCTTCTAGATTCTTCTAACTCCTTCTAATTAGCCTAATCCTATTGTAATCATTGTCACATTCCTAAATAAAAGGAAGTCACTTCTCAAAAACCTCCAAAGTCTTCAATAATCATTAAAGGCTTTATGTCTTCAGATGGTTAACCTCTAAAGTCTTCCAAACCATTAAAGGCTCTTACATAACCATTTATGGTTAACTCACCTTTTACCTTTGGTTAGAGAATTTCCTCTAACTTAACCATCCTTTTGACTCATGGGTCTCTTCAAAGCATTTATTTCTTTAACTAAGGTAACCATTTAACCCTTGCACATTCATTTATCCCTTGGATAAAAGGAGTATTCATTAACCTAACCCTAACCCAACCCCCTACGGTAACCATCATGTCCCCTCAAGCATTTAATGCTCCTTATCTCTCCTCTCAAGCCTCCTCATGGTGACACTTGTCAACATGGGATTGGGTTGAAAGTTTCACATGGGTTTAATAACTTTCAATCCTAACCCTTGTTAAGATTTCTCAATCTTAACCCTTCATTTCCCCATTTCTTCTATAAATAAAACCCTTATCCTCAAGCAAAGAAGGAAGCATTAGAGTATTGTTGCTATAGTCACATAAATCTGTCTTGTTTAATTAAATGGATATTTGCTATTTATTTGATTAAAAATCCATTAGCCATCGGTTAATTAAATTAATATTTAATTAATTCATCTTCAAACATTCTTCTATTAATTAAATAAATTATTCAATTTATTTTAATTAATTCATTAAACCAAATTCACAATCAATTAAATGAATAAATTCTATTTATTTCATTTAACCCCCTTTCCTCTTTTAAATAAATTAAAAAAAAACATTTATTTAAATCATTTATCCCCCCCCCCCCCACTTGCATTTTCCTACAAATGCAACTTGCACCTATTTATTGAAATAAATGAATTTTATTTTAATAAAAATCCTATTTTCCCTCACCCACCAAACCCACTTGCAATCCTAACCCCCTTCTAGATTCTTCTAAGCCCTTCCTAATTAACCTAATCCATCCCCTAATTATTGTCACATTCCTAAGCAACTTGGAGTCACTTCTCAAAGACTTCAAAGTCTTTGAAAAGCATTAAATGCTTTGTGTGTTCAACAAATTAACCTCTAAAGTCTTCCAAACCACTTATGGCTCTTACATGACCATTTATGGTTAACCCCTAACTCAACCCTCATGTGACTCATGTGTCTCCTCAAGCATTTATTGCTTTGACCATGGTTATCCCTTTTACCCTTGCACAAGAATTTATCCATTGGATAAAAACTTTATTCTTTGAATAAAGAATTTATTCACTCAACCCAACCATTGACCTTAACTCCCAAGTTAACCCTCAGGTCATGTCAAGCATTTAATGCTTCTTCCCTCTCCTCTCAACCTCTCTCATGTTGACACTTATCATCCTAGGATTGGGTTGAAAGCCCTCACATGGATTGAATATCATTCAATCCTGACCCTTGTTGAGATTACTCAATCTCAACCATCCATTGCTCCATTTTCCCTATAAATAGAACCCATTTCTTCATAATCCAGATCCTGAAAACTTGTATGCATTTAATTTATAGGCATTTCTAGAGAGCATTTAGCATCATATTCACTCTTTTGGTTTAAAATCAATTAGTTAATTAGATAAATTTCTCATTTTCAACTTTTATTCACACTTGCATAACATTTAGATTAATCATCTACAATCTTGAATCTCTATAAGCATCCATAGTGCAAAAAGCTGCTAAGAGCTACACTAATTTGGAACTTGGAGAGGAGAGGAACAAAGGAGAAGGAGCTAAGAGCATAGTAGAAGGCATTTGGAGATGTCTTCTTGCATTTACATTCGTAGTTAAATGCTTTACTTTGTTTTTGGTGTCTCTTTTGATATGCCTCCTTAGATTAGTCTTTGATTGAATAACACTAACAACCTCTTGTGTTTTTGTGTGTTATACGACCACAGGCTTTAGTCTGACACTTGTCCATTTTGCAGAGCATCATTTGGTGAACTCGACATTAATCAAAACACCCGAAACATTTTTTTTAACACAACTAACTTGTTTGAATGTTGAGCTTGACACACAGGTCGCGCTTTAGCGCTTTTGATCACATTGTAGCGATATTGCAATTTGACATTCTAGTGCTATTGTATTTACAATAGCGCTATTGTCTCAAATTTGGCGCTATTGACAATTATTTAACGCTTTTGTCACTTAAATAACACATTTGTGCTTGTTTTGGCGTTTTTGTATTTGCTGTCAAAGTTTTACTTTTAGCACGTTTGTCTTCGTATTAGCGCGTTTGTGTTAAATAGCGATTCTATTTTCACACAGAGTGGTGCTATTGTAACAGAACGTTGTAAAAAAGACCATGTAACCGAAAAAGTAATTTTTCTTAGGCTTGTGGAAGCCCTCCCTATGTTTGGATTTTACTAACTATTTGTTTCTTGTGCAAGTCTAAACTAACTTCTTTAAAGGTGAAAATTTTGCATTTTGGTGCTCTAAAATTGAACAAAAACAATTTTTCATTTCTTGCAAGTTAGGACAAAATTTATTTTGGTGCTCTAAAATTGAACAAAACAAATTTTCATTTCTTGCAAGTTAGGATACACTCTCTTTTTGGTGCTTAAAACAAGACAAAGACAAAATTTATTTCTTGTATCAAACTAAAAATTCACAATCAATACTTCCATTTTGGTGCAAATAAAAATTCACAATCAATTTGTCTTATTTTGCAAATGGTTTACTTCATGCATACATGTTTCAAATTAAGTTGACCAGGATTTCAAAGTTCTAATTTACTCAAACATTTTGCCATTGAAGTTAAAAAGAACACCATGATTGTTGGAGCAACATCTCCAAATAGTTAACTCACATTGCGATGACAAGTTAAAAAGAACAAGTGAATTTCGTGTTTGGCACACTTGTGCAAATAGAGTTTGTCGAGTGGTCCTACTTCTAACACACATTATCCTCTCCCTTAGCTGTCGTGGTCCTAGGTGCAAGAGAAAAGTGTTAGTAACACTCGAATTTTATTTTTTTAAGAGAGGCCTGCCAAGGGATCGATCACTCTTGGGAACAACCTCGCGCGATAAATCTTTTGAGCCACTATAAAAATCAGGTGAGAGAGAAAGATGTAGCCTTAGGTATAGCTGTTCCTACAGTGTAACTCGCCGAAAGAACAAATGGGCCCCACCATGAGTTACAAGGCTCTTAAGTGAGTCACTACAGAATGAAGTTATGTCTAAAAACATCGAACATTACTAAACACCTTTAAGTAGTAGCCCACTCATTCTATTGATTGAGGATATTTGTGAAACGTTCAGTGCAAGAGCATAGATGGTTTTGCTCCCAAGATACTCACCATACATATTTCCTTGAGTAGAAACATAACTTTTTGAAAGGCTATTCATAGCCTGATAAAAGTGGTGACTCCCCCATCATAGGGATCATCTATTTGTTATGCTCGTGCAAGATTTAGTATATCACATCCTTACCTGCCACGGCGGAATTCATAAGGTATGTAGTACCAAAGTTGATGAAATATCAAGATGTGGACTGAAATTATCACAACTGGCCATTTGACCTTAGGGATAAAAAGTGTTTGAAGTGTCTTCGTTTTTGTGTCAGACCAGTACAAATTGAGCCGACTTCAGGCTTTGGAAAAACACCTAAAATACATTTAAAGGAAAGGGTCATAAAAGTCCAAGGATTGGGTTGATCTAGAACAACACTTACTTGTGCCTTTTAAAGGCAACATTCTTGTGTTTGTGTGCTTGCTTTGTTTTCTTGTCAAAGAAACATCAAAAATCAGATCCAAAAACAAAGTGATTCATCCAACATAAACATTTTCAAAATACCAACAAAGATCAAAAACAAAGAGCAAGAGTATCAAATTTTATGACCATTCTTCACATCTTGAGAAAGAAGAATATTCATCAACATGTCAACTTGAAAAGAAGACCATTAAGCTCAAAGGCTTTAACCAAAAGGAGGAAATTCTTCTATCTTAACAGACAAATCTTTGTCTCTCATAGAGCCTTCTTACGTCACATGCGTCTTTATATTCAAGGAAAATCAAACGAATTTGATCAAGAGTCATTAAACCGCAAAGCTTTTATGCAATATAGAGCTTTGAGTTATCACAAAAACCAAGGAGGCAAGATCAATCCTGACTTCTTTCCAGACATTTGTATCACATACAACATAGCTCAAGAAATGCCACCAATGCCCGAAAGAGAAGAGGTAGAATTTGTCCCATATGTGACACAAAGATTTTATTGAAGTTTAACATTTTACCCCATTCACACATCATCTCAATCCATTTCAACTCTCAAAATATCAAGAGGTTGTTATCCTAAGTTCTCTTTAGATATTGCTTGAATCAAACATAAACATCACTTTTTAGAGTGTCTCGACATCTAGGATAAACTTATCCTAAAGAGGCATTTCTACGAAGGTTAAAACTAGTCTTTAAGTAAATCCTCTGATTGCTAGGTAGTTGGATCCGTAACACATCTTAGATCCCTCTAAACCTTATCACACCAAACATTGTCAATCAAACACAACAAGCAATTCAAGAAAGGACTTTGGTAATATCTACCTTTAGTGTTAGAGATTCATATGCAAAATACTCCACCAAACATAAATCTCTCATTTCATCAACAACTCATCATCATTTTCACCCAACTTCAACAAAAACTTGTGCACAAAATGGCTCATACTAGATCCAGAACTAGGCAAATAGAAATTGAAGAAGAAGAGGAGGAAAACATCAATGAATTCCAAGAAGCTCTTGGAGGAAACATGAATGAAGAAAAACCAAGTACTCCTACTCCTACGGCAATGAAAGGGCACAACATAACCCTCTCTTTAATAGACTTTTTGATGAAATACTCAAGAGCAATGCTGATGCTCACTTTTTGAGGCTTGCTCAAGAGGGAGCCAAACTACCCTCAGACTTTGATGTTGCGCAACTAAGACAAGCATTAGAACGCCAAAGTCATAATGAGGATGAAAGAGGACAAGATCCCATTAGATACAACCTTCATCAAGGTTATCCACCACCTCCTCCTCCTCCTAATGACATAGACATGTTGCAAAAACAAGTCAAAAATCTTGCCCAACAACTTCGTAGTGGCGTGAAAACAAACCAATTTTCACTTGATGAGATCTGTCCCTATCCCTTTGATAGGAATCTTCATATGCCACCTTTTCTACGAGGGTTTGAAACACCCAAGTTCGAAAAGTATAGAGGAAAAGGAGATCCTCGTGATCATGTTAGAGAATTCCATTCAGCATGCCTAGAAGTGGCATACGAGGATACGTACCTAATGCGACTCTTTCCACAGAGTTTGGGAGGAACAACCACATCATGGTTTTCCCGATTACCAAGTGGCATAAGGACCTTTGAGGAACTAATCCAGAAGTTCCTATCGCATTACTCACACAACATTGAACGGGATATCACAATGGTTGATCTGTGTAACACTAAACAAAAACTAGGCGAGCTATTTTCGGTCTTTCTGCAACAATGGCGTCAAATGTCTAGCAAACTTTCAATTCAATTACCAGAATGAGAATTAGTGGAAATATTTATTTCCAACTTAAACGATGAAATGGAATATCACCTAGACCTCAAAGACACAGATTCCTTCAATGACATGATCATAAAAGGTTTAAAGTGTGAATGGGTTCTCATCAAAAAAGGGCTGATCAAAATCTACAGTGAGCCAAAAGATAGCCCTTGCCCATGCTTCAATAGTGACAAACTGAACTTCTAGAACAAAAACAAGAATGTCATCAACGACGGGGTTGTGGATGCTAGAACTATCAAAAGTGCACAACCTGTGGTTCCGTTTGCAGGACAGAACCCCCCACCCAAGACTAACACAATGGCTCCTCCAAATCAAGGCCACATCACATCTCAAGACGAACCCAGACAACGTCAACAAAATTTTAAACCCAAGCGAACATACACTCCCTTAGGGGAACCCATTGAAACAGTGTTACGTCAGTTGGTTTCTCAGAATCTGGTTATCTTACCTAGAACATCAAATTATGAACCTCAAGTCAAACCTGCATGGTGGAGAGATACTAAACATTGTGATTTCCATCAAGGAAAGGTGCATAAGACAATCAATTGTCACAGATTGAAAGATCTTATTCAAGATCTTATTGACCAAGGTGATATTGAAATCGAAGGACACGACCCAAAGACAACAAACAATGATCATCTGATGTTCAAAAATCCACTTCCATCACCAGATCAGAGGGGTCCTGCTACTTCCAGGAGAAACACTGATACCACTGATTATATGCAAGCCACGTATAATTACATTGTAAATCACCTGTATGATGCCAGTGAACAAATTGCCACCATTACCATCAAAAATCCATCCAGTTCCGATTGCAATGTTGTTACACGTCACGACAAAGTTACCATAAATGCAGCTCCACAAGGTACCACATCAATCCCAAAGGAGTATAACCTTGTGGATCAATTAGATAAATTGTCCGCACTGATATCTATCTTAGAGCTATTGTGCCTATCTCCATCTCATAAAACAATCTTGGACCAAGCTCTCCAAGAGGCGTCAGTCCCTGCTAACTTAAATACAAATCAGTTCCAAGCCATGGTTGGAAGTCTAAAATCATCCCCTTGTCTCACTTTTTCTGAAAGTGACAATACATCCTTCCAACAACCACATAACGCCTCACTCCACGTTGAAGGATTTATCAACCAACATAGGATCAAGTGAGTCTTGATCGATAATGGAGCAAGCCTGAATATTTGTACACTATAGTTAGTCACTGCATTGGGATATGCAATTCAATCAGTGGATCCCCGCAAGAAGATCACAATCAAAGCTTATGATGATGCATAGCGTTCATCCAAAGGAACTGTTGTACTACTAATCTGGGTGGGCCCTGTGGTGAAGCACATCATATGTCAGGTTCTAGACCTTCCTCTGCCATACAATTTGTTGTTGGGAAGACCTTGGATACACGCCATGCAAGTTGTTCCATCCACTTACCATCAGTGTATCAAGTTCCCACATAATGGTGTGTAAATTACAATCTTGGGAGATGCAAACCCCTTTGCATATTGTCATAACATAAATCATCAACCAGAGATTACCGTTCCCAACAATAGAGAAGCCATCTCATCCACCTCATATGTGAGTCCAGCCTCTCTTTCCAGTTCAAACACCACTATACCCAAGCAAGAGAAGCTCAAGATGAAAATAGCGGAGGAAGGTCCTGGAGAATAATCTAAGCCAACTCTTTTGTGTTGGACAAATGCCCACGTCTCCAAGAACTCATGGTAAACCTTAGCAGGTACTTCATACACCAGCAGTCACACCAGCATGCACTTTGACATCTTTCATCCTTGGAAAGAGTCAAGAAGAAGAGACCAGAGATGAGGACTTAGCAGACTAGATTTATAAAGATCCTATCACCAAGGACATCCCACAAGCTAAGCTTCCCACAGATCAATATGGAAAAGGCCTGCTCATTATGCAAAGAATGGGTTATGATGGTCAAAGTGCTTTGGGACTTTGCAAGCAAGGCCGACATGAGCCACTGCCGACAAAAATGAAGCTTAAAGATAACACAGGCTTAGGCTTTCAAAAGGAGATCTTTCTTAAACTCAGATTCAAAGGGAAACCCAACAAACCCCTATATCAGCCTATTACAAAGAGGTCACCTTTATTTATCAAAGCAACACCACCCATCACTCCACCAATAAAAACAACAACCCCATCAGTAGCAACAATAACATCAACAACACCATTAGCAGCAACCACTATATCTGAATTCCCAGTAGTATCCACAACACTAACAATTCTAGCAGAAGCAGCAGAGTCAACAACAACAATACTTCCTATATTAGATTCATTGATCTCCATAATTCTTCCGACAGCACCAATCATTACATCTACAATGGTACATCAGCCAATCACACCTGCAATATTTAACTCGAATGTTATCCTAGTATGTTATAGCGATCGGATCCTAGACAGTGACTCAGAAATTGACTCACATGAGTGGGAATTTGATTTAGTGCAGCTTAACACTTCAGATGAGGAAGACACATCACTACCTCCACCCCGCAAAGACATCCCTATTTATGGAGAAGCACATATAAAGACCTCTTGGGTTCCAGAACTAGAAGCATCTTCCATAGACCCTACGTCACATCCTATGCCTGATTCTGACAAGGAGAGTACCATCGACGACCTTGCCCATAATGTCTTAACCCTCATTGAAACATCTCATGAAATTAACCTAATAGATGAGGTAATGCCAATTATCCATCCTAAACTCATTGAATGGAACCAACCTAATCCCCCATGTCTTGACCACTTCCAAAATGATGAGGCGATCATTGACTTCTTGGAATTGTAGGATAACATACCGAGCGGGGATCATAAAGCTGGATTCGCCATAGAACTTAATAGCGCAACATACTTTGGGGCAGATGCCAAACCTTTTAGCTACAAAAATATAACAATAAAACATGGATCTTCCGGTGAAAACCACATTGTGGCACTGTTTGATCCCACAAAAGTAAAAAGAAAGAGCGAATCCAAGGGTGAAAACCTCTCTAAGGCACCTAAGGATGAAAGGTTTGACATTCTCCCCTCTAGTACACAGCAGGAAAGATCAACGATTCTAATCGAGGAAACAAAAGAATACAATGCGGGGACTCTTGAAACTCCTCACCACATACATCTGGCATCTCTTTTAACTCTAGAAGAGCAACCCAAGTTTGTTGAATTCTTCAAAAAATGCTAGATCAACTTCGCATGGTCATATGCAGACATTCCTGGTCTTGATCCAGATTTAGTCATGCATCACCTCACAGTGGCAGAAGGAGCTAAGCTAGTCAAGCAGAAGCTTCGCAAGATGCATCCCCAGATTGCAGTACTCGTCAAAGCGGAACTTAAGAAACTTCTGGGTGTTGGTTTCATAAGACCAATTGATTATGTAGATTGGATCTCCAATATTGTGCCTGTCGGCAAACCAAATGGGGGCATCTGTATCTGCACTGACTTCAGAGATCTGAACAAAGCATGTCCTAAAGATGACTTCCCCCTACCCAACATCGACATCATAGTGGACCTAACAGCAAGACATGCCATGCTTTCACTCATGGATGGCTTTTCCAGATACAATCAGATAAAGATCGCACCTGAGGATCAACATAAGATGACTTTCACATGTCCATGGGGAAATTACTGCTGGAATGTAATGCCTTTTGGTCTCAAGAATGCAGGAGCAACCTATCAAAGGGAAATGACCACTATCTTCCATGATATGATGCATAGCATAATGGAAGATTATGTGGATGACTTACTAGCAAAATCACTCACAAGAGAAGGTCATCTAGACATATTAGAGAAAATCTTTGATAGACTAGAACAATATCATGTTCGACTCAACCCAAAGAAATATGTCTTTGGAGTAACCTCAGGGAAGCTTCTAGGATACATTGTCTCTAGCAAAGGCATTGAGGTCGACCCAGCAAAGGTCAAAGCAATCATGGACATGCTATCTCCAAAGAACATCAGTCAGCTAAGGACACTACAAGGGTGGCTACAGTCCATCCGAAGATTCATTGCACAACTGGCAAATAAGCGCCATCCTTTTACACACCTACTACACAAGAACATCCACTTTCAATGGGATACTAGATGCCAGCAAGCATTCCAGATGCTTAAAGATTATCTCATGAATACACCATTGTTGATCCCATCGGATCTGAGTAAGCCTCTATTGCTCTATATTTCAGCTATTGCTACAACATTGGGAGTGCTATTGGCTCAACACAATACAAAAGGGAAAGAGTGTGCTATATATTACATCTCTCGCACATTGGTCGGCTATGAACTCAACTACACACCTATTGAGCGAGCTTGCCTAGCAGTAATCTTGGCAGAAACAAAACTGAGGCACTATCTATTGACACATAAGGTATAGCTCATTGCTAAGATCGATCCACTAAAGTACTTACTTAGCAAAGCAACATTGACTGGCTGCTTGGCAAAATGGGTGATGATTCTCAGTGAATTTGACATCGAGTACGTGGATCATAAGGCTATCAAAGGGCAAGTTATTGTAGATCAGTTGGCTGATGCACCACTCATAGGCAGTCATCCTCTCATTTCCAATTTTCCAAATGAAGAGCTATTCATGATCACAGAAGCACAACCATGGAAGCTATACTTTAATGGTTCATACACTAGGCATGGCTCGGGGGCAGGCATTCTCTTTATCACCCCTCAAGGGGATAGCATCCCGAAGTCTTACAGACTCACATTTCCATGCACAAACAACATAGAAGAATATGAGGCCTTGATCACAGGACTTAGACCCGCCATACAATGGAAATTAAAAGAGTTATAGATATATGGTGATTCTCAACTAGTCATCCGACAAGTCACAGATGAATATCAAACCAAGGATGATAAACTCATGGCGTACAAACATATGGTGGATAGTTTAAAGGCATCATTTACTACTATCACATTTGAGCAGATACTGAGAGATTAGAATCAAGTTGCTGATGCTATGGCTACTATCGCATCTCTCCTAGATCTTCCACAGAATTCAACATGCTACGAGTTCTTGGTAGAATAGCTTTGGATTCCTGCTTATGATATCTCTGAATCCGAGATGATATGTCACCTTGTCGGTTCCGAATCCACATGGTATGGTGAATTCTACATCTACATCCGCGATCACACACTTCCTCCTGACCAAATCGAATAACCAATGTAAAACCTTCATTCGCCAAATCACTCGATATACCATTATTGCAGAAACCCTATATCGACGTAGTCTTGATGGTACTCTCCTTTGATGTTTGGAACATGATGAGATAACAAAGGCCTTGGAAGAGGTACATGAAGGAATTTGTGGCACTCATGCAAGTGGTCCTTCACTAGCCAAGAAACTCATGTAAACTGGATACTATTGGCCATCCGTGGAAAAAGATTCCTACTACTTTGTCAGAACATGGAAGAAATGCCAAGTTCATGGAGACTTGATACATGCACCAGCATGGGAATTGCAACCAATCACAACACCATGGCCTTTTTGTCAATGGGGACTTGACCTTATGGGTAAAATCCATCCATATTCATCAAACGACCACAAATTCATTATTGCCGCCACCGAATATTTCACAAAGTGGATCGAAGCTGTTACACTTACCCAAGTCACCGGCAAGCAGATCGCCTCATTCATCCTTAATTACATCATCTGACGGTATGGTGTACCCATATCCATCATCACAGATAATGGGCTTCCTTTCAAAAATCAGGATGTCCGTGAGCTCTGTGAGAAGTTTCACATCCAACACCGCTTTTCCACTCCCTATTACCCATGAGGCAATGGTCAAGCTGAAGCATAAAAAAAAACATATTGAGAATCCTCAAGAAGACAGTCAATGATGTCAGTCGTGATTGGCATGTTCAACTGAATCCCGCACTATGGGCATATCGAACTAGCATTCGAACCCCTACAGGTGCAACTCCTTACTCACTAGTCTATGGTGCATAAGCTATCTTACCTATTGAGGTCGAGATACCATCTCTACGGGTTTCCTTGCATAATCTGATAGATGATGAAGCATACAGAGTATCACATCTTCAATACTTGGCACTAATAGATGAAAAATGACAAGTTGCATACAACCACCTCAAAGCCTATCAGTAGCGCATGAGCATAAGCTATAATCATCGGGTTAGACCTCATACATTTGAGGTAGGTGATCTTGTTCTCCGAGAAAATCCTCATAACCAACCAAACAGAAAACGTCAGGGAAAGTTTGAATCAAACTGGTTGGGTCCATATGTTATCATCGCTGTATTTGGGTCTGGGGCATATCAGTTGGCTACTTCAGAAGGAGAACCACTAGCAGATCCAATCAACAACATGCACCTCAAATGGTTTTACACATAAGCTATACAGAGCATCAGGCTCCCATACATACCAGAAAAACACTAAAAACATTCAGAAAATTGTCCTGAAGAAAATACAAAAATATTAAAATAGTAAAGAAAAATCATACATCCAAATGGTGAACAACCACTCCAGTGGCACCTTGGGTAAGTGCGATGGTGAAAACCTGTCAAACAGGCGGCACTCGTAAAGGATATAGCTCCACTGTCTTTCAGGCTTATTGCGATCACATTCGTTACATACACACATCCATCCGTCCACACCATGGCTTGTCATTGATCGACAATAAAGAGATAGTACTTCGTGCGTCTTGCATCCCGCTTTTTCATAGTCATGCCTACACTGGGGGCAATGTCCTTAACCTATTGATGGAAGTGGATTCGACATTACTTGTGATTCATTGGGTTCTTCATTCAAAACTGTCTCACAAAAATCCAAAAACATTCAAAACTGACTCACAAAAATCCAAAAACATTCAAAACCGTCTCACAAAATCCAAAAACATTCAAAACAATCACCAAAATACCAAAAACATTAAAAAAAAATCCAAAAATCCAAAAACATCAGAAAACATCAAAAATCAATTAAAAACATGGCAACACCTTGTACATATGCATCCAAGCATATATCAAACCAACATTGTGCACAAATCCAAATGATGATCACTTATCAAATCGACCAAACAATCAACATCAACACACAAAACTGTCTTCAACAAGGATGCATCCTTCCTTACCAAAACAAAGACAAGATGTCATTTTCTTTGACAAGAAAACCCTGTTTAAGCTATCAAATACTTGGTTGATTTGTAGGTTATTCATTCATTTATATATATATATCAGGTTCCTACACTACTCCAGGATATCCACAAGTGATTAGAGTAGTTGGGATGGTTCCTAAGCATTGTTTGTATGTCTTCTGCGAATTATTCCAATGAAATTCTGGGGCATGTACTAATGGTGTCTACGTGGGAAGTTCACTAAGTTACGTGATTGTATGCAAACTTTAGTCATAGATCACTACGACTTGCTGACTACAGCGTATATCTCGACCATATGAGCATGAACCATTATCGAGGGTCCATATTCTTTATTCTTTATATATGTTGTTTGCTTGCAGGTACAATGCTCCATCTTTTGTTCCTACTACCTCATCCACACTCGATAAGGTTTTATCTTTTATTACGGTATTAACTTGTCTCAGGATATGATCAATTCAAGATCAAGGAGGACGATCCAATTCATGCATGAAAGGAGATGATCCTTGTCTATTTCGCAAGCAATACTCAGGTCAACTTGACCCATTATATCAAGTTGTTTGTATTAACTTGCTATATCAAAATCCATGTAAGCAATACTCAGGTCATCTTGAATCATTATGTCAAGTTGCTTATATTTTCTTACAACATTTTAAAACTCAATGATGAAAATAAAACACTATGGATCGTCATTCCATCTCATCTATTTATATTGCATTCCGTTGCATGTCATCCATCCATTTAAAAATTCATTATTCATATGCATGATTTTGTGTGCAAGTGTGAGCAAGATTTTTATAAGAGGTTATATGACAATTGAGTTGGTCTTGGGTACAATCACGACAGAGTTCTCTGATACATCATTAGTATGGCATGCAAAGTTTAAACAACCTTGCATTCATCTATCATAATCACATCATTTCATTACATTTAGTTGCATTTGCAGTAGCCTAGTTCATTACCATGTACTTGTATATAGCTTCATTCAAATTTTTAGCCATTCATTAGCGTGCATTTAATATCATTTAGTTGCATATAAGTTCATTCTCATTTACTTGCATTAGTATCATTATATTATTTCATCATTGCCCACTCATGACATTTAGATTCATTTATATGATAAGATTGTCCTTATTTGCATTTACTACCATGATTACCCGTTACAGATGCATTCATTTAGTACCATTTAAGATTCATTACGAAAGAATTCATTTTAATTGCATTAAAGTGCAGTTATTCATGACCCATGAGTTGCATTATCATTTCACTTCATATTTTACATCATTTAGATCATAACATAAAACCATTTGTATTAAACATTGGTTTATACATATGCATTCATTTAGAAATCATCATATAAACATTTGTACTTTACATTTGTTTATCCATCTCATATTCATTTAAAGCCATCTAGATGCATTTACATCCAAAATAAATCATTCAAATGTTCAAAACATTAGTGCAAATCATTATCTCATCAACATATCAAACATAAAGTACAAAATACTCTCTACATCATCATATGCATACATAATCATCATGGCATTACATCTTCAAATCATGCATATCAACCTGCATCCACATGATTAGCATCACAATCATAAAACATGCATATAGACATCATGTAGGCATACATCATCATGAAAAACATACATATAGGAATCATCTCAAGCATACATATAGCAAATACAACTATCCATCTAAGCATAAATCATCAGATCATCATCCTGCATAAAAACCCATGCATATCAACATGCATATCATCACAAAATATGGGATCTCCTCATATATATCATATCATATCGCCAAAAACATACATGTATTAGAGTACAATGAAGTCCAAAATATCGGCTACCAAGAGCCATCCAAGATACAATCCAAAACGACAAAAGTAACATGCATGCAAAATGCTCTCTCAGATGCCACTCTGACCAGATGCTGCACCACCATCACTACCTACTCCCCCGCTAGCCCCTGCATCACCTGCTCTATCTCTCCATGGAGGACCCATCACTCCCCCACTAGCTCCTGCATCCACTGATCTATCCCTCCGTGGAGGACCCATCACACCCCCACTGCTCTGCATCCTCTGAGATTGCTCCGATCTGGCCTGCCGCATCTGTGAATAGCTCAATGCTCGCTGACTAGTTTGCACCACCTGCTCATATAACCCCCGCCAATACTCCATCTCAGCCTGTGCTCGCTTGATCTCCCTCATCACCTCCCCAGTAGGACCCTATGCTCCTACTCCAACCTGGACTTGCTCCTGCAGCTCTGCTCATCTCTCCACTGCATCATCCCTCTCCTGCAACACTATAGTCAGCTCCGACTCTTGTGCAAATAGCTACACATCTCTAGCTACAACCTCCACCTCCAAATCCTCCACCTATGTCTCGACTGCTATAAGTCAAGACTGCAAATGTAATATCAGACGGTCCCGAAGATCTCTAGTGGCTCCCTCCCTTGTATCCATAGGTGCCTCACCTGTAGCTCCCTCTCTAGTGGCTCCCTCCCCTCTATCCATCGGTACCTCCATCTCCCCCATACCTCTGCCACCTAATCTAACTCCCTGCATTAATGCTCCCTGTGATATCCATAATGGCAAACTGCCTCTCCCTCTCCGTTGAACTCGACCACCTCCACCACCTCCTCCATCACCACCATCCCCTCTCCCTCGTCCAACAACTATAGGTCCTCGCCCTCCTCTCCTCCTCCGTCTCCATCCCTTATCCTCCTCAAAATTGGGAATCGGCTCTACTGGATCTGATATCCGAGGAATCGGATGAGCCGCCATATACTGCGTATACTCCTCTGACACCCCTGCATCTACCACCCTTGACCGTATATCCTATGGTCTCGCTTGTAGCATCTAAAACTCTGCCAATGCCTGATCATAAGGTAGTACTGGCCCCCATGCGTACCTCTCTTGTACCACCCTGGCATACTCCCCTGATCCCCTAGGCAATCCCTGACGTCGTCCAAACTGTCTCAAAACTCTGCCCGACACCTGTCTCTCTACATGGTAAGTTGTCCTCCCAATAAGGAATCAGGTCATGAATACATATGGTAACGCCTCCGCATCATCCTCCCAGGGCTCACACTCAATATAGGGTCTCCAGATCACTGCATCCAGATCATCCAGTGTCTGCCGCCACCATTCTAACTTCCTCAAGTGGGGCTGACTCATCATACCGCTATACATAAATACATAGGGCTGGTCGACTACCTGAAATATCAGACTCACTGGTCGAGTAATCGGTAAGTGCTCCCACGCCCAAATATGCAGCAGCGTCACTCCCACTGCTAATGAGCCCCTCCCACGGTATACTACCTCATGCATCTCCTGATATAGGTGCACTAGCACACACGGTCCCCATGCAAATTGGGTCCCCTCTATCATCATCAGCTCAATCACCTGCCCCCAACCAACAGCCAGACCATGTGATCATCTATCCGGACATAGTAGTCCCCCCACAATCCTTGACAAAACTGCTAGTAATGGCTCATACAATGCAGTGATATCCTCCCAGGCTATCGAACCATCATCAATATACACGTCTTCATCAAAAAATATCTGTACCACTAGGGTCCCCCACGCTCTGTCGTATGTCACCAACTCACCTCGAATAGGAATACGAAGGATGCGCCATACATCCTCCAGTGTCACAGTCATCTCCCCCTGCGCCAAGTGAAACGTGCATGTCTCACTGTGCCAGTGCTCTGCCAATGCTGTCATCAATCCGTGATTCATCTGAATCATGAGCAAATGCATCACATCGTATAGCCCAGTCGCTGCAATACAATCCACCTCGGCCTTTGTCAACCGATCATGCAGCCCCTGTGTGGCGGGATGTCTCTCGCGCAACTGTAAGACACGTATATCCTTCTACACACGTGCATCAACCATCATCATCAGTTTTTTTGTTTCAAACTTTCTTAAGTTTAAACCTAGACTATCAACAAATACCTTGATCAAGTATCTTCGGGTCTCAACAGGTAAGCAATCATGGCACACCTAGACTTCAACAGACATTTATCCTAATGACCTAAGTCTCATAAGGGCTGCTATGGTTCAAAACAACTCCCACCTCATATCACCATCCATCCATCATTGGCATCGGGAGATTTTTATTCACACAAACTAGGGCATCTATTTTCCTAAACAAAAGCGCTATCTTGCAAACAAAAGTGCTATCTCCTAAACAATATTGCTAATACCCTATCAAAAGCGCTTAAACAACTATACAAAAGCGCTCAAACTACAATAGCGCTACAGTAACTATGCAATAGCGCTGCTTCACATCAATAACGCTCAATCAACCATACAACAACGCTCAAACACCTATGCAATAGCGCTAATATTTTTCAAAAGTGCTCAAACGACTGCACAATAGTGCCATTGTGGCACAAAAGTGCTAATTCAATCGACAAAACCGCCAAAACCTCAGTTTCAGTGCTATTGTCTTGACTCAACTTGGACTCAGCAAAAAACATATCAAAAATGCACAAAAATCAAAAATTCAAATTCACATACCGCTGGTCCGTAGTCATCTGGCCGCTGGAATCGACAGATTCACTCTAATCGGTGCTCTGCTATGGGTACCAACATCCTAACTGCTACTTGCTCCTCCAAAATGTCACTATCAGAGCTATATTTTCACTATGGTCACGGATACAAATGGCCCTGTTTTCACCCTTCTCCCCATATTAACCCTTCGCCGTAACCCTAATTTTCCGCCGCTCACCGCCGAGGTCCCCGTGAACTTCTCGAGCCCCCCATTTGTTCATTTTATCTCTGATTTCTTCTATTTTTTCACCAACATTGCTAACTTCTTATCTTCTATCACCTTGCCAATTTTCTTTTTTTTTCGAGAAATCGCCTGATTTTTTCAAATTTTTTTCGGCCCATCTCTCGATGGGGCATACCACCCACTAAATTAACATTTTATGGGGCATTTTCTTCACACCTATTTTTCTTTCTTTGAAATGACGCAATAAACTGCACCGTCTCAAAGAGGGGCAAATGTAGTCACATAAATCTGTCTTGTTTAATTAAATGGATATTTGCTATTTATTTGATTAAAAATCCACTAGCCATCAGTTAATTAAATTAATATTTAATTAATTCATCTTCAAACATTCTTCTATTAATTAAATAAATTGTTCAATTTATTTTAATTAATTCATTAAACCAAATTCACAATCAATTAAATGAATAAATTCTATTTATTTCATTTAACCCCCTTTCCTCTTTTATATAAATTAAATAAAACATTTATTTAAATCATTTATGCGCCCCCCCCCCCCCCCAACTTGCATTTTCCTACAAATTCAACTTGCCCCTATTTATTGAAATAAATGAATTTTATTTTAATAAAAATCTTATTTTCCCTCACCCACCAAACCCACTTGCAATCCTAACCCCCTTCTAGATTCTTCTAAGCCCTTCCTAATTAACCTAATCCATCCCCTAATTATTGTCACATTCCTAAGCAACTTGGAGTCACTTCTCAAAGACTTCAAAGTCTTTGAAAAGCATTAAATGCTTTGTGTGTTCAACAAATTAACCTCTAAAGTCTTCCAAACCACTTATGTCTCTTACATGACCATTTATGGTCAACCCCTAACTCAACCCTCATGTGACTCATGTGTCTCCTCAAGCATTTATTGCTTTGACCATGGTTATCCCTTTTACCCTTGCACAAGAATTTATCCATTGGATAAAAGCTTTATTCTTTGAATAAAGAATTTATTCACTCAACCCAACCATTGACCTTAACTCCCAAGTTAACCCTCAGGTCATGTCAAGCATTTAATGTTTCTTCCCTCTCCTCTCAACCCCTCTCATGTTGACACTTGTCATCCTAGGATTAGGTTGAAAGCCCTCACATGGATTGAATATCATTCAATCCTGACCCTTGTTGAGATTATTCAATCTCAACCATCCATTGCTCCATTTTCCCTATAAATAGAACCCATTTCTTCATAATCTAGATCCTGAAAACTTGTATGCATTTAATCTATAGGCATTTCTAAAGAGAATTTAGCATCATATTCACTCTTTTGGTTTAAAATCAATTAGTTAATTAGATAAATCTCTCATTTTCAACTTTTATTCACACTTGCATAACATTTAGATTAATCATCTACAATCTTGAATCTCCATAAGCATCCATAGTGCAAAAAGTTGTTGAGAGCTACACTAATTTGGAACTTGGAGAGGAGAGGAACAAAGGAGAAGGAGCTAAGAGCATGGTAGAAGGCATTTGGAGATGTCTTCTTGCAATTACATTTGTAGTTAAATGGTTTACTTTATTTTTGGTGTCTCTTTTGATATGCCTGCTTAGATTAGTCTTTGATTGAATAACACTAACAACCTCTTGAGTTTTTGTGTGTTATACGACCACAGGCTTTAGTCTAACACCTGTCCATTTTGCAGAGCATCAGTTGCTATACTAGTATTAGCATAGAGATTTTTCATAGCATCATTATCTACACTTGCATAGCATTTGTTTATCACATCCAACCATCTTGAATCTCCATATGGCATCCATGGCTCGTGCTAGAAGTTGAGAGATACACTCATTTGGGACTTGGAGAGGGGAGAAACAAGGGAGAATCATCAAAAGGCATCATGAAAGCATCATAGGGAGGCTCTTCTCCTTTCTTTTGTTTTGTTAAACTTCTTTCATGCTTTTTGAATTCTCTTTTGATATGTTTGGAATGGTTTTTAGTTATTTGTTTTGGTTTTATGGTTGAAACTAACTTATTAACATTGAACTTTGTTGTTGCCTTGTCCCCATTTCCATGACATCAATATATATCCTTGATTTTGGGACATTTTCAAAGGATATTTTGGCAGATTGAAGACTTGCTCTTGGAGATTGAAGCTCTTGGAGACACTACCACCATTGCTGCAACATTGTTAAGCTATCAAGTTTATCAAGCATGCCAATATTTTCCAAGCACTAGGGGAGTAATCTAACTCTATCTTATATTTCCAATATCTTGTTTATTTTCTCAATTACCAAATAGCATGACAATGTCTTTGTAGTTTCTTTTACGTTCATCTTTATCATATTCCTTTCCCATTGATTTTTGGGTTGTCTGTGGAGGTGAAAACACCAAAATGGGGGTCTGACTTGGGCAGGCTCCAAAACACAACACCCAACATTTTCTCTCTTGCATGTGTGTAGGTGCAGCTTCGTGAAGAGAAGATTATATTGCGAGAAGCTTCACAACATGGACCATTTGTGAGATCTCTTTATTCTCTACTACTTTCCTTATTCTGTTTCATAATCCACTTTTTTCATAATGTTCTGTATTATTTAGCCATTTCATAAGTTTCATCAGCATGTCCAGGACTTTCTATCTGGACTTTGTACTCCATCCGTGTAGGATGACAACATGCCACGCTGGTGTCCTAGCTCTGCGCACTTGTCCTATGGGAAGGGGCTCTGTAGAGCCGTCCAAAGACGTGTTTCGGGCGTTTGACGCTCCTTGCATGATTCTATTATCCCCTGGCTCAACATTGTGCCTGTTTGAAGAGGTAACTAGAAGGATAATTTGTCCTTGAGGATTCATCATCCTTGAGGTGACAAATTCCTTCCAATACAATAGTAAGGTTTCAAGATGACACATTTGCATCTTTATTTTTTTGCTCTAACGTTCAAAAGAAAGATGAAAAAAAGGTTCGTGGTGGTCCCCTAAAACTAGCAGTTATGCATAAATTGCTATGAACTTCTTTTTTACTACATGAAAAACATAACCTAATTTATTTTTAGTGTCACTTAGAAATTAATTACATTGTGTGAGAAGTAGGGGAGATGGACCAATACATGTGCAAGCTAACTTCATGCTTCTCAAAATCGTATGTGGATATTTTAAATCACTCAATTTTATACAAAAAAATACTTGTCAAGTCCCCTAGTTTAAAGAATTGTTTTTAAGTCGACATGGTCAAATATGATGACACATTAGCATGATTTTTTGTGAAGGTGTCCAAAAGAGCACCAAAGTAGAAGTAAGACCAATAGATGTGCACCAAGTCATGTTTAGTGGTGGGTTAATGTGGGATCACATAATTGGTTACTTTATAAAAAATAAGAGGAATCATTTTGGAGATAAGTATTGACATGACACTTTTAGTGCACCAATATAGTTCACATTTTGTCTACCTACTATAACATATATTGGAACCACCATCCGCTATTGGTCCTTCTTCCCTAGTCTACCTTGAGACAAGGTTTTTTATCAACTCACACAACAAGCATAGGGCGTCTGTGTTTTGTGCTTGGTTTTCCATTGAAGGATTCAACCAAATTAGACTCTCCCTAGTGCCACCTCAAACAAATTCTTATTATTCAAAAACTTATTTTGAGTTAGTCATTTATATTTGATGCAAAAAGACAACACTAGCCTCAAATAATGAGGGATGTATGTAAGAACTAATGTTTTTTAAAAAAATTAATTAATTTTATTGCCATTAGATATGGTGCTATATTTAGATTTTGTTGTTCACCCTTCTTAGTTAGCTGATAGGCCATATTTATAGAAAAGAGTCTTAGTTTTTATTTATGGAAGGGCTTTCAGACTCACTTTAGGGGTTGGTCAAAGATTTTGAGCCATCATCTCCACAACACATTATTTGAAGGGCCTTAAATTCAGAAGACACCACATCTAAGAATAAGACTTATTCTATAATGCACCATTAGCTTCACATAACCAATCATTGCACAAGGATTCTTCACAACTAGAGACATCACCTCCTCAATCCAGCAAGGTGGAAGAATTCAATAATGAGCTCTTGAGGAATAAATTATTCTTTTCTTGTGGAGATTCGTGGAAGCCAAGGCATACATGGATATATTTGTTACATAAAGGTAGTCATAGATGAGGGTTTAGAGGTAGAAGTCCAAACCCGAGGGTGTTTTGGAGGAGGTTGAGCATGGGAACGAGGAACTAAGGAAGCCTTTAGGAGCCGCACTTGCTAAACTTTTAGGAGCACCTAATGTTGGCATTTTTGATGATTATGTTGTGATTGTCATTGATGGACACACACTTGAATTGAGATCCCCTTTATATGTATGAGCTTGTGCTCAACCGGTATTTTTTGCAACCGGTATGTTGTATACTAGTCTCTAGACTAGTGATTTTGCAGAATGTGTTTCCCGGTCTGAAGCGACATGTCGACCCCAAGCGGTTCACAAATCACAAGTGGTACAAGGGAGCAAAGCAACACAACACATTCTTACCAGTCTTCATTTGTGACAAATCGACAACTGGTATTTTGTATGAACCGGTAATACTCTGTGATGAGTTAACAATCGACATTTTGTGATGAGTTACCAATCCACCGATTGTATGATGGTGCCGACACATTGATGGTGATTCTTGTGTCATGTTACTAAGTATGTCTAGATTCATTGAACCTAGGAAATTGTAATGTTATCCTATTGGACCGACATGAAATTAGATTCCTTGAAAAGGACATCATGCCTAGGGTTTTAAGTTGTTTCTGAAAGGGTTAATGTTGAGCTAGGGTTTGAGGTGGAAGTTGAGTTGTTGTGAGAACGATCTTATTTGAGAAGATCAAGTTGTAACTGTGAGAGAGAGAAGACTAAAGTAATGATGGAATGCATTAGCTGTGAGCATACTAGATCTAACCAAGCAGTTTGTGCTATTAGATAGATCAAACACTTGTTGATTACTCACATCTTTGACAAGTCTGTAGCCCTTAACTGGGTAGGCCTCAAAGCCTTTGTAAAATCCTCTAACAAGGTGGTTCACACATGTGAATCTAAAATCCTCTAACAAGGTAGTCTTTAATCGGACTTATCTCCTAACAGAGATTGAGATTCCTAACAGGATCTGTTCTGGTGAAGAACATTGTAAGACCTTAACCGGTCTAGTTTCTATTCTGCAGATAGTGACTTGTGAGTTCCATCTCACCGTGGTTTTTCCCAGTTGGGTTTCCAAGTCAAATATCCTGTGTTATGGTTGTGTTTCTTTTGTGGGTGAATGCTTTATTCACATTTTGGTTTGCATGTGTGGTAACTGGTTTGACTGTTAGACTGCTTTACCGATTTATCTTTAGACTGTGTAAGTGTTTTAGTGCAGTAGTTTTTGGCATACTAATTCACCCCCCCCCCTCTTAGTATTCATCAATTGGTATCAGAGCCTACCTTTCTATAAGTTTAACCACTTGGAAAGAGATATTGGGGAATACACCTCGAGGGAACTTACTCAATGGCTCACTAAGTCTGAGCAAGCCTATGATGATCTTATGGTCAAATACAAGGCATCTCAAGCAAAAAGAAGAGAACATGCAGAGAGGCTGATGGAACTATCTGAAAGTAGCTCTGAAGATGAAGCTAACATGGAAGCCATGATTGCTGAAGTGAATAAGCTGAATGATTCAAACTCCAATCTAAGAAAGGAGTTGGAAGGACTGACTATTCGGTTTAGTCAAGAGCTTGAGAACCGGAGAAAAGCGGAAGATCTGGTAAAGGACAGAGATCATGAGATCTCCAAGTTGAAACATGAGATTAGTGCACTACCTGCTCGCCTTCATGAGAGCAGAATGGAAAAAGAAGACATGCAAGGAGAACTGAATATTGCCATCTCTGAAAATGCAAGTCTTATGGAGACAAACATTGCTATTTCCAAAGAACTCTTTGAGTCAAAGGAAATACTTGCTAAGTTTGGCAAAAGTATAGTCAAGCTAGAGCAAAAGCTTGAGTCATCTAGACCGGCAAAGAATACCAATGGTCTTGGTTTTTCTGGACATGAGGAAGGACAATCCTCGGGAACAAATGCTGAAGCATCAAAGAAGCAACCGACACTCAAAGGAAAAGGTAAGCAAAAATTCAAACTTGTTTGCTTTAACTGTCTTAAAGAAGGACACACTGCCAATGTATGTAGGAGCAAAGCCTACAATAATTTTCCTTATTTTATCAACAATGTACCTAGATCCAATAAGTTCAGTGGTCATTGTTATGCATGCAACAAGTTTGGGCATAGAGCATTTGAATGCAGGTTTGTAATGGATAACATTGGAAGATATCCTCAGAGGACCCAAGGAACTGGTCCTGAACCTTTTATGAACCGGAACCACAATCGGTTTAATGTCTTTAATCATCAGTCAATAAGCGGTGGTCATCAAGCGGAAACCAGATGGAGAGAAAGTTGTATGATCTGTCATGGTCATGGTCACACTGCTGCAACATGCAGAAGGAAGAATGGAGACATGTACAATGGACATTGGAGAGCACCTGGACTTGTTTTCTATCACTGCAACAAACTAGGTCACATTGCAAGATTCTGCAGAAGCAGAAAAAGTATATCTGATAATATACCGGTCACTCAGGAAGGAGAAATAGATGTTGAAAAAGTTCAAGGAGACATGAAGAAAACATGGAAGAAGAAACCAATATTGTCGGAAGAGGAATCGATTTCTGCACCTAGTGTGGAAATATCGGAACCAGCAAACTAAGCTTCAAAGGCTTAGGGGGAGCAAACAACGAAATGCTTTCAAACCCCCGGTTGACACCGGTAAAAGACCTTAACCAATATGCGATACCTGTTGCTTGGCAGAAGACTGGAAACGGTAAAAAGGCAAATTAGGGTTTACGCCCTAATAGAGGAGCATTAATGACGGTAGGTGAGAGACATGTATAAATGTACTTTTCAAATCATTTCTCACTATCTGTTTTCGAGCGAAGAAAAGTTTTCAAGTGCAGAGTGAAGAAAAGGCGATTTGAGCTTAGATTTCAAGAAATTGGATAACCTTGAAAGAGATTCAAATCTAGTTTGCAAGCGATAGTGGAGAACACAAAGCCGTGATTCAGCATTTGACAGAGAGCAAAGTGAAGTAGAATCAGAAAGCCCTAAATTCGCGTTTGAAAGGTATTTTTTGTGTTCTTGAAATACTCTTCAATGGCTTCCGCATCTCATACCAGTTCAAGTACATCCATTGAGTCAAAAAGTTTCATTCAGAGGAAGTCCAAGTATAATGCTTTGTCACAAGTTCCAGCTGGAGTCATAGTCGAAGAAGGAATTTCTGATTATATTGATTGCAAAATAGAAGACCCAGGGTCTTTAGCCATTCATACTTAGTTAGGTCTATTTTGCGGAAAAGACAAAAGGATCAAACCATAATTTAGTGTCATAAAGAAGAAGAAACTCCACAATGCAGTCTATTTCTTGGAAGACTTCATAGAGGATCACATCAGGATCATCTTGAGAAGAGTCCATGGTGACAAGATGTACCTGGAGAGGATGCATGATATCACGCCTTAGGCAATTCATGCAGTCACTGGTTTCTGCAACACAGGGGAAGTGTCAGCCCTGAGATAAGTGAGAAAACAGAAATGACCAAGCTCACCAGTTCAACAAGTGATTCACAGGGCATGACAGCCAATCCTATCAAGGATGATCTGGTGAAATATGCATGCATGGTGATTGGATACAAAACATTCTTAGCCAACAGGATTAATTCTGTATCTGTTGCAGCGGTAAATGCCGCTTACCGAATGATAAAAGAGGATGCATCTTTTGACTTATGCACTAGCATGCAGAGGCAACTCCTGCTAAATCTTAAGGAAATCAAGTAGGACAACTCACTGAGGTTTAAGTTTGGACAACTACTGGTAGGGTTGTTCTTTTATTTCCAAGGCTACTTTCTGGGTGTAGGAGATGTCCAGTGGTCACCTGACCAACCAGTAACGAAGCAGATAAAGGAAAGTGTGCAAGCCATTGGAACCGGCTACCCTGAGGTACTGAACAAATACTTTGATGAGTTCAGAAGAAAGATGAGTCAGAGGGTAAGAATCTTAGGTGACATAGTGAAGAAATATGAAGATGACATCTGTTTTACTATTTAGGTGGATAAATGTCTAATGGAGGAAGTGGAGCCTATGGGCTATGAGGTCATGTTTGACATGCTGGAAGGGTATGCTTCAACCCTTATTGCCTCGCCTCTTGATCCAAATGCTACAAGGACCAGAACCTACTTGCAGAGGATCGCACCAGTTGAAGAACCATCAGTGAAGAAGGGAAAAGAACCGGCAGCTAAGAAAGCTAAGGCAGTGCCTACAACATTGACACCGGCTACCACTGCGACTCCAAGAGTGACCAAGTGGTCACCGACAAAGGAGAAACCGGAGGTAACATCGGCAAAAGTCTTCGAAAGAAAGAGAAAGACTAAGGCAAATGAACCAGACTCCGAAGAAACCGAGTCTGATGAACAGCCAAAGAAGGCTAGACAGACCAAGAAGATGAAGAAGAATGAATCGGCAGCATCCGCACCGGTAAATATAGATATCTCCTCTTACAAACCTTTGACACATTGTCAAAGAACAGTAAAGAATATTAGGAGAAAGTTACTTCATGATTTAATAGATTATTATGATGAATTCAATAGTGAGGAAAAAGATGAAGTATTGCACGAAATCATTCTTTATTTATGTAAAAATGACCAGTCACCATCAAAGATTAAATCTCAGACACCAGATTCATTATTTAAAGCATTGGATAATAAATGGCGCATTGCCATTGAAAAGGAACAAGAGATTAGGGAGAAAGTTTTTGCACAGTACTTCCCTGAGCTCTCAAATTCAGAATAGTTTGATGCCCTGTATCAAAATAAAGGTCTCTTCTTTACAAGGAGAAGAAGACTCTGGTTGTTGGAGGGGAGAGTTGATGACGTAGAAAAAGATACACATCAGCACATGGCCCATGCTATTAGCTCTCACAAAGCATGAATGGCCAACCTCCAAGCGGAAAAAGAATTGATTATTTCCAAATCGGATGAGGTTTTTGATGAGGAAGGAAACTTGGTGGAAGAACCAATCGACACCATAGATGTCGATGCCCTGGATGTAGAAGATGTCACTGAGGACATACCTTCTAAGGGAATTGAATAGGGGCAAGAGGCCGATCAGGGTGGTGAACAAGCTATGGACACATAGCAAGTGGCAAAAGAACAGGAAGAGAAAAGGAAGAAGGATGAAGATGAGAAACAGAGGAAAGAGGAAGAGAAGAGAAAAGAGGAAGAGGAGAAACGGAAAGATGAAGAAAAGAAGAAGCAAGAAGATGATAGGAAAAAGAAAGAAGAAGAAGATAAGGAAGAAAAAAGAAAGAAGGAAGAAGAGGAGAAGAAAAAGAAGGAAGAGGAAGCGAAGAAGAAGAAGGAAGCAGAGGAGAAGAAGAAGAAGGAAGAGGAAGAAAATAAGAAAAAGGAAGCAGAAGAGAAGAAGAAGAAGGAAGAGGAGGAACAAAAGAAGAAGGTAGAAGCAGAGCAGAAGCAGAAAGAAGAAGAAGACAAGAAGAAGATGGAAGAGGAAGAGAAGAAACAGAGAGAGGAGAAAGAAAAGGAAGAGAAGGAGAAGAAAAAGAAGGAAGAAGCAGACAAGACCATTGAAGCAATGAAGACCACACAGATGGAAACTCCTAAGACAACTGGTAGCCAAGCCAAACCGGCTGCTATCTTGAGCCCCATTGATCTCCAATCTGCAAGTGAGTCTGAGCTTATGCAGAGAATTAAGGTTGCCCAAGAGTGCCTTGAAGGCATTCGAAGGAAAAGAGAACAAGATATTATTCAGACAGCTGTAGACACACTTACCGGTTTAATCTCCGGTACTAATCTTCCTAACACTGATTCATCACTAGCACAACTCAAACTTCTGTGTACTGTAGTGGATGATCAGGTGCAAAGTCTAGAAGAAGCAGCAGAGGTCAATGCAAAGAAAGAGCACCAAAAGGCTCTTAATTTTGCTCTAGTGAAGAAGTTGAATGAGCTTAGGACTGAACTGCTAAAGGATCAAAAGGACATAAGGAATGCCTTGGATGAGGGAAACTTGCTACTCAGCAAAATCTGTCAACCTCATCTGTTCTGTGATGATGTACTAGCCAAGAAGCAACAGCTTCAAATGGACTTACAGTCCTACTTGGGCACATTCAAGACTCCTTACGACTCCTTTGCAGCATATGGGCAAACCGTTCACCGGTTCCAGATCCAGTCAGCCAAGATGGAGCAAGAGATCAGCACAAGGTCTAGGGATTTGCAGGAGCTTCAACTGCTATTACTTCCACGACTACAAATTCTTCAGAAGTGTTATCTGAACCTGGATGCCTTGACAGTCACACAAGAAATAAGTACAATAGATGCCATGGAGGAACAGGTATCACAGATGCAGACAGAGAAGGAAGTGGCAACCTCCCTACTTGAGTCCTGGTCCCTTTCCATGAAATAATTTTTGCAGGACTATAAAGTGGTTTTTGACAAGTATCATTCATTATTGTCATAAAATCTTTTATATATATATGGAAACAGGTTTTTCAGTGGTACTTTGTCATTGTTGGCAAAGGGGGAGAAGTATATCTAGTTTTTGGTTTTGAAATTTTGAAATTTTGATATATCAGGGGAGAAGTATATCAGAGGGAGAAGTATCTGTTTTGAAATCTTGATATATGTTGTGCTATATGTTATATGCTCTGATGATTATGCTCTGAATGCAAAATTACTATACACTTTGTTGATTAAGTGATAGTGTATATGCTTAGGGGGAGCAATTTTGTTAATGGCCAATTTTTGTTGTAAAACACTTAGATGTCAAAATTTTATTTTCCTAAGTGTTGCCATCAATGCCAAAGGGGGAGATTGTTGGCATTTTTGATGATTATGTTGTGATTTCCATTGATGGACACACACTTGTATTGAGATCCCCTTTATATGTATGAGCTTGTGCTCAATCGGTATTTGTTGCAACCAGTATGTTGTATACTAGTCTCTAGACTAGTGATTTTGCAGAATGTGTTTCCCGGTCTGAAGCGACATGTCGACCCCAAGCAGTTCACAGATCACAAGCAGTATGAGGGAGCAAAGCGGCACAACGCATTCTTACCAGTCTTCATTTGTGACAAACTGGCAACCGATATTTTGTATGAATCGGTAATACTCTATGATGAGTTACCAACTAGCATTTTGTGATGAGTTACCAATCCACTGATTGTTTGACGGTGCCGACACATTGACAATGATTCTTGTGTCATGTTACTAAGTATGTCTAGATTCATTGAACCTAGGAAATTGTAATGTAATCCTATTGGACCGACATGAAATTAGATTCCTTTAAAAGGACATCATGTCTAGGGTTTTAAGTTGTTGCTGAAAGGGTTAATGTTGAGCTAGGGTTTGAGGTGGAAGTTGAGTTGTTGTGAGAACGATCTTATTTGAGAAGATCAAGTTGTAACTGTGAGAGAGAGAAGATTGAAGTAATGTTGGAATGCATTAGCTATGAGTATACTGGATCTAACCAAGCAGTTTGTGCTATTAGATAGATCAAACACTTGTTGATTACTCACATCTTTGACAAGTCTGTAGCCCTTAACCAGGTAGGCCTCAAAGCCTTTGTAAAATCCTCTAACAAGGTGGTTCACACATGTGAATCTAAAATCCTCTAACAAGGTAGTCTTTAATCGGACTTATCTCCTAACAGAGATTGAGATTCCTAACAGGATCTGTTCTGGTGAAGAACATTGTAAGACCTTAACCAGTCTGACCTTAACCAATCTGGTTTCTATTCTGTAGATAGTGACTTGTGAGTTCCATCTCACCGTAGGTTTTTCCCAGTTGGGTTTCCATGTCAAATATCCTGTGTTATGGTTGTATTGCTTTTGTGGGTGAATGCTTTATTCGCATTTTGGTTTGCATGTGTGGTAACCGGTTTGACTGTCAGACTACTTTACCGGTTTATCTTTAGACTGTGTAAGTGTTTTAGTGCAGTAGTTTTTGGCATACTAATTCACCCCCCCCCTCTTAGTATTCATCACCTAGATGTCACTCCTTTTGTGTGCAAGGAGTGCTTCAAGGATATAAGGTAATATTTTAATTGATAGTGGGACTACCATGATTTCATTAATGAGGGGCTAGTGACTAAGTTAGAAGATAAAATAAATTACTTAAAAGGGTTTTAATGTGCCTGTGGCCAATATATTTACTCTTCGATGCACATAAAGTATACAATAGCTTAATATCACATTGGGTAGGCATAAGGTCTTGATGAATTTTATGTCGTAGGCATCAATGAGGTAGATATAGTTTTGGGGGTTAAATGGTTGCACTCACTCGGGGGATTCACACACAATAATCAAACTGCAAAACAAACATTTGAAATTGAGGGTAAGGAGGTGGTTCTTTAGGGTTTGTCTTACAAAGCTTTGAGGGTTGTTTCTATAAAGATAATTGAAAGAAATATTCATAGTGTATAAGTAGATTGGGTAGTACAATGTTTAATTACTAATGGAATATCAACTTCAAATGGATAGACTACTCATATAGATATTCAGTCCATTTTGGATAAGCATAGTAAGGTATTTGGTATATCCCTCTAGGATGACACCTAATAGGGGGTTTCAAAATATCATTGAGATAAAGGAAGGTTCCAAACCAATCATCATTATAGGTGCCATATTGTCATCCAAGAGATTATAAGGAAGAAATTGAGAAAACATTTAAAGAGATGCTTGCTATGGGACATGTATGACCAAGCTTTAATTGTTTTGCTTCCTCTGTGGTATTGGTGAAAAAGAATGATGATTCTGTGACAATGTGTAACAATTATGGGGAACTTAATAAAAAGACTATCATGAATTTTCTATTTCATCCCAAATTTTGATGAGTTGATTGATGAACTCCATACAGTGATATTTTTTACTGAGATTGATTTGCATTCCAAGTACCACTAGATAAGAATGAGGAAAGAGGATTCTCACAAGGCAACCTTCATATTTCTCTTTGGGAATTTTGAGTTCCTAGTCATTCTATTTGGGATAATGTTTCAACTAAATTCCAATCTTGCATGAGCCAAATTTTCAATAAGCAATTAAGGATTTTTTCTCACAATATATTGAAATATAATAAAACTTGGGATGATCATTTAAAACATATAGATGAGGTGTTGGGAATACTTGAGAAACAATAATTATTTTCTAAGGCATCCAAATGTTAGTTTGGGGTGAGAAATATATTGTATTTGGGGCATAAGATCAATGCCCAAGGAGTTAGTATAGATGAGGAGAAGATCAAGGTGATAGTTGATTGGCCTCAAATTAAGACTATCAAATTTGAGAGGATTTTTGCAACTCTATAGATATTATGGGAGGTTTGTTAAAGGGTTCTCGTCGTTAGCCACCCCACTAACAAATTTAAGTAGGAAATGAGCATTTTTATGCACTGAGGAGACACAAAGAGATTTTGACAAGCTCAAAGAGGTAATAAATTCAAACCTCATATTAGTCATCCTTGATTTATCACACTCATTTGAATTAGAATGTGATGCTTTAGTATAAGGTATCAAAGTAGTATTGATACAAAATAAACATCAAATAGTATTTGAAAGTCATAAAATTAAGGAATATGAGAGGAATTAATTTATTCATTAAAATGAGAAGCTATCCATCATGCATGTATTGACAAAGTTCAAGTAGTACTTGGTTTGTGAAAATTTGTGGTGAAGGCAAACCATAATGGTTTATGTTTAGGTTTAGACAAACTAGAGCAATAAACAACATTAATTATAATGTAGAATAAAATAGGAAAATACATGTCAATTCTTAATAACACAGATTTAATGTGGTTCACCCAATGTGGGCTACACACACAAAGAAACATCCATCCACTTTCTTTTTATTATCCAATAAAGAGTAAATTACAATATGATCAGTTTTCACATGCTACAACCACTTATTTATCATGCCATTTTTGGCAATTTACAAAGGTCACTTTACATACCAAAGTAACAACTGATTCCTATATTAAATAATCAGAAATATTTTCTTTAGGTATGCTACCCTTGAGCCCTTGGTTGGGGGAATTTCCCTCAAAAGACCCCATTAAGAGAGTTGCCTCTAGACCCTTATTTTGGGCTATATTGGATCAAGCCTCGTTGAAGGGATCACCTCCCTAATTTTCATAGGAGGAGATTTCCCCCCCTTGTAGTCCCCTGTGTTTGAATTTGGGGAAAAATGTGGTTGACAAAGCCACCAAAATTTAAGCATGCTTGTAAAACATAGTGGAGTGAGGTCCTAGCCTAGAGCCATAAACTAAGGTCTTAATTCCCAAATCACCATCATTCATTGAAGGAAATATCCATCAAGACCCAAGTTCAATCCAAAATGAGAGTTAGATGTTGTGTACGATTATTTCCTCTTTTGATTTGATTTCATTTGATGTGAATATTTATTTACTAGGTAAAATGATGCAAAATTGATAATATTCAACATAAACAAAAATATACAAAATTGGAAGCTAAGACAAAAGTATAGATCTAAAATTGAGATCTAGAGAAGAACCTATTACTGAAATATAATGTTGAAAGTACTAGTCCAGTGAAATAAGTGCCCTAGACATGGAGGTATCTTTGTCAGTCGAGAACTCAAATTCTAGATCATGATACTTTATAGATCTTTCTCTCTGAAATTCAACCTAAAAATATTGGTCAAGTGAGTTAATCGACACAGTCTAGGGGTTTTTGCCTTTGTAAAGTGTGAGAGTATGTATCTTAGTCTTCTTTGCACAATTCTACAACTCTCTATTGTCAGATCTATAACTTGTACACATAGGAGAGGAAAAAATGCTTGTGTTGTATAGGGGGTTGCATAAGTCAAACCCCATGTTGGTGTTTCAACCTTCACTAAAACAATGATGATGAATAAGAGAGTAGGGTATAGAATAAATGATAAAAAAATGTTGAATTGACAAGGTTATACCTTAGGATTGATGATGGTGTTTAAACAATGCTCTTTAGATAAGTCCTCCAAGTGTTGATGCAACAATGTGACAAATCATTATAAAATCCATCATGAAGACATACTTGAAGATAAGATGTTGTAGCTTGATGCTCCTTATACTCAACTATGCTCCCAATGAAGGAATTAGGAATGCTTGAATTATACCATGTAACTTGTAAATTAGGATTTTTGAATGATAAATGTTTGCCCTATATAGGATTCTCAAGGTATTTTCACATTTAGGCCAACTTTCAATGGTCATATAAATTTTTTGGGATCAAATCACAAATGGTGGGAATTGACACTCCACATTCAAATTTGGGCCCCTTTTGGAGGGACTAGTGTGCTAGGTGCCATTGTTGGTGCAGGAGCACCTAGGTCCTAGTTTTCTTGTTTTTACAAATTTTGGCTTGTACTCACCCTAGCCAAGTCAGTAGTGAATAAGGACTCCAGGAGGGTCCAAGCGTGTGTAATTTGTCAATGTAGGCCTAGGTGGGGTTCATTTTACCTCGGTTCACATTTTTGTGTAAATAGTGAGTTTGAGTAGGTATTTGGCCTTTTTGTTGGTCAAAAGTGTCAAAAGTTTGTAAAAGCATTAGAGAGGGTTAAATAGGTCTTAGACATTCTTGAAATGTCATATGTGATGACTGGACATAGGTCTCTTAGGTTGGAGAGGTCAAAAGTGCAAAAATCATAAAGTTGCATAAAGTTGTCATAACAACTTTTGAAAGTTGCAATGACAACTTTTGAAAGTTGCAATGACAACTTTTGTCCTGAAATTGGTTAGCGGTGGATTTAGGGATTTCCCACGCCATGAAAGGACTCCACACATGGGAAAGCTATATAAACCCCATCTTGCATGTACGTTGGTATACTTGGATTTTGGAAGCAATAATCAAAATACAAGATTTTGGACTGCACTTTTCATTGTTTTTGTCAATTTTTGAATTCTTTGAAGGTTTAATGGATTGAATCCATGAATCCAATGGTGGATTGAGGTTAAGTAGTGTGTTTCAGGGTAGGATTTTCATTTTCAAGCTTTGTATTTAGCATTTACTACTGTTTAGGTGATTTGATTCACAAGTAGCCAATTTTGGCTTGTAATTATCAATTTCCTTGTAAATATGGTTGCCCCATGAGTCCCACACGTGCTACCATCATGGATAGTTGAGGCATGGTTGGAAACCTCATTTAAATTATAAATATGCAGGTTCAAATGCTGGAGAAGTGTTTGGATATGACTGTCACCTCATTCTAGGCGAGTCCAGGAGCAACCCGGCTAGGGAAGAAGAGGTGAAAAAGTGGTGAAGAGTGCAGGGGTGAATGCAAGATCACCATTTATGAGTTTGGAGGAGTCCATGGGGTTGGGGCAGACTTGTATGTACAAGGAGGAGCCTTGACAAATCCATTTGATAGCAAAACCCCAACTTGCCTACTCACTGTCGGTTAAAGGCCTTTAAAACCCTACAAACCCTCATTTTTGGGGTTCATACCTTGTACGGTCAGACCAGGGCCTAAAACCAAAAAAATCTATTAGGAATGGGTGTATAATTGAAGAAAATCTAAACTTGTTTGGGGGTTCTTTGAGTCATTTTCCTCAAAGCCCTAGAAAACCGGTCTTGGAGGCCTAATTAGGCTTAATTCCTTGTAGCCCTTTTCTGGGCAAGATTGTGAAACCGGTAAGAAACCTAAAGGTTGCAACCCACTAATGGACTCCATATGCACTAAAAACATGTTAGAAGACCTCACTACATCTCTGCAACATCTCACAACAATTGGAGGTCATTATGATAAGTTGAGTCCAAGAGGCCAAAATTGAGCACCTGAGAAGCACAGTGAATTGATAGGGTTCCTAACCAAAACACCTGAAGAAAACACCCTAGTAAGGATAAGAATCAAGCCCTAGAATAGATTGAGAGGGACTTGGAGGTCTATAAAGCAACTAGGCCTGGTGAGTTGGTGGAATTGAGCAACATCAACTTAGTGAAGGGTTGAGCAGGCTAGGTGAATCCCATCAATTGTCCACCTAGAAAAGGACAAAATAAAGGTGGTTGTAGAGCATTCAAACCCAAAATACAGGATCAAGTCACCTCATGATCACATGACAACAATTCGAATGAGATAAGGACAAAATAGGCTCAAAATGACCTAGAAGGAGGCACACTAAAGCAAGCGCCTAAAAAGACTTTTAATTTGTAAAGGAGTTACAATTTATGACATTATATGTAAAATGACCAATCACCACATACCAACAATCTCCCACTTGGAGACTGATCAGGCTCCACACCAAATAGTCTAAGGTTCTTTCTAAATCAACATGAGATTTGAATGATAGGCAACATAAATGGGTAAGCAATTTATCTGTGGTATTTTGGAACCTTGTTTTGACCCATGGTAATGTTTTATGGTGGTATTTTGAGCCCCCGTGAGTCTACATATTGAGGGGTTCAATTTGAGACAAGCATACATTGGTTCAAGTTTTGTTTTGTAGGGGTTATGCTACTAGATTTAAGCAAGAGCGGAGTATGAGAGTAGTAATTTTATATTGCTGATAAGACAATTATTTCATCTCTTCTTGGTGGAGGTTTTTCTTGAAAGGGTTTCTCTACGTAATTCTGGTGTTTTGTATTTAATATGTTGCAGTTTTTTTTTTTGATATTATAGTTGATTTCTTTCATATGGTAAACACTATTAAATATGAATTACAATTTCATTTGAAGCTAAGTATATTGTTGTTCACCACTTCTTTTCTAACAATAGAGAATGTGTTCGTCAACTAACATGTACCTATCTTGCAAATTATCTTTTAATTGTTTAGCTAATATATTTTTGTCATACTCTACTAATGTAAAAGTTTTCCAATAAGAAAAAATATTCATCATAAGAATAAATGAGGTCTTATAGATAAAGCATTAACTACAATATTATTCTTCCTCTATTATAACCTTGGGGTAAAAGCAAAATGTCGTGTCACACTTTTATAAAGTGTCCAACAAAGCTAAAACTATTTAACTTCAACCGCATAAAAGTGGCATTTTAAAATTGAATTTCAAAATGATGTAAACTGATCAAATATAAAAATATTAAAATGAAATTTATGTTTGTTTGTTTTTTTGTTTTTTTTTTTAAAATTGACATTTGTTTTACATATTCAAAGATAGATTTTTAATTGCTGAAAAATGCTGAAAATTAGGGCTTCTAGTCGACGTCACTAAAAAAAATTATCATTATTATTTTTCTGATTTTAATATTCCAAATAGAGGACACATATATGCAGTGTTAATTTTTTTTAAAAAAAAATTTGATGTATATTTTTCTTGTAATAATATTTTAAAGTCCAACATAGTTGAATTTGGTAGTTCTCATTTGATGTCACCTTTTGTCTACTCTATTTATGGTTTTCAAAATAATAATAATACCCTTTTGGAGAAGATTCTGTCATCTAGTGAAAAATATATTTTAATTTTTTCTTTTAATATCATTTAATATTTTCTTTCTTAATTTCTACTCAACTTCTTTTTGAAATTAAAAAACCTACTCGTAATGTTTAATTAATACAAATTATTAAAACTAACCAAAATACTAAAAACATTATATGTCTGGATTCATGATTTCGAGCTTTTTTTTTTTTTTAAACAAAAAGTGGCGAGCACTTGATATATTAATATTTATAAAACCTAGTTCGAGAGCTCATCAGAGAAAGAACTAGGAAGAAAACTTTGAATCCTAGCTCGAATACAAATGCAAAAATCCAAACCTACGCTATAAAGGATCTAGTCACCCAATTTTACAAAATAAGCTTCATCAAAATATATATTTTTCTGGGAAGCCTATAGTTGCTATGTATAATTTGATATAATATATCAAAGTATCAAAAATCTCAAAAAAGCAGCCAAAATTAGCATGCCTTATCGGTTGACTTTGAATTCCCTTTTTCATCGAATCAAGAAAATATTCTTGGTACCAAAAAACAAAAAACAAAGAGCAAAAACTATCTTTTTACTCTTCCATGGTGGAATTATCCAGGGTTTGATTTTCAAAGGCATTGAGGTCTGAAGTATCATCCTCCCGTAGCACCAGCTCTGCTTCCTCTTGTGGGCGACGAATGACCTCCCATACATTTATCTCCGTGGGCTATCGAGACCTTGCTTCCCTCCTTGAGGTCGATGCAATATTCTGCCACTTTGGACTGTGAAAACCCATTAGTCCAACTCGAGGCCACGTCATGCAAAGGAGCGTTAAGGTCTGACACCCTTTCTAGAATCCATCCCCTTTCCTCTGGTTGCGATATTGGTGGTCTGGAGTTGATCTTTTCTAGCTCCAAAATCACCATAAGATCCCTGACTTTAATCTTGACTCTGTGCACAATGTGCTCGTCCAATTGTCTACCAAGGTGGTGTAGGCCATTCTTCACATGGTGAAAATTTTGCCTTTCGAGGGAATGCTTTATTCGGTCATAGAGCACCATGTATGCATGACTAGTTTGGATGAAATGACGTGGAAACAGACCCCCTAAGAGAGCCGAGCCCTGCCACAGATTATAGTTGGCTAAAGCTTCATAGAACTTGGCAGATTCAAGCACATCCTGCCTTACCAACTTAAAAACACTATTTCAAGCAAAGGAATCGATTGCAAAAGATCAAAAGCATTGGACAAAAAAGAACCGAGAATTTGAAAGGGAAATAAAATTCTTTTGGCTTGAGGGGACAATATCTCCTCACCAATGAAGTCTTTAACTGCTCTCCTTAGTCATGGGTTTTGCAGATGAAATAGTTGGTCGAGGTCCCCATCATCAATGTGGCCATGGAATGTCGTAGAGGGGTCTTCAATACGCACTACCACTCGGTTGTTCCATGGCATGTACTCCCAATGCAATTGTCTGCAACCTTCGCAAGAAAAATTCTCCATTTTGCCACTCACTGAATTGGTAAAACTTTCAAACACTTCGGTTGATAATTGTGAACTAATGCAGTCAAGTTTCCTTTTATAAACAATAGCTTGCCACACAAAAATAGGATTGCATTTAACGCAATCTTTGTGTTGCAATAATTAGTCGGGCTATCAAAAACCACACTCAAAATTTCTTGCATTAACATCTGACATTGGCGCAACCGAGGGAGTGTGTGAGAAGCCAAAAATATCATTTCCCCATATGAGCTGACACATCAACCTCTCAAAGTACTCACACTATCCTATTGTTCTTACAATCCAAAGGCTTCATTTTAAGTGTATACATGCGAGTGTCCTATCGATCATACAATCCGCAGGCTTCATTTTAAGTGCATACATGCGAGTACTCATTGCGGTATAATTTGGCATTAAAGTGCTATGATTTCCTTTTGTACTAATTCAAGCAATTCGGGGTATGAAGACAGTTTGATGGGAGAGTTAACAGACTCAACTAAAATGCCATCACAACCCATGTTTGCTAATTTGTCAGCTATGGAATTGCCTTCCCTTAATGTATGGCTAACAATGTAATCTGAAAATGACTCAAGTAAATCCCAGATACGCTTTAAAACATATGATAAATGCCATGTCTTAGACGTTTTCGATGTAATTTCATTGATGATAACTAATGAATCCCCTTCTAAATGTATGTTGGAGAGACCACATTTCCTTGCTAACACCAAGTCGGCTAGTAAAGCATTGCCTCTGCCAAATTGTTGGTACCTGAGGGGATGGGAGATTCTTGGAAAGTACACACTTTCCCGTGATGATCTCGAATGCAAACTCCAATTCCCGATTTCCCTGGATTTCCATGGGAAGAGCCATCGAAGTTGATCTTAAAGAAATTAGGTGCAAGGGGTAACCATTTTATAGAAGACTGATCTTTAACATGAGCTGATGACCAATTCAAAGGAATCCCAATTGGTATAATAATACCATTCCATGATTTTGCAATTACCTTATCCCACTTGGTACATGAATGATTGTCGTTGGAATATTAGAGAGAAGAATTTATGATTTTTGCAATTGAATTTTCCAACTTGGCAAGAACTCGATCCAGTGAGGAGGATTCTTTTTTGAAAATTCTTTTATTTCTTTCCCACCAGATGGCCCAAATGGTGAGAGCAGGGGCACATTTCTAAATGCCTAAGAAAGTTGAAGATGAAAATAGAAGAGGCCAAGAGTTAAACATATCCCAAAGTGATTTCGAGAAGGGCATAAGAACTTGGAGTTTATTCATGATGAATAACCAACATTGAGAGACAAAAGTGCAGTGTAAAAATAAGTGATCCACTGATTCTTCTTCTAAGCCACAAAGCACACAATTGAAAACTTCTGAGATGCCGAATTTTACTAGTCTATCTCCTGTTAGGATTCTTTTGTTCAATGTTAACCATGCAAAACAACCTGCTTTTGGAAAAACAATATCATTCCAACAAAATGAATATGCTCGACTGCTCACCTTACTGCTACATCTCTGTTGTGCAGCTTTATAGCCTTCTTTAATTGAATATTGCCCTGATTTAGAAGCTGCCCAGATTATCACATCTTCCCTATTAGACATGAAAACTGTTCTATTCAAGAAGATATCTGCCAAGGAAGAGGATTTCTGATAGGATATAGGAAGAAGAGACGGGTCTTTCCATATTGTTTTACCTGAAAATATTTCTACAACTGACACATAGTCACTCAATTTTATACCCCAGTGAGCTATAGCTATATTCATAATATCTTCCATATTATCCATTTGAGCAATTGGAGGATGACCACACCATGAGTCTGTCCAAAAATTAACACTGAAACCATTATTGACTTCCCATGTAATATATTTAGTTACCAGACTTCTTGAATCAATCATAAAATTCCATATAGCTGACCCTTTTGGAGGATCCAAAATTCTCAAAACTCTTGATGGTTGATTGCTGTCCAAATATTTGGCTTGCATGATCTGACACCATTTTGAAGCAGGATTAGTATACAATTTCCAAATCAGTTTTCCTCCAAAAGCCTTGTTGCGATGTTTTAAGTTATGAAGACCTACTCCTCCTTGAGACTTTTGTAATGACATATTTTCCAGAGAGACTAAGGGGATTTTCCTTTCATTAGTCATATTACTATTCCATAGAAAATCTCTTACAAGTTTCTCTAACTATTGAACAACAGAGGAAGGTGCTTTGAGGATAGACATATAATAGTTCGATATTGCTGTTAACACTGTCTTTATGAGAAGAATTCTACCAGATAATGATAGCCACCTTACTTTCCATGCTGAGATTCGTGCCTTGATTCTTCCAATAATATCAGACCAATAAGAAGATTTGTTTGTCCCCATAAAGAATGGAATACCAAGGTAAAAAGATGGCAATTGATCCATTAGAAAGTCCAAAATCTTGGATATTTTTAGTGACAAAATTGGATTTGTATTGAAAATGAAAAGCTTCGACTTAGCAACGTTAATTTTCTGACCCGAAGTTGATGAATAGACTTCCAAAGTTTTCTTAATATGCCTAGCTTCTTTTAGAGAAGACTTACCAAATAACAATGTGTCATCTGCAAAAAGAGAGTGAGTAACTGCAATTGGAGTACCTGGAAGACTAGCTCCTTGCCAAAGCCCTTTTGATGACTCAAGGTTAATGCTTCTGCTAAAGGCATCTGCCATAAGAATAAAAGGGAAGGGTGATAAAGGGTGATTTCGAGCTTTACAAAAGGGTTTCTTTTTATTTTTGTAAAAAAATATTCTGCCGAAAGAAAAATTGACCAAAAGTGAAAAGTTTAAGAAATACAAAAAAAAAGGGTGATTTGGCTACCACATCACCTGCCACATAGGTGGGTGTGGTCGAATTCAATCCGACCAAACTGAGTTTGGCCAAACTATTTTGAGTTTTTTTTTTAAATTCTACCCTCAAGCACTTACAAAAATTGGGATTATGTAGCCAATAGTCCGGTCGAACTCTTGGTGCCATTTAGGTGCCACACCAATGACACACACCAATGACATAGGGCACCACATGGTTGGGTGGTAGTATGGCCGTACTTAGTCTGGCTAAACTCAGTTCGACTGGACTACCTCTAGTTAGCCCCAAGTGCAACACAACTTCATGCTTTTTCTCCATGGTAAAAATCCATATGATTCCTACATGACAAACATAGTGTCTTACATAACATTACACTTTCTTACAGGTTGCCATATGCATCCCCCTAAAATAGGAGATACTCTTACATGTGTCATAGAATATTAATAACTTATGTAAGGATACTCATACATTTGTCATAATAATCAATTCTCATGTCTAAAATGACCTGCCTCACTTTTAGCCCTTACAGTTGTCATCAAATCTATCATAACATCCATAAATATAGGCTTTCCATGTTATACTATTTGATGGGCATCTTTTGACAACTAATAACATGATTTTAAAGGCACCAATATATGACAAAAGTGCCATCTCATAAAACCTATGCCCCTTATGATGGAGTGTTTGTATTATGGATGTGTTGCATTATTTTTGTCATTGATGTCAACACTTTTCCTTCTGGAGATCTATGATTATGTTGAACTGACACATTGTGTTCACCGGTAAGGTCAGTGACTTATGCATAGTCACCGGTATATGCTCACCGGCAGGTTATATGGTTCACCGACACTGATGATGACTTGTTATCATCTGGAGATCACTTGATTATGTCGAAGACATGGTTTGGATACTTGGTTTTGGTGTTTTGGTTATTGGTCTAATCGGGTTGACATATTTGTTGTTACCAACAGATAGGTCTAGGCTATGGACTGATACACGTTATCTATTCCAGATCAGCACAACATGTTATGGAGATGTTTTTTTATTGGTTATTGTATTGAGCCGACATGTTGTAATTGATTTTAATGTAATATTCTTAGTGAGTCGACCTTGACATTTGGTCTTAGGTTTTGTATAAATGTAAGATCTTATTTCTGAGATGAGAAATAGAATGGTCATGGTATGGTATTGTAATCTGGTATGAGCAAATATTGAAGATCATATGAGCATATCATAGAGTGAATCAAGCATACATCATTTGAAGGTTAGAGGAAGGTTTGAAGGTGTTTATCAGAGCTTAAAATGGTACTGAATCCAGCATTATAGATGCACTTTGAAGCAATACATCATTCTAGGATTTAACCATCCTACTATAGTCATTGCGACTCCCATTTGAGTAGTGTACTCTAGGTGGTTGGCATTTTTGCATGTGCAGATCCCTTTTGTATACACATATTATCTACAATAGTATCATCTGATTGTGGGTAAGGTTTCCCACCGTGGGTTTTCCCCTTACAGGGTTTCCACATCAAAAATATCTATGTTATGTGTTGTGGATGTTGATTCTCTTTCTGTTTTATGGATTAAGTTTCACCGGTATTCATTGTTAATATGTTTAACCGGCATTAAGATTAGTTTACTGGTATTAAGTATTAAGTTGAAGTAATTTATAATTGGGTTGAAATTCATTGACAACTGATTCACCCCCCCTCTCATTTGTCCTTCTGGTTCCTAACAATTGGTATCAGAGCTAAGTCCTCTTTTTACAGAAGCCTAACAACTTGAGGAGATCCTATGACAACTAACATTTTTAGGAAGGATAGTCTGAAACTTGATGGAACTAATTATGGTATATGGAAGATTAGAATGGAGACACATCTGAATTGCATTGGAAGAGATATATGGGAAGTTACAAAGAATGGATATGTTGCTCCTACTTCAAATCAACCTAATCCACAGACATTGGCTAAGGATCAAGAGAATGATTGCAAAGCAAGAGAAGCACTTCTGAGCGCATTATCAGATCAACAAATCATGGGATTATCAGACTGATCTACTGCTAAAGCTATTTGGGATAAATTGGAGACTTTGAATGAAGGAGATACCACTGTCAAAATTGCAAAACTGGAATGTTACCGGGTTAGGTATGAAAATTTGAAAATGGAAGAAGATGAAAGAATTTCTGCTTTTATGGAAAGAGTTAATGAAATTGTTTTGGGTATAAAATGTTGTGGAGGATCCTTATGTGAAGATGAAATTATTTCTAAAGTTTTAAGAGCATTGCCGCCGACTTACAAAATAAAATTAACTGCTATTAATGAGATGAGAACAATGCCTAATACATCAGTGACTAGAGATACCTTGGTTAGAAAACTTTCAACATTTGAGCTTGAGGAATTTGATCCTATTGCTATAGTAAAAACTAATTTAGCCTTCAAAGCATCATCATCATCATCATCATCATCATCATCTAATTGGAAAGCACTTTATGCAAGAGAATTTGAAGATATCAGGAAAGAAAATGAAGAACTAGAAGAACTTGAAGCACTATTTACAAGAAAGATGCCTAAAGGTCCAGTTGGAAGTAAGTATGAAGGTAAAACACCATTTAAATGTTTTAATTGCAATAAAGTTGGTCACATAGCACCTAGATGTCTTGATAGACATGCAAGATTAAGAAAGGAAGCTAAAAGAACATATAAGCCTAACTGTGAATATCAGAGATACATATTTAAGAAGAACAAAGATAAATCATGTTTCTATGTTGATGAAGGAGTTACAGATGATTCTGATGAAGAACCGACTGACAATGGATGGGATTTTGTTGCTATAACAAAAGATCAACCGACACCAGTAAAGCAAGCCCTGGCAGCTAAAATTGAAGAGAAAGATGAATGGATAATTGATAGCGGATGTTCACATCATATGACTAGTGATAAAAGTAAATTCTTATCTTTTTAGGAATTCAATGGAGGTCTAGTAAGATTTGGCAATGATAAAGCTTGTTTGATCAGAGGAAAAGGCACTATATCCTTGGATGGTAAGCACAATACTGACAATATTTATTATGTTAAAGGATTGAAGCATAATCTTTTAAGTGTTGGTCAATTAGTAGAAAAGAGATTTCAGTTACAATTCAAGAATGGAAAATGCAAAATCAGAAACAAAACTCGACTGGAGATTGCAACCGGTAATTAGACTAAAGGTAATATCTTTCATTTGAACAACAGTGATAAGACATGCTTGATTGCATATATTGATGAAAGTTGGTTATGGCATAAGAGACCCTGTCATGTAAATTTTGATTGCATTGTAAAGATCAGTTCAACTAAGGTAGTAAGGGATTTACCTAAGATTGTGAAACCTCATAATCCGGTATGTAAGGAATGTCAAACAGGAAAACAAGTTAGAACAACTTTTAAGAGTATTTATGAGAAATCCAATAATGTTCTTGATTTAATTCATACTGACTTGTGTGGTCTGTCAAGAACTAGAAGTATACAAGGAGATAGATATTTTATGCTAATTATTGATGATTATTCTAGAATGTGTTGGGTTACTTTTCTCAGGGAGAAATCAGAAGCTTTTGGAAAATTCAAGTTATTCAAAGCAATGGCAGAGAATGAAACCAGTAAGAAAATCAAATGTTTGAGGTCTGATCAAGGAGGTGAATTTACATCAAAAGAATTTAATACATTCTGCGAAGTGAATGGAATCAAAAGACAACTATCAGCACCTCAGAGACCTCAACAGAATGGAATTGTAGAAAGGAAGAACATAACTATTCTGGAAGCAGCTAGAAGCATGATATTGGAAGCTAATCTACCTCACATGTATTGGAGAGAAGCAGTAAATACAACTGTTTACACTTTCAATAGAGTTCACATCAAAGGTGAAACTGATAAGACCCCTTATGAACTATGGTTTGGTAATACTCCTACTCTTAAGTACTTCAGAATATTTGGAAGCAAATGTTATATTAGGAGAGATGAGTATGTTGGTAAATTTGATCCTAGAAGTGATGAAGGAATATTTCTTGGTTATTCATCTAAGAGAAAGGCATATAGATATTTCAATAAAATATTGCAAAAGATCATTGAGAGCACTAATGTGAAGATAGATGAACACTTTAGAAGGTCTGTAGATTCTGAACCGACAGTTGAGATGATCACAAATGAAAAGTATAGAGTGCACTGGTACAGAATGTGGATCCAGTCACACCGACATCATCAGAGAATTCCACAGTGACTGAAGAACAACATGTGAATAAACCCAAGTATGCAAAACTAAATCACTCATAAAATCAGATAATTGGGAATAGATATCAAGGTGTTATGACAAGAGGAAGACTGGCAAATGAAGAGGTATGATTAATTTCTCAAGTTGAACCAACATCTGTTATTGAAGCTTGTAAAGATGAACATTGGATAAAAGCAATGGAAGATGAATTAGAACAAATTGAAAAGAACAATACATGGACATTGGTTCCTCGGCCTAAAGACAAAAATGTGATTGGTACTAAATGGGTATTCAGAAATAAACTTAATGAAGATGGTAAGGTAATTAGGAACAAAGCAAGATTAGTGTGTAAAGGATATTCACAAAAAGAGGGAATTGATTATAATGAAACCTTTGCACCAGTAGCTAGAATTGAGGCTGTTAGATCATTTCTTGCATTTGCAGCTCATAAGAACTATAAAGTTTATTAGATGGACGGGTAAGTGCACAAAGATGATGGTCAGAAAAGTGGACACACCCCCAAAAAAATGAAAAACAACAAAACACGCATGGGGTATTTCAAATTTAAAGAACCTCGTACGCGTTTAGGCTCGTATTGCCAAGCCTAACCAAAGCTAAACCGCGTACAAGGTTTAAAGTATACTAACCGCGTATGCGGTTTAAAAACTAAAACCGCGTACGCGGTTTAGAAACTAAAACCACGTACGCGGTTTAGAAACTAAAATTGCGTACGTGGTTTAGAAACTAAAAACCCCCTACGCGGTTTTAGTTTTTAAACCGCGTACGCATTTGTCTGTCAATAAAATGCAATTGATTTAGCATTCCATTAGGTTTTTTAGTAGGATATATACATTAAATACAACATTTAAGTATAAGTGACATAAAAGTAATATTTAAGTATAACATTTAAGTTTAAGTTATATTATATGTCTATATTGTCAGGATGTTTGAGAGTGGTTCCAGATCTCTAAGAGTTATAATGCAGATTCTAGTTTTTTGAGTATTCTTATAAATTTTAGACTTAGTCAAATTTCAGTAATCAGCATGCTTATATAAGCATTATCTCTCTCATCTCTTCCCTAAATTCCCCCTCTCTCTTCCTTAACCCCTACCTTTTTTTCTCTTACACATCTCCCTCTCTACTTTCTTCCCTCTCTCAGGTATCTCTCCCTCTCTTTCTCATCTCCCTCACCCTCTTTCTCTCTTTCATCTATCCCTCTCTTTCTCTCCCTCTCTTTCTCATCTCCCTCACCCTCTTTCTCTCTTTCATCTATCCCTCTCTTTCTCTCCCTCTCTCAAATATCTCTATCTCTCACTCTCCCCCTCTCTTCAGTGTTTCTCTCTCTCTCTTTCTATCCCTCTCCCTCCCCCTCCCTTTCTCTTCCTTTGTGAAGTATTTCTTTCCCTCAGACTCTCTTTCTCTCTCCCCCTCTCGCCCATTTCTCTTTCTCTCAAGTCTCTCTCCTTCTCTCTATCAAGTCTCTAAATATCAACCTCTCTCTCTCTCTCTCTCTCAAGTCTCTCTCCCTCTCTGCCTCTATCTCTCTATCTCACTCTCCTCCTTTGTCAAGTGTATCTCTTTCCCACTCTCTCCCTACCTCCCCCCCTCCATTTCTATTTTTCACTTAAGTCTCTCTCTCTCTCTCTCTCTCTGAAGTCTCTCCCTCTCATCCTCTTTCTCTATATCTCACTCTCTCCTTCTCTTAGGTGTATCTCTCTCTCATTCTCTCCCTCTCTCCTCCCCCTCCCTCTCTCCCTTTCTCATTACCTATCTTTCTCACTCTCTCCCTCTCTCCGCACCTCTCTCTCTAGTCTCTTGTACTCTCCTTCCATCCCTTCCTCCCTCTCACTCAGACTCTCTCTATCTCTCACCCTCTCTTTCTCTCTCTCTCACATTCCCTCCCTCGACCTCTTAGGTCTCTCTTTCTCTCCCAATCCCTCTATCCACCTCTTAGATCTCTTTATATCTCCCCCACTCCCTATCTCTCTCTCCCCCCCCTCTCTCTCTCTCTTTGAGTCCCCTTCTTTGTGTTGCTCTCTATATCTATCTCTCCCTCTATTTCCCTCTCTCTCTCTCCATCTCTCTCTCCCCCTCCCTTTCCCTTTCCCTTTCCCTTTCCCTTTCCCTTTCTCTATCTCTATCCCCCCTTCTCTCTCTCATTTATCTCTGGTCTCTTCTTCTCAGTCTCTATCTCTCTATCTCACTCTCCCCCTCTCTTAGGTGTATCTCTCTCCCATTCCCTCCCTCTCCTCCCCCTCTCTCCCTCTCTAGGGTCATATGGCATTCTTAACGGTTATATGGTATCCTAGGGATCCATACATGTGTCCTAAGGGGTCATAAGACACTATATGACTCCTTTGGACACCATATGACCCATAACAACACATAAGAGGTTATATGGAGTCCTAAGGGGTCATAGGATACCATAGCACCCATAAGACACTATATGACTCCTTTGGACAACATATGACCCCATAGCACACCATACGACCCCATAGCACACCATACGACCCATAATGACACCAAATGGGTTTCCTAAGGGGTTATAGGACACTATATGACCTCTTAGGACACCATACGACCCATAATGACACCATATGGAGTCCTAAGGGGTCAAATGGTGTCATAAGGGGTCGTAGCCGAACTTGAACTTGGACGACACCATTTTGTGGTTTTTCATGTCATATGATATTCTTAGGGGTCATATGGTATCCTAGGGATCCATGCATGTGTCCTAAGGGGCTATAGGACACCATATGACTCCTTAGGACACCATATGACCCATAACGACATATAAGAGGTTATATGGAGTCCTAAGGGGTCATAGGACACCATACAACCCATAATGACACATAAGAGGTCATATGGAGTCCCAAGGGGTCATAGGATACCATATGACCCCTTAGCACACCATATGACCCATAATGACACCAAATGGTGTCTTAAGGGGTTATAGAACACTATATGACCTCTTAGGACACCATACGAACCATAACAACACCATATGGAGTCCTAAGGGGTCAAATGGTGTCCTAAGGGGTCGTAGGAGAACCTGAACTTGGAGGACACCATTTTGTGTTTTTTCATGTCATATGGTATTCTTGGGGTCATATGGTATCCTAGGGATCCATGCATGTGTCCTAAGGGGTCATAGGACACCATATGACCCATAATGACACATAAGAGGTCATATGGAGTCCTAAGGGGTCATAGGACACCATATGACCCCTTAGCACACCATATGACCCATAATGACACTAAATGGTGTCCTAAGGGGTCATAGAACACTATATGACCTCTTAGGACACCATACAACCCATAATGACACCATATGGAGTCCTAAGGGGTTGAATGGTGTCCTAAGGGGTAGTAGGAGACCATATGACCCCTTAGGACACCATATGACCCCTAACAACACCATATGAGGTGTCCTAGGGGTCATAGGACACCATAAGACACATAACGACACCATATAGTGTCCTAAGGGGTCATAGGACACCATATGACCCTTACATCACAATATAATCCCTAACAACATCTAAGGGTTCAAAGGACACTATATGATCCCTTAGCACACCATAGGACCTATAATGACACCAAATAGTGTCCTAAGGGGTCATAGAACACCATATGACCCTTTAGGACACCATATGGTATTTTTATGGGTTGTACTGTGTCCTGAGGGGTCATATGGCATCCTATGACCCCTTAGGACACTATATGGTGTCATTATGGGTCGTATGGTGTCTTAAGGGGTCATATGGTGTCCTAAGGGGTCATAGGACACCATATGACCTCTTAGGAAACAATATGACCTCTAATGACACCCAAGGGTTCATATGGTGTCCTAAGGGGTCATAGAACACCATATGATCCTTTAGGACACCATACGACCCATAACGACACCATATGGAGTCCTAAGGGATCATATGGTGTCCTAAGGGATCATAGAACACCATATGACCCCTTAGGATACCATATGACCCCTTACGACACCATATGACCCATAACAACACCTAAGGGGTCATAAGACACCATATGACCGCTTAGTACACCATACAACCCATAAAGATGATCCAACCAATACATCCACATGATCCAAAAAAATCAATAAAATCAATACGTTCATCTTCTTCAAACGTTCTACTTTATATCCTATCTTCTTTTTAAAAAAAAAACCGACCACCTTGTCAATCTTCTTATCGCCTCATCTATATGCAAACAAAAATAAGATATATTGGAGGGAGGGAGAGAGAGAGAGAGAGAGAGAGAGAGAGAGAGAGAGAGAGAGAGAGAGAGAGAGGCATCTTGTATGCGGTTGAGAGGGGGAGAGAGGGAGACAATACACATACATACACACATATGTGTGTATATATATACTGAATCTATTATATATATATATATATACACACACACATATGGATATACACATATTATATATACAATATCATGCTATACACACTCCCAAAATTTAAACATAAAAAGCGTGTACACACTATTTATAGTAAAAATAGTGCGTACATGCTTTTTAAACTAAAAATAGCGCATACGCGCTTTTTATAGTTAAGATAGAGCATACGCCCTTCTTACGCCATAAGTACATTGTACATGCTTTTTATACCATAGGTACCCCGTACGCGCTTTTGACTGTTTAGGCTTAGAAATAGGCTTGGATGACAAAGCTACGGTTTGGAAGTTTGATTTCCCTCTATTTCCCTCCTTTTTGACGTGTTTTATTTCATCAACTTGGTTTCTCGACTTTGTCATCATCAGGTTTACACTTCATCAAGTGGGTATTTCTAAAATTGCCACCATATTTTCACCCAGATTCTAAGCTTTCTGACCATATAATTTTTTTAAAATTTGAACAACAATAACATATTATTATTGAATTTATTTTACCAGTGTCTCCATAGTTCTCACAGACATACATGCACCATTTTTTTAATAACTTTTGATATAGCTATCCAAATTTAAAAAACTTTATATATTATTGTAGTGCACTTGATTCTTTACAATTTAAATAAAAAATTATATTTTCAATTTTTTTAGTGCAACTTATGCTTCGCGCATGAACATGTACCTAATTTTCAGGATGTTCTCGATTGGAAAATCATAAAAAAAAAATACTCAACAAAAAATTACAAAAAAATACACATCTTCTAGTGCTCACTCTTAACTATCTTTCTACGAAAGGATTTGTCAAAATACTAAATCTAACTATGACTTTTTTGATGCGCACGTCAGACACTATGTTATGTTTTTATGAAAAAATTAGTGTCTATTTTTTGTGCGCGAAGGATTGGACCCCCTTAATCTTATCCAATTTTGAAAACGTTTAGTAGTTTGGAAACTAGATTCAGAGTACTACAATATTTGTTCTTTGATTATCTTTATATCTTGAGTGGATGACTTTCAAATTTTGCCTCCAAGTTCAGGTTCACCTGATTTCAGAAAAAAAATGTCTACTTATACCCCCCTTTTTGACCATCATCTTTGTGCACTTACCCAGATGTAAAATGCGCATTTCTGAATGGTGATCTTGAAGAGGAAGTTTACATTGAACAACCTGATGTATTTTCATTGACAAATGATAAAGATATGTTTTGCAGATTAAGGAAAGCATTGTATGGATTGAAGCAAGCTCCTAGAGCTTGATATGCTAGATTGGACAAATATCTTTTGAAGCTTGGTTACACTAAAGGTAATGCCGACATCAACTTATATTACAAAGTGACTAATGATGACATCTTGGTTATTGAAGTTTTTGTTGATGATATCATTTTTGGAGGACAAGATGGATTGTGTAAGGACTTTGCTAACAAGATGCAAGAAGAATTTGAAATGCCTATGATTGATGAGATAAAATTCTTCTTAGGATTGCAGATTTCACAAACTGATAAAGGTATATTCATATGTCAAACAAAATACTTTAAGGAACTACTGAAGAAATTTGGAATGAAAAACCCTAAACCGATAAGTACTCCTACGACTACGACTGATAAATTACCATTGAAGGATGATTCAACTCCTGTTAATCTGACAAGATACAAATTTATAATTGGAGGTTTACTGTATTTGACACAAACAAGACCTAATATAATGAATGCAGTATGTATTGTTTCAATATATCAGAGTAATCCTAAAGAAAATCATGAATCAACAGTGAAAAGGATTTTCCGATACGTACAAGGCACAACAAATCTTGGTTTATGGTATCCTAAAGATGAAAATTCTTATTTATGTGCATACACCGATGAAAATTGGGTAGGAGATGTTGATGACAGAAAGAGCACCACTGGTGGAGCATTCTCTCTTGGTAGCAGATTGATTTCTTGGTTAAGAAAAAAAGAGAGTTGTACTTCATTATCAACAACATAATCTAAATATGTTGCAGCATCAACTAATTGTACTAAGGTATTATGGATTAAACAAATATTGAAGGACATAAAGGCAAAATGCAAAGAATCGATAATAATTTATTGTGACAATTCAACAACAATTGATATATCGAAGAATCCAGTATTTCACTCTAAGACTAAGCATGTTTCTATTAAGTATAACTTTCTGAAAGAGAATGTTGAAGCAAATGAAGTGAAATTGGTTTATGTGAATACTAAAGAGCAGATTGCAGATATCTTTACAAAGCCTTTGCCTAAGGAAACTTTTGAATATCTCAGAGAGCAGCTTGGGGTAATACCCTCACCGGTAGAGACTTAGATGATTGGAGATTGACATCAAATCGGCAGAAACTAACAGAGAAACCTTTTTCCGGATTTAATGGAGGAGAGCTACTTCTCAGGGGGAGTAGTTGGTTGTATGTTCTGGTATATTTTCTTAATTGCTTTGGCATTTGATGTCCAAGGGGGAGAGATATCTATGCAAAAACATTATCCTTTGAGGGGAGATTACATTATTTTATTAGGAGACATTATTCATTGGGGGAGAGATATTTACTCTCTGCATTTTGATTTTTGGTATTGATCTCTATCTTGGGAGATTGTTGGTTTTTGGTTTTGGCATTTTGCTTTGGCACTTAGATGTTTTTCTATCTAGTGTTGCCATCAATGCCAAAGGGGGAGATTGTTGGTATTATGGATGTGTTGGATTAGTTTTGTAGTTGATGTCAACACTTATCCTTCTAGAGATCTATGATTCTGTTGAACTAGCACATTGTGTTCATCGGTAAGGTCAGTGACTTATGCACAATCACCAGTATATGCTCACCAACAGGTTATATGGTTCACCGACATTGATGATGACTTGTTATCATCTGGAGATCACTTGATTATGTTGAAGACATGGTTTGGATACTTGGTTTTGGTGTTTTTGGTTATTGGTCTAATCGGGTTGACATATTTGCTGTTATCGATAGATAGGTCTAGGATATGGACTAGTACACGTTATCTATTTTAGATTAGCACAACACATTATGGAGAGGATTTGTTATTGGTTATTGTATTGAGCCGACATGTTGTAATTGATTTTAATGTAATATTCTTAGTGAGTCGACCTTGGCATTTGGTCTTAGGTTTTGAATAAATGTAAGATCTCATTTGTGAGATGAGAAATAGAATGGTCATTGTATGGTATTGTAATATGATATGAGCGAATATTGAAGATCATATGAGCATATCATAGAGCGAATCAAACATACATCATTTGAAGGTTAGAGGAAGGTTTGAAGGTGTTTATCAGAGCTTAAACCGGTAATGAATCCAGCATTACAGATGCACTTTGAAGCAGTACATTATTCTAGAATTTAACCATCCTATTGTAGTCATTGCGACTCCCATTTGAGCAGTGTGCTCTAGGCGGTTGGCCTTTCTACATGTGCAGACCCCTTTTGTATACATATACTATCTACAGTAGTATCATCTGATTGTGGGTAAGGTTTCCCACCTTGGTTTTTCCCCTTACAGGGTTTCCACGTCAAAAATCTCTATGTTATGTGTTGTGGATGTTGTTTCTCTTTCTGTTTTATGCATTAAGTTTCACCAATATTGATATTCACTATTAATCTATTTAATCGACATTAAGATTAGTTTACCGATATTAAGTATTAAGTTGAAGAAATTTATAATTGGGTTGAAATTCATTTACAACTGATTCAACCCCCCCCTCCCACCCCCCCCTCCTCTCAGTTTTCCTTCTGGTTCCTAACATGGAGCACAATTATTTGATAACATAAATGCCAAATATCTATGGAAAAATGTAAAATAACAAATAAATAATCTTGAATTGTGAAGGTTAAGAAACCTTAATTCCCAACATCTATAAGGATTGAATATATCTATCTAGTCCTAGGATTGAAGATGACATAAAGGATCTTGAGAGCATATCACAATACCTCTTTGGTTGGTCATCAAAGGTATTATAAATTTACATCTAAACAAAGTGAGAATAATTTTATTGGAAGTACCTCAAGGGGATGTCCTAAAGCATGTAGATAATGTATGATTTGTTAACAAAACAAGGCAAAAGAAACATTTCTAATTGGTTTGTTAAAGCCCTTACCCATTCTAAATAAAAAAGTTTAGATGGATTTCATCATAGGTCTTTTGAAAGTACAAGGAAATGATTGCAGCTTTGTGGTCATGGATAGAATCTCTAAGTACACTCACTTTAATGCCATATAATCCAAATATAGAGCCCCACAAGTGGCTCATTTGTTCTTTAGAGAGGTTCTACATTGGGTGCCTAGAAATATTGTGAGAGACATAGATAGTAGTTTTATCAATTTACTTTCGAAAGAAATTTTTGAATAGATCACTTGAGACATAATTGAATCCAAGAACTAGATATTACCCACAAATGGATGGGAAAACAAAAAATGTGAATAAATGACTTTTAGGGTATTTAAGGGTCTAAAGATAAAAAATGAAGGGTCATGAAAATTAAAAAGAAATTGTATATAATTGAAGATAGAACCTAGATGAAGGCATCAATTGATCAAGACTTATTATTTATTTTTCTTGTGGGATATGAACTAAGGATTCCGTAATCAGAAGGTAAAACTCCTCAAGATTAGAAATTAAGAATATAAACACAGGTAAAAGCACAAATCTGTGTCACACTTTTATAAAGTAACCAGCTAACACAACTAAAACTGTTTAACTTTGATAGCATAAAAGTAACATTTCTAAATTGAATTTTGAAATGATGTAAACTGATCAAATGTAGAAATATTAATGAAACTTGGGATTGTTATTTTTTAATTTAAAAAAAAAAAATTGATAATTTTTTGAAAAAAAAATGATATTTAAAAAAAAAAATTGATATTTTTTTAATAAATTCAAAGAGAGATTTTTCATTGCTGAAAAATACTAAAAATCAGGGGTTCTAGTCGGTGTCACCAAAAAAAATGAAAACGGACTTAATTTTTTCTTTTTTTTTTTCCAAACAGAGAACATATATATGCAATGTTAAATTAATAAATTAATTTTGATGTGTATTTTTCTTGTTATAATATTTTGAAGTCCAACATAGCTAAATTTGCTAGTTTTCATTCGACATCACCTTTTGACTACTAAATTTATCATTAACCAAAAAAAAAACCTTTTCAAGAAGATTCTCTCATCTAGTGAAAAATATTTTTAAATTTTTTTTTAATATCATTTAATTTTAAAAAAAATTCTAATTAGCCTCTTTTTTAACTTTAAAAATCTACTAGCAATGTTTAATTAATAAAAAAATTAGAATTAATCAAAATACTAAAAAAAATATATGTCTAGATTCGTGACTTCAAAATTCTTCAATTGGTGACTCCATCGCTGCAAATTGTCTTAAGGTTTTTGGTTGTTGAGTTGATATAGTGCATAAAGGATAGTAAAAAGCTTGACAATATGTGTACAAACTCTCAAGTTGTACCCAAGTATTCATGAATTCTTTTGTTTGTATACACAGACAAACTTCCATCCATATGTGATAGGCACATGTCCATATGAGACACGAATCTATCCACCCTAAATAAATATCTATCCATATAGAATAGGTATTCGTCTTTTTATCAGAGATAGGGATCTATCCAAACATAGTAAGTATGTATCCATATAAGATAGGTACATTGCTCTAACTAGAGACTTGGACCAGTTGAGATTAAACAATTCTCAAGTAACACATTAAATCCCACATTCCTTAATGAAAATGAATTGAGGTTGTCATATTCAAGAGTACATCATATATTTATAAAATAAATATTTCAACCTAGCCTTGACAATTGGCTTATTGTCTTAGAGTCTAGACAATTCATCTAATTTTTTTTATTTGAGTATACAATGGATTTGTTTTAATCTTATATACATTTTATTAATTCACCTATAGATTAATTATGTGTTTCATTTGAGTAATTAATTTTAGTTAATAGATTATAAAGGTTTTTAGTACACTTGAAAACTTGTGTACCAAGAACCTTCTTTCTTCACCAAATTTCCCACATATAGTCCTTTTCCTTGAAGTATAAGACAATCGTTCTTATTTTGTTTGAAATTATGGTGATAATTCTAGTTTCCTTTGGAACTATATGGTAAAGATTTACTTAATACGAGGCTATCGTATGTGTGTGTGTGTGTGTGTGTGAGAGAGAGAGAGAGAGAGAGAGAGAGAGAGAGAGAGAGAGAGAGAGAGAGAGATTTTGTAACAAGTGCCAAAATTTGACTTGACAGTTCTCTCAAACCATGATACCTACAAAAAAAAATTGAACTTGCAACTCAACATTAGGTCAATATACAAAAGCCTCACTTGATTTTCACTATCTCCAAATACTTTCTTTATGGTGAAAAAAACTAAATTTTATAAAAATATTAAATTATTTAAGTGTAAGTGTGCTAAGAACAACATGTTGTTTTCAGTAAAAGTACAAAGTTGTGTCACAGTTTTATAAAGGAAATGGTCAATGCTGATTAAATTTTTTAAATTAAATCAATAGAAAGTGAAATATATGTTTTGAATTTTTAAATGATGTAAACTAATAAAATTTATATTCTTTTGTCTATTTTATGTTTGTAATTTTAGCAAACAATTAAAAAATTATTTGAATGTAGTTTTTATAAAGTAAACACTATAATTTAGTTGTTGATAAAATGTTGAAATTAAAGTTACACAAGCCACCACATTTTATTTAATAAATTTTACCTTTTTTTCTTCAATTTTTTGTGTGTATGTTGATAACTTGAAACTTAGTGCATGGTTGTATTTTTTACTATTTTTTATAAATATATGTTTTTCAATAAATTTGAAAAGTTGCACGTGCTGAAATATAACTCTTTCAAATTGCCACCACCTTTTTTCTTAATTATTTATCCAAATTAAAAAAAAATTATATAATCTTGACATAGATTTTTTTCTCTACTACATTATATTTTTTTCAAAATTTTAGTATTTTTCCTTGACAATCAAGCTTATATTTTAGTGCTAATGACCTACTTTCAATAAAAATAAAACATAAAATATAAAAACTATATATATATATATATATATATATATATATATATATATATATATATTTTCACTTATAGATCTATAAAAGGGTATTTTACATTTCAATTTTTTCTTTATAAGAGTAGGACTTGTTGAAATCAGTTTTTTTTTTTCATAATTAGATCCAAAATGGTATAAAATATACATTTAGTAGACAATTCCTATTGGAAAAGTTGTGGCCCATATATAACCCGACTATAATGAATTTATATAGACCATATGTTTGACTAAAATTAATTTTTAGTTAGAATTACTTAAATTCGCTTGTGTAGATAAGTTGGCTTGAAACGTGACACAGTTTTTGTGCTTTTACTCGTTCCACACCTCTTTGAATCAAATACATATTGTTAATGCACCTAAGGTGGTATGGTTAATTCCTATATTTATCATTTCATTGCCCATTAATCTTGATATTTTTTAGTATACATTATTTGATAGTCTTTGAAGAGTCCTTAGTAAAAAAATATGTCATAATTTGATACCGCTCTTCTCTAAAAAAATGGATCTTATGAATGTTCTATCTAAACCTACATCTAGGAATTAGAATAATCTACAAAATCCTTTCTCAATTTCCTCCAACTCCTAATAATATTATTGTGGTTATTTGAAAAGAATTAAAGATGTAGATTATGTTTCCTACATTAATCTATATGAGGAAATGCATGAAAAATTAAATTAATTACACAATTATAAGAAAATAAACAAAAAAGTGACCTACCATATGACATGTCACATAGTGATTTATGCGGGGAAAAATATTTCTAAAGAAAATGTATCATTCACGAATCAAATGTTGCAATACACTCGCAAAAACTAAGAGCATCATCAATAAGAGATATGAAGGAATTATGCAATCATAATAATATCTACAAAACTCAATGTGTGAAACCTTTATCTCAAGAACCTAATAAATAGGATATTAAATACATGAAACCATCAAATGGTAATTAGGAAATCATGAACTGAAAACTACCCAAAATATGGTGGCTAAATCCTAAGTTAGAATTACAACACCTAAATCTCATGAGGAGTATATAAGCTAAAAATAGTACATTCCTTTCACCTATCATAAGCTCATCATGATCCATTCACCAACTTGGGCACTCATTTTGACTTTACTATATCAATCTAAAGATTATTTATGGTTACACATAATATGTCTCATAAGTTGGTCAATAGGTGTAGCTCCCTCTTACAACTTTTTTATGTGTCTTAGACGTTTTTACATTTCCAATGAACTAGAACCAACTTCTAGAAGCCACAAATTTTGTTCAAGAGGCCATTAAGGTCCACTTTTAAAAAAAAATATAGAGCTCAAGGAGATCTAGACACCAACCACCTCTACAAGTGACGTTGAACAACTCAAAATATTTACTTTGGCGAAAAAAACTCTATAGCTCATAAATTGAGTTTTTATATTGTATAGCCTAAAAATATTACCATTTATAATTTCAACAATAGGATGGATATTGAGACACCTTTCCTAATATTATTACACTTTTCAACCAGGTTGCGAGAGAAAATGGAGCATAGATACTTTGAATTAATTGCTTGGGATTGAGAGATCCTGAAACTCATAGTACCACTTAATTTGTTTTGTAGTAATTGGTTTCATTAATGCATCTACAAATTTCTATAATGTGTAAAATTTCTCCAAGATCACCCTCACATTATCTACCATGTCAATAATAAAATAGTACTAGGCATCAATATGCTTTATCCTCATATGAAGGGTTAGGATCTTTGTTAGAAATATGACACTTTGATTGTCACATAGAACTATAAGAGTTCCTAAAGTTATCCCTACACAGATATTTAATCCAAATAGTTTCCTTACATAAATGAGTAGTTACCATGCACTTTGCTTCTATAATGTACAAAGTGAGCACAACTTTCCACTTACTAATCTAACAAATTGTGCTACCAAACACAGTGAAAAAATATCCACTATTGGATCTCCTACTATCAACATCCCCTACTCAATATAAATTCAAAAATTCATTATATAATTAACATGATAAAAAATGGAGTATTTAGAGGTACCCCTCATATACTTAAAGGCCTTTTGTGCCCTAATGAAATTATTTAGGAATAGCCATAAAGTGGCTAAAGAATCCCATATTAAGCTTCCGACAACACTAGCATAAGGCACTCTTATCATACATTCTATCTCACCAAAAGAAGTCAAACACTACTCAACTAATAACTTAGTCTCCATTAAAATAGGAACACACACTAATTTACAAGCTTACATGCTTAATCTTTCTAACATTAAGATCGCATACTTGATCTAGCTCAACTAAAGCTCTATCTTGTCTTATCTTCATCCCTTAAGATGAACCTAATAGCCCTTGAGCCTTTCATCTCAATTTTTACTAAAATTTGAGTCTTTAATTAAAAAATTACGAGCTTATCTTTACTTAAAAATAACGTATAATGTGATAATAAGGAAATGATCTTTAACTATATTATAATAAATGTTGTGAACTAATTTGGACTTGATAAATTTCAATTCTAATACAAAATAATCTTATTTTTGGTACTACGTCCTAGGAGTTCTTTGAAGACCATAAAAATATTTTGATATCCTAGAAACCAACCTTTTTAGTTTTATTAATGTAGTGTGTTGGTTGTTTCATATGAATTTCTTCCTCTAAAACACTATGGAGGATATTTGTCTTCACATGAACTTGCTCAAACTCAAGATCAAAAGATGGTACAATAGATAATAAGAACTTAATATATTTTGATTGGAGAGAAAATATTATCTTAATTAATTTCCTGAACTTGATAGTTATCTCTTTATAGTTAATCTCACCTTGTACTTCCTACACTACCATATAAACCATTTTATATTGTTATCACCTATTTTAATCGAATAAGTTTTTTGTATATCATGTAAATGTACTAAGTTCCATGTGTCGCTTTTTTTTCATGTGGTAATCTCATCATTCATAATCACTTTCTAGGACCCTATGTCATCCATGTCTAAATTGTGATCCCTAAGCAAACTAAGCATTATTGCAATCATTCTTAGAGAAAGCATTATTGAGCAAGTGTCTTTGAATTTGAGTATTATGGAGTAGTGCGAGCTACAACAACCTACATGCAAGTGCTTTTTCATGGTTGATTATTTTATGCCTTGTCATGTCATGTTATTGTATCAACCCTTGAAGGTCTTCTCAAAAGAGCATTACATCACCACTATTATCAATATTGAGGTATAATCACTTTAATTCAACATTTTACTTTAGATTTAGCCTTTGGCTTACTAGGGCTAAGCTTTCTTTTCTAATCATCATTACTGTAGTGGAGCTTAATTCCTACCTAGAGTTTGACTTAAGTAAGCTCCCATGCAGCATAACATTTCCCTCTTTTTTATGTGTTGGTTACAATTTTGATTGTAGAAAGTTGTAATGTACAGAATGAGACCTATAATTCTAGATTTTGAACAACCATAAACTCATGGACTATGTTAATTAGCACATCCATCCAAAAAAATTTAGTTGAATTTCAGAGAGCGTGACTTGAGGAGCATTCGAATCCAAAAATCTGAAGTCTTGGGTTGAGGAAACTTGTGAAGAATAAGGCACCTAACACTTTAGTTGAACATTTTCAGTCTCAGATTTCAATGACAGGTTTCTTTCTATAATCTTATTTTTAATTTCTTCCCTTCTATGTTTATTTTCTAATCTCATTCTGTATATTTATGGTGAATCTTGTCAATTTCTTAGCATTTTCCCTAATCTTCAATTCTAATCACAAGTGAATTTTCATGGTAGATTATTTTATGCCTTGTCATGTCATGTTATTGTATCAACCCTTGAAGGTCTTCTCAAAAGAGCATTGCATCACCACTATTATCAATAGTGAGGTATAATCACTTTAATTCAACATTTTACTTTAGATTTAGCCTTTGGCTTACTAGGGCTAAGCTTTATTTTCTAATCATCATTACTGTAGTGGAGCTTAATTCCTACCTAGGGTTTGACTTAAGTAAGCTCCCATGGGGCATAACATTTCCCTCTTTTTTATGTGTTGGTTATAGTTTTGATTGTAGAAAGTTGTAATGTACAGAACGAGACCTATAATTCTAGATTTTGAACAAGCATAAACTCATGGACTATGTTAATTAGCACATCCATCCGACATTTTTTAGTTGAATTTCAGAGAGCGTGACCTCAGGAGCATTCTAATAAAAAAATCCGAAGTCTTAGGTTAAGGAAACTTGTCAAGAATAAGGCACCTAACACTTTAGTTGAACATTTTCAGTCTTAGATTTCAATGACAGGTTTCTTTTCTGTAATCTTATTTTTCAGTTCTTCCCTTCTATGTTTATTTTCTGATCTCATTCTATATATTTATGGCGAATCTTTTCAATTTCTTAGCATTTTACCTAATCTTCAATTCTAATCACATCAACAATAAACAAAAAAAGAGGAGAACAAGTACATACAACATCTAGCTCTCCTTTAGGACTAAAGTTGGATCTAATTGATGAATAAGTGGAAATGGTGATTGCTTAATTTCTTAATTTATATTAATAAGCTAAGACTCCTATTTCCACAACATTTCAGATATTATAGTTTAAAACTAAATTTATGAATATTTACGCCGAAGGCGTTTCTAGGCAGATTTTTAAAATCAATGGCTCAAGATTCTTTAATACCAAAGCAAGACGATGGAAACACTTTCGTGCATTGATTTTTCTCACTGGCTGGTTGGACATGAAAGTGAAGAGAAAGCACGCAGACCGTTCATCTTTATGCATCCATCATTCACTTTAACTCTGTCGTCCACTATCCACGGTTGTGAGAACACGCGCTTTTATCATGAATTCAAAATCACTCGGCTGGTTAAAGTCCATGTCAGATCCCACAGTATAAGTCAAATCAGTCAGCCTTATGCCAGACAATCAATGTCTATCCCATCACCCACCAGAATTCAATTCGTCACGCCGAACAGTGTCGTCGGCCGGTTTCGTCCCGTTGGTTTGTCTTCTGGCACATTTTAAACCCTTGTTTCTTTCCTTCAAAGGAGAAATGCCGCAGTCGAGAAGAATGCCACTGCTACCTCGACGGCCTCTGGGTTACCTTTCTTGCCATTGTACACGTTGTCGCGAAGATCTGAATGTCTGCAACTATTCCCCATAGGTTATCTTCTTCATAAAGGGAATACAACCGTGAAAATGGGGATTTTTCAATAGCTTCATTGACCCATACGGCACACTCATCTTCGCTTGTGTTAGCAGAAAAAATAGTTGTGTCTGGTCTATTTAATCGCCCATTTGTGTCGTCGTTATGTTTCCTGGTTCTCATTTCTTCAGTGATTTGGCAAAAATCTCCGTACCATTATGATTTGATGCATGTCCATACCCTATTACAAAGCTCCCATTTTGGCATAGCAGGGAGGACAATGGCAAAAAAATTGGCTTTATTACATTTAATTCTCCAGCAATGGTATCAAATGCTCAGTTTGTTACGGCTGTCTAGAGCTGTATCTATAAGTTCTTAACAATGATTTCTGTTAAGCAGTGTTCTGATTTGTTTTGCTTTTCTATAAGTGCACAGGTAATAGCTTGATTTCAGTTTGAAATACATGTTAGGGTTCTAGTGGCCATTTTTATAGTGTGAGTGACTCAAGAATGTGCACAAGTAGTCCATGTCTGTTAGTCTTTGACTGCTTTCAGGCGGTCTACTGTCTACCAGCCTTGGCTGTTCTGCTGTATTACATACATTCTAATCTTTTTAATCTTATTACAATAAAAAGAAACAAATAGAATTCAGTGTTAACTGATCAAACAAGATCCCGAATATTTTCTAGGGCACCAGGTATAGATTGAAAGTACCAGAAAATTTAAAACAATCTCCAAATTTAAAGCAAAATAAATTGAAAGATAGCTGATTTTAAGACGTTGACCCAAATTGCAGAAGCGATTTGACGCCATAGCAAATCCATGAACATCTGTGTTAGGATTAGCTTTGTATATCCTTGTTACATGGATCATTTAGTGCAATGCATTCCAAGAGTGAAAATGAAATGAAAAAACTAAAGATTGAAACAAAGAATAATGAATTCTTTTATTGCTAATAAATTCACGAAGACTAAAATAAATTGAAGGAAAATTAAGCAACTAAGCATTATGAAAGCTAGGTAATAACAATAACAATAAACACAGAGACCATTTGCTTATCGATACACCACGGCGGTCTGTATTATCAGTGGAAGCCATTTTTAGAAAGGCCTTCCATTAGACAAAACTTAATTAGCAAATAGACCTGACACCTACAGCGATACACAGGAGTATTGAAAATGATATTTTTAAAAAAGTGTTGACGTCCAAGCTTCTGAGGAGCTCCACATTCTATTGGTTTTACATTTACTTAAAAACTATGGACCAGATACCTGATAGCCAGTACAGGAAACCGCACTCCTTGCAAATGACCACCAATGCTTATTCGTCACAAGCAAACTGTTTGGACATCTTTGAAATTGAGGGAAAATGCAGCCACGACTTTCCCTGCAAATGACCAATAGGAATATCACTTCTACAATCAGATCTTACAAGTCATTACCTTAATGTACAGTAAACAGATATATCTATGTTAGTTATAAGTTATGTAGTTGTTGAAAGCAACACTGTGACTACTTCTATTGATCAGTTTCATCCGTTGTAAAGCCAAAGATTGAAATCCTTGTAACTGAACATATTAAGTATCATAAAAAATGTATATCCCAATGTACGATGAAGTTTTCAGGCCACCCAGAACTGTTATTGAGCAATCAGTCGCAACCTGTAACTTAAAGCGTATTGTCAGAAGATGAAAACAACAATGGCTTGAAACTAACAGAAGAATTGAAATTGAGATTACGGGTAATATCCACCAATATCCATAAAAGATAATGGGACTGACAATGAAGTCCAGTATGATATGTTAAGAGAGTGATTAAATACCGAAAAAAAATAAACAAAACTAAAATATATAGGCTAGTAAAGTTCAAAATTAAGGCAGTTCTCAAAGAAAGGGCTGATCTTACAGGAGCCAGTAAATTAATGGTAGAACATTTCAACAATAAATGAAAAGTCTTAAAATACATATTTTATATTTCAATTGTTTTTTTAATTTTCTAATTGTCTCAATTTAAGACAAAGCAAAAAAAACACCTCTTTTACAATAAATATTTTATGGACCTGGCTGTTAGTTGGCCCTCAACTCAACGTCCGGTGCTCTGTTCCTTAGTAACTACCACTCCATTCATTAACAACTGGCAACAACGGTGGCGGCATCATCGGGTAACAGCAGCGGGAAGAGTTATGATGCCTGGTATGGCGGGAAGTTTTATATGCCCTGGTTGTCTTCGACAACACGTCTCATGCACTGCGATTCCGCATTCTGAGAGTGAGATGCAACCTGTTCAATCAGCCTGGAGTAAAATCTTGGTCTTTGCTGCAAACAGGTAATAATTTTTTCTTTCTGAGTACTCTATAGATCTTTTTTGTTTTGTTTGTAATATGTGTATCTTATGAAATTTTTTATCCCTTGCTCTGTTTTCTGGGTCTGTTAAATAGAAAGAATTATCTGCCCTTAGGAGTGGGCATTCTAGATGGGTATGCTCGTGTTTGATTTTTTTCATCGCTTGGTCTGTTCTGTTAAAGGATCTCCGACATGTTGGAGCAATAGCAGCTTGTTTTCAATGGAGTTCTTGTGCATGCCCTAGTGAATTCTCAGGTAAGCCCTTATTGCAGGATTTTATTTATCTATTTTTTTCTTAATTGTTTTATTCTCTATGCCGCTTTTCCTCATCTGCTCTAAATTAGCCATTGAAGTTAAAAATGAGACCAATCAACACCAGTACCGATACGACTCATTCTCATTCCCACTGGGCCATGGGCTCTTTCAAGGCCGAGTCCCTTCACTGCTGGCTCTGTTGGTCAGTATTCATATTGAACCAGAGATGCAGGATTTATCGACGAGTTCAGTTGTTAATACTATTTAATATGACGAGTTTAGCAACTAAGCTAAGGGTTGGTTCGATCCCCACTTTTGGTTTTTTCATCCCTCTGCTCTGGCCACAAACTCTTATGAACGTCATACCATTCTCAGGCGGGAAGGTAGGAAGATCAGGACTGAAGCTGGCGAGGGATGTCGTTTGTTTGTTTGCTTTGCCGTTGCGGGATAAAAATTATCTGCTTTCAATCGATGTTCATTCCTTTAGGGTTGCTTCAATGAATCGATTAACCAGAATGTGTCGTTGCGATAAGCAGGATTCAAACCAAAGACTTGTTCCGGTCGAGTGACTCTATCCGCCTCTTCCCAAGGGTTTGGACTCTCATTCTTCCCTCTGTCTCCTCGACTTACAGTCTCAAGAGTCGAGGAGGGCCTTCCTTAGAGTTTGATGAAAATGGCTTATAATTTATTTAGAGTATGAAGTTATAAGGTTGCGTTCAATGTCTGGAATGCAGATCTAGGGTTTCTCAATTCCCAACATAGCTTAGTATTAGTCCCTTTTTTGTATTTTAGGGCGATGTCAAAGGCAATTAGGGTTCAACAAAGGTGATTAAGTTTCTTCGTCATACCTCCATTTGAGAGACAAGGGTTCATGAAAGTGTAAGGCAGTGATTTCCCCAACGCCTACAGCCTGCCTGACTGGTTATGTTCTAGACAGCTTTGACTAGCGTGTATGTTTTTCCAACTATTGTGAGTTCTTATATTCATACTTCATAGACACCTTCACTATTATCTGTGTGTGTATCGTTCACATTGCCAATGCTTGTTTTAGCAAGTCCACTTGGACGAATTCACTGTATGATTAGACGTTCGTGAAAGTTGTTTGAGAAATTTACAGTTCTGTAGGGATAAGTAGGGATTACATATTTAGTTACATATTTGAAGACTAAATTATTTTTGTTCTTATTTTCTAATATTTTTTGGTTAGAGAGTTGTAATTGTGTAGCTATTTACTTTTATCTATAATCAACCATGACCGTATTAGTTTTTTTTCAGCAATTCTTGATCACCATGGAATGTTAATTCACTTGGCAGATTGCCAAATACATTTATGAAACTTGTTTTAATATAATGGCTTCATTTAAGTTGCCTAACTTAAAACAAATGCAGAAGCATATGGATTTCAAAGAATTGATTAATTAACAGAATGAGCAAGACGCTCATAAATAATACAAGAATATTTACAAGAATAGCAAGTTTCTAATAAGAAACTGCTGAGAAGATTGTAGACGATCTAACTAAAATAGAATATACACTATTGAGCATTAATACTAAAATTAACATTATTTTTTCTATTACCCTCCCTTAATGCTCAATTTATTAACTACACCTATAGACCCCCTGAATTTTACAAATTTATCAAGACCAAGGGGCTTGGTGAAGATGTCTGCTGGCTGCTCCGAGGTAGGAACATACAGCAACTGGATGGATCCGTCTTCAACCACCTGTCGAATATAGTGACAATGAGTTTCCACATGCTTGGTTCTTTCATGGAAGACTGGATTCTTGGCGAGTTTGAGCACTCCCTGATTATCACAGAACAAGGTAGTAGGACCTGCTTGGGAGACATGCATATCCGCAAGCATTCGTCGAAGCCAAACCGCCTCACAAGATGCCTTAACTGCTCCCCAATACTCTGCTTCTATCGAGGAGAGAGCCATTGCCTGCTGCTTCTTACTAGTCCATGTGACAGCACCAGATCCCAAACTAAACACATACCCTGCTGTAGACTTACGCTCATCAACCGAACTTGCCCAGTCAGAATCTGTGTAGCTACTGAGTATAGGATCAGAACTCCGAGTGTACAGAAGTCCATAATCAGGAGTGCCACTCACATAATGTAGCACATGCTTCGCGGCTACCCAATGATCAGCCTTGGGAGCTGTCATGAATCGTGAAATGTAGCTCACTGCAAAACTGATGTCAGGTCTAGTGGCAGTAAGATAGATGAGGCTGCCCACTAGTTGCCTGAACAAAGATTCATCCACAACTGGTGAAGATGACTGAGCTAAAAGTTTGAGCCCGGGTTCCATAGGAGTAGAGGCAAGTTTGCAATCCTACATTCTGAACCTGTTCACAAGACTTCTGGCATACTTGGACTGAGAGAGAAAGATATTGTTCTCAGTCTGCCAAACTTCAACTCCTAAGCAGTAATGTAGAAGTCCCAAATCTGTCATATCAAAGGTGCGGCACAAATCCTGTTTGATCCCAGTGATCAAATGTGCTGAACTGCCAGTAATGATTAAGTCATCCACATAGACAACCACAAATAGAACATCATTACTAGTATGCTTGATATACAAGTTTGCATCAGATGGACTCCGCTGAAAACCATGATCTGTTAGGTATTTATCAATTTTCATGTACCAAGCCCGAGGAGCTTGTTTCAGACCATAGAGGGCTTTGACGAGTCTACAGACCATCTGTTCTTGACCAGCAACCTTGAATCCTGGGGGTTGCGTCATGTAGACTTCTTCCTGTAAGTCACCATTCAAAAAGGCACTTTTGACGTCCATCTGATGAACTTTCCAACTGAACTGGGCTGCCAAGGCAAGAACAAGACGTATGGTACTCATTTTGGCTGTAGGAGCAAAAGTCTCCTCGTAGTCAATGCCTTCTTTCTGTGAGAACCTACGAGCAACAAGACGAGCCTTATACTTGTCTAGGGTTCCATCAGCTTTGTATTTTACTTTGTACACCCATTTGCAGCTAATGGACTTTTTCCCTGAAGGGAGATTAGAAAGGGCCCAAGTGTGATTCTTTTGAAGACTCTGGAACTCAGCTTCCATAGCCCGTTCCCACTCAGGTATACCTTTAGCCTCTGAATATGTCTGAGGCTCAAAAACACTGTTTATGTTAGCCATGAGCAAAATTGACCGTATGCTGCTGTTTGCTCTTTTTACGAGAGGTTCTACCCTCAATGAGCTCAGTATCCCTGAGATCACCAATGGTCTTGGCCCACCATTTAGGCCGGAGAGTAGAAGTGCTAACATCTGGAGGAGCTGGAAGAGGCTCAGGATCAAGAACAGGAGCAGCAGGAGGAGGATTATTCTCCGGAGGGAACTCAGGTAGTGCATCATCGAAAATAGATTCGGCATCATCCCTCCCATCAAGCGAGCCTAATGGAAGAAGAACACTTTGAGGCTGATCCTTAGAACATTGCTCAGAAGAAGGGGACTGAAAAAATCCTCTGTCTTCATCAAAGACAACATCACGACTGAAGATAAGACATTCAGTGTCTATATCTATCAGTCTGTAGGCCTTATGGTGATCACTGTATTCTGTCATCATGAGTTTATGACTTTTGGAATCCAACTTGGAGCGCTTAGCATCTGGAATCCAAACATAGGCAACATAGCCAAAAACTTTCAGGTGGCTGATCTTAGGCTTCCGACCAGACCAAACCTCTTCGGGAGTCTTCCCCTTAACAACCTGAGTAGGTGAACGGTTAAGGAGATAGACAACAGTAAACACTGCTTCAGCCCAATATTTATTCGGAACACTCCTGTGTTGTAACATAGAGCGAGCCATCTCAACAACTGTACGATTGCGACGCTCGACAACACTGTTTTGCTGAGGAGTGTAGGGTGTAGTCAATTGGCGTTTGATGCCATGGGTATCACAGAAGTTGGAGAATGCAGAAGAGCAAAATTCCCCCCCGTTATCTGTCTTAAGAGTAATGATGCTATATCAAGACTCTTTTTCAACAAAGGACTTAAACTTCTGAAAGATACTAAATACATCTGATTTGTGTTTAAGAAAGTACACCCACATCTTTCTACTAAAATCATCTACAATAAGCAAAAAATATTTGCAACCAGTAACAGAAGATGTATTCATAGGACCACAAATATCAACATGAAGTAATTGAAATACTTTAGATGCGCGCCAAGACTGTCCATGTGTGAATGAAGTCCGATGCTGTTTGCCAGCTTGATAGGCGCCACATACTCCAAGATGCTGAGTCTGAATATCAGGTAACCCTGAAACAAGTCCCTCCCGAGATAGCTGAGAGAGATACTGAATGTTGAGATGTCCATATCTCTGATGCCATAAAGTGCTGAGAGGAGAAACACGAGCTGCCAGAGCCACTTCAGGAGAATCACCAGTGTCAAGAAGCCTGTATAGGCCATGATCCTCTAGACCAACAGCAACAGTAAGACGAGTCTCCCGATCAATGATGGAACACTTGTGAGCACTGAACACCACATCTAGCTGAGGAGAATTCCTCATAATCTGACTGACAAAGAGCAGATTAAGTTCCATACCAGGAACATAGTACACATTCAGGAAAAGGAGAGTCCTGCCACCAGACTGTATCTGAATAGTGCCTCTGCCAACAACTGTATACTCCTCACCTCCGCCAAATACAATGGAATCACTGAAAGATGAGAAGTCTGTAAACCAGTCACGCCAATGAGAAAAGTGACGTGATGCACCAGAGTCGATGTACCAAGCAAAAGACCTGGCATGATCTGAAGACCTCTTAGCCATAAAGGCATAAAAGGCAGACTCCTTCTGCTCGGAATGTTCAGCAACATGCGCCTTCTGGTGTGACCCTCCCTGCTTCTTTTGTTCAGAAGCGAGCCTCTGCCGGCAATCTTTCTTCATATGGTCGTACTTGTGACAGTAATTGCACTGCACATTCTTCTTCTTAGCACCATCCTGTGTCTGAGAAGAGCCTTTCTGCTGAAAAGACTGAGAGGACTGAAATTTGCCTTTATCCTTGTGAAAGGATTGGGCTGTGAAGGCATTGTCCGAGGAGGTTGACGTAGTACCACTACCAAACTGTTGTTTCCAGCGATCCTGCTGTAGAAGTTTGGTGCACAATTCTGAAAACTTCAGATCAACATTAGTGGAAGTAACATTGAGAGTCTCAATGAAGTGTTCATACGATTTCGGAAGACTTTTCAGAGTGATTACTACCATGTTTTCTTCCTCCATAGTTCGACCAATAGCTTCGAGCTAATCTCGAATGTCCTTAATCCTTGTGAGGTGTTCCTGTAAGGACATACGTTTGTCCATCATAATGGAGAACAACTGATTCTTGAGAAAGAATGCTCGGCTCTTGTCGGATGTCTCATGCAATTCCTTCAGATGCTTCCAGATGTCGAAAGCTGTCTTGCCGGAAGGAATCTGCGGTAACTGATCATCAGTCACTGAGAGTTTGAGAAGCATAATTGCCTCCCGATTGCGTTCATCAAACTTATCTTGATCTGCACCAGGTGTACCAGGACTGAGCTCTTTTCCCAAAACAAGCTGGTTAAGACGCCTATATTCAAAAATGGTCAACATACGTTGTTTCCAGATGTTGTAATTGTGGCCATTAAAGCGTTGACTACCTTCTAACATCAGATTGGTGAGAAGCCATTTGCATGTTTCCCAATGTACTGAAAGATGAGAAAACCCAAAAGGAATCTGAAAATCAAATTCAAATCCGTTGGCTCGAAAATCGAGGCACAAAAAACGATGCACCCAGAAAAATCAGGCAACTACCCAGATTAGGTTTCGAAAAACCCACCAAGAATCTGCAAGAAAAATTTATTTTCAATGAAAACTGGAAGGTAAACACCTTAATCGAAAAATTCAGAGGGTCATGGAAGCCATGAGATGCCCAGAAAAAAATGCAGTCGAAGGGAATTTGGTACGGGAGCCGCGTCACCAGTAGAGATGTCCACGCGGGTTTTATAACCCACTACAGCAAGCATAAAATAGTGCGACGTCTGCAGGTCGCGCACAAAGCCACGGACGTCGCCGGACAAAGGTTGCCACGAGTCTGCAAGTCGCGTGACGTCGCGTTTGCAGGTCGCGTAGCGTCGCCGAGGGTTGAGGTCGTGACGCCGAGGGTTGCAGGTCGCGTGACGCCGAGGGTTGCAGGTTGCGGGTAGACGGAACACCGAAGCCGAGGTCACATGGGAGATACAGTGCGGGCACAAACACACAGAAAAAAAACCTTGTGATAGCCCCCACACAAAAACGTGAATTATAGGTCCTCACACACAAACGTGTATTACAGGTCCTCACATGAAAATGTGAATTACAGGAAAAAAATCCGCCCAAGATCACTACCGCTCTGATACCATAAAATAAATGCAGAAGCATATGGATTTCAAAGAATTGATTAATTAACAGAATGAGCAAGACGCTCATAAATAATACAAGAATATTTACAAGAATAGCAAGTTTCTAATAAGAAACTGCTGAGAAGATCGTAGACGATCTAACTAAAATAGAATATACACTATTGAGCATTAATACTAAAATTAACATTATTTTTTCTATTATAACTTGCAGAGCCCATTAATTAGTACTGTGTAGTTAATATATCAGAACAATCAGACCTTGTTTCTCTTCAGATTAGCCTGACTTTTCCTGACTTACATGAAGCTTTTACCTGGGAACCTATATGGATCAATGACTATCTCCTTGCTCTTAGAATTTGAGAAATCACATTGTCATGTTTCTTTTTCATAGATTTTTAGTTATCTAAATTCCCCATATGGGTTAATCTTATTTATTTATTTTTCCTTGTTATTTGTGAACTCCTATTTTGGGGTAATCTTTAGCTTTGTTGCCACAAACAACGGTAGGGTAACCTCACCTCTGTGGGGCAAGTTGGATTTTAGATACTTTATTATGCCTGGAATCAGATGGGGTATTTTACCCAATGACAACATTTTATCAATGGTTCCTGAGAAATTGAATCCTGGGCTGCTCTTTGAATCGTCAGGGTCAATGGCCTATCCTCACCTTTCCCAGGCAAGCTGGATTTTCAATACTATATTATGTCTACACAATTATAGGCGGTATTTTAACTAAAAGCAACATTTATCCTGGGAAGTTGAATCCTGAGCTACCATTTGAAAACCCCGATGCTTTATTATGCAAGTTTATGCCATTCAATTGTCATTCCTTACCTTGGATGGAATACATTACTGAATTTCTACACTTAATCATGCCTTAAGTTAGGTGTTGTAATTTGCCCAATTTTAACACTGTCGCATTTCGGCAGTTACGTTGGTTATTTATTGAATTTCTTACAGTTTATCATGTATGGAATTAGATGTGTCATTTTGTTGCAATTTGTAACACTATCATATCTGATGTTGGATGCTGTAGTTCGCCCAATTTCAACAATTTATCATGTTTCCTCTTTGAAAGCTTATTTTCTATGGGTTTTCCACTAGCTTTTACAAAGTGGCTATGTTTATTTTTCTAGGTAAGTATTGAATCTGCTTTTACATGGGTTTTCTACTATGTTTTGTGAAGCGCCTAAGACTTTTTTTTTGAAAAAATAACGGGTAAAGTTGAGGGCTTCCTTGACAACATGTGGGTTATGCTTTTAGGGTTACACCGTAAATGCTAAAGCTTGGGGTTGTCTTTGAAGGCTTGAATGTTTCAATGGGGTTCTCAGTCCATTTAGGACTTGCTATGGTCTTTTTTAATCGGTAATTATGGAGGGAGGCACAATTTTCCCATCAAAACGATGTGGGTTAAGCATGGGTGTATGGTGTAATAGTTGCCCAACAACCTAGCTGTATGTTTATTGGAGTTATTCGTTCCACTAGGTCAGGATGAGTGGTATTTTGAACTGGGGTCACACTTTTACAAGTGCTACATCACCTTTACAACGCAGCACGAATTAATTTTAAAATGCTATCCTGGGTTGGATGGGTATCTGTCTGGGACTGAAATGGGCAGGACATTCCAAAACTGTATGTTACTTTTGCATATCCTACATGCATTATAGTTGAATTACTCCACTAAATATGCCCTACATGCTTTGCTAAAGTGAAACTAAAGTGAAACTCAAGAATTCATTTTTTTACTAACAAGATGCTCACAATTTTTTCTTTTTAATTTTCTTTTGCCTTTTACGGCTATTGTTATTGTTGTCTGTTTTTATGACCTTCATCGTTGTGAGGTTTTAAACTATGGTTATGGCTTGTGGTTTATGATGTTATTTATAGCTCACCTTTTTGGGGGGCTATAATTATGTAATCTGAATGTGAATGCATAAGGTTGGACATGAATGCTGAAGGTTGAATGTGTGGTATCAGTTTGTGGGAGAAATGTGGAGCCAAACACTAATGATTTGGTGGGTTGATCTTTCTCATTCCCCACCACTATATGTCGCCTATTGAATTCTCCAAATAACGTTTCTTTGCTGATAGGATCAAGCACTAGGTAGTCACCAGTTAGAATTCGGTTTTGAATTATGAGCCAAGTAAAGGCCCTGACCTTTGGTAGTATACTGGCATTCCAACATAAATGTTGCCACTCACACCGTTCAACCTCCATTATTGACAATTCATAGCCGAGCCTTGGGGAGTAATCTCTTGTTTTTGCAGCATACCAAATTATTCGATCTTCCTCATTACCCACCAATATATGCCACCTATTGAATTGTCCAATTCGTAGTCTAGCCTTGGGGAGTAATCTACTGGTTTTGCAGCATACCAAATTATTTGATCTTCCTCATTCCCCACCACTATATGTCACCTATTGAATTCTCCAAATAGTGTTTCTTTGCTGACAGGATCAAGAAAACTAAAATCTCTCCATTTAGTTATTCTTTGGTCGCCTTTATCCTGGAGTTTCATATAGTCAAAAATTAATGTCCCATCAGTGTTCCACGGCCGTTGGGTACGGGGAGATGGGGGTACGCGGGGACGAGCTTTGGGGACGAGGGGACAAAGGGAAAAAGTTTCGGGGACAGGTTTCGGGGACGGGGGGACTTGGGCCTGGGAGGGGGAAACGCGTTTCCGTGGAACACTGTGTCCCATATATTTTGGACGAAATCTCAATAAAGAGTACTAATGGAAATTGCAACTATGCATATATCGGTTGGTCTTATGTTCAAATCCTATCAATTCTACTTAGAATATGACTAGCCTTCAACTTAAGAATTATAGTGATTAAATAGAAATTGATTATTTATATGATAATAAATCTATGGATAAAGTTGGGCTAGGACTTGACTTGTTTGGCGAGAACCTCCTTTGGTAGGCACGAGGTCATGAGGTCTAGTCTCCCCCTATTTTAATGGATTTCTACTTCAATATTCAATTGCAAATTGTACTTCTACTTCTTAAAATAATATAAGCTGAATGTTTCTATGTACTAATTAAAAAACATGCTATAAATTGTACTACTTGAATAATATTTAAAGGATGCTTCTATTGTATAAATAAATGATTAGAAAATTCTTTTAAAGGCAATTGGGATTGTTAGAGCCACAATAATAAATGATCAAAAAATTAATAGAATGATAAAAATATAATATACTAATTAAGATAATTAAAAAATATCCACAATAATAAATGATAAAAAAATTAATAGAATGATAAAAATATAATATACTAATTAAGATAATTAAAAAATATTTTATAATTATTTTTTTCAAAATGACTGATTAGGTTTTAGTTATGGGATGATGTAATGCTTGTGTGAGTTAATTTTTCTTTTTTCATTTAATAAAAATGATTCACCATTTAAAAGCATACACTTCCCAATTTCCTTAGCTGTAAACGTGTCTTTTGCACACAGCTCAAAGAATTTTTTTTGGCATCTTGCAGGGCACGTACTCCCCAATTTCCTTAGCTGTAAACGTGTCTTTTGCACACAGCTCAAAGGATTTTTTTTGGCATCTTGCAGGGCACATACTCCCCAATTTCCTAAGCTGTAAACGTGTCTTCTGCACACAGTTCAACGGTTTTGCTGGCGTACTGCCTAGCAGTTTACGTGCCAGTTCCAGATATTGTTAATTTTTTTTGGTAATCTATTAAAATATTTTCTCCTTGTCAGACAAAACTATTGTGTCATGTTTTCCCATTTCCCCTCTGTTGAAGAATTTTTCTATACAGAAGTTTTCACACTTAGGAAGTGAAGGGCAAAGATTTTCGTAGAAAGTCTCTGGAACAATAGAAGATGCCAGCAGAAATTTAGGTATAAAAACCATTTCCACCCCTTTTCATTTTCTCTATTTGAAGTAGATAATAGAAACCGTCCAAGTAGAACCCTAGACTGTCACCAATTTTCATTCAATGGTGGAGCCCAAGCATTTCAGTCAAGGAATTTTAATAAACTGAAAGTCTGAAACAAAACCCTAGCATCTATTATTTCTAACACTTGAATAGATCACAACAAAAAGATCAATTTCTCCCATTACATGTAACACATTAAAACAGAGTGCTCTGAATCAAATTAAAATAGTACAACAAATGAATGGAAAACTAAAAAGAATCTTAATCCACAACATTTTAAAATACACAGTTGTTAATTGTGCTTAAAAATTACATAATTATCTCTCCTTTGTCCAGATAGCTATATAATACAAGTCCCACAATCGCAATGTCCTCCTCCCAACACATACTTAGAATGTGAAAAGATAGACAAGGCAGGGTTGTTTGCATGATACATTGCAATCTATCTAAAAATAGAGAAGGCACATTAACTGTTTTTGGCACCTACATCTCAAGTGCCCTACAAACAGACCACATCCACCATCATGTGATGTCAATATGCAATTAGCTCTAATTTTGGCATTGAAAAAATAGGGAAAAAAATATATTGTAGAATTTTTTTGTAATGAATTGAATTGGAGTTGTCATTCTTTTAATTTTTTTCATTTGTCTTTATGCATTCATCAAAAAGGCTAAGCATTGCCAAAAAAATAATACAGTAAAAACCGATGCATCCATGGACACACAACCTCAGATTGAGGTTTTTCTTTCCTCACTTTCTACCTCTTGTAAATGTGGCCATATTATATGCTCTAGAAAACTAGAAATATTGTTGTAATTGTCATATTATATGCTTTGTATTCACTCTATATTTTGCTACTCATTCTCTAATTAAATTAAAATCCACGTATTTTAGGTTATTCTACTTCAACAATTCTACTAGGCTATATTTTTGGTGTTTATACGAAATGGCTGACTAGGTATTTATGTTGTTTTTTGTACTTGCAGTATCATTTTAATGAAATGAAATACTAACCTAGGATTAATTAGGTAGCACATAGAGTAATATTTCATATCATTTTTATGTTGGAAAGATTATCTAGCTAGTGATGAAAATACGTACGTTTTAGAGTAGTGTTATCAATAAGGTTTTCACCCCTCTTGGCTGCAACTCTCTTACTATCTCAAGTCATTTCCCTGTGTTTGGACTCATCATTTCCATTTGGAACTAAGTAATGCATCTATTTAGCTATGCATATGACTGCCCCCTTTGATGCTTGAGAACTCTGATTGCTATGACTGATGCCATCTTCCTTGAAGATTATGGACTGTCATTTTGCCTAAGGTCTACTCATGATTTGCTGTGTGACCTGGGACCCCTTAATAGCTGCTATAACTTGTGATTAGACCTCTGAATGGCACTCACACTTCTTTTGTTTAGGATTGTGATCTTGCTATAGCAGTGCCTCCATTTGGTATGACTATGACCGTCCACTATTTGTGAAGGTTTGCTCCTTTCATGATACTCTTTGATGCCTTGTCTTTGTGAATCTCCAATCCTTCATGGTTGTGCTTTACTGCCATTTGTGACTTTCATAATGAAACTATCATTGTGGCATATCTCAAACTCTTCTTTACTGTCATGTATGGAAAGCCTTGTCATTATACCACTATGCTTGGCTGTCCTGAGTCTGTACTTTCATTGTTTTCATGATGATTTAAGCCTACATACTGATCCAACCTAAGTTGGGACTGTCATTACTTAGTCTTTTGACCTTACACTTTCAGGTCTTAAGGCTACTGATTGAGGACTTGCTGATGTGTATTTTACGCACATAACAATACATAATAAATTACCAAGATAATTTACTCTCTCTTGAACAAAATCACCTCAGATGCTAAGAATGAGATCAACTAAAATGATTCCAAGGTTTCTACATGTCAGGTCTTGACGAGTGGTTAACTTCAGTGTTTGACGTGAATCGCTGTGTTTCACTTGGGGACTTACGCAAATGTTTGGATTATCATGAATGATGCGGAATAGGTGTGTTGACAACTTAAGATTTATCAATAAGGCTCTAGATTTACTTCTTACTAAAAAAAGGACAAAAGGAATAGGGTTCAGGAAATCTATTCTAATCCTAGGAATGTAGGAAATGATGAATGGATTTAGCGGAATCAAACTAGGCAAGGTCTCACAATCAGGTATTGACACAAGCTTAGTGCAATCGTCTAAGGTATACTTAAAGATTTTCAGGCTATCACCATCAAACGTAGACACCATCCAAGTTGATGCTTGTCAACGGACGTGTAATAGTTGAAGTTATGCTTACTCAAATTCCAGTTGACCACACAAGGCGCACTTACTAGCGGCAAGAGGCTAGTGGTATGGATTAAGGATTCCACACAAATAAACTCAACAAATCTTCCACTCAATCTAACATACATGAAAATAAATTCTAATCTAAATTCTAATCTAACTTGGAGGAATTGAGAACCATGAATGCAAATACAACACTTGAAGAGCAAAATCACCAACAATTGAACAATGATTAGGATTCAAATAGTTGCAGCATATACCAACAATTCTGCAAAAACTCTCTTACAAATGAGAGACAAGGAGGCATATATAGAGTCTCTTACAAAAATGGATGGCCCAGATTGATTTATAAGATCAACGACCGAGATCATGCCAACAAAACCTTAGAATTGCCCTAATTAGGGTTACATCAAAAGTGGTGCCACCAACATATGGCCCAATGAAAAGATACCTAGTCATCTAATAGGGAATCTTCTAGAAGATTCCTCCCTGCATCTCTCTCTCTCCTAGCATACTCCAAGAATCTAGCCAATACTGAATCTAACTTCATGGAAATGCTAGGCAAGGTATCTTGTTGTAAATCAATCACATCCAGTGAATCCGAGCAAGCATTCAAAGTGTTCTCCCATTCTGGCATAAGCTTCTGCGAATTATGAACATGAATCAACAAAGAGACCAAGTCATCAATTTGACTCTTCTTCAAAGAGCCAACTGGCAAAAATACATAAATTTCATCTTGTCTCTTAATTCGGCTAAGTGTAAACCACTAGCATCACTAACATCAATACCCAATAATTCCTCAATCGAAGCAAGGATCTTCATCTGAATGTCCTGAATTAATCCTTCCATCTCCATACAACTCGATTGGGCGTTCTCATAAGCTGATTTCTTCAAGGTTAATGCACAATACCAGCCATGGAAATCATATCTGTCTCCACTGTGCACAATGTTCTCGTTGACCAAGGTGGAATTAGGAACCTTCTTCAATGCAAGGAGGCGTGGAATAGTCTTGTTTTGAATAGGCTGGAATTCTTCCCAAACTCCCTCCAAATACTGGATTCTAAATACGAGCGCTATTGTCCAATCATATGCATGGACAAACTGAGTAAGGAAATCATCTACTTGCTTTCTTGTCTTGTCAATCCACTTTTCCACCTCTGAGTGTGTACCTCTCGCTACCTCGCAGTGTGAATGTATTCCATGGTTAACTGCAATAGGGGAAATAAGGGTGGGATTCTCACGCCTTGTCCTTGCAATATACTTTCTGAGTCTAATATTTTCTTCTCTGTATCTTTCATTCTCTTCAACTGCTCTGTCTAACCTCGCATTGATTGCTTGGAGGTTCTCACCAATCTCATGAAATTCCTGTTTATTGGATCTACGACCAAGGGCAATTGAAGTGATTTGGAAATCCATAGGAGTAGCAGTGTCCGTTGTCACGCCTGCTCTAAGAACAACAATCTGTGCAATCCGCATTCCTGTCTCATCTCTAGCTATGTGCGATAAAATCTCCGCTCTCTTAGGCTCCTTCTCCTTAGCACTCCTAGCTAGGTAGTCATCAATATCATCAATACGCTGTACCTCTATCATCTGTTTACTTTTCTCCATGCTTCTCATCAGCCATTCAGGAATAGCGGCCATCTCCATACCATCATCGAGACATATTTCTCGATCAAGCCCTTTCAATGTCGAGATAACATCATCATTATCATCAGGATTATTCCTAGTCCAATCATATACCTCATTTCCCAAGCTAACTTCCAAAAGGATAGTAGGGGATCCTGGCTGGTCATCATTCTCCTCAGGAGGTGCAGATGTCGTTGTGGCATGAAATTCCTGAGTGTTCTTTGGTAGTATCACTGTGTTAGAACACTGCCGAGTCTCCTTGTTCTGTTCTGTTACTTCAATTACTTCGATTGATGAGACACTAGGAGGGGGTGAAAGAATGATAGGCAGAATGATAGTCTTGTGTTTCTTCTTCACCTCCTCAATCCTCTTCCCTCTGGCCTTGACTTCTCCAGGCGTGTTCTTCCTTCTCTTGGGAGCTTGACTCTCTTTGTCTGCATGAATCCTGACATCACTGGTAGTCCTCTGATCATCCTCAGAAGTAGACTCTTCCAGCTTCATCCTTTCATAAGTGAAGGGAACACCCATGTCAACTAATCTGTTCATCTGTATATCCACCCATGTGCGGGAGAAATTCAATACCTCTCTCATCAATACATTCAGGTCAGTCTCTTCTGGCTCTGACCAATTTGGCAATAGGATTGCCTTCTTCATTTCATTCTCATAATGTGGGTGTGTATGATCTCTATTATCTAATACCTGATCAAGAATGAGGAAAAGTTCACACTTCCTTATGAAATCCACTGACATTCTGAACCACATTCTTCTCTTCACTGCTTGCTGGTTCATCAGGTTAGCCCAATAATCTTCTATGTCAATCTTATGAGTGAACTTCTCTCCCCTGATCCTTCCGACCTTCTTGTCTGGATCAAATCTCTCTCTTTTCTTGTACGTAGTAAATCGGTAGAATGCAAGCTCATCACCTGCAGTGCTGGCGGTTATGGCAGATTGGCAAACCTTTGATGTCTTCCCAACTGAAATAGGGAATGTCATACCTGTCCTGTGCTTCTCTCTCTGGATAACATCGAACTCTAGAAGCTGTCTCATCACTTCCAACAATATCATTATGTCAGTTGGATACCTAGGAAGTCTGAAGGGTTCAGATTGAAACCCATGAATCCTGAGGTATGTGAAAGTGGAAAATTGTATATACCACGATCCATATTTCCCTATTAACTCTGTTGCCTCCTTGGACAATCTTCTGTGGATTCCGCCTTGTAGCATCCGTGTGATGTACATAGTGAATGCATCATTCACTCTCTTGTAGTCTTCAATTCTATACATGCTTAATTGGGGGTAGCATTCATAACTCTTGTACTGCCCTTGCTCATTCCCGACTTCACCTTTGCATATTAATCTTCTGTATGAAACAAACCGTGCAAGCAGGTATACCAGGTAAGAAGTCATGGCGAATGACTTGGACTGCTCTACATTCTGTAGTTAGAAATCCAGGTTGTCACTTATAATCTTGGACCAATTCACTAGTGTTCCTTTCAGACAATCTTGAATGAAGTAGCACATCCATCCATGAAATATTGCTCCCTACGGCATCCCCATCACTTTGTTGAGTAGGAATATCAAATCACTATATTCCTCCTTAAAATCTATGCACATGAGTGTCTTGGGAGCCTTGGAATGATGAGACCTAGGCTCAATCATCCACTCTTTGTTAATTAAAATCTTACATACACCCATCTTCTTCGTGTATTTGTTTGCATAATCCTCCTTGGTCACATCATTCATGTCCGTTCTGCGTGGAATTCCAAACACCTCTGCAATAGCTTCCTTAGCAAGGTATGCGATGACAACGGCCTTAGGACTCTTGATCATTCTTGTGAGCGGATTGTAACACCGTGCATTCTCTAGGATCAACTCACTGCACTGTATGGACTGTGGAAATCCAGCGGCATGGAAGATGCCACTCTTCATAATATTTGCATATGCTGGGGAAGGAACTTGATCTCTGACTCTGAACATTCGATGCTTCATCTGGTCGAAGTCTAGGAAATGCATGTTTGTATCCGTGATCTCCTTCCATCTGGATGAAATCTTAAGTTCTGGATAAAATCTAGTCTCCAGTTTGACATCGCACTTGTACTAAGCTCGAAGTTAGACTTAGGAAAATAAATAATACTTGTAATAAAATTCCCGACTTTCTAAAGATTTAGCTAGTTAGAGCATGGAGTCAGGAAAATAATCCATACACTTGGTAAATTTTAGCAATTACGTTCAAAGTGTGACAACACTAAGGCATGGAAACCTTTCATAAAATTCATTTATACCTCGTTATGCCTAGAAAATATGCAAGTTAAAATGCAAAGGAGTATACCGGATTGATGATGACTAAGGAAAGGTGTGAAAGGTTGTGTTTTCACACAATGAATGTCTGAAGACACCTTCCGCAGTCAACAATGGAGGTCAAAATTTCTGAAGACAACTTGGAAATCAAACTTTTAAAACATGTTGCAATCTTAAAAAATGTGCATAAAATCAATAAAAATCAGTTTTATTGATGAAAACAATCATTTTCTGGAATGTAAGTATGGTTGGTAAAAATTAGTTTTCTGAGGACAAGTCTGAAAATTGGATACTTTAGACTTACCACACCTTGCAAAGTGGTTTAAAATCTTTGAAAATGATGAAAAATGGCTAAGGAAACAGCTCCAAGCAAATCCGCCAAGAATGGTTAGGTGGTTGGAAATGAAAATTTCTGAGGACAACCGCCTAACAATGGAGTTTCAGACCTGCAACAGCGATAAAATGGTCTAAAAAATGCACAGAAAACTCCATAGAACACCTCCAAATGCTAAATGCCTAAGTTGGAATTGTCTGGGCAATAAAAACTTAAGTTTGAAAATTAATGGCAGCCATTACTGGAGGTCAAAATCTGAAGCAAACCTCAGATCTGAAGCGAATCAGCAGGTTGGAAATGATGGCAGCCAATAAGAATGCACGAAAATCACCAAAATGTGGCACCAAATCACTTCCCAAGTAAAATCGAAATTTTCCCAAGTCTAGCGCTAAATTGGAATTCTGAAAATGATGTTAATGGCAGCTTGGATCTGCAGCAATGAAGGTCTGAACAACAAGCAAAAATGGTGGAGGAAAAATCGCCTAAGTCTCCAAACATGAAATTGCCAATTTTCACCCAAAAATGCCAAATTTGGAAAAAATCGCCAAACTTAGCAAAATCGAAATTCTGAAACTGGTCTTTAATGGCAGCCAAGGGGAATAGATCAGCAAGCTAGAAAAAATGGAGGAAAATAAATCCTCAATCCCACACTTCACAAAAACGCCTTGTTAAAAATTCGCCCAACTTGGAGAAAAAATCGCTTTCATGGAGACCCCTAGCAAAAATAATAATAAAATATTGCTAAGGCACCTCCCTTATGCTTGCTTTCACCTCTCACTTTCACCACACAAGCAATGTGGGATAAAACACTTGCTTAAATACTTGCTTGGTGAAAACCTAACTTGCTTCTAGAAGGTTCAAACATTAAATGATTATTGCAAGTTATTTAATTTTGCTTTTAAATTTTAAATAATTATTAATAATTATTTAAAAGAAATCAAAATGGGGCTTATTTATTAAAATATTTCAATTTAAATCCAAAATAAAGCCTCCAGGGGAAAATCGCTATAGGTTGGGATTGAAAAATCCCTATAAAAATCATTTAAGTGTCAAAATTTGCCCCATAAGGGAAATTCAACCCATGCTTGGACAAAAATCCATGTATAACTTCATCAAAAATGCACACAAAAACCTCCCAGGGGAAAATCGATATGAGCTTGGACAAAAATCCAAACAAAAATGCACTCTACTTGCCAAAAATACCCCCCAGGGGAAATTCGATATTAGTTTGGACAAAAATCCACACTCAAAACTCACTTAACTTGGAAAAATCACTCTCTGGTGAAAATTCGACCTTAGTGTGGATGAAAATCCGACTCAAAACTTTCCAAAATATTCCCAGAGGAAAATCGATCCTCGTCTGGATGAAAATCCAGACAAAAACCTTACAAAATATCTCACGGGAAAATCGACCTCTGTTTGGATAAAAATCCAGACAAAAATCCGCACTTAGTTGTCGCAAAAAATCCTAGTGGAAAATTGACCCAGGCATGGAATTATCCTCAACGTTGTCTGCACTCCAGTCCGCACTCCTGGTGGAAAATCGATGGCAATCTAGGTAAATCCTGACACTTAGCCAAATTTTAGCACTTCCAAGGGAAAAACGACTTGGGTATGGATAAACAATGGGGGAAAATAGTAGCCAGTATGGATTTCAGGGGAAACCCATTTGTAGTATGGATTTTAATTTGGGGAATGGGTTGGGTAGTCTAGAATGTGAGGGGAAAAACGCCGCTAGCATGGATTTTGACCCTTTAACCCTTGGAATAAGGATTTCCCTTAGGATTTTATCATTTTAACCACTCAAAATCACTTAGAAACATTAAATTTAACTGGACTTGGACTAATTTTCCAAAAATATGAGCAAAACGCTAGGAAAATATTGGAATAAAGTGCGAAACCAACTTAAATAATACCTTAGGAGCGAGAAAACAACTCCAAAAGGTCTGTGAATACCTTGGCACTTTAAAATCACTGATGCGCGTGTTTAAAAACACGTTGACGTTCAAAAGGTCAAACACTTAGCAAAACTTAGGATCATTAAAATGTCAACGTTTGCAACTTGATCCTATAACTTCAAAAACCCTAGACGGCACTAGGCATGATCAAAACTCCGAGACTCGGGCATGGGAAATGCAAAATTGCCCACTCTGCAGCCAAAACCCTAACCTAACAATGCAAGAAGCTGGAAAAGAGGGGGTCCCCGTTAGCAATGGGGCGATGTGTGAAAAGGTCACAACAGGACTTTGTGATTGAAACAATGTAATCTACTCACCAATATCACAGTCTTGTGATTTGTTCATAAGCTTCATTTGGCATTAAAACGCCTTTCTAGGTCTGCAAATCTAATAAAAAGAAAAAAGAAATACTCGAGTTAAGATATCCACCTAAGAGTCACGTTCTCTTAAAAAAGAAGCAACACTCAAGTTATAATTCATACTCTTATTATTGATAGTACATGGTGCATTCAGAGAAATAGCACATCATCATCATCTGAATATTCAGATGAACGAGCAACAAGGCCTGCTCAAGAGACAGATGAATACTTCAACGAAATGATATACATATACATTTCAAACCCACTATCATTATGATTATCTGTATTGACTGCAAATCTATCATTGAAAAAGATCACTGTTATGAAGCTTGTTATTGTCTGAGGCAAACCCATATAAACCATATTTCTATCATCACCTTTGATGGGATTGTTCTTTGAGTTGATTTGACAGCTTGTACAGTCTTTTATGACTTGGATGCTCCTTTGTACTAATTATTTTGCTCGTCTTATAAGACAATCATAGCATCTGTCTGATGACTGTGTAGTTGACGACTGCACTTTTGAAGATTACTGTCTTCTACAAATGCTCCCAACGAATGCCTTTTGGGTCTGAATGTTGTTGTAGCTACTCTAATCTTTTCCCTTGTCATCATTATCCTGCAAATTGTGCTTTCACTGTCTTTTTGGACCGCAACACTAATTCTTCTTGAACCTGTGTTCTTTTGTGGCCTGTGAATAGTTCTGAAGGCTTCTAGGATTGTGACTTGATGCTTTGAGGTTGTTGTAAGCTCTTCTAGAAGTTTAGGCTTCATATTGCTTTTTCATTGCCCATAGTGATAATGATCCTTATTTTTGCATGCATTGTCCTAACAACACCTGAGTATTGAGGAATATTAATTATCTTTACAAGCCCTGTCCATATTGTCCTGCATTCTCTCTTAGCTGTGATTATACCTCCTTGGTTTGCCATAACTTAAGCCTGTGATTTGACACCAGGTGTATGTAGGGTATCATGAAGTAGCCATCATTGAGCATGACTGTGTTTTAGCTTTTATCACCCAAGGATTCCATGGGCTGCACTTCTAAACATGTGAACTCCACACAATTTACTCTTCAAATCTCTGCTTATTGCCTCTGTGATACCTCTATCTACGATTGCATTTTTAGGCTATATCCTTGAATTTGACTGTAACTACTTTGATGTGAACCATCTATTATAGGCATTTAAGGGCTGCTCTATACCATACGTGGACAATGTTTGGCCTGGTTTTGATTCTTTTTTACTATATCTATTGCTTGCTCTATGTCTTATGACAGGGACATAGTTTTGAAAGATATCTCTGCTATATCTTTATTGCTCATGGCCTTCTAATGACTGCCCCAAGACATGGATTCTCTTTCTGCCCATTGTCTAATATTTTTCTGATTTCTAACTCAATGTGGGCTCATTCATTGCCTTATGCTCTGAGTTGAGATTGCATCTTTAGGACTTTCAAAAGGAAAATAGACGCCCTTTGTTAGTTTTGCGCACTATTAATTCGTTTGTTATAGGTATTGAGAACTTTGTTCTACTCAAATTAGTTGTAGTCTGCAGGCCAAAAGTGTGATGCTCATATGTATATTTTTAAACTTTAGGACTTGAATTTTAACTTGCAAATGTGAAAATTTTCAACTTTTTTCTTGACAGAATTTTTTATGATTTCCACTGAGGATTGAAGCAAGAGAACCAACAAAAACAGAAAGTGCTAAAGTTCACAACAGAAGGCTGCAGAAGAAGGTATAGGATTGACTTGATAATTTTTGTTTCTTAATGTTGCTTGTACACTGTTTTTTCCAAGTTAAGATACCTTTATTTTATCAAAGTTATATATTGAATGAAATGTCTACAATTACCATCCTGACTATTTTTATTACTGTTACTTGAGAGTTGAATCTGCTCTTTTGTTTAAACACATATTGACTGTGTTAAGAGCTGCTCTTGGTTGCTATCTTATGTGTCAAGGTCTGCCAACTTATTCTTTTGACTGTCCTTTTCCTTTCATATATGGCTATGATCTCATGAGCTGAACCCTTGTATCTTGAATGCGTATATCCTTCTTTCATTATTTATGCTCTATGTCTTGGCTGCCTAATGACTTCTATTAAGACTGAATTCTAGCATTTGGTAGTCTCACTACTGGATCATGACAGTAACAAGGTGTTTGAGTACCCCGATCTTTCATTGTTGTGGCTCATATGACTATATTCTTCTATAGACCCTTGCAGCTATAAAGACTAAAGACTCTATCTTTTTTGGTGCTATTGAACCCTTATGATTGGTAATAATTCTAAGTTTTCCCTATGTAAGGGCTTATTTGTCTTTGTGCTATATGCCAAAACCATGAAAGTGAAACCTTTCAAACGGATTGTACAGTCATTATACCAGCTCACTATAGTTTCGATGCTGATCTTTGAGTCTATATCCACATTTTTATAGTAGTCCTTTCATCTCAAAACTCATGCAAAGACAGTAAACAATGTATTTTGATTGTGAGAATCACATATGAATATGGACAAAGGAATTGGTTTGAATATTCTTAGCCCAATGCTCGTAGTCTACATTTTATATTAGAAATGTTTGATTTATTTTGTATTAGAAATGTTTGATGTTAGTCTACATTTTTAATGTGTTTGGATTGTGACTTGCTTCTCTCTTGGCATGTATCTCTGTTTTTGTGTCAGATTACTACTCTTTTGCTGATTGATCTACATTTGAATGTCTTACCCTTGGGCATTGTCTTACTCTTTTACTGATAGGTTTAGGGCTGCTTACTTCATGTCTCTCTATGATTAAGGGACTCAAAGTTAACTTATGTTCAACCCATGTGATTATTACCTTCATTGAAATTGTTCTCTATTTTTTTGTTGCAGACCTCGGCTTTTATATCTTTTGTTACTGTATAGGATCTGTATACACTTGGCATGAAGATTTGTCAAAACCATACTTATTGATCATGGGAAACATATGCCCATTTGGTTGCCAAATCATCATTCTCTGCTCGTATCTCTGTCCTTTGATACTCGGATGTCATATATACTTGGGCACATGTTCATTCCTCATCTTCTTGAAAGCTCTGCATCATCCTTTAGCATCATCCTTTAGCAGTTACAACTGACTACCCTATGACTGTCCTTTAATGATGGTGAGTTTCCTTTATTATTTCTATCAGTTTCATTCACCTCTCTTGCTTTTTTGTTGTCAATAGGTTTAAGGCCACTACTGTAACTGTATCTCAGACTTGCCATTGTTGTCACTACTGTAACGGTATCTCAGACTTGCCATTGTTGTTTTCCTCAAGGGTCTCCTCTCTTTACTATTGGCAAACCCTCATTTTCATTTTGAAACCAGTTTCATTGTTCCTTTTGCTTTTGAATAATCACAAATCCTTTTGTTATGCTTTGAGTCTGTTATCTTTCTGTTGGTTGTCCTAACACTCCTTTGTCATTGCTCCTCTTTTCCTCCATGTGAGAAATATCTCCTCTTTGATCATTGGCTGCACAATGTCTCTTATTTTAGGCTTTGCACTATCATGTTATTGCTCTTCTCTGTGAATGATTTGATCCATGTAATCCATTCAGTGGCTTCTCTTGGATGTGAAGATTTGTTCTAAGGATCAAGGCACTATCTCTTTCATTGACCCCATGGCTTGTATTCACTTTCACTCTTTTCTCAACACAAAAATAATAGAGAATATGGGCCTTCTCTATCGTATGCCCAACTAGAAATGGCTACAACACAAAGAACTCTCTACTCAGCTCAACGAAATACAGAGACTGGTATTCTCCAAAGTCTTGAAAGACCCTCCATATCATATGCAATATCAATCAGTTTACATAATGAAGAACTAGCCGAGTCACTCTCTTCGCACGAGAAAAATATTCCATCTTCTATCTTCTTCGATAATTAAAATGGTTTATCACAATGTATAGAATGGAGACTCCCCCCACGTAAATATATTATTGACAGTGAATAAAACGGTTGCCCAAGAAAAAATTCTTAAAAACTTACTTTAATGAAATAGTAAAATTCTTAAAAACTTACTTTAATGAAATAGTAATATTATTGGCTTTCTATCGTATATGCCAAAATGAAAATAGCTGAAGAAGATTACTCTCCATAACACCAAAACATGATGATCACCTTTTCGCATCTAAAGATATTATAAACCTCTTTTCTATAATGCCAAAGAAACGATTCCTTCCCTATCTATCATACTTCTCCATTCAGAGAGATATTAAAGTCTGTTTACTCCAACCTGTAAGTGAAAGGATAAAACAATTTTTAAGTTCAGATATTATTTCTCGTATTTGTAAAAAGAGAAATGGTTTCAAAGGAAATATTCCTGAAGACAATGAAAATTTCTCTATTGAACCCGCTGCACTTTCTGCACTTTCTCACAAACTAAAACCAACTCCTCAAGGCAATACAACTATACGGCTATGTTATACATCACGACAATACATTTACGGTGGATTCTTATTCTTTCCAAATTGCCAGAGGTATGGTCAACATAAACCAAAGATATAGCAACACAAGACCATACGATGCCAGTAACTTTGGCACTGTACACACAAAAAGTAGATATGTATACAGGCACTTAATGAATGTTTAAATTAGAAACATAGTCCCACTAAATTCAAAATACAGATCCTACTCTTAATTAATTGATTGTATGTATGTATGGAATCAAAGTAGTAATATATATATCAATTATATATATAAAGTATGGACTCCAGCTCCATTTAACCAAAGCATAGTACTAGGTCTAGACATGTTAGATTGACAAGTTCAAATCAAAACTACAACATAAGTGATACAAACTACTTCAAAACAATAAACTCAACCACAGACTAGAATGGCGACATGAAAGCTACATGATGGTGTGTGATGGAACTTAGATGACATTACTTGTACATTCATGAAGTCTATAACCCTCTCTCCGATGATACTCTCCCTCAACATCAAACCTTCACATCCAAGAGGAGAAGCAAAAGATCAAGACACTATCTCTTTCATTGACCCCATGGCTTGTATTCCCCCTTCAACCTATGACTGTGTCCTAGACCCTTAGACATTGAAAAAATGACAGTCATTACTTTTGGGTGGCTTGTTCTCACTATCACATCTCTTTCTTGCAATTGCCATGAACTTTCTTTGACCTCTTGGACTGCTGAATTGTTCAAAGTGGCAGATTCATTATTAATTGTAAGTGTAGAGAAGTGTAGAGTCATTATGATTGTCATGAAGTTCACTGTTCTTTCCATTAGATGCTTCTCTAAGAGTGTTCTCATGTCTGTGATAAGGGCTTGAGTAGGGTTTGTTTTATCAAAACCCTCAACTGTCACATGTTTTACTGTCTTTGACTTGAATGCATTATTTCATGCCCAAAATTTGATGTATTCAAATAGATGAGTAGTGCTTTCCCCCACCATTAGGGTTATGATTGACTGTAAAAGATTTCCTTGAAGCTTGTGCAAATGTACTGTTATAGGTTTATTGAGTATCCATCTTTGTGTTTGGTGAACCTTTCAATGTGGCTGCTCATTGTCTTTTGTAATGATGCTTTGTATATTTTGTATATTGATTTATTTTATCTTTCACTGATTCTTGGCAGCTTGTAGTTTAGTTTATTCCTGATCAGCTGTCTGCTAGAATTTTTGTTGTCTGATGTTTAGAGATCCAAAACATTGGATAAACTAAATTCAAACTAGGTAGTTGATTCCAAAAAATGAAAGAGAGATAATTGACAAATAAATCATTATTACTTGCTTCTATCTGTGCAATCTTTTAATATGAAAATTCAATTGTATAATATTTGAATCAAGAATGAAAGAACTGATGTATCATCATTGCTCCCTGTAGGTGGTCATGACAAACTTTTTCATGGCCGACCAACTAACTAGCCAGGTTACTTTAGCCTCCCGAGTTTCATGCCAGCATTTTATTCTGGAAATAATCTCTCATTTCTTAAACCTCAGCTGGATATGTTATTCCAGGTGACACTTCTCAGGCATTTAGAATTCATTGCATGCTATTACATAGGAGGAAGTTTTTGGTCAGATGATTATAGTGCTTGCAGTCACAGTAAGGCGTACAGAGAAATGGCTTATGTTGTTTCATTTCTGCCATATTATTGGTGAGCATTACAGGTCTGCTTCTCCACTCTAATTATACAGCCTGAGAAATGTAAAACTTCAAATAATTTTTTATTTTTATTTTATTAAATGTGTGCCTCTGGTTTGGGTGTGTATATGGTGTGCGAGGAGATGGGTGGAAGGAGATGAAAATCATCGTGCAAATCTAGGAAAGTATGTGTCTACCATATTTGCAGCTGGCGCAAGGCTAACATATGCTATAGCTACTATGATTCTTTCAAACAACACAGGGAACAACAAGATCAACATGTAAATTTGGCTCGTATAAAGTTGGAAGTATAAAGTTGGAAATTGTTGAAAAGGAGTTTGGAAATTATGATTCTTTCAAACAACACAGGGAACAACAAGATCAACATGTAAATTTGGCTCGTATAAAGTTGGAAATTGTTGAAAAGGAGTTTGGAAATTGTCGAAAAGGAGGAGAAGCATGTATTACCAAGTGATTTCACATGCCAAAATAAATGGATTAGTGCTGGCACATCATATAGAAGACTTGCATCATAAACCTAATTTTTGTAGCATATAGAAGAAGACTGGGCCTGCAATTATAAACATAATTTTGTATCATCATACTTGTTTAATGAATACTTGTAAATTTATTCTCTCAAGCTCTTCCTTAAGAACATGAGCTATTGGTTGTCTTTGGACATGTAGTGTTGCGGTTAAAACACTTCGTTGGTGAAGCGGCCACCAAGTTTCAAACCCCTGCTGGGCCATTGTGCTCGCAGGCCTTGTGTCTTCGTTGGGTCGTTGTGCTCGCGGGGATGAGGTCCCCCGATTGTGGTCTCACTGGTTCATAGCTCCAGGTCAAAAGGGTTTCACGTGGACGGTCACGTTAAAAAGTTTACCAAGCATTATTCTAAAAAAACATGAGCTATTGGTCGTTTCTTAAATAATTATCAATTTTGTTTATCAAAGCAAGCCTATTTTCTTGGATGAAATTATAGTTTGTTATGGTATTTTGTTGAGTGTTTTGTAAGAAATTAAATATAATTACTTTGGAATATTGTATTGCTATTTGGAAACATTTTGGTTGAAAACTATACAAAAAAATATTTAAAATAAATTGTTTATTTTTTAATACATTTTGGTTGAAAATTGCACAACAAATATTAAAAATAAAATTGGTTAATTTTTTTAAAACATTTTTTTATATAGTCTCTTGAGAGACAATAGTTGAGATCTTAAGACATTGTCTCTTCAACTATTAAGACATATTGTCTCTCAAGAGACTATGATTTTAATCACAACTATCGTCTCTCTATAGACAATATGTCTTTAAATCCCAGCTATTGTCTCTTAAGAGACAAATGTGAAATTGTCTCTACAAAGACAAAAATATATCTGTTTTATATTGTCTTTAAAGAGACAATTTTTTAAGACAATAATTTGAGACACTCAGTTAAAGACGATATTTAAGACAATAAACAAACTTTTTTTTGTCTCAAGTTAAGACAATTTGCTCAAATATTGTCTCAAATATTGTCTTAAAACACCCCCTATGTAGTAGTGAACTGACCTTTGAAAAACTCAATATTATTTTAAAACCTGACCAAACTAAATTTTAATAGGCTGGTCCTATAAGAACATAAGAAAGTCTAAGTTTGAATTTTAACTGATCCATGAAAAGCAAGAACATAAGAAAGTCTAAGTTTGAATTTTAACTGATCCATGAAAAGCTTGACTGTCTGCTTGACCTCAGATCTTCCATATCTAATTTGAAACTATTATTTTTTATTATATGATAGATAAAATATTATTAAACACATGCTTTGAGCCACTAAAAAATTAGAATGAGTTACGGTAAAAGTTTCCCTTTATTTTCACTTTTCTCAAATGATTATGTCTAAACATACAAGCGAACTGCTATGCATAATGAATCACCTCTGATCTTAATAAAACATTCAGCTGTCAAACTAAAATAAATGTGAACTTCCAGGCGAAGTTGGAGAAATCAAAATGTTCTCTTTTTCAGCTTCCATTCCTGAAAGCAGCAGATCGTATGTTCAAACCACTTCTTTTACCGGTCAATTTTTTTCAACTTCATAATCTTTAAGCAGAGCGTTCTCTTCCTAACTACTAGGCCGGGAAATCTTCATGTTCGTGGGATTATGAAATGAGGGCATTCCCATAAATTTATTAATGGCTTTTAAACAAAAAACCAATCCTACTATGATTTCTGCTCTTGCTGAGTCTTATCATGATATTGGAGCTTTATCAGAAGGGATCTTATCAACCAAATGTTATGTGGATTTTGAAAAGGGTTGTATACAGCAAAGGTTCATTTCTGGGAATATTTTTAATTAAATTAAGTGGGAAGGGTTCCAATTCATTACAGATCTGAATTAAATTTCATAAAAATAACAAGTTTGGAAATCAAATCTTCAAAACATCATGGACTGATCAAAATAAAAAACTAGTAAGATCAACAAACGAAAAGACTGTTTTGAAAACATAACTGCAGATTTACCCAAAGTAACCAAAGGAAAGACTGAATAGAATTGAAACAATCTTGAGAACCTTAACATCAAACTACTGAACAACATTAGAAACCAACTTATGCATTTTTACATTTTTTCCTTCTATTAAGAACCTTTCAACCAGAACTCTGTCATACACGTAGACCCAGAAGACGAAGACGAAAAAACCACTTTAGAAACACCACCAATAACAGACTAGAAGCCGGTGAGACAATAGTCGGAACCACCACCTGAGCTTGGGGATAATTAAGAGGAGCAACAGAAGTAGCATCCAATCGTAAGGGAACAGTAGGAGAAATAGAGTAATGAACAGTAAGAGTAGAAACATGAGCCATCCATTTTGAAGCAGCAACAAGATCTGAAGAAGGACCTTCAAAAGAATATATCAAAGGCAGAACCCCTGCAAATCTTGGGGACAGTAATTTCTGGGTTATTATTTTGACGCAGAAGCTGGCAAAATAAGTTATCTTATCCCGATTCCCAATTTTAAACACCAAATTAATTAAGTAGTTTTCGTACTCAGAATTGTATCAGAGACGCGCAGTAGCACCAAATTGAATGTACTTTTCTCTTTTCTTCTCAAGCATGGGTTTAGAACTCAATCTGTACTGATGACTTGTTAATTCAAAGTAAAGCATTTTAGCGATTTACGAGTAGATGGACATTAAACTTTTTAACAGTAATTTGCTTTCAGACAGTGGATCGTAAATGAATTGCTGAGAGATAAACCCAAACTTTAACAAATAAAAAGAAAATGTGTACCTGAAGATCACGGGGAAGTATCTTCTTCTGTACCCAATCTTTGCCTTTAGCCGAAGAGTAGAGAAGAGAAAGGAATTGAAGAACAAGACACTTCAAATCTGGTGAAAATGCTGATATAAACTTGAGTGCTCTTGATAATTTTGAGGAAATGAAGGGGTTTCTTTCCGCACCAGATAAATCCCTTGAAATGGTGGACTCAGAGATAAACAACTTGACCGGACGTTTTAACTGGACAGTTAAAACCCATTCAAAGACCCCATCAATCATCGCCTTAATTGGGTTTACCACATGTACAGAGTTCTCAGAAAGATCGCGAAAAGGGTAATTTCCGCTCTCAACGCAATATATCAAATAATTTATGATTTTTCTTGTCATTGTCTTTGATAAAAATTCTCTCTTCTCCCTATAATTGTTACTGTCTGTTAATGTGATATTGTAGTATCCTTCGGCAACCAATTCAGTCACCACAACGAACTTGTTCAGATTCATTATTATTTCTTCATGGTCAGGCAAATCACCATCATTTGACAGAGGAGCAGTTGTGGCTTCCAAAGGAATCTCACAACCCCTCACAACCATAAACTTGTCTACTTTTTTATAGTAAGATTTTTTCATGGAATCATCACAGTACATGAATGAATCACTGCCTGTGCTCAAAAGCTCATGTATGAAGACCCTGTATCTGACATTAAACCTTCCCAAGAAAAGTTTTGTATATTTGAAAGAAACAGCCTTACAAACTTGCCAGACAAAATTGAAATAATATGAGAAAATGTCCATCACCACCAAAATTGCACTCACCAATGTGGACAGCTGATCGAATCCTTTAGCCTGCAATGCCAAGGGAAAAATTGACAAAATTCTCATAAAGTTATCATGCAAGAGCTCAGAGCTGGTGTTATCAACAACACAGTACTCTTCACAGGTCTTCATAGTTCCTCCCGTTAGAACATAATTCAACATGGCTTCTGGTTTGACAGCTTTAACAAGATGGTATTTTCCCATCAGAATAATGTCCTCAGTAACTAGCTGGTAATTCTTTGCAAAATGAAGGAACTTGAGAGGTTTGCCTGTTTCAAAAGAGGCGCAAAATCGGTAATTCTTCTTGTTCAGCTGAAACCTCATGTCATAATTATTCTCGATGGAGAATGAATGGGACTTTTTCTCTTCTTCATTGTCATAGTCCTGCCAATCGCCACCAGTCTCTCTGCTCTGGCTATCCAACAGGAGATACTTCCTCTGCCTAAACCAAGTACGGTCATAGCCATGCCACAGCATGCTCACGGTGATAAATGGTATGCGAAAGAACTTGGCATTCCTCAGAAAAGTCCACAGACTGTAGGCAGCTTGCAGCCAAAGAACCCAAGCTGGAACCGCAAATGACATTTTTCTGCAACACAAACTATCCCAGGAAAGAACCCTTGTGATTTCTTTCTTTCTTGTTAGCAAATGATCTTATTCTTACCATAAGAAAACGTAATTCTTGCGCCTTCGCTTTACTTTCGTTATGGTACATTTTGATACCCAGAGGTTGATTGATGGTCTCTTGTAATTCTTGAAGGTCGTGAAATATTCTTGTTTACACTTTTGATAGTTCTATTCTTTGTATTCTTGTTTTGACTTTTAAAAAAAAAGGAAGGTTCTATATTGGGGCAATGGCTACGCAGGGGACAAAATGGCCCCCATGCCATGCCTTCCTTTCTCCATGCCCCCATGCCATGCCTGACGCCATGGTCCACCCTCCAATCAACTTGTCCCGTCAGAAGCTCCACCCCCAAAATTCGTACTCTCCTGCCGCCTCCATATATTTTAATATGTTTTTAATTTATTATATGTATATTTAAAAGTTACAAGTAGTAATATAATAATAAATTAATAGTTGATTATATATTTAGATTTTTTAATAATAAGTTATATGTTTTTCTTTATTAATTTCTATTTATTTTAATAAAAATCTTATTATAATATATATAATACGTAATTGATGATTTTAAGATATATGTATTATATAGAAATTTTAATAATATTAATTTTAAAAATTTTAATAATATTATTTTTTAATTTTTTACATAAATATAAATAGGTAAATAATAGTTTATTTTTAATTGATTTATACATATTTAAGTTAAAAAACATTATCAAATTTACTCAAACTAAAAATAAAAGTAATTAACTAATTTTCTTAGTTAAAAATATTATAGTAAAGTAATTAAGTTACACATATTTAAGTTAAAAAATATCAAAAACATTTACTAAAAGTAAAAATAAAAGTAACTAAGTTAAAAATATTTAAGATAAAAATATTAACTTACACATATTTTTGATATTTTTTCATTTAAAAATAAAAGTAAAAATATGTGTAATTAAGTCTATGTAACTAATATACAAAATATACAAATTTAACATATATATTAAAAAAATATTAATATAACTTAAAAATAAAATTAAAATATGTGTAAGTAATGTAAAATTTTAACATCCATAATATATAACTAATTAACCGATTTTAACATATGTAAGTTAAAATTAATGATTAGTTACACATATTTAAGTTTTTAATATATGTGTTAAATTTTTATATTAGTTACACATATTTTTACTTAATTACAACTTTTTTACTTTTATTTTTAAATTAAATTTATTATTAAAAAAAGAAATATATAATTAAAAAATTAAACTGTTATTTATCTAATGTATTTTAAAAAGTTAAAAAATAATATTATTAAAATTTACATATATGTTAAAATCACATAATTATATATTATAATACAATTATATTAAAATAAATAAAAATAAAAAAATTAAATATATAACTTATTATTAAAATAAAACATTAAAAAGAAAAAATAAATAAAACATAAAAACATAAAACTATAAAAATAAAATTTTAAAAGAAGTTAAAGGAGTAAAACTTAAAACAATATAAATTAAAACATTAAAGATTAATAATAAAAATTAAAAAATGTAAACATATTGTAGTCACACAAATCTGTCCATTTTTAATTAAATGAATATTTCGTATTTATTTGATTAAAAATCCACTAGCCATCAGTTAATTAAATTAATATTTAATTAATTCATCCCCAAACATTCTTCTATTAATTAAATAAATTATTCAATTTATTTTAATTAATTCATTAAATCCAATTCAAATCAATTAAATAAATAAAATCAATTTATTTAATTAAATCCTCCTTTTCCTCTTTTAAATAAATTAACATTTATTTAAATCATTTTAAAACCCCCCCACTTGCATTTTCCTACAAATGCAACTTGCACACATTTTGAAATAAATGAATTTTTATTTCAATAAAATCCTATTTTCCCTCACCCACCAAATCCACTTGCAAAGTCTAATCCCCTTCTAGATTCTTCTAACCCCTTCCTAATTAACTTAATCCATCCCCTAATTATTGTCACATTCCTAAGCAAAATGGAGTCACTTCTCAAATGGCCCAAAGTCTTGGATAACCATTGAAGGTTTTCAACCTTCAACCACCAAAAACCCCAAAGTCTTTGAAAACCATTAAAGGCTTCCAACTTTCAACCACTTAATCCACAAAGTCTCCAATAACCATTAATGGTTAACCCAAACCCTTCCCCATGGTTAAAACATTTGTTTTGACTCAACCTCTACCCAACCCAAGGGTCTCATCAGGTCATTAATGCTTTGACCATGATTATCTCTTAATCATTTGCACAAAGGTTTATCCTTGGATTAATTCCTAATCCAGTGGGTAATCCTAACTTAGACTTGACCCTTAGCCTTTAGATAACCATGAGGTCTTCTCAGGCCTTTAATGCCTCCAACCTCTTCTCTCAACCCAATCCTGTGTTGACACTTGTCACCATTTCATTGGTGCAAATTGTGCACATGGATCCCCAACTTTCAAGCTTGACCCTTGATTAAATCTTTCAATCCTGGCCATCCACTGCTCCATTTTTCCTATAAATAGAGCCCATTCCTTCATAATCCAGATCCTGAAAACTTGTAAGCATTTAGACTATAGCCATTTTAGAGAGCATTTAGCATAGCATAACTAAATCTTGTCTTTTTGGTAAAATCAATCATTTTAGCATTAAAAATAGCTTTTCATTTCATGTTTGGAGCTATTCTACAAATCTCAATCCTCCATAAGCATCCATAGTGCAAAAAGCTGCTGAGAGCTACACTATTTTGGAACTTGGAGAGGAGAGGAACAAGGGAGAAGGAGCTAATCTCATGCTAAGAGACAGTTGGAGATGTCTCATTGTCTTACTTCTTTAGTTAGATTCATTAGCATGTGTTTTTAGTATCTCTCTTGGAATGCCTTCATAGATTTAGTCTTTTGATTGATTAACTCTAACATCTTGTGTGTTTTGTGTTCTTTGATCTTAGACTAACATTGTGCCATTTAGGAGGGCATCATTTGGTGAACCCGACGTGAATCGAACACGCAACCTTCTGATCATTTTGTTTGAAATTAACATTTTGCTTGTTGAAATTGCCACACAGGTCGCGCTTCGGCGCTATTGAACGCGTTTTAGCGCTATTGCAAAATTTCTTTTAGCGCTATTGACCCTAAAATAGCGCTATTGAAAATGTTTCAGCGCTATTGACAACATTTTAGCGCTATTGTCACAGTTTCAGCGCTATTGACACACTTCCAGCGCTTTTGTCTTCTCGGGATTTTCTTTTCTTTCAGCGCTACTGTTTAAATTAGCGCTTCTGCTCACGCAGACTAGCGCTGTTGTATTAATCAGCGCTTCTGTAAAAACACAGAATAGCGCTATTGCGACAGAGTGTCGCCCAAATTGACTTGTAACCAAAAAATCAAAATTTAGGCTTGTGGAAGCCCCCCCCCCTTTTGAGCATTGATTTTATTAACTTGTTTCTTTTCTTTGTGCAGGTTAACAACCCAACAAAAATCACAAAAATTTTCATTTAAGTGCTTAAAAAGAACTTAAAAACACAAAAATAGTTTTTCATTGTTTTCTAGTTAGGCCTCATTTTCTTTGGTGCTTAAAATTAACAAACACAAAATTTGATTTCATTGCATCAATTGGGACTTAAAAAGCACAATCCACACTTCAAATTTTGGTGCAGTAAAAAGAACAATCCACATGTCTTGATTTATTTTTGACAAACAAATTTTCCTTCAAAGCAAAACGTGTTTTTCATTAAGTTGACCAGGATTTTCAAAATTCTAGATTACAAAACACATTGCCTTCGAAGTTAAAAAGAACACCATGGCTGTTGGAGCAACATCTCCAAATAGTTAGATCATCTTTGCAAATGCTGGATTAAAAAGAACAAGTGAATTTGGTGTTTGGCACGCTTGTGCACAAAAGTCAGTCGAGTGGACCTACTTCTAACACACACTATCCTCTCCCTTGGCTCTCGTGGTCCTAGGTGCAAGAGAAAAGTGTTAGTAACACTCAAATTTTATCTTTTTAAGAGAGGCCTGCCAAGGGATCGATACTCTTGGGAACAACCTCGAGCGGTAAATCCTTCAAGCCGCTATAGAAATCAGGTGAGAGCGAAAGCTGTAGCGTTGGGTATAGCTGTTCCTACAGTGTAACTGGCCGAAAGGACAAATGGGCCCCACCACCAGTTACAAGGCTCTTAAGTGAGTCACTGCAGAATGAACTTATGTTCAAAGCCATCGAACATGACTAAACACCTTTAAGTAGTAGCCCACCTGTTCTATTGATTGAGGATATTTGAGGTATAATTTAGTGCAAGAGCATAGAAGGTTTTGCTCCCAAGATACTCACCATACATATTTCCTTGAGTAGAAACATAGCTTTTTGAAAAGTCACTTGTGGCTTGATAAAAGTGGTGACTCCCCCATCATAGGGATCATCTATTTGTTATGCTCGTGCAAGACTTAATATATCACATCCTTACCTGCCACGGCGGGATTCATAAGGTATGTAGTACCAAAGTCGAAGAAATATCAAGATGTGGGCTAAATTTATCACAACTGGCCATTTGACCATAGGGATAAAAAGTGTTTGAAGTGTGTTCGTTTTACAGACCTAGTGCGAATTGAGCCGACTTCAGGCTTTGGAAATACACCTTAAAATACATCTAAAGGAAGGGTCAAAAACAAGTCCAAGAATTGGGTTGATCTAGACCCATACTCATTTGTGCCTTTGAGGCAACATTCTTGTGTTTGTGTGCTTGCTTTGTTTTCTTGTCAAAGAAAAATCAAAAAATCAATCACAAAAACATAGTATTCATCCAACATTTCTCAAAAACAAACAAAAATACCAAAAACAAAGTGCAAACAACAAAGAGTCAAATTTTATGACCATTCTTCACATCTTGCGAAAGAAGAAGTGTCATCAGAATATCACCTTGAAAAGGAGACCACTAAGCTCAAAGGCTTTAATCAAAAGGAGGAAATTCTTCTATCTAAATAGACAAATCTTTGTCTCACATAGAATCTTTCTACATCGCATGCGTCTATACCTTCAAGGAAAAACAAACGAATTTGATTCTGAATCATTGAACCGCAGAGCTTTTATGCAATATAGAGCTCTAAGTTATCACAAAAATCAAGGAGGAAAGATTAATCCCAATTTCTTCCCAAACATCTATATCACCTACAACACAGCTCGAGAAATACCTCCAACACCTGAAAGGGAAGAGATAGAGTTTGTCCCATTTGTAACACAAAGTTTTTATTGAAGTTGAAAACATTTTCATCCATCATCTTTCTCATCCATCATCATTTCATCATCAATCCATCCCAAAACTCTCAAAACATTAAGAGGTTCTTGTCCCAAGATTTCTTTTTAGATATTGCTTGAAATCAAACACATCACATCACTTTTTAGATTGTTTCTACATCTAGGATAAGCTCATCCTAAGAGACACATCTACGCAGGTTAAAACTAGTTCATGAGTGAATCCTCTCATTGCTAGGTAGTTAAACCTGTAACACATCTCAGATTTCTCTGCACCTTATCACATCCAAACTTATCAAACAAACAAGCAATTCAAAGAAAGGAATTTCGGTTACATCTACCTTTAGAGTGCTAGAGATCTACAATCCACTAATCATCCATCTTTCATCGAACAACTCATCATCATCTTCAATCAACTTCAACACAAACTTGCAAACAAAATGGCTCAAACCCGATCGCGATCAAGGCAACGACAAATAGAAATTGAGGAAGAAGAGGACAACCTCAATGAATTTCAAGAAGCACTTGGAGAAAATGTAAATGATGAAAACCCAAGTAGTCCCACTCCTTCAACAATCGAAAGGGTTCAGCATAACCCTCACTTTAACAGATTGTTTGATGAAATACTTAGGAGCAATGCGGATGCTCACTTCTTAAAACTCGCTCAAGAAGGAGCCAAACTCCCCTCTGACTTTGATCTTGCCCCATTAAGACAAGCATCAGAAAGACAAAGTCGCCATGAGGAGGAAAGGCGTAGAGATCCCATCAGATATAACATCCCTCGAGGTAACCCACCACCTCCTCCTCCAAATGAAATGGAGATGTTGCGGCAACAAGTCGCGAATCTCGCCCAACAACTTCATAGTGGTGTTAAGACCAATCAATTTTCACTTAACGACATCTATCCCTATCCGTTTGATAGGAATCTTTATATGCCACCCTTTCCACGCGGGTTTGAAACACCCAAATTTGAAAAATATAGAGGAAAGGGGGATCCCCGTGATCATGTCCGAGAATTTCATTCTGCTTGTCTTGAAGTAGCTTATGAGGACACATACCTAATGCGCCTTTTTCCCCAAAGCTTGGGAGGAACAACCACATCATGGTTTTCCCGACTTCCAGGTGGCATTAGAGCATTTGAGGAACTCATCCAGAAGTTCCTATCTCATTACTCTTATAATATTGAACGCGACATCACCATGGCTGATCTATGCAACACCAAACAAAAACCAGGTGAACTATTCTCAGTATTCCTGCAACGATGGCGCCAAATGTCTAGCAGACGTTCTCTTCAGTTGCCTGAACGAGAACTAGTGGAAATTTTCATTTCCAACTTAAACAAAGAAATGGAATTTCACCTGGATGTCAAAGACACAGATTCTTTTAACGATATGATCACCAAAGGTATAAAATGTGAAAGGGCACTCATCAAAAAAGGACTCATCAAAATCTTTAATGAACCCAAAGATGGTCCTCGCCCGCGCTTCAATAGCGATAAACCGAACTTCTGGAATAAGAATAAGAATATCGTGAACGATGGAGTTGTGGATGCTCGGACTGTCCAAAATGCACAACCTGTGGTTCGATTTGCAGGACAAAATCCTCCACCTCAAAATAACACAAATGTTCCTCTTTATCAAGGTCGCATCACATCTCATGATGAACCAAGACCTCGTCCACAAAAACAAAAACGCACATACACTCCCTTAGGGGAACCCATTGAAACAGTGATGTGACAACTCATTTCTCAGAATTTAATCACTTTACCTAAGTTATCAAATTATGAGCCTCAAGTCAAACCAGCATGGTGGAGAGATACTGAACACTGTGAGTTCCATCAAGGAAGAGGACATAAGACAAGTAATTGTCACCGATTGAAAGATCTCATTCAAGATCTTATTGATCGAGGAGAAATTGAGATTGAAGGACATGATCCAAAAACAACCAATAATGATCATCAGATGTTCAAGAATCCACTTCCATCGCAAGATCAAAGGGGTCCTTCCACTTCCCGACGAGGTCCTGATACCACTGATTATACGCAAGCTGCGTATAATTACACTGTCAATCACCTGTATGATGCCAGTGAACAAATTGCAACTATCACCTTCAAAAATCCCACCTCAAATTGCAATGTTGTTACGCGTCGCGGCAAAGTTACCATCAAGGCAGCTCCACAAGGCACCACCTCCATCCCAAAGCAGTACAATCTTGTGGAACAATTAGACAAAACGCCTGCGCTTATATCCATTTTAGAGCTATTACGCCTGTCACCATCTCATAAAACTATCTTGGATCAAGCACTCCAAGAGGCATCAGTCCCTGCAAACCTTAATACGGACCAGTTTCAAGCCATGGTTGGAAATCTAAAGTCATCACCTTGTCTCACTTTTTTCGAAAGTGACAATTCTTCGTTCCAGCAACCTCATAACGCCTCACTCCACATTGAAGGCTTTGTCAACCAACACAGGATCAAGCGAGTCTTGATCGATAATGGAGCAGGCCTAAACATTTGCACACTTCAGTTGGTCACAGCATTGGGATATGCAATAGAATCAGTGGATCCTCGCAAGAAGATCACCATCAAGGCCTATGATGATGCAGAGCGTTCATCCAAAGGAGCTGTGGTACTACCAATCCGAGTGGGCCCTGTGGTAAAGCACATCATCTGTCAGGTTCTGGACCTTCCTCTGCCATACAATCTATTATTAGGGAGACCTTGGATACATGCTATGCAAGCCGTTCCATCTACCTACCATCAATGTATCAAGTTCCCACATAACGGTGTAGAGATCACAATCCTGGGCGATGCAAATCCCTTTGCATTTTGCCATAATATCAGCCATCAACCAGAGATTACCGTTCCTAATAATAGAGAAACCATTTCCTCCACATCATATATAAATCCCGCCTCTCTTGCCAGTTCAAACACCACTATACCGAAGCAAGAAAAGCTTAAGATGAAGGTCGCAGAGGAAGGTCCTGGAGAATACAACTTGAGTCAGCTCTTTTGTGTGGGACAAATGCCCACTTCTCCTAGAACACATGGTAAACCACAGCAGTTACTCCAGCAACCACTAATCACGCCTGCATGTGCTTTGACGCCTTTCATCCTTGGGAAGAGTCAAGAGGAAGAAACACAAGATGAGGACCTAGCGGAATGGATCTATAAGGATCCCATCACCACTGATAAACCGCAAGTTACACTTCCTACGGAACAGTATGGTAAAGGCCTCCTCATTATGCAAAGAATGAGGTATGATGGTCAGAGTGCTTTGGGATCCTGCAAACAAGGACGACATGAACCTCTGCTACCAGAGTTCAAACCCAAAGGTAATACAGGCCTAGGCTTTGAAAAAGAAGTCCTTCCTAAACTCAGATTCAAAGGAAAACCCAGCAAACCATTTTGCCCACCTACTGCAAAGAGGACACCTTTCATAATCAAAGCACCATCAAGCACTATCCCCACTGCCCCATCGAGGCTCACAACCCCACCGCAACCATCACCAGTGCCAAACATCCCACCAATCAAATCAGTAATCCCATCCGCGGCAGTCATCACATCAATAAAACCATTCATAGCAGCAACTATATTGGAACCCGCAACAGCATCTATGGCACCAGCCATTCCAACAGAAGCCACTGAGGCAACACGGCCGATACTTCCTGTACCAGATCTTTTAAACCCCATCACGGTTCCTGCAGCACCGATCACTACAAAGATACATAAACCAATCACACCTGTCGTGTTTAACTCCAAAGACATCCCAGTATGGTATAGCAATCGGATGCTGGAAAGTGATTCAGAGACCGACTCACATGAGTGGGAATTTGATTCTGTACAGCTTAATACTTCAGATGAGGAAGACACATCACCACCTCCACCACGCAAAGACATCCCTGTTTACGGAGAAGCACAGATAAAGACCACTTGGGTACCTGAGCTGGAAACATCTTCCACAGACCCTACGTCTCATCCTACGCCTGATTCTGACAGGGAGAGTACCATCAACGACCTTCACCACACTGTCTTAACCCTCACTGATACCTCTAACGAACTTAATCTAATCGATGAAGTAATGCCCATTATCCACCATGAACTCATCGAATGGAACCAACCAAATCCCCCATGTCTTGACCTCTTCCAAAACGATGAGGCTATCATTGACTTTTTGGAATTAAGGGATAATCTACCAAGCGGGGATCACAAAGCTGGATTCGCCATTCAACTTAATAGCACAACATACTTCGGGGCGGATGCCAAACCCTTCAGCTGCAAAAATATAACATTAAAACATGGATCTTCCAGTGAAAACCACACTGTGGCACTGTTTGATCCGACAACAGTAAAAAGAAAGAGCGTATCCAATGGTGAAAACCTCTCTGAGGCACTTGAGGATGAAGGGTTTGACATTCTCCCTGCAAGCACACAACAGGAACGATCAACGATCCTCATTGAGGAGACTAAAGAATACAATGTGGGGACTCCTGAAAACCCTCATATCATACATCTGGCATCTCTTCTCACTCCAGAGGAACAACCTCAATTCATAGAGTTCTTCCAGCAGTGTCAGATCAACTTTGCATGGTCATATGCAGACATGCCTGGGCTTGATCCGGATTTAGTTATGCATCATCTCACAGTAGCAAAAGGAGCCAAACCTATCAAACAAAAGCTTCGTAAAATGCATCCTCAGATTGCCGTGCTAGTCAAAACAGAACTCAAGAAACTCCTGGATGTTGGTTTCATTAGACCAATTGATTATGCAGAATGGATCTCCAACATTGTGCCAGTCGGCAAACCAAAAGGGGGCATCCGCATTTGTACAGACTTTAGAGATCTGAATAAAGCATGTCCTAAGGATGACTTCCCCTTACCAAATATCGACATCATAGTGGATTTGACAGCAGGACATGCCATGCTTTCACTCATGGATGGCTTTTCCGGCTACAATCAGATAAAGATCGCACCTGAAGATCAACATAAGACAACCTTCACATGTCCATGGGGCACATACTGCTGGAATGTAATGCCTTTTGGTTTAAAGAATGCAGGAGCAACCTATCAAAGAGCAATGACCACCATCTTCCATGACATGATGCATACTATGATGGAAGATTATGTGGATGACTTACTAGCAAAATCACTTACTAGAGAAGGACATCTCCACATCTTAGATCAAATCTTTGATAGACTGGAACAATACCATGTTCGACTCAACCCAAAGAAATGTGTCTTTGGAGTAACCTTCGGGAAGCTTCTAGGATACATTGTCTCAAGCAAAGGCATTGAGGTCGATCCAGCAAAGGTTAAAGCAATCATGGACATGCCACCTCCAAAGAATATCAGTCAGCTAAGGACATTACAAGGGCGGCTTCAATCCATCCGAAGATTCATTGCACAATTGGCTGATAAGTGTCACCCATTCACACACCTGCTACACAAGAATATCCGCTTTCAGTGGGATGCCAGATGCCAACAAGCATTTCAGACGCTTAAAGACTATCTCATGAATCCACCCTTGTTGATGCCACCAGATCCAAGTAGACCATTGTTACTATATATCTCAGCAACAAGTACAACACTGGGTGTGCTACTGGCACAACATAATGCAGAAGGAAAAGAGTGTGCTATTTACTATATCTCTTGCACACTGGTTGGCTATGAACTCAGTTACACACCTATCGAGCGAGCTTGCCTAGCAGTAATCTTAGCAGCCACTAAACTGAGGCACTATCTGTTGACACACAAGGTACAACTCATTGCAAAGATTGATCCACTCAAGTATTTACTCAGCAAAGCAGCATTGACAGGTCGTTTGGCCAAATGGGTAATGATTCTAAGTGAATTTGACATCGAGTATGTGGACCGTAAAGCTATCAAAGGTCAGGTTATTGCAGACCAGTTGGCCGATGCACCACTCATAGGCGATCATCCTCTCATTTCCAATTTTCTAGACGAAGAGATATTCATGCTCACAGAAGTACAACCATGGAAATTATACTTTGATGGTTCATACACTAGGCACGGCTCGGGGGCAGGCATTTTGTTTATCACACCTCAAGGTGATAGCATCCCGAAGTCTTACAGGCTCACATTTCCATGCACAAACAACATAGCAGAGTATGAGGCCTTGATCACAGGACTGAGGCTCGCCATACAATGGAAATTACAAGAACTACAAGTATATGGCGACTCCCAACTGGTCATTCGACAAGCAACAGATGAGTATCAGACCAAAGATGATAAACTCATGCCATACAAGCAAATGGTGGACACTCTAAAGACATCATTTACTACTATCACTTTTGAGCAGATACCGAGAGATCAGAATCGAGCTGCTGACGCTATGGCTACTATCGCATCTCTACTAGATCTTCCATAGAATTCAACACGCTACGAGTTCTTGGTAGAACAGCTTTGGATCCCCGCTTATGATATCCCTGAATCTGAAATGATATGTGGCCTTGTTGGTTCCGAATCCCCATGGTACGGTGAGTTCTACACCTATCTCCGCGATCATACCCTTCCTCCCAACCAATCAAATAACCAACGAAAAACCTTCATTCACCAAACTGCTCGATATACCATTATTGCCGAAACCCTATACCGACGTAGTCTTGATGGTACTCTCCTTCGATGTCTGGAACAAGATGAGATAACAAAGGCTTTGGAAGAGGTACATGAAGGAATCTGCGGGACTCACTCAAGTGGTCCATCACTAGCCAAGAAGATCATGCGAGCTGGATACTATTGGCCATCTATGGAAAAGGATTCCTACTACTTTGTCAGGAAATGCAAGAAATGTCAAATTCATGGTGACCTAATACATGCACCAGCCCAGGAACTGCAACCAATCACAACACCATGGCCTTTTTGTCAATGGGGCCTCGACCTTGTGGGTAAGATTTACCCATCTTCATCCAATGGCCATAAATTCATTATTACCGCTACCGAATATTTCACAAAGTGGATCGAAGCTGTTCCACTTACCCAAGTCACCGGCAAGCAGATCGCCTCATTCATCCTCAATTACATCATCTGCCGGTATGGTGTACCCATGTCCATCGTCACAGATAACGGTCTTCCTTTTAAAAATCAGGATGTCCGTGAACTATGTGAGAAATTTCATATCCAACACCGCTTTTCCACTCCCTATTACCCACAAGGCAATGGTCAGGCCGAAGCATCCAATAAAAACATACTGAGGATCCTAAAGAAGACAGTCAATGATGCCGGCCGTGATTGGCATGTTCAATTGAATCCAATGCTATGGGCATTTCGAACTAGCATTCAGACCCCTACAGGTGCAACTCCTTATTCATTGGTCTATGGTGCAGAAGCTATCTTACCTATTGAGGTTGAGATACCATCATTACGAGTTTCCTTGCATAATCTCATCGATGATGAAGCATACAGAGTCTCACGTCTTCAGGACTTAGAGTTACTTGATGAGAAGCGACAAGCTGCATACAATCACCTCAAAGCTTATCAGCAGCGCATGAGTAGAAGCTACAATCACCGAGTTAGATCTCGTACATTTGAGGTAGGTGATCTTGTTCTTCGAGAGAATCCTCGCAACCAACCAAATAGAGAACATCAAGGCAAGTTTGAATCAAATTGGCTCGGCCCATATGTTGTCACTGCTGTATTTGGGTCCCGGGCATATCAGTTGGCTACATCAGATGGAGAACCACTCGCAGATCCAATCAATAGCATGCACCTCAAACGGTTTTATACCTAAGGTGTATAGAGCATCAAGCTCCCTTGCATATCAGAAAATACCAAAAACATTTAGAAAAATGTCCTGAAGAAAATACAAAAACATCAAAAAAAAAAAAAAAAAAAAAAAAGCAAAGAAAAATCAAGCATCCAAACGGTGAACAACCACTCCGGTGGCACCTTGGGTAAGTGCAATGGTGAAAACCTGGCAAACAGGCGCCACTCGTAAAGGCTATGGCTCCATTGTCTTTCAAACTTGTTACGATCACATCTACTTCATACATACATCCATCCATCCGAAAAACCATGGTTTGTTATTTCTCTGCAATTATGATAAATACTTCATGCATCTTGCATCCCGCTTCTTCATAAGTCATGTCTAAAACTGGGGGCAATGCCTTTAAACTATTGATGGAAGTGGATTCTACATTGTCTTATGATTCATTCAGTTCTTCATTCAAGCAATCATCAAAATACCAAAAACATTGGAAAATATCTCAACAAAATCCAAAAACATTCAAAAATGTCTCAACAAAAAATCCAAAAACAAAAATACCAAAAACAAAAATGTCTCACAAAATACCAAAAACATTCAAAAACAATACAAAATCCAAAAACATTAGAAAACATCAAGAATCACACAAAAACATGGCAACACCTTGTACATACTCATCCATGCAGATACCAAAACAAACATTGCGACAAACTACTCACACAATGACCATTTACCAATCAACCACACAATCCACATCAACAATCCAAAACTGTCTTTAAAACAAGGATGCATCCTTCCTTACCAAAACAAAGACAAAAGTGACATTTTTTTTGACAAGAAAATTATGTTAAGCTATCAAATACTTGGCTGGTTTGTGAGTAATTCATTTGTTTATCTGTATCGGGATCTTTCAGCATTATTTTGTATCGTTTGTGCATTATTTCCGATGAAGTTTTGGGGCATGTACTAATGGTGTCTACATGGGAAGTTCACTAAGCTATGTGATCATAGACAAAAATGCAGTCATAGATCACTACGGCTTGCTGACTACAGCGTATATCTCGACCATATGGGCATGAACCATTACCAAGGATCCTTATTCTTTATTCTTTATGTATATACTGTTTGTTTGCAGGTACAATGCTCATTCTTTGGTTCCTCTTCCTCCAAATTGGATAAAGGTTTTATTTCTTAGTACGGTATGTACTTGTCTCAGGATTTGATCAGCCTAAGATCAAGGAGGACGATCCAAGTCATGCACGAAAGGAGATAATCCTTGTCTGTTCTGCAAGCAATACTCTAGTCGACTTGACCCTTATATCAAGTCGTTTGTATTAACTTGCTATATTAAAATCCATGAAAGAAATACTCAGGTCATCTTGAATTATTGTGTCAAGATGCTTGTATTCTCTTCCAACATTTTAAAGCTCAATGATGAAAATAGAGCACTATGGATCGTCATTTCACCTCATCTGTTTATACATTTGCATTCCGTTGCATATCACCCATTCGTTCACTTATTCATATAGAGGTTTTATATGCAAAAATGAGAAAATTAAGCTAATCTTGGATACAAATCACGACCGAGTACTCTGATACATCATCAATGCATCATGCAAAGTCTTACAAGATCTTGCATTCTTCATGATCATATCATCATTACATTTAGGTGCATCTTGCATTACGTCCATTCATGTCATGTTAAAAACTTAAACATTGCATATAATTCATTATGGACATTAGTTTTCATTAAAATCATTTGCATCATTGCATCAATCATAAATAATTAGATCCATTCATGGGATTCAATTGTCTTTGATTGTATTAAATCATTTAATAAACATTCATTTCATATTAATTATCCATTATTTTTTTATTGTCTTCATTTATCATCTGCATACATTTCTTTATAGTTAAAAGGTGCATTCATTCATTACTAAGTATTTTATTATGCTCATCGTAAGCTTCATTCACCTTGCATTCATTATCATTACATTAAGGCGCAAATATTATACTCATTAGTTATAGTATCATCCTGTTATCATTTGTACTTACAAACATATTTTAAACGCATTTTAGATTCATAAGACCATTTGTTTACAAAACATTGGTTCATACCATTTCATATATCCATTTTACGTATGCATTCATTTAGGCATCATCATATAAACACTTGTATTTTACATTTGTTTATCCATCTGCATTCATTTAGGCATCATCATATAAACATTTATACTTTACATTTTTTTTATCCATATTACATTCATCTAAATACATCTAGATGCATATTCATACATAACATCATTCATTCAAACATCGTCACATAAATCATCTCATCATTACATTGCAATAGGAAACACCATCAAAATCCTGTTCATGCATCAAGCATAAGCATATATCCTCATCATGGCATTCCATACATAAAGCATTACATCACAAATCAAATACATCATATATATATATAAACCTGCATTCATATGTCAGTATCTCACATCATAACTCATCACAAAAACATGCATAAAAGAAACATCTCATCAAATGCATGCATATACACACATACATCTAAGCAATAAATCATCATCATGCATAAACATCCATCCATAATCACATGCATCTCATCACAATATGGGATCTCCTCATATATATCAACTCATATATCAGAGTACAATGAAGTCTACAAAAATCGGCTACCAAGAGCCATCCAAGATACAGTCCCAAAAATAGACAATGATACAATACATGTATGCAAAAATGCTCTCTCAAATGCCACTCTGGCTAGATGCTGTACCACCACCACCCCTACCTACTCCACCACTGGTACCTGCCCCACCTGATCCATCTCTCCGTGGAGGCCTCATCGAACCCCTACTCCCTCCTGCATCCCCTGATCTCTCCTGCCGCAAAGGACCCATCACACCCCCACTGCTCTGCATCCTCTGTGATCGCTCGGATCTGGCCTGCCGCATCTGTGAATAGCTGAGAGCTCACTGACTAATCGATACCACCTGCTCATATAACCCTCGCTAGTACTCTATCTCCGCCTGTGCTCGCCGTATCTCCCTCATAATCTCCCCTGAAGGCCCCTGTGCACCAGTCCACACTCTCTCCTGCAGGTCCGCCAATCTCTCCCCCACCGTATCTCTCTCCCGCAACACCACTGTCAGCTCTGACTCACGTGCAAATAGCTGCACATCTCTAGCTGCTACCTCTGCCTCTAATCTCTCTACCCGGGTCTGCAAATAACCTATCATGTGCTCCCACAGATCCCCAGTAGCTCCCTCCCCCATGTCCATGGCTGCCGCACCTGTATCACCCCCTCCACTAGGTCCCTCCCCTGCACCACCCTCCCCTGCACCTGTATCCATCGGGATCTCTCTCTCCATCCCCCTCCCACTCAGCTGCACTCCTCCCTGCATCAAAGGTCCCTGTGATATCTGTAGAGGTAGTCCACCTCCACCTCCTCCTCCTCCTCCTCCCCCACCTCCTACACCACCTCCACCTCCTCCTCCATCTCCTCCTCCTCCTCCTCGACCTCCTGCTCTCCGTCCTCATCCCCGTCCCCTCTCATCCTCAAATGCTGGGATCGGCTCAGCTGGGTCTAATATCCGTAGGATCGGGTGCGCCGCCCGATACTGTGTATACTCTGCTGTCACACCTGCATCCACGACCCTCGGTCGTAAGTCCCATGGCCTCGCCTGCAGTGTCCGGAACTCTGCCAGTGCCTGATCATACGGTAGCACTGGACCCCATGCATACCGCTCTCGGATCACTCGTGCATACTCCCCTGATCCGCTAGGCAGTCCCTGCTGCCGTCCAAACTGCCTCATCACCCGTCCCGGCACCTGTCTCTCTACATGATACGAGGTCCTCCCAATGAGGAATCGGGTCATGAAGCAATACGGTAGTGCCTCCGCATCATCCTCCCATGGCTCACACTCCAAGTATGGCCGCCAGATCACTGCATCCAAATCATCTAATGCCCGCCGCCACCACTCTAGCTTCCCCAAGTGGGGCTGGCTCATCATACCACTATACATAAACATATAGGGCTGGTCCATGGCTCGGAATCTCAGACTCACTGGTCGAGTCACTGGTAAGTGCTCCCATGCCCACACATGCAGCAGCGTCATGCCCACTGCTAGAGACCCCTGCCCTCTGTACACTACCTCGTGTAGCCCCTGATACATGTGCGCTAACACGCACGGCCCCTAGGCAAATCGGATCCCCTCAGTCACCATCATCTCTATAACCTGTCCCCACCCGACCGCCAATCCATGTGACCGCCTGTCTGGACACAAAAGTCCTCCCACGATCCCTGACAATACTGCTAGAAGGGGCTCATATAGTGCCGCTATATCCTCCCATGCGATCGAGCCATCATCAATATATACATCCTCATCAAATATCCGCTAACAGGACACCGTCCCCCAGGATCGATCATATGTCACCAGCTGCCCCCGAATCGGAATCCGAAGGATACGCCACACGTCCTCTAAAGTCACCGTCATCTCGCCCTGGGCCAGATGGAACGTGCACGTCTCACTGTGCCATCGCTCTGCCAAGGCTGTGATCAGGCCGTGATTCATCCGAATCACGGGCATATGCATCACCTCGTAGAGGCCAGTAGCCGCAATACAATCAATCTCTATCTGCGTCAATCGATCCCGCAATCCCTGTGTCGCGAGGTGGCGCTCGCGTAACTGCAACACGCGCAGATCCTCCTGCACATAGACATTCATCAATCACCATCAGTTGTTTTGTTATCAAACTTTCTTAAAGTTTAAACCTAGACTATCATCATATACTTTGATCAAGTATCTTCGGGTCTCAATAGGTAAGCAATCATGGCCGCCTAGACTTCAACAGACATTTATCCTAACAAATGACCTAAGTCTCATCGGGCTGCTATAGGTCAAAACAACTCCCACTTCACCTCGCCATCCATCAATCGTTAGGCATCAAGAGATTTTATTTTGTCCAAAACTGGGGCATCTCGTTATCCTAAGGCAAAAGCGCTATTTTATCTACAATAGCACTAGTTATACATAATAGCACTACAACAAAATCAATAGCGCTCAAACAACTCTACAATAGCGCTAAAAACCAAAAGCGCTAAAACTGCTATACAATAGCGCTATTCCAAGCCAATAGCGCTCAATTAACCCTACGATAACGCTAATTTGTCAAAAGCGCTAAAACTTGCCTGCAAAAGCGCTAATTAATAACAAAAGTGCTCAAACTAACTTACAAAAGCGCTATTGCGGCACAATAGCGCTAATTCATGGAGCAAAAGCGCTAAAAACCTAGTTCCAGCGCTCTTGCTCCGACTTGACTTGGACTCAGCTAAAAACATATTAAAAATGCATGAAAAGACAGTTTTCGAATTTGCGTACCGCTGGTCCATAGTCGGCTGGGCGCTAGAATCGTTGCACTCGCTCAAATCGGTGCTCGGTGATCGGAAACGGCATCGTTGCTCCTCCTTGCTCCTCCAAATGTCACTGTCAGAGCTCAAGTTTTCAACTGGTCGCGGTCACCAATGATCCTGTTTTCACCCCTTTCACCCCATTTATACCCCCCGCCGTCACCGTAACTTTGCCCCGCTCATCGCCGTGGTCCCCGTGAACTTCCCGAGCCCCCCATTTCTCCATGTTTCTCCCGTTTTCTTCTATTTTTCCCCAGTATACCTAATTTCTTCTTTTTCTATCACCCTGCCAATTTTCATTCTTTTTCGAGAGATCGCCCGGTTTTTCGAAATTTTTCGGCCCATCTCTCGAGGGGGCATACCACCCATTAAATTTACATTTTATGGGGCATTTCTTCACACCAGTTTTTCTTTCTTTGAAACGATGCGATAAACCGCACCGTCTCAAAGAGGGGCAAATGTAGTCACACAAATTTGTCCATTTTTAATTAAATGAATATTTCGTATTTATTTGATTAAAAATCCACTAGCCACCAGTTAATTAAATTAATATTTAATTAATTCATCCCCAAACATTCTTCTATTAATTAAATAAATTATTCAATTTATTTTAATTAATTCATTAAATCCAATTCAAATCAATTAAATAAATAAAATCAATTTATTTAATTAAATCCCCCTTTTCCTCTTTTAAATAAATTAACATTTATTTAAATCATTTTAAAACCCCCCCACTTGCATTTTCCTACAAATGCAACTTGCACACATTTTGAAATAAATGAATTTTTATTTCAATAAAATCCTATTTTCCCTCACCCACCAAATCCACTTGCAAAATCTAATCCCCTTCTAGATTCTTCTAACCCCTTCCTAATTAACATAATCCATCCCCTAATTATTGTCACATTCCTAAGCAAAATGGAGTCACTTCTCAAATGGCCCAAAGTCTTGGATAACCATTGAAGGTTTTCAACCTTCAACCACCAAAAACCCCAAAGTCTTTGAAAACCATTAAAGGCTTCCAACTTTCAACCACTTAATCCACAAAGTCTCCAATAACCATTAATGGTTAACCCAAACCCTTCCCCATGGTTAAAACATTTGTTTTGACTCAACCTCTATCCAACCCAAGGGTCTCATCAGGTCATTAATGCTTTGACCATGATTATCTCTTAATCATTTGCACAAAGGTTTATCCTTGGATTAACTCCTAATCCCGTGGGTAATCCTAACTTAGACTTGACCCTTAGCCTTTAGATAACCATGAGGTCTTCTCAGGCCTTTAATGCCTCCAACCTCTTCTCTCAACCCAATCCTGTGTTGACACTTGTCACCATTTCATTGGTGCAAATTGTGCACATGGATCCCCAACTTTCAAGCTTGACCCTTGATTAAATCTTTCAATCCTGGCCATCCACTGCTTCATTTTTCCTATAAATAGAGCCCATTCCTTCATAATCCAGATCCTGAAAACTTGTAAGCATTTAGACTATAGCCATTTTAAAGAGCATTTAGCATAGCATAACTAAATCTTGTCTTTTTGGTAAAATCAATCATTTTAGCATTAAAAATAGCTTTTCATTTCATGTTTGGAGCTATTCTACAAATCTCAATCCTCCATAAGCATCCATAGTGCAAAAAGCTGCTGAGAGCTACACTATTTTGGAACTTGGAGAGGAGAGGAACAAGGGAGAAGGAGCTAATCTCATGCTAAGAGACAGTTGGAGATGTCTCATTGTCTTAATTCTTTAGTTAGATTCATTAGCATGTGTTTTTAGTATCTCTCTTGGAATGCCTTCATAGATTTAGTCTTTTGATTGATTAACTCTAACATCTTGTGTGTTTTGTGTTCTTTGATCTTAGACTAACATTGTGCCATTTAGGAGGGCATCAGATATAACTCAAATTAAAAATAAACTATTATTTATCTATTTATATGTATGTAAAAATTTAAAAATTATTTTATTAAAATTTCTATATAATACATATATCTTAAAATCATCAATTAAGTATTATATATATTATAATATGATTTTTATTAAAATAAATAAAAATTAAAAAAGAAAAACATATAACTTATTATTAAAAAATCTAAATATATAATCAACTATTAATTTATTATTATATTACTACTTGTAACTTTTAAATATACATATAATAAATTAAAAACATATTAAAATATATGGAGGTGGCAGGACAGTACAAATTTTGGGGGTGGAGCTTCTGACGGGACAGGTTGATTGGAGGGTGAACCGTGGCGTCAGGCATGGCATGGGGGCATGCAGAAAGGAAAGCATGGCATGGGGGCCATTTTGTCCCCTACGTAGCCATTGCCCTATATTGGACCACTTTTATCATATTTATTAGCAAAAACAATAAATAGTGTAGAAAGGTGGGGTAGGGTTGAGGGATTAGTTGTTAGAGGGTCAAATTGTTGGTATAGTACTTGTGGTTATTTATATATGATTATTAGAAAAAAATAATATTATATCATGTTAATATTCATTTCACATGTTAATTGAAATCTTTTATCGAAATATGATAAATGAAATTTTTAAATGAGAAGTTTTCAAAAATTAAATTAAAAAGTTTTTGAGGGAGGGAAGTTGGCTTTACTAGGATTACTTGGCTTTTATATGCATACTAATGTTTGTCACTGTTGTCTTTCCTTGCATCATACCACATTGACTGCGAGAGCTTTATATTTACAATGGCCTTGGATAGATTCAAAATAGCAATTTTTATTGGCCGTGTTGATGGTTTGGCAACTGACTTCAATAGCTACGCCGAATAAGAGTCCTCAAAAAATTTTGCTAAAAGTTTTTCATGAGGTATGCCTTCTTATAACCTCACAGATGTGGTTTTACCCATTCCTAAATTTGATTTTGTGTGTCAATGGTTAGAGAAACACACTCTTGTAGTATATTTTGTTGGGAGGGCCCCCTTTAAAAGCATTCTTGGTATTGGGTAACCAAGGCATGTGTCCCTTATGGGATCCATCTTGATGGTGTTCAAAACCTCACCAAAGGGTTTTCTCTTTTTCATTTTGTTGAGGTTAACCATGTTCAGGATATCTTTTAGAATGGCCCATGGTATGTCAAGTCGTCTTTGCTAGTTTTCTAGCCTTGGCCCCAAGGTTTTTCTATCTCCGTTGATAAGAAATTTTTTGTTCTTGTTTGGCTAGAGTTTTTGGGTCTTCCATTACAATGCTGGTATTATCTCTTGGCAATTTCTTCTTCTCTCAGGAAGGTCATTTGCATTGAACCTGACTATTTTTACCATGCGTGACCCCAAAAACATGTCTGTGTTGAAGTGGATTTCTGTTGTGACCTCAAAGACACGATTGACATTTAGATAGGAGGTCTCCATCATACCCAACGTATGCTCTATTTGAATTTTCCAAATATGTGCTTACATTGTCAATCTTTTGCGCATAAAATTAAGGATTTTTTGTTGGATTCTTTAAGGATTGAGACGTCTCCTAGGGTTCCAAACCCTCCACGTGCTCTTAAAGTTTCTAACTTGATGGAAAACGGATGACAATGACTCACAAGGGGAATTTTTTCTTATTGAGTAGTATGCCAAACAAACCCCAAGAGCTTGGTGCTACACAACCACCACCATAAGTTTCAAACCCTTATGAGAAGGGGAAAGATAACACCAATTCTACAACTGCTAAGGGTCATGTTCAACTAAACCTTGTGTGAACACCTCAACCAACTTCGATGCTCTCTACCCAACCACATAGTTTGTGCCAGTCTCACAACCCATCTAGGCACATGCAGGAAGGTGCGATTATCCCTAAAAAATAAAGGAATGGTTTGTTTGGTTTTTAGAAGGTTTTAGAATTCTTGCATAATCATTTCTCCTCTCTAAGGATGAGGATGGTACAAAGGACTTTCAGTCATGAATTTACTCTCATTGAATGTTCGAGGTCTCGTTGACCTTCCTAGGAAGTATTCCATGTGGGATACTTGGCTAAATTTTCCTAGTTTTGATGTGTTGTGTCTTTAGGAAATTAAGATTTCTTCTTTTATGTTTTTTATAGCATGTCGGGTTATTTGGCTAGTTGGCCTAGATTTTGCCTCTAATCATGAGGTTGGTCATGGAGGGGTTCTCACTCTTCTTGCTCCATGGTGAGATTATTGTGTGATTGATCATGGTTCAAATCCTACTTAGTGGCTTGTTTGGACCTTGATCATGTCAATGGATAATCATTATTTTGCAATAATCATTGCTTATGCTCCGAATGATGTTGTTGAATGATCCGCTCTTTGGTGGTGGATCGTAGATTCAATGCCTTCTACCACTTGGATTTTGTTCAAAGGCTTTAATATGGTTGAGGTTGCTTTTGATAAAGAGGTGTGCTTGCCTTTAAATTGGATAGCTAACAAATGGGAGGTACATGGTTCTATGTGCATAATAAATGGGGTCTTTATGACCCTAATACATTCCACTGCCACCCTCATGTATGTCTTATTCATGCCATGGTGATGACACAATATCTTTTATCTTTTACCTCAGGTATCAAGATCTTTTGGTGATGCCAATTATCAAGGTCACCTTGTTAGACCACTTTCCCATCAAGTTCAACATTAATTGGCAAGTTTGTCTAGAACGACCTTCTAAAACCAATTTTTTTAAAAACAATTCTCTACTAAGTCAGAAGCCTACACTAGTCCACCTTTATACTGTTTGGAATCTTGATTGTCATCGTCCTCAATAATCTAGGTGGATAGCTTGGTGGAACCATGCTATTCAATGCATATCCTACTTCCTTTGTATTTATGGCCACGAACTTTCTATTTTCTACCAACAATCCTATGAGATTACCACCTCGAATCCCCATCATGCCATGAAAGTGATTGCCAACAAAAGAAGATTGTTAACAATCATGTGGCCAAAGGGGCTTAGATCAAAGCTAGATTGCACTAGTTATATGTGGGAGATTGAGCCTGTAAGGAATCTTTTTTTGATCTTTGTTCCTATCACTCTTCACTAGGCATAAAAATTTAAGGCTAGATGGTTCTCTTTGAGCTATTGGACATTCTTCAGGTATTCATCGACCAATATTAAAAATTCTTCACTACGTAGGATGCTTCACTTGAGAAAGATAGAACTCTTCAAGATTGCCTTCGAATAGTCTTGCATTGACTCTCTGATGCTCAATGCGTGTTCTGTAAGCAATTTCTCTCCCTTGAGGATTTGAAAGAGGTTGTGAACTCTATGATGAATGATAGAGCTCCTAGTCATGATGGTTTCCCATGCGAGTTATACAAAGCCTTATGACCTTGTGTGGGCTCTAATCTTCATAAGGTCTATCTTGAAGCCTTCCATAACTAGTCTGTAGGTAAATTGCAACAAGGGAAATATAATTTTCATACCCAAACTAGGAGATCTAGAGGATACTTAAAACTAGCAACCAATCATGCTATTTAATGTCTCATATGAAATTATTGCCAAGGCTTTGGCCTTGAAGATTCATTATTTTCTATCCTGGATTGTTCATCCTGAGTAGAATCATTTTATTAAGTCTAGTTTCATTATGGAAAATTTTATTTCTATTTGGGGAGGCATGGAATGGCCGTGATACTCAAAGCAACAAGCTCTCTTTCTAAAAATTGACTTCGCCAAGGTTTACGACCATATTGAATGGACCTTTATTCTAGCTATGTTGGGTGCTCTTGGGTTTGGCTCACACTTCATTTAATCTATGAAAATAGTTTTTGGGGATGCCTTTATGTGCATCACCATTAATGACCACTACTCTCAAGGTTTTAAAAGATTCACTATTCCGTTCGTCAAAGTTGTCCTCTTACTCCATCTCTATATGTTCTTGGTGTAGAAGGATTTATTACTTGCTAGCAAACTCTATCTCCTTTAGGAGGGTTAGAGGAATCACCCTGCCTTATTCATCTAACTAGTTGGTTAATGGACATTTTGTAGACGATTCTTTTGTCATGCTTATTGAAGAGGAGAAAAATATTAAAGAGACCCTTGAATGCCTCAACACCTTCTATTTGGATTTTGGTTTTTCCATCTAGTGGTATAAAACTCAATGCTATTGTCAATCCTTCTTATGCTTATGTGGCTTCTAAGCTATGGTTGGAGTGGATTGGCTATAGATTTATTTTTTTATTTTTGCATTCCCTTTGTCTTTTAAGCTTTCTAATGTGGACCTTTTGAATTCTTTCCACACAAAAATTGATAAAAATCTCTCTTATTGGATTACCAAGCTGCTTTCATTGGTAGGTAAATTTCAAGTGTGCTCATAAATTCTTACAGCCACTCATGTGTACATCACTCTTCTTGTTGGGCCCCTTTTGAAGTCTCTTACATGAAAATAGAAAAGAAAGCTTATTTCTTACTATACTCTCTTGTGTAAGATTATGTTTTGTGTTGTAGGTGATCTTGGGGTGTGTGAGCTGATATTTAGCTCCTACATGGTATCAGATCTATAGTATTGTGAACACCTTCTTAGATCGAAGGGTTCCTTTGTGAATTGAGATAATTACTAGATTGAAGTTCTTAGTGGATCTTATAAAAATGAGTATGCTCTTCTCTTGCATCATATTATGACCTGGGAAATCAGAAAAACTTGAAAGAGATACCAAATTTGGGAGTTTCCTCTTTGTAAGTTTCTATTGAAATTTTTGGATCTTGATGGAGCAAATATGAGCTCACCATTGATTTTATTAAGTCAAAAAGTTATTTTTTTGGGTCTAATTTTGACATGTGAGGCTAGATCTATTAGGTTTTGAATTTGGGAAGTCATTTATAGATCTAGAAGGTAGCTAATATTTTGGAGCATTTTGAGTAACAACAAACCCCACCATCATGTTTAAGAAGCACAAAAAATTTAAGATCGATTATCAAATGATGAATATCAAAGGGATTTTCCCCAATCCCTAAGATAAAAATTTCACTCCATTATTATTATTGGTTTTCATAGAGTCCTACAAATATGTATGATTTGTATGGTATGGTTGGACCAACCTACAAGTGTCATTCACCACTATCACAAGTCTAGGGTATATTATTAGCATAAGTTAGTAGTATATTTCATGGCATATGCCACTTGTATGACTTCTACATAGTGATGATACAATTTGCAGGTAGAAAAAATTGACAGTTTTAAAAATTTTCTTCTTATATTTAAAATTGACGATCTCATGACCATCAAGTGATGCACAAGTTACCATCATCTCTTTGGAACGCCACCACAACTTGTTCATTGCTTCTTTGGTGGTGGGATTCTTTTTTATTTTTTTGTAGCATAGGGTCACATGTCACAACCAACTACCAACCCCCAAGAATATTTTTTTTGTAGCGTTGTAGGTAGTTTTTCATATTTATAGCAGGTGAATTTTACTATTTTTTTGTAGTGGTGTAGGTAGTTTTTCATATTTTATAGTAGGTGAATTTTACTATTTTTTGAAGTTAGATCTTATTTTTGGGCATCCAAGATTGTAACTTTTTGCCTATTTCACTATTTTTTACGATTCTTGCAACCTTATTCATATAATTATGTACACATACTTTTTCTAAATTTATACCCAGATGCATTGTATTCATTTTTTTTTTAAAATATCACATCGTGACTAATTAGTTGGACATCTTGACTACTAGAGAGGTTCTATCTTTTTGGGAATGCTTCATTTGCAATGTTTATCATATTTGGGTAGTTTTTATATGTTGTTGAGGATTTCAATCTTTCTAATTTTTGGAGAATAATTTTTGTCATAATGGATTTTTTTTTGTTTCATCTTTCTCTAATCATATTGAAAAGGGGAAACTATAAACATTGGAGAGATGACACTATAAAACATATTCTGTGGCTTCATTTGTCACTACATGTGTATGGTCTTATTCCACCTCTAGGTACAAATAGTAAGAAATTTTCTTAGAATTTCAAAAGGGATCATGTCCTAGAAGTTATTTGTATGCATCCAAATGTTGACATTTTAAATTCTATCATTCATTTTGAGTGTCTTAGTTCTTTTTGGACTAAAATTTGGGAGATGTATATAGATATTGAGCCATTCCCATAAGATATTATTTCAAAATATGATAAAATAAGAGAGTTTTATTCTTTGAAGTGCCTTGAATCTTTAGATGAGGATGATGGTGTTTTTTAGTATCTTCCTCTCCATTGGAGATGGTTGTTGATTCTTCACCTTCAACGATTCCTTCTTCAAAGTCATTAATTGAGGCTTCCATAATTTCTACTTATCAAGACCATCCATATTCTATTGCTTTATAAAATTTTAGAGTCACTTCGTTGAAAGCTTCTAATGATTCTTACAATAGAACCATCATTGTTTTTCTAGATATATCTTTATGGGATGATTACTTGATAGGTATTGTAGACTTGTTTGTAAAGTGTCAAATTTTAGATTTAAATTACACATTCAAGGGTTTATATATCCTTAATGTTGATAGTCATTGCAATGCTATTGTCAAATCATCAATATCCTCGAAGCTTGTAAGTTTCCACACAGTCCAAGCTTGTCACCTTCTTTGTTGATTGGGCATGTACTTGATTTGGCTGTGGCATCATCATATTTCTTGGAAAAGGAAACACTTGATCAATTTTTAAAGAGATCAAAATACATGTTCACACTTCTTCATATCAATTCTTATCTAAAATGGGAAGCATTCTTCTATTTGTACTTGGTTTTATTTCTTTCGAAAGTGGTACAAGTTGTTTGTAGACATTGGATCATATTTTTTCTTTAAGCATCTAGAATTTCTATAGGAGATTATAATTTATGGGGGGAGGAGGGGGGTAGCTACATAGTTTCCTCCCTTTCCCTTGTATGAGGAGATATTGATTGTATATTTGTGATAAATATAGTCCATGGGGATATTGATGAGTTCTCCATTCATAATTCATTTAATAACTTGCACATGATTGTTTTCATAGATTCTCTCTTTTGGAGATAGGTTTTTCCTATATGTTTTTTCTTCTTTTCCCTAATTGCGAGAGATTACTTATAAATGGGTACCTAAAATGGCCTCATAGTCAAGAACCATCTTTGCATTCATGCATAATTTGTATTTATTTATTTTCCTTCCCATGTCATTAAGAGGGGCTATTAGTGTGAATAAGATATTTTACCTAACTAGTTCACTTTGTTGTTCCTATTCTAATGTTACATTTACTTAAGTCCTAGGAATCTTATAGAATTCTTAGTTGTTAATTAGATCTTGTAAAGTGTTTGAAATAGGGTTCACAAGTTTATGCATGCAAACTAGGAATTAAACCTATCTCCAATGATTACATTTAGAAGAGTATGATCTTAGTTGGATTAATTTCAAATCCGATAGAAAAGGACTAAGAATAAGGTGAATTTAGTACTCTTTGATTCAGTTGAAAATGAGCTATGGAAATGATGTAAATCGGATGAAAGATCTAGGGTTAAGGACGTGAAATTGATAATAATCAACATGCACGTGTATTTTTAGATTAGATGTGTAGACATAAAGTATAGATTTGGAAATGAGAAGCAAGGAGGAACTTGTGTCTAAATTCTAGACTCTAAAGTACATGAAAGTGGTGCATGGGTGCCCTTGTATAGTGTTAGATGTAGGTCCAACACATATATATTTTTTGGGATCATGATGTTTTTTTGAGTGTTTCCCTAATGTTTCATCAGAAAAATGTTAGACAATGGTGCGCGGGCGACCTTGTTGTTATTTTGTCACCTCTACAAAAGTTGGTTCTATGTATCTGTATTTGCTCTTTTTGAATCTATATTGCCTATGTCTTGAAACTGTCACCTGCTCATAGTAGAGGAAAAATTGTTGTTGGGTTGATAGGGGTTTGCCTAGGTCAAACCTTGGGTTTGGATTTAACCGTAGAATTGAATTGAAATAAAAAGAAAAGCGTGCCTTGAAAGGAGATGGGCTAGATCTTAAATTGAAATGCTGAATGAGTAATGTTATACCTTTATGAATATTTATTTGAAGTCTTCGTGAAAAATGTTGATGTTGTCAAGTTGGAATTTATGGATATTTTCACAAGAACTTGATCATGGATGACATCTTGAATGCTTGGAATCTGAAGACTTGACCTCTCCTTCATTGCCTTGATAATGCTTGCTCGCTCACTTAATTTTGAATAATTGAATGCAAAAATTATGGAGAGATGTAATATGAATGTCTCAAATGAGGGGGTAAGGCTTTATTTTATACCTCACCTAATGAAATGTGTTTGAAGTTACAAAGTAGTTTCACATAGAAAAGAAATTCATACCTACATTCCCTGATTTTTGAAGGGTCCAAAATTGTGCCCTTATGTCTTGGAAAGGGTATTTGGACACCCTTGTTCAATCCACAAGGGTTGAACAAAGGACTAGAGAGCAAGGCGAAAAATGAGGATTGCAAGTTTGAAGCTTGTGTGAGGAAAATTAGGCACAATTAAAGCACTGAATGCTAGAATTCTAAAGTGAGGCCTAAGTGAGCATAAAATTGTAGGGATACATTTATGATCCTACAAATGTTATCTCATCTTTTTTAATTTACTTCTTGTATCATAGGTAATTTAATATTTGTTATGGTTATTTATCCCATTGTTTAGGCTATGACACATGTTGTGATCTTGTCTAATCCCATCTCTTATTCTTTCCTATATAAGCAAGTCTTCTTGTAAACTTTGTTTCATATATCTTAATATAAAGAAAGATCTTTTCTTTCTATAATATCTCGTGAAAGGTTATCTTTTTCTTTGTAGGTGACCTTGAGCTATTTGAACTAATCTTTAGTTCTTATAGATATATGACACATTTATTACATTTATTATTTCACATGATTTGCATGCTTACATGCTTAGTTCAAATTTAAATTTAATGTACTATTTATTCTTATCTTCCAACTCCTTGCATCCTACAACTTTAAATAATTGAAGTGGACATAAATTATCTCTAAGTTTGCTATGATTTAGATTGCAAATAGTGACATGTTTTGCATAAATCCTGATCACTATGACCACAAAAATCATTATCACATGGCATGTTAGTGCTCCATGACTATCAAGTGATTGAAAGTATTAGGAATTTTAATACCTGAATAAATTTTCTCACTCTACTTCCTCTATCTCTTTGAATTCCTATGAATAATGATAGTAAAATGTCTAGTTTTCTATGGTTTTCACTTTTATTTTGTGATAAATTTACTCAATAAATGTGTTTCCTAGCTATGTTTGTAGGTTTCAAAAACAAAACATGAAAGATGATAGAGTTACATAGTGATACTTAATATGCAGCGTTACTTTATATGGACCCCATGATATCCTTTTATGTCTACATATTTAATTTACATGTAAGCACGTAAGTGCTATCTACTTTGAGATACATGGTCAATTTAGGATTTATATATACCTCAAAGTAAGGGAAAATACTAATGGTAAAATTGGACACCCATTCCTTTTCTTATATAGTTGCATGACCATTTTTAAAATAATCATTGTGCAATCTTGTACAAAGTTACTGTCCTATTTTCTTATCCATCCATTTAAATGTAAATTACTATACTTAAATTGTACACCTTATCCATATACACAATTTTTATTTATTTATCCACTCTAATGCACTTATAGTACCCTACAATGCACTTATTGTAATACTTTCATCATCCATATTGATTTTAATTTTTCTATTTCTTAGGTCAATTACATGAACATACGATTTATCCCAAGTCCATGAATTTGATTTTTAAAATTTTAAAATTTAAATCTAAAATAATGACCGACTCTTGCATATTTTTTCCCAATCTATATATGACAAAACTCATGTTTGTGTGGTTTATTATTATTCTCATAGACCTTCGATACATTCATTTAGCATCACATCCCATTCAACCATTTATATATCATTTGGTTTAAAGTATTATACCATAAATACTTTCATTAGTGAACTAAAGGATTCTACCTTTATATGCTAATCCAAGTGCATTTACTTGATCAAGAACCAAGTTTTTTTATCACTAGCATGATCATAAAACCAATAATTTTCTAAGGGTTTATGTAAGTGAATGTGAACTTTAGTGATTTGACAACCTTTTGAAGTTGCTATAAATACTAAAAACTTAGATATCAAAGTAGATATGGATAAACTTGGTGAAGCTAAAATACAGACTTTGCATTGTACTAAATCATTTCCATGAATAGAGATCAAATCTAGTCAATAGAAATAAATTAAACCGATAAATTTGACCCTCATAAAATTAATTATTTATTTCAAAGTCAAGACAACTTATAGATTGATATCTTTCATTTTCTAATCTTAAACTATAAAAAGTTTTGATACCACACTTGATTTTTATTCTCTCATAACTATAAAATTAAATAATTACAGTTACAAATTTACTTTACATAGTAAATATTTCAACTTTTAATATCTATACTCACAACTTTATTATCTATGTTAATTTGTTCTTTCATTATTTACATTTATTAATTAATCTAAATAGTTAATGTAATATTAGAAAAGTAGTTTCTTTACTTTAACTAACTTGTAATCATTTAATAATAATAAAAATACGAAAATAATAGAATTAAAAAGTAAGCAACGTGTGAAATTTCTACTAGGTACCACCTACATAATGTAAATGGATTTAATATTTATTTCTTTGCAATATTTTAAATTCCAATAATATAATGGCAGCATGGCTGATATTAACATAATGTCGTGCAGTCAAAGATTGCTATATAATACTTGATATATATATATTTTAAAATTAATAGTGTGTGCATTATAGTGAGGAAGAAAATACTTTAAAATATATGTTTGCTTATGGCAATGGTTATCCTCTTTCTTTTCAGGATGTTTACATGTATGTCATTTTATAAAATATATATTATAAATGATGTATTATTATGATTTCAAATCATATTATATTGAGAAAAATGTTATTATTGTTGATTTAAATTTTTTTTTTTCAACATTATTTGTGGAATATATATATATATATATATAAATTTATTTTTTATATCATGCATCTTTTCACATTTTTAAAATCTTAAAAATGAACAAAAAAAGAATTATTAAAAAAATATTTCTTAAAATCGTTATTTAGCTAATTAATTAACTTTATTAATCCATCTTTAATTTAGTTTAAATTAAAAGATTTACAAAATATTATGATATAAATTTTAATTTAAGATGTTAAATGTGAAAGAAGAGTGTTTTTATCTATAAAAACTATAATAAATTTATCATGTGAAAGAAGACTGTTTTTATCTATAAAAACTATAATAATAGATAAATTTATTGTTGTCTATTAGGTCATTAAAGTGGTAAAAAAAAAAGATGTTTTTAATGTGCTAACGATTTGTCATCTAATTTGTAAATTTAATTTGGTGAAATGTATATGTTTGTTATCTAGTTCACTTCAATCTTAATTGTCTATTGGTATTTCAAGACTAGGAATACTAAAAAATGTTAAGAGAAATTTTTGGAATGTGAGAATTGAGCTCTTTTTAGTTAAATATTTATTTTTTTAGCTAATTAAAAGCTTAGATAAATTTTCAAAAAACAACAATTAGACATGAAGGCGTCCAAAATGATGTGATCCATATTATATTTTTATGGTGTTATGAGTCTTATGGTGTCCTAAGGGGTCATATGGTGATCTATGACCCTTTAGGACAATATATGGTGTCGTTAGGGGTCATATGGTGTCTTATGACCCCTTAGACACCATATGATCTATTAGGTTTTGTTAGGGGTCATACTATGTCCTAAGAGGTCATATGGTGTCCCGCGACTCTTTAGGACACCATATGACCCCTTAGGATATCATATGGTGTCGTTATGAGTCTTATGGTGTCCTAAGGGTTAATATGGTGTTATATGACCCCTTAGGACACCATATGACCCCTTAGGACACTATATGGTGCTGTTAGGGTTCATATGGTGTCCTATGACCCCTTAGGACACTATATGATGTCGTTAGGGGTCATTTTGTGTTTTAAGGGGTTATATGGTGTCTTATGATCCCTTAGGACACCATATGGTGGTGTTATGGGTCATATGGTCTCTTAAGGTCATATGGTCTCCTATGATCCCTTAGGACACCATTTGGTGTTGTTGTGTTTCATATGGTGTCCTAAGGGGTCATATGGTGTTCTATGACCCCTTAGGACACCATATGGTGTCGTTAGGGGTTGTATAGTGTGCTAAGGAGTCATATAGTGTCCTATGACCCCTTACGTGTCGTTAAGGTTTATTTTGTGTCCTAAGAGGTCATATGGTGTCCTATGACCCCTTAGGACACTATATGATGTCGTTAGGGCTCCTATGACCCCTTAGGACACTATATGCCGTCGTTAGGGGTCATATTATGTCCTAAGAGGTCATATGGTGTCTTATGACCCCTTAGGACACCACATGGTGTCGTATGGTGTTCTAAGGGGTCATATGGTGTTCTATGACCCCTGAGGACACCATATTATGTTCTTATGGGTCGTATGGTCTCCTAAGGGATCATATGGTGTCCTATGACCTCTTAGGACACCATATGACCCCTCAGGACACCATATGGTGTCATTATGTGTTGTATGGTGTCCTAAGAGGTCATATGTTGTTCTATGACCCCTTAGGACACCATATGGTGTCATTAGGGGTCGTATGGTGTGCTAAAGGTTCATATGGTGTCCTATGACCCCTTAGAACACCATATGACCCCTTAGGTATCGTTAGTAATCATTTTGTGTCATTAGGGGTCATTTGGTGTCCTATGAGCCCTTAGGGCACAATATGACGCCTTAGGTGTTATTAGGGGTCATATTGTATCTTAACAGGTCATATTGTGTCCTAACTGGTTATATGGTGTCCTATGACCCCTTAGGACACCATATGGTGTCGTTAGGGGTTGTATGGTGTGCTAAGGGGTCATATTGTGTCCTAAAGGGTCCAAGGACATCATATAACCCCTTAGGACACCATATGACCCCTTAGGTATCATTAGGGTTCATATTGTGTCGTAAGGGGTCATATGGTGTCTCGTGACACCATATGACCCCTTAGGACACCATATCATGTCATTATGGGTCTTATTGTGTTCTAAGGAGTCATATGGTGTTATATAACCCCTTAGGATATTATATGAACCCTTAGGACATCATATGGTGTCATAAGGGATCATATGGTGTCCTAAGGGGTCATATGGTGTCTTATGACCCCTTAGGACACCATATGAACCCTTAGGTGTTGTCAAGGGTCGTATTGTGTCCTAACGGGTCATATGGTATCCTATGACCCCTTAAGACACCATATGACCCCTCGGGACACTACATGGTGCTATGGGTCGTACGGTATCCTAAGGGGTTATATGGTGTCCTATGACCTCTTAGGACACCATCTGACCCTTTAGGATGCCACATAGTGTCATTAGGGGTCATATGGTGTCCTAAGGGGTCATATGATGTCTTATGACCCCTTAGGACACCATATGGTGTCATTAGGGGTCTTATTGTGCCTTAAGGGGTCATATGGTGCTTTATGACCCCTTAGGACAACATATGACCCCTTAGGAGACCATATGGTGTCGTTAGGGGTCATATTGTGTCTGAAGGGGTCATATGGTGCTCTATGACCCCTTAGGACATCGTGTAACCCCTTAGGAGACCATATGTACTAAGTTTCAAATATGGAGAGATATAAGGATGAAGAGAGATGAAGAGCTAAAGAGGGAGAATAACTAAAGGACAAGGAACTAAATAGAGATATAGATATTGAGGAGTATGAAGTGAGAGGGAGAAAAACTAAAGGACAAGGATGGATAGAAAGAGGTAGAAATATCTGGATATTGAAAAGGAGAGAGAAATATAGAGATAAAAATGACGATAAAGGGAGAGGGAAATGAATAGATATAGAGAAAGAGAGAGGTAAAAACAAAGATAAATATATAAAGAGATGGAGAAAAATGGATAGAGAGGGGTAAAGAGAGTGAGATAAAAAACAAGAAGAGATAGAGAGATATAAAGGAAGAGAAATATAGATAGATAGAGAGATATAGATAGTGAAACAGAGTGAGAAAGAGAGTTAGAAATTATAAATAGGGATAGATAGAGAGGGAGAGAGAGAAAGAGGTGGATATAGAGATATATAAATGCACTATAGAGAAGGATGGGGGGAGAGAGCCAAAGATATATAAAGAGGGAGTAAATAAAGAGATAAAAGTAGAGAAAGGGAAAGATACTTGAAGAGGGTGATACAGGAAGAGATGGAGAGGTAGATTAATCATGTATAGAGGAAGACATATAAAGATAGAGGAACATATAGTAAGAGAGATTGATAGGGAAAGAGATGGAGATGTGAAGTTGGAGATAGAGATAGATATGGATAGAAAGTGATAGAGAGAGTAAGACAAATGAAGGGAGAGATGGAGCGAATAAGTGAGATTTAGAGATAATGAGATATAAATATACATGAAGATAGATCTATAGGGATATAGAGATATAGGGTACAAGATAGGGAGAGAAAGGAGGTGACAGAGACAAGTAATAGATAAGTATAGGTAGGATAACATAGAGGAGGGAGATAAATAAAGAGAAGAGAGATTATTAGAGAGATATATAGAAATAAGGAATGACAATGATGGAGTGGGAGAGGGAGAGATATGAATAGAAAGATGGAGATATATGTAGAGGTGCATGTAACTTGAGAATTTATTTATCTAGATAGGATGAGAAAATAAGTGACATAAGTAGAGAAGAAAGAGATAGATAAAATATATTTATATAAGTATAGATAGACAAGTGATAGATAAAGGAGGTGATAGGAAAACAATGAGACTTTGTATAAAAATAATAATAAGTATTTTAAAGTTTTAAATTTGAAGGACTAAATTCAAATGATTATAATTAATTTTTTATCTATAATATCATAAAATTACTTTATCTATTTGATAGGTCTCTGAATTACCTTTCCAATGCATATAAAAGATCAAAATTTTGATAAGAAATGCAAACGTTATGCCCATTTTACTAAACTAAACTTTTTATATTGAGAAAAACAGATATCCGTTTTTGTTTCCAAAATGAATATCTGATTTGAAAAAGTATGACATCACAATAGTGACATCACAAAGAGGGTATCTGTAAATATCTGATATCCGATATTAACACATCCAATTTGGTTTGGTATTACCAAACCAAATTCAAATTTTGGCCGACCCAAACAAAAAGTCAACGCGGATTTTGGCGTGTTTGGAAATGTTTAAAATGTGTTTTTTTTCCCATTGCCACTTTTTGGTCCCCCATGATCTTGCACATACCCTACAATAGATTTTTCGAAATGATCCACCAAAGTTTGCAAGTTTTGGCACGTAGGGCACTTAAGAGAATGTGCTGACATAATGTATCCTACAATGTTTAGGAAACTTGGTGAGAAAAATGAGGGTATTCCTAGCGTAAATTTAGCCATCAGGATTTGTTGGCATTGATGATTCATTCTCGAGACAAACAAAAAAAAAAAAATGCTATATTTCAACTTTTCATTGAACGCACATGACACTTTTTGAGGCAGCTAAAAAAATATCACCATGAGAAAAGGGTTTTGAGTCTTTGAATTTTAAGAGAGGTTATCATAGAGTGGCCTCACATGATATTGTAGCTTTAAATATAATGTTTTTATGTGTCATAGATTCCAAGAAAATCTTTATCAAAGTTTGGTAGTTTTGACACGTAGAGCACTTAAGAGAATGCGTCAACATGATGTAGCCTAAAACATTTGGGAAACTTGAGGAGTGAAACAAGGGTATGAATAACATAAAGCCAAGAAATAAAACATGTTTGTGCTAACAGTTCATGCCCAGGATGAATAGAACAAAGTTTATGCTATATTGCAACTTTTCATTGAATGCACATGACACTTTTTGGGGAAACAGACAACGTCTTGGGTGTGAGAAAATGTATTTGAGTATTGGAAATCAAAGAGAGTTCATTGTAGAGTGGCCTCAGAAGAATTTTTAGCTTCAAAATGATTATTTCTATGTGCCATAGATTTTGAGAAATAACTTGTTAAAGCTTGGCAATTTTTGACACTTGGGGCACTCAAGAGAATGCATTGGTATGGTGTGGCCTAAAGTTCAAGTAACTTGGTGAGAAAATTTGGGGGAAATCCTAACATAAAACTAACCACTTGAACTTGTTGGTCTTGATGATTCATGGAGAAGATGAATGAATAAAACTTAGGCTATATTGCAAATTTTCATTTCTTACATTTGACGCTTTTTGAGGTGGAAAAATTGTTGGTGTAAATAATTATTCATCATGGATATTATTACAAATTACTTAAGTTTACTTAGGTACATGCATTTCATTGTAGTTTGGGTATGAGACACTTGGGTGTTTGTGCCACATTGAGATAGTGTGTGTAGGAGAATTTCCACCTTTTGTGGACTTATCTTGTTGTTACATTCCACATTTAGTGGGTGATCCACCTCATGTGGAATATTATATTGTTTCTCCTACCTACCCACACCTATTTCCTACCTACCCTTGTTTCTTATTGAGCCACATACCATGTTTGTGTGCTCACATATCCATATAGCCTTGCCTATATAAGTAGACTCATATTCATTGTATGTAACGATTGATGATCTAGTTGATCAGTATTTTCTTGATAGAATACAGTTTATTCCTATCATATATTTTGTCTTTCTTATTTGTGCTTTCCATTGCCTCTTGATCTTGGCAAAATCTCACATGGTATCAGAGCCATTAGAGTGTCATTGGTTTGCTAATTGAGAGAAATTTGATGCTATTTGGGGTTTGCATTTTTGGAGCTTTCTATTGTAGGTTTTTATTGCAGCTTGTTAGGTCAAATCTGAGGTCACCATTGGATTGAGGAGGTCCAAGAAAGTCAGTTTTTCCTTTTGTTTCATCCAAATCGGACTTCAGAGGCCAAATCTAGAGGCATTTGAAGTTTGAAGCTGCAGCAAAATTTTTCCAGAAATTATAATTTTGCAAGCAATTTTCAAATAGCGATATCTCACTCATTCGGACTCGTTTTTTCGAGCAATTTTTTTTGTTTTGGGGTAGAATTTCAAGATCTATATAGTGGTGTCGTATTTTTCTATTTTTCGGATACAGGTTTTTTGGAAATCATGAAATCCTGATTTTTACAACTTTGGAGGCTTCATTTGGGCTCATATGGACTCCTTTTCAAGTGCCGATTTTTTTGAGACTGCATAATTTTTTGTCTACTTTCATAATCTGCCATTAGCTTGCAGTGATTTTAAGTAGAAATTGTATTTTCAATATTTAGCCATTTTTGGCATATTTGGTACTTGCATTTTGCTTGGATCTCAGCTTAGATCACTAGCAGTATTTGTTGAAGTCTCTTAGATCTCATTTTGAGAAGTTGAAAATTGAAATCAGAAGTCCACTTTGCCACGTTTTGCAAGTGGCCTATTGTATACGCACTAAGTATAAAGTGCCAAAATCACCATTTTGTGGGGGGTTTCTTGATTGAGTATTTTAGGGGGGGTGTCTTGTGTGATTGTGCCTCTCTCTATCTTGTGTTTTTTTCATTTTGGTGCTATGGGTTCTCCTAAATTTCCACTTTTAACTCCTCATAATTATGCATCATGGAAAATTAAGGCATGGAGTAAACTAATGGAAAAAGGACTCATTCATTATGTAAATGAAACTATAACAACACCACTTGATCCTAAGGTTGATCCTAATGCTCAAATTGAATGGCTTACTAAGAATACTATGGCACTTGGAACTATTAGAAAGTATGTATCAGATGACCTCATTTTTCACATTGATAAGTGTACAACAATTAAAGAGGCTTGGGATATTTTTCAGAAATTGTATGGTCAAGTTGATGAGATTAAGGGCTACAAGCTTGATAGTGAACTCACAACTTTGGATCCCAAGGATTTTGATACAATCCAAGATTATGTCACAAAAGCAAATGAGCTAAGAGCAAAGCTAAAGGATTGTGGAATTGACAAAAAGGATGCTCAATTGGCTTATAACTTGTTGGACAAGCTTCCTTCAGAGTATGCAACCTTTGTATCTAGCTTTCACACCCATAGGTTAGCTCAAGGTTCCTCATACACTTCTCCCTCATTTGATTCATTCACGGAGATGTTGATACTTGAGCAATATAAGTTGACCACAATGGGGATTCTCAAATCTTCTCAGTCACAAACTTTGGTGGCTAATAAAGGGAATCAAAGTAATCAAGGAAAAGGCAAGAATCATAAGCAACCTAAGTCAAAACCAAAACAAGATGGAGCACAATCCTCCTCTCCACAACAAGGTGATTCACCATTCTCACCTAAGAGGAAATCTTATAAGGACAATCTTTTTTGTGGATATTGCAAGAAGTCAGGACATGATGAACATCATTGTTATAAGAAGGATATTGATGAGTTGAAGAATCTTCTTGAGAAGAATAGAATCAACCTACCTTCTAGAATGTCTACATCGGCTTCTTCTTCCAAAGATAAAGGAGAGGATCACTCTTTTGGGATAGATAAAGGAAAGGGACAAGCTCTTTGTGCTACTACAAGTCCTGATTTAGGGAGATGGCTTCTAGATTCAGGGGCTTCTCATCATATGGCATCTTCGCAGTCTATGTTTTCTACATTTGAGCCTTGCCACATACCGCAGATTTTGATGGGCAATCATACATACATGGATGTGATTGGGAAAGGATCTATTGCCATTGGGGATAACTCCTTCAATGATGTGTTGTGTGTACCCCACTTGACAAATAATCTTCTTTCCATCTATCAAATCACACATGGGGCAACTAGGAAAACTGTGGAGTTTACACCTGATTTAGTTATCATTAGAGACTTGGAGAGTGGAACCATCATTGCGACTGGGGTGGTTGATCATGCATCTCTGTTGTACTCTTTTTTAGATTTTGGTCCTATTGATGAGGTTGATTCTTTCTATGTTGATGATTCAGATTTTGAGAACTTTGGGCATTTGAACTTGGGGATTCTCACATGTGATCCCATTCTTAAGCCTTGCATTTCATCTCCTCCTATTGATACTGTAGCGTCCTAAAATTGCAACACTTGCAATTTCGACTGCATTTCGGTCTTCACGATGGCGACGCAACACGCAACCTGAATGGAGACCCCGAAGCTTGCTCACGACACCAAAAACTGCATTTTTCAAGTACCCTGGCCTGAACCTCCTTGCACCCTGCTGTCCCGGGAGGTGGGACCAGAGCGCCTAGCACCCTGGTCCCTCAGGACCAGGGCGCCCAGCGCCCTGGTCCCCAGGACCATGGCGCCCAGCGCCCTGGTCCCTGGGTCCTATTTTGGGCCCAGTCTCCTAAGGGGTCTCGGGTCTTTTTGTTTGCAATTTGGAAATTAACTTTCCTGGTCGGCCTAAGGTCGGGAAAATCAGTCTATCAGCCCTAAATGACAAGTATATAAACTACATTTTTCTCTCTCATTTGAGGACAGATACATGATGTGAAAAGCGTGGAAATTATACTCAAGCATTCAAGCATTCAAGCATTCAAGCATTCCTTCTAAGTCTCCATTCAAGGCTAAGTGTTGCATTCAAGACAAGGATTCAACCATTGAAGAGGAGATCACATACTACATGCTACATACAACATACTACTACAACATACAACATACAACATCTAAACCTTCGCACATAAGGATACAAACATCCTTAGAACAAGGTATTAGTACTTGTTTTACATACATTTACATTTACAACACTTGCTCATTTCTTGGTTAATTCCAAAACTGGGGTTTGACCTAAAGGCAAACCCCTAATCCCTAACCCCCCAATCGTCTTCTCTTTTCTGTGTGTAGGTTGCAGGTACGTGGCTGAGATTGAAGATCTGGAATCCTTGTGCAGAGACAAACAGATCCCCCTTCGTTTCGCGGATTTTTCGGAGGACCTTGGCGCCGGGCGCCATCGTCCCGACAACTTTTGCTCAAGTTTGCAGGACAGCGCCGTATCGACATTTTACTGCTAATTCCAGGTCCGCAGTTTCATCCTATAATCCAAACTCCGTTTATAAGCAAATCTTTGTCACTTTCTATGCATTCCTAGCTTAATTCTTCTATCAACATTCTTTACAAAAGAGGGTAGCCTTGCTGTCTTAACCCTTGAAACTCATTTAGCATCCAATCTTGCATTGCGTGGGATTGGATCTTGTGGGTTTCAACCCCTCTTTTGAATGTAAAGTCTCCCCCCCTAAGTGAAAACCATCGAATCCTAGCGAACCTCCCTTCTCTCTCCTCGGAGTTGGAAGAGGGGAGAACAACTAGGGTTCGATCGCGATTTTCCGCTTTACATTTTGGTGAACCCGACGTGAACATCCTTTTTGATTTTTCATGCTTAGATCTGGAAAAATTGATTACATTTCCATGTTTGATCTTTTGTAAAATTTTAGAGGTGATTGCATAAAAACCCTAAATTTTCTTTTTAGTAATTGAACTTGCGAAATGTCTAAATGTTAATGCCTGTTTCAGATCTGCCCTTCTATTACAAATTTTCAATTCATATTTGTGCTTTAATTCTGAAAATTAAGTGGTTAAGTGTCAAAACCCTAATTTTTGAAACCCTCTTGATTCAACCTTTGTCCGACAATTTCACTGATCAAAACATCTCCAAATCAGCTGTAACTTTGGATTCCGCAATAAAATCACAACATCTTTCATCCCTGAAAATTTGGAAAAAAGTTGCGAGGACCGTGGCGCCGAGCGCCATCGTCCCTGACATTTTTTCCGAAATTTCGGGAGCAAGATCTTACTATATTTTCCTGCTAAAATCCAGAATTTTGGCTGATTTTATCAAATTTAACACTTTCAAAATTACAGTCAAAGTTGGTCTTGTGATTGCTTGGATTAAGGCTTCTAAACATTCAAAAATCATTGAAACTGAAATTTTGTGTCAAAATTGTGTTCTTACTGTCCTAAATCTGAAAAGTGTGTTATCATTCATTAAAAATTTCAGTGCTTTATTCAAATTCTTGCAATTTGTGACTTTTGAAATTAAGTGCTTAATTACAACAACTTTAATTTCTGCTTTCAAAATTGAATTTTGTGTGAAATTGAGTCAATTTTTAAAATTTCAAAATTTGCATTGCCCTTTACATTCCCTCTAAAATCATAAAATTCAAAATTTCAGTTTCCCTCTCTTTTTCAAAATTCAAATTTTGCATTTTTCGACAATCTGGGTAGGGTTCAATTTTGAGATTGCAACTTTAATTTGGCCTATCTACAGATCGTAAAATCACTCAATTTTTTCAGATTAGCTCTAAAATCATCATACCTTTCATCCTTGCAAATTTTGAAAAAAGTTGCAAGGACCGTGTTGCACTCCGGGCGCCACGATCCCGGACATTTTTTCCGAAATTTCGAGAGACTGTCGTGATTGCATTTAACAGCTTAAATCCAGAAGATTGGCTGGTTTTACTGAAAATTGCTACCTCTAAATTCAAAATCTTCTCTCTCTTTCTAGTGCATGAGTTTTACAACAATAAGCCCTACTTACACTATTCCCGTTAGACGAAGCCGTAGAATTAAGTCTTTCCGAGGTTTAACTACTGAGGAGATGGAACCTAATTTGAATAGCCTTTTTAACGAGGACATGGGTCATTCCTCTAATCCTCCTAATGATGAAGAAGCTCTCCATGAGGTTTCTGTAGAACAACTTTCAAAATTGGATAACCAATTTGACGATTTTCGACAATGGATGTCTCAAGAATACCCTGATAGTCAAGCTCTTCCTTTAATTGAGGGTCTAAAACGTATGCTTCAAAGTGATAAGAATGGAATTGATATTTTGCGTGGTATTGCATACATCGTGGATTCGAATGTGATGCCTATGAAGAGTTGTGCTGAAAATTTGGGTTATACACAACCTCCTACTCAAGTCAATCATTCTATTCCTTTGATGACTTCTATTGCTAGCATACCTACTTTTACATCAAACATAATGACTACTTCAACACAAGACATTCCTCCTATGATCACTAGTCATGGGGGCAATCCCTCTTCTTCATTCAATCCAACTTCTTGATTCATTCCTTCAGTGAGTGTTCCTCTTATATCTCCACAAATGAACATGACGCAAGGGGGCAATTCATTCAATCATTCCATTCCTCCTTGTAGTGTTCCTCCTATCCAATCATCTCCTATGACTAACTATCATAGTGTCCCACCACCTTACTCTCTACCTTCTTTCAATAACATAACACCTCCATCTCAATCTAACACATCCAATATGAATTCTTCGACTGAAGCGACCATTAATAATCTTGCACAAACTGTCTCTTCTTTACAGCAACAAATTGCCTCTATGAACCAATCTCAGTTTAGTGTGCCCACATTTGACGTTGCGAGCCCACTCTCTCTTGACATTGTTCGAGCTATCCCTCCTAAACATGTTGAAATCCCGCATTTGGAACTTTATAATGGTAAAGGAGATCCTCTAACACATGTTAAAACTTTTCAAACAATTTGTACTGATTTTGCTTATGACCAAAGGTTGCTTGCAAAACTGTTCACTAGAATATTAAGAGACAAAGCCCTACAATGGTATTGCTCGTTGCCTTCCTATTCTATTTCTTCTTTCGAACAACTTGCAAATGCTTTCATTCAACAATTTCAAAACAATATAAGTCCTAAAGTTACTTTGATTGATTTAATGCATTGTAAACAAGGTGTTAAAGAAAAAGTGACTGATTTCATTGGTAGATATAAGCATTTGTATGCTCAAATTTCTTTTCCAGTGCTTGACAATGATATTCAAAGAATCTTTATTTCTAATTTACAAAAAGATATTCGAGACAAACTTCTGTTTTCTGAGTTTACTTCTTTCCAACAGTTGTGTGCAACTCTTCACAATTATCAACTGACTGTGAGTCAAATGGAACAATCACATCCTATGGCTCCGAGTGATAAGGGTGATAGCAGTCAATAACCATTTGGGAAGATTAAACCGAACAGAGATTCCATCAAATTCAATGAAAACATCATCAACAACAATGTGAATGCAGCATCAGGTGTGCCTCCTATTTCTAAATTTTTCAAGAAAGAAAGAAAGTATACTCCTTTGAATGAATCATTGCATAGTATTATGAATAAATTATTGGAACAAAATGTGCTTACTCTTCCTCCTATAAGACAAATTGATCCTGCAAAGATTACTTCACCTTATTTTGATAACAAATCTTTTTGTCAATTTCATCGTCAGCCTAGGCATGATACTGAAAAATGTTTTTCTTTAAAGGGTAAAATTCAAGATTTGATTGATAACAATACTATCTCTGTTTCTGGAGTGAATGATAAAGGCAACACATCTGTAGCTCCTCCTAACCAAAATCTTCAGATTTTCACTGATCCATTGCCTTCTCATACCTCTAATGCAATTGAGGCTAATGATTCCTCTCTCTCATCTGATGGTCTTGTGTCTATGACTCCAAATGTGATTAATTTTGTAGAGCAGCAAGAAATCCCTAAAGAATCTTCCATCACATTTGATTCCAGTGAAACCATTAGGGCACCTGATGGTCCTTTATACATAGTTGCAAAAGTCAAGAATACACCTTGCCGTGGAGTGCTTATTGATCCTTCGTGCATGGTTAATGTTATTGCTGAAGAATTTCTTTTTACTTTGCAATTGAATCAAGTGATTTATGACAAAACAAATGTGATTGTGAAACTATTTGATGCATTTTCTTCTCCTGCAATTGGTTCTATTACATTGCCTATTGAGGTCTATAGCAAATCCCTTGATGTGAACTTTGCTATTATTCCATCTTCCGAACAATTTCGTGTGAAGCTTGGCTATCCTTGGCTATCTTCCATGAAAGCTATTGCTTCTCCTATTCATAAGTGTTTGAAATTTCCCCATAATGGTGAAATTGTTACTATCAATCATAGCCTCTTTAAACCAGCTGAAAGAACCTCTAGTGTTCCTCTTGATTACTTTTGGCCTAAACAATTCCAATCCCTTTCTCCGCGAAGTGATCATCTTTTCAAATCTTATCAAAAGTGGAAAACAGATATGATCCTATCTTTAAGTGAACCTAGAACACCTAAACTTGACATTCCTATCATTCTTGAGAAGGAAGTTCTTCCTTTGAAAGATAAAACTAATGTCTTTCCTCAAGAAGATTCCCAACCCATCCCTATGGATGTGACTATGTCTATGCCTAATAAACTTCCTAAAAGTAGACCTATCCCTCCTCGTCATGACGGACTTGGTCTCCTTCCTAAACCAAATATTCCTCCTTTATATGGAGCAGTTCCTCCTCCTTCCTTTTATAGAGAGAAGAGACCTTCCTCTTCTCCTATTATCCAGCCTAAGAGACCACAACCTAAACACCCAAGTGATAAGGATGAGAACATCCCTCCTCCTCAATCTTCTCAACTTCCTACTAAGACTAGATGAAATCGTTCTGCACGTGAACGCCGGTGAAAGCGTCGTCTTAGAGCTCAAATTTTGCAATCTCCAAAAACACCTTCAACAAGCATTATTCCATTTTCTCCTCAGCCGGACATTGAGCCTAAATCTCCTAAACATAAGATGTATGATGGTCTTGATCTTGTGCGAGTTAAAGATCCTATTTTTATAAATCTTGATGATGATATAGATGAAAATGTTATTCATGATGCAAATGTTTCTCCTCTTGCTTCTGATAGTGAATATGAACTTGTTGATATTGATAACCATTTATCTAATGAATTTTCTAAAGCACTTATCCTAGCTCCTATACAAGAACAATGTGGTTCGGAACATGAACATAGCCCTTGTTTGGATCTTGTGATAGCTCCATCTGCTGTGTTGGATGTTCCTCCTCTAGCGTGTTCCCTGCCTTCCCGAAACATTGATCAGCAAGATCGGGGGGTAGATGACGTGCTAGACTAGATACATTAGCATAGCAGATTCTCTCCTCCTCTCTTTTGTTACTTCTTCTATATGTTATTCTCATTCTTCTATTTGTCGTCCTTAGTGTTGTCTACTTGAGGACGATGCAAAGTATTGAGATCTCTCGGTCTCTCTCATGTTGACTCAAAAGACACATGTGTTCCCTTCTTCTAGGTGACCTTCCTTGATTGGGGAATGAAGAACAATTATGCATACATACATATGATATATATACATGAATTATCATACAGCATACTGACCCCGAGGAAAGCAAAGTCACCTCGTGCTTTGTGTTTTGTGTCTATTATCCTTGGGTTTATCTCACACTTGGGGGCTAAATCCTTGCGATAACGTGCTCCTTTCCTTTCTCATTTCTTATGTGTATCACTACCTTAAAGCAATCACCCCCGGTGAGGCATGTGCGATCACTTTAACGTAGGGGGGCATACATCCTGTTCATATCTTTTCAAGATACTTGAAAATTTCTTGGCAAATTTAACCTTGCCTTGAAAATTTTTGATATCTTTCTTGCATGACTCATAGTGAGGGAACCTTACTACTGACAGTCATGGTTCTCCCTCGTGATCGTCCCTTTTACTTTATCAATTGAAGTCGTAAGATCCTTAGTCCACTGGGGGCTTGGTGGATCTTGCCTCCTTGACGTGGTGAAAGTCTTTCAATATTGTTTCCTTGTACTTTACCGGAAGTATGAGCATACATACTCCCGATAAAGTGGGGGCTAAATGTAGCGTCCTAAAATTGCGACACTTGCAATTTCGACTGCATTTCGGTCTTCACGATGGCGACGCAACACGCAACCTAAATGGAGACCCCGAAGCTTGCTCACGACACCAAAAACTGCATTTTTCAAGTACCCTAGCCTGAACCTCCTTGCACCCTGCTATCCCGGGAGGTGGGACCAGAGTGCCTAGCGCCCTGGTCCCTCAGGACCAGGGCGCCCAGTGCCCTGGTCCCCAGGACCATGGCGCCCAGCGCCCTGGTCCCTGGGTCCTATTTTGGGCCCGGTCTCCTAAGGGGTCTCGGGTCTTTTTGTTTGCAATTTGGAAATTAACTTTCCTGGTCGGCCTAAGGTTGGGAAAATCAGTCTATCAGCCCTAAATGACAAGTATATAAACTACATTTTTCTCTCTCATTTGAGGACAGATACATGATGTGAAAAGCGTGGAAATTATACTCAAGCATTCAAGCATTCAAGCATTCAAGCATTCCTTCTAAGTCTCCATTCAAGGCTAAGTGTTGCATTCAAGACAAGGATTCAACCATTGAAGAGGAGATCACATACTACATGCTACATACAACATACTACTACAACATACAACATACAACATCTAAACCTTCACACATAAGGATACAAACATCCTTAGAACAAGGTATTAGTACTTGTTTTACATACATTTACATTTACAACACTTGCTCATTTCTTGGTTAATTCCAAAACCGGGGTTTGACCTAAAGGCAAACCCCTAATCCCTAACCCCCCAATCGTCTTCGCTTTTCTATGTGTAGGTTGTAGGTACGCGGCTGAGATTGAAGATCTGGAATCTTTGTGCAGAGACGAACAGATCCCCCTTCGTTTCGCGGATTTTTTGGAGGACCGTGGCGCCGGGCGCCATCGTCCCGACAACTTTTGCTCAAGTTTGCAGGACAACGCCGTATCGACATTTTACTGCTAATTCCAGGTCCGCAACTTCATCCTATAATCTAAACTCCGTTTATAAGCAAATCTTTGTCACTTTCTATGCATTCCTAGCTTAATTCTTCTATCAACATTCTTTACAAAAGAGGGTAGCCTTGCTGTCTTAACCCTTGAAACTCATTTAGCATCCAATCTTGCATTGCGTGGGATTGGATCTTGTGGGTTTCAACCCCTCTTTTGAATGTAAAGTCTCCCCCCCTAAGTGAAAACCATCGAATACTAGCGAACCTCCCTTCTCTCTCCTCGGAGTTGGAAGAGGGGAGAACAACTAGGGTTTGATCGCGATTTTCCGCTTTACAGATACCACACCATCTTTTGCACTTTATGATGTAGCTAGTGTGATAGTTTTGCCTTCTTGTGATTCAATGCAGGAAGATATTTCATGTCTTCCAGGTTCAGTTGATTGGGATGCCTACTTGACAGACATTGTAGGTTTGTTTGTGGACTCCTACATTGCAGATTTGGGAGACATCATTGATGACATTCATCTTCTCTTTGATGAAGATGATCCTTCTTTGATTGTTGCGAGGGATCACTCTGACCCTCTTGTGCATTCTCTACATGTTCAATCTTTAGAGGTTAACATGATTGTGGATACTTTTGTACAACACTTGGAGGAGGTCTCTTTATCTTTTGAGGAGACATATGAGTCTTTGGACATTGTTCTACATTCTTCTTCACTAGACCTTGGAGTGCCTTTTTTAGTAGTGTGGCACAGTTTACCACCTTTGGAGGGGGTAACTTTCAGCATCAACATGGAGACACTTGAGCAATTTTTAGAGATTCCTTTCATCATGAGTATTTTTTCTCCATCTTCCTTTCATGGTTGGGGAGACTCTTTGGATACACCTTTGGTTTTGTTTCTTCCTAAGGGGAGGAATGTTGTTCGACGTTCATGGAGCAGTTTCTTCATTCATCTTTGAGCTTCTATCATTGGTGCAGATTCCACATTGAGGGGGGGCTTCTTAGTCTCTCTTCTTCTTCTTCTCTCATATGGGGGGGACTTTTTCCTCACATGGGGTTTTGTCCTTCACATACTTCTATGAGAGTTCTTTGTATCTAGTTTTCATCTCTCTTTTGGGGGAGGGTTTTTCTCTCTTTCCCCGCTTTGTGAGAGATTTCATTGCACTGGTTTTCATGCATTTGCATTTGTACATGGGTACCTAACATGGCCTAGTAGTCGGGACCCATCTTGCATTGCTTAGTTGCATTGTAGACTTTAGTGCATTCTAATAAGTTGCACTTAAGGGGGGGTGTTGGTGTAAATAATTATTCATCATGGATATTATTACACCTTATCATTGTAGTTTGGGTATGAGACACTTGGGTGTTTGTGCCACATTGGGATAGTGTGTGTAGGAGAATTTCCACCTTTTGTGGACTTATCTTGTTGTTACATTCCACATTCAGTGGGTGATCCACCTCATGTGGAATATTATATTGTTTCTCCTACCTACCCACACCTATTTCCTACCTACCCTTGTTTCTTATTGAGCCACATGTCATGTTTGTGTGCTCACATATCCATATAGCCTTGCCTATATAAGCAGGCTCATATTTATTGTATGTAATGATTGGTGATCCAGTTGATCAATATTTTCTTGATAGAATACAGTTTATTCCTATCATTTATTGTCTCTCTTATTTGTGCTTTCCATTGCCTCTTGATCTTGGCAAAATCTCACAAAAATAAATCTCACCATGAGCAAATAGATTCAATTATTTGAAATATGAGAGAGGTTATTGTAGAGTGGTCTCACATGACCCAATATCTTGAAACTAAATGTTTTTATGAGCTATAGATTTTAGGAAATGCCCTGTCAAAGTTTGATAGTTTTTGACACTTAGGGAACTTAAGAGAATGCACCAATATAGTATGGCCTAAAATATTTGATCAATTTGGCAAGTAACAAGGGAATACCTAGTATAAAACCAACCACTTGGACATGTTGGAATTAACGGTTTGTTCCCAGGATGAACAGAATGAAAGTTATGTTGAATAAATAACATAGCTTCTCATTCATAAATAGTTCATTTTTATAACACAACCAAAGTAGTGAAACAAATTCAACTCAATGCTTGCCTTTAACACTAATATTAAGATGTATAATGAATTAAGGTTAATCACTAGTTAGCTATGTCAATTAGATAAAACACATCACACAACATACAATATCAAAAACCAACACATTCAACCTCTTGAAAAATTAAATCATAGGCATTAGTTTTTGAGTTTGTAATCCAATGAATCTATTGCAAAATTTTACCAAGGCTAAATGTTATTTGCAAGCAACATTTTAGGTTGTACACATTTTTTATTTCTAAATTTTATTACAAAATTCACACCTCAACTATATCACTAAGTGTAGGACTAGTTTGTGGCATAAAAAATAATATAAACAAACCTTCACAGAAGAGAACATCGTTTATTGATAAACAACAATATTGCACTTAAGTATCTCATAATACATATGATTGTAGGTAAGGAACAATATTTTATTTATACAAATATACAAGTCATATGTAGATTTATACAAATAAGGTTGACATTACAATTTTTTTGCATTTACACTCAATTGAATGAACCATCTAAATCCACTCTACTGTTTATCGTGTCAAGTATTGCCTCATGGTTAGACTCACAAACCTTCCATAGGTTCATGTTCATTGGTCTAACCCAATATTTGGTCAATGAACATTTGATGGCACAAAAAGGTTAGAAGAATTAAGAATCTTCTTGTGTCTCAGAGTCCTTGAACAACTATAAGTTAGATTTCTTCATTGGGTACCTTATAAGAAATGCACCAATAACAACCACTAATCTTGTAGGGTATTCAATGTTTTCTCTATCTATCTAAGGGCCATCTAATTTATCTTTTTCCTCCACACAATGACATGAATAATCTAACCCATTCCTTCTTCATTGTCTTTAGTTGCAATAACTGCATATAGATGCCCTGCAATGATATGTTCATTCAATGCCATGAATTTAGTGAACAATTAAAATAAAATATTAAATTTATATGTGGGTAATTTTCCTAGTTGGATTAGATCTAACACACGGTCAAAATCAATTAATGCTTCCATATGTGTGAATTGTAGTGTTGTCAAGAGTTGATACATATCAAGCGGACTCAAAGTTCTTATACACAATTAGATTTGGTAAACATAAATTTTAAGAGATTTTTAGAGCTTTTTGCAAATTTAATCAACAACTAAACATGAAAGATGATAGGGTTACATAGTGATACTTAATATGGATCATTACTTTATATGGACCCATGATATCCTTTTATGTCTAAATATTAATTTACATGCAAGCATGTAAGTGCTATCTACTTTGAGATACATGGTCGATGTAGGATTTACATATACCTAAAAGTAAGGGAAAATATTAATGGTGAAATTTGGGCACCCATTCCGTTTCTTATATAGTCGTGTGACCATTTTTAAGGTAATCATTGTGCAATCTTGTACAAAGTTAGTGTCCTATTTTCTTATCCATCCATTTACATGTAAATTCCTATATTTATATTGTACACCTTATCTATATACACAATTTTTATTTATTTATCCACTCTAATGCACTTATAGTACCCTACCATGCACTTATTGTAATACATTCATCATCCATATTGCTTTTAATTTTTTTTATTTCTTAGGTCAATTACATGAACACACAATTTATCCTAAGTCCATGAATTTGATTTTTAAAATTTTAAAATTTAAATCTAAAATAATGGCCGACTCCTGCATATTTTTTTCCAATCTATATAGTGACAAAACTCATGTTTGTGTGGTTTATTATTATTCTCATAGACCTTCAATTACATTCATTTAGCATCTCATCTCATTCAACCATTCAACCATTCATATATCATTTGGTTTAAAAGAATTATACTATAAATACTTTCATTAGTGAGCTAAAGGATTCTACATTTATATGCTAATCCAAGTGCATTTACTTGATCAAGAATCGAGTTTTTTTTATCACTAGCCAATAGTTTTCTTTTTATCACTAGCCAATAGTTTTCTAAGGGTTTATGTAAGAGAATGTGAACTTTAGTGATTTGACAGTCTTTTGAAGTTGCTGTAAATACTAAAAACTTAGATATGAGAGTAGATATGGATAAACTTGGTGAAGCTAAAATATGGACTTTGCATTGTACTAAATCATTTCCATGAATAGAGATCAAATCTAGTCAATAGAAATAAATTAAACTGATAAATTTAACCCTCATAAAATTAATTGTTTATTTCAAATTCAAGACAACTTATAGATTGATATCTTTCATTTTCTAATCTTAAACTATAAAATTTTTTGATACCACACTTAATTTTTATTCTCTCATAAATATAAAATTAAATAATTCCAGTTACAAATTTACTTTACATTGTAAATATTTCAACTTTTAATATGTATACTCACAACTTTATTATCTATTATCTATGTTAATTTGTACTTTCATTATTTACATTTATTAATTAATCTATATAGTTAGTTTAATTTAAGAAAAGTAGTTTCTTTAATTTAACTAACTTGTAATCGTTTAATAATAATAAAAATACTAAAATAATAGCATTAAAAAGTAAGCAACGTGTGAAATTTGAAGGCTACATGCAACTACTAGGTACCACCTACTTAATGTAAATGGACTTGAAATCGTTTTACATAATATTTATTTCTTTGCAATATTTTAAATTCCAATAATATAATGGCAGCATGGCTGATATTAACATAATGTTGTGCAGTCAAAGATTGCTATATAATACTTGATATATATATTTTAAAATTAATAATGTGTGCATTATAGTGAGGAAGAAAATAATTTAAGATATATGTTTGCTTATGGCAATGGTTATCCTCTTTCTTTTCATGATGTTTACATGTATGTCATTTTATAAAATATATATTATAAATGATGTATTAGTATGCTTTCATATCATATTATATTGAGAAAAATGTAATTATTTTTTAATTTTTTCAACATTATTCATAAAAAAATATTTTTTTAATTTATATACAATTTGTTTTTTATATCATGCATCTTTTCACATTTTTAAAATCTAAAAAATGAAAAAAAAAGAATTATTAAAAAAATATTTCTTAAAATCGTTATTTAGTTAATTAATTAACTTTATTAATCCACTTTTAATTAGTTTAAATCAAAAGATTTACAAAATATTATGATATAAATTTTAATTTAAGAAGTTAGATGTGAAAGAAGAGTGTTTTTATATATAAAAACTATAATAATAGATAAATTTATTGTTGTCTATTAGGTCATAAAAGTGGTAAAAAATATAGATGTTTTTAATGTGCTAATTATTTGTCATCTAATTTATAAAATCAATTTGGTGAAATCTATATGTTTTTTATCTAGTTCACTTCAATCTTAATTGTCTATTGGTACTTCAAGACTAGGAATATTAAAAAAATGTTAAGAGAAATTTTTGGAATGTAAGAATTGAGTTATTTTTAGTTAAATCTTTATTTTATTAGCAAATTAAAAGCTTAGGTAAATTTTCAAAAAACAATAATTAGACATGAAGGTGTCCAAAATGATGTGATCCATATTATATTTTTTATGGAAAATGATTATTGTCTCTCCTTTTATGATGTTTACAAGTATGTTATTTTATAAGATATATTTTATAAATGATGAATAAATATTATTTTCAAATCATATTGTATTGAAAAAATATATTTTTTCTAATATTTTCAACATCATTGAAAAATGCTTTTTAATTTATATACAAATTATTTGATATAGCATGCATATTTTCAAATTTTTAAAGCATAGACTTGAATGAAAATAATATAAAATAATAATTTCTTTTGAAAGCTTTATTTAATTAACTAGTTGAATTTATTAATCCATCTTTAAATTGGTTTATATAGCAAGGTTTACTAGATATTATAATGTTACAATGATAGATAAATTCAGTGTTGTATAATTTAGTCATTGAAGTAGTAAAAAACTAGATGCTGTTAATGTATTAGCTATTTGCCATCTAATTTATAGATTTAATTTGGTGAAATATATGTGTTTTTTATTAGGTTCACGTCTATCTTTATTGTCTATTTGTACTTCAAGACTAGTAATATTAAAAAAATATTAAAGAAATTATTAGATATATGAGAATTAGGCTCTTCAGTCTTAGGTGAATTTTCAAAAAATAACAATTAGAGATATGAGAATTAGGCTCTTGAAGATTAGGTGAATTTTCAACAAATAACAATTAGACATGAAGGTGTCCTTAATGATGCATGATGCATATTATATTTTTTTATATAAGATTAATCAAGTTTTCTAAATATGAATCAATCCTAAAGTGATCACTTTAAATATCAAGACATAATATATTTCTACATAATTATGTGTTGGTTATGATAAAAGGGTAGGATTTGATGATTTGAATTTTTATATGTTAAAGTTTTGGACCAAATCTAGTTTGTGTCAGATCACTCATGTACACAACAAAAGTGACTTGGAATTCAAAATTCTAGGTCTAAATATTAGGAGTGGATTTGTGGTGATGGAAATTTATGGGAATTGATATAGATAAGATTTAAATAAAAATTTGAATTACTAAGAATAAATGACAATCAATAAAGATCATGGAAGGAGTCAAACTTAGCACATAAATGAATTACATGTAACTAGTGTCATCATAAATTCACAATCTATGAGACTAAAGCTGATTTTATTATGAAGATTGATTGTACAAGATTTGTCCAAAAACAAAATATTATTGAATCAATATCCATAAAAAATAGTATTATCCCAAAACTAAATAGAAATTAGAATAGGTATGCAAATTTTGTTAGGACCCGGAGGCAACTGAGAGGCGGGGGGGGGGGGGGGGGGAGGGGGTTGAATCATTTGTCTATTAATTTCAACCCAAATATAACTTAACCAAACTTAATGCATAATACCGGTAAACCAAACTTTATGTTGATTAATAGTTTAACAGTTAATTGCAATACCGATAAAGTTTAATGCATCAAACAAAAAGACAAATAACATTTACAACACATGACACATATATTTGTATGTGAAAACCCTGTAAGGGGAAAAACCACGGTAGGAAACCTTACCCACAATCAGAGGATACTACTGCAGATAGTATATGTGTACAACATGGGGTGTGTACATGCAGAAAGGCCAACTGCCTAGAGCTCACTACTCAATCACAAAATGGGAGTCACACTGACTACAATTGGATGGTTAAATCCAATGATAATGTACTGCTCAAAATAGCATCTTCATATGCTGGATTCAGTACTGGTTAAGCTCTGATTTGCCTTCTCCAATTCTTCCTTGCATCTTCAAATGATGTCTGCGTGTATAGCTCTGCTTATATTCGCATATACCAAAATACCTTATGCTCTACCACTTATTACATTCCCATGTTAATCTCACAAATGAGATCTTACATATATATCAAAACCTAAGACCAAATGTGTAGGTCGGCTCACTAAGAATATTACAATAAAATCAATTACAAATGAATCAATATGTGATGCATCATGTCGGCTCAAGGCATTTACAATAATAACAAATCATCTCCATAACATGCTGATCTGGAATAGATGATGCTTGCTAGTCCATAACCCAGACCTATTTACCGGTAATAGCAAATATGCAAACTCGATTAGAACAATAACCAAATCATCAAAGTGTCCAAACAATGTCTTCGACATAACCAAGTAATCTCCAAGTCATCCTTAGTGCCGGTGAACCAAATATCGGTGACTGTGCATAAGTCACTGAACATGCCGGTGAACATAACCAAAGATTTCCAAGTGCTGATAGGTGTTGACAAGGGTTGACATCAATGACAAAACCAGTGCAACACATCCAAAATACCAACAATCTCCCCCTTTGGCATTTATGGCAACACAAGATGGAAAAACCATCTAAGTGCCAAAATAGAAATGCCAAAAACCAAAAACCAACAATCTCACAAAGAGATTATTAACCAGAAATCAAAATATAGATACAGAGAGTAACAATCTCTCCCCCAATGAATAATCTCTTCCCAAAAGATAATGTGTTTTTTCATAGACATCTCTCCCCCTTTGACATCAAATGCCAAAGCAATACAAAAACTAGTTTCAAATAGTTCATAAGACTTATTAGAAAACACCAACTTATCCAATTTATCCAACTGCCCCCCTGAGAAGTAGCTCTCCTCATCAAAGCCAGGAAAAAGATTACTCTGTTAATTCTACCGGTTTGATATCAAGCATCAACTGTCTAAGTCTCTATCGGTGAGGGTATAACTCCAAGCTGCTCTCTGAGATATTCAAAAGTTTCCTTAGGCAAAGGCTTAGTAAAAATATCCGCAATCTACTCTTTAGTATTCACATAAACCAATTTCACTTCTTTTCCTTCAACATTTTTTTCTTCAGAAAATTGAATTTGATAGAAACATGTTTAGTTTTGGAGTGAAATATCAGATTCTTAGATATATCAATTGCTTCCATATTATCATAGTAAATGGTTATAGGTTCTTTGCATTTTACCTTTATGTCCTTCAACATTTGCCCAATCCATAATACCTGGGTACAATTAGTTGCTGCTACAACATATTTTGATTCTGCTGTTGATAAAGATGTGCAACTCTGTTTCTTGCTCAGCCATGAAATCAATTTTGCTACCAAGAAAGAATGCTCCGCCGGTGGTGCTCTTTCTGTCATCTACATCTCCTTCCCAATTTGCATCTGTGTATGCACATAAATCAAAATTTTAATGTTTAGGATACCATAAACCAAGATTTGTTGTGCCTTGTAGATACCAAAAAATCCTTTTCACTACTGATTCATGATTTATTTAGGATTACTTTGAAATCTTGAAACAATACATACTGCATTCATAATATCAGGTCTTGTTTGTGTCAAATACAGTAAACCTCCAATCATAGACTTGTATCTTGTCCGATTAACAGGTGCTGATTCATCCTTCAATGATAGTTTTCCATGCCAAATTTCTTTAGTAATTCCTTCAAGTACTTGGATTGATTTATGAATATACCTTTATCAGTTTGTGAAATCTGCAATCCTAAAAAGAATTTTATCTCCCCAATCATAGACATTTCAAATTCTTCCTGCATCTTATTAGAAAAGTCTTTACATAATCTACCTTCTCCTCCAAAAATAATATCATCAACAAAATTTTTTATAACCAAGATGTCATCATTAGTCACTTTGTAATATAAGTTGCTGTCAGCATTACCTTTAGTGTAACCAAGCTTCAAAAGATATTTGTCCAATCTAGCATACCAAGCTCTAGGAGCTTGCTTTAATCCATATAAAGCTTTGCTTAACCTGCAAACCATATCTTTCTCATTTGTCAAAGAAAATCCATCAGGTTGTTCAATGTAAACTTCCTCTTCAAGATCCCCATTCATAAATGCACATTTAACATCCATTTGATATACTTTATAGTTCTTGTGTGCTGCAAAAGCTAAGAATAGTATGATTGCCTCAATTCTAGCTACCCGTGCAAAGGTTTCATTATAATCAATTCCTTCTTTCTATGAATATCCCTTACACACTAATCTTTCTTTGTTTATGATTACTTTACCATCTTCATTAAGTTTATTTCTGAATAGTTCCAATTACATTTTTGTTTTTAGGTCGGGAAACCAATGCCCATGTGTTATTCTTTTCAATTTGTTCCAATTCATCTTCCATAGCTTTAATCCAATGTTTATCTTCACATGCCTCAATAATGGTTGTCGATTCAATTTGAGAAATTAAACATACCTCTTCATTTTCCAGTCTTCCACCTTGATACTTGTTCCCAATTATCTGACTTTCGGAGTGATTCAATCTTACATACCTGGGTGTATTTACTTATTGATGTTCTTTAGTCACTGTGGAATTCTTAGATGATGCCAGTGTGACTGGATCAACATTCTGTACCGGTGTACTCATTGTAGGTTTATTTGATATTATCTTTATTGCCGGTTCAGAGTCCATGTACATTGAATTACCTCTAAACTATTCATCAATCTTCACATGTGCACTCTCAATGATTTTCTGTAATCTCTTATTAAAACATCTATATGCCTTGCTCTTAGATGAATAACCAAGAAATATTCCTTCATCACTTCTAGGATCAAATTTGCCAATATACTCATCTCTCCTAATATAACATTTACTTCCAAAGATTCTGAAATATTTAAGAGTAGGAGTATTACCAAACCATAGTTCATGAGGGGTCTTACCGGTTTCACCTTTGATTTGAACTCTGTTGAATGTGTAAACCACTGTATTCACTGCTTCTCTCCAATATACATGATGTTGATTTGCTTCTGATATCATTCTTCTAGCTGCATCCATAATAGTTCTGTTCTTTCTTTCCACAACTCCATTTTGCTGGGGTGTCCAAGGTGCTGATAGCTGTCTTCTGATCCCATTCACTTCACAAAATGTATTAAATTCCTTTGATGTGAATTCACCTCCTTGATCTGATCTCAAACATTTGATTTTCTTATCAGTTTCATTCTCTACCATCACTTTGAATAGTTTGAATTTCCCAAAAGCTTCTGATTTCTCCATGAGAAAAGTAACCCAACACATTCTAGAATAATCATCAATGATTAGCATAAAATATCTATCTCCTAGTAAACTTCTAGTTCTTTCCGGACCACATAAATTAGTATGAATTAAGTCAAGAACATTATTGGACTTTTCTAGAGTACTCTTAAAAGTTTCTCTAACTTGCTTTCCAAATTGACATTCCTTACATATCAGATTGTGAGGTTTAACAATCTTAGGTAAATCCCTTACTACCTTAATTGTACTGATTTTCACAATGCAATCAAAATTAACATGACAAAGTCTCTTATACCATAACCAACTTTCATCAATATGTGCAATCAAGCATTCTTTCTCATTGTTATTCAAATGAAAGATATTACCTCTAGTTTGATTACCGGTTGCAATTTCCAAGCCAGTTCTATTCATGATTTTGCATTTACCATTCTTGAATTGTAACTGAAATTCTTTTTCAACTAATTGACCAACACTCAAAAGATTATGCTTCAAACCTTCAACATAGTAAACATTATCAGTATTGTGCTTACCATCAAAAGATATAATGCCTTTTCCTTTGATTAAACAAGCTTTATCATCCCCAAATCTCACTAGACCTCCATTGTATTCCTGAAAAGTTAAGAATTTACTTTTATCACTAGTCATATGATGTGAACATCCATAATCAATGATCCATTCATCCTTTTCTTCAATTTTAGTTGCCAGGGTCCGCTCTACCAGTTGAACAGTAGGTGCTGATTGATCTTTTGTTATAGCAACAAAATCCCATCCATTGTCTACCGGTTCCTCATCAGAATCATCAGTAACTCCTTCATCAACATAGTAACATGATTTGTCTCTATTCTTCTTAAATCTGTATCTCTGATATTCAGGGTTAGGCTTGCATGTTCTTTTAGCTTCTTCTTTCAATCTTGCATGTCTATTAGGACACCTAGATGCCATATGACCAATTTTATTGTAGTTAAAACATTTAAATGGTGCTTTACCTTCATACTTACTTCCAATTGGACCTTTAGGCATTTTCCTTGCAAATAGTGCTTCAAGTTCTTCCAGTTCTTCATCCTCCCTCCTGATGTATTCAAGTTCTCTTGCATAAAGTGCTTTCCAATCAGATTTTTCAGATGATGATGATGATACAGCAGATGATAATGATGCCTTGAAAGCTAAATTTGTCTTAATTGTAGCAACATGACCAAATTCCTCAAGTTGAAAAGCTAAAAGTTTTCCAACCAAAGTATCTCTAGATACTGATGCATTAGGCATTGTTCTCAATTCATTTATAGTAGTTACTTTCATTTTATATGCCAGTGGAAATGCTCTTAAAACTTTAGAAACAATTTCATCTTCACTTAAGGATCCTCCACAACATTGTATACCCAAAACAATATCATTTACTCTTTCCATAAAAGCAGAAATCCTTTCATCTTCTTCCATTTTCAGATTTTCATACCTGACCCGGAAGCATTCCAATTTTGCAATTTTGATTTTGGTATCACCTTCATTCAATGTTTCCAATTTGTACCAAATAGATTTAGTAGTAGATCAATCTGATATTCCCATCATTTGCTGATCTGACAATGCACTCAAAAGTGCTTCTCTTGCTTTGCAATCATTCTCCTGATCTTTATCCAAGGTCGGTGGATTAGGTTGACTTTGAGTAGGACCAACATAGCCATTTTTTGTAACATCCCATATGTCTTTTCTAATGCAATTCAAATGTGTCTCCATTCTGATATTCCATATACCATAGTTAGTTCCATCAAGTTTCAGACTGTCCTTCCTAAAATAGTTAGTTGCCATAGAATCTCCTCAAGCTGTTAAACTTCCACAAAAAAGAGGATTAGGCTCTGATACCAATTGTTAGGACTCGGAGGCAACTGAGAGGGGGGGTGAATCAGTTGTCTATTAATTTCAACCCAAATATAACTTAACCAAACTTAATGCATAATACTAGTAAACCAAACTTTATGCCGATTAACAGTTTAACAGTTAATTGCAATACTAGTAAAGTTTAATGCATCAAACAAAAAGACAAATAAAATTCACAACACATGACACATATATTTGTACGTGGAAACCCTGTAAGGGGAAAAACTATGGTGGGAAACCTTACCCACAATCAGATGATACTACTGTAGATATGTGTACAACATGGGGTCTGCACATGCAGAAAGGCCAACTTCTTAGAGCTCAATGCTCAATCATAAAATGGGAGTCACATTAACCACAATTGGATGTTTAAATCCAATGATAATGTACTGCTCAAAATAACATCTTCATATGCTGGATTCAGTACCAGTTAAGCTCTGATTTGCCTTCTCCAAGTCTTCCTTGAATCTTCAAATGATGTCTTCATGTATAGCTCTACTTATATTCACATATACCAAAATACCTTATGCTCTACCACTTATTACATTCCCATGTTAATCTCACAAATGAGATCTTACATATATACCAAAACCTAAGACCAAATGTGTAGGTCAGCTCACTAAGAATATTACAATAAAATCAATTACAAATGAATCAATATGCGATGCATCATGTCGTCTCAAATCATTTACAATAATAACAAATCATCTCCATAACATGCTGATCTGGAATAGATAATGCTTGCTGGTCCATAACCTAGACCTATTTACCGGTAACAACAAATATGCAAACTCAATTAGACCAATAACCAAATCATCAAAGTGTCCAAACAATGTCTTTGACATAACCAAGTAATCTCCAAGTCATCCTTAGTGCTGGTGAACAATATAACCTGCCGGTGAACCAAATACCAGTGACTGTGCATGTCATTGAACATGTCAGTGAACATAACCAAAGATTTCCAAGTGCTGATAGGTGTTGACAAGTGTTGACATCAATGACAAAACTAGTGCAACACATCCAAAATACCAACAAATTTTACCATTATACATAAGAGAGAGTTTAAAATCATACTTGTAGACAATTGATTTCTTTTTTATATATTGATTGTCTTACTACAATATTTCTATGATGCCCCGCCAAGGAATCTCGAAGGAAATAAGTCAAGAAGACCTAGAATATATATTTTTTGAAACATTGTAGATAAAATTAACAACTACAATGCTAACAATATGACACAACATGGTGCATTTGAAGGACAAGGTTCAACAAAGTGTTGGAAGGAAAACTAAAATGAAGAAGAACACATGACCAAGACCATGCCATTATAGAAGGAAGGTGACAATAGTAAAAGACTAGTAATGAAATATATCACCACAAAGAATGGTAAAATAGAGATAGAGGGGAGATGATTCCTCAATGAAAATGGACACACACTATGATTGAATAATCTCATTAATTAGCACTAGGATGGTATGATGGATTCAACAACATCCATTCCATATCACACTAGGCTTATCAATTCAAGCCCCAAATGATAAGCACACATGTAGGAATCCACAAGCTAAATTGTGAACATATGACATGATCCTGTCTTAACTTGACAACACACCAACTGAAGACTAAAGTCCCTAAATGGAAACCAACTATAGGGGTAGGAATGACTCACTTTATGCAAGGTGATCAAGGGGTTTCAACCCTTAAAATACTTTACAAGTAGATACAAGATTTCTCTTAGTAAACTAGGATTTATTCTTGGTCCTAGGTATAATGATCGGTTTCCTAAGGATACTAACATGCAAACTAATACAATTTACACCACTAAAACTTACTCAAAATACACTTGACATACCTCAAATATTCCCTTGACTCTCCAATCTCTAACAACAATTTTAACATATTCAAATTGCCCAGCCTGGGACTAAAAACTCCTACCAAACACTACCTCAAGAATGTGGTGCCTACTAAGGACTATGTCACCTTGGTAGGACACACACATTCCAAAAGGACACTAGCATGACATGTATTAAAGTACCTTTAGTCATGATATCATCCTTTAGGTGTGCTAATTTCTATTCTAGGCACTAGTGTCCCTAGCAATATAGTCTTGTATTGACATATTTTGTTTTGCACTGGTATCTTGACCTGTGAACAAACCAAGGTTAGGGATCGGTACCACATACATGTTAGAGTAGAAAAAAAACCTTGGGATTACTCGAGGAAGACATAATGCAAAAGGACTAGGGGGCATAATAGACAAATTGCTTCCCCAAACATTAGGCACCACCAATATGTTCAAGGAGAGGATTGTGAGGGAGAAAAATACCCCCAAAATGGTTAGAAATTCCACCTAACAATATTAATACACCATGTGTAACTTATAAGTCCACCTCACCATGGTTATGGAGATATTCACAGAACCCAAACACTCAACAATGAATACACAATGAGATTTAGATTTGTACACACGTGCCATAATGGAGTATACACGCTGTAAAGCGGAAAATCGCAATCGAACCCTAGTTGCTCTCCCCTCTTCTAACTCCAAGGAGAGAGAAGGGAGGTTGCTAGGGTTGATGGTTTTCACTTAGGGGAGACTTTACATTCAAAAGAGGGGTTGAAACCCACAAGATCCAATCCCACACAAGGCAAGATTGGATGCTAAATGAGTTTCAAGGGTTAAGACAGCAAGGCTACCCTCTTTTGTAAAGAATGTGGATAAAATGATTAAGCTAGGAATGCATAGAAAGTGAGAAAGATTCGCTTATAAACTGAGATAGGGATATAGGATGAAGCTGCGGACCTGGAATTAGCAGTAAAATGTCGATACGGCGCTGTCCTGCAAATTTGAGCAAAAGTTGAGGGGAAGATGGCGCCCGGCGTGCACACGGTCCTCCGAAAAATCCGCGAAACGAAGGGGGATCTGTTCGTCTCGGCACAAGGATTCCAGATCTTCAATTTCAGCCGCGTACCTGCAACCTACACACAGAAAAGCGAAGACGATTGGGGGGTTAGGGATTAGGGGTTTGCCTTTAGGTCAAACCCCGGTTTTGGAATTAACCAAGAAATGAGAAATGCTGTAAATGTAAATGTATGTAATGTAAAACAAGTACTAATACCTTGTTGTAAGGATGTTTGTATCCTTATGTGCGAAGGTATAGATGTTGTTGTTTGTTGTATGTTGTATGTAGCATGTAGTAAGTGATCTCCTCTTCAATGGTTGAATCCTTGTCTTGAATGCAACACTTAGCCTTGAATGGAGACTTGGAATGAATGCTTGAAGGAATGCTTGAATGCTTGAATGCTTGAGTATAGTTTCCACGCTTTTTCCATCATGTCGAATGAAAGAGGAAAATGTAGTTTATATACTTGTCAATTAGGGTTAATAGACTAATTTTCCCGACCTTAGGCCGACCAGGAAACAATATTTTCCAATTTGCAAACAAAAAGGCCCGAAGTCCCATAGGAGACCGGGCCCAAAATAGGGCCAGGGACCAGGGCGCTGGGCGCTCTGGTCCCACCTCTCGGGACAGCAGGGTGCAAAGGAGGTTCAGGCCAGGGTGCTTGAAAAATGCAGTTTTTGGTGTCGTGGACAAGTTTCGGGGTCTCCATTCAGGTTGCATGTTGCGTTGCCATCGTGAAGACCGAAATGCAGTCGAAATTGCAAGTGTCACAATTTTAGGATGCTACATTTAGCCCCCACTTTAGCGGGAGTATGTATGCTCATACTTCCAGTAAAGTACAAGGAAACAACATTGAAAGACTTTCACCACGTCAAGGAGGCAAGACACACCAAGCCCCCAGTGGACTAAGGATCTTACGACTTCGATTGACAAAGTAAAAGGGAAGATCACGAGGGAGAACCATGACTGTCAGTAGTAAGGTTCCCTCACTATGAGTCATGCAAAAATTTTCAAGGCAAAGCTAAGTTCGTCGAGAAATTTTCAAGTATCTTGAAAGGATAGACAGGGTGTATGCCCCCCTACGTTAAAGCGATCACACACGCCTCAACGGGGGTGATTGTTTTAACATAGTGATACACATAAGAAATGAAAAGGGAAAGGAGCACATTATCACAAAGATTTATCCCCCAAGTGTGAGATAAACCCAAGGATAATAGACACAAAACACAAAGCACAAGGTGACTTCGCTTTCCTCGGGGTCAGTATGCTGTATGATAATTCATGTATATCATATGTATGTATGCATAATTGTTCTTCATTCCCCAATCAAGGAAGGTCACCTAGAAGAAGGGAACACATGTGTCTTTTGAGTCAACATGAGAGAGACCGAAAGAGATCTCAATGCTTTGCATCGTCCTCAAGTAGACAACACTAAGGACAACAAATAGAAGAATGAGAATAACATATAGAAGAAGTAACAAAAGAGAGGAGGTGAATCTGCTATGCTAATGTAACTAGTCTAGCACGTCATCTACCCCCCGATCTTGCTGATCAATGTTTCGGGAAGGCAGGGAACACGCTAGAGGAGGAACATCCAACACAGCAGATGGAGCTATCACAAGATCCAAACAAGGGCTATGTTCATGTTCCGAGCCACGTTGTTCTTGTCTAGGAGCTAGGATAAATGCTTTAGAAAATTTATTAGATAAATGGTTATCAACATCAACAAGTTCATATTCACTATCAGAAGCAAGAGGAGTAACATTTTTATCATGAATAACATTTTCATCTATAGCATCATCAAGATTTATAAAAATAGGGTCTTTAACTCGCATAGGATCAAGACCATCATGCATCTTATGTTTAGGAGATTTTGGAGAAAATGGAATAATGCTTGTTGAAGGTGTTTTTGGAGATTGCAAAGTTTGAGAAGCAGCTGCTTGAGCCCTAAGACGATGCTTTCATCGGCGTTCATGTGCAGAATGATTTCCTCTAGTCTTAGTAGGAAGTGGAGAAGATTGAGGAGGAGGAATGTTCTCATCCTTATCACTTGGGTGTTTAGGTTGTGGTCTCTTAGGCTGGATAATAGGAGAAGAAGAAGGTCTCTTCTCTCTATAGAAGGAAGGAGGAGGAAATGCTCCATATAAAGGAGGAATTCTTGGTTTAGGAAGAAGACCAAGTCCATCATGACGAGGAGGTATAGGTCTACTTTTAGAAGATTTATTAGGCATAGACATAGTCACATCCATGGGGATGGGTTGGGAATCTTCTTGAGGAAAGACATTAGTTTTATCTTTCAAAGGAAGAACTTCCTTCTCAAGAATGATAGGAATGTAAAGTTTAGGTGTTCTAGGTTCACTTAGAGATAGGATCATATCTGTTTTCCACTTTTGATAAGATTTGAAAAGATGATCACTTCGCGGAGGAAGAGACTGGAATTGTTTAGGCCAAAAATAATCAATAGGAACACTAGAAGTTCTTTCAGCTGGTTTAAAGAGACTATGGTTGACAGTAACAATTTCACCATTATGGGGAAATTTCAAACACTTGTGAATAGGAGAAGCAATAGCTTTTATGGAAGATAGCCAAGGATAGCCAAGCTTCACACGAAATTGTTCGGATGAAGGGATAATAGCAAAGTTCACATCAAGGGATTTGTTATGGACTTCAATAGGTAATGTAATAGAACCAATTGCAGGAGAAGAAAATGCATCAAATAATTTCACAATCACATCTGTTTTGTCATAGATCACTTGATTCAATTGCAAAGTAAAAAGAAATTCTTCAGTAATAACATTAACCATGCACGAAGGATCAATAAGCACTCCACGGCAAGGTGTATTCTTGACTTTTGCAACTATGTATAAAGGACCATCAGGTGCTCTGATAGTTTCACTAGAATCAAATGTGATGGAAGATTCTTTAGGGATTTCTTGCTGCTCTACAAAGTTAATCACATTCGGAGTCATAGACACAAGACCATCAGATGAGAGAGAGGAATCATTAGCCTCAATCGCATTAGAGGTATGAGAAGGTAGTGGATCAGTAAAAATATGAAGATTTTGGTTAGGAGGAGCTACAGATGTGTTGCCTTTATCATTCACTCCAGAAACAGAAATAGTATTATTATCAATCAAATCTTGAATTTTACCCTTTAAAGAAAAACATTTTTCAGTATCATGCCCAGGCTGACGATGAAATTGACAAAAAGATTTGTTATCAAAATAAGGTGAAGTAATATTTGCAGGATCAATTTGTCTTATAGGAGGAAGAGTAAGCACATTTTGTTCCAATAACTTATTCATAACACTATGCAATGATTCATTCAAAGGAGTATACTTTCTTTCTTTCTTGAAAAATTTAGAAATAGGAGGCACACCTGATGCTGCATTCACATTGTTGTTGATGATGTTTTCATTGAATTTGATGGAATCTCTATTCGGTTTAAACTTCCCAAATGGTTGTTGACTCCTATCACCCTTATCACTCGGAGCCATAGGATGTGATTGTTCCATTTGACTCACAGTCAGTTGATAATTGTGAAGAGTTGCACACAACTGTTGGAAAGAAGTAAACTCAGAAAACAGAAGTTTGTCTCGAATATCTTTTTGTAAATTAGAAATAAAGATTCTTTGAATATCATTGTCAGACACTGGAAAAGAAATTTGAGCATACAAATGCTTATATCTAGCAATGAAATCAGTCACTTTTTCTTTAACACCTTGTTTACAATGCATTAAATCAATCAAAGTAACTTTAGGACTTATATTGTTTTGAAATTGTTGAATGAAAGCATTTGCAAGTTGTTCGAAAGAAATAATAGAATAAGAAGGCAACGAGCAATACCATTGTAGGGCTTTGTCTCTTAATGTTCTAGTGAATAGTTTTGCAAGCAACCTTTGGTCATAAGCAAAATTAATACATATTGTTTGAAAAGTCTTAACATGTGTTAGAGGATCTCCTTTACCATTATAAAGCTCCAAATGCGGGATTTCAACATGTTTAGGAGGGATAGCTCGAACAATGTCAAGAGAAAGTGGGCTCACAACATCAAATGTGGGCACACTAAACTTAGATTGATTCATAGAGGCAATTTGTTGCTGTAAAGAAGAGACAGTTTGTGCAAGATTGTTAATGGTCGCTTCAGTCGAAGAATTCATATTAGATGTGTTAGATTGAGATGGAGGTGTTATGTTATTGAAAGAAGGTAAAGAGTAAGGTGGTGGGACACTATGATAGTTAGTCATAGGAGATGATTGGACAGGAGGAACACTATAAGGAGGAATGTAATGGTTAAATGAATTGCCCCCCTGCGTCATGTTCATTTGCGGAGATGTAATAGGAACACTCATTGAAGGAATGAATGAAGAAGTTGGATTGAATGAAGGAATAGGGTTAATTGAAGAAGAGGGATTGCCCCCATGACTGATGATCATAGGCGGAATATCTTGTATAGAAGTAGTCATTATGTTTGATGTAAAAGTAGGTATGCTAGCAATAGAAGTTGTCAAAGGAATAGAATGATTGACTTGAGTGGGAGGTTGTGTATAACCTAAAGTTTTGGCACAACTCTTCATAGGCATCACATTCGAATCCACAATGTGTGCAATACCACGCAAAATATCAATTCCATTCTTATCACTTTGAAGCATGCGTTTTAGACCCTCAATTAAAGGAAGAGCTTGACTATCGGGGTATTCATGAGACATCCATTGTCGAAAATCGTCAAATTGATTATCCAATTTCAAAAGTTGTTCTACAGAAACCTCATGGAGAGCTTCTTCATCATTAGGAGGATTAGAGGAATTACCCATGTCCTCGTTAAAAAGGCTACTCAAATTAGGTTCCATCTCCTCAGTAATTAAACCTCGAAAAGACTTAATTCTACGGCTTCGTCTAACGGGAATAGTGTAAGTAGGGCTTATTGTTGTAAAAATCATGCTCTAGAGAGGGAGATAAAATTTTGAATTTTAGAGGTAGCAAATTTCAGTGAAATCAGCCAATCTTCTGGATTTAAGCTGTTAAATGCAATCATGACAGTCTCCCGAAATTTCAGAAAAAATGTCCAGGACCATGGCGCTCGGAGTGCACACGGTACTTGCAACTTTTTTCGAAATTTGTAGGGATGAAAGTTATGATGATTTTAGAGCTAATCTGAAAAAATTGAGTGATTTTACGATCTGTAGATAGGCCAAACTAAAGTTGCAATCTCAAAATTGAACCCTACCAAGATTGTCGAAAAATGCAAAATTTGAATTTTGAAAAAGAGAGGGAAACTGAAATTTTGAATTTTATGATTTTAGGGGGAATGTCAAGAGCAATGCAAGTTTTGAAATTTAAAAATTGACTCAATTTCACGCAAAAATCAATTCTGAGAGCGGAAATTAAAGTTGTTGTAATTAAGCACTTAATTTCAAAAGTCACAAATTGCAAGAATTTGAATAAAGCACTGAAATTTCAAATGAATGCAAACACACTTTTCAGATTTAGGACAGTAAGAACACAATTTTGACACAAAATTTCAATTTCAATGATTTTTGAATGATTAGAAGCCCTAAACCAAGCAATCACAAGACCAACTTTGACTGTAATTTTGAAAGTGTTAGATTTGATAAAATTGGCCAAAATTCTAGATTTTAGCAGGAAAATACAGTAAGATCTAGCTCCCGAAATTTCAGAAAAAATGTCCGGGACGATGGCGCTCGGAGTGCACATGGTCCTCGCAACTTTTTTCCAAATTTTCAGGGATGAAAGATATTGTGATTTTATTGCGGAATCCAAAGTTACAGCTGATTTGGAGATGTTTTGATCAGTGAAATTGTCGGACAAAGATTGAATCAAGAGGGTTTCAAAAATTAGGGTTTTGACACTTAACCACTTAATTTTAAAAATTAAGGCACAAATATGAATTGATAATTTGTAATAGAAATGAAGATCTGAAACAAGCATTAACAATTAAATATTTCACAAGTTCAATTACTAAAAAGAAAATTTTAGGGTTTTTATGCAATCAACCTCTAAAATTTGCAAAAGATCAAACATGGAAATGTAATCAAGGAATTAAATTTTTCAAATCTAACCATGAATAATCAGAAAGGATGTTCACGTCGGGTTCACCAAAATGTAAAGCAGAAAATCACAATCGAACCCTAGTTGCTCTCCCCTCTTCTAACTCCAAGGAGAGAGAAGGGAGGTTGCTAGGGTTGATGGTTTTCACTTAGGGGAGACTTTACATTCAAAAGAGGGGTTGAAACCCACAAGATCCAATCCCACACAAGGCAAGATTGGATGCTAAATGAGTTTCAAGGGTTAAGACAGCAAGGCTACCCTCTTTTGTAAAGAATGTGGATAAAATGATTAAGCTAGGAATGCATAGAAAGTGAGAAAGATTCGCTTATAAACTAAGATAGGGATATAGGATGAAGCTGCGGACCTAGAATTAGAAGTAAAATGTCGATACAGTGCTGTCCTGCAAATTTGAGCAAAAGTTGACGGGATGATGGCGCCCGGCGTGCACACGGTCCTCCGAAAAATCCATGAAACGAAGGGGGATCTGTTCATCTCGGCACAAGGATTCCAGATCTTCAATTTCAGCCGCGTACCTGCAACCTACACACAGAAAAGCGAAGATGATTGGGGGGTTAGGGATTAGGGGTTTGCCTTTAGGTCAAACCCCGGTTTTGGAATTAACCAAGAAATGAGAAATGCTGTAAATGTAAATGTATGTAATGTAAAACAAGTACTAATACCTTGTTGTAAGGATGTTTGTATCCTTATGTGCGAAGGTATAGATGTTGTTGTTTGTTGTATGTTGTATGTAGCATGTAGTAAGTGATCTCCTCTTCAATGGTTGAATCCTTGTCTTGAATGCAACACTTAGCCTTGAATGGAGACTTGGAATGAATGCTTGAAGGAATGCTTGAATGCTTGAATGCTTGAGTATAGTTTCCACACTTTTTCCATCATGTCGAATGAAAGAGGAAAATGTAGTTTATATACTTGTCAATTAGGGTTAATAGACTAATTTTCCCGACCTTAGGCCGACCAGGAAATAATATTTTCCAATTTGCAAACAAAAAGGCCCGAAGTCCCATAGGAGACCGGGCCCAAAATAGGGCCAGGGACCAGGGCGCTGGGTGCCCTGGTCCTGAAGGACCAGGGCACTGGGCGCTCTGGTCCCACCTCTCGGGACAACAGGGTGCAAAGGAGGTTCAGGCCAGGGTGCTTGAAAAATGCAATTTTTGGTGTCGTGGACAAGTTTCGGGGTCTCCATTCAGGTTGCGTGTTGCGTCGCCATCATGAAGACCGAAATGCAGTCGAAATTGCAAGTGTCACAATTTTAGGACGCTACACACGCCAAATATGATCATAAATAAAATACCAATATAGAAAGTAGTACAATATCATGGAGCCAATAGAAAATGAGTAAGACATCATACTAGAGGAAAAATTAAAATAAAAGGAGCATAGTATCAAGGAATAAGCACCAAAATGAGTATCAAAGAAACAACTCTTAGGTGATATAAAGTTACTATGACTTAGATAATATAGTGCTAGAAGGGGAGTGTCATCATGTGAGAACAAAAGGATGGATCCACATGTGATCCTAGAAGTCTCTAACATGGATGAGACATACTCGATTTGGGAATTTGCACCAAGATGGGGGACCAAGATGATTCCAAATTTCTTTTTAGATCTCATCAAACCTTTTGGAATGAGCCAAATATGGTGCTCACCCTATTTGGCATGTGCCAGATATGACACTAGAAAAATTATAGTTATCATGATAACAAAAAAACACTTTTCATTTGATTCATTTCTGCTCCAACTTGCAATCTAGGCATTTTTCTTCTCCTCCATTCTTCACTTGCCAAAAGAAGAAGCCATTTTTGCAATTGGAGTTATGAGATATTTTCCAAAATTCTACCATGATGCCAAGGAAGTCAAAGAGGTATATATTTTTGATTTTCTAGTGTCCAATTTTGATTAAATTGTAAATTAAATTAGGTTTTTGAATTAAAATTTGTTTTAATTTTTCAGGAATTTAGAAACCACCTGAATTTTTTTGAAAACCCTTAGTCACCTTCTCATCAAAACCCTCCCAAAGAACAAGCATAGTAGAAACCTCCTACATTTCATAGACATCCCCCAAGAACATAAGAGAACATACTAGGAACAATTAAAAATAACAAAAACAACTTGAGGAATTGATCACAAGGGTTAAAGATCCCCTTGCAACAAACCCTCATAGCATAAGCCTTGTTGATTCACTACAATCTAATGTCGCCCATGTAGGTTCATTGAGAGGGAAATTAATTTTTGATCCAATAAAAAAGAATAACATAAACAATTTTATGCAAACAAGCTATCATATGAGGAAGCAGAGAAAAATAAAATTAACAAATTTGACTTTTGTGTACTTTTCATAGACCCATGAGTCTAATCAAACTTTACACTCTAGATGCAAGAGGTTACCTATCTATTATTGCCACCATGAAGGGATAAAGAATAACTTTTTGGATAGGTGGTGGATGGTTTTTTATAAGCCTATGAGGAATATTTATTAGGTACCTCAATAATTCTCGGGGAACTCTATTGTGAGTTTGTCTTCAATGAGATTTTAAATTATTTTGATTATCAATATTTCTAGGGTAGAGGTGGTGGCTCCTCACATGACAGAGTAGGGACACAACAATCTGGTACTAAGACCCTTAGCCAGACCTATGGTGGAGCATGTGATCATTCATTTCATTATGAAGGAGAGTGTCAAAGTGAATACCTTAGACCTCATTAACTCACTAACTCAGACCTTTATGAAGTATGCCATGCCTCTAGTACTGGGTGATGTGAGTGAATCTTCTATTCCTTGAGTTCTGACTCACTTATGTTGATCATGTGTGTCTCTTTACACTTATGATCCTGAGAGTAGCTAGCATACAACTACATAGGGGACATTTGTTGCAGAGGATATGATCACAACAAAATCTTTGCTGAATGAGACATTCAACATTGATACTTTGGAAAATTTTTGCAAGTTCATTTAATTTTTTTTATTAAATTTTGTTTTAAAATGCCAAAATAACTAAATTATTAAATGATTATGATGAAAATTTAGGTTATGAGTGTCTTCATTACCAATAGAATTCTCCCACTCCCATTTTTCATGACACCATTAAGTCCACAAGTATGTATCCCATAGAAAGCATAATTATTACATGTGAATAGTTGAACATTATATGAATGAATTTCTCATAAGTCGCTTTGGATGTTGAATGGTTCGGTGCTAGACTTGTGACATTGATTCCTCCTGGTGAAAGAGACACTTTCACCTAGGTAATATTTATTCATCAATGGTGTTGTAAAACAATTTTAGGTAATTTTGGTAATTGAAAAAAAATCATTGTTTTATTTTTTATTTGTTGACATCAAATAGTCCTCCTAATGTCCATGCCATATTGGAGCATGGTGTTGCTGCAACATTAGAAATTTTTGTAGCTTTGACAAAGGTATGAGACAAATTAGTAAATTTCACTCATTCTTTTATGATCTATTATTGAAAAGTTTAATGATACTTAGATATAGTTTAATTACTATCTTGATGCTTTTTGTAAGGGCTTGTCACCCCAGATCATGAATGTGCCCTTGTTCTAGATGAACATTGTGATTATTTGTATGTAGTAAGTGATTATTTTGTTAAATGTCATTATAAACTCAATTTTTATATATTTTATATATTCATGTCTACATTTTTTTTATTATAACATCTTGAGATCCAAAAAAGTATAAAAAGGAGGATTAGTGAGCACACTCAAAAGATGACAACATCATATACATCTCTATCCACTAAATAATTGAAGGTAGCTTGTGATTTATTTCCTTTCCCTAGTGGGAAATAGCTACAATAGAGTCCTTTTTTGTATGCCTATATGACACTTTTGAACATATGTTTTTGATTAAAGTAAGTGGGGAAGGGCCCCAACCTATTATAGATCAGACAACGTACATCAGACCCAAAGAGAAAACAATAAAGTTACACCTAGGTAACCCAACAACCAAACCACATAGCTAAAATAAACTACAAGTGTAAATATGAATTGGGGCCAAGAATTGGGCCCCAAGGAATAGTCAAAGATCTCTAAGATGGAAGAGAACGACCCTTTTTCTTACTATGTACAATAGTCCAAGAAGTATCCTTAACAAGAGAAGAAAAAGGAACAATGCTGTTCGAACCAATTGAGGTAGCAATAGAGTCCAAGAAAGGAGCCACCAAACCTAGGAGAGGAACCTAGTAGTCCAAGGAAAGATAATTTGGGACTAGGGAAGGAATATGTCTCGTATTCAAAATATCCTTTGAATGATTCAACAGGGTGTTAGTTGCACACAAGGCGAAAGGAGGAGTAACAAGGGAATGAGCATCAACAACAAGAGAAATAGGGGACACCTACATAGGAGCCACAAGTGTTGAACTGATATGAACCACATAAGTTAGGACAATTGATGAAGAGGTGGGTTCTGAAATTAAATAAGAGTGAAAGTTTGATATCATAGGAAAGATAGTAAGGTGGTGCCGTTTAGCATCCTTTCACTAGGTAGGAGAGAAATGAAGTAAAGACCTATTAGGACAGTAAGAGGCCGGATGCAACATTTTATGTCCATACAACTTTTGGCAAGATTGTATCACTTTATTGTATATATTTTATACTTTTATTGACTTAATCCATTATATGGCTTTATAAATTTTAGGTTAATGTAAATCATTTTTACAATTATTATCCATAATTGCACTACACATGATTAATTAAATAAATAAATAATTACACAAAGTTGATTGTTAATAACCATAAAATTGATATAAATATCCTAGGTATTTTGAAGGGGGAAACTCCCTTTACTATAAACAATATTTGTAACACAAGCATGTGAGGTTTTTAATTCTTTGTAAGATGTGTTATGAATGAATTTGATATCACAAGCATTTTATAACATAACAAAACCAAACATTTCTATAATAGAACTATAAAAGATATTAAATATAATATATATAATTCCACTTATTAGGTCTAATTTTCTATATCACATATGTAGATATCACATTGTCATCCTAACTTACCACATCATACTTCTAGAGTTAACCTTACTTTAAGCATTGTGTGCTCTATATAATTGTACATTGACCTTCCATAATGACATATTTACATTTTAAAGTGACATGATAGATACAACAAGCTTTCATTTCTACTTATATTTACCATAATATTATCATTTGTATGGTTAGATGCCTATTATGTGATGTAGTAATTATTGGTATCACTTAACATGTTAACATGCTTTCATTTAGATCAAAGGTGATTTCATGTATGATTTTTTCTTTCACTCAATTTCCTACATCCTATGGATACAACCATTTGAAGAGGGCATGAATTGTAACTTTCATTTTTATGAAGAGTGCTTATATGGTGATTGGCAGGATAAAGACTTTCCACTATGATCATATGGATCAATACCACATGAAATGCCATGTACTCCAATCACCTTGTCTCATTGAATGAGGTATACATAAATAATACATGTTGTGACTTCCATACCATAAATTTCCATACACGATGTACTTTAGTGTTATATTCTTTGGTCATTTCCTTTGCATGATGATGATTTATGCATGTATGCACAAATAAGACATGGGATTAGTTTTTAAAAATCTAAGATTTTCATAACTTCATTAGCACTATATTATCTTCGTTATTAGGATTGTTGCAACTTTATTAGGACAAACATATGTTCATTAGGACTGGATTTTACATTCGTAAGATAGTGATAGGTTCATTAGGATAATCAAACCTCACTAGGATAGTCATAGGCTATTTAGGATAGTAATATGTTTTTTACGATTGTCATAATTTTATTACACATGTCATAACCTTGTTAAGATAGGCTTTAACTTCATTAGGACTTTCATGAATTTCTTAGGATAGACATAGCTTCATTAGGACCATCATAACTTTAGTAGGGAAGTCCTAATAAATGCATGATAGTAATAGATTATCATAACTTCTTTAGGACTGCCATAATGAATATAGGATAGTCATACTCATGAAAAATGTTAACAATGGTCCTCATAAATAAGTTGGTAATTTATTAATGAGGTTTTAAAGTTAACTTTGTTCATTTCCCATGAAATAGCCCTATAGGTGAGAATACTATATTACCTTCCAAGGAAATAGTCATGTAGACTGAATACTATATTAAGTAATGCAAACAAAATTTTTAATATATTTTTAATGAAGATGGAAGGTCCATTTATTAAAAATTTTGAAGGAGAAAAAACTAAATATTATATTAAAAATTTATACAAGAAGCCTTTACAAATGATAAAATATTTGCAATATCATTATATCCTAATGAAATATTATTATGAGAAATCATAACCACCAAAGGAACCTAGTGGTGACAAGGTGACTAAGAGATGAAACATGTTTTAGAGACCATGTTATCTTGAGGTACAAAATAGGACCTTTCCCAGTGTATACATGCCCACTTTGACGTGTTGGCACTAAATTTTGGAACTCGGGATGAACATAACAAAAGTTACCCTACCTTGTAGCTTCACATTGCATGCATCTAACAATTTTTTAGGGTAGCAATTTTTTTTTTTGACATAGTCATATTATTTTGAGTCTACAAAAAATAATATAGGTTGTTATAGAGGAACCTCATGAGATCTTTTAGCTTAAAAAATAACGCTCATATGTGCTACCATCTCCAAGATACAACATGTCAATTTTTTAATTTTTTTTTGCACTTAGAACACTGAAGAGAAAATGCTGATACAGTGTAGCTTGAAATGTTGGAGAGATCGAGGTTTCAAAATAGGACTTTCCTAGTGTAGACATGCCCACCCTGGCATGTTGGTGCTAACAGTTCAAGCCCAAGACAAACAAAACAAAAGTTAGGCTACCAGTATTTGGTGCAGTAGAAAAAATACTTTCATGACCATATGGATTCGATTCTTGAAATTATGAGATAGGTTGTTATAGAGGGGCCTCAAATGGCCTCTTAGCTTCAAACAAAATGTTTTTATGTGCCATAGATTCCAAGAAATAACTTGTCAAAGTTTGATAGTTTTATCAATTAGGGAACTTAAGAGAAAACATCAGTATAATGTAGCTTAGAATGTTTGGGAGAGATAGGGTCCAAAATAAGACCATTCCTAGTATATAAATATGCACTAAGACATTTTGGCACTGGAAATTTGAGCCCAAGATGAATAGAACAAAAGTTAGGCTACCTTGCAACTTCACATTACATGCATTTGACAGGTTTTGGGACAAAAGGAAAAATTTCTCCATAAGAAAATGGATTCTACTATTCAAAATCTAAGAGAAGTTATAGTAGAGGGTTCTCACACATACTTGTAGCTTCAAACAATTTTTTTTGTATGCGCCATAGATTTTGAGAAATGCCTTATTAAAATTCGATATTTTTTACACATAGGGCACTTAAGAGAATGCATCGACATGATGTGGCCTACAACGTTTGGGAAATTTTTTAAGAAAAAAGAGGGATTTTCTATCATAAAACTTGCTACCTAGACATATTGGAATTGATGGTTTGTGCCAAAAGATTGGCAAAAGAAAATTTATTCTATATTGCAACTTTTCATTAAATGCACATGACAATTTTAGGGGTAGTAGAAAAACTCTCGCCATAAGTAAATGGATTCAATTCTTAAAAATATGAGATATTTTATTGTATAGTGGCCTAACATGACCCTATAGATTCAAACATAATATTTATATGTGTTGTATATTCTAAGAAACACCCCATCAAAGTTTACTAATTTTGTCACTTAGGGCACTTAAGAGAATGTGCCTGCATGATGTGGCCTACAATGTTTGAGTAATTTGGTGAGAAGAATATGGGTGTGTCTAATATTAACCTAGCCACTTGAAAATTTTGGTGTTGATGGTTTGTTTCCAAGGCTAGCATAATAAAAATTATGCTATATTGCAATTTTTTATTGAATACATATGATGCTTTTTGGGGCAGCAAAAAAATATCACCATGAGAAAATGGATTTGACTCTATGAAAAAAATGAGATATGTTATTTAGGGTGGCCTCACACAACCCCATAGCTTCAAAAAATTTTTGGTAGTTTTGGGACTTATGACACTTAGGAGAATGTGCCAACACAATGTAGCCTTCAATGTTTGGGAAAATTGACAAGAAAAATGGAGTTATTCTTAGCGTAGCATTGGCAACTTGGACATGTTGGTGTTGATAGTTTGTGACCAAGTCGAACATAATAAAATTTATGCTATATTGCAACATTTTATTGAATGCACATGATGTTTTTGTGGCAAGAGAAAAAATCTTCCCATGAGAAAATGGATTTTAGTGTTAAAAAATATGAGAGATTTTATTTTAGAATAGCTTCAAATATAATTTTTGTATGTGCAATAGATTTTTAGAAATGATCCACCAAAGTTTGCAAGTTTTGGCACTTAAGGCACTTAAGAGAATGTGCTGACATAATGTGTCCTACAATGTTTTGGCAATTTGGTGACAAAAATGAGGGTATTCCTAGCATAAATTTAACCATCAGGATTTGTTGGCCTTGATGATTCATTCTCAAGGCAAACAAAACAAAAGTTATGCTATATTTCAACTTTTCATTGAATGCACATGACACTTTTTGGGGAAGCTAATAAAATATTACCATGAGAAAAGGGTTTTGAGTCTTTAAATTTTAAGAGAGGTTATTGTAGAGTGGCCTCACATGATATTGTAGCTTTAAACATAATTTTTTATGTGTCATAGATTCCAAGTATTTCTTTATCAAAGTTTGGTAGTTTTGACATGTAGAGCACTTAAGAGAATGAATCAACATGATGTGGCCTAAAACATTTGGGAAACTTGATGCGTGAAAAAATGGTATGAATAACATAAAGCCAAGAAATCAAACATGTTTGTGCTAACAGTTCATGCTCAGGATGAATAGAATAAAGTTTATGCTATATTGCAACTTTTCATTGAATGCACATGACACTTTTTGGGGCAACGAACAAAGTCTTGGGTGTGAGAAAATGTATTTGAGTATTGGAAATTAGAGAGAGGTCATTGTAGAGTGGCCTCAGAAGACCTTTTAGCTTCAAAATGATTATTTCTATATGCCATATATTTTGAGAAATACCTTGTTAAAGCTTGGCAATTTTTGACACTCAGGACACTTAAGAGAATTCATTGGTATGGTGTGGCCTAACGTTCAAGTGACTTCATGAGAAAATTTGGGGGAAATCCTAACATAAACCTAACCACTTGGACTTGTTGGTGTTGATGGTTCATGCACAAGATGAATAGAACAAAACTTGGGCTATATTACAATTTTTCATTTCATACATTTGACTCTTTTTGAGGTAGAAAAATAAATCTCACCATGAGAAAATTAATTCAATTATTTGAAATATGAGAGATGTTATTGTAGAGTGGTCTCACATGACCTAGTATCTTGAAACTAAATGTTTTTATGAGCTATAGATTTTAAGAAATGCCTTGTCAAAGTTGATAGTTTTTGACACTTAGGGAACTTAAGAGAATGCACCAGTATAGTATGGCCTAATATGTTTGATCAATTTGGAGAGTAAAACAAGGGCATACCTAGCATAAAACCAACCACCTGGATCTGTTGGAATTAACGGTTTGTTCCCATGATGAATAGAATGAAAGTTATGTTGAATAATTAACGTAGCTTGTCATTCATAAATAGTTCATTTTTATAACACAACCAAAGTAGTGAAACAAATTCAACTCAATGCTTGTCTTTAACACTAATATTAAGATGTATAATGAATTGAGGTTCATCACTATTTAGTTATGTCAATTAGATAAAACACATCACACAACATACAATATCAACAACTAACACATTCAACCTATTGAAAAATCAAATCATAGGCATTAGTTTTTGAGTTTGTAATCCAATGAATCCATTGCAAAATTTTACCAAGGCTAAGTGTCATTTGCGAGCAACATTTTAGGTTGTACACATTTTTTATTTCTAAATTTTATTACAAAATTCACACCTCAATTATATCACTAAGTGTAGGACTAGTTTGTGGCATAAAAAACAATATAAACAAACCTTCACACAAGAGAACACCATCTATTGATAGACAACAATATTGCACTTAAGTATCTTATAATACATATGATTGTAGGTAAGGAACAATATTTTATTTATACAAATATACAACTCATATGTATATTTATACAAATAAAGTTGACATCACAATTTTTTTGCATTTACACTCAATTGAATGAACCATCTAAATCTGCTCTACTCTTTTTTCGTGTCAATTATTACCTCATGGTTAGACTCACAAACCTTCCATAGGTTCATTTTCATTGGTCTAACCCAATATTTGGTCATTGAATATTTGATGCCACAACAAGGTTAGAAGAATTAAGAATATTCTTGTGTGTCTCAGAGTCCTTGAATAGCCATAAGTTAGATTTCTTCATTGGGTACCTTATAAGAAATGCACCAATAACAACCACTAATCTTGTAGGGTATTCAATGTTTTCTCCATTTATATAAGGGCCATCTAATTTATCTTTTTCCTCCACACAATGACATAAATAATCTAATCCATTCCTTCTTCATTGTCTCCAGTTGCAATAATTACATATACATGCCCTGCAAGGATATGTGCATTCAATGCCATGAATTTAGTGAACAGTTAAGATAAAATATTAAATTTGATTAAATTTGTAGGTGGATAATTTTCCTAGTTGGATTATATCTAACATGTGGTCAAAGTAAACTAATGCTTCCATATGTGTGAATTGTAGTGTTGTTGAAAGTCGATACATATCAAGCGGACTCAAAGTTCTTATACACCATTTGTCAACCTAATGGACTTTGAGACACACTCATTCCAAGCTTCATTTGTACATGATGAAAAAAACCAAAATTTATGTCATGTATGGATATTCCATAAGTTTGTGTTAGAGTTTCTAACTGAATTTTATGTCATGTATGGATATTTTATAAATTTGTGTTAGAGTTTCTAAAAGAGTGTAGCTCACTCAGTCTTGTCAATGTACAATGATCCTCATATTTTTTAATGTTGGTATCATCTACCAATGAAACAAATCTACAAACTATAGAATTGCCTTCATTAATTAGACCCATTGTAGCATTACACAACTTGATGATTGACTTCACATATGTCAACTTTTAATTATCTTTGTACTTTAATTCTTCTCGTGCTAAGGATCTTTTAATACATGATACTCCACCATCATGCCACCACTTTGCATGCTTGGCCTTAGAGAAATTTTACATGTACTGAACACGACTAATCTTATGCATTTGGCTCAACTAATAAGCCATTTGAGACTTCTTTAATTGTGATGCACAATTATTTGACCATATGATATGCTAATGGAATGATATGTTCTATAATGCCCCACCAGGAAACCCCGAAGGGATAAATCTAAAACAAAAGAATAAACTATAACAACAGGTCCCTTTGTAAGGAAGTTTCAGATGGCGGAAGTGGGAGCGGGAGCTCAAATTTCAAATTCTCAGCAAGGCGGGAACCCTGGTTCCAATGGTGGGATCGACTAGATCAATGGCGCTAGTCCTATTGGAGATAAGGAAAAGCTCTCGAACTTCTCAAGTGCTGTTGTTGACTCACAGTTTGATGGTACTTTGCTTGAGGAGATAGTGGGTTCATCTAGGCATCTGGGGGAAGGGTCCAATGGGGGGCCCATTCCACGAGATGACTCCATGGATAGCAGGAGGGAGAAAAAGAAATGGTCTTCCCTCTTTGGAACTAGACCAACTGGTAAATCCTCCCTTCCTCCTGTTAAAAATATTTCTGACCCTTCTGGTGGTAAGTTTGCTATCTCTATCCCTGACCAGGTTTTGGACCATAATATCAATAGTATGTCGAACTCCTTGGTAGGGAAATTCATGGGTTCGCGCCCTAATATTGAAGTTGTCAGGGCCTTTGTCAAATGAAAATGGGCCCTTAAAGGAAATGTTGAAATTTCGGCACTACCCAAAGGTCTTCTATCTTTTTCCTTTTCATGTGAAGAAGATAAGGTTAATATTTTGTACGGGAGTCCCTGGATGGTAGGAAAGACAACTCTGGTTCTTAGAAAATGGCATCCAAATCTAAACATGAATGATTCTCTCCTGGCCCAAGTTCCAGTTTGGATCAAGCTTCCAGGATTGCCTCTTGAATACTGGGCAGAAAGTATCTCCTCTCGAATAGCAAGTTCTTTTGGTGAGCTGCTCTCTATATACCCAGTCACTGCTTCAAAAAGAAGACTAACTCATGCAAGGTTCTGTGTAGGAGTAGCCCCTGAGGTAGATATGCCAGAACAGATAGACCTAGTTTCAAAGCTGGGAACCTGGGAACAACATATCGAATATGAAACTATTCCTTTCACGTGATTCCACTGTAAAAAAGTAGGTCATTGGGCAAAATCCTACCCAAACAAGCAAAAGGTGGAACCCAAGCAGCTTAAACCTCAGATTGAAAGTCAAAAGTTGCCAGAGAAATGGGTGTGGCAAGTTAAAAACCCAGAAAATAAGGAAGAAAATTCCAATCATTTTTTTCCTTTGGGGGAATAGAAGGAAGCCTCAAATTCTATCTTCAGGCCCACAATACAGGAAGTAGAGAGAAATGAATCAACCAAAGTCAGCCCCATAAGAACAACTCAAAAAAAGGAAATGAAAGATCAGAATGATCCTCCAAATGAGATAGTTGAAGTGGTTGATGACACTTATGAAAGCAAGGCAATGGAAGCAAGAGATTACCAACCCGAGGAAGGAGAGATCCTTGATCCCCAAGTTGAAAGGACTGACTCTTCTCTAGCCATGCCAAGTTTTAAAATTCAAGAAGCCCAAAAATGTGCAATTTTGGGTATGAATCTTTCGGATTCGGATCAGAGCTCAAGAATAGTGAACAATGTTTCAACTGACTCCAGAAATCCTAAATGGGGTAATGAAGAAGAAATTTCCAAAATCCTCATCAACCCGGAAGTGGCTCCTAGATAGAAATGGAATGGAAGCAACCAAAATATAGGAACAAGAAAGCAGCAACTCCCTCGATTTCTCTAATAAGGAAATCCAACAGAATAGCTCAAGTTGATGTTGGGTACATTTCCTCTTCCCCAGGACGGCCCTCTAACCACAAAGTTAGAGACAAGGAGTCCAACAAGAACATAGCAGATGGAACTCAAAAAACTCTCAAGGAGCTGGGAATTGGTAAGTAGCTATGAAGATTATTTCTTGGAACATAAGGTAGCTATGAAGATTATTTCTTGGAACATAAGGGGACTCAACAATCCCCATAAACATGATATTATTAGGAATATGATAAGAGATAGTAATCCTGACATTTTACTTATTCAAGAAACCAAAATGAGTAGAGAAAAAGTTGAATCTTTGAAGTTCTTCAAAAATGGTAATGTTAGTGGGGGCAGTTCTGAGGGTGCTTCTGGAGGCATTGCTACCACCTGGAATCTTAACACTATTAAAGGTCAGGTCATTATCCAGGAAAGTAACTTTTCTTGTATCAAATTTGAGCACCTAAAAGATGGTTCTTATGGGTTCTCACTAACATTTATGCTCATAATACCTTAAAGGCTAGAAACTCTTTTTGGAAAAAGATCATCCAGGCTAGGGAAAACTTAAAAAATCTTAGTTGGATGGTTATGGGAGACTTTTATATGCCTTTGAAAGAGGAGGAAAAATTTGGAGGCAGTCCTCCTCAGCTGGAAAGTAGGATGGCCCTCATGGATTTTATTAACTCCCAATCTCTTAATGACTTGGAGATACAGGGTTGCAATTACACTTGGACCAACAGACGAACTGGTAATGACCTTATCCAAGTGCGTCTTGACAAAACTCTCATTTCTGATGACTGGTATAGTTAGTACTTCTGTTCTCTGTCTACCCACATTCGGGTTGGATCCGATCATTTTCCTATCACCTTCATTGCTGACTTGATCAATAGAAGGAGAAAATTTCCCTTTAGATTTGAAAAAATGTGGACCCTTCACCCCGACATCAAAAGAAATATTCAGAAATGGTGGAGTATCCAAGTTGAGGGAACGACTATGTTCAAAGTTGTTAAGAAGCTCAAAAGTGTGAAGGACAACATTTGACTATGGAATAAAACCAGTTTTGGGAATATATTTGAGGCTAAGAGTAAAATTCAAGAAAACCTTAAAGAAATATAGGACCAGATCTAGAAGGATGGTTTCAGTACTGTGTCTATTGCTGATGAAAACGAGATCCTTAAAAAATACCATGATATTATTGCCAAAGAGGAAATGTTCTGGAAGCAGAGATTGAGATGAATTTGGCTCAAGGAAGGGGACAGAAATACAAGATTCTTCCATATGTCGACTATCAAGCATAAAGCAGTCAATAGAATGAACAAGCTAGTTGTGGAAAGTGGGGAGCTGGTCAAGGAGGGTGAAATAAGGAATGAAGCTAAGAGGTATTTCTCAGACCTCCTAAAGAGGGATCACAGTCTGGATGCTGAAGCCCAATCCTCTTTTCTTCAGAACATTCCTTGTCTCATTGATGCTCATAATAATGCCTCCCTCTCTTCCATTCCCACTATCTTAGAAATTAAAAATGTTGTTTTCTCCTTTGATGGTAACAAAGCACCTGGACCTGACAGATTCCCAATGTTTTTTTTTCAAGATTTTTGGGATATTATTGGTACTGATGTTGCCAATGGGGTTAAGAAATTCTTTGGGGCTAGAAAACTCTTGAAAGAAATCAATGGTACTTTTATTACTCTTATCCCCAAGACTCAAGGAGCTGACTCTTTGGACAAATTCAGACCTATTAGCCTCTGCAACTCCTTTTACAAGATTATTTCTAAGCTCCTTACTACTAGAGTTTTGTCTATCCTTCTTGCCTTAATTAAACACCAGCAAAATGGGTTTGTTCCTGGAAGACAAATTCTTGATTCCATTATTATAGTTCATGAGAACATTCACTCCTTTGTTAGAGCTAAGAAGCAAGGTCTCATCCTTAAGCTTGACCTCTCCAAAGCCTATGATAGGGTTGACTGGTCTCTTCTTCAGAAAGTTCTCACTTCTTTTGGGTTTTCCTCTAGAGTTGTGGATCTTTTCTCCCAACTTACTACCTCTACGTCTTTTGCTGATCTTATCAATGGTTCTCCTTCTACTTTTTTCCAAGCCTCAAGAGGTCTTAGCCAAGGAGATCCTATCTCCCCCATCCTTTTCATAATTTTGGTAGAATGCTTTGGTCGGACCATGGAAAAATTGGTGCAGCAAGGATCCTTTAAGGGCCTCCAACCTTCTTTTGCTGATCTTATCTGTTCCCACCAGCAGTTTGTTGATGACACTATTATTATGGGGGAATCAAGTATCTTAGAAGCTAAAGTATTGAAGAGTACCCTGTGTAAATTTGCCTCTGCTACGGGGCAGCTTATCAACTGGGCTAAAAGTGAAGTCTTTTTCATTAATACTCTAGAGAGAAGACAACAGAGGATCAGTAGAATTCTGGAGTGTAAGATTGCTGACCTTCCTGCTACCTACCTTGGAATCCCCATGGGGATTGCCCCTCCTGACTCCTTCTGGAGTTCTCTAGTTGACAAATTTCATAAAAAACTTGCCAGTTGGAAAGGGGCCCTCTTAAGTCAAGCTGGTAAGCTCCAACTCCTTAAGGCTACTCTTCAAAGTATTCCTATTTATGCTCTTAGTCTCTTCAGAATTCCAGTCAAGTATGCTGAAGCAATTGAGAAAATTCAAAGAAGATTCCTATGGTCTGGGGTTGAGGAAAAGCAAAGAATGTCCTTGGTGGCCTGGGATCAGGTCTGTAGGCCAAAAAGAAAAGGTGGTCTGGGTCTCAAGAGGATTCATACTTTAAATGAAGCTCTCTTGTCCAAACAAGCTTGGAGATGGTTTCATTCTGATTCTGAATGGTGCAAAATTTGGAGAAGTAAGTACTCTCTTCTGTCTTCTTCTCTCTCTTCTTTTCTTAATTCGGATCTCACTATAAATGGATCCCATATTTGGAACCATGTTTCTAAATGTAAAGATGTGATTGCTAAAGGAGTGATATGGAAACTTGGAAATGGCAAAAAAGTTAGATTCTGAGAGGATCCCTGGCTTTTTGATAAAGCCCTAATGGACTTCCATGAATGGGCCTCCCATGCCCCTTCCTGTATTGGCTCTTTTGGCTCCTTAGTGGTAGAATACTGGGATGGGAACAATTGGCAGAACATTGATAGTATCCACCCTAGCCTTTCTAAGCTTAAGACCCATCTGCCTGCTATATGGCTGAATAATGAAGAGGACTCTTGATTTGGAAACATGATCCCAAAGGTACTTTAACTGTGTCTTGATTGTATTGTGTCCTTTCCCCCCCCCTCCTATAAATCCTTTCTGGTCTAAAGCATGGATAAAAGGTCTCACCCCCAAAATCAATTTTTTCTTCTGGACTATCCTCCAAAATAAGATCCTTACCATTGACAACCTAAAAGGCAGAGGTTTTGCCCTTCCTAACAGGTGTGTGTTGTGCTTTCAAGAGGAAGAGTCTGTGGACCACCTTGCCCTCCACTATTCCTTCTCAGCCTCAGTTTGGGAAAGTTTCCTCAAGAGCTTTAGTTTGGCTTGGGTGTTTCCAAGTAACATTAGAGATTTGTTCTCCTCCTGGAATATTCAATGGACTAACTCTTTTTTGAGATGTATGTGGCAGCTCTCTCTTCCTCACATCTTGTGGGGTCTTTGGAAAGAAAGAAACAACCGAATCTTTAGGGATGTCTCCCTAAATCAAGATACTGTATTCCAAAAAATTCAAAGGGCTATCCAGGAAAAAATGGGAATCATGGAGGGTCCTTGTTACTCAAATAACTCCCTGGAGTCAAATATCTTAAGGGCTTGGAATATGAAGATCATTGATGGTCCTAATCTCAGCTACAATAAAAGGCTTGAAGCTAAATGGCAAACCCCTCCCCAAGGCTGGCTCAAAATCAATTTTGATGGTGCAGCCAAAGGTAACCCAGGTCCTTCAGGTTGTGGAGCTATTCTTAGAGATCATAGATGAATCTGCAAAGAGATGATTGCTGTCCCTATTGGAACCCAAACTAACCATAAAGCTGAAGCTATGGCAGCTCTTCAAGGCATAATCCTAGCCAAAAAATGGAATTGCCCCTATCTATGGATAGAAGGGGACTCAAATAATATAATAAAGTGACTCAATGGGACTTCAAAACCTTCATGGTTGATTCATAACATAATCACTTCTGCTATTGACATTATTAGAACCTTTAAAAAATGCCATATCTCCCATATCTATCGGGAGGCCAATTGTTCTGCTGATTGGGCTACCAATGTGGCGGTTAAAAATGAGACAATTACCATGTGGATGGGTGAGAGTGGACTCCCTGAAGATGTCAGACAAATCATAAGTGATGAGCGATATAGAAGTACCCCAAAGACTCTTGATTGATAGGGTAATAATGAAAAGTACTAATGTGAGCACTTCAAGTTATTTCTATAATGAGAAAATCACTCATTATAACATCAATGCCATCAACTCCCACACTTGCTAGGTAATTGTTTTAGCTCCGAAAAGCTCTTTGTTTAACCAGCTCTGTAAGTTTCAAAATTTGGCTGTGAGAAGCGACATCATGGGTGGAAATAGGAGACGATATGGCCAAGTAGCTACAAAGAATGGAAACAGAAGGAAGAGGTATGGGGTATTTTGTAGAAGGGCAGTCTCTCAAACTTCATAGAGAGACTCCACGGCCATGATGGAATGGTAACTAACCTTTTCTGCAAAAACTGGAAGAAGGGCATGTTAAAAATGGGTGACCAAATGGTGGAAATTGATGAAGATTTAATTGCTAAAGCTACGGGTCTCAACAGGGAAGGTTGCAACTTCTACAGAGATAGGAAGGTCAGCAGGGAAGCCATTGAAAGGTACCCAGTTACTAAGAAAGAGAAAAAATGACTGGTAAAGTTGAGAAAAACCTACTACCCGCCTAGGGCTTTTGCCAAAACTTGGCGGGAAATTCTTTTTGTTTTAATGCGGTATATTACTCTAGATGGTAGGTTTACGAAAGTCTATGGGTATCATTTTGTTCTGTTAAACCACTTTAGGCATAATGATAAGGTGAATTTTCCTTATTTCTTGCTTTCCTCAATGAATGCTTCCCTTAAAGCCTACAAAGAAAATCCTCTGGGCGATACTGCAATGCACCAAGGCCTAATGGTCCTAATTTATGACCATTTAAAGGCCAGTCAAATTAACCGGATGTAGCCCTCTGTGGACTCTAAGGAAGATATGTTTGATTTTTCTTTTTCAGAGGAGGAGGAATTCGACAATGATTCCTTGTCTGATACTGAGAATAGCTCTGATGATTCAGAGTATGAGAGTAGTAAGAAGAGGAAAACAAGACCCTCATCTTCCAAGGGCAAAAAACTTCAAATCAAACCCTTGATCAGCATCTCTTCGGAAGAAGAGGATTCAAATTATTTTGAGGAGAAGAAGAACCCTAAAGGGTTGGTGAAGAAGAAAATTAAAAACCAAGCCCAGACCCAGAAAAAGCATAAGAAAAAAGAGGAGATTGGCAAGGAACTGGAAGCTAACAAGCAAGCTAGGACCCTGGAAGCTGAGCACAACCTGGAAAAGGAGACAATGGAAGAGACTCTCAGGGTTGCTGACACTATCTCTGCCCTCCATATCCCTAAAGATGAATAGGTAACCCCTAGAAAAGTGACTCCCCCCTATGGCCCTCCTCCCAAGGGCTTGCATGGTTTTATGAAAACTATGGAATGGCTCATTGATGGTTACAAGAAAGCTGTGGATGAGTATAAAAAGCTATGCAACAAAGTCCTGATTCTGGAGACCATTAATATAGGGGAAGGGAATACAATGGCTGACTATATTGAGGATCTGATAAACACTATTGCTAAAGTGAAAGACATCAGAGATGCTTTCAACCCCAGGTTTGAGAAGATTGAAAAGGAGATGCTGGACAGAAAAAGCCTTGTGGAAACTAGTGAAAAAACACTCTCGGATACTGTCACTAAAGTGGAAAAAATTGAGGAGTGCCTTAAGAATATCGCAGAGCAGAGCCTTAGTATTATGAAAATCTCGACCAATAATACTCATACCCTCATCAGTAAGCTTGATGATGACAAGGAAATTGACCTGGACACTGAAGGTACAGGGGAAGCTCAAGGTCCCAGAACCTACACCAGAGGCAAGAGGAAGGAAAAGAAAATGAACAAGGAGCTGGAAGAGCTGAAAGCTTCCAGGGCTACCTATGATGAGTTGGTGATAAAGGCAAAGGACCTGCTAAAGAAAATTGCTGAGTAGCGTCTCCCCATTTTCTTTGCTGTGTTTTGTTGTTTTGTTGCTTTGCTGTTCTTTCTGTTCACTGGTCTTCTGGCTAGTCATTATGTATGTGGACTTTTAATCCTTTTGCTGCTCTTTCTCTTTCTATGATGTAAAGGTTTCGGGTCCTTAAAACTTGTTTTTTAATCAATCAGAACACAAGAATAAACTGCAATTTAAAAAAAAAAAAAGTTAAAACAAGATCAAAGATACATCGAATTAACATTAAGCTCAGATTACACAACGGAAGACAAAGCTAACACCTAAGGAGTTTTCCAACGCGATTACTAATGAGTTGAGACATTGTCATATTTCTATGCTCAAAACTCTTGAGTTTTTGTCATCTTTTGATTTGCATAGTAGTAGTGATGTATTGGAAGTTTACTATATGTATTCCATATATTAGCCTGAACCTATTAAATCATGTTTTATCTTTGCCAGTTTACTCCTGCAGCCATGCCATTTATTCTTGCAGCCATGTGATTTATTCCTGTTGCCATTGCGGATTGTTTAGGGCAATATTAGATGTGAAATTAATAGATATTCTGATTAAATAAAATGAATATGTATGTTCTTGTATGTTATTTCTTTTGTAGTGCAGGGAATAAATGATGCTGCAGTGGATGTTTGCCTATCATGCCAGTTGAAAGAAAGGATACTTAAGAAGATGACTAAAGATCGAACAACAGAAAATCTGAGAAGCGTAAGGAACAACATAAGAGGAGCAATCAAGTGATACTATCGATGTATAACTTAGGTGGATATTGAAGTTGTAAATACCACCACAGTATGTTATGACTGTGGTTCGGTTTAGATCCGCATTTCCTGCAGCATAACTCTAGCTATCTCCTTTCTCGGTCAATTATCCATCTCTTATATTTGGCATGATTTGTGTTGTCTATTGTAGATGATTTGTTTTTAATAATAAGCTCTTTATCTTCTTAGAGGTTAGATAGAAAGGGAAGAAAAACAGAGCAGAGGATTTTTCATAAATATTTTTGAGTTTCTTTTCATATTGAATCATGTAATGACTTCCAAAGAATGATGAATAAAAATATGTTATTCTGAGCTTTTAGAGTTGTTTTTGGGAATCCTGGTATCACTCATCCAAGGGGGCCCACTTGGTGAGTGTTCCTGTGCATTTGTTAAAATTAGTTTTCTTTCCTTAGCTACAGTAGACGTTCTTGCATTGATTATTCCTACAGCCACTGGAAATAGATCCACTGTCTGTTTCTGCAGCCAAACCAAAACAGAGTACTTTCTGTTTATCAACATTAAATTTATCCAGTATTGCCTTTATGAATTTATGCAGAAGTTTTCCTATAGTCTTTCTATAGTTTCAATTCTTGCTTATCTTTTTTGCATAATGTTAGTTGTTGCAGTAATGGAGAATAGCTATCGCAGGAACTTAGTGCATATATAGTACAAACCCATTTCAAGTATTATGTCCCTAGGTTGACAATCAAATGAACACTAACTATGGAAATAGTGACTTTACGAAATGAATGTCCAAACTTCGGGTTGAGACTTCAACTAGAGTCATTATTCTTATTGTTGGGTTGAACATTTTTGGCGCCTTTGCCGGGGATGGTGTCAAACTAAGAACCTGTTATGGTTATTGTCTTTTCAGTTTTCAGTTAATTGTTTTTTTGGCATACTTGATTGTTCGAAAAAATTTCATGAATCTGCATGCATAGGGGAAGAAGAGATGTTCTAGGTAGATTTCTACCCAGTCATCTTAATAATGTAGAAAATAATTGCTTAGATATAAATCCTTTTGCTAAACTTTATCAAACCCCTGAGAATTTGAACCATCCTGAATCTGAATTTCTAGAAGGTAGTCTTCAGTTCCTCTTTGGACCTCAAGAAGAAGAATTTCATATAGTAACTTCTCCCACAAGTCCAATGCAAGGAAACCAACCTCCTGGTGGAAATAATCCACCACCACCACCTTTGGACCCAACGTTTGAGTTCCCCATATTTGATCAACAAGATAATGCTAATCTCAAGAACATTCCAGCTTCTTCCCTCCCTAAATTCTATGGATTGGTGACAGAGGATCCAGACACATTTATGTTTGAGTTTGATGTTCTCTGTAGGAGTTTTGACTATACTATAGATTCCCATAGACTCAAAATATTTCCTGCCACCTTGAAGGAATCATCTTTAAGATGGTTTATGAGCTTGGGTAGTAGCACAATCAATACATGGGATGAGATGAAATAATTGTTTCTTGCAAAATATAAAGATTATTGTAGAGGCACTGATTGTCATGGGGATGATATCTTTAGAATGACACAGAAAGAATATGAGAGTCTTGAAGATTATTTTGAGAGGTTTCTGTTTAGTGTCAAAAAGTCCAAACATAGTACTGTAAATGAAGATTCCCTCAAGTTGATATTTTTGAGGGGAATCAGTGATGAATACATTGATTCTTTGGATCTTATGGGAGGAGGTGACATTACACAGTCCATGTGGGCTGAAATAGGACAATTTGTAAGAAGTATTCCAGATTTGCTTCTAAAAAGAGTAGACGTTTCTAGCCAGGAGCACCTTCATCAACATCTGGTACTGGAGTTTCTAGAATGGAACTTAGCCATTTATTGAAGGACTTTAAGGAGGACATTATAAATAATATGGCTACTCAGTTGGATACACTTTCAACTAAGAAGAAGCATGAAGAAGCTGATGCATTTCTTACAAAATTTTACCCTAATTGTAGACAACGAAAGAAGGATTGCAGATGTAAAATGGTTGCAAATGTTGAGGTTTCTGACTTCAAGCCAATACAAGGTGAGGATGAGAAATTTTTCTATGTTTCTCAAAGAAGGCCAAATTTCCAAAGAAAAGGTATGCCTCCGGATCCACTTTCTTTTTCTGGTTATATTGGAAATTCTTATGTACCAAGTAACCAATGGCAATCACCATATGCTCAAAATTTTGGTAATTATCAAAATTGGTATGGTTCTCAAGGCCAAGGGCAACATTTTTATAATCAAATGCCATAGTGGCAGCAACCACAAGGGAATTGGTATCCACCTTAGGGCCAAGGAAGTCAGTTTCAAGGGAATTGGCAACCTACTCCTCAATGGAGGGGGAGTCAGCCATGGACTGCCCAATCTTTTGGTTATCAATAGCCTATTCAGCAGCCACAATCGCTTGCAATAATGCCTCCCCCTGTAGCCACTATTGTCCCACCTAAACCAACATAGTTGCCCACTCAACCAATGCCAAATCCTAATATTAAATCTCAGTAGCAACAACAAGCTTATTTAGCTGATCTTCATTAATACCTAGCCTATTCTCTATCCCTAAGTGATATTCATCTCTGATCTGGGACAACTCTGCCTAATCCATCTCTTCCAGTTATCACTAAGGTACAAGAAGAACAAGAAATCTCTAATCCAACATATACAATACCTTAGAAGTAGATATTACTGCCATTTCCCCAGAGATTGTAAGAAAAGGAAGTTCTCATAGAACAAGAGCAAGGTTTTGATATTATAGATCAACTGAAACATGTTTGTGTTAAAATTCCATTGTTGTAGGCAATAAAAGATGTTCCTATATATAGTAAGGAACTGAGAGAAGCATGTCTAAAAAAACCTAGCAGGAAGAAGAAGGATCTGCAAACAATGCATGTTGTGGATCAATTGACAGATATTATGTTAAGCAAGGTTGCAATTTCAAAATATTCTAATCCAAGTAGTCCTGTTGTAAGTATAGTCATTAATGGCAGCCATATAAGAAATGTTTTAATTGATTTAGGGGCAGCCATTAATGTGATGACAAGAGTGTAAGGAAGTTAAGTAGCGGAAACAACTTCCTACACTAACCTTGAGAGGAGGGTAATGCAAAACTTTTTCAGATCATTACAACAGTTACAGAAAATAGAAATAGATATAATAGCAATCATACCACAACACAATGATTTACGTGGGGAAAACCCTTTCGGGAGAAAAACCCCACCCTCCAAAAGCAGCTCAATATTTTATTCAGCAATCAAAAACAGATTACAAAATACTTGCAGAGCAAGCTCTTCGCAGGAGTAGCACTAAACAGAGATTCAGAGGCAACTCAATAGCCATAGGACTCTTACACACAACCTCTATCTCACACACCTCATAAATAGGAGATACAATACAAGAAACCGTCAAACGGTATTACAAAACCATGGGCTAAAACCACCCAATAAGGTGTAGCCGACCTTATCTCCCTTCTATGACATTGTAAAGCACACATCAACACGTGTCGCTCCCTTTTATAGCTCATTTATGTATTCGATACAAATTATTTTTCCTATTTCAGGAGTACAAACTTCCGGAGGCCATAACTTGAGAACCGGGTGTCCGATTGACGAACCGTTTGAAGCGCCGGAAAGCTCACGAAGTGCTCTATCACCTCGTAACTCGCTTCACCAGTTACGGCCACTTTTCAGGGCGTTTCGGAGCCTCTAAATTCCCCAAAATTAAGTTTAAATATTTTATTGCACCCCTCCAAGACGAAAACTTTAATATCTTCAAAACTAGCTGTGACCTTGCGACGAAACTTTACCGGAATGCTTATCTAGCCAACCAGAAGCTTCAGGGAGAGTTTCGCACCATTTCGTGCTCAAATAAAAACTTACTATAAATAGTAACCTCACATAAATGCAAGGTTGAGACACCATTTTTCCCAACAAAGAGAAGTAATGCAACAACTTAAAATCAATAGTCTAAGGCCTACACCCACAATTCTATAGCTTGCTGATAGCTCTACAGTGAGACCTGATGGTATGATTGAAGATGTGGTGGTTATTTTGGATTCCTAGGAATACCCTGTAGACTTTATGATTTTATCTCCAAAGGAAACACTAGGAGGATATCTGGTGATTTTGGGAAGACCTTGGCTTGCCACAACTGATGCATGTTGGCAAATGCACACTCCAATGAGACATGGTAGGTGATTGAAAGTTTTGTCATTGATAGAAACCTTACAATCCTATGACACCGGCAAGGCATTCCACTGGCACTAGCAAGATCAGACTCTACATCGACACTAGCAGTGAAAGGAAGCATACCGACACAGAGGTCGACAAGAATTTTGTTTATTATTGTAAAATCATTGTAAGTCGACTTGGAAAATTGTAAAATGACTCATATATATAAGAGATCATTATAGAAAAATTATGTATGTATGGAGGAATTTAATTAGGTGAAATAAGGTAGACCCATTATGTGAATTATAGGTTAAGGGTTTATGTAATAAGCAGAGCAGAAACCGGTACTGGATCTGACATAGTAGATGCTATTTTGAAGCAGTAAAAGACACTGGATTTATATAATCCATTTTTGTAAGTCAGTGAGACTTCGAATTTTGTATTTGAGCAGTGAGCTCTAGGCACTTGGCCTTCCTGCATGTGCAGGCCCCTATTGTAGTGGTAATATTCTCTTATTAGCCAGTAAGTGAATATTGTGGGTCACAAATCCCACTGAGGTTTTTTCCACACTGGGTTTCCTTGTTAAAATATTGTGTTATGGTGTGCTTTTCATGAAGTTTCTATTATCTCTATTTATTGCATTACTTTCTATTCATCAGTACACAGTATTAATATGTTCTGCATGTTTTAAGTTAAAAATTATAGCTAACCGGTACAAAATTGATTCACCCCCCCTCTTAGTATTGTGGGAATCCTAACAATGCATATATTGGATGTAGATCAGGGGATATGACTATTTTAGATGGGAACTCTACAAAAACATTAGCTTTGTATTCTCCTGCATAACCCCAGTTTGATCAACAACAAGCTGTTTGGCCTAAATTTGGGAGAAGAATCTGAGGGAGTTGACTCTATTAATCACCTTATGATTATTAATCGAGGGCCATTCATGCAATTACATGATGAAGACTCAATTCTTTATAAAATTCTGATGAATGAGTTGATACAAGAACATCAATTGCAGGAGTTGGTATCGAATAACGTAGATTTAGACTTTCCTGCAGCCACTGATGTATTGCATACTCTATTGCCACATGACGTCTGTACTTCTCATTTTTTTGATATGTCCCAGATTGAACTTACTACCAAGATAGAAGTTGATTTGAATAAATGTTAGAATATCAATAGAGATCTTTCAGATACTCAAAAGGGGGTGCTCGAGGACTTGTTGAAATGTCATAAAAATGCTTTTGCATGGGATTACAAGGATATGCATGGAATAGATCCAATAGTTTGCCCCCACGGTATCTATATAAAAGAAGAATATTGCCCACTCAGACAGTCGCAAAGAAGAATCAATCCTACATTAAAAGAAATAGTTAAAGAAGAATTGCAGAAGTTGTTAAAGGTTGGGTTTATCTATCTTATCTCTGATAGCCAATGGGTATCACCTTTGGTAATAGTTCCTAAGAAAGTAGGAAAATGGAGGGTATGTGTTGATTATAGAGCCTTGAACTTAGCAACAAGAAAAGATCATTTTCCATTACCATTTGTGGATCAGGTATTGGATTCTTTGGTTGGAAAAAGATATTTTTCATTTCTTGATGGATTCAGTGGTTACAATTAGATTCAGATAGCCCCGGAGGATCAAGAAAAGACAACATTTACTTATCCGTGGGGCACATATGCATATTCTGTTCTTTCTTTTGGATTGTGTAATGCTCCAGCCACTTTTCAAAGAGCAGTGATGAGTATCTTTTATGATATTTCTCAAGACATCATGGAAATCTATATGGACGACTTTACAACTTATGGTTCTGAATTTGAACAAGCATTGGGGAACCTCAAAAAAGTTTTGCAGCGATGTGAGGACTATAGTTTGTCATTAAATAGTGAGAAATGCTTCATGATGTAGGAAAGAATAGTCCATGGTCATCATATCTCTATAAAAGGAATACAGGTGGACCCAACAAAGATTGAAGTCATTCAGCATATCAATGCCCCTGTGAAGCAAAAAGATGTAAGAAGTTTCCTTGGTCATGCTGGATACTATAGAAGGTTTATCAAAGATTTAAGCAAAATTGCAAGTCCCTTATATTCACTGCTTACCAAGGATATGGAATTTAAATGGACCTCTACATGCAATGAATCTTTCTTGAAGCTTAAGCATGCCTTGACCCAAGCACCAGTTCTTAAAGGTCCAAATTGGTCTTTACCATTTCAAATTCATATAGATGCATCTGATTATGCAATAGGAGCAGTATTAGGATAGAAGATTGACAACTTGGAAAGTGCAATATATTATATTAGCAAGAACTTACAAGGGCCTGAGTTGAATTACATAGTAATTGAAAAGGAAATGTTAGCCGTTATATATGCACTCAACAAATTCAGGCACTATATCACAAGATATCCCATATTTGTGCATACGGATCATACTGCAATTAGATATCTAATGAATAAGCTTTCAATTACTGGTAGATTAGCTCACTGGTTATTGTTGATGCAGGAATTTGATATCATAGTTGTTGATAAACCAAGGAAGTCTAATGTGGTTGCAGACTATCTTTCAAGACTTTAGTTACAAGAAGATTCTACAGTAATAGATGATGCTTTTCCAGATGAACATTTACTCCTCATACAAGCTCACACTCCCTGGTATGCTAATATTGGCAACTATTTAGCTACTGCTAAAGTGCCACTTCATTTCTCTCCTAAGGAAAGAAGGTTATTAGTAGAAAAAAGTTTTAACTTCTCATGGATTGCTGATTGTTTGTTTTATACTAGGCCTAACCAAGTCATGAGAAGGTGTGTAAGGGAAGATGAAACATATGATATCCTGCACGCATGTCATGATGAGCCATGTGGAGGACATTTTGCTGCCAAAAGAACAACACTAAAAATACTAAATACAGGATACTATTGGCTCACATTACATAAGGATGCAACACAATATACAAGAAAATGTGACAGATGCTAGCGTATGGGAAGACCTACTAAATTTGATGAGATGCCATTATATCCACAAATATTAGTTGCACCATATGAGAAATGGGGATTATATTTTGTTGGCCCAATTGATCCACCTTCTAATGGCAAATCCTACATTTTGGTATGTACATATATAACAAAGTGGGTGGAAGCTCGTGCCATGACAAATGCAAGAGATAATAAGGTGGCTGAGTTTCTTTATGAGGAGATATTTACAAGATATGGAGTACCAAGAGAAATTGTATCAGACCAAGGCCCATAATTTACTTCAACATTGATTGCAGCTTTAGTCAATGAATACAATATAAGGCACAGAAAATCTACTCCATATCATCCATGCTAATGGATAGGTAGAGGTTACAAATAGGGAGCTTGAGGCTATTGTTACCAAAATAGTATCTGTTCATAAAAAATACTGGTCTCATAGGCTTTCAGAAGTAATTTGGTCATATAGAACAACTTGGAAAACACCGATTGGTTTTACACCTTTTGAAATGGTTTATGGAAAAGCAACAATGATGCCAATTGAATTTGAGCATAAAACTCTGAGGACAACTTTACAATTAAATATGACACTATCTGAAGCACAAAAAGAATGTATTCAGCAATTGAATGCTTTGGACGAATGGAGGAAAATGGTTGTCCAACAAACAAAATTGTTCCAAAATCAGAGAACAAAGTGGGATGATAAATATATCAAAGAGAAAAAGTTCAAAGCCGGTGACTGGGCAATATTGTATGAATCTAGATATAAAGATACTATGGGAAAGTTGCAAACCAGATGGTTAGGTCCATATGAGATACAAGAAGTTTTCAATAATGGAGCTGTTCGTTTTACCATAATTGACCCCGTTCGGTTTAAGCTTTTGGTGAATGGTCACCAATTACATCTTTATCATAAGCCAACCACTGAAGAGGAGTTCCTACAGCAATTTGCCCAAAAGGATCAAACACAGGTTCCTACAACAATTGATAAGGTTCCTATAGCAACTAATCAGGTTCCTCCTGCAATTGAGCAAAGTAATAAAGGTAAGGTTCCTGCAGCGACTGCAGTGAACATGCTTGCTGCTTCATCATAAATATCTCCATGTCTTATGGAAATATTTTTCTCCATAAATAAAATTCCATCCACATAATTCCATGTCATTTTCTTATTTGTCATTTCATTTCATTTCATTTCACCTTCATTTTCGTACGACTGTAGGTATGTACATATTGAATTTTATTTTAATTACACATTTATGATTTCATTATGATAACGACCTTCCTAAATCCACGTACACTCCCCTAAATCTCGTTAGCTTGTGTGGACACGTGCTAAGTTAAGTTGGGGGGGTTTTTTATGGTTTGGTTTCCAAAGTTAGTAATTATTCATCTTTTTCAGTACCTAGAATTGATTGCTTGCCATCATTGTTTTTAACAAGATATTCTTTGATGCAAGGAAGTAATAAATTCTGCCGCCAAATTTGGAGATATGTATGGAATTTTCAATCTTCAAGTTTGTAGGATATTTTGGTTGTCCGTTTCTCAGCTATAGAGTGTGCTATACTAACAGAGTAAGAAATGGGTGGAGATCCATTCCACCATGAAACAACAGTCCATGATGTGTTGTTGTAGGATGCTCTTTGTGAGCATTATTTTAGACACCATGGCTGGATTGATTAATTTTTGAAAATTAGGGATTTTAATGAAGAAATTGCTGCAGAGTTTATGCATTCCTTCAACGAAGGAGAAGCTATGGTTAAAGGTTTAAGAATCATTGCTACGGAGCAGTGGATAGCTGAAGTTACAGGGTTGCCGTAGGAAGGAGAATTGTATCTAGAATCAAAAGACACCAGGAGCACCAGGGTAGAGTTTACACTTCCCATAGGTGGACCTCTAACAGTGGACAAGCAAGGAACTAGGAGGGTTTCCCTACCAGCAAAGTGGCCTCAGGTAGCTTTATATGTCATGAAATACATTATTTGTGAAGGGAGATATTCAAATCTACATTCACCATATTTTAAATTACTTAGTCATCTACGACATGGCCGGAGGGTGAATGTCCCTAATTTTCTATACCACCTCATTTCTACAAGTGCCAAAGAAACACGGAAGAATGGAAATCATTCTGTTAGCCATCATGGTTTGATTAAATTGCTTGTAGAACATTCTCTTAGAGACATTTCACAGATGGAATGGGGGATATTTGAGGACATATTGCAGTTTAGGGTTGAAGATGCTCCTGTTGCAGATGAACCACCAGTTGAAGAAGAAAATATTGTAAAACCCTCTTCTCCTGTAGTTTCAGCAGAGAATGTTTTGCTCGTTGCTGAAGGAGCTATGGTTATTATGGAAGAAAAGATGATTGAGGCAAATGTGGAGCAACCCTCCACTTCTCTTCAAAGAGATTCACCATTTTCTAAGAGAAAAGGGAAGGAATTGGAAATAAATGAAACAGATGAAGAACCTATGATTCAGCCACATGCAACTCAAATTTCTCTTGCAGCCAAGAGGCGTAGGTCAAAAAGAAAAACTCCTACAATAGAGCCACATGTAGAAACCATTCCTGCAGCCACTCCAAAGGTTTATGTGAGAAGAACTTAGAGTAGGACCCAAAAGGAACGTCTAGCAGGTGATCTGGTAGAGGTTATTTCAATGGAAACATCAAAAGAAGGGATCCCTATAGATGTTGAAATCCAAGAAGAAGGTGATGTAGATAGACTATCAAATCTTGCCACTATGGCAGAGTAGCTTGAGGAACTCGTCGAAGAGATTCCATGGCCTAAGGTAACACCTATTAGACCTCCATCATCCCTAAGAAGTTTATCTATAGCGTTAACATTTTATAGACAATGGGAAATAGCAAAGGCTAGATTGCAAGGGGTTATTGACAAACAACAAAGAGAAATTAAAAAGAGGGATAACAAAATTGAAGAATTAGAGGGTAAGGTTGAAACAGTCACTAGTATGGTCCTCGAATTGATGCAATGTAGGGCACCTCCAAGGGTTTATGCTCTGCATTTAAGGGAGCGGTATTTAAATTTCAAATTGAACTGCATTGTCAGGGACCTTATCCCCTCTTTAGAAACCCCTGAGGAATTTTATGATGCTTACCAGACTTCTCCAGCAGCTGTGAAAAATTTGTTATGTGAATTTTATTTACATAACTATGTTTTACCTTCAGATAGTGAGTGGAATCCTTTGTTATATATTGGTGATATCCATATAAAATATTTAATGTCATGGATTCAAAATGAGATCAGCATGAGGGCACAAGCCAGAGCATACACAGATTTTGAATTTGATTGTCCATTTCCATTGAGGAAGGAAGCAAAAGAACCAAGAGTTCTTTATTATGAATGACAGAAATTACTGGTAAGAGATGATGTTAGTAAACTAGTGCTTCCAATGAGGGAGGAAATATACCAAGCATATGAGCATTTAGTTCAAACTGATAGTGCAGCTACAATAGAAAGGTTAACTCAGTGCTGGAATAACTTACCAGAAGAATTGAAGCATGGAGAACCTCTTTCACGGCAAAATTTCAAGTAGCTATGCAAAGAGCCCTCAAATATATACAACTAGGCAGAGAGAAGACCAATAATTGGTTACCACTGATCTTTCAACCTCCTATTCTTATGTGGCCACTATTGGGATGTAAGACTACAGATCAGCTCTATGAAGCAGTTACAGAAGAATCAGCAAGATGGTCCAGGCTGGAAAAGATGAAAGGATTTTATTGGAATTTAGCTTCAGGAGGAACAGGTCAAGGAATCATTGGTGATCTAAGAATTGGTGCAAGAATCATAAATTTTCCTTTTGCTGTAGGATTAGTAAGCTCTTAAAGTTGGGGGGCATGATGAGTTGAGACATTGTCATATTTCTATCCTCAGAACTCTTGAGTTTTTGTCATCTTTTGATTTGCATAGTAGTAGTGATGTATTGGAAATTTACTATATGTACTCCATATGTTAGCCTGAACCTATTAAATCATGTTTTATCTTTGCCAATTTATTCCTGTAGCCATGCCATTTATTCCTGCAGCCATGTGATTTATTCCCCTTGCCATGCAGATTGTTTAGGGTAATATCATATGTTAAATTAATAGATATCCTTATTAAATAAAATGCGTATGTATGTTATTTCTTTTGTAGTGCAGGGAAAAAATGATGTTGTGGTGGATGTTTGCCTATCACGCTAGTTGAAAGAAAGGATACTCAAGAAGATGACTAAAGATCGAACAACTGAAAAGCTGAGAAGCGTAAGGAACGGCATAAGAGGAGCAATCAAGTGATACTACCGATGTCTAACTTAGGTGCACATTGAAGTTGTAAATATCACCACAGTATGTTATGACTATGGTTTGGTTTAGATCTGCATTTCCTGCAACATAACTCTAGCTATCTCCTTTCTCGGTCAATTATCTCCCTCTTCTTTTCGATGTGATTTGTATTGTCTATTGTAGATGATTTATTTTTAATAATAAGCTCTTTATCTTCTTGGAGGTTAGATAGAAAGGGAAGAAAAACATAGTAGAGGATTTTTCATAAGTATTTTTGAGTTTCTTTTCATATTGAATCATGTAATGACTTCCAAAGAACGATGAATAAAAATATTTTATTTTGAGATTTTAGAGTTGTTTTTAGGAAGCCAATATCACTCATCCAAGGGGCCCTACTTGGTGAGTGTTCTTGTGCATTTGTTAAAATTAGTTTTCTTTCCTTAGCTACAGTAGACGTTCTTGCATTGGTTGTTCCTCCAGCCATTGGAAACAGATCCACTGACTTTTCCTACAGTGAAACCAAAATCGAGTAATTTTTGTTTATTAGCATTGAATTTATCTAGTATTGCCTTTATGAATTTATGCAGAAGTTTTCATGTAGCCTTTCTATAGTTTCAATTCTTGCTTATCTTTTCTGCATAATGTTAGTTGCTACAGTAATGCAGAATAGCTGTCACAGAAACTTAGTGCATATATAGTGTAGACCCATTTCAAGTATTACGTCCCTAGGTTGACAATCAAATGAACACTAACTATGGAAATAGTGACTTTACCAAATGAATGTCCAAACTTCGGGTTGAGACTTCAACTAGAGTTATTATTCTTATTGAATATGGATAACATGATTAAGTTCATCCATTACAATTTAACCATACATTACGTTCAAAATTACAATAAAACATATGTCATGCATCTAATTTCCATGCATAATATAATTGCATTAACAACTAATGATTACTTTCCATTATACCAACCTACATTCTTCATGATCAATATTTACTGCATTTAATAAGATAACTATATACATGCATTATGATTAACCTCATCTAATCCACATTATACATTTAAACCATAATGCCATCCATACATACTAAATAAAAAGGAAATAGAAGAACACAAACACCACATAACATCAAAATGATTTTGGAGTTCACCCCTAGTGGGCTACATCTCCGGGTCTAGTCAACTACAAGACCCCTCTGATAAATAATAGGGTGAAGAATACATAAGATTCACATCATTTACATCTTTCCATCAAGGCATTCATAAACCAATAATACATATGACCAAATTGGTCCAATAGATACATGAATGATCCCAAAGAAAGGAAAAGGATCCAACTGAACATGAGAAGAAGCAATTACAAAATATCAACTGGAGCACCCACAAAACTAAGTCATCACAACCCATCATAAGAAACCCATGGTCTAACATGAATAATAGGTTCTCACAAGGCCATAAACAACAAGATACGACTCCACAATAGTGCTCCTATCAAAGACAACACAAACATCACACTAGCAAACAAAAGGGACAAGTGTCATCACATACCTTGGTATGGTTACCATGGCAGGCCTCCATAGGTTCTAACCCCATCTACTTGGTTACCCTGACAACCTATCGCGAACCTCCGACCCATCCAAGTCCCATGTGGACCCAAAACATCCTTTTGTGAAGACAAGGTTGTTGGTTTTCCATTTCAGGCCTTCTCACTACATGCCGAGTCTATACTAGCCCTCATCCCATGCGTGAGGCACAATTATCTTACTTAGTGTTTTCATTAACTAAACTCTCTAATATGCTATTAGGTTATCACTTATTTAGACACACTTTCGATGGGTTACCCTACAACCACTTTGGGCGCAGCCCCCACTTGAAAGCCACTTTCCCATATGACACTAGATCATAATCCTATGAAACTCCTAAACCAAGGAATACACCAAGACCAACATATGGAGTTCAATATGGTAGGAATACCCACTTGGCCAAACAAGTCTTCATAGGAGGTGCACTGACTGACGGCTCCTTGACTAGGGACATGACCAACTACAGTCAACCACAAAACAACATTTCAACACTCACATAAAGGACATGACCGGATACAAAACCATCAAATGAAAACAATAAATACTCATGATCAAGGACATAAGAGGGAACCCAAATCAACATATGACAATATCCAACACTCAAAATCAAGGACTTGCCATTTCTTAATCAAATGCGAATACAAGAAATTAAACATACATAGGTGTAAATCGGAAATGACAATCTTCCTCCATATTGTTTAAACACTACAATCGATCCAGTTTTCTACTAGTTCTAATTAGATTGCGATTTGTCTACCTTGTCTAGATAAATGTTGTTCATGGTTTACTAACTCACTATAGTTCATTTTGCATCATAAAATAATATAAATACTTCATCATGAGTTTCCAACCCAAAATCACATGAATATAATTATAATATATGCAGAACACACAATGATATAAAATCAAACATTCATTAATCAACTAAAATAGGATATTTATTTTTCAAATAAAACATCATTCCATACTGGTTCGAAAATAATTTATCTAAACTTATCTTTTCCAAAACCGAGATACACTTTCTAGAATATGGAAATATACATTAAAAAGAAACTATGGTAGATAATCATTTCCCAAAATAAAAATTTAATCTCAGAATTTCCAAACTAAAATATTATTTTAATTCTTAAGAATTTAACAAATAATATAATATTTAATTTTCCAATATTTTCTGAATAATATAAATATTATTCATTTCTCCAAAATTTACTAAATAACATAAATTAATTTCACCTTCCAAAGTTAATCAAAAACATATGTTAAAGACTTCCAAAATATCCCCATAACATATATTAATTTACCAAACGAATTATATATAAAGAAATACAAATTTAATATAATTAAAAAAAATATTTTAAATTAAAAGTAAAATGTATATATAAAAAAGACTTTAAAGTCACACATTTTTATGTGGACCAAAGTGCACACCACGAAAAATGGAGTAAGCGGGGGGGGCAAAGGGCTGCTACTAAAAGGTAGTAGATGCTACCCATTGGTAGCGCTGCTAATAGCAGGCGCTACCCTTTGGTAGCATTGCTATATGGTAGCAGTGCTACCCTATGGTAGCGATTGCTACCATAGGGTAGCAATGCTACCAAAGGGTAGCGCCTGCTATTAGCAGCGCTACCAATGGGTAGCATCTACTACCTTTTAGTAGCAGCCCTTTGCCCCCCCCGCTTACTACCCGATGGTAGTAGGAGCTACCCTCCCACGTGGTGGGGTATACTTTGTCACGTGGGGGTAATATAATATATATTTTTATTTGTTTAAACTTTTTAAAATATATAAACCCAATTCAATACACAGTCTCAGACTGAGACCAAAACCATTTTCTAGAACTTCATGGTTTTCAAAATATTTAGATTTTCAAAATAACCAGACCCAGAATAGGTAAATTTTTCCAACCAAACACCATATTTGGCAAATAAGATTGATTTACACACATTTATCCAATCAATTCAACCAATCTTGCCCAAAACAAACTAATTTCTCAAATTAAAAATTGAATCAGAAAACATTCACATGGAGTTTTAAACAAAAACTTATTAGGAACAACCAACCCCAATTTTTTATTTTAAAAATCAGTTTGAGCAACCAAAATTTGATCTAGAGGTTGGGAAAGAAGCAAGGAGGGTTTGAGTTTGTGATTTAACTACCACTCTTCCATTTTCGACAAAGTATAAGAGATTATCAACAAACACAACCGGATTTCTTCAAAAACCAAACAATCTCTATTAAACAAAGAAACCAAAGAGATAAACAAGAATCCTACCTTATTCAACAATCCTGGGAAAGATTTGATTAAGAGCCTAACCTACAAGCTCAAGAAAATCCTTCTTCCCCAAATGCCCAAAATTTGCATCCCAAAAAATAACTCTCTCAAAAATATTTTCCAAACCTAGGTTAAATGGAAATGTTTTGACCAAAAATTCATATTTTTGGATTTAAAATACTTTTTCCCAAATAAAATGAAAAATCATTTTTCCCAATAATTCAAATATGCAAAGACTTTCTTTTCTTCTAAAAATTGCTTTTCTTAATTTAATTAAAACTAACATTTTTATTTCAAAATGCCAAAGAGGGTAAATTATTTCTATTTTCGAATACAGTTTAACCTTTCCTTTCAAAATGCATATACTGAATAAATTCATCAATTAAAATTAACCATTTAATCGAACTTTCTACAAACCTGAATTGAGCAATTCTAATTAATGATTAATCACACAAAAGGGTCCTATTTAATTTAGTCCCTTAATTTACTAATGCATAAAAGAATACATTTAATCAAATTAAATACTTAATTTTACCACATGCAAAACACGCAACCCAAGAAATCCAACTAGATACACAACTCGCATACCCAACCCAAGGGAAAACTAATGGACGACTGACGACGCTCACTTGAGCATGACTAGGGTAAAACGAGGGTCTTACAACTACCTAATCCAATCTCTTAGGACCAATGAGGTACACTCAAACCTGTGAATCTAGGTGGAGACAAACCTACTACCTATGCGGTAATGTACCTGCAATCTCCTCCAATCATGAACCGCACATGCATACATATATATTTAATGAAAGTGAGCCCAAGATTAATAACACGAATCAGGAGAACAAATAAGCTTACATAAGAATCGATGGGGAAGCACATTTACAGGTACACACAATAATCATAATATCTGACAATAATATTTCATCATGGTAAATCAACCAAGGTCAGACCGGGTTTTAAAATTGGATTAGGGTAGCGGTACTACATGTCCCTACTAGAAAAGTCATGGTAGATCATCTAAGAGAAACCATGCACAAACACTATAGAATGTGTGTAATCATCACTGATATAAAATTAATACTCCTTTAATGGATTCCTATTTTCCTGTATACTATCACTTGTATGAATGAAATATATTTTGCATAAATATAGAAACTAGTGTGGAGTTGTAATATTGCAATTCCACCTTGTTCTATGGGTGTAGTGTGTAGTTTTCTACAAAGTCAACAATTGAAATAATGCTATCAAGTTGAAATGTGTCCTTTCATAAATTGAATTACAAGTCCAACCATCAAGCTCTATGGGCATGCCTTGTATACTCATACACTATATTCTCACAAACAATTCTCATCAATTGATACACCATAATCTTTTCTTTGACCAATTCACACCTTTTTACATTTCTACCACTTTTTAGACCATAGGCCACTATGTTATATTTTCCAAATTCTACTAGTTCAATCCCAATTATATGTGTACTCTCCATATGTTCAAAAAATTAAAAATGATGTAAGCCAATAAATGAATACATGTGCCATCCAAGCATAGGTTCTTGTAAAATAGTTGACTATCGACTCTTTCACATAAAATGCTAGATATGAAATCCCTTGAATATCTAGGTGTTGACTTTATGTTACATTGTTGCAAAACATTGTTACTATGCAAATCTATACATGTATGTCGATAAAAATAGTAATGATTAAAAAATTCAATAAGTACTCTACAACAATAAGTTATGTGTGTGCAATTTCTTTTGACATAAAAACCTTTTACCATTTCATAAAAATATTTGACTAAATTTAATTTGAAGATACATCTCTAGAAATTTGGCAAAAAAATTGTGTTTGTCTTGAATTCAAAAAATGCTTAAGATGTGGATCAGAAATTTGATTACCAATTGTGCTTCTTACAACATCTCTTTGATTAGGAAAGACCCTTGTGTTACTCTTCCAAAATTCTTCAATTAAGGATCTAAAGGCTTCAACAATTACTTTTTTTGTGGTAATATATTGAAGAATGACCATAATTCGTTGTTATTTGGGCTCTCTACTCTTTCACACCTTCCCATGGCTCTCATGAGATAGTTTCTACTTATTTTCAATGCTTTAATTTTCTTTATAATGAGGGAAGATTTCTTGGTTTGAGTGATTACTATTGTTGATGTAATAAGATGTCATGTGATATTGCTTTCTTTTGCATGTGATGTAGAAACTAACTCTTATAGGCCCTCATTATATTCCTTACAATAGATTTCTCACTTGAATGATCTGATGCTTTTAGCCCAAGAATCTTCATGATGGGCCTAAATTTTACTTTCGTCATCATTTCAAGAAATAGTTTACATATTTTATTCTCATTTAACTCCTCAAAAATAATCTCCATATTCAGTTAGCATATCTTTGATAGGTACACTTTGTAATGTTTTCAACCATTGGTTTCAAAACATTAGCATTAATATCAATCAAATACTTAGGCTTTCTATGCGAAATTCTATGAGGTGTTCTCAAAATTCGAGTTACCTTTGTCATGTGTGTGAAGTAGGGTACCTGAAGCTGTAACACAATCGCTCAATATATTGTTACAAGAATGGTTAGCAAAATGAAATTAAATGAAAGATAAACCATGACAAAGCGACCTATTGCCTCCTAAGAGATGCAAGTGTGGATTTGATCTCAGATTTGGATAAGCAATCCTAATGACTTGACTACACCTAGATAGAGGATTTGAAATGATATGATATGCAAGCTAGATGAGATTGATTATGCTAGATTGATCCAAGAGGCTAATTAAGCTAATGATATTCATGATTAAGCTATGATGATGATGCAATTAAGCTAGAATAAAAATTGATTATGCTATATGATTCAACAATTATGCTAGGATATGATCAAATTAAACTAGATCTAAGATGCAATTGCTTATAATAACAATTCTTAAATGATATGCTAAAATGGATATGCCTATAGTAACAATACCTAATATGATATGAGATGGGATCTTTTGTGCTCCAAAAATGGGGGATATTTATGGGATTCCCAAGACTAGGGGTGAGGTGGCAGGAATCAATGGTCAAGATTGAGTCTGAATATATCAAGGGTCAAATTGGAGGAGATTGGAGAAGAGGTTGGAGGGAGGGACACTTGTCATCTTTGTGGTGACAAGTGTCAACGAGCCTTTCTCATAAGAGGGCAAGTATCCAAGAGAGGAGACATGTGGCATAAGTGCCATGTGTCTCAAGGGGAGAATATCCACACCATAGGAGGTTAAGATAAGGAGGTTAGGATGTGCAAGATAGGATAGGGTTAGTTAAACCTAGGATTAGGTGGAATGGGCTAGGTTAGAAGGTGCTTAGGTTAGGTGGTTAGAAGTTAGGAGGCATATGGGTAATTTGAATTTAAAAATTCAAATAATAGGAAAAGGCTAATTAAATTTCAATAAATCATAAATTGATTTGTTTTAATTAATTAGGAGATTAGAAGAAATGAATTAAAATGGGGGGAGGATTAATTAATTTAGATTAATTAATCAAAGGGAACTATTGAGATGAGCCTATTAAATAAATCCTTAGATTTATTAATAAGTAGATGAATGGGAGAATTTAATCAAATTTCTAATGAATTAAATTAAATTGGGAATGGGGATTAATTAAATAATTATTTATTTAATTAATTATCTTCGGACCATTTTTAGGTGTATACATTTTGCCCATCTTTGAAGTGAGGTGTGATGATGTGTTGATTCAAAGAATAATCTCAATTTGATGATGATATTGGTTTGATAGGATGCCCTAGACATTGATTGATAAATTGCGGTATGATGATGCCCCCTCAAGAGATTAATTGAAATAATTGACCTTTGGAGTGGTTGGATTGTTGCGAAATTGATTTCCTGATTAGAAATGATTTGATATCTGCAACCTTGATTGATCAAAGTGCGAGTTCTTTGATCATGATGATGCGATTCTCGATGTGATGATTGATAGAGTTTGATTGAATTTGACAAGATTGATGAGATCGAGAGCTAGTTTGGTTTCAGGAATGACACCTCCTATATAAGACAAAGATGATCAAAGCATCTGGTTTCAGGAACAATATATCCTATATAAGACATGATAGAATAGATCAGATGCAGTCGATTGATAGAATTGATAAGATTGATTGGATAAAGAACTGATATTTTATTGATATCCTATTGCAGGAAGATTCAGATAAGTTGATGTTGGCATATTTGAGGGAGTAGCATAAGATTTGCATTGGGTTGACAATATTTGGAGGGAAATGAGTCATTGTTCTAATTGTGTATACATTTATGAGGATACAATGATGATTCCTGTGATAGATTTGGCTTTGGATAAGATGAGATTTTGTGATCCCATGTAAGAATGAAATGCAAGTTAAATACAAATGCAAATGCAAATGAAATGCAATGCTGTGATCGGACCAGTCACTGGGTTATTACGTTGTGTCATCATTGAGCTTTTTAAAATGTGGGAAGTGAGTGCAAACATCAATGGTTTAATTAAACCATGATGACCTAAGCACTACTTTCCTAGATTTTGATATTGCAAGTTAGCACAAGCATCGAGGTATAATTAAACCAAGATGACCTAAGTGTTGCTTGCATAAAACAGGCACTATTAACCATTTCTATATGCAAATCGAAAATGTCTTCGATGATACTCCGATGATCATGTCCTGAGATAAATTTGCACATATTAATGATTAATTTATAGACAACAGACAAGGAAAATATCATGTTCCTTCCTTGTTCCTCTAATCAAAGATGTCCTGGAGTCACTCAGAAATCATCATAGCAAAAATCAAGATATAAAAGTTGAACCAAAGTGTTAAAAGCATTATCCAAAAGATATCATTCATTGAAAAGTGTGTGATGTGCTTAGACTGACATGCGATAGTTTGATGGGTGATAAGTTGATATCGTGTTCAACATTGGATGTGTCTTAGTTTTCACTTGACAAGAGCTGCCTAACTATTGTTCTACCTATTTGATTAAGCTCAAAATGATACAAAATTTTGCCCCCAGCTAGATGCAGGATTTTGCCCCAAGCCTAGAAACAAATTCATTATGATATACCCAATGATCCAAACCATGGTGAGAAACCAACTGCGATGACTACATATGTACAAAGGCTTATTATGGATATAAACAATGCTGATGGAAAATGAATGCAAGCAGGAGGATGCATGAATTGATAGATGGAAGAGCCAGCTGATATATAGCGTCTATTGCAAGGTTTTCATCATATGTTTTTATTGCACTTTTTCTCATATTTGATTTTTTTTTTTCGCTATTTTTGTTGTTTTGGTATTTTCTACTTTTCCATTGTTTTTGGATTTTTTACTTTTTTCACTATTTTTGGGTTTTTCTGCTTTTTCATTGTTTTTGGATTTTTTATGCTTTTTCACTGTTTTTGGATTTTCTGATTTTCACCGTTTTTGGATTTTTCTTCTTTTTTAGACATAAAACTTCTTCAGATGCATTCTATTGATGGGTTCCTCATGCTGATCCCCATCTTGTGTTGATAGATGATATGCTCCTGATCCAAAGACTGCTGTGACCACAAATAGACCTAACTAGTTTGGTTCAAACTTCCCTTTCTTTTCTTGATCTACCTGCTGGCGTGGATTTTCCTTTAGTGCTAGTTCTCCAACTTGAAATGCTCTCAATTTGACCTTGTGATTGTAACTGTGACATATACTTTATTGATATACCTTCAAATGATCAACGATATTTTTTCTTTGTTCATGGATCAATTCTAACTCTTGCAATCTAGATACTCATTGTTCTTCATCTAGGATAAGACTTTTTAATGATACTCGTAGAGAAGGTATCTCTACTTCTATTGGCAGTATTGCTTTTGATCCATAGACAAGAGAGAAAGGTGTGGCACCTATTGTTGTGTGGATACAGGTATGGTAGGCCCATAGATCAGGGTTCAATTGAATGTGCCAATCTCTGCCAGCATCATTCACTATCTTTTTAAGGATTTTCATAATAGTTTTGTTTGATGCTTCTGCTTGCCCATTCCCTTGTGGATAGTAGGGTGTGGATAATTTGTATTGGATCTTGAATTTATCACATAGCTCTTGTACATCTTGGTTCTTGAATGGTCACCCATTATCAATGATAATGGTCATGGGTATGCCATAGCAACATATGACGTAGTTCAAGATAAATGCAATAATTTGTTTTCCTGCGATATTAATGAGAGGTACTGCCTCAATCCATTTTGTAAAATATTATGTAGCTACAAGGATGAATTTGTGACCATTGGATGAAGGAGAGTTTATCTTTCCTACTAGATCAAGACCCCATTGATAGAAAGGCCAAGATGTTGCCAAAGCATGAAGTTCTTGTGTTGGTGCATGCATCAAATTCCCATGGATCTGACATTGTTTGCATGTTTTAGCTATTTGAAAAGAATCTCGTTCCATAGTGGGCCAATAATAGCCCAAGCGTATGAGTTTTTTTGAAAGGGTAAGACCACTTGAATGAGTGCCACAAATACCGTTATGGACTTCATTTAAGGCCTTCTCAAATTCTTCTTGCTCAAGACATCTTAAAAGTGTATTGTTCAGACCTTGTTTGTAAAGGGTATCCACAACAAGAGTATAATGGGAGGATTGGCGATTTAAGTTTCTCTTTTGGTTCTTTGAAAAGTTAGGAGGGAGGATATTATCTTTCAGGTATGTGTAAGTTTGGCCATAGTGGGAGGAATCATGCCCAACAAAGTGACAGATAGTTTGGGAATCAGGACAATTATGTGCAGAGTAAAACAACTCTTCCACCAAGAATTCATGATGCTCTTGATTTTCCTGTGTTTGAAGTAGAGAAGCAAGTGTTGCCATGGCATATGCTGCTTTGTTGTCATTCCTTGGAATCTGCTGAAAAGTTATTTTGACAAAGTATTTCTTGACATCATCAACCATCTTCTTATAAGGCATTATATTTTTATCCTTTGTTTTATAATCGTCATTGATTTGATTGATGACGAGCCAAGAGTCTCCAAAGACCTTTAGCTGTGTAATATTCTATTCTATGGCCATCTTGATACCTATGACCAAAGCTTCATATTCTACTATATTGTTTGTGCATGGGAAGCTTAATTTGTAGGCCTTTGGAATTATATGACCTTGTGGGAGGATGGATAGAATGCCTTCTCTTGATCCATGCTGTGTTCCATTATTGATGCCTTATCCTAGACTGATATTCAGGTGATATATTATAAGATATGGATGAAACCGTGGAATGTCTGCATATGACCAGGAAAAATTGATTTGCCATCTTTTGAAGGGTTCCAAATATTGATGCACTTCATGTTTTGATAGAGAGATTGCTAGATGTAGATCAATTGTGCCAATGGTAATTGCCTCTGTTGGTTCTATTGGGATAGATGACCTCTCTTGATAGTATTCAGGTAAGGTGTCAAATCTCCTATCTTCCAATTCCTCAAAGAGGTTTTCACCATTAGATGCATCCTTTATTTTTACTTTTTCACAGTCTAATGTTGCCAATAAATTGTTTTCAGCAGTAGACCTGATATTGTTTTCTTTATTTTCACTTTTCTGACTGGAGATTTGGCACCCACTTGATTGGAAGATGCGCTAGCGAAATCCCTGGTGAAAGTTGTTGTGGGTTAGATTGCATTAAGATATAAGGATATGGCATGGTCATTAGGAAAGGTATCAATGGTGGGATGTCTTTCATTTTCCCAGTCCATAAGTTCAGGGTGGATTAAGGGTAAAGGATCTTCAGGGTGAATTGTTTCAAAGATATTAGGGGTCATGATAGAGATGTCCGAGTTTTCAATATGTATTTAAATGTCTAGAATGATAATTCCGTTAGAATGACCTCTCGCGAGTAGCTCCTAATTATCCTCGATTAAGTCCAAGTCAACCGAATGTGATCCTGATTCAAGTGATTTAGTTCCTAACATTTTCCCTTCATATGCATGAACTACATTGATACCTACATCTTCTTCTTCCCTTTCAATTGCAAGTTGCTCTTGTTTGTTTTTCCATGATAGTGAATATCTCCATTCCCTTGATCTCTTAGCTACATTTATTTTTCCATGCTTGACAAAATTGAGGCAAATAATTTCTCCTTGGATTGTGTGCTTGAAGATGATGCCTCTCCGTTATGTGGAACAATAACCTCTGGGGCCGGTTTCAAATTACTACAACACTGTAATGGATTTGAGTCTGCCGAGATTGTGATTTCTTGCCCATTGTATGGAAACTTCAGGCATTGATGATATGTTGATGGAATATCATGTATGTCATGTGTCCATGGTCTTCCCAAGAGTATGTTTTGGGTATGTGCAGGATCATGGTGTGTGAAAACAGGCCCTTAAGTCACAATGAAATTTCAGAAAATCAGAGTTATGCAACTTGACATGAAAATTTGAATAAGTTGTGAACATTATTTTTAAAATATGTAAGAAGAGAATCTATAGAAAATTGAATTTAGTTTCTAAGAAGATACTAGTTGTTTTTTGAAAAAAAAAATTCTATTTGATGAAAATTTCAAATTTCAATGTAGTGGTACTAAAATTTTAGAAAAAAGATAAGAAATAGACGTATGTCTGAGAACCTTAATCATAATCAAATCATAATATTTTTTTATAATATTTATAATATAAGTATTAGACTCATGTCCGGATGTGACATATATTTTTTTATAATTTTTTATAAAGTAAATAATTATTTATGAATTTTTAACTACAACTTTTCATAAATTCAGAAACTCCTACGTTTGACCACCTTAAATTGGTCAAAACCTTAAGAAATTTAGTTTTTTTAAATTTTTTTCCTATAGTAGAAGAAGCATAGGATGTGAATCATGTTTTGGATTTAAAAAATGTTATACAGTTTGAACATTATGAGTGTTTTTCAATTAGTCTATCAATCTAGACTTTTCTCAAAATTCAATTAGAAAATAAATAATAATTATTTATTAAAGTCAAAATAAGAAAAGCCTTATATTATTGGAAAGATGAGAACGTCCTTAAAAAACACTTTTCATTTTATCAATTTTGGTTATAAAAAAAGTCTCCAGCCACCAATGTAAAGTTTGGAAAATCAAGGAATATTGAAAAACACATTTTTTTAGTTGACTTTCTAGGCTTGTCACTTCCAAGCCAAATCCCAAAGCATTCCTAAGCCAAAATTTCAAATTTGAAATTTGTACAACAAAAATCGGATATCCGATTTTAATAAGTAAATTCACTAACTAAATTTGCACATAGTTAATCTATTGTTTATTAATATATCAATTTATAAATAAATTAGTATATGATATTAGGGAGAGAGAGAGAGAGAGAGAGAGAGAGAGAGAGAGAGAGAGAGAGAGAGAGAGAGAGATTAGGGGAGAGAGATAAAGAGATAAAGATATTAGGGGAGAGAGGGAGAGAGAGGGAGAGAGGGAGAGAGAGAGAGAGAGAGAGAGAGAGAGAGAGAGAGAGAGAGAGAGAGAGAGAGAGAGAGAGAGAGATGGGGAGGGGGAAGGGAGAGAGAGATAGAGAGATTAGGGGAGAGAGAGAGAGGGAGAGAAGAGAGAGAGAGAGAGAGGGAAGGGAGAGATAGATAGAGAGATTAGGGGAGGGAGAGAGATTATGGGTCCTATGGTGTCCTAAGGGGTCATATTGTGTCCTATAGCCCCTTAGGACACCATATAACCCCTTAAGACACTAAATTATATCGTTATGGGTCATATTGTATCCTAAGGGGTCATATTATGTCATATGACCCCTTTAAGACACCATATGACCCCTTAGGACACAATATGACCCTTTACGACTCTATACGGTGTCGTTATGGGTCATATGGCCCCTTATGACACCATATGGTATTGTTAGGGGTCATATGGTGTTCTAAGGGGTCATGGGACACAATATGACCCCTTATGAGAGAGAGGGTGGATATAGTGTTGGCATTTCAATAAGGATATTGAGAAGGTTGTTGATGATTATGGATATAACTGACTAAGGATGTTTACTGTCTTAATAACATTATTTTTTCATTGATGTCAAAAAATTGATTTTCTGACTCAGTATGATGTTGCCATATCTTAAGAAGTATGATTTGATGAGTATAATGATTTCGGTAAAAGACATAGAAAGAATGTGATGAATAAGGGGAGGAATAAGTTATTCAATGAGAAACTATTATCGAGTTAGACAATGAGGAGATCATGATGTTTAGATTGTTTTGATATCCTACATATGTTGTTGATTGTAAGGTTAATACTATACTATGTCACCAAGCAAAGAACCTAGTCGATAAACCCTAAAGAACCTAGTCAGTAACCCTAAGGTTATCACTATCCGTTAATAAAGGTGGAATGTCTACCGAGTGAAGTTTAGTATTTACTGAGTTACAACCAAGCTGTACCGGAATGCATTGGATGAATAAAAGGATTATTTAATGAAGGAAACTGATTAGCTGGAGTTGATTAAATGATTGATACGTCGTGCATGGAGATTGTTAAGGATCTAGGACTTTGAAGATACAACACAGCTTGAACTGCAATTCCCTTGCACAAGTTCCAAGAATGGTATGCAAGTTCCTAGGTGTAGTAAAACGTTTTCAGATTGATACATTGAACTTGGTCAAGATTAAAGATCTGATGGCTATGATTGATCATGGAAAATGTGATCAAGGAGATTCAGCAGTTAGCAAATTGTTTAAAGAAGGAACTGTTGATAAACAATGTATGCGGGCAAGTGTAAGCATAGGGATGCTACATAGTGATTACCGAGCACAAAATCTTGAAGACCTGTTTTGAATAACAGAGTAAGGAGCCCAACAGAGGGACAAGATAATTCCTATGACTAAATAGTGTTGAGCAAATAAGAATCTACTTTAGCATTTTAGATGTAAAGTTGCAGATATATTCTTATTACTGTTATTTTGTAAAGTGATAGAAAATCTTTTAACCGAGTGGACTTAACAGTCTTATTTGTAAAACCCTCTAGCAAGGTAACATTCTAGTAGAGTGTTTGAAATCCTTTGACAAGGTCACTTCTAACAAAGTGAAGATCCTAACAGATTTGAGGGAAATCCCTTAACCGGGTCACATCTAGCAATGTGTTTGTAATCTTTAACAGGATTTGCTTTTAACTAAGCATACTCTAGAAGAGTATATTTCTTAGTGGGTCCGAAATCCCATAGTGGTTTTTCCCTATTTGGGTTTCCATGTTAAATCTCGTGTTAAATGTGTTATGATGATTATGTGTTTATGAGTTAGCATATTTAGCAGTTTTTGGTTATATTGTTGAAGTATAAGTCACCGAGGTTAAATCTGTTGATTTTATGGATTATTAAGTTTGTATGATTCACCCCCCCCTCTCATCTTGTTAGCTATTGGCATCTGTACTTTACATTTAGTATCAGAACTTAACAATTGGTATCAGAGCTTTGGACTCCGGAAGAAAAGTTTAAAGGTACTTGAGGCAAAGATCCGAAGATGTATAAGAGGGATGCCCCAAAGCTAAACAAGTCTAGTTTTTCCACATGGTAGAAAAGGATGAAGCTGCACTTATCAGGAGTTGGAGAATATGCAACATATTATCTGGAGAATGATTTCATTACCCCTAGCACCTATCCATTGGCAATGGAAGAGATAAAGGCGAAGCAAGAACACACTCAAGCAATGATTGAAATATCATCAGCATTGACCGACTCAGAGTTTAATGATCTAGAAGGCTGTATTGATGCAAAAGCAATGTGGGACAAACTCATATTTGTGTCTGGTAGTGATGAACATGTTCAGAGAGAAAAAGTGGATAGTCTAAGAGGACAACTTGAATCTATGAGGATGAATGAAGGTGAGAACATAACCCAGTACAGTACAAGACTAAAAGAAATTGTCAATCAAATCAAAGGAGCAGGAGGAACTATTGAAGAAAAGGATGTCACAAGTAAGTTATTGAGAACCCTTCTATCTACTTATGCAATTTGAGTCTCAACAATCAATGAATTGAGGTCTGTACCTAACATGCTAGTTTCTTTAGATGCTACTATTGGTAAGCTACATGCATTTGAGTTATGTAATTTTGATAATAGTGGATCTTTGGTAAATAAATTTGAATCTACATTCAGTTCTTTTCATCTTGGTGAATCTAGTTATTACAATGATAGAATGAGTAAGTATTTTGAAGGGAATCATAGTGGAGCAAGTGAAATATTTCGTAAGAATATAGAAGAAGTACACAAACTGTATGAGAAAATCAGAAAGCAAGAAGAGTTTGAAGCACTATTGGCCAGAATGTTACCGAGAGACAAAGATAAGTATAAAGGAAAACTACCTTTAAAATGTTTCAATTGTGATAAGATAGGACATATGGCTTGTAACTATCTTCACAAAGATTCTACTGAAAAGAGAGATTATCGAGATGATAGACAGAAATATAATCATTACAGAGGACATCGAGACTTCAGAAGAAGAGATAGAAAGACACACCTAATAGCTGATGAGGAATCAAATGATGATAAATCTGATGAAATTGTACAGAGGAAGTTGTTTATGTGGCTATCAAAGATGGATCAGATGAAGAAAGGTATGAAGAAAAAGCTTTAATATCTCACATAAATACTAATGATTCTTGGATCATAGATAGTGGGTGCTCACATCACATGACAGGTGATAAACTCAAGTTTGTTAAATTAGAAGATTATGATGGAGGTTATGTAAGATTCAATAATGATGCACCATGTCTAGTAAAAGGTAAAGGATCCATAACACTTCTTGACAATGCTAAATGTAATGATGTATATTGGGTTGAAGGTTTGAAATATAATTTGTTGAGTGTAGCACAGCTAAACAATATAGGATACCGAATAGAATTTCAGAAGGGAATTGTCAAAGTTCATGACAAGCATGGAAAGTTAGCTGCTACCGGGACTCAAACAAAAGGTAACACATTTCATCTTGACTCAACGCAGAATAATTGTTTTTATACAAAGATAGATGATACCTGGTTATGGCATAAAAGGTTTTGTCATGTAAATTTTGATAATCTGATCAAAATAAGTAAGAAGCACCGAGTAAGAGGTCTACTGAGTTTGGAAAAACCTAAGAATGCTATGTGCCGAGGATGCCAGATGGGTAAGATGACAAGATCAATCTTTACAAGTAAGTCCTACACCTCTAAGGGAATTTTAGATCTTGTGCACATTGATCTTTGTGGTCCTATGGAAGTTCAAAGTTATTATGGTGATAAATATTTCATATTATTTGTGGATGATTACTCAAGGATGATGTCAGTTATGTTTTTAAAAGAAAAATCAGAAGCTTTTCAAATGTTTAAATGGTACAAGGAAAGAGTTGAAAATGAAACAGGAAGACAACTGAAATGTCTTAGATCTGATAGAGGAGGAGAGTTCACCTCTGATGAATTTAATTTATTCTGCAATGATCATGGTATAAAAAGACAAGTCTCTGCACCGAGAAATCCACAACAAAATGGGATAGCTGAGAGAAGAAATAGATCTATTGTGGATTGTGCCAGAACCTTGATGGTTGAAAAGAAAGTACCACAAACATTTTGGAGAGAAGTAATAAGCACAACAGTTTACACCCTGAACCGAGTACAATTGAAGAAAGGTACTTTGAAGACACCATATGAAATCTGGTATGATAAGAAACCTAATGTAAGTTACTTTAAAATCTTTGGAAGTAGATGCTATGTACACAAAGATGATAGAAATGGTAAGTTTGATCAAAAAAGTGAAGAAGGAACATTTCATGGTTATTCTTCTAGAAGCAAAGCATTTAAATGTCTGATCAAATCATCTAACAAAATAGTGGAGAGCACAAATGTGAAAATTGATGAATTTGCAAAAAGAAATGATGAAGGAAATTCCAAGGAACCAGAAGATTATGAAGGATTTGTATATGTTCAACCGAGAAATCCTACCGAGAAAGTTGATGAAGAAAATGAAGAGAATATCCAGTTACCAAGTGATGAAGAAGATCATACAGAGCCTACCAAGCCTGTATTAGCCAAGTATGTTAGAAGAAATCATGCATCAAGTCAGATTATAGGAGATAAGGATGATCCAGTGATGACAAGGAACAAACTGAGACATAACACATTTCTGATATCTGAATTTGAACTGAGAATAGTAAAAGAGGCATTTAATAGTGAAGATTGGGTAAATGCTATGACAGAAGAGATTGATCAAATCAAGAAGAATGACACATGGACACTGGTCCCAAGACCGAAGGACAAAAAAGTAATTGGTACAAAGTGGATTTTCAGAAACAAGCTAAATGAAAAGGGAGAGGTCATTCAGAATAAAGCAAGACTAGTTTGCAAAGGTTATGCTCAAGAAGAAGGAATTGATTATGGTGAGACTTTTGCACCTGTGGCAAGACTTGAAGGAGTTAGAACATTGTTGGCATATGCTGCTTTCAGAAATTTCAAGGTATATCAAATGGATATTAAATCTGCATTTTTGAATGGTATATTAGAAGAAGAAGTTACTATTGAACAACCTGAAGGATTTGTTGAAGACAAGAATAAAGATGAGGTTTGTAAATTAAACAAAGCATTATATGGTTTGAAACAAGCACCTAGAGCATGGTATGAGAGATTGCACTCTTACTTGATCAAGATTGGTTTTATAAGAACAAGTGAAAGCAACAATATGTACATGAAGAATGATGAAGACAATGGAATACTGATCTCAGCCATATTTGTTGATGACATTATATTTTGTGGAAATGATTCTCTATGCAAAAACTTTGGTAATGAGATGTGCAAAGAATTTGAGATGTCATTTATCGGTGAAATAAAGTATTTTATAGGTCTATAGATATTGCAAATGAAAGATGAGATTTTCATTACTCAATCCAAGTACATAAAGGAAATCTTGAAGAAATTTGGAATGGAAGATTTAAAACTAGTAAGTACTCCTATGACTACCAACTGTAAATTATCAAAGAATGATGAATCTGCATCTGTTGATGAGACACTTTACCGATCCATGATTGGAAAGTTACAATATGTTGTTCACAGTAGACCGGATATAGCACATGCAGTAGGTATAGTTGCAAGATTTTCTGCAGATCCCAAAGAAACCCATATGACAACAATTAAGAGAATTTTTAGATACCTGAAAGGGACTGAAGATTATGGCTTAGTATATCAGAAAGGAAATGTTTTTGATTAAAAAGTTTATACTGATGCTGATTGGGCAGACAACATTGATGACAGGAAAAGCACAAGTGGAGGGGCTTTCTTTTTAGGAGAAAGACTAGTGAGTTGGCTTAGCAAGAAACAAGGATGTGTTTCACAGTCAACAACAGAAGCTGAATATGTTGCCGCAGCATTGAATTATACCAACATAGCATGGATTAAACAACTGTTGGAAGGCATAAATGAGAAAGTTACCAAGCTAGTAACTATATTATGTGATAATACTAGTGCCATTAACATTTCAAAGAATCCTATAATGCACTCTAAGACAAAGCACATCTCTATCAAGTATCATTATCTAAGAGAAGAAGTTCAAGAGAAGAAAGTGGTGTTGGAGTATGTTAGCACAAAGGAACAAATAGTAGATATCTTCACCAAGCCACTACCAAGATACACTTTTGAGTATCTCTGAAGCAAGTTAGGGGTCCTACCCCTATCTTCTACTCACTGATAGAGTTTGGTGAAAGCATCAATTCGATGAATCTACAGAATATTATGTGTGGATTGATGCTGATTTACACCCTTTAGGAGGTTTTCTAAAGGTGTTTAGAAAACAAATACAGGGAATAGGAATTGAAGACAAAATGCTCTGACCGAGACTGAGTTGATACCTAACAGCAAGGAAATCACTTATCAGAGGAATAAATCATGTTTTAGTTCTTTTTCTTTTTGGCATTGTTGTCAAAGGGGGAGAAGACTAATGTATGGGGGAGAAGAGTAATGATAGGGGGAGAGCATTTCAGAATCTCACAACAATCTGAATTAGGATCAATTAGGTCAAATCAACTAGTTTTGCCATCAATGCCGAAGGGGGAGATTGCTGGCATTCCAATTACAATAAGAGATTGTTGGAATTTCAATAAGGATATTGAGAAGGTTGTTGATGATTATGTATATAACTGACTAAGGATGTTTACTATCTTAATAACATTATTTTGTCATTGATGTCAAGAAATTGATTTTCTGACTCAGTATGATGTTGCCATATCTTAAGAAGTATGATTTGTTGAGTATAATGATGTCGGTAAAAGACACAGAAAGAATGTGATGAATAAGGGGAGGAATAAGTTATTTAGTGGGAAACTATTATCGAGTTAGACAATGATGAGATCATGATGTTTAGATTGTTTTGATATCCTACATATGTTGTTGATTGTAAGGTTAATACTATACTATGTCACCGAGCAAAGAATCTAGTCGGTAAACCCTAATGTTATCGCTCTCAGTTAATGAAGGCGAAATGTCTACTGAGTGAAGTTTAGTATTTGCCGAGTTACAACCGAGCTGTACCAGAATGCATTGGATGAATAAAAGTGTTATTTAATGAAGCAAGTTGATTAGCTGGAGTTGATTAAATGATTGATATGTCATGCATGAAGATTGTTAAGGATCTACGGTTTTGAAGATTCAGGAGCTAGATCTAAAGCACATATTGAACCGCAATACCCTAGCACAAGTTCCAAGAATGGAATGCAAGTTCCTAGGCATAGTAAAACATTTTCAGATTGAAGGATACATTGAACTATTGATAAACAATTGATAAACAATGTATGCGGGAAAGTGTAAGCATAGGGATGCTACATAGTGATTACCAAGCACAGAAGCTTGAAGACCTATTTTGAATAACAAAGTAAGGAGTCTAGTAGAGGGACAAGATAAGTCCTATGACTAGATAGTGTTGAGCAAATAAGAATCTGCTTTAGCATTTTAGATGTAAAGTTGCAGATATATTCTTATTACTATTATTTTGTAAAGTGACATAAAATCTCTTAACCAAGTGGACTTAACAGTCTAATTTGTAAAACCCTCTAGCAAGGTAACATTCTAGTAGAGTGTTTGAAATCCTTTGAGAAGGTCACTTCTAACAAAGTGAAGATCCTAACAGATCTGAGGGAAATCCCTTAACCGAGTCACATCTAGCAATGTGTTTGTAATCTTTAACAAGATTTTCTTTTAATCGAGCATACTCTAGAAGAGTATATTTCTTAGTGGGTCTGAAATCCCACAGTGGTTTTTCCCTATTTGGGTTTCCACGTTAAATCTAGTGTTAAATGTGTTATGATGATTATGTGTTTATGAGTTAGCATATTTAGCAGTTTTTGGTTATATTGTTGAAGTATAAGTCACCAAGGTTGAATCTGTTGATTTTATGGATTATTAAGTTTGTATGATTCACCCCTCCTCTCATCTTATTAGCTATTGGCATCTGTACTTTACATTTAGTATCAGAACTTAACATATAGAGAGATACATAGATAGATAGATAGATAGATAGATAGAGAGAGAGAGAGAGAGAGAGAGAGAGAGAGAGAGAGAGAGAGAGAGAGAGAGAGAGAGAGAGAGAGAGAGAGAGAGAGAGAGAGATGGGGAGGGGGAAGGGAGAGAGAGAGATAGATAGATTAGGGGAGAGGGAGAGAGAGATTATGGGTCCTATGGAGTCCTGAGGGGTTATATTGTATCCTTCAACCCCTTAGGACACCATATAACCCCTTAAGACACTGAATTGTATCATTATGGGTCATATTGTATCCTAAGGGGTCACATTGTGTCATATGACCCCTTTAAGACACCATATGACCCCTTAGGACATAATATGACCCTTTACAACTCTATACGATATCGTTATGGGTCACATGACCCCTTATGACACCATATGGGTCGTTAGGTGTCATACGGTATCCTAAGGGTTCACGGGACACCATATAGTGTCCTACGACCCCTTAGGACACAATATGACCCTTTAAGACACCAAATTGTGTCATTATGGGTCATATTGTGTCTTAAGAGGTCATATTGTTTCATATGATCCCTTTAAGACACCATATGACTCGTTAGGATACAATATGAGCCTTTACGACTCTATACGATGTCGTTATAGGTCATATGACTCTTTATGACACCATATGGTGTTGTTAGGGGTCATATGGTGTCCTAAGGGATCATGGGACAACATATGACTCCTTATGACACCATAAGCTATCTTTTTGGTGTCTTTAGGGGTCATATGGTGTCCCAAGGGGTCATATGGTGTCCCAAGGGGTCATGGGACACCATATGACCCCTAAGGACAACATACGAGCCCTTATGACACCATATTAGGTTGTTATGGGTCCTATGGTTTCCTAAGGGGTCATATTGTGTTCTACAATCCCTTAAGACACCATATGACACCTTAAGGCACCAGATTGTGTCGTTATGGGTCATATTTGTCCTAGGAGGTCATGGGACACCATATGACCCCTAAGGACTATATACGACCCCTTATGACACCATATTTGGTCGTTATGAGTCCTATGGTGCCCTAAGGGTTTATATTGTGTCCTTCGACCCCTTAGGACACCATATAACACTTTAAAACACCAAATTCTATTGTTATGGGTCTTATTGTGTCCTAAGGGGTCATATTGTGTCTTATGACCCCTTTAAGACATCACATGACCCCTTAGAACATAATATGACCCTTTACGACTCTATACAATGTTGTTATAGGTCATATGAGCCCTTATAACACCGTATGGTATCGTTAGGGGTCATATGGTCTCCTAAGGGGTCATAGGACACCATATGACCCCTAAGGACAACATACGACCCCTTATGACACCATATTGGGTCGTTATGAGTCCTATGGTATTATAAGGGTTTATATTGTGTCCTACAACCCCTTAGGACACCATATGACACTTTAAGACACCAAATTGTGTCGTTATAGATCATATTGTGTCCTAAGGGGTCATATTGTGTCATATGACCCCTTTAAGAAATCATATGACCCCTTAGAACATAATATGACCCTTTAAGATACTATACAGTGTCGTTATGAGTTATATGACCCCTTATGACACCATATAGTATCCTTAGGGGTCATATGGTGTTCTAAGGGGTCATGGGACATGATATGACCCCTAAGGACAACATATGACACCTTATGACACCATATTGGTTCATTATGGGTCCTATGGTTTCCTAAGGGGTCATATTATGTCCTACAACTCTTTAGGACACCATATGACCCATTAAGAGACCAAATTCTATTGTTATGGGTTGTATGGTGTCCTAAGGGGTCATGGGACACCATATGACCCCTAAGGACAACATATGACCCCTTACGACACCATATTGGGTTGTTATGGGTCCTATGGTGTCCTAAGGGGTCATATTGTGTCCTACGCCCCCCTAGAACACCATATGACCCTTAAGGCACCAAATTGGGTTGTTATGGGTCATATTGTGTCCTAAAGGGTCATATTTTGTCATATGACCTCTTGAAGACACCATATGACCTGTTAGAACACAATATGACCCTTTACATCTCTATATGATGTCGTTATGAGTCATATGACCCCTTATGAAATGATATGGTGTCATCATATGGTGTCCTAAGGGATCATGGGACACCATATGACTCCTAAGGACAACATATGACCCCTTATAATACAATATTAGGTCGTTATGGGTCCTATGGTGTCCTAAGGGGTCAGATTGTGTCCTAGACCCCTTAGGACACAATATGACCCTTTAAGACACCAAATTGTGTTGTTATGGGTCATATTGTGTCCTAAGGGGTCATATTGTGTCATATGACCCCTTTAAGACACCATATGACCCCTTAGGACATAATATGACCCTTTACGACTTGATATAGTGTCATTAGGGGTCATATGGTGTCCTAAGGGGTAATGGGACACCATATGACCCCTAAGGACAATATATGACCTAGGACAATATATGACCCCTCACAACACCATATGGGGTCGTTATGGATCCTATGGTGTCCGAAGGGGTCATATTGTGTCCTATGACCCCTTAGGACACCATATGACCCCTTAAGACACCAAATTGTGTTGTTATGGGTCATATTGTGTCCTACGGGGTCATATTGTGTCATATGACCCCTTAAGACACAATATGACCCTTTACGACTCTATACGGTGTTGTCATGGGTCATATGACCCCTTATGACACTATATGGTGTTGTTAGGGGATCAAATGGTGTCCTAAGGGGTCATGGAACACTATATGACCCCCAAGGACAACATATGACCCCTTGCGACACCATATTGGTGATGGACTTGAAAAGTACTGAGAGGGGGGGTGAATCAGTCACATCAAAACACTCACTACTTTAAACATTAACTGGTAGATGAATTTAACTAAGCAGTTAAACAAAATACATGCTATCCAAAATGAAATAACAACAACCACACAAAGTAGAACATCCACCATAACACGTGTTTATATGTGGAAAACCTAAATAGGTAAAACCCACGGTGAGATGGAACTCACAAGTTAACTATCTGCAGTAATAGAAAACTAACCGGTTAGGGTCTTACAAAGAGCTTTGCTAGGAGCGAATCTTGTTAGAGATTCCAAGCTTGATTAGAAGCTTATACCCTGTTAAGAGTACTACCCTGTTAGGAGTAACCTCATTGGAGGATTTGCGAATCCAAACTAATGGATCACCTTGTTAGAGGATTTGTACAATGAAGCTTGTTAGAGCTTATCCGATTAAGGGATTTGAATCCATTGTAATGATTAGAGAAAAAAAAGAATGGCTTGATCTGTTCTAAGTAGCACAAAACTTGCTTGATCAGATCCTTCTAAGTACATTCAACACTGCTCTGCATCTTAACACTTATCACTTCTGAACAAAATCTTTTTCACTCTTTTCACATAACAACTCTCTATATGTTATCATCATCAAAATGATTCTCTAAGATGTCTTTAAATAGACATACAAACCTTATGTCGGCCATAGGAACACAATTCCCTAGGTGTAGTGTATCTAGACAAGTAATCATAACTCATAAAAAAAATGACCGCCAAAGAAATGGTGCTGGTAACTCATCACAAAAACAGATATCTGTTAGAGCAGTTTAGTACCGGTTGAAATAAAACTAGTGAATCGTTGTTATGGAATCTTCCACTTGATCTTCTTCTTCATCTTCATCCTAATTCTGATGCCAACTTAGTGTTACTACAGGTTATCTCATAGGAACATACCAGTTGACACACAGTACCGGTTAGAGATAGACCTTAAACATACCGGTTGGTAGTGTAAACCAATTGAAGTTACACTGGTAGTCAATGTTATCATCTATGTGTGTGAGAGTGTTTCATCAATGACAAAAAGTGATGAATACATTACAATCATCATCAAGCCAACAATCTCCCCCTTTGGCATTTATGGAAACACTTAGAAAATTTTGAGTAATACAATATTGCTAAGTGTGCATACACAACATATCTACATATATATACTCATACTCCCTTTGAATGTAACACTCCCCCTTAATGCATGCATAAATACAAAATTTTCAAAAACACACAGATATTATTACTCCCGCTTTGACAACAATGCCAATAAGATAAATTAATATATATATATATAGAAAATCAATATCAAAGAGTTCAACAAATATTACAATTTGAAACAAATTCATGCATTAGCAATTCTCATGAAAATATTATTAAAATTCTGCTTCATCTGGGATAGAGCATTCTACCATGATTCCAATATGTGATTCGTGTACTTAGAGGTAGACTACAACTAAGAATAGAATTCTTCCATTAAGTCAAGCGAGCACGTTTTAGGAGTAGCAAGAATAACTTCTGCACTGGAGTAGGCTCTCTGAAGAATATCAATCTGTGAGGTGAGCTGACTCTTGAGCTCTCTTATAGATTGGAACCTCGTAGGTCTCTCATTATCATTCCTGATTAGTCTGTCATGTAGTTCTTCTATAGACCGGTTAAAGACATGAATGGAGTCCTAGAGTGGGACATATGCCTTGCATTCCTTTCAATTTCCTGCTCAGTTTCAACTTGATTCTTAGAAATATCAGAATAAAAGAAAGTAATATTGGAGGTAGAGGCAAGATACTTTCCTCCAGATTCAATATCTTTCTTCAACAGACTACCATTATGAGATAGTCATTTTTCCATTTTCAATGTGCTTAGCCAGCTTATCTCCATATGCCTTCTTGTGGCTCTTCTCAATAGATATTTGAGCAACATCTTCAAGTGATTTGATATGATCGGATGCCTCTACAACTAACTGACCAAGTTTGCTGATAGGAGTGGGAAGATGTGCGACAAAGGTTTCCGATAGTAATCCAGACAAAATTTCTATTGCATTCTGGATTGTCTCTGCCTCAATTTTTTTTATTTCAATCTCTTCTTATGTGCACGAGATTGCATAACATTAGCAATCTTCATCATTTCAGATGCACTCAAGGTATTCATATCGATAGGACCTGAAATACTTAAAGAGTCTTCATCATCATCATCAAGCAATTTTTGCTTTGCCGGTTCAGGGGGTATACACTTAATGATGGCTCTTTCTGTATTTTCTTTTGTTTTATCTTCTGCTTGCTAAGTAGCAACTTCCTAAGTGGATTCCTTTTGAGTGATCTCAGTGATCGGTGGAGATTGGGGTTTCTCCAGCTATTCAATTACTGGTTTACTGACCTCCTTTAGTTGATTACTCGGTTGATCACCTGATGTATCCTGTGAAGGGGGATCCATATCTGGTGCAATAATGTCTCCAGATAGGTCCACTGTATCCTGAATATCCTCATCAACAAGAATAATGAACTCATCCTTCTTCTTAATTGAATAGACTATATCAGCTGGAACAATTTCCTCTATATCCATTTCCTGTGGAGAAACATCATCTGTGTTTTCATCCTTATTGTTAGAGTGAAGGTTCTCTTCCCTTTGTTTGATTACACAGACTAGTTGGTGAGTTTTTGACTCAATAACTGCCCTTTTTCCATTAAGGAGCTTCAATCTCCTTATTTTTAAAATTAAAATATACTTTGTATTCCTCAGTCAAAGCATGAATTCCATCTGATGATAATCTGGGAAAATACTGTACAAATACTTCATCAATAATCTTCTCTAACTGAGTGGCTTCTTCCCATTTTTCTAACAAAGTATTATACAAAGAGACTGAAATATCTTTCTCTAAATCATGTGGAAATCTACAATAGTGATTCAACAAAGTTATTACCTGTTGGAGTATTTCCTTCTGCTCATCTACAGTAAAAGAATCATAATGTTCTTTAACATTTTCAAACTTGTTTCTTCTCAATGACTTCATCGTTCTCTCAAATATTGTGTTAGGTTTGTAGGTGGCAATATCTAATGGTGTAGTTGCATTTGGTAATACCTTTGCCTTCTTAGGTGTTCTGTCAGTTGCCTTCTCCTTCTTAGGTTCTTCTTCTTCAGACTCTGTTCCCTCAGATTCTGGTTGCAAAATTAGTTTCCTGTTCCTCTTCTTCTTTGGTGCACTCTCCTTTTTCTCAATTATTTTAGGTGCGGGTTCCTTCTTGGTTAGGACACTCTAAGTCGCCCTTGTAGTTTTCTTCACAGGAGATTTTTTATTACTTTTTTTTTCTTTCCTTTAGCTTTAGCTACAGGTGCAGTACTGGTTTCAGCAGGTGCAACTTGGATTGCTAAGATATCCAATTTTGCCTTCTTTTTGTCTATAGGCAATGCTAACAGGGTATTAGCATAGCCAACCATAAAGTCATGATTGACCTCATAGCTCATATCTTCCATCTCTTCCTCTCTTGGTTCTCTTGCTTGCATTAAGCAAAAGTTAGTGGTAATCATGGAGATTATGTCTTTTTCAAAATGTTTTACTACATCTTCAGGTATCCTCATTCTCAGGCTCATTTTCTTTTGAAATTAATTAAAGTACCTATTGGTGGTAGTTGAAAAGGTATTCTTCATAGCCTAAATAATGTTCCTTATTTGAGCATTGACTGGTTATTCTTTGGACCATTCAATGTCACCTATACCTGGTAGAAAGTTTTGAAAGTAGAAAAATAACCCAGCCAACAACTGACCAAACTTGAACTTCTGAGTATTGTCCTTTTTGATGGATTTCAAATTTAGAAATAGTTGGACTCTGATAGCTTCACAGATATCATAGTCTTCATTTCCAACAATCATACTATGTGTTGTATGAATTGATGCTGATGGAACACTGTTAAGTCTATTGGAGTAAAATACTCGGTAGCCTATCACCATTGTTGCAAGTTTCACTGTAGGATCTCTAATATTGTTGACAGAGAAAGCATGCCTATCAGAGGTAGAACTAGTTAGCTTGAAGACAGTGTCTTTTGAAATTTTCCTCAACTCAGGAACTTTATCGGTTGAGCAATAACCCATTATAGCCCTAATGACTTCCTTGGTAATTGTGTGAGTCCTTTCTAGATACATATTTTCTCCATAGACTCGACTCAAGATTATTCTAATGTGCTCTTCCTCGAAATCTTCAAGAAGGTAGGTGGCATTATGAAATCCTTTTTCAAAAACCCTAGCATATTTAGGTTCAATCTTTCCTTCCTTATTACAAAGTGATTTCAACTAAGTATAGATGTGAAGAGTTCCCAAATCTTCAATTTTGTAATCTATATAGCTAGATAAATCACCTTGGATCACGTCTCCACTCGGGACTTGTGACAACACATTATAAGACATAACTTCCTCTGCCTTTAGAGCTTCGTTAGGGTTAACAGTGATTAATAACCTCTCTACAAACTTAGACATAGATTCCATTCTAGATAAACAAGATTCGAGGCAGTGTATAAAGAAATACCTAATGTCTTGCATGTCGCTCCATTTCCTGGTTGAACAGTTCAAATGCACTCCCGTACGCTTCTCTGCAGCTTCCGATTCAACTTGATTTCTCTTAATCACAAAGTAATTTGCTAATTCACACCAAGACAATCTTTCTCTACTCTGCAATCGCTTCAATTTCTTTTCGAAAGGGTTAGGGTAAAAATGATAAGGTAAAACTTGTTTTTATCCATTTTACCAACCACAATAAATGCTCATACTTTTAGGTTACAAACCCTAATTTCTTTGCTTAAGTGAAATACCAATTAATTAACACGTCAACACAAAATCACCAAAATTCAAAATTCAAAAAGATTCTTTCCCACTTATCTTACAAAAAGGGGTCCAAAATATGTTTTACCATTGCACTCCCCTTAGCCGTTTTAGATAGGCTTAGCTCACTGGTGCTGGACTCTCTTCACTAGTTGAAGGAGTGTTTTCTTCTATAGGCAATTCTTCACTTTTCTTCTTCCATGTCTAGTTCATATCTTCTCTTGTTTCCTCAACATCAATTTTTTGCTTGCCTTTCTGATCCTTAGTAGAGTTGACCGGTTTGTTGTTTCTAGTTCTGCAAAACTTTGCTAGGTGCCCCGGTTTGTTGCAGTGGTAACAGACCATACCAGATGATCTCTAGGGTCTTGCATTTCCTCTTCTTGTTCTTTTTCTATAGTTCATAGCCACATGAATGATTTTATTGCAAAAGGTACACACAACATTTGTTACCTTTTCCATTTTGAATGGACTAAATTGATTGTCATAGGATCTTTGCCAGTTCCTATTCACCCGGTTATCAAAATTCCTTCTCCGATCACCATATGGTCTAGGATGCATGTGTGGTATAGGATTGTTTGCACCATATCTGCACTCAATGTGTCTATGCCCATACAATCCACACATGTGACGATGACCTTCAAACTTTCTAGATACATACCTAGCATTAGTAGTGAGGCTTGTGTTTTTGTTAAGCTTGTTCCTACAAACATTTGCAGTATGACCAGGATTATGACAAACAAACAAAACAGGTTTAAAAGCCTTCTTAGCAGTAGTCTTATTGACTTTAGAAGCATTTTTATTCTTTGGATAGTTTCTCTTTGTGCTAGATGATTCACCTTTTTCAGTTGTATGAAAGCCAAGTCTAGAGATATCACCCTTAATTCTCTGTGATTGAATTTGTTCTTCGAGCATGGTAGAACTATTGACAAACTTCTCTAGTTTCTCATTGGATTTAGTAAGCTTATTGACAAGATCTTCATTATTCTTAGATAGATTCTCTTTCAGAGATGATGACAACTCAAGGTCTAGCTTTAAGTTCTCTTTTTCTTCTGTTTTAGCTATTAAGTCCTCATGCATGGTGTCTCTTTCCCATTTGATTTTTAGAATCTATTGATCTCTTACCTTGATAAGATCTTCAATAGCTCTTCTAGATTCTATCTCCTGACTCATGTGGATAGTGAGACCTTCCAGTTCTCTCCTTAGATTTAGTTTCTCACCCTACAACTTTTCAACTTCTTCTGATAAAGCATCAATATTAGCTTCGTCTGAAGAACCATTGTCAGATTTTTCTAACAATTTTTCAGATAGATCTCTCCTCTTGACTTGAGAAGCTTTCAATTTTCCCCCAAGGGATTCAACTTCATTTCTACTAGCTTCTAGCTCTCTAACCATCTCAAAGTAGCTTCTGTCCCCCATGGTAGTTTCAAGATTCCCTTCTAAGCGGTTAGGCTTCAAAGAAGTTAGGCTCTGATACCAATTGATGGACTTGAAAAGAACTGAGAGGAGGTGGGTGAATCAGTGACACCAAAACACTCACTACCTTAAACGCTAATTGGTAGATGAATTTAACCAAGCAGTTAAACAAAATATACGCTATCCAAAATGAAATAACAACATCCACACAAAGTAGAACATCCACTATAACACAAGTGTTTATACGTGGAAAACCCAAATAGGTAAAAACCACGGTGAGATGGAACTCACAAGATAACTATATGCAGTAATAGAAAACTGACCGGCTAGGGTCTTACAAAGAGCTTTGCTAGGAGAAAATCTTGTTAGAGATTCCAAGCTTGATTAGAAGCTTATACCCTGTTAAGAGTACTACCCTATTAGGAGTAACCTCACTGGAGGATTTGAGAATCCAAACTGATGGATCACCTTGTTAGAGGATTTGTACAATGAAGCTTGTTAGAGCTTACCTGGTTAAGGGATTTGAATCCATTGTAATGATTAGAGAACAACAAGAATGGCTTGATCTATTTTGAGTAGCACAAAACTTTCTTGATCAGATCCTTCTAAGTACATTCAACACTGCTCTGCATCTTAACACTTATCACTTTTGAACAAAAGCTTTTTCACTCTTTTCACATAACAACTCTCTATGTGTTATCATCATCAAAATGATTCTCTAAGATGTCTTTAAATAGATATACAAACCTTATGTCGGCCATAGGAACACAATTCCCTAGGTGTAGTGTATCTAGACAAGTAATCATAACTCATCACAAAAATGACCACCAAACAAATGGTGCTGGTAACTCATCACAAAAACAGATACTAGTTAGAGTAGTTTAATACCAGTTGAAATAAAACAAGTGAATCGTTGTTATGGAATCTTCCACTTGATCTTCTTCTTCTTCTTCATCTTGATTCTGATGCTGACTTAGTGTTACCACAGGTTATCTCATAGGAACATATCAATTGAAACACAGTGTCAGTTAGAGACAGACCTTAAACATACTGGTTGGTAGTGTAAACCAATTGAAGTTACACCGGTATTCAATGTTATCATCTCTGTGTGTGAGAGTGTTTCATCTATGACAAAAAGTGAGGAATACACTACAATCATCATCAAGCCAACAATTGGGTCATTATGGGTCCTATGGTCTCCTAAGGGGTCATATTGTGTCCTACGACTCCTTAGGACACCATATGACCCCTTAAGACACCAAATTGTGTTGTTATGGGTCATATTGTGTCCTAAGGGGTCATGTTGTGTCATATGACCCATTTAAGACACCATATGACCCCTTAGGACACAATATGACCCCTAAGGACAATATACAGTATCGTTATGGGTCATTTGACCCCTTATGACACCATATGGTGTTGTTAGGGGTCATATGGTGTCGTAAGGGGTCATGGGACACTATATGACCCGTAAGGACAACATATGACCCCTTATGACACCATATTAGGTTGTTATGAGTTCTATGGTGTCTTAAGGGGTCATATTGTGTCCTACAATCCCTTAGGACACCATATGACCCCTTAAGACACCAAATTATGTCCTTATGCATCATATTTTGTCATATGACCCTTTTAAGACAACATATGACCCCTTAGGACACAATATAACCCTTTATGACTCTATACGATATAGTTATGTGTCATATGACATGTTATGACACCATATTGGGTCGTTATGGGTTGTTATGTGTCTTATGGTTTCCTAAGGGGTCATATGCTATCCTAAGGGGTTGTAGGACATAATATGACCCCTTAGGATACCATAGGACCCATAACGACCCACCATTGTGTCATAAGGGGTCATATGTTGTCCTTAGGGGTCATATGGTGTCTTAAAGGGGACATATGACACAATATGACCTCTTAGGACACAATATGACACATTACGACACAATGTGGTGTCTTAAGGGGTCATATTGTGTCCTAAGGGGTCATGGGACACCATATGACCCCTAAGGACAACATATGACCCTTTAAGGTACCATATTGGGTCGTTATGGGTCCTATGGTGACCTAAGGGGTCATATTATGTCCTACAACCCCTTAGGACACCATATGACCCCTTAAGACACCCAATTGTTTTGTTATGGGTCATTTTATCTCCTAAGGGGTCATATTATGTCATATGGCTCCTTTAAGACACCATATGACCCCTTAGGACACAATATGACCCTTTACGACTCTATACAGTGTCGTTATGGGTCATATGACCCCTTGTGACACCATATGGTATTGTTAGGGGTCATATGGTGTCCTAAGGGGCATGGGACACCATATGACCCCTAAGGATAACATATGACCCCTTATGACACCATATTTGGTTGTTATGGGTCATATTGTGTCCTAAGGGGTCATATTATGTCATATGACCTCTTTAAGACACCATATGACCCCTTAGAACACAATATGACCCCTAAGGACAACATATGACTCATAAAAGCAACATATGACCCCTTATGACACCATATTGGGTCGTTATGGGTCCTATGGTGTCCTAAGGGGTCATATGGTCTCTCCCTCTCCCTCCCCCCCTCTCTCTCTCTCTCCCTCTCTCTCCCTCTCCCTCCTCCCCCTCTCTCCCCTAATCTCTCTCTCCCCCCCCCTCTCTCTCTCTCTCCCCCCTCCACCCTCTCTCCAATAATCTCTCTCTCACCCCCTCTCTCTCTCTCTCCCATCTCCCTAAATCTCTCTCTCTTTTTTGTACCCCCTCCCCCCCTCTCCCCTAATCTCTCTCTCTCCTCCTCCCCTGATCTCGCTCTCTCTCTCTAAATTATGAGTATTGAAATCAGATATCAGATTTTATCAGATATCTGGTTTCTGTCACTACTATTAATGTGGCATCAGTAAAAAAGAAGGTGGCTATGGGAATATTTTTGGGGACCACAAATTTATACATTAAAATCAGATATCTGATATAATCCAATATTTGATTTTTGTAAATAAAAAGGAGCCTTATGGGCCATTTTGTGGATTCTAATGGCTCGCATTCTTCACATTCTATTTTTTGTCAACAATCACGGGTTTTTAGACAGGTTGAGACAAATTTGTGCTTTTGAGAGATTCTTAAAGTCAAATCTTACATTGTCAATCATTTAGGAGTATCTTTGTGGAGGTAAATGGGGAGTGGTAGTCGTTGGAAGTCTAAATGCAAAAGAAAAATTTCAAATGGCCAAATGGAAGTGTATAGAGAAAGAGATAGAGAAGGTCATAGGAGGAGAAGACAAGGTATGTTAAATATTGCTAATGTTATTTCAAGTGAAGAGGAAATTGAATTTGAAAATTTTGAACAAGTTATTGAAAATGAAAATGTAGATTTTGAAAGTGAAAATTTTGAATATGTTGAAAATGTTGAAAGTGATAATGAAAATGCTAAACATGACGTGAAAATGGAAAATGAAAATTTGGGAGTTGACAATGAAGGTGTCCATAAGTTTGGTGTAAATATGATTTTTTTTGACATTGGAGGTGAAAATGTAGAAAATTTTGACATAGGAGGTGAACATGTGGAAAATTTTGACATTGGAGGTGAAAATGTGGAAAACCTTGACATTGAAGGTGGAATTGCTCAACCAAGTTGACAATATGTAACACCTAATTACTTTAGAAATGAAGACCCTCTCATGGATGAAAGACAAATTCCAAATCCAAGACCTTCAAGAACCGCAAAATGGTTAATTGAAATTGATGAGAACATTATTGCGAATCTTGAAGGCAAGAGGTCAACAAGAACCATTCAGTTGTGGGCTAGACAACTTTTTGACCAAAATTTTAGCAATAAGATATTGCTCGAGCAATGCCAACTCTTTGTTCAATTATTAAAGATGATAAAAATGAGACCATTGCTAAACAAATTGAAGATTGGTATGAACAAGAAGATAGAGAGAAATTCTATTATTGCCAAAAATCTATTTGATGCTCTTAATTCTATTGGAAAGAATACCAAAGAAAGAGATAAGAGAGCCACTCAAAGAGTGATTACAACCTCCTTAGTAAGTCATCAATTGAGGAAGGCTCGTCAAATGAGACAAACTTTTGTTGATTTGAACATAAATCATAAAACTTTGGATAGACCACTTGCAAGAAGAAAAAGACTTGATGATCCACTTCAACATGATACATGGGATTTTGGTGGGAGGCTTCCATGTGTTGATAGAAAGTTGACTAACAATGTGAAGGAGGAGATTCAACAATTTTGGCACTCTGATTCTAGAGTATCACCCAATGTAGAGGATGTTTTGAAATTAAGAATCGACAACCAAGACCGCACACCGAATCCAAAAAATTTCTTGGAGTCAAGCCAAACAATGTTGTACATATTTTTTTGTCAAGTAAATCCAACTTTGCTAATAGCACAAAGGGCCTTTGAATCTTTGAAGCCATTTTATTGTGTTCCTCTAAAGATTTGTAATACTTGTTGTTGCAAGTACCATGTGGAGTTTTCAATGTACTATGGACTTTTATGCCATATTCCTTCTATAATGCATACTAATGAGATGTTGTAGGAGTGTGGTGCAATGCTATTTCCAAGATCATCAAGAGACTTGCAAGATCTATTTTATGCCCTAAAGAGGATGGCTACTATTTCTATAGAAATGATTGTTTGAATGAGAAGTTCTCACAATGTGGTGAGTTGTCAAAGTTTGTTTCATAATTTCATGAGTGTAGAAAACATGAGTTTGGAAAGAATTATGTTGAGAAAAAAAGATATGAGACAGTGAAATATACTTTGAAGAGTGCAGGTGAAGGTTCTAGATGCGAATTAGTCTCAAGAGAAGTGAGTGTTGCTGATTTTATTTTGGATTTTAAGGAAAATATTTTCTACAAGTATGCAAGGCACACCCATAGGTCTCAATGGTTGGATCAATAGTTCAGGATGTGTAATAACTCTTTCCCGATTGGCACTATTGTATCGGTGATTGATTTTGCAGAGAACTATACATTGCAACCACAAAATGAGGTACAGTCTTAGTACTAGAATTCAATCCAGATTGCTATTTTTGTTCACATTACATATAGACATGCTCTTGATAGTACAAAAGAGGACAGGAAGATAAATAGGGAGTATCATTTTTATATTAGTGATGATAGATCACACTCCTCCAAGTATGTGCAACATTCTTTCGAGATTTTTTTTGAGTTCTTGCATGAGAAAGATATTGCAATTGATCGACATATCATATGGTCAGATAACTGTATGAGTCAATTCAAGAATACCCATATATTTTATTGGTTGAGTAGAATGCATGTAGAGAGGCGTATACCTCATATTTGGTGCTTTTTTGAGGTAGGGGATGGGAAGGGGGAGCATGATGGAGCAGGTGCATGTTAAAAGAGAGCTCTAGTTAAGGAGCAATTGAGGATTTCAAGTGCAAATTTATCTGATGCACATTCTATTGTTGATTGGTGTAGTTCAACATTGTCACATGGAGGTACTCTTAATTCAGCAGTGACCAGATTCTTTTGGTTGGTTGAGGAGTGCACAGTGGGATACAGATTGGATTGTCAAACAATTAGAGATTCTTCAAAGTTGCATTCATTTCTTAGCTCAGATGCAAGTACATGGATCATTTGGACATGAGTGTTGGCTTTTTTTTTGTCATAGTTGTGTTTGGTGTGATTAGGATCAATGTGAGTCAAGTGAGTGGGTTGATACATGGGTTCCCCAATATCTAACTCCTTTATCTCAAACAATATCCTTGTCAAATGATGACATGGAAAGTTCACTTGAGTATGACTATCTATCAGATCTTGTACAACCAGGACATGTTTTTGCAGTTCTTGCACCATAAGGGAATGAATAGAGATCAAAATATTGGTTGGCATGATGTGTACAAGGAAAACAAAATCTAACACAACCAGTGACAGATGATGATGGGTTCACATATCCTACAGGTTTAGTTGTTGTTGTGGGAAATTGGTTGTGAACATACATGATTAGAAAGAATGGAAAACTTGCATTTGAAGACTATGAGAGACACAAAACCATTCTAATGTATTCACACCTTATTATAGCTACAAATGTAAAGTTATTGAATCATCAAGCAAAACCAAAGACCAAAGACCTATGGACAGTGACTACTACTAATCATGAAGCAATAGTGGATACACTTAAGCAAAGAGATGACCCTTCAAGCATACTTGAGTAGTAGGTCTTTAATGGTGCCTTATTTTTTTTTATCATGCATTTAATTTCAAACAATGATCATTAAACCTTAATGTTCAAGTTTGTTACATGTATATTAAGGATGTGTTCAAAATGCAGGTCTATCGATGAACATTTTTTTTTGGCAACATGGTTTTTGCATGCACATAGTAGGTACACTCAATATAATTGGAAGGGACATATTTTTGCAAGACGACTTGTTATCATGCATTTGATGAGATTTTCAATTTTTGTTATTAGACAACACTATTTGACAATTTTTGATGATATACAACAGTATCACATTATGATTTTTGCATCAACATAGTGGGTTCTCTTGATGTAATTCGAAGGGACATATTTTTATGGTATATAATCCCACCTTTTCATTTATTATCATGCATTTTAGTTGAAGTGATTATCATCAAGCCTTTATGTTCATCCATGCATTTTATGTGTAGACTAACAGTTCCTAAAAATACAGGTTCATGCTAGATCATTTGCCATTGACTAGTTTACTCTTGGTGATGGTACATATTCCTTTGTGCATTAATGAGATTAAATTTGGTGCATAAACACTAAGTCAAGTGAATGCATTTCTATTTAGAAATGACAATATCTACCATCATATTCAACCATGCAGAAAAATATAGTGAGAAGGGCTTTAATCAACATGTGTCTTTCTTCAAAGTTATGCTTGTATACTTTACAGAGAAACTGGTAAGTTTCATAATTATACAATCTTGTACATCTTAAAAATGTTTCAAATGGTCTATTTATAATTTGACAAATTAATTTGTATTAAGTGTTATAATTTGTTTCTTGTAGCACATTCATTCCGCATAAAAAGGTTGCTTATTTTGGTCTTCCTTTATATGCAGGCATTGTTGTATGTAAGCTTTTCTCTTAGGACATGAGGATGTCTGATGCAAATGAAGTGGGATGTTGTATTTGTATATGGATGTGAATTGATGTAATTTTGTTATGATGATATACAATGTCCATGAGAAAATTGGTTTAGTTATATTGATGATATACAATGTATTTGTACATGAGTACATTGGTGTAGTTGTATTGATAATGAAAAAACATCATGTTTGTGTATTCCTTCGTGGATGTTACATGAAAGTGTAATGGTAATTATGTGTATAAAATACATGGAAATATTGATGATCATTATGTGTCTACAGTGTAATGCTTGTTTATCTATATTTTTTCATTGAATGAGACTAATGGTTTTTTCGCCAACCGAAAAAATGCTACCCTAATAAAACCGTTGGGAAACTTGAAAAACTGAGATAGAATTTTGTAGGTACCCCTCTCATGGGCCCATAGGTTCAAATGGATTGTTCCTAGGTGCCGCAAATTCTGAGTTAGGGCCCGTCAAAGTTTGACAATTTTTAGCACTTAGGGTGCTCAAGGGACGACGTCGGTAGGGTAAGACCTCAAGCGTTCAATCGAGTGGGGGGGAAACTAGGAGCATGAATAGGGTAATAATACTTAAATAGACATGTTGGACCTGACGATTCATTATCACGATGAGAATAATGAGAAATTGGCCACGCGACAACATTCGATTGAATGAGACTGACGATTTTTTTGCCAACTAAAAAAATGCTGCCCTAATAAAACCATAGGGAAACTTGAAAAAACTAGATAGGATTTTGTAGGGACCCCTCTCATGGCCCCATAGGTTGAAATAGATCATTTTTAGGTGCCATAGATTCTGAGTTAGGGCTCGACAAAGTTTGACAATTTTTAGCACTTAGGGTGCTCAAGAGACGACGTCAGTAGGGTATGACCCTGAGTGTTCGATTGAGTGGGGGGGGAAAATAGGAGCATGCATAGGGTAATAATGCCTAACTGGACATGTCGGAGCCAATGGTTCGTTATCACGATGAGCAGAATGAGAAATTTGCCACATGACAACATTCGATTGAATGAGACTGACGATATTTTTGCCAATCGAAAAAATGCTGCCCAAATAAAACTGTAGGGAAACTTGAAAAATAGAGACAGGATATTGTAGGGATCCCTCTCATGGTCTTGAATGTTCAAATGGATCGGTTGCAGGTGCCATGGATTCCAAGTTAGGGCCCGTCAAATTTTGATAATTTTAGCACTTAGGGTGCTTAAGGGACGACACCGGTAGGGTATGACCTTGAGCATTCGACTAAGTGGGGGGAAAAATAGAAGCATGCATAGGGTAATAATGCCTCACTAGACATTTTAGAGCTGATTGTTTGTTATCATGATAAGTAGAATGAGAAATTAGCCATGTGATAACATTTGATTGAATGAGATTGACAATTTTTTTGCCATCTGAAAAAATGCTTCCCTAATAAAACCGTAGGGAACTTGAAAAACTGAGATAGGATTTTGTAGGGACCCCTCTTTTAGCCCTATAGGTTGAAATAGATCATTCGCAGGTGCCACAGATTCCAATTTAGGTCCCATCAAAGTTTGATAATTTTTAGCACTTAGGGTGCTCAAGTGACGATGCCGATAGGGTATGACCCTGAGCGTTCGACTGAGTGGGGGGGGGGGGGGGAATAGGAGAATGCATAGGGTAATAATGAATTGTATTGTATTGTTCATTAAATGAATTGTATTATATTATTCATTAAATGAATTGTATTGTTCATTAAATGAATTGTATTGTTCATTATACAAACAACACTTACAATGAAATGAAATTTGTAGACACCTAAAATTGACCTATCTAATTATATAAATATTTTTCTTTATTTAATTATTTTATCCTAAGTCTTCTATTAATTAAAAAAATCTTTATTTATTTAATTAATTAATTTATCCTTTTCTAGCCTTATTTCTTATTTAAATAAATACATTTATTTATTTAAATTATCCCTTTTCCTAAATTAAATAAATATTTCATTTATTTAATTAATCCAATTCCTCTATTAATTAAATAAATCTTTATTTATTTAATTAATTCATTAGCCTTTTCTACCCATGACACATGTCATTCATCTCTTAATTCCTACACTACCTACCCTCTCATTATTTTCTTATTTTCCCTACCTACCCTCTAATCCTAGCTTACCATTTATCTTTTACATCTCTTAATATTATCCCTCTATTTCCTACAATGTCTTCTATATAAGGAGATACTTCCTTCATTATCAATCCTCCTAATGAATCCTTCAAGCATTCTAGCATTCAAACTTTCATATGTGATCTAGCTATCAAACACATTTCCGTTCTTTGTTGAGCTCTTGTGGACACACAAAATTTGAGAGCAAATATATCAAGAAAGATCAATGGAGATAGGAAGAATGGAGATCCAAACCCTATTGGAAACATGATGGTATAATCTTTATGATTTTGTTTTACATCGCCTTATGTAATATTCATATGTTATGGTGGATCTTTGTTGTTGTTAGGCTAGGGTTTTGTGGTTGAATCTATTTTAGTCTTTCAATATTATTGTTTCCATTTTTACCATAAACAATATTGTTTATTAAATAACCATTATTAACCATTGTCAATTATTGGATTGAAGATTAAATATTTCCATGATAACAAAATGCACAAATGAGAAACAATTTATATGATCAAATATCAACTTATGTATATATGAAAATGTCAAATGATTAAAAGTGTATGTCCATACACAAATATGGCATAAACACCAACTCAAACAAAATGTATGTCCATATACAAAATATACATGCCAACTAGACATGTAAGCATCCCGAAACTATCTATAACATCCTAATCTGCTAATTAAATCATCAAAATCGATCCTCTTCACTGCACTGCTTGGCTCTAAAGGATCCTACACAAGAAAAAACAAACCACGATTAAGATTAGTTATATTATACAACTCATATTTGAAAAGTTTTTAGTGAACGGATTTTGCCTTTCTTAAAAATGATTAATTTCAAACTCTGCCACCTTCTTTAAAAGACAAGTGTTCAACTAAACAGTTGGGCAAGTGTTATATAAACCACTTCCCTCTGAATTTTCCATAGGTACAACTCCCTATCTTAGTTATTCAGGGAATAATCTAATTAATTTTTGATTGATATGCTTTTAACCTGAAAGCATGTAAGGCTACCTACTTCATTCTTGGATGAGAGGCCAATATTTCACACATATTTCAGAGAAAAATTAACTTTCCAATCGTTTCAATACAAGAGATAAAAGTAACTGAAACAAAGTTCAGAACACCATTCTAAAAATTTAGATAAAAAAAAAGAACAGATAAGAGAAACCAAATCTATCTTCAAGCACAAATCTTCTTTTCAAAACAAAAGCTCATAGGAAGGAGTCCCAAAAAAAAAAAAATTTCTGCACTAGAAAGGTGATTACTGTTGTTTGATTAGATCAACATATGCAAATATATGCAACTACACAGATTCAAAACCCATAGAATTTCCTTCTCCCCAAAAAATAATATGATCTCTTATATATATTTTATGCGGCAAAGACATGACAATACATATATAAATCCTTTTCTATTCTAGTTTTAAAGTCTGATCCTTCCTTCCACAAAATAGGACCTTTACAAACCAAGGAAAATAAAACAAAAAACTAACTAAAATTCTTAACAAAATCTAACCCCTATTCCATCTATCTTCCTTTTATTTATAGTTTTTAGAACATGGGAGGTCTCCTTGAAAACTTGACCTCCCCCAAATCAGTTATGAAACTAACAAGATATAATTGGGATAGATGTCCCGAAGTCTTTGCATAAACATGAAAATTACATAAAAATAGGGCCTGGATCGATGCATTATGCCGCTTTCCCATCATCATCTTCTTCTCTACTTTCCTGGGCGTCATGGGCAGTTGTGAGTTCTTGGATTATTGATTGGTTTGGAACCTTCATTGCATTGAGCTTTACCTTTGCTGCTTCTTTGTTCCACTTGTGCCTTACTATCTTTTCGACATGTTTTGGTAGCTGATCGTTATTGATAAACACCATGGATTCGATCCGAGCAACCCGCGTTATATCCTCTAGAGTGAAATTGCCCTTGACTTTGATTTTCTCCATGTATATCTTGAAAACTTTAATCGCATCTTGCGTGTTCAACCCGCAGATCCCCAACTGCCAATCGTGGTCAGGATTAACCACTTTGTTATCCTTGACTAGACTACATTGGAGATCTTGAAGTTCATACACAGAGGTCTTGGCATTGGAAATCATAGATTTGAAGGTGAGCACCTGCCACATTATGGTCTTCTTTAGCATGAAGAGTTGGCATTCATCTGTTATCAATTTAATCGAATGCTCTGTCAGGAATCTGGTAACTCCATACTCTTCTATTTTCATGAACATTGACAAGACATTCTCCCATTTGTGTTCCTCTTTCTCCCATGGCAAAATTTGATTTTGCACTTCTACGATGATGCTCTATATCTCATCACATAACTTTCAGGAGTCAGTGATATACTTCTCTCCATCCTTGACTATTCCTTCGATCCATCTCTCCATGGCCTCTGCAATGCTTTTGGCCCATTGAACCTGGCTCATTAACTTTTTATTTTTTGGTGAGGTTGGATCAAAGTTCTCTGTAGCATGAGATATAGGGAGCATCCCAAAACAACCAATGCTATCGATGAACTGAGCAAGAATGTTTATGGGTCACTTTAGCTCTCTTTTTTCCTACCCGTCTTTCTCCGATCTGGTGAGCATTTTCTTTGCTGATACCTAGAAGAAATGATTGTCTAAGTCTCTACTCATATTTCTGAGCTCCACCTTAGTGACCTCAAAATCATCTGTATTGGCTTCCTTGTTTTCATCCTTGGGCTTGTATGAGGCAATTTCAGCAACCCATTTTTTGGTTCCTTCATCATTATCCATGCGAGCGGCTATTTTGAACTTTTTTGGCTTGGGGCCCTTCTTTGTATACTTCATGACTATCTCCTGAATTGGAATAGTCACGGGAAGGAAATTCCATTTTTGTTTACCGAAGTGGTTAACCACTTAGGGGTTGCACTGGAACTGGTTGTTCCTTCGGCCACTTTGGGGGGTGGTGTCAAGGCTATGGTAACAACACGGGAGTCCATGGTATGAATGATGTCATTGTCAATGTCTTCAACCTCTAATATCTGAGCATCAAGGATTTTATCCTTCATTTCTGTATCTTTGGCTTGGTCCATCATTTTTTGAGCAGCACTTCATGACTGGGTATGTTGAGGAGTGGAGAAATCCAAAGCTCGATTGGACTTGTGTCTAACTTAAGGTGGCTTTTTATCCTTACTTGCATGAACAGGCATAGAAGCATTGTTAGAAAAATGCTTAGGTGAACACAGGGCGACTTCACTACTTTTCACATAATTAGACTTGGAGCCTAATTTCACTGCTTTCTTCCTAGCAACCCATGCCACGGTTCTCTCCAAAACTCGTTTGGTTCTTAGTTGTATATCATCTTCCTCTTCCTTGTCCCAGTTGATTGAAGGCACCTCAATTTCTACTCGGGCTAAGTATCCAGGTTCAAACAATTCCAGATAATCCTCTTCAAGCCCTTTAATGTCCAGCTTTACCTATAGTGAAATAACCTACTCCAGCACCATCCTCATGTTTCCCCTTTTGAACACCTTGAGTTCATCACTACAATCTTCTGAGAAGTCCTCTAATTATGGCATTGGGAGATACGACATTAGACCAAGACTTTAGGAAAAACCCTTATTATCAAAACCTTTCCTTTCAGGATATAGAGGAAAGTTGAAGTTCTTGAGATCTGCTCCAATACTCAAGACGTCTGATATTGAATTGCAGGACAATACACCTAATTGGATGGGAAAATGACCCTTCCATTTATCCCTGGGTTGCACCTTTTTAATCATAGAAGTCAGCTGCCTGCATATCTCCTCTAAAACAAAGCAATCTGAACAAAAATGAGGGAGCTTGAAGGGTTCCTCTTTAAAGCCGCCTATCCTTATATAGCAGAAACGAGGAAACTAGATAAAGAAACTGCCAAACCTCTTTATCAATGTCTGTGCATCCTTGAAGATTCTTTTGGTTTTCATATTTTTTAATTCATAGCAAAAATCACCCAAAAAAGCATTGTGTACCCTTCTGAAATCCTACAAGGCATTATCCTTTTGTATCATGGGGTAAAAATCATACATGGGAACATCCTCTTCAATGAGCTATCTTGGTATTCCAACCAACTCCTTAACACACGCCAAACAGTATACAAGATACGAAGACATGAAGAAATTCTGCTTAAACTGTTTAGCCATACTTAGTTGCTCCCTTATTGAATCAGCAATCAGTTCTGCCCAAACAAGATATTGCTTCCCCTCTAGTACTAGCTGCACATAGCAATAAATCTAGTCGTCGAAACTGTAGGCTTCTGCAGAGCCTCTGACTCAGTGCAACAAAAGCATGACATCGTGAATATGAGGCAGCATGTGATTCCTATTGGGATTCTTGGGTAATCTGGAACCACCTCTTTGAGAAACCTTCAACCAATATTTTGCTACATTATTTTGGCATCCAGTTTTGTCTATGTTGAACTCAGTGATTGACTAAGCAGGGGAAAAGTTGGAGAACTGGTAGTCCAGTATCTTGAAGATAGAGGAGATTACTTCACAGTTTATGGCAAGAAGGGTTTCACCATTGTCTCTCTTGATGGTTTCAAAGGCTGGGTCATACCTAACGATACATTCCCTAACCAATTCTGGGCAAGGGATAGCTGGGGGAAAGGCTGCCTCCTCTATGAGTTTGCTACTCCAAATCTCCACCCCAAAGGAACCATCAATTCCCTTGAATACCCTTTCTTTTAAGACTTCAAGATTTTCACCTTTAAGGTCGGTATCACTAACTATGGGCTCTGTACATGCAAGGCTAAAAACATTCCCGAACAAGTGCAGTGTGGACTTCATAATTCAAAATGCTAAGCCTTAATTTATTGCAGCAAACCCTACTACGAGAGAAGAAATATAGGTAAAAGTTACTGGAGGGAACAAGAGATAGACTCACCTTCACAGTTGAGCGACCAGACAACTACCAGTGATTAAAACTTCTATGCAGGAAAAATAAGACTGTAGCAGTGAGGAACAAATTTTCAGAGAATTAATCCTTCATACCTTATAGTGAGAGTGATGGTACGAAACTATTAAGTGTAATAATTCCAATTCCAATTGTTAGTTTAAGTTTGTGGATTGGACATCGTATGCATGCATTGAATGCATGGCGGCATTTTTGAAGTAATTGCCAGTTCCCAAAATGATTACTTGCCTCGAAATTCCAACAATTGACATCACTTAAGATATGGTTCGCCTTCCTCATACTTGGCAATAAATGCTTCATCAAATATTTTGAAACACGGGGTCCACCAAATATGAACACATATGAAAACTTTGAACAGGCTTCATTGGGGTTCAAATAGTTCAAGGCGTACACTACGCTTAGGGGAAATCTTTTCTGAGATTATCAATTATATCAAGTGCTGCTGACCATTTGAACTGTGCTGAACATGTTGAACACGTTTGAACCTTTTGAACTTGGTTCAATGAGTTCAAACGCCTGGAGAAAGATTGCATAACATGTCACCGAACAAGACCAATAGAGAGCCACTGCAAAAAACTTTACGAAAATGTTAGTATGAAAAACCGCTGAACACCTAGGAACCTAAATGAACCTGATGAACCCGGTTCAAGACAGTTCAAAGTGTTCATGGAGTTCAACCAATTACTAAAAATCGACATTTTTGATTGAAAGACGATTTACAAACGGACTAAGGGCTTGAACTGAAGTATTGTAAGGAAGACAAGGACTTCGAATGAAATTTTAAAAAGGAATTTGTTCTTATTATGAAGGAAGAATGATGCGGTAACATTGGCTCTGACTGGGGATTGCATTTTGCGAAGAAGAATGCAAAGAACTCTGTATCTCTAGTTTTGCAGACCAAAAGTAGATAGGGGAATAAAGGAGACTCACCTAAAAAGACACTCAAACAAAACACCTAAGCTACTATATACAAAAATTCTTGACAACATGACTCACAGTTTGTAGAGCTTAAGATCTTGTCCATTATAGGTATAGGGCATAAGCATTCCATCAGAATAACTGAGTCTAAAAGCATTTTGTCCCACTGCTTCATAGATCTTGAATGGGCCTTTCCATAATGAGTCAAATTTACCATGTGCACCCTTTGGTTCGTTCCTTTTATCCCATAACAGTACCTCATCTCCTTCAAGGAAACCTCTTGGAGGTGCTCTCATGTCAAAAAATATTCTTCACCTGGCTCTGATGCTCTGTAATTATGTCCACCAACATCTCTCTTTCTTCTTCTAGCTTCATTAGATACATGACCCTCTTTTCTAGAGCATTCTGAAAAAAAAATCTTTAATTACTGTCTTAAGTTTGGCCGCTGACAATTCCAGGGGTAGAGAAAGTTTTGCACCAATCCCATACACAAGCTCAAAGGGTGCCATTTCGATAGCTATTTTAGGCATAATTCTATCTGCCCATAGAGCCTCATATACTTTCTTATGCCAGTTTCGAGCATTTTCATCCACCAACTTCTTCATAATTGCTACCAAGTTCTTGTTGCTTGATTCTGCCAATCCATTACCCTGTGGAAAGTAATCAGAAGAATGTGAGAGAGTAATCTGATGTTCATAGAAAAACATGGTTAGTTCTTCAAAGGAGAAATATTATGCGTTATCTACAACAATCTTTTGGGGAACTCCAAAACAAACCAGAATGTAATCCTTGAGAAAGTTACACATGACCTCAAAGTTTGCCTTTTTAGTGGGAATGGCCTCCACCCACTTGGTAAAATAGTTAGTTGCTGTTAAAATGTACATATGACTAGCACTTGAATGAGGATTTATTGGCCCAATGAAATCAATACCCCATTGTTTAAAAGGCTCATCTATTACCACAGGCCTCAAAGGCAGAGCCACTAGATGAGGTTTCCTGGAAAAGAGTTGGCATTTTTCACATTCCTTGACATAAACATACACATCTCGAAACATGCCAGGCCAATAAAAGCAATTCCTTAAAATCTTAAAGTGAGTTATAGAGCAGGAGAAATGTCCGCCACAGGCTTTATCATGATAAACTTCTAGAAGCTTTCACTATTGAGGCTTGTCCACACACCTTAAGTAAGTACCATCTAAACCTTTTTTGTACATGACATCTTGCCAAATAACATACTTAGTAGCTTTTAACTTAAGATTCCTTTTCTCCTTTGTCGACAGATGACTTGGGCAGCTGCCATAAGTCAAATAGTAGGCCACATCAGAGAACCACGTATCCTACAATCCAACAAATAGGGTCAATGGTAACTCTTTTTTTGTTTCTATCTCATTTTCTGCTATCAATCTGCATAAGCCTTGCCCCTTGACTGTCTTTGTAGGGTGAATGTCTAGGTCATATTCCTAGATTTTTGTTACCCATGTCGCTCTTTTGTTAAGTCCGACCTCCTGCTGAGTTAGAATGCTTTTTACTACAGAATCTGGAACAAAAACCACAGCACGAGAATGCAAAATGTAATACCAAAATTGTTTTATAGCCTTGACCATAGCAAAGGCTTGTTTCTCTGAAAGTGAATACTTAAGCTCATGTTTCTTGAGTGGAACACTCATGAATGGTATAGGTGCTTCGATCCCAGATTCATCCATTTGCAACAGTATTCCAGACATTGTATGTTCTGATGCGTAGCAGTATATGATGAAATCCTTTTCAAAATCTAGGTTAATGAGAGTTGGCGCATTAGCAACTGAACCCTTGATTCTTTCAAAAGCTTCTTTGGCCTCTTCAGTCCATTTGAAAGAATGTTTTTCGCTCAACAAGCTGATGATGTGTTTGGTAGTTTTTGCAAACTCTGGTATGAACCTCCTTAAGAAATTCACTTGACTGAAGAAAGATCTTACCTCAGTTCGATTCGAAGGTAAATTGAGACGTTGGATTGCATTAACTCTCTCAGGATCAATCTTGACCCCTTCTTTTGAAATGATGTGGCCCAGTAATTTTCCCTCGGTTACACAAAAAACTAACTTCTTTAGGTTCAGAGAGATTCCATGCTCTCGACAACGCTGCAGGACTGCCCTCAGATCCTTGAGATGATTCTTCCTCTCTTTAGAAAATACTGTCAGGTCATCTAGGTAAACAACAATAATTCTGTCAGGAAAATCCTTGAAAGAAGAATCCATAGCCCTTTGAAAGGTTGCTCCAGCATTTATTAAACCAAATGGCATACGATTATAGGCAAATGTTCCCCATGGAGTGATGAATGCTATCTTGTGCTATTCATTCTTTGCAACTCTAATCTGATTGTAACCAGAAAAACCATATAAGATCGACATCATTTCTGACCCGGATACTGTCTACAGAATGTGATCCATATTGGGCAAGGCATAGTTATCCTTAAGACTTGCCTGATTCAGATTACAAAAATCCATGCAAATCCGAATCTCTCCATTCTTCTTTCTCACGTGCACAATATTGGCCACCTAGGTAGAGTGATGAATTGGATATATGATTCTGGCTTTAAGCATTTTATCAACCTCTTTAAAGATTGCGTCTGCCATTATGGGGTTAAAATTTCTCAATTTTTATCTGAAAGGAGAGACGCCCGACTTCAACGAAATCTGATGCTAAAAATGCCCATCCCTAAACTCCTTCAGATCATCATAAGACCAAGTGAATACATCAATGTATTCACTTAGTAGCACACTGAGTATTTGTTTTTCCTCTAGAGAGTAGCATTTTCCAATTGTTACCACTTTAGATTTGGATTCATCCCCCAGGTTAATCTTTTCACAACTTCCTTTCCTGTCAGCCTCAGGAGCTTTCTTGCCTATGAACACATCATCCCAGGTAAAAAACCTCAACAGAGTCACTAGCCCTTTTGGAATTTTGTTCCCTTTAAGTTGGATGAAATTATTTGCAGGATCAACACCTAGGTCTAGACTAAATTCCTTACAGTCATCTTCAGAACCTTCAAAATATGATTGGGAGAAGGAGTGAGCACATTCTAGGAAATCTTTGATCTAGGCATCTGTATCAAAAACTTGCCAATGGTTTACATTATCAGGAATGCTAGGCCTATAAATCATTTTAATCCTGTAAGAACCATCTTTAAAGGCAGGGTGTGGTAACAAAAGAGAAGCTAAAACATCCAATGAATCAGCCCTAGTGTTTTGATCCCTTGATATGGCTTCAATTGAGAAAGCATTGAAAAAATCAATCTCATCCCAAACCCTGTTTCTATAATGTCTCAACCTATCATTTTTGACTGAATAAACATTTCTCACCTGCCTGACAATCAGCTCTGCGTCCCCCTTAACACCGAGAAATTTAATACCTTTACACTTGTCTTCATTTAATCCTAACAATAATGCATCGTACTCCGTAGTATTGTTAGTATTCTTAAAATCCAACTTGAAAGAAAAAGGAAAATGTTACCATTAGGTGACAACAAAACTACTCCTACTCCAGAGCTAGAGTTGGTGCAACTTCCATCAAATTTCATCTGCCACAACCCGCCATGTTCATCAATTGCTTCTTCAAGTTCTTTTTCACTAGGTGCAAGGATGAGATAGTTTCCAAATTTGCATTCTTGGAACAAAATCTGAGCCTTAGGGTTATCAGAAGGGAAGACAGTGTACTTATTCTTCGGTTCAGGCTCAAGCTTGATTTTCTATTTCCCAAGTGGAATAATAGCCTCCGACCAATCCATCTTGATTTTGCCCCCCAAGCTCCTTACAGAAATTTCTACTTAGGAGCATCCCATAACTTGCAGGAATGTTAGCTAAGACTGCTAAGACTGCTTGAACATCTTTTACCTATCCGACAAGAGGGACTTGTTTCCCATCCATTGAATAACATCTCCTGAATGACTTGGTAAGAGTTAATCCTAAAGACCTAGCAATAGATGAAGGCATTATGTTATCTAATGCTCCTGAATCTATTATACAATTTCTAAGCTTCTGACCCTTCAAGGGGAGGGATATATAGAAAGGTTCATGTTTCTGAACCTCAACATCAAGCCTATCTTCAGCATTATGGAAAGCACAGAGATTAACCAAATCAGTAGAAGGGTATGGAACAGATGAAGGTTTTTCAACAACAATGAAATCACTACTCCCCACACATTCATGCACTAAGGACTCCGAAGAATAGTCTCCTTTTACATACTTGAACAACTTGTCTAGTTCCTTTGGGTTTAGTTTCAAATATTCAGTAGTGGAAATTTGAACAGTAGAAGCTTTACAAAATTGAATTATGTCAAAGGAAGAGGGAGAAGAAGAGTTATTTTTATCTTCATGATTCCTTTGCAAAATCCTAACTTCAGGAGTCTTTGAATGAGAGGGAAAGCTATTACTTGGGAGATTTTTACCTTTGAAATTACCTCCCGATGGGTTCACAAAAGGGGAAGACTGGGAAGTTCGTTGATTCCTTGTGAGGATTGCACACGCAGGATCTTCAAGGTTTGCCAAAATATTACCACTTCTTTTTGAATCTAACTCATATTCGAGGTAGAATGATCCAGAGTCGCCAGGTACCTCTTGAACTTTCTCTGCTTTAGTGAACTCACCTAACTCATCCTTTGTGTTTTTCATCTAAACATGTCTTATCATATCAGGACAAGAACCCCATCATGGTCTATAGTGAGGTGAAATGAACACATAGCACCCTTGTCAGGAGGAGCCTCTATTTGCAATCTTTGTGGAGCAGCAGGTAATTGCAATGATCATCCATAGTTATACTGGTTTGGAGTTTTTTTGCTTATATCTTGATAGGGCTGTGGATAGGAAACTCTAGGTTTTGGTATCATCCTCTTCAAAGCAATCATATCATTGACGAGCCATTGTACAACTAGGTCAGTAGAAGAGGTAGATGCCTGGGGTTGACCTTGGGGAGTTTGCATATGCTTTCTCCATTTCTTGGCTGTTATGAGGTCATCTTCAAGTTGTATAGCTTCATTTTGTGCAGTCTCAAGATCAGCCAACCTATTTCTTCTAAGGTGGAAACCTACATTAGGAGGTATGGAGTTTATGAAGAAGCATTGTTGATTATCAGCGGTTGGTCTTTTAGCCAGAGGAATTTTATGGATAATCTTATTGTACCAGGCTACATAATCCCTCATTAGCTCATGAATTTCTTTTTTCATTTACGTGAGCTGAGACAGGAGTGAGTGCTCATCATCAACACTTTTGAACCATTTCTCAAAGGCATTTTTCATTGTTTGCCAATCAGTTATGGATCCCACTTGTAGATGACTGAACCAATCTACTGCCCCCTCAGTAAGAGTTTGGGCGAAAAACCTAACAACCACATCCTCATATTGTACTACCAGTATCCCAGTAGCTACATTAAAGGAATTCAAGTGCTCCTCAATTGAGACTTTTCCATCTCCATTATACTTAGGTAAAACATCCCTCACTCCTTTTGGAAGTGGATTATGAGCTCCGAGGGCAAGAGGTCCAACAGCGACACCCCATGGTTGGGCCATAATGAACACATGGTAAATGGTTACAAGGGGAGGGGCCTGAACTCCAGTAAGAATTAGGGCTTGCCAAGGATTTGAAGAGGAAGGTATAGGAGTGGTTCTGATAGGAGATGAAGGTCTACTTTTAGTGTTTCTTTTGGGAGTAAAATTTGTGGCAAATGATAACCCTTGCAATTCTTCAAAATAATTATCAATTATTCCCTCTCTCCTCTGTGATTTGGTATAAGGATGAGAATCTAGTTTTGTCACCCCTAGGGTTCTCATCTCTTTAAACAATTCTTTCAAACTCAACAATATTCCCGTACTTTGGGAATCCATCTCAGACAAAGCAAACCTGTGGTTATTTCTGATTTTGAGATCAACTCTTACATGCTCATAGCATGCTGGCCTATTGAATGTTCTACTTGTTTTATCCTCAGCAGAGTCACCAAAAATCTATTAGTGAATGGATTTTTCCTTTCTTAAAAATGATTAATTTCAAACTCTGTCGCCTTCTTTAAGAGACAAGTGTTCAACTAAACAGTTGGGCAAGTGTTATATAAACCACTTCCCTTTGAATTTTCCATAGGTATAGCTCCCTATCTTAGTTATTCGGGGAATAATCTAATTAATTTTTGATTGGTATGCTTTTAACTTGAAAGCATGTAAGGCTACCTACTTCATTCTTGGATGAGAGGCCAATATTTCACACATATTTTAGAGAAAAATTAACTTTCCAACCATTTCAACACAAGAGATGAAAGTAACTGAAACAAAGTTTAGAACACCATTCTAAAAATTCAGATAAAAAAAAGAATAGATAAGAGAAACCAAATATATCTTCAAGCACAAATCTTCTTTTCAAAACAAAAGCTCATAGGAAAAAGTCCCAGAAAAATAATAATTTTCTGCACTAGAAAGGTGATTGCTGTTGTTTGATTAGATCAACATATGCGACTACACAGATTCAAAACCCACAGAATTTCCTTCTCCCCCAAAAAATAGTATGATCTCTTATATATATATTTTATGCGACAAAGGCACGACAATACATATATAAATCCTTTTCTATTCCAGATTTAAAAGTTTGATCCTTCCTTCCACAAAATAGGACCTTTACAAACCAAGGAAAAAAAAACCAAAAACTAACTAAAATTCTTAACAAAATCTAACCCCTATTCCATCTATCTTCCTTTTATTTATAGTTTTTAGAACAGGGGAGGTCTCCTTGAAAACTCAACCTCCCCCAAATCAGTTATGAAACTAACAAGATATAATTGGGACAAATGTCCCGAAGTCTTTGCATAAACATGAAAATTACATAAAAATAGGGCCTAGATTGACGCATTATGCCGCTTTCCTGTCATCATCTTCTTCTCCGCTTTCCTGGGCATCATGGGCAGTTGTGAGTTCTTGGATTATTGATTGGTTCAGAAGCTTCATTGCATTGAGCTTTGCCTTCACTGCTTCTTTGTTCCACCTATGCCTTACCATCTTTTTGGCATGTTTCGGTAACTGATCGTTACCGATAAACGCCATGGATTCGATTCGAGCAACCCACGTTATATCCTTCAGAGTTAAATTTCCCTTGGCTTTGATTTTCTCCATGTATATCTTGAAAACTTTAATCGCATCTTGCATGTTCAGCTCGTAGATCCCCAACTGCCAAGTGTGGTCAGGATTAACCACTTTGTTATCCTTGACTAGACTACATTGAAGATCTTGAAGTTCATACACAGAGGTCTTGGCATCGGAAATCACAGATTTGAAGGTGACTACCCACCACATTATGGTCTTCTTTAGCACAAAGAGTTGGCATTCATCTGTTATCAATTTAATCAAATGCCCTGTCATGAATCTGGTAACTCCATACTCTTCTATTTTTCGTGAACATCGACAAGACGTTCTCCCATTTGTGTTCCTCTTTCTCCCATGGAAAAATCTTATTTTGCACTTCTATGATGAGGCTCTGTATCTCATCACATAACTTCCAGGAGTCAGTGATATACTTCGATCCATCTCTCCATGGCCTCTGCAATGCTTTTGGCACATTGAACCTGGCTCATTAACTTTTTATTTTCTGGTGAGGTCGGATCAAAGTTCTCCGTAGTATGAGATATAGGGAGCACCCCAAAACAACCAATGTTGTCGATGAACTGAGCAAGAATGTTTATGGGTCGCTTTAGCTCTCTCTTTTCCTGCTCATTTTTCTCTGATCTGGTGAGCATTTTCATTGCTGATACCTGGAAGAAATGATTGTCTGAGTCTCTACTCATATTTCCCAGCTCCACCTTAGTGACCTCAAAATCATCTATATTGGCTTCCTTGTTTTCATCCTTGGGCTTGTACGAGGCAATTTCAACAACCCATTTTTCGGTTCCTTTATCATCCAAGCGAGCAGCTGTTTTGAAGTTTTTCACAATACCATCATTTGTGCACCATTTAATATAAAGTTATTTTTTGGGGGGGTCTATGGGTTGACCAGTGTGGGAATTCACAAACAATGTGGCAATAGTGGTTTTGGATATCTTGAGATCCTTGATCTCCTTATAGGACAAGCCATCCATATATTGTTCCCTCATAGAAACTTGCCACAAAAGAGCGACATTGTGCTCCTAAGTGATGGTTTCTATACTCTTTATGATCGATGTGAGGGGATCAAACATTACGTTTAGGCGAGGGATCCTACGATAGACATCTACAATCCCCCTCAATTGGTTCAAATTTTGTGCAATTAAATCCTAAATTGAGGGGGGGTTTGGCAAAGGAGGGTTTTGTGCAGGAGTGTTTGGTTGTTGCTGTTGTGGTTGATCAATGTTTTCACTATTATCCCCCATTTTTAACCTAACTGAATGTAAACAATTGAATTTAGTTAACAAATTTGAACAATTTTGTATTTGATTTAAAAAACATAGTTTTCGTGAAAAAAATCATATTTTCAATGAAAAATAAATAAACATTAAAAAAAATACAAAAATTTGAATGAAAATGATTGAAAACAATAAAAATCCTACCTTTTAATGTATTTTTTAGTAAATTTGGGTCAAACAACTGAATATTGGGTCCAATCGGATATCAGATTCTAAAAAATCGCGTAGCTCGTGGGTTAAAAATAACTCACGGGCTGTCATAGTCCATTTATATTGTCTCAAAAAATCGGATATCCAATTTTTATACTTAATTATTTTAAAATAACATTATATTATATAATATATTATTATATTATATAATACGTATTATATAATGATATAATAATATATTATAAGATAACATTTTATCATATAATTATATATATTATATAATTATATGATAAAATAATATATTATATTATATATTATATAATATACAATATAATATAAAAATATATTATATATTATATATATTATAAATTATATTATATTATATAATAATATAATAATATATTATATATTATAATATTATATTTTATAATCTAATATTATATTATATATTATGTATTATATAATATATAATATAATATAATAATATATTATATATTATATAATATGTAATATATAATATATAATATATTATATAATATATTATTATATTACATTATACATTGTATAATTTATTTTTTAATTTAAAATTACCTATAAAAATCGGATATCCGATATTATCATATATTCGATTTTATCCGATATCCGATTTGCTTAGGTGTTTACCATGCCAAGGTGTAAGGAAGCCCAGGCCAAGCAAAAACTCAAGACCGATTTTCACGTTTTTAGGTGAGTGGAGAAGGCTATTTTTTGCACTTCGCCACTTTTTGGGCCCCCATGATCTTGCACTAACCCTTTTATGATAAATCCAAGTCTACGACTTGGCATGCTGTGTCTTTCTGCAAAGGTCCAACTCTGATGGGTAATATCACAATCCCTTTAGAGGAACACACTTCTTCATCATATGCTTTGAATGTGATCTTTTTTCAGAGATCAACTATATCTTCAGAATAACCTAGAGCACAAACAAGACTCAATGAGAAAATGTTTAAGCCAAATCCCCCATCTATTAGGACACGTTTAATGAGTGTTCTATGTATGAGGACTTCAATTTGGAAGGGATCATTATGGGGATGTTGCAAAGAATCAATGCTTAGATATGAAGGAGATGGGCTTTGAATATGATCCTCTGAAATATGTTTGACGATAATTATAGATATCCCTTGGGGAGCTTTATCCTTGGATGTATTGTTTGGTGAGGATGCTATGGAAGGTTCTTGCAAGTTTTCAAGAGGTGTAGGAATAGATGCCTTTGGAGAGTTAATTTTATTATGGGGGGATGAGAAATTGCTAGACATAGGTGCACGATTTTGATCTTCCTTAGCAAAATCCCTTAAGGTTCTCTTTAAGAGTTGCATAAAAGAGTCGCCTTTCTTTTGAGATGCATTTGAATCTTGGTGAGGTTTTGACATAGTTGGCTTTTGATTTTGGAATTTTTTTATTTCCTTGATATGTTGATCTGTTATGTCTTCTTCCTATCTTTTTGTTTGGTATTCCATGTTGCTATGATCTTCAGCTATTTTGAATGTTTCTATTTCTATTTCTTCGATCTTACGTCTCTGCGCTCCAGTTAAAACAGACATACACGTGTGTTGAATATTGTGCAGATATTTGATTGTCTAAGAGGCATTTCGATAAGTGACCAACTGTCACTGTAGATATGATAGAGCAATATGACATGAAAAGATAATTCAAGTATTTGTAGATTTGTAAGTTTTTCGATCTTCAGTTTGGAGTGCAATGATGATGATTTTGATAAAAATAAAGTCCAATAGGAATGATATGTCCTACGATGTGGGAAAATGTTATCTTGACCAAACGTTGTAGTTCTGTGATAGAGGATGATAGCTCTTGATGAGAAACTATGTTTTGAGTGATCAGTTATCAAAGAGGGTGATAATGGACTTTGATATGTTTAGATCTTGAACTTGTTGGAGGTGAATACTTGAAAATCTTGAGGTGTCTAGTTCTAGAATCTCCTTTGACAGAAGATTACTTGACCAAGTGAACCAAGAAAACAATCTAAGAACAAAATGACAAATATTAGGTGTTTATAATCACTGTAAATTGACCAAGAAAACATGATAGATCTGAAAAAAGACATGCAAGAAGACAACTCTGGACTGATAGAGATAGAAATTCATACGATAGTTTACACAGTCCCAAAAGACAATTTAGACAGATCCATACGCTAAACTAGAAATCTCGCACGACAAAGGCCTAAAGGGTAAAAGCACAAAACTGTGTCACGTTTCAGGCTAACTTATCAGCACAAGTGAATTTAAGTAATTCTAACTAAAAATTAATTTTAGTCAAACATATGGTCTATATAGATTCATTATAGCTAAGTTATATATGGGCCACAACTTTTCCAATTGGAAATGTCTACTAAATGTATATTTTATACTACTTTTGGTCTAATTACAAAAAAAAAAAAAACTCGATGTTTCAACAACTCATACTCCTATAAATAATTTTTTTTTTGAAATGTAAAAATACCCTTTTATAGATCTATAAGTGAATTTCTAAAATATATATCTTTTAATATTTGAATTAGTTTTTTGTATTTTATATTTTATTTTTATTGAAAGTATGTCATCAACACTAAAATATAAGGTTGATTATCTTGTCAAGGAAAAATACTAAAATATATTAAATTTTTTTGAAAAAAACATGATGCAGTAGAGAAAAGAATCTATGTCAAGATGATATTTTTTTTTTCTAATTTGGATAAATAATTAAGAAACAAGGTGGTGGGAATTGGAAAGAGTTATATTTCAGCACACACAACTTTTTAAATTTATTGAAAAATTTATATTTAAAAAAAATAGTAAAAAATATATCCATGCACTAAAGTTGCAAGTTATCAATATACAAAAAAAAATTCAAGGAAAAAAGGTAAAATTTACTAAATAAAGTGTGGTGCCTTGTGTAACTTCAATTTCATTTTTTCAACAACTAAATTATAGTGTTTACTTTATAAAAATCTACATTCAAATAATTTTTTAAATTTTTATTAAAATTACAAACACAAAATAGACATAAGAATATAATTATTATTAGTTTACATCATTTCAAAATTCAAAACATATATTTCACTTTCTATTGATTTAATTTAAAAAGTTGAATCAACATTGACCATTTCCTTTATAAAAGTGTGACACAACTTTGTACTTTTACCCTAAACTCGTACACCACTTACCACAGAACCAGATGACAAAAGATAACAAAAAAGCTTCTACTAAACTGACTCGTACGAGAATTCCTATAGAACTAGATGATAAACTAGAAAGCTCGTACGACTGAGGACATAACAAAGAATTTTTTTTTATTTTGATAGATTTTTGATCAATGAAGTTTGATGTTTTGATTTTGTTTTCTAGTTTTAGATGTTCGATTTTTTGTTTCAAGGATGAAAACACAACAAACACGTGATATTATAAGTGACCTCAAGAACAACACGCTAAATCCTAAGGAAGTTGGCTGAGAGAGAAAACCTTTGCTTGCAAACTTTGGTACACACCCAATAGCTAATCAGAATATGACTGTTGAGTTTCATGCAATGGATTCTCAATGTCGTATTATCCAACTCCAAATGCTAATGGGGGAATGATATGGCAAGTATCTTGGGAGAGTTACTATCTCTCTTGCACAAAGATTATCCCCCTTTCAGAGGTGAATCAGGTAGCTTCTATCTTAGGGTTCGTAGTAAGGGTTTCCATTTGAAATTACCTCTTGCAGTTGCGCAAGCGTGATTGAGGCCTATAGCCCAACAAGGTACCGAAACAAGAAGTAGTCATACAAGCGTGATTGAGACTGTGAGGCCCTACTAAATGTATGATATGGGAGATCTCAAAAGAGAAAACTCAAATAATCCCATCCTCAGAGACTTTAATCCTGAGAGGCCTATTTTTTAGAGTGAGTCGAAAAGCTTAGGTCTAGCTATACTCACTTGGGTCGTTCTTAAAAGGTGATTACTTTTTCCCACTATGACAGGCCCGCTAAAGGTACTCAAATCTCAAACATAGAAGCGCTTCAAGGGTCAGGATTTTTGATTGTCCAAATGGACAAGAGCACACTCTCCTACCTTTTAGACTACTTCTAAAACATAGAAAACAAGATTTTCATTTACCATTAGCAAAATAAGTGTGCCTAGAAAACTTAAGAATACACAAAGTCTTGTTGATTTTCCTTAGGCAATATGCAAAACACATGTGTTAGTAGTCATGTTGTTTTGATGAAATGAAGCTTTGGAAAGCATAATCTTTGAGAATCGTCTTGCAAAAACTAGATAGGCTGCTAGAAAACTCACAAATAGACCAGGGTTAGCATTATTAATAGCCAAATTGAAGCATAAAAACCTTAAAATGCAATCTGTTTTGAAAATACAGAAGTAGAAACTTGTACGAGTATTCTCACTTGCTCATACGAGTATTCTCACATACTCATATGAGTGCACAAAGAAAAGTTCGTACAATATTGTAAAGGTACTGATACGAGATTTTCAAACAGGCCCGGCCAGAAACCCATGAGATTGAAGATTTGATGATGAGAGAGCCAAGAAATTAGATTTCTCGCCTCACGGTGGGTGCCAAAATGTCATATGTGTGAAGTAGGGTACCTGCAACTGCAACACAAACATTCAATAGATCATTACAAGCATGGTTAGTAAAATGAAATTAAATGAAAGATAAACCATGACAAAGAGACCTATCACCTCGTAAGATGCAAGTGTGGATTTGCTCTCAAATTTGGATAAGCAATCCCAATGACTTGACTACACCTAGATGAAGGATTTAAAATGAGATGATATGCAAGCTAGACGAGATTGATTATGCTAGATTGATCCAAGAGGATAATTAAGCTAATGATATGCATGATTAAGCTATGATGATGATGCAATTAATCTAGAATAGAAATTGATTATGCTATATGATTCAACAATTATGCTAGGATATGATCAAATTAAACTAGATCTAAGATGCAATTGCCTATAATAACAATTCTTAAATGATATGCTAAAATGGATAGGCCTATAGTAACAATTCCTAAAATGAAATGAGATGGGATCCTTTATGCTCCAAAATGGGGGATATTTATAGGATTCCCAAGGCCAAGGGTGAGGTGGCAGGAATCAATGACCAAGATTAAGTCTGAAGATATCAAGGGTCAAATTGGAGGAGGTTGGAGAAGAGGTTGGAGGGAGGGACACTTTTCATCTCTGTGGTCACAAGTTTCAAGGAGCCTTGATCATAAGAGGGCAAGTGTCCAAGAGAGGATACACATGGCATAAGTTCCATGTGTCTCAAGGGGAGAATATCCACACCATAGGAGGTTAGGATGTGCAAGATAGGATTGGGTTAGTTAAACCCAGGATTAGGTGGAATGGGATAGGTTAGAAGGTTCTTAGGTTAGGTGGTTAGAAGTTTGGAGGCATGTGGGTAATTTGAATTTAAAAATTCAAATAACTGGAAAAGGCTTATTAACTTTCAACAACTAATAAATTGATTTGTTTTAATTAATTAGGGGATTAGAAGAAATGAATTAAAATAGGGGGAGGATTAATTAATTTAGATTAATTAATCAAAGGAGACTATTGAGATGACCCTATTAAATAAATCCTTAGATTTATTAATAAGTAGATGAATTGGAGAATTTAATCAAATTGATAATGAATTCAATTAAATTGGAAAGGGGGATTAATTAAATAATTGATTATTTAATTAATTATCTTTAGATCATTTTTAGGTGTATACAACCTCAACAACAAGAATGTTAAAAGCATTAGGGATAGGTGGCATATCTTCAACCAAAGATGAGAAATGACAATGCACCTTGAAATTTTGATGTAGAAGATGGTGTAACTCCAAAATTTGATGTAAATGGTTATGTACTTGCAACATAAGATATTGTAGAAGGTGTGCATTTAATGTGAGATGCCAGAGATTTTATGCCTTCAATTTGAGATGTGAGAGACAATGTGCCTTCAAATTGAGATGTGAGAGAAGGTGTTACTTCAACATGACATGTGGTAAATGATGTTCTGTCAACCTTAGGATTCAATTGTCTCATTGCATGGATGTTTTGAATCCATTGCCTTTGTACTAGCAATTCCATATCTCTCTTAGATTGGGTGGATGTTTCATGTTCCACTTGAATTGGTTGTGTTATTGTATAGTGTTCAATTTTATTGCTTCAAGAAGTTGCCTCATTCCTTTTGTATTATTATCATTCTGATCTTAATGTTCTTTTGATGTTACATTCTTTGGTCATTTCTTCAGCATAATTATTATTTCTACATGTATGCACAAGAAAGATAATGAAATTAGTTCATAAAGAGAGAGTGAGGAGTAATATGGGTAGTCCCAATGAATCTATGATTGTCCTACATTAATTAGGATTGGCCTAATGAAGTTATGGTACTCCTAAGGAATCCAGGATAGTCCCAACGAAGTAAGATCAATCCTAATAAAGTTAGGGAAGTCTTGATAAATGTAGGATAATCATAGCTTCATTGGGACTATACTACATTATTAGGATTGTCAAATATTCATTAGATAGTCATAATTAATTTAGCATAGTCATAAATTAGTTGGGACTTTGATAACTTCATTGGGAAAGTCCTAACAATAAATATACTACTCTAAGAATGAAAAATGAATATAATATTGAACATAAAAGGATGTTGAACATAATATTTCAATCCAATTTTTAGTACTTATTACCATGCATTTATCACATTAACAATTTTAAGCAAGGATGATTTGATATAATTATGGTTTATAGTCCAATTCATTATTGTTTAAGTTGTTTATCTTTGATTTGTATGACATATTAACTAGGAACATCCTAACATAATCAAAAAGTCAAGTAAACAAATACAAAAAGAACAAAATCAAATGAAAATGGATTGAAATTGAACCAAGTGACAAGGTGACAAGAATAAAACACATAAATACAAATTGAATGAATATTAATATTTGAGAATCGATTATTACAAATTACAAATTATTTCATGTTCTTCATTTTTTGCTTGAAACTACTGAAAAAATGATCTTTTTATACAACTTCTTGTGTATTCAATGTTGAAACCTATGTAAATATCTTAGGATTAATAAAAATATGAAAAAAACAAGTCTATATTCTCAATTAAAAAAAAACTCATAATAAGCATTTGAATTCTACAAAAATGAGAATATTTCATCATATTATAAAAATTGATAAATAAACAAACAAAAATGTGGTGGAATCATGATGCAATATACAAAATATTCTTGTACAAAATGTCAACACCATTAAAAAGTGTTTCTTTGTTGGGTAGTGCACATAAACCACACAAAAATAGAGAATTTGGGCCTAAATCACGAGTCAAAGGCCCCTTTTTACTATTTTTAGTGAAAGTAATCTAGCAAGCATCATATTTGGCTATCTCCAAATTTGGTGCTCACCAAATAACCTTTATTGAAATTGTTTAACCATTAAAAAATTGGTAAAGAAGAGAGATGGATAAGTGTAAAAGAGAAATAGAGAAGGAAAGTGAAGAGTGAGAGAGAAACACAAAGACATAGACCCTCATAGGTATGATGGGAGAGGGAAAGAAAGGGATGAAGAGACCTACAAAGGGAAGGGAAGGAAAAGATGGGAGACAAAAGAGTTAGTGGGGAAGCAAGAAAGAGAGAGAGAGAAGATAGAAGGGAATGGTATTGAGATTTCATAAAGGGATAGGGGTATGGGGGAGGGAGAGAACTAGAGAGGGGGCTGATAGAGAGGTGGGTAATGAGATATGGATGGAGAGGTATAGAAGTGGAGAGGTAAGGAGGAAGACAAAGCACATAGAGAGAGAGAGAGAGAGAGAGAGAGAGAGAGAGAGAGAGAGAGAGAGAGAGAGAGAGAGAGAGAGAGAGAGAGAGAGAGTGGGAAGATGTAAGATAGAAGAACAAAGAGAGAGAAAGAGGAGTATGGGGATAGAATGTAAGGTAGACATGGAGGGAGTGAGAGGCCTAGGGTAAGAGGAGATATAGAGGTGAGGGGAGACAAAAAATGGTGAGAGAGTTAATAAAGGGATAGGGGTAAGGGAGGAGGGAGAGAGAGGTGGAGAGGGAGTGAGAGAACTAGAGAGGGGGATGATGGAGAGGTGAGATACCTAGAGGGGAAGAGAGAGGTGAGAGATCTAAATGGGGGGAGAGAGGAGAGATATATATGGAGTGGGATAGAGAGAGGTGAGTAATGAGATATGGATGGAGAGGTAGAGAGATGGAGAGGTGGGGGAGGATGAAATATAAAGAGGGGAGCAAGAGAGGGTAGGAGGAAGAGGTGATATTAATAATGGAGAGAGAATAAGAGTTATTAGGGAAAGGAGAGAGATATGGGGATAGGGAGGGAGGGAGAGATATAGAGTGAGAGGAGAAGAAAGGGGGGAGAAAAATAGAGAGGAGAGAGAGAGAAGAGGAGATAAAAAAGAACAAATAGAAATATTCATGAGTAAACTAGAGGATGGAATAAGAGGTAGACATGGAGAGAGTAAGAGGCCTAGGGAAGGAGAAGATAGATAGGTGAGGGTAGAGAGTAGAGGGGGATATAGCTCAAAATGGGATAGGGGTAAGGGAAGAGGGAGTGAGAGAACTAAAGAGGGGGTCAATAGAGAGGTAAGATGAGAGAGGTGAGAGACATAGAAGGGGATAAAGAGGGGTGCGATAGATGGAGGGGGATAGAGATGGGATAATGAGATATGGATGGATAAGTGGAGAGGTGGAGAGGGAGGAATAAACCTATAGAGGGAATAGTGAGAGGTGGGAGGAAAATGTGATGACCTAGGCAATGGAGAGACAAAAAGAATAAGTCAATGGGGAAGGAAGCGAGAGAGATGGGGATAAGGAGGGAGGGGAAGATGGAGAGGCAGAGGGAAATAAATGGAGGGAGAGATCGAGAGAAGGGAGGGAGTGAGAATATGACATACAATATGGTGCAGGGAACCTAGCACTCCAAGAATGTAAGATTTGATTTTCTTTTAATTTATGTGTTAATGTGTGATCTAATAATGGACCAACCATTGAGGACTCAGTAGAGCCATGGTTGAGTTGTCCAAATTTTGGTTTGAGTCAATTGTGCTAAGGATGCTGTTAACTTGAGAAGTGAGATGCTTAGGTAGTTCATAGGCAAGATACTCCAGATGAATGTATTCATGAATTAGGAGTCAATTGAGTTGTGTGTAGGTATTTTAAAGTTTTTGAGGAACTTCAAGAGTACTAGAATGCAATAGAATGCAAAATTGCATCTTGGAGCAAAAGTTGTCAAAAGTTGCTGAGCAACATTTTACAATTTCTTGCAAAAGTTGCATTTTTGGTTATAGGCATTAGGTAGTTGGTTGAATTGACTAAAAATAGTGGATATAAGCCAAATTTAACTTCATTGTATGGGTTGGAGGACTGGATATGCAAGAGAAAGTTTTTGGTTTGTGAAACAATCTAGTTTTCACTAGTTTTTGATAGTTTTGTCTTGTTTTCATTGCTTGTACGATCCAGTACGGACTACATGGTCTAAAATAATTGCTATATTTGTATTTTAATTGTATTTTATTTCAATTAGGTTGATTTGTAGGTTTGATTGTTCCAGGTTGTAAAGATTTCTCTCATTCTTTGCAACTAGGAACAAAACCCTTGCAATTAGGGTTTAAGAGCAAGAAATGGCTCTAGCCTAGGAATTCTTTGATGGCATTTGTTGAAATCATTAAGAATTATAGGTTATGGTATGTATATAGTTTGGGAATAGAGTGTGTGATGTTGCAGGTCCAGGAGGAGGAGAAACAATGAAGACCTAGGCTCACCGTTGGGAGTAGATGAGTTAGGACAGTCAGCAAAGTGTGATTTGTGAGCACATGGAGATTGATGCAAGCCCAGATTGCATATGTATGTAAAGCCCTTAGAGTGTCCTTGAAGGTTAACAAGGTTTTTAGAGCAAGCATTTTGACTGGTGAAAGTATCTAGACCAAGTTTGTCAATCCACCAGTTAAGCCTAAAACCCCACAAATAGTGTATCATTGGAAACCATACCTATACGGATAACCCATATGCAATTTTTTATTATTGTCTATAACTTCCAAAAGGGTATCTGAATCCATGATTTAGTATTAGGCTTGTTTGGTACTTTTGCAAGTTAAACCCCAAAAACCGCTTAAGGAGGGCTAATGCAATTAGGCCTATTTAGGTGTCGGTAGAGACCTAGAAGGCTTGAGAAACCATGGTGATGGAGTTGGGGAGTCCTAAAATTAAAAAAACAATGAGGACACCTTATTAATGCATTGGGAAACCATAAGAAGAGTTGGTGTGTTAAGATCCTAGTAGGAGTGGTTTGAGCCTAGTAGAGGTGAGTGTGAGTAACATAGGTGACAACCTCAAGTGGAGGAGTTGATTGTCTAGAAACCATTGACTATACCTAAGAGGCAAGTCAAGAAGGTTCAGACCTTGGAGTTCTCATTGTCATAGCCCTTATCAAGTGCCATAGGAAGGACTTGAGTAGTAGTAGGGTTGAGTAGGACAAGTCACTCAAGAAGGTGAAACCAACAAGGCTCCAAGACTCTCTGCATTAGAGTGGTATCAAAGCCATTATTTGAAAGATTTGGTGTATGTCAGATTGTGAAGAATCAGAAGCAAGTTCAATGCCTCCAAAGGCAATGACTCTAGAAGCCATCTGACAGATGGTGGTAGATATGATAGAAGGATTGAAGGATACAAAAGGAAGAAGAGGAACCAGAGAGGTAAAGAAGGTGAAGGGAAAGGTTAAGACATAATGGGGTGATGTGACTAATGAAGAAGTGGAAGATGGAGAGGAACCAGTAGCATTATCTATGCCTCAAGACCAAAAGTTATTCCGAGATACAGTCAAATCCATTTCTAAAGACAACGTGGATGGATTACCCACATATGAAGGAAACCTCAAAGGAGCAGAGTTGCTAGATTGGATAGAAGCTCTCAATAGTCACTCTGATTACAAAGAGGTAGTAGAAGAGAAAAGAATGTGGCCAAATCAAGAATGAGAGGATCAACATTGGTTTGGTGGAATATGATGCAAGAAGAAAGGATACAAGAGAAAAAAAAGAAGATAACTTCATGGGAGCATATGAAGATCAAACTTAAGGCACAATTCCTTCTAGAAGATTATGAAGTTCAAATTCATAAGAGACTGCAAAATCTGAAATAAAGGGAGTTAGATGTCAAGACATACACCAAAGAGTTCCATAAGCTTAGTTTGAGGGTGAGAATGAGGTGGAGAAGCTGGCCAAGTATATGAATGGCCTTAGACAAAATATACAAGATGAAATAAGTATCCTCACACCAGACACTGTCCATAAGTGTTTTTAGTTGGCACTAACGGCAGAAGAGAAGATCAAAAGGAGGATTAAGCAAAATTAGAAACATAGGGGAGGAAAGAATTTTAGAGGTAGAGGGAACTTTGGTAGAGGGAAGCAATCATCAAGAAGTGAAGAGAAGCAAGGCCAAGAAGGTAGTAGAGACTCTTAGAGAGCAGCATTTAGAGAATCCTATAGAGGAAGGAACAATTTTAGGGGTAGGTTTGGAAACTCAGGTAGAGGAAAGACAATTTTTACCTATAGATGTTACCATTGCAATCAAGTTGGGAATACCATGAGTAAGTTCTTGAGGAAAGCCTAAAGCTCCACAAGTTCATACATGGGGGAAAGAAGAACTCAATTGTTGCAAGAGGAGGACACTCAAAGTGTAACTTCTTCAATCAACAATGCAGGTCTAGTGACAGAGGGAGAAAATTTGATGATGAGAAGAACAATGCTCAAGATACCCCAAGCTTAAGAGACACCACAAAGGAAAAGCTTGTTTAGTATCACTTGTAGGTTACATGGGAAGATTTGTAAAGTGATTGTAGATTCAGGTTCCACTTGGAATATTGTCTCAGTTGAAATGGTGGACAAACTCAAATTGAAGAGATTGCCTCACCTCACTCCCTATAAGGTGTCATGGCTTAGCCAGGGTCAACATGTATTTGTTGATGAACAAGAATGAGTGGTTTTTGAAATTGGTGAGTAAAAGGATAGATTATTGTGTCACATATTGCCTATGGATGCTTGTCATTTGCTATTGGGCCATCCATGGCAGTATGATGTGAAAGCTACTCATGATGGGGAGAAGAACAACTATCTTATCACCATGAATGGGAAAAAGTATCAAATGGATCCACTACCTGAACCAAAGGAAGAAAAATAAATAGGCTCAAGTGTGATGCTGATGAGTGGAAAAGAGTTTCTCAAAGTGTTGAAACAAGAAGGACATCAAGGCCATGCTATAGTGTTGAAACTTAGTGAAGAAGCTAAGGCAGATCCAATGAGTGAAGTGCTTCAAGAGGTACAAGAACTACTCAAACAATATGAAAAAGTGATAGGGAATGACTTACCTAATTCCTTGCCTCCAATGAGAGATGAAAATCATCAAATGGACTTAATTCCAGGGGCCAATCTACCAAACAAGCTGCCTACAAAATGACACCTAGTCAAAATGAAGAGATCGACAAACAAGTGCAAGAACTCTTAGACAAAGGGTTTATTAAGAAGAGTTTGAGTCCATGTGTTGTTCCTATTGTGTTAGTACCTAAGAAAGGAGGCAAATGGAGAATGTGCACAAACTCTAGAGCAATGAACAAGATTACCATAAGGTACCAGTTTCCTATGCCAAGGATTGAGGACATATTAGACAATCTAGGAGGTGCAAGCTAGTTCACCAAGGTGGACTTAAAGTCTGGTTACCATCAGATCAGAATTAGACCTAGAGATGAATGCAAGACAACCTTTAGAACCAATGCAGACCTATATGAGTGGTTGGTAATGCCATTTGGCCTCACCAATGCACCTAGTACCTTCCAAAGGCTCATGAATGAAGTCTTAGTTGAGTTTATTGGTATATTTGTAATTGTAAATCTTGATGACATTTTGATCTACAACAGGTTCAAGGAGGAACACCTCAAGCATTTGGAGTTGGTTTTAAAGAAGTTGAAGGAGGCTCAACTCAAGATTAACCTTGAAAAATGTGAGTTTTTAAAAACAGAGTTGGTAGACCTTGGTTTTGTTATTTCTCATAGATGTTTAAAAATGGATTCAAGTAAGGCAGAAGCAATACTTAATTGGCCTATCCCTAGGGGCATAAGTGAAGTTATAAGCTTTCATGGAATGGCATCTTTTTATAGGAAGTTTGTGAGAAACTTTAGCCATGTTTGTGCTCCTATTCTCAATACTATTAAAGTAGGGATTAAATGTCACTTTAAGTGGATAGAGGAATCTAATAAGGGGTTTGAGATGTTGAAAACAAAGATAGCAGAGTTTCCAACCCTTAGATTGCTTGATTTCAATTAGTTGTTTATAGTAGAATGTGATGCAAGCCAAAGGGAAATAGGGAAAATTTTAAGCCAAGAGGGACATCCTATAGCTTTCTTCTCAGAAATGTTAAATGAAGCTAAGCAAAGGTACTCCACATATGACTTGGAGTTGTATGCAATGGTCCAAGCATTGAAAAAATGGCATCACTACTTGTTGCCCAAAGAATTTGTTGTCTTCACTGACAATCATGCTCTTAGTTTTCTCAGTGGGAAAGAGAAGTTGAACCAAAGACACCTAAAGTGGGTTGAGTACCTACAATCTTATACATTCACTATTAAACATAAGAAAGGGACAGTGAAAAAAGTTGTTGATGCACTAAGTAGGAGAATAATGATCATGCAGGAGATTCAATTGCAAAGTGTGGGTTTGAGTGAGTTAAAAGACCTCTACAAGGATGATAAGGATTTTGCAAAGATATATAATGTTTGTACTAATTTTTCCAATAACTCACATGTCTCTTATTCGGAATACATAGTAAAAGAGGTTTTTCTTTTCAAAGGTCATCTTCTTTGCATACCTCAATGTTCTATGAGATAAAATATTATTCAAGAGAAGCATCAAGGGGGGCTAGGAGGTCATTTTGGAATTGATAAGACTTTGGAGCAAGTTGGACGATTTTATTATTGGCCCAAGTTGCAATAAGAAGTGAGAAGATTTGTAGAGAAATGTACCATCTGCCAAAGAGTGAAAGGAACCTCAAGTAATGCAGGTCTATGTCAGCCCTTGGTCATACCTCAGAGGCCTTGGGAATGTTTGAGCATGGATTTTGTGTTAGGCTTGCCTAGGACACTGAGAGGATTTGATAGTGTGTATGTGGTAGTAGATAGGTTTAGAAAAATGTCACATTTCATACCTTGCAAGAGTACCAATGTTGCCACCTATATTGCAGGCCTCTTCTTCAAGGACATAGTCAGAATTCATGGTCTTCCAATTAGCATTGTGAGTGATACAGATGTGAAGTTTTTGAGCCACTTTTGGAGGACACTATGGAGGAAGTTGGGCACCAAATTATCTTTTTCATCTGCCTATCATCCTCAATTAGATGGAAAGACATAAGTAGTCAACCGGTCATTAGGTAACTTACTAAGATGTCTTACCAAGCAAAATGGGTAGACTTGGGATCTAGTACTTGGACAGGCAGAATATGCATATAATGATTTAGTGAACCATAGAACCAGTAAAAGTCCTTTTGAGAGAGTGTATGGATTCTATCTTAGGGGCATATTAGAGCTTAGAGATCTCAGTTCAATGGCACCCAAGAGTCCACAAGGGGAGAACTTTGTAGAGGGCATTAAAGAGGTGCATGATAAGGTAAGGCAGTCCTTACAATAAAAATCTGAGCAGTACAAGGTTCAAGCTGATAAAACAAGGAGGAAGCTACAATTTCAAGTAGGAGACTTAGTGTTGGCATACCTCAGGAAGGAGAGACTTCCAAAAGGGTAGCCTATCAAGCTCATGATGAAGAAAATTAGATCCCTCAAGGTGGTGCACCAATATGGGCAGAATGCTTATGAGGTTGAAATTCCACCTACCTTGGGGATATCTCCTATCTTTAATGTATGTGATCTCTATCCATACAAGGGAGAATCACCAATAAATCAGAAAGACATGCCATCACTAGTTCATGAAGATTGGGTAAATAATTTTCCACCTAGTCAACCAGTTGAGTTAGAGATTATCTTGGATACCAAGATAGTAAAAAAGACAAGGAAGGGAGTTTACAATAACTATCTTGTTAAGTGGAAAGGATTACCAGATTCAGATGCCATGTGGATGTCAGAGGCAGATATACTTCAACATGGAGTGGAGCTTTTATATCTTATAACTCAAGGGACTTGAGTTCTTTGACCTAGGGGAGTATGGTGCAGGGCACCTAACACTCCAAGAATGTAAGCTTTGATTTTATTTTAATTTATCTATTAAAGTGTGATGTAATAATGGACCAACAATTGAGGACTCGGTAGAGCCATGGTTGAGTTGTCCAAATTTTGGTTTGAGTCAATTGTGCTAAGGATGTTGTTAACCTGAGAAATGAGATGCTTAGGTAGTTCATAGGCAAGATAATCCAGATGAATGTATTCATGAATTAGGAGTCAACTGAGTTGTGTTTAGGTCTTGTAAGGTGTTTGAGGACCTTCAAGAGTCCTAGACTGCAATAGAATGCAAAATTGCATCCTGGAGCAAAAGTTGTCAAAAGTTGCTGAGCAACATTTTGCAATTTCTTGCAAAAGTTGCATTTTTGGTTATAGGCATTAGGTAGTTGGTTTAACCCATCAAAACTAGTGGATATAAGCCAAATTTCACTTCATTGTATGGGTTGGAGGACTGGATATGTAAGAGAAAGTTTTTGGTTTGTGAAACAATCTTGTTTTCACTGGTTTTTGATAGTTTTGTCTTGTTTTCATTGCTTGTATGGTCCAGTATGGAATAGATGGTGTAAACTCATTGCCATATTTGTATGTTCATTGTATTTGCTTTCAATCAGGTTGATTTGCAGGTTTGATTGTTCCAGGTTGTAAAGATTTCTCTCATTCTTTGCAACTAGGAGCAAAATCCTTGCAAGTAGGGTTTGAGGGTGAACTCACAATATTGGTTCCCACTTTTTGACCAACTTTGACACTTAGATGAATATTTTGAAAAAAACCTTCACTTTTGAACACCTATAACTTTTAAACTGTTAAGAATTTGAAGATGATATAAACTAGTGATTTTTGGCATCTTGTTTGTATATTCTAAATGTATTTTTTTCAAATTTGTTTGAATAAAATTTTATTGATTTTTCGATCTCCTTCAAAAAGTAATTTTTTATAGCAAACAACATTTTTAAAGAGTGGTGTGTATCCCAAAATGCATAATTTTTTTTGTATAAATGATAAAAACTTAATTCTTTTGAATTTTGGTTTGTAAGATCAGTACCTAGGGCATGCAGTTGGTTTGATAGTGATATGTTGAATATTTTTCATTTTATTAAGTTTTGAAATTTGACTAATTATAATTTAGATATAGGTGTACGTTTGAACACATAACTTGTTCTATATATATCAAAATTCAATTTTCTTTTTTTGTTAGAAATAAAACATCAATACCTAGTGCATAGATATTTTTCAGAATTTTTTTGAGTTAGTTTACTATTTTTTCCAATGCATTGAACAAAGAAGTTCATGTTTGGTGAAAAACCTACATTCATAAGAAATAAAATAAAAATATATTAATGAAAATAAATATATTAAAAGTTATATTATTTGGAAATCTTATAATAAGGACTAAATACTTTAAAAAAAAACTTTTAAATGAATTAATTTGACCCCCCAAATGCTAATGTAAAATTGGTTTTTTATTAGCATTTGATAGATGCAAAGGAGACTCCATTGCAAGTATGATTTAGAAGTAGAGAGGTTCTATTCAAGAAATTTTGATCTAAGAGCCTTTGATTTAACTCTCTTCAATTAATTACTTCAAATGGGACCTATTAAAGCCTAAATAATTATATTTTCTAAAAAATGTACGACTTCAGCAAAAATCAGGACGTACCAAAAAGTGGGAACCAACTTTGTGAGTTCAACCAAGAGCAAGAAATGGCTCTAGCCTAGGCATTATTTGATGGCACTTGTTGAAATAATTAAGAATGCTAGGTTAGGGTATGTATATAGTTTAGGAATAGAGTGTGTGATTTTGAAGGTCCAGGAGGAGGAGAAACAATGAAGACCTAGGCTCACCGCTGGGGGTAGGTGAGTTAGGACAGTCAGCAAAGTGCATTTTGTGAGCACATGGAGATTGATGTAGGCCCAAGTGGAATATGTATGGAAATAACTTAGAGTCTCCTTGAAGGTTCCAAAGGTTTTTAGAGTAGGATTTTTGAATGGTGAAAGGTTCTAGACCAAGTTTGTCAATCCATCGATTAAGCCTAAAACCCCACAAAATAGTGCAGCATTAGAAACCACACCTGTACAAATAAACTGGATGCACTTTTATAGTATTGTATATAACTTCCAAAAGGGTATCCTAATCCATGATTTATTCATAGGATTGTTTGGGAATTTTGCAAGTTAAACCCCAAAAACCGCTTAAGAAGGGCTAATGCAATTAGGCCTATTTAGGTGTCGGTAGAGACCTAGAAGGCTTGAGAAACCGTGGTGATGGAGTTGGGGAGTCCTAAACTTGAAAAAACAATGAAGAAACCTTATTAATGCATTGGGAAATTATAAGAAGAGTTGGTGTGTTAAGATCCTAGCAGGAGTGGTTGGAGCCTAGGAGAGGTGAGTGTGAGTAACTGAGGTGACAACCTCAACTGGATGAGTTGATTGTCAAGAAACCATTGACTATACCTAGGAGTCAAGTCAAGAAGGTTCAGACCTTTGAGGTCTCATTGTAACAACCCTTACCAAGTTCCATAGAAAGGACTTGAGTAGTAGTAGGGTTGAGTAGGACAAGTCACTTAAGAAGGTGAAACCAACAAGGCTCCAAGACTCTCTGCATCACAAAAGAACTAAGAGATAGAGAAGTATGAGGGGATGGAGGGAGAGGTAGAAATGGAGTGAGTGAGAGACCTATGTAAGGAGGAGATAGAGAGGTGAGGGGATAGATAAGAGGGGGAGATAGTTCATAAAATGATAAGGATAAGGGGGGAAGAGAGAGGCAGACAAGGAGGGAGATAAGTAAAGCGCGAGCCAATAGAGAGGTGAGAGACCTATATGGGGAGAGAAAGAGGTGAGATAGATGGAGGGGGATAGAGAGAGGTGGGTAATGAGATATGGATGAAGAAGTAGAGAGGTGGAGATAGAGAAACCAAGAAACTTGAGAGAGAGAGAGAGAGAGAGAGAGAGAGAGAGAGAGAGAGAGAGAGAGAGAGAGAGAGAGAGAGAGAGAGAGAGAGAGAATGATAGTAAGAGAGGAATATAGAGAGGGAGAGACCTAGAGAGGGTATGGAAGGAGAAGATGAGAGGTAGAGAGGTTCATATGAGGGAATGGAGTGAGTAGTAGACATGGAGGGAGTGAGAGACCTAGTTAAGGAGAAGATAGAGAGGGGAGGGGAGATAAAATGGGTGGAGAGAGTTCATAAAGAGATAGGGGTAAGGGGGGAGGGATAGAGATAGCTAGAGTGAGGGTTGATAGAGAGGTGAGATACAAAGAGTGGAGAGAGAGCTGATAGACCTATATGGGGAGAGAGAGGGGTGGGATAGAGGAGGTGGGTAATGAGATATGGATAGAGAGGGAGGTAGGAAGAAACTTAGAGAGGGAGAGAAAGAGGGGGGGAGGGAAAAGTGACAAATTAGACAATGGAGAGAGAATACAAGTTAGTGGGGAAGGGAGAGAGAGATGGGGGTCAGAGGGAGGGGGAGATAGAGAGGGATAGGGGAAGGAAGGGAGGGAGAGACCTAGAGAGGTGAGGAAGGAAGAAGAGGAGAGACAAAAGAACAAAGAGAGAGGAGAAAGAGGGGATGGAGGGATAAGAAGTTATGGAGTGAAAGACATAGGGAAGGAGGAGATAGAGAGGTTAAGGGAGAGAGTTCGTAAAGTGATAGGGGTAACGGAGAGGGAGTGAGAGAACTAGAGAGGAGGTTGATAGAGTGGTGAAATACCTAGAGGGTGAGAGACCTAGATGGGGAGAGAGGAGTGAGATATGTGGAGGGGGATAGAGAGAGGTGGGTACTGAGATATTGATGGAGAGATAAAGAGGTGGTGAGAGAGGGATGAATAAATAGAGAGAGGGGAGAGATAGAGGGTGGGAGGGAAAGGTGAGAACCTAGACAACATAGTGTGAGATAAGAGTCAATGGGGAAGGGAGAGATAGATTGGGCTAGGGAGGCAGGGGGAGATAGAGAGGGAGAGGGGAAGTAAGGGAGGGAGAGACCTAGAGATGGGAGGGAGGGAGAAGAAGAGTGGTCTAGAAGGATAAAGAGAGAGAGGAGTATGAAGGAATGGAGGGAGAGGTAGACATGGAGGGAGTGAGAGGCCTATGGAAGAAGGATAGTGAGGGGAGAGAGAAGAGGGGGAGATAGTTTATAAAGGGAAATGGGTAGGCTAGGAGGGAGAGAGAGGTATATGGGAGTGAGAGAATGAGAGAGTGGGTCAATAGAGATGTGAGATACGTAGAGGGGGAGAGAGAGAAAAGAGACCTAGATGGGGAGAGAGAGGGGTGAGATAGATAGAGGGGGATAAAGAGAGGTAGGTAATGAGTCATGGATGCCAAGGGATATAGGTGGAGAATAAGGGAAGGAGAAACCTATAAAGGGGAGAGAGAGGTTTGGAGGGAGAGGTGAAAACCTAGGAAATAGAGAGAGAGAATGAGAGAGGAAGAATGAATAATAAAGAGAGAAAGAGGTGCAAGAGATAGTGAGAGAAGTGGAGAGGAAGGGAAAGAAATAAAGAGGAGAGAGATATAAATGTGAGAGATCTAGATCTTGGGGAGAGAGGGGTGAGAGACCTATGAGAAAATATAGAGGAAGGGAGAGAGGTGGGAAATTAGATGAGGAGGGAGAGGTAGTGAGATAAAGGGGGAAGGAGAGAGAGAGAGACCTAGGTAAGTGCAGGATCATGGTGCGCCAAAACAGGCCCTTAAGTGGCAATGAAATTTAAGAAAATCAAAGTTATGCAACTTGATGTAAAAATTTGAAAAAGTTGTGAACATTATTTTTAAAATATGTAAGAAGAGAATCTATATAAAATTGAATGTAGTTTCTACGCTAGTATTGTTTTTGTGGAAAAAAAAAATCCTATTTGATGAAAATTTCAAATTTCAATGCAGTAGTACTAAAATTTCAGGAAAAAGATAAGAAGTAGGCTTAGGTATGACCACCATAATCATAATAAAATTATAATATTTTTTAATAAGATTTATAATATAAGTATTAGAGTCATGTCCAGATGTGACACTTATTTTTTTATAAGATTTTATAAATTAAATAATTATTTATAAATTTTTTACTACAACTTTTCAGAAATTTAGAAACTCCTATGTCTGACCACCTTAACTTAGTCAAAACCTAATGAAATTAAATTTTTAAATTTTTTTCCCTATAGTAGACAAAGTATAGGATGTGATGCATGTTTCGGATTTAAAAAATATTATACCATTTGAAAGTTATGAGTGTTTTTCAATCAGTCTATTAATCAGGACTTTTGTTAGAATTCAATTAGAAACTAAATAATAATTATTTATTAAAGTCAAAATAAGACAAGCCTTATATTGTTGGAAAGTTGAGAATGCCCTTAAAAAACCCTTTTTGTTTTATCATTTTTTGCTATAAAAAAAAGTCATCAGCCACCAGTGTAAAGTTTGGAAAATCAAGGAATACTGAAAAACACATTTTTTCATTTGACTTTCTAGGCTTGTCACTTCCAAGCCAAATCCCAAAGCAAACCTAAGCCAAAATTTCAAATTTGAAATTTGTGCAACAAAAATCAAATATCTGATTTTAATAAGTAAATTCAATAACTAAATTTGCACATAATTAATCTATTGTTTATTAATATATTAATATACAATATATTAATTTATAAATATATTAGTATATGATATTCGGGAGAGGAAGAGGGGGGAGTCGGGGAGAGAGAGGGGGAAGGGAGAGAGAGATAGAGAGATATAGAGATTAGGGGAGGGAGAGATAGAGACATGGAGAGAGAGAGAGAGAGAGAGAGAGAGAGAGAGAGAGAGAGGCAGAGAGATTAGGGTAGAGGGAGGGAGAGAGAGAGAGAGAGAGAGAGAGAGAGAGAGAGAGAGAGAGAGAGAGAGAGAGAGAGAGAGAGAGGGAAGGGGTCATATTGTGTCTTATGATCCCTTAGGACACCATATGACCTGTTAGGTGTCAAATGTTTGTAAGCAATATTAGCATTGCTTTTTATATTCTAATAATGGGTCATCTTGCAACCTTATGACACACGATGACCCATTATGACACCATATGGTGTCGTTAGGGGTCATATGGTGTCCTAAGGGGGATACCATATGACCCCTAAGGACAATATATGACCCTTTATGACACCATATTGAGTCATTATGGGTTCGATAGTGTCCTAAGGGGTCATATTGTGTCCTATGACCCCTTAGGACACCATATGACCCCTTATGACACCAAATTGTGCCCTTATGGGTCATATTGTGTCTGAAGGGGTCATATTGTGTCATATGACCCCTTTAAGACACCATATGACCCCTTAGGACACAATATGACCCTTTACGAGTCTATACAGTGTCGTTATGGGTCATATGACCCCTTATGATCCCTTATGACACCATATGGTGTCATTAGGGGTCATATGATACACTAAGGGGTCATGGAATACCATATAACCTCTAAGGACAACATATGATCCCTTATCATCATCATGTGGCCGAAGCTATGGCCATGCTAAAAAGCCTCCAGCTTGCTCAGGGATTCAAATTTAAAAAAAATTGGCTAGAAGGGGATTCCCTAAACATCATCCAAGCCCTCAAAGGTACAAGTTCTATTTCTTGGAATATTACTAACCTAGTTGAAAGTGCAAAAAATTTGTTAAATAACTATGTTAGTATTAGCATAACTCATACTCTAAGAGAGGGCAATAAGGTAGCAGATATCTTAGCTAATGAAGGGGTCAATTTAGAGAATGATGTTAGATATATTGGTGAAACTCATTGTAAAAGTGAGGTTAAAGAGAAATTATATTTTGATCGTATCAATGGATCAAGTTAAAATCATGATTATTTTTTTGGGAACAGATTCTAAAGATAGAGTTTGGGGGCGGATTGACTGTCAGTTAATGAGTGCTTTTTGGCATCATTTCAACGATCATATGTGTGAGGGAGATCATAATAATAATTGTTGGGTTTGTGCGGCCAAAAACACAAAATTCAAAACAATGAAAGAGTCTCTATTCTGTAACTCCAGAATTTACAAGCATTTGGGGTTTCATCTGTGGACTGTGAATTATAGCTATGGGTATTTCTACTTGTTGCTCAAAATGGGCAGTAATTTAAACAGGAATGAGCCCCTAGGATGTGAAAACTGGAAGAGTGAATGAAAAGTTTGGAGAAGGCTTCACAGATATGGCTTTACTGACTATATGGAAAAGCTCCATGAAAGCAGAAATTATATGTCATATGGTTTTGCCAGAGGCTGGAATAACAACAGAGTCACCTTGTTCAGGGAGATATGGCAATTGATGAGAACCTAGTCACAAAGGTCATGGGTCTTCAGAAGGAGGGCACTAAATTCTATAGAGATCGGAAGTATGCCGCTGAAGTGCTCAAAAACTTCCCAAAATCAGAGGATGAGAAGGGCAAGCTTGTGAAGAAAGACAACATTTCCTACTACATTCCCTAGTAGGTAAAGCCCTTTTGACAAAACATTTTAAGGGTTTTAATGGAGTATCTCACAGTTGACGGTAGATTTACTAAAATCTATAACTATCACTTTGCAATTCTTAACCACTTCCATCATGGGGCTAAAATTTCCTTGCCTTTTTATTTAGTGTCCTCTCTAAATGAGAGTCTAGCTGATCATGCTAAAAAGCCTAACTCTTACCCTATAGCCCATTAGGGGCTCATATTTCTCATTTATGAATATTTGAAGGATAAGGCTAGGGCTACCAAAGATGACCCCCTGGTCACCAATTCTCATATCTCTGAGAGTTGCAAAGATACTAATTCAGATGACGATCAACCTAATGCCCCTACCCACAAAAGAAGGAGAGATAATATAGATAATGTGGAAAAGGAGGTGCACTATGATGTGGAGGAGGAAAAGGGAAAGGATATTGAAACAGAAATGGAGATTGAGAAGGATGAGAACATGGGTGAAGAGGAAGAAGGGGGTAACTCTGAAAACCCTCACTCTAACCCTATGGGCTTGGACAGTAGGAATGTCGCTCTGAATTCTATGGAGGAAGACAATCCTAACTTTGCAGGTACTAAACAGGGTAGATTCTGCGAATACAATCTTAAATATCACTCGTAACTTTACTCTGGAGTCCTTCAACTTCCAGAAATGGGTTGTTGACAACATCTCCAGCATGCAAAGTAAACAGAGCGATCTGTAAAACAAGATAAATAACATGATTAAGGATACTAACTCTAGGAAAAAGAATGATGAGATGGAAACCAGTGAAGCTGAGGAGGAAGTTGAGATGGAGGATTGGCCAAAAAAAGACCTAATTAAAGGGGATTTGAAACACCTAGAGGAGGTTGTCAAAGTTTTTAAAGAACAGGCTAAGGAGGATAAAGACGACATCAACATCTGGTTTGCCTGCATTGAGAAGGCTCTAAAAAACTTCATGAACCACAGTCTCCAAGTTCTAAAAGTTTCATCACAAAACATGAAAGCACTAGTGGATCATTTGGAAAAGAAAAATCAGGATAAGAACTTGGTAGTCATTGAAGATGTTCCAACTTCCAGCTCCACCCATCAGATTTCCAAGCGTAGAACTAGGCAGAACACTACTGGGATGGAAACCAAAATGAAAGATAGCCAGCTGAGACATGAGAGCAATGATCCAAGGGAAGTGGCCAAGGCGATGATGCTCTTGGTTCAAAATGCCGAGGAATCTATTAAAGTTTTTAATTGATTTGTAATGTTGGGCTTGAGAGGCCAACTTCTTGTTGGCTCCTTACTGTCTTTTTGTTCTAGCTGCTAGTTTTTGTGCTGGTCTTTTGCAGCTATTTTGTTTTGTCACTTTCATGCTCTATCTATCATAATGTAATTGGGTTTAGGGTCCCTTAAAACCTTTTTTTATTTAATCAAAAACATATGACCCCTTATGATACCATATTGGGTCGTTATGAGTCCTAAGGTGTCCTAAGGGGTCATATTGTGTCCTATGACCCTTTAGAACACCATATGACCCCTTACGACACCAAATTGTGTTGTTATGGGTCATATTGTTGGCATTTGCATGAAGATTGCATTAATAAAATGTTATATTGTTACTGATATCAATTAACCGATAATGATGTTGTTATAATGTTGTTTTGTAACCAGTAAGTGAGCTTGTGAAGGAAATTGGTATTACTAGAGAAGAAGTAAGATCAAACGGTAAACCCCACCTGTTGATATGATAAACCCTAACCGATGGAGTTTGGTGAATCGGTTGTATTTTTTTATGATCAAATGATGAGTAGTAATGATTATGACATGTATGCATGTTGTATGAGAAGAGTTTCAAATGGTTTTTGGCACGTTGAGATAATGGTTTTTGTCTTCGGAATGAGAAAGTTCATTGCATGTAATGGAAACCATGTGATGAGTTACAGAGTTTGATGAAGTGGTGATCAAGGAGTGGTCAAGGTTGTCTTAAATGATGTACAATGATTGTTATGTAATCCAACGGTCATACTTGAGCCAATTTATTTGTAATCTCTATGAGAGAATTAAGTTTGTGATGTGTTACCAACCTATTGTTTTGTTTTTAAGGTCGATGAGTTGTTTTGTTGTAGGGTTGTCAATTTTTAGTTGAGAGTAAGAGAGTGTGGTTGCCGAACCAGATGATGTATCTATAGTATGTGTAAAGGCAGATAGGAGCATGAAAAGGATCTGAACAAGCAAGTGTAGTGCTATTCAAATAGATCAACAAACCCTTGTTGTTCTCTAACAATTACAATAGTCAAATACCTTAACTGGGTAAGCTCTAACAAGCTTTGTGTTATCTAAATCCTCTAACCAGGTGATCCAATAGCTTGGATTTCAAATCCTCTACTGAGGTTACTCCTAATAGGGTATTGCTTCTAATAGAGCATTATAGTCAATCCCTTAACCGGGTAGTCCCTAACAAGATCTGTTCGTAACAAGACTTATTATAAAGCTTTAATAGGCTAGGCTCCTAACAGGGCAAACTTCAAAAGAGTTTAGAATACTTGTGGGTATTCATCCCCACCGTGGTTTTTCCCATTTGGGTTTCCACGTCAAAAATATTGTGTCAAGTGGTGAATGTTTTTGTGGTTATGTTTACTATGGTTAAATTGCTTAACTACTAAATCCACTTTGATATGTTATGTTAACTGACAACAATCTGAATTATATTTTAAATACTGTTAGTAAAGTATTTGAATGATTTAGTTAAAATTTTTTGAGAGTTTCAAAGATGTTTTACTGTTAGTCTGTTATAACAGTCAACTAGTTTAACTTGTTAGTTTAGAGTTTTCTTTGAGAGGTTGATTTTTGTTTGGTTAAAAGACATTATCAATTTTCTATCTAATGATTCAAGGCCCCCCCTCTCAGTAGTTGATCAGATCCTTATTCTTTCATCATAACATAATATATTGTGTCCTAAGAGGTCATATTGTGTCATATGACTCCTTAAGACACCATATGACCCCTTAGGACACAATATGACCCTTTACAACACTACACTATGTCATATGACCCCTACCCCCTCCCCCTCCCTCCCCTAATCTCTCTGTCCCCTACCCCCTCCCCCATCTCTCCCCTAATCTCTCTCTCTCTCCTCCTCCCCTAATCTCTCTCTCTCTAAAATAAGAGTACTAAAATTGGATATCTGATATAATTGGATATCCGATTTCTGCCACTGCCATTAATGTGGCAACAGTAAAAAAATGGCGGCAATGAGAATTATTTTTGGGACCCCAAATTTATGCATTAAAATTGGATATCCGATATATTAGATATTTGACTTGTGTAAATAAATTGAGCCTTGTGGACCATTTTGTGGATTCCAATGGCCCACATTGTTCACATTCTGGTTTTTGTCGACAATCATGGGTTTTGAGATAGGTTGAGACAAATTTGTGATTTTGAGAGATTCTTAAAGTCAAATCTTACATTGTCAATCATTTAGGAGCATCTTTGTGGAGGTAAATGCAGAGTAGTAGCCGTCGAAAGTCTAAACATAAAAGAAAGCTTTCAAATGACCAAATTGAAGTGTATAGAGAAAGAGATAGAGAAGGTCATAGGAGGAGAAGACAAGGTATGTTAAATATTGCTAATGTTACTTCAAGTGAAGAGGAAATTGAATTTTAAAATGTTGAACAAGTTATTGAAATTGAAAATGTAGATATTGAAAGTGAAAATGTTGAAAGTGATAGCAAAAATGCTCAACATGATGTGAGAATGGAAAGTGAAAATTTGGGAGTTGACAATGAAGATATCCATAATTGGTGTAAATATGAAATTTTTTGACATTGGAGGTGAAAATGTAGAAAATTTTGACATAGGAGGTGAACATGTGGAAAATTTTGACATTGGAGGTGAAAATGTGGAAAACTTTGACATTGAAGGTGGAATTGCTCAACCAAGTGAACAATATGTAACACCTAATTACTTCAGAAATGAAGACCCTATCATGGATGAAAGACAAATTCCAAATCCAAGACCTTAAAAAACAATAAAATGGTTACTTGAAATTGATGAGAACACTATTGCGAATCTTGAAGGCAAGAGGTTAACAAGAACCATTCGATTGTGGGCTACACAACTTTTTGACCAAAATTTTAGCAATAAGACATTGACCGAGCAATGCCAACTTTTTGTTCAATTGCCAAATATGATAAAGATGAGAGCATTTCTAAACAAATTAAAGATTTTAATGAACAAGAAGATGGAGAGATATTCTTTTATTGCCAAAAATCTATTTGATGCTCTCAATTCTATTGGAAAGAATACCAAGGAAAGAGATAAGAGAGCCACTTGAAGAGTGATTAAAACCTCCTTAGTAAGCCATAAATTGAAGTAGGCTCTTCAAATGAGACAAAATTGTGTTTATTTGAACATAAATCATAAAAATTTGGATAGGGCACTTGGACGAAGGCAAAGAATTAACAATCCACTTCAACACTCTTTCGAGAAATTTGATATGAGTGATGATAGACATGCTCCTGATAGTATAGAAGAGGACATGAAGATAATCAGGGAGTATAATTTTTATATGAGTGATGATAGTGTTGGTATTATGGATGTGTTGCATTAGTTTTTTCATTGATGTCAACACTTATCCTTCTGGAGATCTTTGGTTATGATGAACTAGCACATTATGTTCACTGGCAAGTTCAGTGACTTATGCACAGTCACCGGTATATGGTTCATTGATAGGTTATATTGTTCACTGCCACTGAGGATGACTTGTTATCATTTGGAAATCACCTGGTTATGTCAAAGACATGGTTTTGGTTATTGGTCTAATCGGGTTGACATATTTGTTGTTAGCAACAAATTGGTCTAGGTTATGAACCAACATGCATTATCTATTCTAGATCAGCATGACACGTTATGGAGATGATTTATTAATTGGATATTATTGTAAATGTATTGAGCCGACATGATGCATCACATCTTGACTTGTTTGCAATTGATTTTATTGTAATATTCTTAGTAAGTCGACCTACACATTTGGTCTTAGGTTTTGGTATATATGTAAGGTCTCATTTGTGAGATAAGTAATGGTATAAGAAGAGAAGAAAAAGGTTATGGTATTATAAAATGGTATGTGCAAATATTGAAGATCATATGAGCAGACCATAGGGAAGGTTTGAAGGTGATTATCAAAGCTTAACCGGTACTGAATCCAACATAGAAGATGCTACTTTGAGCAGTACATTATCATTGGATTTAACCATCCAATTGTAGTCAGTGTGACTCCTATTTTGTGATTGAGCAGTGAGCTCTAAACGGTTGGCCTTTCTGCATGTGCAAACCCCATTTGCATACACATACTATCTGTAGTAGTATTATCTGATTGTGGGTAAGGTTTCCTACCGTGGTTTTTCCCCTTATAGGGTTTCCATGTACAAATATTTGTGTTATGTGTTGTGGATGTTGTTTCTCTTTCCTTTTTATGCATTAAGCTTTACCGGTATTAATATTAACTGCTAAACTGTCAACCGACATTAAGTTTGGTTAACCAGTATTAAGTATCAAGTTTGATTAAGTTATATTTGGGTTGAAATTAATTGACAACTGATTCACCCCCCCTCTCAGTTGCCTCTGGGTCCTAACAATTGGTATCAGAGCTAAGTCCTCTTCTTGCAGAAGTTTAATAACTTGAGGAGATTCTATGGCAACAAACCTTTTTAGGAAGGACAGTCCGAAACTTGATGGAACTAACTATGGTATATGGAAGATAAGAATGGAGACACATCTGAATTGCATTGGAAGAGACATATGGGATGTTACAAATAATGGCTATATTGGTCCTACACCGAATCAACCTAATCCACCAACATTGGGTAAGGATCAAGAGAATGATTGCAAAGCAAGAGAAGCACTTTTGAGTGCCTTATCAGATTAGCAAATCATGGGATTATCAGACCGATATATTGCTAAAGATATTTGGGATAAATTGGAGACATTGAATGAAGGAGACACCACTGTCAAAATTGCAAAATTGGAATGCTTCCAGGTCAAGTATGATAATCTGAAAATGGAAGAAGATGAAAGAATTTCTACTTTTATGGAAAGGGTTAATGAAATTGTTTTGGGAATACAATGTTGTGGAGGTTCCTTAAGTGAAGATGATATTGTTTCTAAAGTTTTAAGAGCTTTTCCACTGGCATACAAAATGAAAGTAACTGCTATTAATGAGTTGAGAACAATGCCTAATACATCAGTATCTAGAGATACCTTGGTTGGAAAACTTTCAGCATTTGAGCTTGAGGAATTTGGTCATGTTGCTACAATTAAGATAGATTTGGCCTTCAAAGCATCATCATCCACAAAATCATCATCATCATCTAACAAATTTGATTGGAAATCAATTTATGCAAGAGAACTTGAAGATATCATAAAAGAAAACGAAGAACTGGAAGAACTTGAAGCACTATTTGCAAGTTGGAAAATGCCTAAAGGTCCTATTGGAAGTAAGTATGAAGGTAAAGCACCATTTAAATGTTTTAATTGCAATAAAGTTGGTCATATGGCATCTAGATGTCATGATAGACATGGAAGATTGAGAGAAGAAGATAAAAGAACATATAAGCCTAACCTTGAATATCAGAGATACAAATTTAAGAAGAATAGAGACAAATCATGTTACTATGATGATGGAGTTCCTGATGATTCTCATGAAGAACTGACAGACAATGGATGGGATTTTTTTGGAATAAAAGAAGATCAACTGGCACCTACTATTCCACTAGTAGAGTAGGCCGTGGCAGCTAAAATTGAAGAAAAGGATGAATGAATTAGAGATTCCAAATGTTCACATCATATGACTGGTGATAAAAGTAAATTCTTATCTTTTCAGGAATATAATGGTAGTCTAGTAAGATTTGGGGATGATAAAGCTTGTTTGATTAGAGGAAAAGGCACGATATCTTTTGATGGTAAACACAATACTGACAATATTTATTATGTTGAAGGTTTGAAGTAGAATCTTTTGAGTGTTGGTCAATTAGTTGAAAAGGGATTTTGATTATAGTTCAAGAATGGTAAATGCAAAATCATGAATATAACTGGTTTGGAAATTGCAACTAGTAATCAGACTAGAGGTAATATCTTTCATTTGAATAAAAATGAAAAGACATGCTTGATTGCACATATTGATGAAAGTTGGTTATGGCATAAGAGACTTTGTCATGTGAATTTTGATTGCATTGTAAAGATCAGTTCAATTAAGCCAGTAAGGGATTTACCTAAGATTGTAAAACCACATAATCCGGTATGTAAGGAATGTCAAATGGGAAAGAAAGTTAGGACAACTTTTAAGAGTATTTCTGAGAAATCCAATAATGTTCTTGATTTAATCCATACTAACTTGTGTGGTCCAGAAATAACTAGAAGTCTACAGGGAGATAGATACTTTATGCTAATCATTGATGATTATTCTAGAATGTGTTGGGTTACCTTTCTCAGGGAGAAATCATAAGCTTTTGGGAAATTCAAATTATTCAAAGCAATGGTAGAGAATGAAACCAGTAAGAAAATCAAATGTTTAAGATTAGATTAAGGAGGTGAATTTACATCTAAGGAGTTTCATACATTCTGTGAAGTGAATGGAATCAAAAGACAATTATCAGTACCTAAAGGAAGAACAAAAATATTCTGGATGTAGCCAGAAGCATGATATTGGAAGAAAATCTACCACATGTGTACTAGAGAGAAGCAATGAATACAATGGTTTACACTTTCACAAGAGTTCACATCAAAGGTGAAACCGGTAAGACCCCTTATGAACTATGGTCTGGTAATACTCCTACTCTTAAATATTTCAGAATATTTGGAAGAAAATGTTATATTAGGAGAGATGAGTATATTGGTAAGTTTGATCCTAGAAGTGATGAAGGAATATTTCTTGGTTATTCATCTAAGAGAAAGGCATATAGATGTTTTAATAAAAGATTGCAAAAAATCATTGAGAGTGCAAATGTGAAGATAGATGAAAACTTTAGAGGAAATTCAAGGTCTATAGATTCTGAACCAGCAGTTGAGATGATCATAAATGAACCTATACATAGTACACTAGTACAAAATGTGGATCCAGTCACACTGGCATCATCAGAGAATTCCATAGTGACTGAAGAACAACAACAAGTGAACAAACCCAGGTATGTAAGACTGAATCACTCTGAAAGTTAGATAATTGGGAATAAGTATCAAGGTGTTATGACAAGAGGGAGACTGACAAATTAAGAGGTATGTTTAATTTCTCAAATTGAACTAGCATCGATTATTGAGGCATGTAAATATAAACATTGGATTAAAGCCGTGGAAGATGAATTAGAACAAATTGAAAAGAATAATACATTGACATTGGTTCCCCGGCCTAAAGTCAAAAATGTAATTGGAACTAAATGGGTATTCAAAAATAAACTTAATGAAGATGGTAAGGTAAACAAAAACAAAGAAAGACTAGTGTGTAAAGGATATTCATAGAAAGAGCGAATTGATTACAATGAAACATTTGCACTGGTAGCTAGAATTGAGGCAGTCATATTATTTCTTGCATTTGCAACACACAAGAACTATAAAGTATATCAGATGGATGTAAAATATGCATTTCTAAATGGTGATCTTGAAGAGGAAGTTTAGATTGAACAACCTAATGGATTTTCATTGACAAATGATAAAGATATGGTTTGCAAATAAAGGAAAGCTTTGTATGGATTGAAGCAAGCTCCTAGAGCTTGGTATGCTAGATTGGACAAATATATTTTGAAACTTGGTTACACTAAAGGTAATGATGACAACAACTTATATTTCAAAGTGACTAATGATGATATCTTGTTTATTGAAGTTTTTGTTGATGATATCATTTTTAGAGGAGAAGATGGATTGTGTAAAGACTTTGCTAATAAGATGCAGGAAGAATTTGAAATGTCTATGATTGGGGAGATAAAATCCTTTTTAGGATTTCTGATTTCACAAACTGATAAAGGTATATTCATATATCAAACAAAGTACTTTTGGTATGGAAAACTCTAAACTGGTAAGTACTCCTATGACTACAACTGATAAAATGACATTGAAGGATGACTCAGCTCTTGTTAATCCGACAAGATATAAATCTATGATTGGAGGTTTACTTTATTTGACACAAATAGGACCTGATATAATGAATGCAGTATGTATTGTTTCAATATTTCAGAGATATCCTAAAGAAAATCATGAATCAACAGTGAAAAGGATTTTTTGGTATCTACAAGGCATAACAAATCTTGGTTTATGGTATCCTAAAGGTGAAAATTATGATATATGTGCATACACAGATGCATATTGGGTAGGAGATGTAGATGACAGAAAGAGCACCACCGGTGGGGAATTCTTGGTAGCAGATTGATTTTATGGTTGAGCAAAAAACAAAGTTGTACATCATTATCAACAACAGAATTAGAATATGTTGCAACAACAACTAATTGTACTCAGGTATTATGGATTAAGAAAATGTTGAAGGACATAAAGGTAAAATGAAAAGAACCTATAATCATTTATTGTGATAATTCAACATCAATTGATATATCAAAGAATCCGGTATTTCACTCTAAAACTAAACATGTTTCTATCAAATATAATTTTTTGAAAGAGAATGTTGAAGCAAAAGAAGTGAGATTGGTTTATGTGAATACTAAAGAGCATATTGTAGATATCTTTACTAAGCCTTTGCCTAAGGAAACTTTTGAATATCTCAGAGAGAAGTTTGGGGTAATACCCTCATTGGTAGAGACTTAGACAATTGAAGTTTGGCATCAAACCGATAGAATTAGGAAAAAAACATTTTTTCGGCTTTGATGGAGGAGAGCTACTTCTTAGGGGGAGTAGTTGGTTATAATAGTTGGTTATATGAATTGGTTGCATGTTCTGGTATTTATATTGCTTTGGCATTTGATGTCAAAGGGGGATAGATATCTATGGAAAAACATTAACATTATCCTTTGGGGAGAGATTATTCATTGGGGGAGAGACATTTACTCTTTGCATTTGTATTTTGATTTTTGGTATTGATCTATTATGGAGATTGTTGGTTTTTGGTTTTTGGCATTCTGTTTTGGCACTTAGATGTTTTCCCATTTTGTGTTGCCATCAATGCCAAAGGGGGAGATTGTTGGTATTATGGATGTGTTGCATTAGTTTTGTCATTTATGTCAGCACTTATCCTTCTAGATATCTTTGGTTATGATGAACCGACACATTATGTTCACCGACAAGTTCAGTGACTTATGCATAGTCACCGGTATATTGTTCATCGAAAGGCTATATTGTTCACTAGCACTGAGGATGACTTGCTATCATTTGGAAATCACCTGGTTATGTCTAAGACATGGTTTTTGTTATTGGTCTAATCGGGTTGACATATTTGCTATTACTGACAAATTGGTCTAGGTTATGAACCAACATGCATTATCTATTCCAGATTAGCACGACACATTATAGAGATGATTTATTAATTGGATATTGTTGTAAATGTATTGAGATGACATGATGCATCACATCTTGACTTGTTTGTAATTAATTTTATTGTAATATTCTTAGTCAGCCGACCTACACATTTGGTCTGAGGTTTTGGTATATATGTAAGGTCTCATTTGTGAGATAAGTAATGGTATAAGCAGAGAAGAAAAAGGTTATGATATTATAACATGGTATGTGTGAATATTGAAGATCATATGAGCAGACCATAGGGAAGGTTTGAAGGTGATTATCAGAGCTTAACCGATACTAAATCTAGCATAGAAGATACTACTTTGAGCAGTACATTATCATTGGATTTAACCATCCAATTGTTGTCAGTGTGACTCCTATTTTGTGATCGAGCAGTGAGCTTTAGGCGGTTGGCCTTTCTGCATGTGCAGACCCCATTTGTATACACATACTATCTATAGTAGTATCATCTGATTGTGGGTAAGGTTTCCCACCATGGTTTTTCCCCTTATAGGGTTTCCACATACAAATCTCTGAGTTATGTGTTGTGGATGTTGTTTCTCTTTCTGTTTTATGCATTAAGCTTTACCGATATTAATATTAATTGCTAAACTGTCAACCGACATTAAGTTTGGTTTACTGGTATTAAGTATCAAGTTTGATTAAGTTATATATGGGTTGAAATTAATTCACAACTGATTAACCCCCCCCTCTCAGTTGCCTCTGGGTCCTAACAGATATATTACACTCCTTTGAGTATGTGCAACATTCTTTCGAGAATTTTATTGAGTTATTTCATGAGAAAGATATTGCAATTGATCGATATATCATATGGTCAGATAATTGTATGGGTGAATTCAAGAATGCCTATATGTTTTATTGGTTGAGTAGAATGCATGTAGAGAGGCATATACCTCATATTTGGTGTTTTTTTAGGTAGGGAATGGGAAGGGGGAGCATGGTGGAGTAGGTGCATGTTTGAAGAGAGCTTTAGTTAAAGAGAAATTAAGGATTTCAGGTGCAAATTTCTCTAATGCATGCTCTATTGTTATCAGTGCGAGTCAAGTGTGAGTCAGAGTTATGTTTGGTGTGATTGGGATCAGTGCGAGTCAAGTGAGTGGGTTGATAGGTGGGTTCCACAATATCGAACTCCTTTATCTCAAACAATATCCTTGTCAAATGATGACATGGAAAGTTCACTTGAGTATGACCATCTATCAGATCTTGTATAGCCAGGACATATTTTTGCAGTTGTTGCACCACAAGGGAATGAAGAGAGATCAGAATATTGGTTGACACGACGTGTACAGGGAAAATAGAAGCTAACACAACCAGTGACAGATGATGATGGGTTCACATATCCTACAGGTTAAATTGTTGTTGTGGGAACTTGGTTGCGAACATACATGATTAGAAAGAATGGCATACCTGCATTTGAAGACTATGAGAGACACAAAACCATTCTCATGTATTCACACCTTATTATAGCTACAAATGTCAAGTTGTTGAAGAATCAAGCAAAACTGAAGACCAAAGACCTATGGACAATGAATACTGTTGATCATGAACCAATACTGGATATTCTTAAGTAAAGAGATGATCCTTCAGGCATACTTGAGTAGTAGGTCTTTAATGGTGCCTTATTTTTTTTATCATGCATTTCATTTCAAAGAATGATCATAAAACCTTAATGTTCAAGTTTGTTACGTGTATATTAAGGATGTGTTCAAAATGTAGGTCTATTGATCAAAGTTTTTTTCACAACATGGTTTTTGCATGCACATGGTGGGTACACTTGATATAATTCGAAGGGATGTATTTTTCCAACACGACTTATTATCATGTGTTCGATGAGCGTTGCGATTTTTGATAATAAAGAACACTATTTGACAATTTTTTATGATATAATTATCGCAAAACCTTTATGCTCAGGCAGGTCTTTTTGATGATATACAACACTATCACATTATGATTTTTACGTCAACATAGTGGGTTCTCTTGATATAATTCGAAGGGACTTATTTTTATGGTATATAATCCCACGTTTTCATTTATTATCATGTATTTTAGTTGAAGTGATTATCATAAATCCTTTATATTCATGCATGCATTTTATGTGTAGACTAACAATTCTTAAAAATATAGGTTCATGTTAGATCATTTGCCGTTGACTAGTTTACTCTTGGTGATGGTACATATTCCAAGGGGTTATCAATATTTAGCTACTTTTTAAGTTTTCTTTCCAAGAACTTAAAAAATCTACAGCCAAACACAACACCGTATGCTCTGTGTGCATTAATGAGATTAAATTTTGTGTGTAAACACTAAGTCCCTCACTTTGTTAATGTGATTAAATTTTGTAAACTTTCACACACTATGTCAATTAAATGTATTGCCATTTAGAAATGACAATATATACCATCGTCTTCAACCATGCAGAGAAATGCAGTGAGAAGGATTTTAATCAACATGCATCTTTCTTAAAAGTTATGCTTGTAGACTTTGTAGAGAAACTGGTAAGTTTCGTAATTATACAATCTTGTACGTCTTAAAAATGTTTCAAATGATCTATTTATAATTTGAGAAAATAATTTGTATTAAGTGTTATAATTTGTTTCTTGTAGCACATTCATTCCACATAAAAAGGTTTCTTATTTTGGTCTTCATTTATATGCAAGCATTGCTCTCCATAACCTTTTCTCTTGGGACATGAGAATGTCTGATGCAGATAAAGTGGGATGTTGTATTTGTATATGGATGTGAATTGATGTAAATTTGTTATGATGATATACGATGTCCATGAGCAAACTGGTTTAGTTATATTGATGATATACAATGTATCTGTACATGAGTACATTGGTGTAGTTGTATTGATAATGATGAAAAATCATGTTTTCATATTCATTCATGGATGTCACATGCAAGTGTAATGGTAATTATGTGTATACAATACATGGAAATATTGATGATCATTATGTGTCTACAGTGTAATGCTTGTTTATCTATATTTTTTCATTGAATGGGATTGACGATTTTTTTGCCAACTGAAAAAATCCTGCCTTAATAAAACTGTAGGGAATCTTGAAAAACTGGGATAGGATTTTGTAGGGACCCCTCTCATGGTCCCATAGGTTTAAATGGATCATTTGCAAGTGCCATAGATTTCAAGCTAGGGCCCATCAAAGTTTAACAATTTTTAACACTTACGGTGCTCAAGGGATAATGCCCGTAAGGTATGACCTCGAGCATTCGACCGAGTGGTGGGGGTGGGAAATAAAAGGATGCATAGGGTAAGAATACCCAACTAGAAAATTTGAAACTGATGATTTGTGATCATGATGAGTAGAACGAGAAATTGGCCACGCGACAACATTTGATTGAATGAGACCGATGATTTTTTTGCCAATTGAAAAAATGCTGCCCTAATAAAACCGTAGGGAATCTTGAAAAACCAAGATAGGATCTTGTAGGGACCCCTCTCATGGCTCCTTAGGTTCAAACAAATCATTTTTAGGTGCCACAGATTCCGAGTTAGGGCCTGTCAAAGTTTGACAATTTTTAGCACTTAGGGTGCTCAAGGGATGATGCTGATAGGGTATGACCCGAGCGTTCGACCGAGTGGGGGGAAAAAATAGGAGAATGCATAGGGTAAGAATGCGTAATTAGACATGTCAAAACCAATGGTTCATGATCACGATGAGTAGAACGAGAAATTGGCCATGCAACAACATTTGATTGAATGAGAGATGATTTTTTTTGCCAACTGAAAAAATGTTGCCCTAATAAAAATGTAGAGAATCTTGAAAAACTGAGATAGGATTTTGTAGGGAAACCTTACATGGCCCCATAGGTTCAAATGGATCATTTGCAGGTGCCACAGATTCCAAGTTAGGGCTTGTCAAAGTTTGCCAATTTTTAGCACTTAGGGTGCTCAAGGGATGTCGCCGGTAGGGTATGACCTAGAGTGTTCGACTGAGTGGGGGGAGGGGGAAATAGGAGCATGCATAGGGTAAGAATGTATAACTAGACATGTCAGAACTGATGGTTCATGATCACGATGATCAGATCGAGATCACGACAAGAAGAACAATCTTGAGCAATTTTGCCAATATGAGTAACCTATGACTAGACATAACAAATATTGGTCTAGATGACCTTATTACATAAAAAATGATTATATTTCACCTTATTTACATTGAGAATCCATCAAAACACTTTTCTTCCAAATTTGATGTCATGGAGGCCTGATGAGCAAGGAGGTCATTAAATTTGGTGAAGTTGCCAAAGGAAACCAAATTTAACACTTACGATTTAGATGAAATGAATTATATATAATCTGAAGATTATACAAACAACACTTAAGATGATATCAAATGAATTGTATTGCTCATTAAATAACCATTATTAACCATTGTTAATTATTAGATTGAAGATTAAAGTTTAAAATGATAACACCATGCACACATGAGCAATAATTTATATGATCAAATATCAACTTCTGTATATATGAAAATGTCAAATGATTACAAGTGTATGTCGATACACAAATATGACATAAATGCCAACTCAAACAAAATGTATGTCTATATACATGAATGTATGTTCATATACAAAATACACATGCCAACAAGACATGTAAGCATCCCAAAACTATCTATAACATCCTAAGCTACTGATGGAACATCAAAATCGATCCTCTTCACCGTACTGCTCAGCTCTGAAGGATCCTGCACAAGAAAAAACAAACCATGATTAAGATTAGTTATATTATATAACTCACATTCGAAAAGTTAACACAAAAATGAACTATAATTGAACTATTCTTGTTTAGCTCATCTCCATGTTTTCTCTTCGGATTTGGAGGACTCTGGATGTATTTCTTCAGTAGAGGAGGTATGTTTTCAATATTTTCATACACAACCTAAATATGTTCACAAACATGACATTGATACAAGCTAGAATTATCTTCTTCTTCTTCTTCTTCTCCTCCTTCTTCTCCTTCTCCTCCTTCTCCTGCTTCTTCTTCTTCTTCTTAATATGTTCAAAAACATGACATTGATACAAGCTAGAATTATCTTCTTCTTCTTCTTCAGGTATAGTGGGTGTAGTCAACAAGGATGTGAAGCCAAGAATCTTTTGTACATATACACAACAAGTATGTGAAACTATCAATCAATGTATAGACGTGTATAATAATTATAAGTTATTTAAACTATTCATTCAACCATTTTTTCATTCAATTACCTTTCCCTTATCTTGAGCTACACTACCAGATCTCGAATCGCACAGCCCCGCACTCGTGCTACTTGTGCCCTACAAGAGTAAAATAAGATATACATGCAAGTTACTGCATAATCTAATTAATACCAATATAAATGATGAGCATGTATGTACAATAAAATACAAATGACTAGGTGCAATAATATATGTATCGTAAAGCTATCAAGGCCAAATGAAATAAAAATTAGTACTTAATATTATCTAGATTATAAATATTTATTTAAAATATAGAATGAATTATGAAAATACAAATCTTTCCACTACATCATCAATGTATGATGAAGGTGCCTCCTCGCCTCTAGCATGTGAGGACTCTCCAGGGTATCCTCCAGTCCCTGTCATAACATCTGGTGCATCGTGCATCTCATGCACCTCATAATCTGCAGTGTGCACAGGAGGATCAATAGGTTGTCCAACTAGACCCAAGCATAGGTGCGCTCGCATGACACAACTATGGGCCATACAAATGTGTGGAGCCGAGGATGATGTGTTAGCACCACTGGATGCACTGCTACCATAAAAAGAAGGCTAAGCTACTGCCCCAGCTTGAGAAACCAAAAGGCTACTAAAAGAGTGAATAACCGATATGGTCTGTGATGCCACCTCATAGATGATATCTGGATGCCGCACTGGAGGTGCGGGATCAATAGGAGGAGGGGGGACATATGGGCCCCAGACTACTCTGACTACCCCAAGTCTATTTTGGGGCATACCTAAACCCACACCCTGGAAAGGTTGGATGTCAAAGTAGTTCACATGTTTTCCTAAAACAAACTCAGCATACAATTTTTTGATGAAGTAGAAGGGGACATCAAGATTGTTGTTGGGTGGTTTATCGAAAACCATCCACCAACGATCCCAGAAGTTTTTCACAATGTCATCATTTGTGCACCATTTAATAGAAAGTTTTGTTTTTTTGGGGTCTATAGGTTGACCAGTGCAGGGATTCACAAATAGTGCGGTGATAGAGGCTTTGGATATCTTGAGATCCTTGATCTTCTTATAAGACAAGCCTTTTGCATATTGTTCCCTGATAGAATCTCGCCACAAAAGAGCGGCATTGTGCTTCTTTGTGACGGTTTCTATACTCTTTATGATGGATGCGAGGAGATCAAACATTGGGTTTAGGTGAGGGATCCTACAATAGGCAATTACAATCCCCCTTAATTGGTTCAAATTTTGTCCAATTAAATCCTGAATTGACAGGGGATTTGGCAAAGGAGGGTTTTGTGCAGGAGGGTTTGGTTATTGCAGTTGTGGTTGATCAATGTTTTCATTGTTTTTGATTAAGGGAAAATAGGTTTTGAGGGGACCAGAAACCCTGTACACCAGGTTTTGAAGGGACCCGAAACCCTCAGATTTTGCCAAGATCTGGAACCTATAGAGAATCTTCTGCCAATAAAGATCAACACATAAAATCAGTAGACCAAATCATCCAATCTGGCAAGTGCCAGCCAAAAGCCACCACTACCACAATCAGGAAAAAACCTGCTAGACTAAAAGAAAATCATTATAAATTCTAATGGCAACACAGTCTAAGCCTATTAGTGAAGTTGATGAGCTCCCTCATCTAGACATGAGGGATTTTCTGGGTTCCCCTTCCCATATACATAAAAATTAGGTAGCAAAAGGATAACCTGTCCCTTAACCAAAAACCAATACAAACTAAGCAGGGCCCTTCAAAACTGTCATCATCCAGCCAAACATAAAAATAAAAAAGGGGGTTTTGAAAGGATCCCCTAACCTTACAAATGGGTTTTAAAATGGCTCCCAAAACCATCAAACTGAACAAAGAAAACCACAAAAGATCTTTCAGAAACCCCACCTCAATAGGGGAAAGAGAAAGAAAGGTAGCCAACCTACCATCCTTGGTTCTCCTGCAGAGACAAAACTGAGCATCGACAACCCTATGTAAATCAAACCCACCCTCCACAATACTAGCCAAAAGACCAAGAAGCCCCTTAACGGTGAATCACCATGCAACCACTCCACCTCCATAGGATGGCAAATTACCTCAAGAGGAAAACTATGGAAATGAGCAACAAGAAAACAAGCCCTCAGAAAGATACTAGTAGGAGAAGCATCGAGGGTGTACACCGAAGAATTAGGTCTATCGCAAGTGTTTAGCTCCATCACCAAAGGAACAAATCCCACCTCAAAAGGGGGAAAAAGGTTCATCAGAAGGAGAAGCCACACCAACCACAACCTGAGATCCAACTAGCCTTTGTCAAGCAAAAAAACCTCCAAAAAGGAAACTCCAGCTCTAGCCCCATAGAATATCTCCACCTCAAAAGGAGATAACACCACCATTACAGGCATAGAGAGAAAAAAAGGAAGCCAAAAAGACACTGTAACCTTAGAAAAACCCACCTGAGTCTAGTCCACCTCCATAGGAAAGGAGAACAACTCATAAAGAGAAGTAGGGGTAAATATCCAGGAAAAGACAATGACAAAGAGGTTGAACAAAGGACCCACAAAAGGCCCAGACTGCACAAAACAAACCCCATAGAACAGAGGACCCACAAAAGGTCCAGGCCACACAAAACAAGCCCCAACCCAAAAGGCACCAACAGGAGACAAAGCCTCCATCACAAGGTCTTCAAAGGTAGAGCACACACTAGGGTGGCTCCTACAAGAACTTGAGACAACGACAAGGATGGGAAGAGGGAGCCCCGAGTGCCAAAGAACTGCTGGCAGGCACTCCCTACTGCATACAACCCTCTGTTTACGCCCATCACCATCCACATCTTCATTTTCCCTATCGTCATCTACTGAATCTATAGAGCCACGATCCCTCGAAACCCTAGCAGAGCTTCCTAACGGTTTCCTGCCCATCTTCCTAACTCTTATGTTTTCATCGTTATCCCCCATTTTAACCTAATTGAATGTAAACAATTGAATTTAGTTAACAAATTTGAACAATTTTGTATTCGATTTAAAAAACCTAGTTTTCATGAAAAAAACATATTTTGAATGAAAAAAAAATAAACATTAAAAAAAATGCAAAAATTTGAATGAAAATGATGAAAAACAATAAAAATTCTACCTTTTATTGGACTTTTTTTTTCCAAATTTGGGTCACAAAATCGGATGTTCTGTCCAACTGGATGTCGAATTTGCTACAATTCCTATAGCCCATGGGTAAAACATAACCCATGGGCTGGCATAGTCCACTTTTATTGTCTCAGAGAAATCGGATATCCGATTTTTATAGTTAAATTATTTTAAAATAACAATATATTATATAATATAATAATATATTGTACAATATAATAATGTATTTTATAATAATATATTATATTATACAATATATTATTATATTATACAATATATCATTATATTATATAATATTATATTATATAATATAATAATATATTGTATAATATTATTATATTATACAATAAATTATTATATTATACAATAAATTATTATATTATACAATAAATTATTATATTATACAATATATTATAATATTATATAATAAAATATTATATTATATATTATATAATATATGATATAATATAATAATATATTATATAATACGTATTATATAATATATAATATTATATTATATCTGTAGTCACATAAATCTGTCCACTTAATTAAATGAATACTTAGTATTTATTTGATTATTTAACCATCAATTAATAATTAATTAAATTAATATTTAATTAATTCATCTTAACCCTATTCTCCTATTAATTAAATAAATTATTCAATTTATTTGATTTAATTCACTTAACCAAATTCAGACCATTAATTAAATAAATAAATCATATTTATTTAATTAAATCTTCTCTCACATTTAAATAAATTAATATTTATTTAAATTCCCCCAAAATCCCACCTCTCACATTTAAATAAATAAATCATTTATTTAAATCACCTTTATCCTCCACCCACTTGCATTTTTCTACAAATACAAGTTGCACAATTATTTTAAATAAATCATTTATTTAAATCACCTTTATCCTCCACCCACTTGTATTTTCCTACAAAAGCAAGTTGCACAACTATTTTAAATAAATTATTTATTTAAAATCCTATTTATCCTCACCCACTTGAAACCTTTAATGATTTCCCTTAAAGTATTCAAACTTGCTGGCTTTAAAGTCTTCAAACTTGATGGCTTCCTTCTATAATCTTCTTAAGACTTTAATGGTTTTCCTTAAAGTCTTCAAGCCTTTAATGGTTTCCCTCAAAGTCTTCAAGCATTTTAATGCTTTATCTTCATTTTTCTCATTTAAATAAATTAATATTTATTTGAATATTTATCCAAATGCAAATTACACCATTTAATTGAAATAAATGATTTTATTTTAATTGAAAATACCAAAATTTCTCCCACTTGCATTTTCCTACAAAATCCACTTGTATGCCTAAACCCCTTCTAGATTCTTCTAAACCCTTCCTAATTAGCCTAATCCATCCCCTAAATATTGTCACATTCCTAAGCAAATTGGAGTCACTTCTCAAAGACTCCAAAGTCTTTGAAAAGCAATTAATGCTTTGTGTGTTCAACAAATTAACCCTCAAAGTCTTGGATAACCTTTGAAAGCTTCCAACCTTCAACCACTAAATGGCTCAAAGTCTTTGATAACCATTGAAGGCTTTCAACCTTCAACCACTTAATCCCCAAAGTCTCCAATAACCATTAATGGTTACCTCAAACCCTCCCACATGGTTAAAACATTTGTTTTGACTCAACCTCTACCCAACCCAAAGGTCTCATCAAGCCTTTAATGCTTTGACCATGATTATCTCTTAATCATTTGCACAAAGGTTTATCCTTGGATTAACTCTTAATCCAATGGGTAATCTTAATTTAGACTTGACCCTTACCTTCTAGATAACCATGAGGTCTTCTCAGGCCTTTAATGCCTCCAACCTCTTCTCTCAACCCAATCCTATGTTGACACTTGCACCATTTTATTGGTGCCAATTGTGCACATGGATCCCCAACTTTCAATCCTAACCCTTGTTAAGATTGCTCAATCTTAACCCTTCATTTCTCCATTTCTTCTATAAATAGAACCCTTCTCCTCAAGCAAAAGGAGAAGCATTTTAGAGTATTGTTGTTATACTGGCATTAGCATAGAGCTTTTTCATAGCATCACTATCTACTCTAGCATAGTATTTAGCTTTTCATTTCATATTTGAAGCTTAGTATTAAATCTCAATCCTCCATAAGCATCCATAGTGCAAAAAGCTGCTGAGAGCTACACTCATTTGGGACTTGGAGAGGAGAGGAACAAGGGAGGAGCAACTATGAGCATCTTGATTAGCTATTTCATTTTATGTTTATATGCTTTCTATTTCATGCTTAATATCTCTCTTGATATGCCTGTTTAGGATAATCTTTTGTTGCTAACACTAACGTTTGTTTCTTGTGCTCTTGTGTGTGTTGCCATCAAACAGATTTTCTAATCCTTTTTGCAGAGCATCATTTGGTGAACCCGACGTGAATCCAAACACCAAAAAGATCAATTTTTTTTTTTAACCAATAACATGTTTGAATGTTGAAAATGTCACACAGGTTGCGATTTTGACACTGTTTTGGTGCGTTTGGCATTATTTTGGCGCTATTCCCCCTGTTTCAGTGCTTTTCCCTTCTCTGTCTTTCCCTTTCTTTTAATACGTTTGTGTTAAATAGTGCCTCTGTTCAAACGCAGACTAGCGCTATTGTAACAAAACGTTGTACAAATCACTTTGTAACCAAAAAAAAATAAAAAACCAAAAAAAAAAAAAATTTAGGCTTGTAGAAGCCCACCAAATAGGCGGATTTTACTAACTATTTTTCTCTTTTGTGCAGATTTAAATTAGATTAAAGAGTAGATTTATATTTTTTACTAACTTGTTTTTGAAGTTGGTTTTAAAAATGAATTCACTTTTTATTTTGGTTTAAAATTAACTTCACATTTCAAATTTGGGCTTTTGAAAAAGAATCACACATTTGTTTGGGGCTATTAAAAAGAATTTCATTGTTCAAAGGTAAAAAGAACCACAAACTTATACAAAAACAACTTTATTTTTTTTTTTTATTTTTTTTTTTTTGCAAGTTAGAAAACAAACTTCGTTTTGGTGCTTAAAATCAACAAGGCAAATTTTATTTCTTGCATCAAGATAAAACTCACAATCCACACTTCCATTTTTGGTGCAAATAAAATTCACAATCAACTTGTCTCATTTTCAAAGCAATTTTACTTCATGCAAACGTGTTTTTCATTAAGTTGACCAGGATTTTCAAATTCTAGTTTACTCAAACAATTGCCTTTGAAAATTAAAAAGAACACCATGATTGTTGGAGCAACATCTCCAAATAGTTAGATCACATTGCAATGATAGATTAAAAAGAACAAGTGTTTTTTCGTGCTTGGCACACTTGTGCAAAGAGTTGGTCGAGTGGTCCTACTTCTAACACACACTATCCTCTCCCTTGGCTTTCGTGGTCCTAGGTGCAAGAGAAAAGTGTTAGTAACACTCAAAATTTTATCTTTTTAAGAGAGGCCTGCCAAGAGACACATCACTCTTGGGAACGACCTTGAGCGGTAAATCCTTCGAGCCGCTATAGAAATCAGGTGTGAGCGAAAGCTGTAGCCTTGGGTATAGCTGTTCCTACAGTGTAACTGGCCGAAAGGACAAATGGGCCCCACCACCAGTTACAAGGCTCTTAAGTGAGTCACTGCAGAATGAACTTATGTCCAAAAACATCGAACATGACTAAACACCTTTAAGTAGTAGCCCACCCGTTCTATTGATTGAGGATATTTGAGGTATAATTTAGTGCAAGAGCATAGATGGTTTTGCTCCCAAGATACTCACCATACATATTTCCTTGAGTAGAAACATAGCTTTTTGAAAGGTCACTTGTGGCTTGATAAAAGTGGTGACTCCCCCATCATAGGGATCATCTATTTGTTATGCTCGTGCAAGACTTAGTATATCACATCCTTACCTGCCACGGCGGGATTCATAAGGTATGTAGTACCAAAGTCGAAGAAATATCAAGATGTGGGCTAAATTTATCACAACTGGCCATTTGACCTTAGGGATAAAGAGTGTTTGAAGTGTGTTCGTTTTACAGACCTAGAGCAAATTGAGCCAACTTCAGGCTTTGGAAATACACCTTAAAATGAATCTAAAGGAAGGGTCAGAAACAAGTCCAAGAATTGGGTTGATCTAGACCCATACTCATTTGTGCCTTTTTTTAGGCAACATTCTTGTGTTTGTGTGCTTGCTTTGTTTTCTTGTCAAAGAAAAATCAGAAAATCAATCCCATCATCAATTCATCCCAAAACTCTCAAAACATTAAGAGGTTCTTGTCCCAAGTTCTCTTTTAGATATTGCTTGAAATCAAACACATCACATCACTTTTAGATTGTTTCTACATCTAGGATAAGCTCATCCTAAGAGACACATCTACGCAGGTTAAAACTAGTTCATGAGTGAATCCTCTCATTGCTAGGTAGTCAAAATCTGTAACACATCTCAGATTTCTCTACACCTTATCACATCCAAACTCCTCAAAACAAACAAGCAATTCAAAGAAGGAATTTTGGTTACATCTACCTTAAAGTGCTAGAGATCCCCATACAATACAAATCACCAATCATCAATCTTTCATCAATAACTCATCATCATCTTCAATCAACTTCAACACAAACTTACAAACAAAATGGCTCAAACCCGATCGCGATCAAGGCAACGAGAAATAGAAATTGAGGAAGAAGAAGACAACCTCAATGAATTTCAAGAAGCACTTGGAGGAACTGTAACTGATGAAAACCCAAGTACTCCCACTCCTTCAACAATTGAAAGGGCTCAGCATAACCCTCACTTCAACAAATTATTTGATGAAATATTAAGGAGCAATGCGGATGCTCACTTCTTAAAACTCGCTCAAGAAGGAGCCAAATTCCCCTCGGACTTTGATCTTGCCCAATTAAGACAAGCATCAGAAAGACAAAGTCACCATGAGGAGGAAAGGGGTAGAAATCACATTAGATATAACATTCCTCGAGGTAACCCACCACCTCCTCCTCCAAATGAAATAGAGATGTTGCGGCAACAAGTCGAGAATCTCGCCCAACAACTTCATAGTGGTGTTAAGACCAATCAATTCTCACTTAACGACATTTGTCCCTATCCTTTTGATAGGAATCTTTATATGCCACCCTTTCCACGCGGGTTCGAAACACCCAAATTTGAAAAATATAGAGGAAAGGGGGATCCCCGTGATCATGTCCGAGAATTTCATTCCGCTTGTCTTGAAGTGGCTTATGAGGACACATACCTAATGCGCCTTTTTCCCCAAAGCTTGGGAGGAACCACCACATCATGGTTTTCTCGATTACCAGGTGGCATTAGAACATTTGAGGAACTCATCCAGAAGTTCCTATCTCATTACTCTCATAATATTGAACGCGACATCACCATGGCTGATCTATGCAACACCAAACAAAAACCAGGTGAATTATTCTCAGTATTCCTGCAACGATGGCGCCAAATGTCTAGCAGACGTTCTCTTCAGTTACCTGAACGAGAACTAGTGGAAATTTTCATTTCCAACTTAAACGAAGAAATGGAATTTCACCTGGATGTCAAAGATACCGATTCTTTTAACGATATGATCACCAAAGGTATAAAGTGTGAACGGGCACTCATCAAAAAAGGACTCATCAAAATCTTTAATGAACCCAAAGATGGTCCTCGCCCGCGCTTCAATAGTGATAAACCAAACTTCTGGAACAAGAATAAGAATATCGTCAACGATGGGGTTGTGGATGCTCGGACTGTCCAAAATGCACAACCTGTGGTTCGGTTTGCAGGACAAAATCCTCCACCTCAAAATAACACAAATGTTCCTCTTAATCAAGGTCGCATCACATCTCATGATGAACCAAGACCTCGTCCACAAAAACAAAAACGCACATACACTCCCTTAGGGGAACCCATTGAAACAATGTTGCGACAACTCCTCTCTCAAAATTTGGTCACTCTACCTAAGCTATCAAACTATGAGCCTCAAGTCAAACCAGCATGGTGGAAAGATACTGAACACTGTGAGTTCCATCAAGGAAGAGGACACAAAACAAGTAATTGTCACCGATTGAAAGATCTCATTCAGGATCTTATTGACCGAGGAGAAATTGAAATTGAAGGGCATGACCCAAAAACAACCAATAATGATCATCAGATGTTCAAGAATCCACTTCCATCGCAAGATCAAAGGGGTCCTTCGACGTCCAGTCGAGGTCCTGATACCACTGATTATACGCAAGCTGCGTATAATTACACTGTAAATCACCTGTATGATGCCAGTGAACAAATTGCAACCATAACCTTCAAAAATCCCACCTCAAATTGCAATGTTGTTACACGTCGTGGCAAGGTCACCATCAAGGCAGCTCCACAAGGCACCACCTCCGTCCCAAAGCAGTACAATCTTGTGGAACAATTAGACAAAACCCCTGCGCTTATATCCATCTTGGAGCTTTTGCGTCTGTCACCCTCTCATAAAACAATCTTGGATCAAGCACTCCAAGAGGCGTCAGTCCCTGCAAACCTGAACACGGACCAATTTCAAGCCATGGTTGGAAGTCTAAAGTCATCACCTTGTCTCACTTTTTCCGAAAGTGATAACTCTTCCTTCCAGCAGCCTCATAACGCCTCACTCCACATTGAAGGCTTTGTCAACCAACACAGGATCAAGCGAGTCTTGATTGATAATGGAGCAGGCCTAAACATTTGCACACTACAGTTGGTCACAGCATTGGGCTATGCAGTAGAATCAGTGGATCCTCGCAAGAAAATCACCATCAAGGCCTATGATGATGCAGAGCGTTCATCCAAAGGAGCTGTGGTACTACCAATCCGAGTGGGCCCTATGGTAAAGCACATCATCTGTCAGGTTCTGGACCTTCCTCTGCCATATAATCTATTATTAGGGAGACCTTGGATACATGCCATGCAAGCCGTTCCATCTACCTACCATCAATGTATCAAGTTCCCACATAACGGTGTAGAGATCACAATCCTGGGTGATGCAAATCCCTTTGCTTTTTGCCATAATATCAGCCATCAACCAGAGATTACTGTTCCTAATAATAGGGAAGCCATTTCCTCCACATCATATGTAAATCCCGCCTCTCTTGCCAGTTCAAACACCCCTATACCCAAGCAAGAAAAGCTTAAAATGAAAGTAGCAGAGGAAGGTCCTGGAGAATACAACTTGAGTCAGCTCTTTTGTGTGGGACAAATGCCCACTTCTCCAAGAACACATGGTAAACCACAGCAGTTACTCCAGCAACCACTAATCACGCCTGCATGTGCCTTAACGCCTTTCATCCTTGGAAAGAGTCAAGAGGAAGAAACACAAGATGAGGACCTAGCGGACTGGATCTATAAAGATCCCATCACCACTGACAAACCGCAAGTTACACTTCCTACGGAACAATATGGCAAAGGCCTCCTCATTATGCAAAGAATGGGATATGATGGTCAGAGTGCTTTGGGATACTGCAAACAAGGACGACACGAACCTCTACTACCAGAATTCAAGCCCAAAGGTAATACAGGCCTTGGCTTTGAAAAAGAGATCCTTCCTAAACTCAGATTCAAAGGAAAACCCAGCAAACCATTTTGCCCACCTACTGTAAAGAGGATACCTTTCATAATCAAAGCACCATCAAGAACTATCCCCACTGCCCCCTCAAGGCTCAAAAATCCACCATCACCGATGTCACTCATCCCATCAAACGAACCAGTAATCCTATCAGCAACACCATTTGTAGCAGCAACTATATTGGAACCCGCAGCAGCATCTATGGCACCAGTAGTTCCAGCAGAAGCCACTGAGTCACCATTACCAATACTTCCAATGACAAATCCATTAAACCCCATCACAATTCCTGCAGCACCGATCACTACAAGGATACATAAACCAATCACACCTGCCGTGTTTAACTCCAAAGACATCCCAGTATGGTATAGCAATCGGATGCTGGAGAGTGATTCAGAGACCGACTCACATGAGTGGGAATTCGATTCAGTGCAACTTAACACTTCAGATGAGGAAGACACATCACCACCTCCACCCCGCAAAGACATCCCTGTTTACGGAGAAGCACAGATAAAGACCACTTGGGTACCTGAGCTGGAAACATCTTCCACAGACCCTATGTCTCATCCTACGCCTGATTCTGACAGGGAGAGTACCATCAACGACCTTCACCACACTGTCTTAACCCTCACTGATACATCTCCCGCACTTAACTTAATCGATGAAGTAATGCCCATTATCCACCCTGAACTCATTGAATGGAACCAACCAAATCCCCCATGTCTTGACCTCTTCCAGAACGATGAGGCTATCATTGACTTTTTGGAATTAAGGGATAATCTACCAAGCGGGGATCACAAAGTTGGATTCGCCATTGAACTTAATAGTGCAGCATACTTCGGGGCGGATGCCAAACCCTTCAGCTGCAAAAATATAACATTAAAACATGGATCTTCCAGTGAAAACCACACTGTGGCACTATTTGATCCAATAAAAGTAAAAAGAAAGAGCGTATCCAACGGTGAAAACCTCTCTGAGGCGCCTGAGGATGAAGGGTTTGACATTCTCCCTGCTAGTACACAACAGGAACGATCGACGATTCTCATTGAGGAGACTAAAGAATACAATGTGGGGACTCCTGAAAACCCTCATATCATACATCTGGCATCTCTTCTCACTCCAGAGGAACAGCCTCAATTTATAGAGTTCTTCCAACAACGTCAGATCAACTTTGCATGGTCATATGCAGACATGCCTGGGCTTGATCCTGATTTAGTCATGCATCATCTCACAGTAGCAAAAGGAGCCAAACCTGTCAAGCAGAAGCTTCGTAAGATGCATCCTCAGATTGCCGTGCTAGTCAAAACAGAACTCAAGAAAATCCTGGATGTTGGTTTCATTAGACCAATTGATTATGCAGAATGGATCTCCAACATTGTACCAGTTGGCAAACCAAAAGGGGGCATCCGCATTTGTACAGACTTCAGAGATCTGAATAAGGCATGTCTTAAGGATGACTTCCCTCTACCAAATATCGACATCATAGTAGATTTGACAGCAGGACATGCCATGCTTTCACTCATGGATGGCTTTTCAGGATACAATCAAATAAATATCGCACCAGAGGACCAACATAAGACAGCCTTCACATGTCCATGGGGCACATACTGCTGGAATGTAATGCCTTTTGGTCTAAAGAATGCAGGAGCGACCTATCAAAGAGCAATGACCACCATCTTCCATGACATGATGCATACTATAATGGAAGATTATGTGGATGATTTACTAGCAAAATCACTTACTAGAGAAGGACATCTTCACATCTTAGATAAAATCTTTGATAGACTGGAACAATACCATGTTCGACTCAACCCAAAGAAATGTGTCTTCCGAGTGACCTCCGGGAAGCTTCTAGGATACATTGTCTCAAGCAAAGGCATTGAGGTCGATCCAGCAAAGGTTAAAAGCTATCATGGACATGCCACCACCAAGGAATATCAGTCAGCTAAGGACACTACAAGGACGGCTTCAATCCATCCGAAGATTCATTGCACAATTGGCTGATAAGTGTCACCCATTTACACATTTGCTACACAAGAACATCCGCTTTCAGTGGGATGCTCGATGCCAGCAAGCATTTCAGACACTTAAAGACTATCTCATGAATCCACCATTGCTGATGCCACCAGATCCAAGTAGACCATTGTTACTCTATATCTCGGCAACAAGTACATCATTGGGTGTACTACTGGCACAACATAATGCAGAAGGCAAAGAATGTGCTATATACTACATCTCTCGCACACTGGTTGGCTATGAACTCAATTACACACCTATTGAGCGAGCTTGCCTAGCAGTAATCTTAGCAGCCACTAAACTGAGGCACTATCTGTTGACACACAAGGTGCAACTCATTGCAAAGATTGATCCACTCAAGTACTTACTCAGCAAAGCAGCATTGACAGGTCGCTTGGCCAAATGGGTAATGATTCTAAGTGAATTTGACATTGAGTATGTGGACCGTAAAGCTATCAAAGGTCAAGTTATTGCAGATCAGTTGGCTGATGCACCTCTCATAGGCGATCATCCTCTCATTTCCAATTTTCCAGATGAAGAGATATTCATGATCACAGAAGCACAACCATGGAAACTATATTTTGATGGTTCATACACTAGGCACGGCTCGGGGGCAGGCATTCTGTTTATCACACCTCAAGGTGATAGCATCCCGAAGTCTTACAGGCTCACATTTCCATGCACAAACAACATAGCAGAGTATGAGGCCTTGATCACGGGACTCAGGTTAGCCGTACAATGGAAATTACAAGAACTACAAGTATATGGCGATTCCCAACTAGTCATTCGACAAGCAACAGATGAATATCAGACCAAAGATGATAAACTCATGCCATATAAGCAAATGGTGGACAATCTAAAGACATCATTTACTACTATCACTTTTGAGCAGATACCAAGAGATCAGAATCGAGTTGCTGACGCTATGGCTACCATCGCATCTCTACTAGATCTTCCACAGAATTCAACACGCTACGAGTTCTTGGTAGAACAGCTTTGGATTCCCGCTTATGATATCCCTGAATCTGAAATGATATGTCGCCTTGTTGGTTCTGAATCCCCATGGTACGGTGAGTTCTACACCTATCTTCGCGATCATACCCTTCCTCCCAACCAATCGAATAACCAACGAAAAACCTTCATTCGCCAAACTGCTCGATATACCATTATTGCCGAAATCTTATACCGACGTAGTCTTGATGGTACTCTCCTTCGATGTCTGGAACAAGATGAGATAACAAAGGTTTTGGAAGAGGTACATGAAGGAATTTGCGGGACTCACTCAAGTGGTCCATCACTAGCCAAGAAGATCATGCGAGCTGGATACTATTGGCCATCTATGGAAAAGGATTCCTACTACTTTGTCAGGAAATGCAAAAAATGTCAAGTTCATGGCGACCTAATACATGCACCAGCTCAAGAACTGCAACCAATCACAACACCATGGCCTTTTTGTCAATGGGGTCTTGATCTTGTGGGTAAAATCCATCCATCTTCATCCAATGGCCATAAATTCATTATTACCGCCACCGAATATTTCACCAAGTGGATCGAAGCTATTCCACTTACCCAAGTCACCGGCAAGCAGATTGCCTCATTCATCCTCAATTACATCATTTGCCGGTATGGTGTGCCCATGTCCATTGTCACAGATAACGGTCTTCCTTTCAAAAATCAGGATGTTCGTGAGCTTTGTGAGAAATTTCATATCCAACACCGCTTTTCCACTCCCTATTACCCACAAGGCAATGGTCAGGCCGAAGCATCCAATAAAAACATATTGAGGATCCTAAAGAAGACAGTCAATGATGCCGGTCGTGATTGGCATGTTCAATTGAATCCAGCGCTATGGGCATATCGAACTAGCATTCGGACCCCTACAGGTGCAACTCCTTATTCATTGGTCTATGGTGCCGAAGCTATCTTACCTATTGAGGTTGAGATACCATCATTACGAGTTTCCTTGCATAATCTCATTGATGATGAAGCATACAGAGTCTCACGCCTTCAGGACTTAGAGTTACTTGATGAGAAGCGACAAGCTGCATACAATCACCTCAAAGCCTATCAGCAGCGCATGAGTAGAAGTTACAATCACCGAGTTAGATCTCGTACATTTGAGGTAGGTGATCTTGTTCTTCGAGAAAATCCTCGCAACCAACCAAATAGAGAACATCAAGGCAAGTTTGAATCAAATTGGCTCGGCCCATATGTTGTCACTGCTGTATTCGGGTCCGGGGCATATCAGTTGGCTACATCAGAAGGAGAACCGCTTGCAGATCCAATCAATAGCATGCACCTCAAAAGGTTTTATACCTAAGGTGTACAAAGCATCAGGCTCCACTGCCTATCAGAAAATACCAAAAAACATTCAGAAAAATGTCCTGAAGAAAATATAAAAACATTCAAAAAAGTAAAGAAAAATCATGCATCCAAACGGTGAACAACCACTCCGGTGGCACCTTGGGTAAGTACGATGGCGAAAACCTGGCAAACAGGCGCCACTCGTAAAGGCTATGGCTCCATTGTCTTTCAGGCTTGTTGCGATCACATTCATACATACACACATCCATCCATCTAACCATGGCTTGTTATTTTATCTGTAATCCAAGAAAGTACTTCATGCGTCTAGCATCCCGCTTTTTCATAAATCATGTCCAACTTGGGGGCAATGCCCTTACAATCTAGATGATGGAAGTGGATTCTACATTACTGGTGATTCATTGGCAAAAACATTCAAAAATGACTCACAAAATCCACAAACATTCAAAAACTATTACACAAAATCCAAAAACATCAAAAAACCATCGAAAAATCACACAAAAACATGGCAACACATTGTACATACTCGTCCATGCAGATACCAAACAAACATTGACAAAAAATGACCACTTATCACTCGACCAACACAATCAACATCAACAATCCAAACTGTCTTAAACAAGGATGCATCCTTCCTTATCAAAACAAAGACAAGATGACATTTTCTTTGACAAGAAAATTATGTTAAGCTATCAAATACTTGGTTGATTTATGAGTACAATCATTTGTTTATCTGTATCGGGATCTTTCAGCATTGTTTTGTATCATTTGCGCATTATTTCCGATGAAGTACTGGGGCATGTACTAATGGTGTCTACGTGGGAAGTTCACCAAGCTACATGATCTTACGCCAAATGCAATCATAGATCACTACGGCTTGCTGACTACAGCGTATACCTCGACCATATGAGCATGAACCATTACCAAGGATCCATATTCTTTATTCTTTATGTATATATTGTTTGTTTGCAGGTACAATGCTCATTCTTTGGTTCCTCCTCATCCAATTTGGATAAAGGTTTTTATTTCTTAGTACGGTATGCACTTGTCTCAGGATATGATCAGCCTAAGATCAAGGAGGACGATCCAAGTCATGCATGAAAGGAGATAATCCTTATCTGTTCCGCAAGCAATACTCTGGTCAACTTGATCCATTATATCAAGTTGCTTGTATTAACTTGCTATATCAAAATCCATGTAAGAAAGACTCTGGTCATCTTGAATCTTTATGTCAAGTTGCTTGTATTTTCTTACAACATTTTAAAGCTCAATGATGAAAAATAATGCACCATGGATCATCATTCCATCTCATTTGTATCTATTGCATTCCGTTGCATTCCATCCATCCATACATTCATAATAGATGCATATCATTCATACATAGTAATGACAATGGATACTCTATTTTCCTCTTCTTCCATAGGAATGAGTCATAGGTCCTCCATTTCTTCTAACATTGAACCCCCCTCACCCTCCCCATCTCGATAATCACCATCACATACCCTACATCATGTCCCAATCAACCTAATCAAGCCACGTTCATCACCATCCATCTCTAAATAGGAGGGATTGTGTTTCCTATCCTAAGTCATCCAATAAGTCAAGAAAGTTACTCTATTTTGCACCGATACATCGACTCCCACACACCTAGACTATCAACAGATACTCTGATCAAGTATCTTCGGGTCTCAACAGGTAATCGATCATGGTAATCCTAGACTACATCAGGCATTTATCATAATGACCTAGTCTCAACGGGGCTGCCATGATTCCCCACAGCCATCCATCACACGCACACACTATCAATTGATCAACCAATCAAACACAATCCAATGGACAATTACATCAATTGTCTACGTCTCAACGAGTATTTTGCTTCATATACCTTGACTTCATCGGACAATTACATCAATTGTCTAAGTCACCATCAGGTCACTTTGATTCACTTACTCAGACTTTATCATGTTCAAGCGACCAACTGACATCAACTGTCACGCTTTGACTTGACCGGGGCAATTCAACCGATTGCACCAGATTGTCCAACCAATTTTGATCAATTGTATAGCATCAATCAAAACCCCACACTACATCTGCTATGTATCTCTTGCATGACCTCAGGGTACTCGCTGGCTTGTTGCTTCTTCCTATTCACTCCATTTTCTCCCATTCTTTCATCATTAGTTCTAATTTCTTCTATTCTACCTCCCCTCCACTTTTCATTCTTTTTCGAGAGATCGCCCGATTTTTAAAAAAAAAATTCGGCCCATCTCTCGAGGGGGCATACCACCCATTAAATTTACATTTTATGGGGCATTTCTTCACACCTATTTTTCTTTCTTTGAAACGATGCGATAAACTGCACCGTCTCAAAGAGGGGCAAATGTAGTCACATAAATCTGTCCACTTAATTAAATGAATACTTAGTATTTATTTGATTATTTAACCATCAATTAATAATTAATTAAATTAATATTTAATTAATTCATCTTAACCCTATTCTCCTATTAATTAAATAAATTATTCAATTTATTTGATTTAATTCACTTAACCAAATTCAGACCATTAATTAAATAAATAAATCATATTTATTTAATTAAATCTTCTCTCACATTTAAATAAATTAATATTTATTTAAATTCCCCCAAAATCCCACCTCTCACATTTAAATAAATAAATCATTTATTTAAATCACCTTTATCCTCCACCCACTTGCATTTTTCTACAAATACAAGTTGCACAATTATTTTAAATAAATCATTTATTTAAATCACCTTTATCCTCCACCCACTTGTATTTTCCTACAAAAGCAAGTTGCACAACTATTTTAAATAAATTATTTATTTAAAATCCTATTTATCCTCACCCACTTGAAACCTTTAATGATTTCCCTTAAAGTATTCAAACTTGATGGCTTTAAAGTCTTCAAACTTGATGGCTTCCTTCTATAATCTTCTTAAGACTTTAATGGTTTTCCTTAAAGTCTTCAAGCCTTTAATGGTTTCCCTCAAAGTCTTCAAGCATTTTAATGCTTTATCTTCATTTTTCTCATTTAAATAAATTAATATTTATTTGAATATTTATCCAAATGCAAATTACACCATTTAATTGAAATAAATGATTTTATTTTAATTGAAAATACCAAAATTTCTCCCACTTGCATTTTCCTACAAAATCCACTTGTATGCCTAAACCCCTTCTAGATTCTTCTAAACCCTTCCTAATTAGCCTAATCCATCCCCTAAATATTGTCACATTCCTAAGCAAATTGGAGTCACTTCTCAAAGACTCCAAAGTCTTTGAAAAGCAATTAATGCTTTGTGTGTTCAACAAATTAACCCTCAAAGTCTTGGATAACCTTTGAAAGCTTCCAACCTTCAACCACTAAATGGCTCAAAGTCTTTGATAACCATTGAAGGCTTTCAACCTTCAACCACTTAATCCCCAAAGTCTCCAATAACCATTAATGGTTACCTCAAACCCTCCCACATGGTTAAAACATTTGTTTTGACTCAACCTCTACCCAACCCAAAGGTCTCATCAAGCCTTTAATGCTTTGACCATGATTATCTCTTAATCATTTGCACAAAGGTTTATCCTTGGATTAACTCTTAATCCAATGGGTAATCTTAATTTAGACTTGACCCTTACCTTCTAGATAACCATGAGGTCTTCTCAGGCCTTTAATGCCTCCAACCTCTTCTCTCAACCCAATCCTATGTTGACACTTGCACCATTTTATTGGTGCCAATTGTGCACATGGATCCCCAACTTTCAATCCTAACCCTTGTTAAGATTGCTCAATCTTAACCCTTCATTTCTCCATTTCTTCTATAAATAGAACCCTTCTCCTCAAGCAAAAGGAGAAGCATTTTAGAGTATTGTTGTTATACTGGCATTAGCATAGAGCTTTTTCATAGCATCACTATCTACTCTAGCATAGTATTTAGCTTTTCATTTCATATTTGAAGCTTAGTATTAAATCTCAATCCTCCATAAGCATCCATAGTGCAAAAAGCTGCTGAGAGCTACACTCATTTGGGACTTGGAGAGGAGAGGAACAAGGGAGGAGCAACTATGAGCATCTTGATTAGCTATTTCATTTTATGTTTATATGCTTTCTATTTCATGCTTAATATCTCTCTTGATATGCCTGTTTAGGATAATCTTTTGTTGCTAACACTAACGTTTGTTTCTTGTGCTCTTGTGTGTGTTGCCATCAAACAGATTTTCTAATCCTTTTTGCAGAGCATCAATATCATATATTATATAATATATAATCTAATATAATATTATATTATATATTATATATTATATATTTCATATTATATGATATAATATATTATTATATATTATATAATATAATAATATATAATATAATATATTATTATATTATATAATAATATTATATATTATATATTCCATATTATATAATATAATAATATATTATACAATATATAATTTATTTTTTAATTTAAATTACATATAAACATATTCTCAGATATCCGATTTTATCAAATATTCGATTTGCCTAGGTGTTTACCATGCCAAGATGTATTGACACCCAGGCCAAGCAAAAAGTCAACAAGGATTTTTGCATCTTTAGGTGAGTGGAAAAGGCTATTTTTTTTCATATCACCACTTTTTGGCTCCCCATGATCCCGCACTAACCCACCTAGGGATGGGGAGAGAGATGGTGGGAGGGACATGTAGTTATTGAGAGAATGGAGAGAAATGATACGGGATGTAAATAGAAGAAGAGAGAGGGAGGGAGGTAGGGCCATAGATCAGAGCAAGGAGGGAAGGTGAGGTAGAGAGGGTGGGATAAACCTACAAAGGGGAGAGAGGGGTGCAAGATATAAGAGAGGGAGATAGATAGGTCTATAGTTTTGGAGGGATAGAGAGAGATAATTTTGTAAAGAAAAAAAATTGGCAGTCACCAACTGAAAGTTTTTATTTTTCACATTTGACAAGTGCCAAATTTGGTGCTCCTCAAATGTAATTTTTTTTTTGATTTGGCAAGTGCCAAATTTTGGGCTTGCCAAATGTTTTCTTCATAAGTTTAACGTCCTAAAATTGCACCCCTTGCAATTTCTACTGCATTTGGGTCTTCACCTTAGTGTTTGTACCCCTTGGCCCGATTAAAGACTTGAGTATGTTGATACACATCACAAACATCAAAAAATTGATTCTGCACTTGACATACACCTTGACCTGACCTAAAATAGGGAGCACCACGTGCCATGGTCCTCCATAAAATGGGCCCTCTTTAAATCCTTTTTCACATTTCAAATTTGAGGAGGATTTCCCTCTCCATGTCGGCTCATATCAGAAAATTAATCAATTTTCTCAATGAGAAAGTATATAAAGAGGAGAAGTCCTCTCATTGAACACATACAATCATCTAACATATCTATCAAGCATCTAACAATCACATGAGATCAAGCATTCAAGAGAAATTGAGCATCCTCAGTATTCCATCAAGCCTTAAAGTAGCAATAAAGTCAAGATTCAAGCATTGACATGGAGATCTACATCCTATTTCATGAAGCCCTTATTCCATGTGGAGGCAAGCCAAAGTTCACAAGGAGGTATAATCATTTCATTTTCAATTTTAATTCAACATCTCCCTCAAAAGGAGAACATTTCCTTTCAATCATTTCAATTACATTTATCTCAATTTCATGGTTAATTCTAAAACTGAGGTTTGACCAAAGGTAAGCCCCTATTCCCAACCTATTTCCCTTTCTTTTTGTGTGCAAGAAAAAAGTGTGAAGCTATACTTCTAGAAATAAACTTCAGACACAAAGATAGAACAACCCTTTTTGGTTCGCAAAAAATTTGGAGGACCGTGTTGCCGCATCAAGGTCCCTGCTTTTTTGGGGCATTTTCATAGGGCAGATATGAATCAACTTATATTAATTAGATCCGGGTGCACAACAAAATCTTGAACCTGTAGCTCAGTATTTTCTCAGTTTTGTCTTTAATTTCAGCACTTTACCCTAAATCAGCATTTCAACTTACAAAAGAGGGAAAAATACATCATAATTAATCAATCCACTTAGTATTCAGTCCTTATCTGATTTGTGACTAAATCTAGTGGATTCCTCCCCTCTTTTGAAAATTTGACCCCATCAAATGCGAAAATTGATTTGGTGATTTCCCTTTCTATGTTGCAAATTGTAAAATCAAAATTTCCCCTTTTCATTTTGGTGAACTTGACTCCTTACACCTTTAATTCTAATTTTTGTCTTCAGATCTGAGTGTGTATTCAATTTTACAATTCAAGTTTTCATTTAAATGTTGAATTTCAAATCAAGTTTCAAAAAATTAAGTGGTTAATTTCAAAAACCCTAACTTTTAATTTTGAAATTGAAATTGTGGATTGTTTAGATCTTGAATTAATTATGTTAGATTTGAGCTTCTTCTTTTAATTCCAAAATTTAAATTTTCAATTCTAGGATTCAGTTTAAATTTTTTAAAATTAACTAGTTAATTTCCAAAACCCTAATTTTTAATTTAAAAATTGAGGTTGTGGGTTGTTTAAATTTTGAATTTGTTGGCAATTGATAGTTATCCGGTTGTCTCCGGTGAATTTTGGTGGTTTTTGGTGGATGATTATTGGTTTAGGGTTGTCATTGATGGCAACTCTTCTAGGACATATGATTTGATGGTTGTAATTAGTCTTATCCCGAAGTAGGTGTTAACCTGTAGCGTGCTAACCGATATTTCAAGAAGAACATAATATCTTTGGGTCTGGATGCTTTCCAATGATTGCAGTGCATTGAATTGTGTTCTTGTTGATTGGACTGACTTAGATATATTAGTTTATAATCATTTTGGTGATCTGTATTTATCTTTTTGAATCTGGTCTAGTCGACATGTATTTACACGATACAGCTTCAGGCCGACATGATGTATAAGCTATTTTGTGGTTACCGGTATATAATTTTGGTGTGGGCGAAGTTTTTGGTAAATGATGAGAATGTATGCAAGAGAGAGATGATTGAGAATTTGTTTTGGTGTAGTTTCACATGTGCATTCTTGATCCAATAGCTGACTGAGACAGTGTTTAGGGAATAACAAAGCAGAACAGAGAAGGTGATCGAGTCAGTGTTTTTTCACTTAACCAAAAATCATCCAAGCATAGTAGATGTTATCCCAAAGTTCATACATTGTAAATCATCACTATAGTAGCTGTATAAGTCAGTGAGACTTCCCCAAGGGTTGTAGCTTTCTAGGTTATTGTAATTAAGCAATGAGCTCTAGGGAGTGTGCCTAAATGCCTGTGCATTTCCATTTTGTAATATTGTTTTACTACTAGCCATAGTGGAATAATATTATGGATTCAAACCCACCAACATTTTTTCCATTTGGGTTTCCATGTGAAATCCCAGTGTTATGATCTTGTGGTTGTTTGCTTCATGTTTTTTAGTTTTAAGTGTTTGCTTCTAGTGGTTAAAAGTTAAGTTTGAAAATCCGTCAACCGATAGATCACTGATTCACCCCCACCCCCTCTCAGTGATCCCTAATTCCAACAATTGGTATTAGATCCTATTTCCTTTGAGGAAGATTTACCACTTGAGAAAGATTTAGGAGTTTGATTCATTGAATTTTGATTTTCAGAGACAACTCAGTGTCGCACTTGAGGATGTTGATGCAACTAGAAATGGGATCTGTACCTTGAAGAAGAAATCTGAATGCTGCTAATGATTTTATTAATGACTCAAAGGATTAAAAAAATGTCTCTAGAGAGAAGAGAAAGGAATTGATGGACAAGTTGAAGGAGAAAGAAGATTAGATCATGGAATACTAGGATAACACTGATGAAGTTAACAAGCTTGAAAGAGAGAATGTTACTTTGAAGAATGAGATGCAATCCATTGTGATGAGGTTGACTAAGGAGAAGGAAGATAATTTGGCACAATCATTGAAGGAAAGAGTAGATGAATGGTTCAGGCTTACCTATGAGAATGATCAATTGACACTTGAGTTGACACAATCAAGAAATAATGGTCAATCTAACTTGAAAGATAGATTGTTACCTTGAGGGATGAACTTGCTACAAATAATGAGTACAAAGACCAATTCAAAGCTAGCTCAGAAAAGCTTGATGAGATGCTAAAAAGATAGAGACATGGAAATGATATGCAAGGACTTGGATTTGAGAAAGGTGAATCCTTTGGATCTGGACAAGGCAATGCAAAGCCTAATCAAAAGAAGAGAAAGAATCCTTTGGTAAGGCAACCTAATGCTCATAAACTCAATGGTAGATGGTTTAATTGCAATAAGTTTGGTCATATGGTGAATCAGTGTAGAAGTAGGATTATTAATGGAATGAACACCATGAATAATGCTCCTACCTTTACCGGTCAGTGTTTCATATGCAATAATTTTGGTCACAAGTCAAATGTTCATAGAGAAGTAATGAATAATTTTCAAAACAAAAGATGCTATGATTGTGGAATGTTTGGACATATCTCTAATTAGTGTAGGACAAGACTAGATCAAATTAACTTTAGACCTATGCATAATAATGTTGTTTGACGAGAATGCAACAAAACCGGTCACATTGCAAAGTATTACAGGAGCAAGAACAATTCTCCGGTAGACAAGAGTAACTCATATGAGAAAGGAAAAGTGAAATTAAAAGAGATCAAGGATAAGCATGAGAAGATGTGGGTAATAAAGGATGAATCCAAAGATGACCATGGATCTGCACTTGAATTTGGTGCAAGATCTTCATCCGACAACTAGGGCTTTATGCCTTTAGGGGAGCCTTTTCATGAAGATTCTAAGAACCCCCTCTTCAGTGGTTTGTAATCATTTCCAGAAGGTTGTAGAAGGATTGAATCACATATATAGATGATATCCAAAAGTTTCAAAAGGATCTGATGCTTCGATATGCAATTTCATGAAAATCATGGTAACCGATTGCTGCATTTATTACAGTAGAAAATTAGTTTTTTGAAGGATAAAGGTGAATTTTGAGACTTCATTTGTCATAATGCGATCAAGAGAGAGAGAGCAGAGAAGAGAGAAAATAAATTTGGCAATTTCTACACTGATTTCAGCAACTCTAAAGCGAATTCCTATGCTCAGTTGTGAAGAAAGGTATGTATTTGTTCAAACTTTCATTTTTTTGCAAACCCTAGCATTCGAAATGGCTTCAATTTTTAGTGTTCTGACCCCACTGGTAGCTGAGATTAAGGACAGAGCTCGACCAGTCTTCAAGAAATACCCCTTCAAGTCGGTTGAGGATGATCTGGGAAGGTGCATTTTCATTTGTGCCCTATGGTGTGCTGCATAATGAAGATATCATGGCCTACATTCACTGTGACCTTGAAGAGATTGGAAATGTAGACATGCTGGATCTTTACAACAAGCATTTGGCTGACGGTTTGGGAAATATCAAACCTGAGTATAAGGTGCTTCAAGAAAAGGGTTTCTCACAGTTCATGCATTTTCCATTGTTTGATGAGGCAGAATGGATCTAGTATACTCTTAGCTGAGTTTGTGATGAGTTCATTTGGCTTGATAGGCCACACAAAATCACCAAGTAGGCAATCTATGCCGTGACAGGCTTAGAAAAAAATGGTGATGTGCCTAGTTTGAGGAAAGTGTCAAATACATAGTCATAGCCACCATAGGATCAAAATTTGACAGCAAAGCCATGACTATTAATGATATTTTAGATAACGATGTGAAATTTGCATCAATGGCAATTAGATACAAGGTTTACCAATCTAGCAGGTGCACCTCTATCTCTAGTACTGCTATATACTCTACATACTAGATGCTTAAGGAAGATAAAAGGTATGATCTGTGCATTGGCCTCTTGAATAAATTGTTGAGTAATTTGAAGAAGATCAAGTAGGATAAGAAGCACACATTTAAATATGGGACACTTTTTATTTTCCTGGCCTTATTCTTCCTAAATGAGATACCCGATATCGAAGGTAAGGTCCAATGGGCCTTTGATAGACCGATGGCCATGTAGATCAAAGAGGGATTATGTGGAGTTGGAGGTGCTACCATGAGGATATCTTTCCTCTAGGGTTACTTAAAAACCTTCCAAGCAACAATGAAGAGCAGGGAAAGGATCCCTAAGGAGGTTGTTGAAAAATATGAGAAAATCATTTGCTTCATAGTTGACAAGGATCAGAGTCTAATGGAAGCAATGGAGCCCCAAATAGTATGGATAATGCCTATGGGGTATGAAGTTGACTCTGTTACACTTGAGGCATATTCCCAACACCTACTAAGTCAACCAGTGGATCCCAAGGAAAGGAGATTTGGTATATTCAAGGAGAAATACCTTCATCTGCATGTGCAATTCACTGCTCCTGTCCAAAAAAGAAAGATTACTAAGATGGCAGAGGAAGTAGCTGTTCAGATGGGTTTCACCAAGGAGGAGGTGAAGAAATCAAGCAAGAAATATGCACAGAAAGAGACTAAGTTTTCTCCTGCTATGGTTGCATAACATGCAAAAATTATCCCATCTAGGAAAGGTGTTTTGAAGTATAAAGATAAGCCTAAAATAACCTATGTTGTAGTATCTCCGGTAGCCTTAGAAACTAAGTCTGAGGAGGAGGCAAGAAAGATAGAGAAGAAGGGACAGTTTGTTAGAGTAGTGAGGAAGCCGCAATCTAGCGGAGCCCAGTAAATAAAAAAGGCTAAATTAGATACTACCCCTGCCACAAGGCCCAAGGGAGAAAGGAAAGTCAAGACTCGAGTGGAGTCTACTACACATCAAGGTAAATCTAAATTTGTTCACAAGATCAGTTAATAGATGAGATAATAGTTGATGGCAATTTGAAGAATATTGGAGCTTACCATGAAAATTTTGATGAAGGAGATGGCCCAGCCTGTATCATCAGATTTTAAGAGAGTTAGAAATTTATGCCACTATATTAGTGCATTTTTCACAGTTTTGGACAACTTGAAGAGTGGGTGGGATACTCACCCAGGGTTTTTGAATACTGTTTATGTTTACCTCTTCAAGTATTTGTAAAGTGTTTGTCATCTATATATCAATTTTGGATAGCACCCCATCTTTGGCATTGTTGTCAAAGGGGGAGAGATAAGGTGAAAAATATATATACTGATTGTGTATGGAGTGTATAGTTTTGATTGTTGATCTAAAGGGGAGCCTTAGGATTCTTTCATTCTGGATCTGGTGTACAACTTTCACAGGTTTTAGCTTCAACACAGTCATTTTGTTTCACAGGTGTTGCCATCAATGCCAAAGGGGGAGATTGTTGGCAATTAACACTCATCTGGTGGTCTCTGATGACTTCTGTTGGTTTTCGATGGATGATTATTGGCTTAGGGTTGTCACTGATGAAAATAGTTCTTGGAGATCTAATTTGGCAATCATAGTTTGTCTTATACAGAAGTAGGTGTTAACCGGTAGCATGCTAACTAGTATTTCAGGAAGAACAAAGCATTTTTGGGTCCAGATGCTTTCCGATGATTGCGGTGCATTGAATCATGTTCTTGTTGATTGGGCCAACTTAGATACATTATTTTATTAGCATTTTGGTGATCCACATTTATCTTTTTGGATCCAGTCAAGCCGACATGTATCTACATGATACACCTTCAGGTCGACATGATGTATAACCTATTTTGTGGTTACCAATATATAATTTTTGTGTGGGTGATGTTTTTGGTGAATGTTGCAAATATATGTGAGTGAGAGGTGATCAAGAATCAATTTTGGCATAGTTTCACATGCGCATTCTTGATCCAATAGCTGACTTAGATAGTGTACAGGGAAAAACAGAGCAAAATAGAGCAAAACAAGGAAGGTGATCCACACAGTGTATTTTCACTTAACCAGAACTCATCCGAGCATAGTAGATGCTAATTTAGAGTTCATAAATTGTAAACCATCACTATAATAGCTATATAAGTCAGTGAGAATTCCTTGAGGGTTGTAGCCTTCTGGGCTATTGTAATTGAGTAGTGAGCTCTAGGTAGTGTGCCTGAATTCTTCAAGATTCCCATTCTGTAATATTCTTTTACTACTAACCATAGTGGAATAATATTGTGGGTTCTAAACCCACTGTGGTTTTTCCCATTTGGGTTTCCACCTAAAAATCTAGTGTTATGATCTTGTGGTTGTTTGCTTCATGTTTTTTGAGTTTTAAGTTTGAAAATTAGTCAACCGGTAGATCATTGATTCATCCCGCCTTCTCAGTGATCCCTAATTCCAACAGAATTTCCCTCCTCAAACTTGGTTGTTAATTTCAATTCAAATTCAAAATTGCAATCTTGGATCAAATTTCAATTTCAAAATTAAATTTTAAAATTAAATTGTTAATTAAAATCCTAATTTTTAAAATTAAAAATTAATCTTGTGAATTTCCTAATTTTTCAATTTCCAAATTTGAATCTTAGATCTAATTTCAAATTTAAATTTTTAAAATTAAGAGTTTCTAATTAGTCAACTGGTAGATCATTGATTCATCCCGCCTTCTCAGTGATCCCTGATTCCAACAGAATTTCCCTCCTCAAACTTGGTTGTTAATTTCAATTCAAATTCAAAATTGCAATCTTGGATCAAATTTCAATTTCAAAATTAAATTTTAAAATTAAATTGTTAATTAAAATCCTAATTTTTAAAATTAAAAATTAATCTTGTGAATTTCCTAATTTTTCAATTTCCAAATTGGAATCTTAGATCTAATTTCAAATTTAAATTTTTAAAATTAAGAGTCTCTAATTTTGAATTTAAATCTCTCGTGGACAATTTTAAATTTAAATTTAAAATTAAGAGGTTAATTAAAAGAGCCCCAATTTTAACATTGCAATTTTCAATTTAAATTTTAAACAAACCCTAATTTTTAAATTTAAGTTGATTCCTACAATTATCATATTTCAAAATTTAAATGTTAAAATTAAGTGGTTATTTTTAGAAATCTCAAATTTTAAATTTAATTTTCTTCTCAACAATTTCAAATATTAAAATTAAGAGGTTATTTTCACAATGCCCTAATTTTAAAATTCAATCGCTTTTGGATAATTTTAATTTTAAAAATTAAGAGGTTATTTTAACATAATCTTAATTTCAAATTTCAATTTACTAGGAGGTTGCATTATTTTTCTTTATTCTTTCAATCAATTTGTTTATTTAATTGAGTAATCATTTTTCATAGAATTTTTCATTATTCAATTATTTTGTGAGTTAGATTCAAAACTCAAATTTCAAACTTCAAATTTCCAAGTTCCCTCCCTTAGTGCATGAGTTTTACTACTATTAGTCCAACCTATAATATCCCCATGAGAAGAAGTTGTAGAATTAAGGCTGCCCAAGGTTTAACTACCAAGGAGACGGAGACTAATTTGGATAACTTTCAATGAGGATATTGGTGGTTCTTCCAATATTACAAATGTCCCTGTTTATCCACATTCTTTAGATAATTCTCATGATGTAGAGGAATCACTAACTAGGGTTTCTGTTGACCAATTGGAGAAGATTGACAATCAATTTGAAAATCTTCAACAATAGATAAGTCGACAATACCCAAAAAGTGAAGCTCTCCCATTGATTGAAGGATTAAAAAGAATGGTTCAAAGTGATAAACTTGGTGTTGATATCTTGCATGGTATCACTCATATTGTTGATTGTAATATTATGCCTATGAAGAGTGGTGCTAACATTCTCGGTTATACACAACCTCCTAGTCAAGTTAATCATTCCATTCCTTTGACTACTCGTATGGCTAGTGTTCCCACATTTACATCAAACATCATGGCTACCTCTACACAAAATGTCATACCTACGAATGTTAGACAAGGGGGAAAATCCTCTTCTTTCATTCCTCCTACCATGAGTCTTCCATTTGTTACCCAGTCTTCTCCTATACCTATGAATGTTAGTCAAGAAGGCAAATCCTCTTCTTTCATTCCTCCTACCATAAGTCTTCCATTCATTACCCAATCCTCTCCCATACCTACCTATCATAATGTTCCACCCCCTTATTCTCAACCCCCGCCTTCCTATAACAATATCACTCCTTATTCTCAACCCCTTCCTTCATTCAACAATTTTACCCCTCCTTCTCAATCCAACATGTCCAATTTCAATCCTTCTACCGAAGCTACCATCAATAATCTAGCCTAAACAGTGTCTTCCTTGCAACAACAAGTAGCTTCTATGAATCAATCTAAGTATAATTTGCCCACATTTGATGTAGTGATCCCATTATCCAATGACATTGTCCAAGCTGTCCCTCCTAAACATGTGGAAGTCCCTCAATTGGAGCTTTATAATGAGAAAGGTGATCCCTTGACTCATGTTAAAACATTTCAAACTTTGTGTAGTGACTTTGCTCATGATCAACAATTGTTGGCTAAATTGTTTACTAGAACACTAAGGGTTAAAGCTTTGCAATGGTATTGTTCTTTTCCTCCTTATTCTATTACTTCTTTTCAACAATTGGCTAATGCTTTCATTCAATAACTTCACAATTATATTGGTACTAAGATCAATTTGACTGTTTTGATGCATTGTAAGCAAGGTGTGAAAGAAAAAGTGACTGATTTTATTGGTAGATATAAGAATTTATATTCTCAAATTTCTTTTCCTACGATGATCAATATATTCAAAAGATTTATATTTCTGATTTACAAAAATATATTAGGGATAAACTTCTCTTTTATGAGTTTACTTCCTTTATGTAGTTGTGCACATTACTTCACAACTATCATCTTATTGTGAGTCAATTGGAACAATCATCCTCTTCAATGGCTCCAAATGATAAAAGTGAAAGTGCTCAACAACCTTTAGTGAAGTTCAAACCAAACAAGGGATTCATCAAATTCAATGACAACAACAACACTCATGTAGAAACCACAATAGGTGTGCCTCCTTTGTCCAAATACTTTAGAAAATAATTCACTCATCTTAATGAATCTTTGCATAGTATTATGTCTCAATTGTTACAAAGGAATTTGTTTAATCTTCCCCCTATTAAATCAATTGATCCATCTAAGACATCCTCACCTTACTTTGATTCCAAAGCCTTTTGCCAATGCCATCATCAACCCATTCATGACATTGAAAAGTGTTATTATTTGAGAAGTAAGATCCAAGACTTTATTGCTAACAATACCAAATCTGTGACTGGTATGAATGATGAAGGAAACAAATCGATAGCTCCTCCTAATCAAAATATTTAAATTTTCATTGATCCCTTACCTTCCCATTCCACTAATGTGATTGAGACCAATCATCTTGCCTTCTCTCCCATTGATGCTGGCCTTGATTCTAATAATGTGGTGAGCCTTATAGATAAAAAAGAACCTCTTAAGGACTTGTGCATTACATTTGATCCCAGTAAGACTATTGAAGCACCTGCTGACCCACTTTACATCACTGTGAAAATCAAAGGCACACCCTCTCGAGGATTGCTTATTGATCCAACTTGCATGGTTAATGTGATAACTGAAGAATTTATTTATACTTTGCAATTGCATAAGTGATATATGATGATACCGATGTGGTAGTTAGAGTTTTTGATGGCTTCTCTTGTCCTCCTATTGGTTCTATCACACTTCGTATTGATATTGGAACTAAGTTCTTAGATGTTAAATTTTTTATCATTCCTACATCTGATCAATTTCATCTGAAGTTGGGACATCCTTGGCTATCTTCCATGAAAGCGATCGCTTTTATTATTCATAAGTACGTTTAAAATTCCCTCATAATGATGAAATCATAACTGTTAATCATAGCATATATATCAACCTACGACGAGGCATGGATATGTTTGTCTTGATTACTTTTGGTCCAAACAATTCCATCCTCTTCAACCTAGAAGTGATTCTCTCTTTCAATCATATTAAAAATGAAAAAATGAGATGATTTTGTGATTAAGTAAACCTATAAATCCAACACTTAGCCTTCCTCTCGATGATCATATACCTCTTCTTGAGGATAAGATTTTTCTTCCTCTTAAGAAAAGAAATAATCTTCTTCCAAAAGATGAATCTATTTCTTCTCTTAAGGATAAGATTATCCTTCCTCCTAAGGGAAGCAATATTATTTTTCCTAAGGAAGAGTCTATTCCTTCTCCTAAGGATAAGTCTATTCTTCCTCCCATGTATTAATATTTTCCTCTTAAGGGTAGACCTATTCCTCCTCCTCATGATGGACCTGATTTCCTTCCTACACCTCTTATTCCTCCTTTATATTGCATGGTTCTACCTCCTACAACTTACAAAGGGAAGCGACCAACCTCTCCTGTTGTTCAACCTCCTATGCATCCTTTCTTAAAAGAAGAAAATGAACCTATACCTGATGAACCTAAACCTTCACAAACTTCAACTAAAACTAAATGAAACTATTATGTGAGAGAACGCTGACGGTGATGTCAAGATGGAGCTTGTGAACTTGCTTCCCAAACCATTACTTCTCCGAAAACTCCTACTATTGACATAATTCCATTTCCTCCTAATGAGGATGTTCAACCTAATTCTCCAAGATGCAAAATTCTTAAGACAAATGATGGTTCAAGTTCTATTCCTATTAGAGCTCCTCTTTTTATTGATCTTGATGAAGAAATAGGTAAGAAAGTTGTCAATAATGAAAATGTTGATCCTAATATTTTTGATGATGAATATGAATATGTTGATGTTGACAATGATTTATCTAAACAATTTTCAAAAGCATTAAACCTAGCTCCTATTAACAAGAAAAGTGACTCATCATTAGAGCATGGTCTTTGTTTGGAGCTTGTGATAGCTCCATCTACCGTGCTCGATGTCGCTCCTCTTGCATGTTGTCCAACTTCCCAAAAGAATAATGAGAAAGATAGCGAGGTGGATGACATATTTGATTAGCTTTATTAGCATCACAAATTCTCTTTGTCTCCTCTCTTTCTTGTTTGTGACTTTCTTCTATTTGTCTCTCCATTATTCTATTTGTTGTTCCTAGTGTTGTCTACTTGAGGATGATGCAGAGTGTTGAGATCTCTTTTGGTCTCTCCCCTGTTGACTCAAAAGGAATGTGTGTCCCTTTCTTCCATGGCGGTTTCCTTACTTTTGGGGATAAGGACAATTCTATGCATATATATACATGATATACATGAATTAACATTAAAAACATACTGACTCCAAAGTTAGGTGAAACCACCTCATGTTTTGTGTTTTTTGATCATTATCCTTTGATTTATCCTCTCTTGGGAGCTAAATTATTGTGATAATGTGCATGTATTTTTGGGTGTATCCTACCTTTATCAATTTCTCCTAACAAGGCATATGCAATCACTTTAATGTGGGGGCATACACTCCACTCAATGATTCTCTCTCTTGCATATCTTGATAATTAAAGTTACTTATCTTTTTCTTTGTAATTTATGGTATTTATCTTTTCATGATTCATAGTAAGAGAACCTTACTAGTTTTAGTCATGGTTCTCTCTTTCTCTCTCTCATGATCTTCCCTTTTACCTTGTCATTAAAGTTGTGAGATCCCAAAGTCCACTGGGGGCTTGGCGTATCTTGCCTCCTTGATGGCTTGGTGAAAGTATTTCAATATGAACCTTTTGTACTTTACCCCAGAGTATGATTGACTTCATACTCCCACTAAAGTGGGGGATAAATGTACCATCCTAAAATCACACCCCTTGCAATTTCAACTGAATATGGGTCTTCACCTTAGTGTTTGCACCCCTTGGCCTGATTCAAGACTTGATTATGCTCATACACATCACAAACATTAAAACCTTTGATTCTGTACTTGATATACACCTTTATCCTAGCCTAAAATAGTGCAGGACCAGGGTGTGGCACCCTAGTCCTCACTAGGACTAGGGCATGGTGCCATGGTCCTCCATAAAATGGGTCCTAAATTTGGAGTTATAACTCTAGCTTGAGTAGACAAGGTGCAAAGTTGGAACCATGATTATGAAGGAAAGATTTGAGACATTACAAGGTACATAACACTTTTTCATGTGGTTTTATTTCAGATCTAAGGGTTTTAGTTTTCCTGTTATGATGGGTCATTTGTATGTTTGGTGTTTGAGAAAAAATGGGTCAAATAGGTTTTTTGGATGTGAATTCAAATGAGAGTTTTGGGAGGGAGCTTTCATAAATGACCTCCTAAGAAAAAAATTGACCTCACAATTGGATCTAGAAGGCCCAAGACATGCATTTTGATATATAATTTGACCTATTTTGGCTAAGATTAAAAAGATTTATATTTTTAGGTTGTAGAGCGATATGGTTGTATGATTTGTTAGTCTGTAGAGAATAATTTTTTAATTTATTCTTGTCAATATTCAAAAGAATTCTTTCAAAATAGAATAAAATAAAAAAAGGCAGGGCATTTTTACAAAGGTTCTCATAATAAATTAGTTTTTAAATTGTTGTTTTGTGGTACACAATGGTACCATTGTTGGGGTACCTTGCCCCCACTATCAGTGGGTGTGGCACCAACGGGTCAAACCCTTGTCACTGTCCCCCATAGCCATTAATGCTTATGGAAAAATCAAGATAAATGCCCCTTAAAAAATTTTAAATCCCCATTGAAACTTTTAATAAAGTTTGGTTGATCAAAATTGCCACTAATTTTTATTAACATGTTTTGCAAACAAAAGTTGTCTAGATTTTTAAAAGGTTTTAAATTAAATTATTTTTAATAATGGGGTTGGGTCCGATCTACCAACCCCCCATTATTATTTTGTTTAAACTTTAGAAAATTAAATTTAATCAAATTGGGAAAAAAATTCAAATCCACTAGTTTATTTCCCTACAGCCTAATTCGCTGATTTTATTCCATGAAGCATAACTTTCACCCAAGGAGACTATATTTTAACTTCTTATACTCATTGGAAAGCTGAGTCTAAGAACTATGTAGTGGTATAGTTTTAGTTCACTAATTTTCCATTTTGACATGTTCTTGGGGTTTGAAAGTTAGAAGTTCTCCTCTACATAGTTTTGGTCATAACTTTTGCATATGAAATCAAATTTTTGATTTCAAATAGGCATTGGAGAGTATGGTCAATCTACTACATAGTGGTGATATTATTTTATAAATTTGATGAGTATGGATAGTTGTGTACTTTATTTTATCACTTGTAGGTTTTTTGAATTTGGGTTGTGATTATGTGAGCATGTAGATGAGTCAAGAGTAAAAACCTTGAAGAAGTATAGGTTTTAATGAGATATTTATGATGCTATAGCTAATTATTAGAATTTTTTGCTTCTTGGTATAGTTTTATAGGTTTTTTTAGAGTTGGAATTTGATCATGACAAATATACAAGTTGTCTTTAGTTTTGAGGAAATGATTGGACATTGTTTGAGTCTTGGATTCTCATGTGGGTGATACTTGAGTGCAGGTACAATGTTGGTGATGATTATGTAAACTTACACTTTTTATATTAAAAAAACATAATCATGTTTGTGGTGGTTTGGTGGTGATTTGGTTTGAAGTTAGGAAGTTTTTTTAATATGCTTGATGCTTATTTAATTCCTTGACTATGGTCCTTGGTTGTGGATGTGTTTGGAAAATTATATTAGATGTTGCTTTGGTGTTTGAGTCATGTAGTCTATAAATTATTCTCTTTGATATCTCAGTTTGCATGTTTAGTATTTAGATCTATGAGTTATCAGTGTTTGGATCTATGAGTTATTTGATTGGTAGGTTCCAAAACCTATTTTATTGTAATGGAATGACTTAGATGTGGATTATTTATATCCACTAGGTTTGATTCAGTGGTTATGCAGACTTTGTTAGTTGGGTTTGTCTGTAGTCATTAATGAATTGGTATGTTTTCTTTGGGATGAGAGGATGGGTGATTAGAGTGCCTGGATATTCAATTGTTAGGACTTGTAGCATAGAGTTTATCATGATAGCTTGGTTGAATTTCATTGGTTACACTTTCAATTAAGGATCTTTTGACAGTGATGATTTGGTAGTGTAGGATTGGTTCCTGATTGGTGATTTGTTGGTGGTTGTGTCTTATTGGCTTGAAGATCATTGTTAAATTTGATGTTATTGACATTTTAGTTTTTTGTGTATAGACCTAGATGATTTGAATTAAGGGGATGGTTATCATGATACCACGTGTGATTCGGTATCATAGTTTAGTAGGAGTTGTTAGTAGTGATGTGTATTCACCATTGGATAGTGGATGATCTTCTTTAGTGTTGTAGATGTTTGAAGGAGCTCTTGATCTTGTTTTTTCATAAGGGTCTTTCACATTTATAGCTTTATTGGTAAGAGATGGTTATCTTATTGATGATTGGAGATGTTGACATGTTGGATCCATAGAGAACTCAGTCTTTGGTTGAGGTGTGGTTTATTCTTTATCATTTTACATGTTATCCTTATTTGTTAGGATGGTCACTTTTGTGTCATGGTATACTCTTGATTGTTCATTAAAGTTTTGGTCTGATACATTTATTTGATATTTTCATATGGAGCATGTGATTTCATAGGAGGAGATGGTTAGATCATGATGTCATGTTTACGTTCCTTATTCCATGGTTGGAGCTTTGGCATTGATCTTGGGTGGTTCTCTTTGTATTGAGCACATGGTCATTTTATTGATTACTTCATCATGGTGCTATGTTGCATTTGGATTTTATCATGGATAATTGGTTATATATGATCATGGATACATGGAGACTTAGGTGATGTTGTTATTCTCTTGAGACTAGAGACTCATGTTGAGACGATTGATGGTTTCAATAAGAAGACCAAGGAGATTTCACTTGCTATGATCTTGAGAGGAGATTGTTCTTAGAGTTAATCATGTTGACTTGGATATCTTGACAATAATTCTCATTCCCCACTCTTGTTTTACTCAACGAGATTACAACATCAGAGGTATTACCCATTATTTCTTTTAGTTTCATTATTTTTATGATTATCTTTCATAGATATAGATGTTGATCTATGGATAGATGGTTAGTTTGAGAGATGTTTGGATTTGGTTATCTCCATGTGCATATTGTTTAATATTATGATTTCATTATGAGGATATTAGGAGATGGTTTTTGGGCTAATTTCTTGCATTAGGAATGGTTGTATTTAGTTTTACCTTCTTGGTTATGAGAGGCTTACATCCATGTTGGCATTACATGAAACATATATTTTTCTACTCTAAGAGATTGAATGAGTTTCGGTGTTGTTATGAATTTTCGTTTGGGGTGTTCTAGAGGAGATCATACTTGACACAATGTCACTTCTTTGCTTGATGTTGGTGGAAGGACATGCTATGGTTTGAATATTTTCTCTCTTCATTCTATGGTTTCTTCCATGATATTCATGATTATATAATTTGTAACAATGGTAACATATTGTGAGAGAGTTTGCAACATTTGAGTTATATGTAGGGATCATTGTGATTGTTCTTGGTACTTCATGCTTTGATTTAATTTTCACTCCTAGATATGAGAATTGATTGGCAGACTTGATATTCTTTGAGTTTAGTTTTAGATTTGGTATTACCCATGTTGTGGGAGTTCTTGGATATGTATGTACTTCATTGTTGGGTCTTGATATAGGGAGCTTGATTACAAATTATGGGTTGATATGATATTGGCATGAGTTTACTAATGTTGTTTATACCTAGGAGGTATGGATGGTTGAATTTATTGATATGTGTTGTGGATGTCATCTCTGATCATGTGGGTTTTTACTTTATTATTATGTGTGTTGCACCTAGGGGAACATAGATGAACGTGCATCACTAGGACTTAACACTCTTGGGGCTACTTTATGTGGTGTATTGTAACATTGAAAACTATATTTAATGTGGTATCATACTATGATAATTATTTAATAAAGTGAGAACTTAGTATTCAATATTAAATGAGGGGTCAATGGTATTGTATTCAAATGGTTTTGTGGTACATGGTTTTACTTTACCACTATTTTTACTTTTTGTGAGCTTGATTCTATAAAGGCAAGCACATGTTAGGTTTAGGTTAGTTAGTTGAGTGGGTTGTCATTATTTAGTTTTTCTAAGGAGTGCGTATGTGAAGCATGGCATGGGATGTGTGGATTAATTCTTGGACACATGGAGAATGCATTGGAGGGCTTGATGTTGTAGGAATATTCATTGTAACTCTATAGGTGCTTTGTATTGCCTTATTGCTAAATAATATGTAGTATGGATGCTTTTGGAGCCTAGGTATTTCTCTTCTGGTGGTTTTCTTAGGGTATATCTTGTGTTATCTTGTGACTTGTCTATTTGACCTTTGCATAATGGTGATTCTATAGGCTTATAAACATGCTTTTCTCTCATGGGTTATGTGGGAAATGGATTAAATGTAATTGACAATGAAGGATTATTTCCTAACATTTAGGAGATTGACATTCTAGATATTAATGTATGATACCTTGTACAAAAGAAAAGGAAGCTACTTGTATCTCAAATAATTATTAGTTCTCCATGAAATCCTAGAGAAGCTTTGGGAGACTTCGATGTTTAACTTGAATGGGGACTTTGAGTTTGAGTTTGGCCTACTTGAAAACTTTAATATTATAGGTCCGCTGAGACAAAACTAAAGGGTTCTTTTTGCATGAACTTTTAATCAGAATAGTTAAGAAGAATATGCTTATGTTGGATTCTTTGAAAGAAAACATTAAAGAGTTGATTAACAATGTTCATGATCTTGGTGATATTAATATCATGAAGTTCCCAATATTATTAGCTGACATAATGACTGACTACTATGAAGGAATATGAATGTCATAATAAATTATTAAACTAAAATTCTCACACCATTAGCATACATAAAACAACATTTATAAAAAGAAAAACATGCATAAAGATATCATCACCGTTACCTCGTTGAAGAACTTAATTTTATAACAACAGTTGTTAAAATCAAAATAAAAACAAGCTTTAAAAATTCTTAATCTTAGACAAAATAGAGTGAAGACCCCTCCCACAAAAGAAGAAAGGGGAAAACTCAGTCACAGTAAAGCGTAAACAAAAATTTATACAAGCATAATCAATGCTCTCTTCTAATTCTCAATACATAATAACCATATACCATATTCTCCTGGGTAATTAGGCTTCGAAAAACCTCGAAGTCAGGACATCTTTCTCATCTACCAACGCACGAGTATGAAGATGAGTACCTTTTAATTGAATATATAATTTGAAAGCTCAGATTCTCTGCATCAACACAAATAATAGGCCAGCAAGAGAAAAAGACATTCATGCTTTAATTCCTAAGGATTTGAACTTCAAAAAATTTTAGACATACAGAGTGCAAATACCTTCTAAATATCCATTTGAATACAGTATTTTATTTTATTTCAAAACCTCTCTATAACGAAGAAAAAATGAGGAGCACTAATACGAAAGGTTCATTTCAATACATGTACGTCTTTCTATATACAAAGATTACCCAGTTTAAGCAATGTAAAAATGTAGATTAACATAATCCCTCAACTATTACATTTTTGACAGATGGAAACTATAGTTTACTTCTAAAGTCTTACACTTGCTCAATTCAGTATAATTGATTTGATAGTGTCCACTACAAGCAATAATCAAATTCCATTGGTGTATTATTTGTTAGATTAAATGAATCTCTGAGTGAATAAAACCACTATCAAATACTTAAAGACTGATCAGTAACTTATATTCAGTCTCATTTGAAACTTACCAATCCTGTCATCCTATAAACAAATGTACTTGAAAGCTGAAAAGTTTGTAATACTCCTCACGAATTCAATTCCTCGGAGATAGACGATTAAAACATCGTTTCAAGTTTCTTGAGACTCCTTCTTCCTTGGTAGAATTCTTCCAGTTACAAATTTGACTACTCAATCCCTGTGAGAACAAGGGTCTCTGACGTATACCTTTATTGTTAGAGATTGTGCCTTGATCCATCTCAAGTGTGTTAGGGTTATTCTCCATGCACATATTGACTGGAGGTTGAGCACCAGAGGATGAAAGATGTCTAGAAAAACCCATATGGAGAGGGCTTTGATTGTCATGAGATAGTGTACTTCCATGAATAGGGAAAGGAATTTGAGGTCCTTCAGATGAATGTTGTGTGGATTTCTTTACAGAGCAAGGGCTTTGATTGCCATCAGATGTTTTATTCCTGCTATTAATTGCAAAAGGAGGTTCAAGGCTTAAAGTCAAATTAAGTGTACCATTACTGTTAGGGCAAGGGTTTTGATTGTCATCAGGTGTTTTATTCCCCTCACGAACATGGAATGGAGGTTGAGAGTCCAAAGAAGAGTGATGTATGGATTTACAAAGAGGGTTATGGCCGCTGTTGACATCAGCCTGAGGTAGTTTGACCCTTCCATTATTAGGGTTTGGTAGTTGAGAGACTAAATAGAGGTCATATGGGATAAGTTTTTCATCATCATGAAGTCCTTTGTTTGCTTCATTTAGAGAGAGAGGAGATTGAGGATCCTTAATGGCCTGAGGTGGTTTGACTCTTCCATTAATAGGATTTGGTGGTTGAGAGACTAAGCAGAGGCCAGTTGAAATAGGTAATCCATCATCATGAAGTCCTTTATATTCTTCATATAAAGGGAGAGAAGGTTGAGGATCCATAAGTACCTGTTCAGCACTCAAAGTTAGTGGGTATCTTAAATGCTCAATGGAAGGTTCTTCCCCGCAACTTTCACTGGTAGTACTCAAAAGTAGTCTTCTTTCCACACTGGACAAGAACTTTTTTAGGTGTGAAGAAAATACCCTAAAACTCTCCAAATCATTATGTCCCCCATGTCTAACCCACAAGGGCTGAAACTTTTCCTTGCAAAGATCCCACAGCTGTTCTCCATGCGAAAAATCCACAACTTCATCCAAAGTACCATGCATGACAAGCACAGGGCAATTCACCCTTCCAATCTTATCCACATTATTGAAAATGTCAAAACAGTAGGTTTTCTTCACAGGACAGATAACACGTAATCCAGAAAGTATTGCACCCTGTAAAACAACACCTCCAAGTTTGTTCATTCTTGCTGCTAAATCCACTGTAGGGCCACTTCCTATAGACTGGCCATAAAGTACAACTTGGTCCTCCTGTACTCCATATTTTTCTTTCAAACATCTTAATGCGGCTTCTATATCTGCATAACAATTCTTTTCGCTGGGCTTTCCTGTGGATTGTCCATAGCCAGAATAGTCATATCCCATCACATTTACTCCAAAGTAACTGCTCATCTCCAAGAAAAAATAGTACATGTCACCCAAATCCACTGCATTGCCATGAGAATATAAGACAGTTAATTTAGCAGTTGGGTTTCTCACAAAAATCGCCACAATCTCTTGTCCTCTCTCCGTAGGCAGCTTCAACACATGAACGTTTTCACAGTCAGTAACACATGCGATTTTTAACTTTTTTGTTACACAGTCTGTTATTAAGGTGTATGAAGGAGGATTTGGAGGGAAAAACGCCAATTTAGCAGCCAAAGAAGAAGTAATCGCTCCCATCGCTCCCAACAATCGAAATCAACCAAGTACAATAAAATAAAGCTTTAAATTGTATCCGAATCGAAGTAGGCTGTAAATTGAATTTTGTTTGGAAAAACTATATACCATGTAACGATGTTCCAGAGTTTTTTCATGAAGTTGTATAATAAGCCGACGACAGTAGGCCCGCCAGCCTATCTAAGTGAATGGTAAGCTTCATTTTTTACTTCGTTGATGTTCATGACACCTATAGCCACGCCTCGTTCTTTCCTACTTATAATGCCATGCATTCACTTGGCCACTTCTAAGTTTTGTAATGTTAAGTGTAGATTATCATTTATAAAATAATATTATACATAATTAATAAAAAATATTTTATTTTTATTGTAAAATAAATCTATATTATAATACAAATAATGTGTGAAACAAAATATTTTTTTTTATGGATTAAAAAAAAAAATCTTTTTAATTAAGTTAGACTAAGAAAATAAAATGTAAATAAGTAGGACAAACTAATTTAGATTAATGAGAAAATTAGTTAGGGCAATAACAATTATTTAATTAAATGTTGATTAAAAGGTTAAATTTAAAGACATTTAATTCTAAAATTAATAATGAAAAATTAATTATAGTATAATTATTAAATCAATAGTGTTAAAGTTGAAAAGAAAAAAACATCATTTATATTTTATTTGAAAACTTAAAAGGTGTGTTAACTTTGTTGGAGGCCAACCTTACAAATCTAGGTCACTTTGAGAGTAGTGGATTTGATTTGGAAAAAGACACATCTATGCTTCTTGATTTGTCAAATTTTGATGTCCTATATTAACTATAAGAATTGGTGGTATTGAAAAATATTTTGGGGAGCCTATAAGAATTGGTGGTATTGAAAAATATTTTGGGGAGGCTGCTAGATCAAAAAGATCAAGTTCAACTAGGTCAACCCCTTAGAGAGACCAACTTTATAGTATCAAAAATAATGAATGACAACAATTTTCATTCATGCATGTGATCTAGAATGAATATTATTCTGGATTAGATTTCATTTAGTGCTCCAAATGAAGTTTTCATAAACTGGTATGTGAATGATCATTGGATTAATCTTATATGTAATCAAATGATCATTGAATTCATATTGAATACCTTTAAATATCATTATATAGAAATAAATCATTTAAAGTTTCAAGGTATGAAAGGAATATGTTGGAGTAGTCAATATGATTTGAACTTAATCCTTTTAGTTTGATGGTCAATTTTGTGGGTGCAATATTAATCATATAGCCACAAGATTTACATGATATAAAAGAACAATAATTTTGATAGTTAGAGTGAATATCTAACATGGAGAGGGCAATAAATGTGAAAATGGGACAAGGCCAAATGCACGAGAATGTGTTTAAATGGGAATAGGTGGAGGCTTGCAGAGCATGTCCAACATTGGAAAAGATTGTAACATTTGCTAATATTCAATTATATTAAATGATTAGCTTTGAAATAAATGGAGTTTCATATTGGTATACATTTTTTGTGGTTATGTTTTCTACCTATGTTTTAAAAAGACATTGATATTATACATTACTAGATTATCCTCATGAGGGAAAATTATGTAAAATAAGTATTCAAAATCTATAATGTTAAAGAATAACAAACATTCCAAAAGTTAACACTAGATATGCCCTTTAAAACCCCTCTCAAGAGAAAAACTAGCCTTCAAAAGCACCCACACACTAAATGTATCATCTCATGGAACAAGATTACAATAAACTTGTAGGGTCTCCATGAAATCCTTCTAAAGAATCAAGCATGCCAATTTCATTCCAACATTCAAATATATAAATTAGAAACATGTAACCATAAACCATAATCCATGCTTCTTCTACTCATATATGGAGCCTACTAAAGATGATCAATCCAAACTTAGGTAATGTGCCAAAGTATACACAAGACAAAATCAACAAATATTCTTGTGCTAAAATTAAAATTGCACAAAACCACCAAGAAATATAATATAAATCATGTATTTTTAAATAATGAGTTTAAAAACCACGAACACCATGTTAAATTTGAGATGCTAAGTATTCAAAGTATTAAATATTTTCCCAATGTAACACCCATATTAAATATTTATCACAATTTTATATACAACCTACAAAATGTGTCTCCAAGAATGTATAACACATGATATACGCACATCCTTATATTTTTTTAGATTTTCCATAATTCAATATTAATTTTAAATTACAAACAAGTGTTATACAATAAACCTTTCTAAACAATTAGGTGCATATGAATCCTCAAATGATTATGTATATCAAATTAAATAAGTATTGACAAACATGCATGAAAGTAAATAGGAAAACATAAAAGGGAAAAATATACCCATATAAAAATAATAAGCCCCACTAGATATTATATTTTTTTTTTATCCTTGATATGCATAGTCCATGCGAACCTACAAAATAGAGGAAAAAAGTGCAATCATGGGTACATGGGTATATTCTATCAGCTAATTAAAAAAATCATAATTTGATGTGTAGTTTTACTATCATCAATTATGAGGAGAGAGTAGTGCTAGACAAATATTTCATATACCTAAACTGGTGTATTGTTGCTTTTCTATGTGTGGTGGTCATAGGATGACATGATATATTTGGTGCTACTATGTTGTGTGGAAATGATTTATCTAGATACAATAAGGAGTCCTTGTGGATGCATTTAGACTTATCTACAGTCTTAATATAAGAGTGCTTGCCAAATAATATAACCATCTTTAATTAGTTACATCTATTTGATCAAGGAATTATAGGATAGGGGAAATGATACACTAATTGAATTTAATTTAAATGTGTAAGTATGTTATTAATATCAATTAATTTATGTAGAGAAACATCTTAAATTATTATAATAGTAAACACATAGATAGAGATATAAGTATGAAGAAGTATAAGTTTTCTATAACATAAGAAAAAGATAATAATTATATGTGGTCATTAATGGTAAAGAAATGTGTAAATATAGAAAATACATGGTCAAATATATGTCGGACTAATGTGGCATCTAAAACAATTAGCATATTTTGGTTCTTGTAGGGATTTTAGATAGAGCAGCCATAAAATATGTACAAAAATTAAATGGTAGTTTTTTATGTGCCCTTTAATATTAGACAATATTTTGACATGGGATATATGATTAAAGTAACATCCATACTATTCATCTAAGGTTGTAATAAGATTTTCAAAATATTCCATTAATTCAATTTTATATCACACCCTCTTATCTTCAAACTTCAAGTCAAAACTATACTTCTCTATATTAGATAAGATATCTTTGTTCTGAATTGTATAATTTCTTTGTGATTCAATTGAAATAACATAAATGTTCCCATTATGATAACCTTTTTAATTGTGCATTCTAAACTATGAATCTATAGAAAATGTTTTTATCCATCTACATCTATATATGAAATACCTTTCATCATCAAGAACTTCATGTTATTTTTAACTTCTTTTACCATAGTATATGCCTATTAGAGTGATGTTAAAAAATACATAATTCATTCACTAGAGGCTCTTAAATATAACACTACACACATAGAATATCTTGACCTAATAGCCTATATAATACTTATCATAGCCTTTCCAAACCTCATGTTGAAAATGGGGACCATTTATTTTTCATCTTTTTGAATATGAATGAGTGTATTAATAAATGAATTTATATTAATATTTCACCTAGTTGATTTGAGAATGCTTTCTTGAACTCTTTCCATGAAGCAACAAAAAATACTAGTAGATTAGAGGACTAGTCTTTAGCATTTTCTTTTAAGAACTACACATGACTTCATGACAATATCTTCTCTCATATCATAAATTCCATTAAATTACTAAATATTTATAGATGTTTATTTGTTGATTTAAAAACCTTTCAAGTAAATTTGGGTAAATAATCTCTTACTTCATTGGGAACATTGTTTGTATAGTTTCTAATACCATTTTAATTAAGTGGTCTATACCATCCTATTAAAAAGAAGAATCCTCTAAGGAGACATATTATTCTCATAAAAGTTCCTCTTTTAACTAGATTCTCTATAAATTTATGCAAGAAAATTGCATAATACGTAATCCTTAACAAGCGAGTAATCTAGAGTTGTTAAGCATACATATATATTGAGAGGGGGGGGAGGGGTGAATCAACATATGCCAAGTTCAACATGATTCAATAATAATAATTATTAATAACTTCACCAAGCATCAAAACCAATTTTAAATCCAATATCATCATTAGTAGTATCTACTAATATTTACTTTATTATCAAGCTACTTATCAAACAATGAAGATAATAACACATTCACAAAAATCAAGACCGAATTTATGTGGAACCCTAAAGGGAAAAACCACATTGAGAACAACATATTGTATCTACTAGCCAAATTATGCCTCACAAAGATATAATGAAGCACTTACAAAATGAAGTAGGCCCTAACCTACTACAAACACCAATCCAGAATTATATTTGTAGAAATCAACCTAGACAAGAGACACCAAGCCCCTAATCTAAGATCTAATCACCAACTCAGCATGTGAGACACCAAGATATAGAAAATATATTTTATTTGAACCTTCACAACTCAAACTTCTTGACCTTAGTTAGGTTTATATCTACATCAAAACAATAAATGTGTATATACTATTCAAACAAAGCCATACACAATAATGATGCTTCCTCTTTGAGCATCATCTACATACTTGCATGTCAACTCTAATAGATGAACCTAGATCAACTATATATATGAATTAAAATGATAATTACATTCACATGTCAGTCTAAAACAAGATTAATGCATCTTGCAAGTTGTCCAAAAGAATAAAACTTACACCAAATGTTTAATAGGCTCAATCCAAAATCCTACACGTTACTCTAAATAGAAGGTACATGTTATATGTTACTTAACATACACTTTATTGTCTCCAATTTATATCAGCACACTACCTTTGTATGCTACACACTAGAACCCTTTGGCACAATAATCTAGTTCACATCAAATCATTTGACCAACTAGTAAAATGATCACTTTATTACCTTTAATTTTCTATTTTCTGAATCTCATCCACTAAAACTTTGGAATATTACTCTTCACTTCAAAATTGCAAGTCATAACTTTCAACTATGGAAGAATGTGGAGCCAAACACCATGAAAGTGCAAATGAATGCACATACTATTTTTGAGAAACAAACCTTAGAAATATACCATACATGCTTCTAGACAACATTACATGTGATATATAATAAATAATTACTCTACCTTTCTAGAACCTAGATTCTCTGTTATGACATGATTGGAATTATAATCTTTTGGATACCTTGACATGAATGAAAAAATTGAACAACACGTTTGAAATTAATGAAAATGTTTTCTTAACAATCTCTTCCTTTGTCATTGATGGCAAACCAACAAAATGTCCCCATTGAGAATAACACTCTTCTTAGACAAGTTCTATCATCCAAGCATTTTGGATTTCTCTCTCTCCCTTTGACATCAATAGAAAATTGATACTCAAATATTTTATCTAAAACATTCTTTCCTCTTGTTTGAATAGAATCATCCACTGATACATCATGTATTTCTCCATAAGACCATTAGGTCTTCTTATATTAGGGAGTCAATACTTCCCCTAAACTTGTGCTACCTTTAGAACATCAAATAGGATAGAGATATTTCTTTCATATTCTTCCTAAAGAAATCCAATATATTATCATATTCTTCCTTTTTATACTAAGGCCAAATCTCATCTCTTTCGCCCAACAAGAATTATATTTCCTTAGTCTCTGTGAGATTTTGCCAAGATCAAGAGCTCAATGAAAAGTACAATAGAGAGACAAAATAGATTATAGGAATAAATTGTATTCTATCAAGATAAAAATACTGATCAACTGGACCATCAATCAATACATAAAATGTAGATGAGCCTGCTTATATAGGCAAGGCTATATGGATATGTGAGCACACAAACATGGCATGTGGCTCAATGGGAAACAAGGGTAGGTAGGAAATAGGTGTGGTAGGTAGGAGAAACAATATAATATTCCACATGAGGTGGATCACCCACCGAAGGTGGAATTATCACTCCACAATAAGTGGATATGATAGAGTAGTAACAAGATCACACCATAAAAGGTGGAAATCCCCTACAACACACTATCCCAATGTGGCACAAACACCTAAGTGTCTCATACCCAAACTAATATGAAATGCATTATCCTAAGTAAAATTAAGTAAGGTGTAATTATATCCAACATGAATAATTGATTACACCAACACCCCCCCTTAAGTGTAACTTAGGGGAATGCACTTAACTCTAGAATGCAACTAAGCAATGCAAGATGGGTCCCAGCTACAAGGCCATGTTAGGTACCCATGTACAAATGTAAATGCACGTAAATGAATGCAATCTATCATAAAGCAGGGAAAGAGAGAAAAAACCAATGGGGAAAAACCCTCCCCCAAAAAGAGAGATGAAAACTATATACAAAGAACTCCCATAGAAGTATGAGAAGGACAAAATCCCATGTGAGAAAAATGTCCCCACCATATGAGAGAAGAAGAAGAGAGACTAGGTATCCCCCCTCAATGTAGAATCTGCACCAATGGTAGAAACTCAAAGATGAATGAAGAAACTACTCCACAAATGTCAAACAACGTTCCTCCCCTTGGGAAGAAAAAAAACCAAAGGTGTATCCATGAAGTCTCCCCAATGATGAAGGGAAGATGTAGGAAAAAAACATAGGATGAATGAAGTCTTTGAAAAAACAACTCAAGTGTCCCCATGTCGATGCTGGAAGATACCCCCTCTAAAGGTGGTGAACTGCTCCACACTACTGAAAAGGCACTCCAAGGTCTAGTGGAGGAGAATGTAGAACAATATCCAAAGACTCACATGTCTCCTTAAAGAATAAAGAGACCTCCTCCAACTGGTTGTACAAAAGTATCTAGAATCATGTCAACCTCTAAAGAATGATCATGTAGAGAATGGACAAGAGGGTAAGAGTGTTCCCTCACAACAATCAAAGAAGGATAATCTTCATCAAAGAGAAGATGAATGTCATCAATGATGTCTCCCAAATCTGCAATGTAGGACTCCACAAACAAACTTGCAATGTCTGTCAAGTAGTCACCCCAATGAACTGAAGCTGGAAGACAAGTAATATCTTGCTGCACTGAATCAAAAGAAGGAAAAAAAGTTGCACTAGTTGCATGATCAGGTGCAATAGGTGATGTGATATCAATAGGAGGATATGAAATGTAAGGCTCAAGAACAAGGTCACATGTGAGAACACCCAAGTTCAAGTACCCAAAGTTCTCCTCAAAATCCGAATCATCAACATAGGAAGAATGAACCTCATCAATAGGACCAAAATATGAAAAAGAGTACAACCGAGATGCATGATCAACCACCCCAGTTACAATGATAGCTCCAGTCTCAAAGTCTCTAATGATAATTGAATCAGGTGTGAACTCCACAATTTTTCTTGTTGCCCCATGTGTGATTTGATAGATGGAAAGAAGATTGTTTGTCAAGTGGGGTAAACGCAACACATCATTGAAGGATTTTTCCCCAATGGCAATAGATCCTTTCCCAATCACATCCATATATGTATGATTGCCCATCAAAATATGCGGCATGGTGCAAGGCTCAAATGAAAAGAACATAGACTATGAAGATACCATATGATGAGGTCCCTGAATCTAGAAGCCATCTCCCTAAATCATGACTTGTTGTAGCACAAAGAGCTTGTCCGCTTCCTTTATCTATCCCAAAAGAGTGATCCTTTCCTTTACCATTTTCCTTGGAAGAAGAAGCCGATGTAGATATTCTAGAAGGCAAACTGATATTTTTCTTCTCAAGAAGATTTTCAACTCATCAATATCCTTCTTGTAACAATGATGTTCATCATGTCTCGACTTCTTACAATATGCACAAAAAAGATTGTCCTTAGATTTCCTCTTAGGTGAGGATGTAGAATCACCTTGTTGTGGAGAGAATGATTAAGCTCCATCTTGTTGTGGTTTTGACTTAGGTTGCTTTTGATTCTTGCCTTTACCTTGATTGCCTTGATTCCCCTTATTAGCCACCAAAGCTTATGACTTTGAAGATTTGAGAATCCCCATTGTGGTCAACTTAGATTGCTCAAGTATCAACATCTCTGTGAATGCATCAAATGAGGGAGAAGTATATGAGGAACCTTGAGCTAACCTATGGGTGCAAAAGCTACATACAAAGGATGCATACTTTGATGGAAGCTTGTCCAACAAGTTGTAAACAAATTGAGCATCCATTTTGTCAATGCCACAATCCTTTAGCTTTGTTCTTAGCTCATTAGCTTTTGTGACATAATCTTGGATTGTATCAAAATCCTTGGGATCCAATGTGTGAGTTCACTATCAAGCTTGTAGCCATTAATCTCATCAACTTGACCATACAATTTGTCATAAATATCCCAAGCCTCTTTGATTGTAGTACACTTATCAATGTGAAAAATAAGGTCATCTAATACATACTTTCTGAGAGGTCCAAGTGCCATAGAATTCTTAGTGAGCCATTCAATTTGAGCATTAGGATCAGCCTTAGGATTAGGTGCTGCTATAATTGTTTCATTTACATAATGAATGAGTCCTTTTGGTGCAGGAGCACCTAGCTTCATTTAGCTTCATTTCATCATAGGTTTGATAGAAGGTTTGATTTTTATTAGTCTTGAGTTGGCAAGTTTCTCTAAGATGTTTTTGAGTTTTTCTAGGTTGTTTGGATGAGTTTTGAACTCATTGTGTGGTCTTGGTTTCCTGTTTTCATCTTTTTGCTCAAAGTTGCCAGTTTGGAGTTGTCTGGCAAAATGATGGAAAAAGTGAGTTTTCAATGTGTTTTTGTTTTGAAAGTTTTTAGGAATGCTTTTTGCTTGTTTTTTAGGTGTGAGTAGTGTTCTTAGGTGATTGGTAGTCTTTGAGGTCAACCTTGCATCATCTAGGCATTAAAAGTTGTCATTTTAGACATGAAAATGTAAAATTTGAGTGCTCTTGGACATGTACCTATCCATATAGGAGGATAAATGACTTGTAGAGGTATTTAGTCTCTTGTTTAAACCATTTTAAGGGTTGATCATTTGGATGTATCAAGCATTTTGCAAGTTTGCACTAAATTTACCTTGTTTTTCTCTATGTTTTGACTCCATGTGAGCAATAGTCCATACACCTGCTATATGTGGACATACTATTTTTGCATTTTCTAGTTCTCTTATGCTTCCTAAAGCTTTTCCCTTTGGTGGCATTGAATTTTATTGAGTTTTGAGTTATAGGCAAAATTATTTAGTTTTGACAGTTTCAATGCCTTGTCTAGGAAATTGGCAAGGATGCTTGACCAACTTGGCTTCTTGAGGCCCTAAATGTTCATGGCTTCCAAAGAACCAATTGGTCAACTTGTAAGATATGTAAATACATGTTTTGATTTCAAAAATGCAGGTGCAAGAAGTTTTGTGGCCATGGAGCCCTAGGCAAGTGTGCCATTTCGCTAGGGTCTTTGACGAAGTTTGATAGAGCAAATGCATTCATCAGATGGACAGACCTGTTTAATGTTTAAGGTTGTATGTAAAAGCAAAAAGGTTTTATAAGCCATGATAATGATGGTTGTAAGGTTCAGTTTGTGAAAATTGTGTAAAAATAGTGAGTCACTGTTTTGGTGTTGGTTTCCATTCACTTGCTTACTCTCCACCATATATTGGAGTTTTTAAAGCCTTGTACCTCCTTCTATTTGTTTGCAAACAAGATCAAGGAGTGGTTTTTGACCCTGCCCATGGGTTTTGAGATTGCCAAGATCAATTAATGATCCTTTAGGCAAAGTTGTAATGCCCAGTTGGCTGTCACAGTCAATTATGATTAATTTTTGTACTTTTGGTTGATTTGTTTTTGCAATATTCCTCTTCCAAATGGCAGGTATGAAGGACAAAAAGCATCCAAAGATAGAGCAATGATAAAGAGCACAAATCAGACCTTTGGAAAAGAGTTTCGACAGTGGAAAGTGCAGGTCTAAAGTGAAAAAAACAATGAAAAGGGCAAAGTGCAGTGACCATTAGTTTGACAGTGAATGACTCATTGTTTTGTAATTGCCTAATGCCTTTTTGTGTAGGGCTAATGTGGTTCTTTCTTGTCACTAATGATAGACATCTTCACATGCTTTTAAATGTAATTGGTTCTCATGCAAATGATGTGTTTGTAGAAAGCAAGAATGAAAAAGTTGTCAATGTTGCACACTCCTTATGAGAACCTTTTGTAAAATCTTGTTCTCTAACCTTTGAAGGTGTTTAAAACTACTTCATCTTGGCCTAATTAGTATTTGACATGGTATAACTAAGGTTACATGACTCACATTGAAGGTTTCTTGCTCTATAGTTGATTCTTACCACCAAAAAACCCTTACAAACCCTCCTTTTCGCACCCAATTTTGGGACAGTCATGGAGAAGGCCTAATGGACCCTAAGACTTAGAAAATATTTAAGAAATCCCAAAAGGGTATTCAAATATGAAGTTCTTTTTGTCTGGAAGTCCATCGTTGGAGCAAGGTGAGCACAAAACCCCAAAAGGAGGGCTAATTCCTTGTAGCCCGTTTTAGGCTTAAAAATTGGGTTTTTGTCAAATCAGGTACACAAGGGGAGGTTGTAAAGCCTAAAAACCATCAAATCCAGTTGAAACAAGTTGAAATTACTTGCATTTAACACATTTGGTGAGATAGACTCCATAAATCAGTTTGTAGCACTTGAGAAGGACTACTACACTCCAAAACGTAGAAGACCAAAGACACCCATGGGGGTAAAACTTGACACAAACTTGTAATTCAATAAAAGGAGACCTTGTGTAGTTAGAGAATAGATCAGGGATAGAGGGAATGAATTCCAATTGAGAGAGTAATTAGATTACCAAGCCAGAAAACTATGGAGTTGATGCCCTTGAGCAACCAAGAAGTGTTTGACTTAGGGAGGTGGAACAAGGAGAGTTGCTAGGTTGCCTTTGAGCGTTTTGCACTCTAATTTTGGTGTCTACACCTTGAAACTAGTAAAGGACCTATCACTTGGTAAACATACAAGCCTATTGGGCAACCCCCTTGCCCATCCTCCCTATCATAGTGGTATCAGAGCACAGTTACACTTGGGAAGAAGTAGCAATTTGGCAACCATGGTGACAAATGTAGAGTTAGCCAAGAAAATGGAAGATCAAGAAGAAGAAAATAGGTTACTCAGAGAGAAGCTAGACCTCCTAGAGAAGAAATTGGGAGAAGTAGAAGTGAAGGTAGATGAAGTCATCAATAAGATATATGGAACAAAAGACAGGGGTAAGCTATTAGCTATAAAGGATGAAATCCCTCTACCAGACCCTGTGGTAGAGAATGAACCCTTTTTGAAAGCCTTGAAGGCTATGAGTGGGAGAACACTAGAAGGAGTCCTACTATTCAGTGGTGAAATGAACCCAGAAGTGGTCATGGAGTGGATTGAGGGTCTTGAGAACCATTTTGAATGTGACGGTGTGACAGAGGCCCAGAAGGTGAAGGTGGCTAAGTCCAGGTTGAGAGGAGCTGCCTTAACATGGTGGAAGTTCATTCAAGATGAATGTGAGAAAAAGGGCAAACAACCCATAGCAACTTGGAAGGGAATGTTGTCCAAGATCAGAGAGACTTACATTCCCGAGGACTATGAAATACAACTTCATAGGAAAAGGCAAAACCTTAGGCAAAAAGAGTAGGATGTTAGTACCTACACCAAGGAGTTTCAAAAGCTATGCCTTAGGTCAAAGATCCAAGAGGATGAAAATGTCAAGGTTGCTAGGTATCTCAATGGCTTGAGATGGAACATATAGGAAGAGTTAAGCTTGTTGTGTCCTACAACAGTCCAGAAGTGCTATCAACTTGCACTTAAGGTAGAGGAAAGGAGTAGGAAGAAGCAAGAGCAACATAACAGAGGTAGAGGAAGAGGCAGAGATGGTAGAGGCCATAGAGGCAGTTTTGGGGGAAGACACATAGATCAAAGGTCCTAGGGAGAATCTAAACTTATAGAGAAAAGTGGGGATTCTTAGAGAAAGCCCAACTATAGGGGTAGGGGATCAAGCAACCCAAGAAGGGGTAGATCTAGTGGACCAGGTAGAGGGTCTTACTTCTCCGCCATGAAATGCTATAACTATCAGAAATTGGGTCATCCTGCTTATAGGTGTTCAGAAAAGCCTAGTTCTTCCCATGGAGGTGAAAAGAGAGTGAACTATGTTCAAGAGGAAGGAAGTGGTACAAGAACTCCAGCAATGAACCTAGCACCCGAAGATGGTGAGAGTCTAATGATGAGGAGAGTATTGATGTAAGAACCCCAAAAGTGTGAAGTATCTCAAAGAAGACCATTGTTCAGTATCAAGTGCAAAATCTTGGGCAAGGTATGTAAGGTGGTTATAGATTCAGGTTCCACAGATAACATTATCTCAGAGGAGGCAGTTAGCAAATTGAACCTACCTAGAATGAAGCACAGTGAACCCTACAAGGTAACCTGGTTAAACAAGGGGCAACATGTCCTAGTTAATGAACAAGCATGGGTAGACTTCAACATAGGTGAATATAAGGATAGGATACTATGTGACATCCTTCCTATGGATGCTTGTCATCTACTATTGGGTAGACCTTGGCAATTTGACAGAAAGGCACACCATGATGGTGAAAAAAACACATATTCCTTTCAAAAGAATGGCATTGTCTACAAAATACAGTCCCTTAGTGAAGAGACATAGAACAACAAACCACATGTACCTAAAGTGTTATTAGTCAATGAAAAAGAGTTCATCCAAACCATGAAAGAGGGAGATGGGATTGGTTATGCACTTGTAGTGAAACCTAAGGAGGAGAAGAGAGAAAAACAAGTTGAGATCCCACAAGAATTGCAGCAAATTCTTGATAACTTTAAGGGCATCATCAGTGATGGACAACAAGCAACATTACCTCCTCCTAGAGCCATTAGTCATCAGATTGACTTTATACCAGGAGCTTCTTTTCCAAACAAAGCAGCCTATAAGATGACTCCTGAACAGAACAAAGAGGTAGCTAGACAGATTCAAGAGTTGTTGGATCAAGGATTAATAAGAAAGAGTATAAGTCCTTGTGCCGTACCAACAATGTTAGCACCTAAGAAAGGGGGAACATGGAGACTATGCACAGATTCCAAGGCCATAAACAAAATCACAATAAGGTACAGATTCCCTATTCCCAGAATAGAAGATTTGATGGATTGTTTAGGGGGTGCAAGGTATTTTACAAAAATAGACTTAAAGAGTGGTTACCATCAGATAAGAATAAAAGAGGGTGATGAGGGGAAAACTACTTTTAAAACAAATGAGGGTCTTTATGAATGGTTGGTTATGCCTTTTGGACTCTCTAATGCTCCCAACACCTTTATGAGGCTAATGAATGAAGTACTGTAGGATTTTCTTGGTAAGTTTGTGGTAGTCTACTTAGATGATATTCTCATTTTTAGTAAGACCAAAGAGGAGCATTTGAAACACTTAGCCATTGTTTTGGAAAGATTATTTGATGAGTAGTTAACCATAAATCTTGAGAAATGTGATTTTATGAAACAAGAGCTAGTTTATCTTGGTTTTGTTGTGTCCAGTGGAGATCTTAAGATGGATCAATCTAAAGTTGTAGCCATAACAAGTTGGCCAACCCCACAATCAACCAGTGAAGTTAGGAGTTTTCATGGTCTAGCCTAAATGTTCAAGGCTTCCCAAGAACTAGTTGGTCAACTTGTAAGATATGTAAATACATGTTTTGATTTCAAAAATGTAGGTGCAAGAAGTTTTGTGGCCATGGAGCCCTAGGCAAGTGTGCCATTTCGCTAGGGTCTTTGAAGAAGTTTGAGGCTTTGCTCTTCTATAGCAAATGCATTCATCAGATCGACAGACCTATTTGATGTTTAAGGTTGTATGTAAAAGAAAAGAGGCTTTCTAAGACATGATAATGATGGTTGTAGGTTTCAGTTTGTGAAAATTGTGTAAAAATAGTGAGTCACTGTTTTGGTGTTGGTTTCCATTCACTTGCTTACTCTCCACCATATATTGGAGTTTGTAAAGCCTTGTACCTCCTTCTATTTGTTTGCAAACAAAATCAAGGAGTGGTTTTTGACCCTGCCCATGGTTTTTGAGATGTCCAAGATCAATTAATGATCCTTTAGGCAAAGTTGTAACGCCCAGTTGGCTGTCACAGTCAATTATGACTGATTTTTGTATTTTTGGTTGATTTGTTTTTGCAATCTTCCTCTTCCAAATGGCAGGTATGAAGGAAAACAAGAATCCAAAGATATAGCATTGATAAAGAGCATAAATCAAACCTTTGGAAAAGAGTTTCGACAGTGGAAAGTGCAGGTCTAAAGTAAAAAAAATAGTGAAAAGGGCAAAGTGCAGTGACCATTAGTTTGACAGTGAATGACTCATTGTTTTGTAATTGCCTAATGCCTTTTTGTGCAGGGCTAATGTGGTTCTTTCTTGTCACTAATGATAGACATGTTCACATGCTTTAGAATGTCATTGGTTCTCATGCAAATGATGTGTTTGTAGAAAGCAAGAATGGAAAAGTTGTCAATGTTGCACACTCCTTATGAGCACCTTTTGTAAAATCTTGTTCTCTAACCTTTGAAGTGTAAAAATACTTCATCTTGGCCTAATTATTATGTGACATGGTAGAAATAAGGTTACATGACTCACATTGAAGATTTCTTGCTCTATAGTTGATTCTTGCCACCAAAAAACCCTTGCAAACCCTCCTTTTTGCACCCAATTTTGGGACAGTCATGGAGAAGGCCTAATGGACCCTAAGACTTATAAAATCTTCATGAACTCCAAAAAGGATATCCGAATATGAAGTTATTTTTGTCTTGAAGTCCATCGTTGGAGCAGAGTGAGAACAAAACCCCAAAAGGAGGGCTAATTCCTTGTATCCCGTTTTAGGCTTAAAAATTGGGTTTTTGTCAAATCGGGTACACAAAGGGAGGTTGTAAAGCCTAAAACCTATCAAATCCAATTGAAAAAAGTTGAAATTAGTTGAATTTAACACATTTGGTGAGATAGACTCCATAACTCAGTTTGTAGCACTTGAGAAGGACTACTACACTCCAAAACATAGAAGACCAAAGACACCCATGGGGTTAAAACTTGACACAAACTTGTAATTCAATAAAAGGAGACCTTGTGCAGTCAGAGAATAGATCAAGGATAGAGGGAATGAATTCCAATTGAGAGAGTAATTATATTACCAAGCCAAAAAACTATGGAGTTGAAGCCCTTGAGCAACCAAGAAGTGTTTGACTTAGGGAGGTGGAACAAGGAGAGTTGCTAGGTTGCCTTTGAGCTTTTTGCACTCTGATTTTGGTGTCTACACCTTGAAACTAGTAAAGGACCTATCACTTGGTAAACATAAAATCCTATTGGGCAACCCCCTTGCCCATCCTCCCTATCACCTTTTTCCATTAGTTTACTCCATGCCTTAATCTTCCATGAAGCATAATTATGAGGAGTTAAAATTGGAAATTTAGGAGAACCCATAGCACCAAAATGAAAAAAACATAAAATAAAGAGAGGCATAATCACACAAGACACCCCCCCAAATTACTCAATCAAGAAAATGCCCCAAAATCATGATTTGGCACTTTATACTGAGTGCGTATACAAAGGGCCACTTGAAAAACAAAGAAAGGTGGACTTATGATTTCAACTTTACAACTTCTCAAAATGAGATATAAGAGACTCCAAACAATACTACAAGTGATCTAAACTGAGATCCAAGAAAATAACAAGTACCAAATAGGCCAAAAATGACCAAATACTGAAAGTAAAATTTCTAATCAAACTCACTACAAACTAATGGAAGATTATGAAAGCAGACGAAAAATTATGTACTTTCAAGAAAAATGATACATGAAAAGGAGGTCGTATGACCCCAAACGAAGCCTTTGAAGTTGCAAAATTTAAGATTAGACAAGTACAAGCATGAAAATATGCAAGTTCTTAAGAATCCATCCATCCAAATCAGAAAATTCCTCCAACACTGCAAAGAGCACAAAATTATAGTCCATTTCAAAAAAAATTGCACCAAAAAAGGAGCAAAAATGAGCAAGTTACGACTATTTGAAGTTGGATTGCAAATTCAAAAAAGAAAATGAGAGGGGGTCCAATTTTTTTCAAAATATGGCTGATTGAATGCTGAAATCAGCAACTGACGAGTTTAAAATTAATGCCCATCTAACCGTCATTCGAACTTCACCTCCCCTTGCATGACTCTCTGTACTATACGAACATGATGATGTGGTTGCATGCGTGGCAAAGGAATGTTTACCGCTGGCCATTGGCCACCTGCCACGTGGAGGACATGGGTCCCACTAGGTTAAAATCCTATTGGAGAGGGATCAAGGAGTCAGAAGTCAGGGAGGTCGCCATGGGAGGACAGGTGGCAGAGCCGAGCGCAGAGAAACCATGAGTGGCGGTGATCAGAGACCAAAGTGGCACTCGGGCGGTGGTATAGTGGACTAAAGAGTGGTCGAGTAGTGGGTGTTGGGTGTAGAGGATAGAGCAGTCTAAGCAGCCACAAGGGTGAGGTACTGAGGGTAGCCAGAAGGAGCAGTGGTCGGGGCCGTGAAGCAATGATGCAGGTGTGAAGACTGTCGGCGGGGCCAAGACAGGGTATGACTGACAGTGGGAGTTGAAGAATGTCGATGGGAGGATGGAGCTCAGGCATGAGCCGGAAGATGTGAGGGCCAGGGTGCAAGGATTGCCAATGCCAAAAGGGAATTTGCAGTGGTGGTGGATGGTCAGGGTGGCCAGAAAATGTATAGTCTCTGCAAAAAGTTAATGCAGGGTACAATGGGTGGTAGGGTCTACAGACCCCCCCCCCCCCCCCCCAAACAAATATATATTTTTTAATTTTTTTAAATAATAAAACCCTTTTACAATAATTTTTTCAGAATGCCCCAATTTTTAAAAGAAAATTTCAGCAAATTGAATAATTCAAAAATGAATAAACAAATTTGCAGAAATAAAAAATATATTTTTTTAATAAGACCGTACTATTATACCAAAATAGGCAAATTTTTTTCCTTCACCAAATATGGTTGATTTTATACTCAAAATTTATGCAAACAACTTGTTGGACTCAACCGTGATGTCCAAATCGCTATAGGATATCTCCAAAACCAAAAATTGAAGCCTCCAAAATGTCTCCAAAAGACTGATAAATGATGCCCTTTAGGCTCTAATACGATGTGAGATTTTGCCAAGATCAAGAGCTCAATGAAAAGTACAATAGAGAGAAAAAATAGATGATAGGAATAAACTATATTCTATCAAGATAAAAATACTAATCAACTGGATCATCAATCAATACATACAATGTAGTTGAGCCTGCTTATATAGGCAAGGCTATATGGATATGTGAGCACGCAAACATGACATGTGGCTCCATGAGAAACACGGGTAGGTAGGAAATAGGCGTGGTAGCTAGGAGAAACAATATAATATTCCACATGAGGTGGATCACCCACCGAAGATGGAATTATCACTCTAGAATAAGTAGATATGATAGAGTAGTAACAAGATCACACCATAAAAGGTGGAAATCTCCTACTACACACTATCCCAATGTGGAACAAACACCCAAGTGTCTCATACCCAAACTACTATGAAATGCATTATCCTAAGTAAACTTAAGTAAGGTATAATTATTCCAACATGAATAATTAATTACACCAACAGTCTCAATGAGGTCATCATAGATTCTATGTTGCAACTATCCACAATAGGCTCATTGGAACTTCCTTCTAGGATTTCACATTTTTTAATACTAAGAGTATTATTGTAGGCTTTCTCACCAAGTACATAACACATCTTATTTTGAGCATCAAATATAGTATGAGGGATTATTGATTTATCAGAGTTATGTTCCACTTGCCTTCTTTTCCGCTCATTTTTAGTTTCCTTTCTTTGATTAGAAAGGGTCCCTTTCTTTCTAATTGGTTTTGATGTTTCATGAAATTACTTCTACAATGCCTTGCAACGTGTCCAAAGTTTTCATACTTATAACGTACAATATTGAAATCAACTAAAGGAGTAAATGCATTTCTGCTGACAAAGTTTTTTTCTTTGTAGGAAACCTGCTACAATCTACTCCCTTATGTCCATGATAATTATAATTAAAATTTGAACCATAAAAAAAATGATTGAGCTTGGTATTGTACCCTTGTTCACTTGGAATTTGTCCTCAAGATCTATTTTATTTGTTTATGAATGTGGATGAAACCTTCATCCTCATTTTTCTAGTCGTCAGTCACTCTAGGTTGATAAGATCTTTGATCTTTGAAAACCATAATCAATTGGATCTCCTACATTTTCCCTCATAGAATGCTCACTAGTCTTATTCATTTCATTTTTACTGAACCAAATGTCAGTCTTGATGTGTGGTGCCATTTGGCTGCATATAATCTCATGTAAGATCTTAATATTATTTCCAAACTTTGCATTTTTACTCAATTGATTGTTTTCCTTCTCCAAGTACTTTCTCAAGGATACCACTTCTTCCTTTAGTCTTTCACAATCCTTCTCCTTAAGCTTGAAATTTTTTATTATAGCATCATTTTTCCTTTTGATTTCTTCCAATTGATCATTCACCTCTATGATCTACATCTCTAAATTTTCTTTTATTTTTAAATCTTCTAAAATTTGTAGTCCTTGTTTCAAAATCCTTTTGTTTAGATTATTGATCTAGATATAAGCACAATGAAGCTCTTCAAAATCCATCTCAACATCTTCTTCTTAATGAGTGGAGCCTATTTATTTTCACTTCTAAAGGTGTCCTCATCATACTCCTCAAATGGATAACCTTCTTTCTCAACATACAAGCCATTGTTGTTGTTGTTGTTGTTTGTTCTCAATTTGCACTTTGAAATAGTGTGACCAATCTTGCCATAATTGAAACATTCGAATGGTAATTTACCTTTATATTTGCTAGAGACTCGTTTAAATTTTGTCACAAAGTTTTCTTCTTCAATATTTGAATCTTTAGTAAAATCTACATCCTCTTTTTGCACAAATGCCTTGAAGGCTATTTCCTTTATTGAAAAATTGCATGAAGGCTTCATTTAGTGAGCCCGGGTTATATCACATGCATTTATGGCATACTAAAGAATCCCCCTTTCTTCAAAAAATATTGCCCTAAAATCCTTTTTTGTCAACCCCCTCCCAATACACATCCCAAATTATAAACCCTTTTTCACTAGATATTTCTTTTTTTTAATATCTTGAATTAAAATCCCCCTATTTTCACCAAGTAGGCAATATATTGAGCTCATTTTTGGGGGTATTAAACCCCCCAATATGAATGCACATGATATAATATCGCTTAGCTAGTGAAGCCCTTGCGAAAAATTATGATTTGAGTAATTCTCATTTCATATGTAGTTAATGTCCCATGTAATTCATCCATAGTCAAACTATTAAGATCTTTGGCTTCATCTATAGCAAATACTTTTGAATAAAACTTAGAGGAAAGATATTTGAGTACCCTTTTACCAATCACTAATTCTTTCATTTATTCACCAACTCGTCTGGTAAATTGGCAACATCATTAACCTAGAGTAGATATGGAGTAATGTTTTCTTCCTCCTTCATATTTAGACCTTCAAATATCCCTTACTAGGTTTGAAGCTTTACCTCCTTGATTTTCTCATCACCTTCATATATATTATAGAGTTCTTCTCACTTTATTTTGCAATCCTACAATGCATTATTTCTCTGCCCTTCCTTTGTATACCATTCCACGTCATCAATTTCTTATTGAAATTGAAAACCCTATTCATTCCCTCTCTTTCTGTGTCACTGAGGAGGTCAGAACAAATTTTGATTTTTCTCTTAGGCACACAAAACCTCCTAGGTGTTTCCTCTGTAAAGTTGATCATGCTACCTTAAAAAAGTTATTGAGTCTCAATGATATTGTCATTGCAAAAGTAGATAAGGGAAATGCCACTATCCTCATGGATAGGCAAGAATACATTTCCAAAATGTTGGCTCTTCTTTTTGACTCAACAAGTTACAAATTTCTCAATCCTTCCACTTCCATTTAAAAAAAAGTCAAATATGTTATCTCCTGCTTATCAATTGCTAATGCCACCAAAAATTATTTGGTCCCCTCCAAATAAATAACCCCTCACATTTATAGGGTCCCTAAAATTCACAAGGCTAACACTCCACTCCATCCCATTGTTGGAATTATGGGCTCCCCCACTTACAAGTTAGTTGCCTTCTTAGCTAAATTAATCATCCCTCTTTCTGGCAAATTTGAATATTGTGTCAAAGACACTGCCCATTTTGTTGATTTTATTTAGGATAAAAAGCTTGAGAACAATGACCTCTTACTAAATTTTTACATTGTCTCTCTTTTCACCAAAGTTCCCATGTTTTACTCCATTGAGATTGTCAAGCACAAGACCAATGAAGAAGTGGCCTCTTTAGTTGAGCTTTGCCTTAGGTCCTCTTTCTTCTCTTTTCAAGGTGTTATCAATGAGAAAGTAGATGATGTAGTGATGGGTTCCCCTCTCTCTCCTATTATAGCCAATCTCTATGTGGAACACACTTTGAAGAGTCCTCCATCTTCTCCTTCCCCCTCAAGCCTAAGTGGTGGAAACACTATGTGGATGATACCAATTTTTGTTGGCCACATGGATTAGACAAGCTTGAAGAGTTCCATACCCACCTTAAATTTTTGTTCCCTTGTATCTCTTTCACCAAAGAGATTGAGGTGAATAGCCAGCTCCTCTTTATCAATATCTTGTTTTCCAGGAAAACTTACAATACCTTAGCTCAGTATGTTTACTACGAATCCACTCACACTAGCATTCATCTTCAATCCTCTTCCCTCCACCACCTATCTCAAAAAGCCAATGTATATGGTAAAAATGGAATGATTAAACTATTTCAAAACCATAAAAGATCTAACCACATAAAACCCTAGTTCTACAATCAAGAATCCACCATACACCAATGAAGAACCTAAAACATGCAAATCACAACAAAATAGAAAGATTATACCATTCACATGCTTAGTAGGGTTTTATCTCCCTTGTTTCATATCTCCATCAATCTTGTTTGATGTATTTTCTCATATATTTTGTATTGTGTACAAGACTTCAACAAAGAATGAATTAAGGTTGTGAAGTCACTTGATCGCTTGAAGGCTTGATTGATTGTTGATTTATTAGGGTTGATAAGGATGAAAGAATCCTCTTATATAGAAGACACCTTAGAAATTGAAGGGATAGGGTTAAGAGGTACCAGGATAAATGGTTGGCTAGGATTAAAGGGTAGGTAGGGAAAATAATAAAATATGAAGGGGTAGTTAGAAGAAAATTAAGAGATAAATGACAAGTGTCATAGAGGGAAAAAGAGAATGACTTAATTAAATAAATAAAGATACATTTAATTAATAGAGGAAGTTGGACCAATTAAATAAATAAAATATTTATTTAATTTAGGGAAAGGATAATTTAATCAAAAAAATATTTATTTAAATATGGAAAGGCTAGAAGAGGATTAATTAATAAATTAAATAAATAAAAACCAATTTAATTAATAGAAGGCTTAGGATAAAATAATTAAATAAATAAAATATTTATTTAATTAGGATAAGATAATTTTAGGCATCTACAACTAACATTGTGAAAACCTTGACCGCTAGAGCCTTTCGTATCTATGATGTTGATCACTTAAACTAAGAATTAGTTTTTCTTCGTCACATTTTCCTTGTGAATGGTTAATCTTTAACCTAAAAAAATCCACCTTCTACCCTAAACCCAAACCATTGGCTCCCTTTGTTCCTCCTACCGTCACCCTCCCTTATATTGAAGATACTTCCCATAGAAATTCTAAAATCCTCCTTAAGAAGGGCGTTACTTGTACTTTTAGGCCTCTCTACACCTTGGGTAAATGCATCCCTCTCCCATGGATCCTAAGGATAGCCTCCTTGATTCAGGTGTCTACAAATTTTTTTGTTCTTGTGGCACCCCTTACATAGGTGAAATTGGTCATTCCTTCAAAACTAGGATCAAAGAACATTATGATGACATCAAACATGAATTTATGCTCAAAGTTGCCATGGTTGACCATTCCACCTCAACTAAGGACCATATCTATTTAGAGCACACTCAAATTATTTCCAAAGAAGATAATTTCTTCAAAATTAAGCTTAAAGAGGCTATTCGGATCTATAGCCAACCACCAAATCTTAACCATGATGACAAGCAGTCCTTAAGTTCTTCCTAGAATCCTCCTTTATCTAGCTTTAGAATCCATCACCATCCCCCTACTTAGCTTCTCCTCTAGCCCTTAGCTTCCTCTTATCCAGGCTCCCACCCTTAGCTCCCCTCTCTCCCAAGTTCCCTTTGCTTCCTTCCCCCTTATATTCTCTCTTCTTTGCTTCCTATTTCTATCTCCTTGTCTCTCATTTTTTTGTCCCCTTTGCCTTTTTGTTTCCATTCTTTTTTATTTTTTGTCTCTTCTTCTTTCTTTCTTTTAATTTATTTAATTTAATGTTTTGTCCTTTTTATATATTTGTAGGGTTTCTCATTTTTGTTTTTTATGTTCTTTCTTTTATATATGTGTGTATGTATTCATACACACACACACACACATATACATATATTTGTTTGTATGTATGTATACATACATACACACATATGCATGTAAGTATGCATGTAAGTGTACGTATATATCTACATATATACATATACACACACATGTATATAAATACACACACACACACACATATATGTACGTATGTATGTATGTATGTATACACACATGTATATATATACATATATATACACATGTGTATATATATATGTATATATACACATGTGTATATAAATACATATATATAAACATGTCTATATATATAGATATATGTGTGTATATACATATATATGTGTAAATATGTGTGTGTGTATATATATGTATACATATACATATGTATATGTGTATATATATGTATATATATATATATATATTTATATATGTATATACATATGCATATACATATATATATACATATATATACATATATCTACATATATATATATATATACATATTTATATATGTATACGCATATATATATACATATATATACATATATATATACATATATCTACATATATATATACATATATATACATATATATATACATATATCTACATATATATATATATATATATATATATATATCTACATATATATATATATATATATATATATATATATATATATATACATATATGTATATATATATGTGTGTGTTTGTTTGTATATATATACAAACAAAACAAGCATATATATACATATACAGATAAATATACACACACACATATATATACAAATATATATACACACACACATACACACACACACACATATGGGTAAGTGCACAAAATGGTGGTAAAAAAGGGGGGTATAAGTGGACACTTTTTTTTTCTGAAATCATGTGAACCTGAACTTGGAGGCAAAATTTGAAAGTAATCCACTCAAGATATGAAGATAATAAAACAACAAATATTTTAGTAATTTGAATCTAGTTTCCAAACTACTAAACTTTTTCAAAATTGGATAAGATTAAGGGGGTCAAATCCTTTGCGCACGAAAAATAGACCTTGATTTTTTCTAAAAAAACATAACATAGTGTCTGACGTGCACATAAAAAAAGTCATAGTTAGATTTAGTATTTTGACAAATCCTTTGGCAGAAAGATAGTTAAGAGTGAGCACTAGAAGATGTGTATTTTTTTGTAATTTTTTGTTGAGTATTTTTTATTTTTATTTTTCCAATCGAGCACATCCTGAAAATTAGGTACTTGTTCGTGCGTGAAACATAAGTTGCACTAGACAAATCAAAAATACAATTTTTTTTTAAAATTGTAAAGAATCAAGTGCACTACAAAAATATATAGAGTTTTTTAAATTTTGATAAGTATATCAAAAGTTATTAAAAAAATGGTGCACCTATGTCTATGAGAACTATGGAGACATTGGTAAAATAAATTCAATAATAATATGTTATTGTTGTTCAAATTGAAAAAAAATTATATGGTTAGAAAGCTCAGAAGATGGGTGAAAATATGGTGGTAATTTTAGAAATACCCACTTGATGAAGTGTAAACCTAATGATGACAAAGTTGATAAAATAAAACACGTCAAAAATGAGAGGAATTGAGGGAAATCAAACTTCCAAACCGTAGCTTTGTCATCTAGGCCTATTTCCAAGCCTAAATAGTCAAAAGTGCGTACAGGGTACTTATGGTTTAAAAAGCGCATATGGGGTACTTATGGTGTAAGAAGCGTGTACGTGCTCATTTTACTATAAATAATGCATACGTACTATTGTATAATATGATATTGTATATATAATGTGTATATACATATAATATATAATATTTATATATATGTATATAATAATATATAATATATAATATTTATATATATGTATATAATAATATATAATATATTAAGTATATATATACACATATAAGTGTATTATCTCCCCCCCTAAAATGCATACAAGGTGCCTCTCTCTCTCTCTCTCTCTCTCTTTCTCTTCCCCCCTCTCTCTCTCTCTCCCTCTCTCCCCTTCTCCCTTCCTCCATACCCCATCCCTCTCTCTCTCCATCCCTCTCTCCCTTTGTCCCTTCCTCCATACCCCATCCCTCCCTCTCTCCCCTTATCCCTTCCTCCATACCCCATCCCTCTCTCTATCGCTCTCTCCCCTTATCCCTTCCTCCATACCCCATACCTCTCTCTATTGCTCTCTCCCCTTCTCCCTTCCTCCATACTCGATCCCTCTTTCTATTCTTCTCTCCCTCCCTCCCTCCATACCCCACTGCAATTGTGTCTACACTTCTATAGAAGTATGTGAATTTAGTTCTTGTCTGCAACTTCCTCTTTGATTTTTATCATGTATGCTCTCCTAAGAAAATTGACTGATGGATTTGTGTGTGTATGCTGAATAGGAGGAATAGGGTTTGAAATTGAACCATGGGTGCATTACCATGACAAACAAGGAAACCTGCAACAATATTCTTCTCGAATGTGTTTTTAATGAGCAGAGCAGATGTGGAAAATAGTGTCAACAAAGAAACATGATGAGTTAGAGTACCTGCAATATGTTTTTCAGAAGGAAATAGTAGGAAGAGAAAGAGTGAGAGTAACATAGATGATATCCTAGAGAATGATAGTGGTGGGTATGCGAGAGTTCCCATGTCGTTACACAATGCCTGTCACCTAAAGAAATTAAAGTTTTTTGTATGCATGGTAGTGGTAGTATATGATGATCATCACTTGTGAAATGGCTTGGAATGGTACATACACATGAAAGAAATCAAGTGTGTAATTCCTATAGTCACAATCGAGATTAGTCCTATAACCTTGCAAATTTAATAACATCATATGTTTTAGAACTTAGGCAGTACTCTTAGGGTTAGGTCAAGCTCTTACACTTTCTTTTTAGTGAAGCGTCATTGTTTGTTCGCTTGGAGTCTCTCTAGTTATGCTGACAATGGTCTAACTTAGCTATATCAAAACTAAACTACTGATGTTCTATTGTATGATGTTCTATTCATAACTTTAAATTTAATATATCAATTTATTAGCCCACCATATGACCCCTTAGGTGTCATTAGAGGTCGTATTATTTTCTAAGAGGTCATATGGTGTCCTGTGACCCCTTAGGACACTATATGACCCCTTAAGACACCATACGACCCATAACAACACCATATGGTGTCCTAAGGGGTCATAGGATGCCATATGATCCCTCGGGACACCAATGACCCATAACAACACCATATGGTGTTCTAAATATGATGTTCTATGACCCCTTAGGATACTATTTGGTGTTGTTATATGTCCTATGGTGTGATAAGGGATAATATAGTGTCATATGACCCCTTAGATGTTGTTAGGGGTCATATTGTGTTCTAAGGGTCATATTGTGTCTTGGATTAGATCTCTCTTCCTCTCCCTCCCCCTCCTTCTTCTCTCCCTCTCTCCCTCTCCCTCTCTCTCTCTCCCTCTCTCTCCCCTTCTCCCTTCCTCCATACCCCATCCCTCTCTCTCTCACTCTCTCCCCTTCTCCCTTCCTCCATACCCCATCCTTGTTTCTCTTCTTCTCTCCCTCCCTCTTTCTCTTCTTCTATAATTCCTATAGTCACAATCAAGATCAGTCCTATAGCCTTGCAAATTTAATAGCATCATATGTTTTAGAACTTAGGTAGTACTCTTAGGGTTAGGTCAAGCTCTTACACTTCCTTTTTAGTGAAGCCTCATTGTTTCTTCTCTTGGAGTCTCTCTTATGCTAACAATGGTCTAACTTAGCTATATCAAAACTAAACTATTGATGTTCTATTGTATGCTATTCTATTCATAACTTTAAATTTAATATATCATTTTATTAGCTCACCATATGACCCCTTAGGTGTCATTAGAGGTCATATTGGTTCCTAAGAGGTCATATGGTGTCCTGTGACCCTTTAGGACACCATATGACCCCGTAAGACACCATACGACACATTAAAAAACCATATGGTGTCCTAAGGGGTCATAGGATGCCATATGACCCCTTGGGACACCAATGACCCATAACAACACCATATGGTGTTCTAAAGGGTCATATGGTGTTCTATGACCCCTTAGGATACTATTTAGTGTCGTTATAGGTCCTATAGTGTGCTAAGGGATAATATAGTGTCATATGACCCCTTAGGACACCCTATGACCCCTTAGATGTTGTTAGGGGTCATATTGTGTTGTAAGGGTCATATTGTGTCCTAGATTCGATCTCTCTTCCTCCCTCCCCCCTCCTCCTCTCCCTCTCTCCCTCTCCCCCCCCCCTCTCTCTCTCTCTCTCCCCTTCTCCCTTCCTCCATACCCAATCCCTCTCTCTCTCTCTCTCTCTCTCCCCTTCTCCCTTCCTCCATACCCCATCCCTATTTCTCTTCTTCTCTCCCTCCCTCTTTCTCTTCTTCTATAATTCCTATAGTCACAATTGAGATAAGTCCTATAACCTTGCAAATTTAATAGCATCATATGTTTTAGAACTTAGGCAGTACTCTTAGGGTTAGGTCAAGCTCTTACACTTGCTTTTTCATGAAGCCTCGTTGTTTGTTCTCTTGGAGACTCTCTTATGATGACAATGGTCTAACTTAGCTATATCAAAACTAAACTACTGATGTTCCATTGTATGATGTGTTAGTCACAAATTCTGATTACCCTCCCAAAAATCCTCTCTATCATAAAATTTGATAACTCTATTTGCTTGTAAAGAGGATAATTAGAGAATAGAATTTCAGAATAACATATAACAAGATTTCAGTAAACCTTCTACACTTTGAACTTATCTGAAGTTTCAGGTGGGTATAGCTTTTATGAATAAATTCACACTTTCAAATAGAGATCCACTCTAAACCAATGCTAAAAACCTATGGACCTCATCACCTTTGATAATACTTGAAAACATTTTAAAAAGAATATGTGTTTATCTTCAGTTTTAATCCCCAAGAGATATAGAAAAGAAAAACACATCTGATACCAGTGCCTTATCCAGGCTACAGAGTTACCTAAGTCAAGCAAGGATTCCAAAATTAAACATCCCCATACATTTCATCACTTCAGCTTTTGTTACCCTATACATGCCTGACATATATAAGAATTCTCTCTATCTTAAACTAAACATTGTATATCAAATTCAAAGCTTCAAGAAAATAATCTACTTACAGAGATGTTTCATGCCTATTTAATTCCTCTCCTGGAGAGAGAAGCAAAGAACATATCCATAAAGATTGCATTACAATCCGTTTTAGTTGAATAACCCTAGACTACTCAAATGAAACCAGTAAATTACTGAAAGCACACTAGAAGACAACATAGGTTTTAGGCTCGAAAAGTTCTGATTTGTATATTGACATTCATTTTTGAAAAAATCTTACATCACTCAAAGTATTTTCTATAGTAACCAAAAAAAAAACACAGATATATTTTTGTAGAGTTTCTTTACAAAACTTCTTGTGATCATTTTTCTACTTGGTCCTGGTATCCATTTATAACATTATGGATGCATACAAGCTTTAGACCTTCCTAAGGAAAATTTGTTACAAACCTCAATGTCTTCCAAGAAATAGTTACAAGTCCTTTTCAGTATCAACGGCCTCTTCAGTTTGTTTCTCCTCTGTAGCATCTTCTAATTGCTCTGGGATTCCTTCTTCTTGCACCGTGTACTTCTTGGTCCACTCTTGGAACATGTCATCAGCAAGCCATGAGAAGCCAACAATTTTTCCCTTCAACTTAACCAACCTTTTCCAAGAGTTTATCACTTTATTAACCTGTGAATTCAAAAAGTCGTAGTGTGACTTTATCTTTTCATTTTCTTCAATTGTTTTGACAAATAGGGATGTGTCATCTGTATTAATGATTCCATTCACCCTTAGAGACAAGTTAGCTCCTAATTCATCAAGCCATACCTATTTGTCCTTCAACTCATTTTGGGTAACAAAATCCCTAGGAAATAATTCAAACTTGTGCTCAGTATATTCTTTCTTGTACAAGTTGATTTTCCTCTCTATACCAATTCTTCCTTCTGCCAGCTTTGTCATGCTTTTTACCATTTCACAAGTAGATTTAACAATGGCATCGGATGTTGCCTCATCATAAGATGCACACATGAGTTCTAGATCCACTTCCCTAGGCATCCACTTATCCAAAATTGGCTCCAGAATAGCCTTGTCTTCATTCAACTCATTCCAAATATCAAAAATATTCTTCATGCTATTGTGCACCATGGAAGATCCTATTGTGTCAGCAAAGCTCAAAATTGTGGCCTTTACCTTTTCCTCATATTTATTTGCAAACAGAACTTGAGCCTATTTTAACCTCTCCAATTCATGCTGAATGGTCTCAGCTGGTTGAAAACTTGAAGGCATAGGGGAAGGGGGAAATTCTATGATAGGATTGGTAGGTGGAGGTTGTGCAGGAGAAGAAGATATGATTAGAGTAGAGGACTCACCATGATTGTACAATCCTGCCAATCGATGCTTCAATTTAGCAATGATGTTATCTCGTTTAGCTATTCCTTCTTTAGCCTCATTATAAGCCTTCAAGATTGTTTCTAATTTTAATTGGAGATTAGCTCTCTTTTTTTCTTCTTTCTTTGCCACTACCACACTGAACTTTGCAGTTTCTAAAACTATACTACCAGCCTCTACCACCCCTGTATCTTGGACTCTTTTTACTATCATGGGTCTCCAAGGAAACTAGATCCTGAGGTATATTTCCTCTTTCTATTTCCATCCGTCTTCAAGGACCACATTACTAAAGCAACATTATCCTTGCTAAATGTCACTCCCTCCATAGGCTTGGTCTCTTTCCTTATAGCTTCATGTACCAAGGCATCTACTATATCCCATTCAGTGAGGAGTAGAACACAAGCCTTTGACACCATTTCCCGTCTTGCTTCAGGAGTGATGGCTTAAAATTCTGCCATCATTTCTTGTTTTACTTCCTCCTCTACTGAAGTGGCATCTTTATGAGGCTTCTCACTCTTCCTCTTCTCACACCTTGCCTTGAAGTTCTTAATGTTATGCTTCCATACAAATTGCATGAAGGCCCCTATTGTGACAAAGTTGCTATCAACTAGGAACTCTTCACTAGCTTGCTTGACAGTAGGGTGCATCACATAATCACAAAGAGGGATGGCTTTAGCAAAGGCAGGCTTAGCTAGAACTATCTTAGCCTTGTCAGGGTTATCTCTCATTATAGTCTCCCTCTTTTCTTTCAAAGTTTGCATTAAATCTTCAAAATAAAGAATTAAGAATTTAATCTATTCTTCAAAGGGATTGAAGCTAGACAGAGGGTCATAACTGCTATCAAACTGTTGAATGAAATCCAAACCATTTTTGTATGCCACTCACTTTTCTTTCCTCAATTCCTGCTCATCCAAACTAAATTCATTTCTAATTAGGTCCTCAGGGAAATGAAATTGGTGTGGCCTACCTTTGCATACTGGTCTTTTCCTGAACATGCCATTGAAGAAATCCTCAGGGTCAACAAACCTGGTTACTATAGTAGACAACCTATATGGTTGAAAAAAAGAATTTCCAACCACCTTTGCTGATCACGAGTTGATGGTCCATTGTAATAGTTGGGAATATAGTCCCTTTACCCCTATTTGTCAGCTCTACTTCTTGCACACCTCTAATTTTCCTTAGGACCTCTGCAATTCCTATTTTCAATGGGACTTGATAAGGCAGTAGATATGGAGTGCCTCTGAAACCATAAACTCTAAAAATTGTAGAAATAGGGTACAAATACATATCACCCTAATTATGAACAATCTTAATACCTTCAGCAAACTCCTTAGGCTTGAGGAATTCCAAAAGAGCCCTAGGGATCCTAGGGTTCTATGGGCATAAAAGAATCCTAACCCTAGATGCAAAGCATCTATCAAACCTCAAATAACTGGCATCCTCTCTGTCCCAAGACAAAATTGTACTCCACAGTTGCATAGGCATCTCCTCACCTTCCTTTTCTTTGTCCAAATCCATTTCCTTAGCCAAATATTTAGCTCCTTTGAACAAGAACATGTGCATTAGAAGAGAATACCATCCAAAAGGTCTATCAACCTTACCATTTTTTATCCCTACCATCCCTGTATGAATTGCATCAGTGAGGTAAGGTGCATAATCAAATGTTATTGCCACAGAGGGGTTCAGAATTTGTGCTATCATTAGCATATAATGGGTCACCACATTTTTTTTAGCATCTTCCCCAAAGATTTGACATAGTGACCAGTACATGCCTTTAGGTCTTAGAGTGAACAAATTCAGGGAGAAAGGCTCCATGGTACTAGGGCCTACAATAGTTAACCCTCCTATTTTAAGAAAAAAATGTTTTAAAGGGCCACTCCTGAGGTGATCTCTCTGCATATTATAAACCTGGGCCAAGGTTTCAAAATCAATAGGCTCTAATAAATTTGATGCCTCAATGAGCTTAAAAACATTCCTGAATTCATCATCATTAATCTCTATTAGGGCTCCTCCATTGACATTCCTCACACATATTGCAAGAGGATCATAATTGTGTGCAATTTGGGTTAGTAAGTCTACATCCATAAAAATCCCAAGGACTATGAGTTCCCCCACATCTAGTTCCCATATGCTATTCATTGAGGCACTAGTATGTCTCTTACCAAATCCCACTTTAAAAAGACCCAGCCCTGAAATCCTTATTTCTGAATCCCTTAACCATTTACCTTTACCATATAAACTGTCTCTAATCCTTAGATGAGGGGCTTTGGGAACCAATTCTTTGATTTTGGCTGCAACATTCGTGGACATGGTCAATTGTTATAGGAAGTCATCACATATGTTTCTATCTTGATAATTTAACATCCCTGTGAAATCCCTTCTTGGTGCCATCCCGTTAATGCAAGTTATATCAATTGAGGTTTAAAACAAAACTCTGATAAGGTAAGCACACAGAAAATACCGATTTCCATGCTGTAACTAGCAAGACAGACACAGGAAACCTTGTTACTTGCTTGAAGAAATTCGCTCTGCACTAGCTCCTCTGCAACAAACTCATTGAAATGGTGCCAATATTCAATTGATGTGGACCTTAATACAGAAACTTGACATTGAATTAAGACATTAATCCCGCATGCTTCAACCATCAACTCAAAAATGAATTCGCAGATCAAATGCAAAATTGGGCTACAATGGATCACAAGTCTTTTGAGTCTTTCAATGTTTCTCCATTTCGGGGAGTTTAAAACCCTTGTACTTTCCTTCACGAAGCAATGACGTTCGTTCGATCTTGGATGCATGCACTACCTTTACTTTCCCTAGTCATTCTGCATTAGTATCGAGCCCCACCTTCTTTTTGCTATTTCATGAAGGGTAAAACACGTGCATCTTTGGATAGCGAATCTACACAAGCTATTGGATCATCTTCTACTTGCTTGATTCTTACTTCTCATGATGACTGCCAGTCTACTTCAGTAATCATGCACAATAATCACTGCTAGCAGTTTTTGCCACTTCGCGAAAGCTAACCACCCTGCATCTTTGAGCTGTGAAACAACGCCCATCATTGGATCCGCCTCAAGATGTACACCATTTAATGTACCCAAACCTTCAAAGTGGGCCATTGGCTTGGAAACCACTTGCTCAGTTTCATCACCGATGAATGAATCCTATGTGTCAGTCAGCTATTCGCTTAGATAACTCCATCGGGCTCCATTCTATGGCCTCCACATGTTCAACTTTACCATTTTCTAACACAACCATCAGTTAAATCAAAGCGGGCACTCAACAATCCTTCAAAGCCACATGCATCTGTCAGACTGTCTTTTACCTCAGCCAAGTGATCCACCTATTTTGACACGTCATCTGCCATGTCATTTTGCTATTTCATGAATGGTATACTTTGTTTGATTTGGGGCTGCGAACCAATGAGGGCCGTTCGATCATTTTCTACTTGATTGGTCTTTAAAAACATGACCTGCTTATCCTTTGGGCCCACCAACCCTTTTCACTACTTCGCAGACCTTAAACCTTTGGCAACTATTCTTTGTGAAGCAATGACAATTGTTAGATCTTTGGAAATTGCTTGTCTATCAATGTTTTCGTGACCACCTTGCCTGGGCCCTCCACCTTTTCACTACTTCGCGAAAGGTAAAACACGGACATGTTTTGGCTATGAATCTATGCACACTGTTGGATCAACTCCACATTGATCATCCTTTAACCAAAGGTACCACCTACCTTTGGGACCTGCCAACTCTTTCTCTACTTCACGAAAGGTAAAACACATGCATCTTAGGCTAGTGAATCTACACGAGTCGTTGGATCCACTATGAGATGCATTCCTTTTACCTGATGAATGATCCTTTGGTTGGGCCCGCTTACCCTCTTCGCTATTTCATGAATGCTAATCTGCAGGCATCTTCGCCCAATGAAACAAAGCACACCACAAGATCAACTTTGACTCGCACAATTGTTAAGGAGCTCGATAAAGATTTAAACAAGATAGGTAAAGGCGTAAAAAATTGAAAATATTTAAAAGACTGCCTAGGGAAACCCTAAAGGGGGGGGGCACTTTCATGATGGAACGACCCTTCTTTAAGTGGAAAAAGTAATATAAAATTAGAGTGTGGGAAATTTTTAAAACCAAGAGAAAGGGAAAAGCACACCTTAAACCTCTAGACCTAAAACTCAAAGGCAACATGAGGGTTTTTAAGCATACCATTTTACACCTTAAAGAGCTAGAGAAAAAATGCCCAAAAAATGAAAATAGTGATAACAACAGCTCTGACTGGGGATGGTTGAACGCAAGATCAACACAAGAATCCATAAATCTCAGGATCACAAACCAAAAACAAGCCTAATACAAACTAAGACCTACTATGCCTGGACTTAAGAAAAGTAATGTTTCAGGAATTGTCCATGCACTAGAAATTCCTATACCTCACCATTCATGGTTTGCAAGAAATATGAGTCTTTTCCATTTAGATCACAAACCATAGAGGGGCCTATCCATAGTGATTCAATTTTTTTGTGTTTCCCTTTGTCTTGTCCTTTTGCATTCCATTGAAGAACTAGGTCACCAAGTTGAAACCTTCTCAATGTAGTTCTTTTGTCAAACAAGTATTTGGATTGCAACTTGATCTTCAAATTTCTTTTATGGGCCAAAGTTCTGATTTCCTCTACCTCCACCATTTGAATCATTCTGTCCTCCATAGGTTTAGATAACTACATGTCTTCAGCTTGCAGGAACTTGTATATAGGAAGAAGATTATTGACTGGTACCCTAAATTGTGTGCCATAGACCAATTCAAAAGGTGAAACCCCAATTGCTTTCTTGATAGTAATCCTGTCTGCCCATAGGGCCAATTTCAACTTCTGGTCCCAAGACCTTTTATTTTCCTCAAGGATTTTCTTAATAATATTCAGAAGGCTCTTATTGTTGGATTCTGCTTGTCCATTGCCTTGAGGATGATATGGTGAAGAGTAAGATATTGTTATTCCATGACTGGTGCAAAATTTAGTGAACTTCTCTGATCTGAAGCTCATGGAAATATCCATTACCAATTTTACAGGAACACCAAATCTAGTTATAACATTATCTACTAGGAAATCAATAGCAATTTTACTAGTAGCTCTTCTAGTGGGTATAGCTTCAATCCACTTAGTGAAATAATCTGTGGCCACTATGATCTACCTATGACCTCTTCCTGATTTCTCAACTATTTCTCCAATAAAATCAATGCCCCACTGGACAAAAAGGGCTTCTACTATGACTGGGTTGAGGGGTAAGGCTCCCTCATACCTTAATTTGGATGAAATTTTTTGGCATGGGTCACATCTCTGAACATGTTCATGGGCATCTTTGAACAAAGTGGGCCAATAATAACCAGCCCAGGCCATCTTACCAACTGTGGTCTTGGTAGAGTAATGACCTCCACACACTCCATCATGCATTTCATTTAACATCCTTTTAGCTTGGGATTTGTCTAAACACATCAACAATGCCCCATCTCTATTCTGCCAATATAGATCACCCTGAATAAGGACATACTTTTGAGATTTTAGTCTCAGTGTCCTTCTCTAACTATGGGTCATTCCTTCTGAATATGATGCATCCCTTAAAAAATGTACTATCTTTTAGTACTAGGGCTGTGTCTCAATACTTGTGACCAAGATGTTCTTAATTTCAACATTATTTACCTCACCATCAAGAAGGTTTGATTCAGCCATCAACTTAGCAAGACCTAAACCTCTTACTAATTTAGTAATTTTAATCTCTAAATCAAACTCTTGAATCCTGGTTATCCATCTACATCTTTTACCAGTGACCTCAGACTGAGATAAAATGTCCTTGACAGCTATATGTGGGACATAAGCAATTACTTGTGCATTCATAAGATATGGCCTAAATGCTTTTACAACCTTGACCAAAGCATATGCTTGTTTCTCCATGATCTCATATTTTAGCTCTATAGCTTGTAAAGATTTGTTATAAAAAGCTATTGGATGTTCATATCTTTCATTATCCTTTTGTAGAAGAACTGCATCCACTGTATGATATGAAGCAAAAGAGAATAGAGAGAAAGGCTTACTGTAATCAGGGGACTTCAACACTGGTGCCTCCTGGATAGCCCTTTTAATTTTGCCAAAAGCCTTTGAAGCTTCCTCATCCCAGTAGAACTTTGTATCTTTCTTAAGCAATTTAACAATGGGCTTCACTATCTCTGCAAAATTAGCAATGAATCTCCTAACAAAATTTACCTTACCCAAGAAAGACTGGATACCTTTGATACCTTTTGGCTCAAGCACATTGTTTATAGCTTCAATTCTTTTAGGTTCTATTCTAACCCCTTCTTTGGAGACAATATGCCCAAGCAGTTTCCCTTCAATGACAACAAAATGACACTTTTGTGGATTTAAGGAGACACCAAATTCCAGAGCTTTATTGAAAACCTTTTCCAAGTGCCCACAGTGGTCATCCACCCTTTTTGAGAAACATGTTAGATCATCTTGATACACTACCATGATAATGTTAATGAATTCCTTGAAATCTACATCCATTGTGCTTTGAAAGGTAGCTCCAACATTTTTTAAACCAAAAGGCATTCTTACATATACATATGTTCCCCAACGGGTGGTAAAAGCAGTCTTGAATTGTTCAGATTCTTTCACTAACACCTAGTTATATCCTAAGAACCCATCCATCATAGACAACAGGTCACAACAAGTTACTCTCTGTAACATTACTTCCATATTGGGAGAAGAATAATTATCTTTTAAAGAAGCAAGATTCAGGTTCCTAAAATCAACACAGAGCCTTATGTCCCCATTCTTCTTTCTAACTAGGACCAAATTAGACACCCATGATGAATGTCTAATAGGCTTAATGATTCCCCCTTCCCTTAACTTGGTTAACTCTTGTTGCATTTTAGATTCCAACAGGGGGTTGATAGGTCTTTGTTTCTATCTAAAAAGCCTAGCATATAGAAGGAAAGGGACTTCTTGCTGAAAAAGATCTTGTCTATAAGCCTTCAGATCTTCATAAGACCAGGCAAAAACATGCTTATATTTCTTTAAAAAGTTAATAAGGTTAACTCTGACATGAGGAGACAAATTTTTTTCAATATATACCAACTTGGGGGATGATTCTGTCCCTAAGTTTACCTCCTCCAATTCATCTAACTTGGTGATGGGCTGCTGATGTAAATGACTATCACTGTACCTGAACATACCCTCTAATTCTACTAATCCTTTAGGTATTTCATTAGTTTCCAGTTGAATCAGGTCATTTCCAAACACAGTCTCTCTATCTTCCACCACTTCTACCAATGCATTCCAATCAATTTTTTGTCCATCATAGTCATCAATGCATTGTATGAATCTGAGAATGTCTTCATCATCTGCAAATACTTGCCAATTATATACATTATCAGGAATGGCAGGCCTAGCTTTTATCTCAACTGTGGAAACACTAGTTAGTGTTATATCATCAATTTTTAATGCAACATTAGCCAAGAAATCAGCCATGATATTCTTTGATCTTTCTATCCAAATAATAGAGAATGCACTAAAATGTCCAATCACATCCCACACTGCATGCTTATATCTTTTCAAACGATCATTTTTAGATGCATACTTAGATCTAACCTGAGAAACAACCAACTCTGAATCCCCTAGTAATACTAACAACTGAATCCCCTAGTAATATTAACAACTGAATCCCATGCCTTTTTGCAACTTCAAGCCCCAATAACAAGGCTTCATATTCAGTAGTGTTGTTTGTACACTGAAAGGCTAGCAAAAAGGAATATTTGAAGGTTATACCTGATGGGGACACAAAAAGAACTCCTGCTCCAGATCCTTCTTTAGAGCAAGCTCCATCAAAATACATGTGCCACAAATCATGCTGTTGATATTCCAATTCAGTCACAATAGAATCAGTATTCTTCAACTGAGGTAAAATTTATTGTATTCTAAAATTGCCAAGATCCAGATCAATCATACAATTTAACATACTAGGGTCTATTTTCTTGATTACCCTAGGGGAATGTGGTTCTCTATACAACTTAACTTGGCTTCCATTGATTGGGATTGTAGCATATGACAAATCCAACTGAACATTTCCACCTACTACTGCAGCCCACTGTCTAGACAACAACATGCCATAGTGAGGTTTTGTATCAGTTACTATGACATCCATCTTATATGTTGCCTCAAGAAATGCTGCTATCTTTACTTCCACATCTTTCATTGTACCTATTACAGCTACTTCTCTGTTATCCATAGCATAACACTTCCCATACACAGTACTTATTGACAGTCCCAATTCTTTCATGACACCATAGGGCATCACATTTGCAGCAGCACCAGAGTCAATCATGCAATTCTTAATCAATCTATTATTCACTAATAAAGTTACATAGAAAGGATCCACCTGTGAAGGTTCTTGAGTGATGGTTGTTCCCACATATATCTCTGGAGTTTGCAACTCATGATCATTCTCATCTTTTATGGTAAAAAAAGGCAAAGATATACTGCTATCAGATATTTTAGAAAATAAAGATAAGGCTGCTTCTCTATGATATTTTATCTTTAGCAGTTCTACTAGTGGGACTGTAACCCTCATTTGGGTCAGAGCCTAGGTCATATCAAAAGGGGAACTGCTGATTAACTTAGTATTAATTTTGGCCTTTTCTACTTTAGGCTAACTTGCCTTCTTTACTGCAGTAGTCCATTGTAAGTCACCAGTGGTATCATCATCGACAACTTTTGCTATATGTTTAGATTGGTCATTCTTTTCCTGACCATCTTGAGGCATGGCCTTACTGCTTGCCGTCTTCTTTTGGGATACCTTTTTAATGAATATTAAGGTAGGTTCACCCTCATCTACATCTTTTTTATTACTCCTCAAGTTGTAGTTATGTTTGGCTTTGGCTATAGTGGCCTTAGTAAGATTTCTTACGTCCTCATCACTAGGTCTTCTGAGATGAACCTCCTCATCTTCAATGGTTACAACATTTAAAGAAGGATACCAATCCAGTGTCAGCTGCCCTTGGTAACATTTATCATTATTCAACCAATCACACTCAGTAGACTCACTCTGTGAAGAGTCATCATCACTGTCAATAATAGTTTCAAACATGTTAATATCAGGATCGCCTTCTTTTTTCATAGATTCTTCAAGGGCTTGAGCTACAACACATTGATGAGGAGAATGTGGTCCATCACAAGCCATGCACCAAGGAGTGTCTTCCAAATTATGTATATTTCCTCCTTTCAAAGTATCAGGGGTATCTTGGCTGTGAGCATTCTTTGGTTTATCATTTTGAGGTTTTCCATCCTTCCAGGTAGTGTTGTAAGGCATGCCATGTAATCTAGGAGGCCTATCTTGCCAATTGTGATGAGGCTTATCATTTTTACTTACCTTAGTAGTAAGATCTTTCATGGTAATCATCAACTTCTCCATTTTGTCATCTTCCTTAACAACTTTATTTGGCTGCTATTTTGATTCCTGCCACAACCTTCCATATGTTCTTCTTCCTACCTTTCTGGATGCTTTCCTATTACTTTCTACATTAATGGCAATCCTAAAAGCATCCCTTAGACTATGCGGGTTCTTATCCCTCAGAATATAGGCCATTTTAGAATTAAATGCATTATAATAAGTGTTTAAACACATATTATCATTTAATCTCATAACTTGATAAAACCTATGCATTGGTATTTGAAATCTAGTATTGAATTCTATGAGAATTCATTGTTAGACTTCCTGATATTATTGAATTCATTGAGCATGAAGCTCACATTTGTTTTATCACCATATTGTTTCTGGAAGCAATTTTTAAAATCCTCCCAAGAACCAATGCTATTCACAAGGAGACCTCTATACCAATCCCTTGCATCATCTACCAAGGATTGTACAAATAATTTCATGATGACATCTTTATCTATAATTTAATAATCAGTTATCAGGTCACCAAATGATTTCAAATGCTCTTCTGCACTGATTGCATTAATACCAGCAAATTTATGAAGCCTATCTCTTAATTCAGTAGGAACATGGTTAGGGTACCCAAGGATTCCATCAAAAAAGAGCTGTCTATACAATTCCAAGTTAATAGGTCTTCTCTGGAACTGATTAACATTAGAGTTATTACCCATTTTCATTCTTACATTGGAACAATGAGTTAGAGGGATTTGGCTAGTTTGATTAGTAGTAGGGACTTGATTAGCTGGAGGAGTCCTCACAAGCAAGGCTAACTGAATCTTTACCGATAGGAGTGATGGAGGCTGAGGTAGAGTTTTACTTAGGTCTGTTGAAGGAAAGATTATGGGAGGAGATTTTAGATAATTAATCTTCCATTTAACCTCTTGATTGGTTGCTTCTAATTCAACCTTCTCTAGTTCCCTTTAAAAATCTTCCTTTTCTTGTTTCATTCTTTCTATTTCTTTCTCATGTGCACACAACACATGAGAAACCTCTACAGTAGTCTTAGATCTAGACCCATCTTCCTTACATTTCTATTTTCCTTTGTCAATAACTTTCCTAATAGGTTGTGGGTCACTAAGAACCTCCTTACTTGGTTGCACAACATGTTTGTATGCGAGGTCAATTTTGGTAACTAAATTTTCTCTGATGACTGGACCTTCATCCTCACTTTTAGTTTTCTCTTGGGTGAACAGTTCAAGATCAACAATCTATCTTAGAAGCCTATCCCTCTCAATCAACTTAGAATTCACTTGCCTTTCTTTATTTTCTTCATTTTGTGCTCTTAGGGAAATTAAGTGATGGACTCTCCTATTGAGGGCATCAAATTCTTGGGATACTTTATCTTCATCGGGGAACATTTCTTCAGAATTAGACACATTAATTTGGTCGATATCAATTAAACTAATATTTTCATCTAGTGTTCTACGTATAGAATCCATTTTAATATTTGAACTATTCCTTTCCTTCCTAGATAAACTAGCATGAGAGACCCTCTAATTTAAAACTTGGACATCCTCATTATTTCCAAACAAACCAGAATGGAAACCTAAAATGTCCTGCTCAGACTCATGGGAGGAAGAATTTGAATTTGTATATATCGGTCTATCATATGACTTACCCGTATTAATGCTCTTTTGCACCCAATCAACACTAGATGGCTCATGTGCAACTGATCTTTTCTGGCCTCTCCGTGCCTGTTCAGGTAATCCTTTCTACAGCGTTTCTTGAGGATGTTTCCTCATGAATGACCTGGTGTGTTTCCCTTTCTGCATTATACTTGTTTCTTTTAAATGAGTTATACTTATTCAATAGCATTAGTTATACTTTTTAGAGTCGCCACCCACAAAAATATGGGAAAGAGAGAACAAATTTTGACAAATCACTTGCAAAGATTCAAATGACAGGAAGATATTCTGAGAGAGAGAATATCACAAATGAGAGATAACACAATCTACCTCAACTCTATAGAGCTTCAAACAAACTTCCGAGCTAATACAAGCACCAATTTGTAACATAGATACATACTATGACTCTCCCCAACAGAGTCACCATTTTTGTTAGTCACAAATTCTGATTCCCCTCCCAAAAATCCTCTCTATCATAAAATTTGATAACTCTGTTTGCTTATAAAGAGGATAATTAGAGAATAGAATTTCAGAATAATATATAACAAGGTTTCAGTAAACCTTCTACACTTTGAACTTATCTGAAGTTTCAAGTGGGTATACCTTTTATGAATAAATTCACACTTTCAAATAGAGATCCACACTAAACTAATGCTAAAAACCTATGGAACTCATCGCCTTTGATAATACTTGGAATTTTTAAAAAAAGAATATGCATATATCTTCAGTTTTGATCCCCAAGAGATATAGAAAAGAAAACCACAGCTAATACCAGTGCCTTATCCAAGCTACAGAGTCACCTAAGTCAAGCAAGGATTCCAAAATTAAACATCCCCATACATTTCATCACTTCAGCTTTTGTTACCCTATACATGCCTGACATATATAAGAATTCTCTCTATCTTAATCTAAACATTGTGTATCAAATTCAAAGCTTCAAACAAATAATCTACTAATAGAGATGTTTCATGCCTATTTAATTCCTCTCCTGGAGAGAAAAGCTAAGACCATATCCATAAAGATTGCATTACAATCTATTTCAGTTGAATAACCCTAGACTACTCAAATGAAACTAGTAAATTACTGACAGCATACTAGGAAACAACACAGGTTTTAGGCTCAAAAGGTTCTGATTTGTATATTGACATTCATTTTTTGAAAAATCTTACATCACTCAAAGTATTTTCTGTAGTAACCAAAAAAAAATACAGATATATTTCTACACAGTTTCTTTACAAAATTTCTTGTGATCATTTTTCTACTTGGTCCTGGTGTCAATTTATAACATTATGGATGCATACAAGCTTTAGACCTTCCTAAGGAAAGTTTGTTACAAACCTCAATGTCTTCCAGGAAACAGTTACAAGTCCTTTTTAGTATCAATGACCTCTTTAGTTTGTTGCTCCTCTATAGCATCTTCTAATTGCTCTGGGACTCCTTCTTCTTGCACCATGTACTTCTTGGTCCACTCTTGGAACATGTTATCAGTAGGCCATGAGAAGCCAACAATTTTTCCCTTCAACTTAACTAACCTTTTCCAAGAGTTTATCACTTTATTAACCTGTGAATTCAAAAAGTCGTAGTGTGGCTTTATCTTTTCTATTTCTTCAATTGTTTTGACAAATAGAGATGTGTCATGTGTATTAATGATTCCAGTCACCCTTAGAGAGACAAGTTAGCTCCTAATTCATCAAGCCATACCTATTTGTCCTTCAACTCATTTTGGCTAACAAAACCCTCGGGAAATAATTCAAACTTGTGCTCAATATATTCTTTCTTGTACAAGTTGATTTTCCTCTCTATACTAGCTCTTCCTTTTGCCAGCTTTGTCATTCTTTTTGCCATTTCACAAGTGGATTTCACAATGGCATCGGATGCTACCTCATCATAAGATGCACACATGAGTTCTAGATCCACTTCCCTAGGCATCCACTTATCCAAAATTGGCTCTAGAATAGCCTTGTCTTCATTCAACTCATTTCAAATATCAAAAATCTTCGTCATGCTATTGTGTACCATGGAAGATCCTATTGTGTCAGTAAAGCTCAAAATTGTGGCTTTTACCTTTTCCTCATATTTATTTACAAACAGGACTTGAGCCTATTTTAACTTCTCCAATTCATGCTGAATGGTCTCAGCTGGTTGAAAACTTGAAGGCATAGGGTAAGGGGGAAATTCTATGATAGGACTAGTAGGTGGAGGTTGTGTAGGAGAAGAAGCTATCATTAGAGTAGAGGACTCACCTTGATGGTACTGTCTTGCCAATTGACGCTTCAATTCAGTAATGATGTTATCTTGGTTAGCTATTCCTTCTTTGGCCTCATTATAAGCCTTCAATATTGTTTCTAATTTTAATTGGAGATTAGCTCTCTCTTTTTCTTCTTTCTTTGCCACTATCACACTAAACTTTATAGTTTCCAAAACTATACTAGCAACCTCTACCACCCTTGTATCTTGGACTCTTTTTACTATCATGCCTCCAAGGAAACTGGATCCTGAGGTATCTTTCCTCTTTCTATTTTCATCCCTCTTCAAGGACCACATGACTAAAGAAGCATTATCCTTGCTGAATGTCACTCCCTCCATAGGCTTGGTCTCTTTCTTGATAGCTTCAAGTACCAAGGCATCTACTATATCCCATTCAGGGAGGAGTAGAACACCAGCCTTTGACACCATTTCCCTTCCTACTTTAGGAGTGATGGCTTAAAATTCTGCTATCATTTCTTGTTTTACTTCCTCCTATACTAAAGTGGCCTCTTTATGAGGTTGCTCAATCTTCCTATTCTCACACCTTGCCTTGAAGTTCTCAATGTTTTTCTTCCATACAAATTGCATGAAGGCCCCTATTGTGACAAATTTGCTATCAGCTAGGAACTCTTTAGTAGATTTCTTGACAGCAGGTTCTAACTCTTTACCTTTGAACTCATCCACAGTTAAGTTCATCTCGGCACTAGGTGGCTCTTCTGGCATTCCCTCTTGTGTATCCTCATAGGTGTAAGCAATCTCTCTAAGGCTTCCTAACTACAACAATTGTTCTACTACTTCCTGTTCATCTCCTATATGAATAGGGGATTGAGATGGAGAGTACAGAGGTTCACCTGTTTGCACTTCTTTCTGCACCCTTTGCCTCTTTGGGGAGTCTTGGATGTCAGTGACATCTTCAATTGTTCTCTTCCCTCTAGAAGTAGATGGCTCACCTATTACTGGCATCAATACACTATATCTTTACCTTTTGTGCATCACATAATCACCAGGAGGGATGGCTTTAGCAAAGGCAGGCTTAGCTATAACTAACTTAGCCTTGTCAGGGTTATCTCTCATTATAGCCTCCCTCTTTTCTTTCAGAGTTTGCATTAAATCTTCAAAATAAAGAATTAAGAATTTAATCTTTTCTTCAAAGGGATTGAAGCTAGATAGAGGGTCATAACTGCTATCAAATTGATGAATGAAATCCAAACCCTTTTTGTATGCCACCCACTTTTCTTTCCTCAATTCCTGCTCATCCAAACTGAATTCATTTCTAATTAGGTCCTCAGGGAAATGAAATTGGTGTGGCCTACCTTTGCATACTGCTCTTTTCTTGAACATGCCGTTGAAGAAATCCTCAGGGTTAGCAAACCTGGTTACTACAGTAGACAACCCACATGGTTGAAAAAGTCATCAAAGAATTTCCAACCACCTTTGCTGATCATGAATTGATGGGCCATGGTATAGTTGGGAATATAGTCCCTTTACCCCTATTTGTCAGCTCTATGTCTTGCACACCTCCAATTTTCTTTAGGACCTCTGCAAGTCCTATTTTCAATGGGACTTGATAAGGCAGTAGATATGGAGTGCCTCTGAAACCATAAACTCTAGAAACTATAGAAACAGGGTACAAATACATATCACCCCAATTATGAAAAATCTTAATACCTTTAGCAAACTCCTTAGGCTTGAGGAATGCCAAAAGAGCCTTAGGGATCCTAGGGTTCTGTGGGGATAAAAGAATCCTAAGCCTAGATGCAAAGCATCTATCAAACCTCAAATAACTAGCATCCTCTTTGTCCCAAGACAAAATTGTACTCCACAGTTGCACAGGCATCTCCTCACCTTCCTTTTCTTTGTCCAATTCCATTTCCTTAGCAAAATAATCAGCTCCTTTGAACAAGAACATGTGCATTAGAAGAGAATACCATCCAAAAGGTCTATCAACCTTACCTTTTTTTTATCCCTACCAGCCCTGTATGAATTGCATCAGTGAGGTAAGGTGCATAATCAAATGTTACTACTAGAGAGGGGTTTAGAATTTGTTCTATCATCAACATATAATGGGTTGGCATATTTTTTTCAGCATCTTCCCCAAAGATTTGACATAGTGACTAGTACATGCCTTTAGCTCTTAGAGTGAACAAATTCAGGGAGAAAGGCTCCATGGTACTAGGGCCTACAATAATTAACCCTCCTATTTTAACAAAAAACTCTTTTAAAGAGCCACTCCTGAGGTGATCTCTCTGCATATTATACACCTGGGTCAAGGTTTCAAAATCAATAGGCTCTAATAAATTTGATGCCTCACCGAGCTTAAAAAAATTCTTGAATTCATCATAATTAATCTCTATCAGGGCTCCTCCATTGACATTCCTCCCACATCTAGCAACAGGATCATAATTGTGTGCGATCAGGGTTAGTAAGTCTACATCCATAAAACCCCAGGGACTATGAGTTTCCCCACATCTAGTTCCCATATGCTATGCATTGAGGCACTGGTATGTCTCTGACCGAATCCCACTTTAAAAAGACCCAACCCTAAAATCCCTATTTCCGAATCCCTTAACCATCTACCTTTGTCATATATACCATCTCCAATCCTTAGACGAGGGGCTTTGGGAACCAATTCTTTGGTTTTGGCTGTAGCATTCATGGATATGGTCAATTGTTCTAGGAAGTCATCACATATGTTTCTATCTTGATAATTTAACTTCCTTGTGAAATCCCTTCTTGGTGCCATCCTGTTAATACAAGTTATATCAATTGAGGTTTAAAACAAAACTTTGATAAGGCAAGCACACAAAAAATACCGATTTCCAAGCTGTAACTAGCAAGAGAGACACAAAAAACCTTGTTAATTTCCTAAAGAAAATTTCTCTACACCAGCTCCTCTACAACAAACTCATCAAAATGGTGCCAATATTCAATTGATGTGAACCTTAATAGGGCAACTCAGCATTGAATTGAGACATTAATCCTACATGCTTCAGCCATCAACTCAGAATTGAATTCATAGATTGAATTCAAAATTGGGCTCCAACGGATCACAAGTTTTCTGAGTCTTTCATTGTTTCATTGTTTCTCCATTTCGGGGAGTTTAAAACCCTCGTACCTTTCCTTCATGAAGCAACGACGTTCGTTCGATCTTGGATACGTGCACTGCCTTTACTTTCCCCGGTCATTCTGCATTAGTAACGGGCCCCACCTTCTTTTCGCTACTTCACGAAGGGTAAAAGACGTGCATCTTTTGCTAGAAAATCTACATGAGCTGTTGGATCATCTTCTACTTTCTTGATTCTTACTTCTCAGAGTGACCGCTAGTCTACTTCACTAACTGCGCACAACAATCACTGCTAGCGATTTTCACTGCTTCATGAAAGCTAACCACCCTGCATCTTTGGGCTACGAAACAATGCCCATCATTGGATTTGCCTCGAGATGTACACCATTTAATGCATCCAAACCTTTAAAGTGGGCCCTCGGCTTGGAAACCACTTGCTTAGTTTCATCACCGGCAAATGAATCCTATGTGTCGGTCGGCTATTCGCTCAAATAACTCCATTGGGCTCCATTCTATGGCCGCAACATGTATGACTTTACCAGTTTCTAACACAACCACTGGTTAAATCAAAGCGAGCACTCAACAATCCTTCAGAGCCACGTGCATCTGATAGACTATCTTTTACCTCGGCCAAGTGATCCACCTGTTTCAACACATCATCTGCCATGTCATTTCGCTATTTTGCAAATGGTATACTTCATTTGATTTGGGGCTATGAACCAACAAGGGCCATCTGATCATTTTCTACTTGATTTGTCCTTAAAACATAACCTTCTTATCCTTTGGGCCCACCAACCCTTTTTGCTACTTCACAGACCTTAAACCTCTGACAAGTATTGTTCGCAAAGCAATGACAATCGTTAGATCTTTGGAAACTGCTCGTCTGTTAATGTTTTCGTGACCACCTTGCCCGGGCCCTCCACCTTTTCACTACTTCGTGAATGGTAAAACATGGACATCTTTCGGTTGCGAATCTACGCGCACTGTTGGATCAACTCCGCATTGATCATCCTTTAACAAAAGGAACCACCTACCTCTGGGACCCACCAACTCTTTCACTACTTTGTGAAAGGTAAAACACGTGCATCTTGGGCTAGCGAATCTACGCGAGCCATTGGATCCGCTATGAGATGCTTTCCTTTTACCTGATGAATGATCCTTTGGCTAGGCTCGCTTATCCCCTTTGCTATTTCATGAACACTAAACTGTAGGCATCTTCGCCCAATGAAACAACGCACACCACAGGATCAACTTTGACTCACACGATTGTTAAGGAGATAGATAAATATTTAAAACAAGATAGGTAAAGGTGTAAAAAATTGAAAATATTTAAAAGACCGCCTAGGGAAACCTTAAAAGGGTGGACACTTTCATGATGGACCGACCCTTCCTTAAGTGGAAAAAGTAATATAAAATTAGAGCGCGGGAAATTTTTAAAACCAAGAGAAAGGGAAAAGCACAGCTTAAACCTCTGGACCTAATACTCAAAGGCAACATGAAGGTTTTTAAGCCTACCATTTTACACCTTAAAGAGCTAGAGAACAAATGCCCAAAAAATGAAAATAGTGATAACATGATGTTCTATTCATAACTTTAAATTTAACATATCATTTTATTAGCCCACCATATGACCCCTTAGGTGTCATTAGAGATTGTATTATTTCCTAAGAGGTCATATGGTGTCCTGTGACCCCTTAGGACACCATATAACCCCTTAAGACACCATAACAACACCATATGGTGTTCTATGACCCCTTAGAAAACTATTTGGTGTCGTTATAGGTCTTATGGTGTGCTATTTGGTGTTGTTATAGGTCCCTCCCTTCTTCTCTCCCTCCCTCCCAACTCTTCTCTCCCTTTCTGCCTCCCTCTACCTCTCTCCCTCTCTATACCTTCCCTCCAACCTCTCTCTCTCCCTCCCTCTCTCTCCCTCTCCCTCTCCCTCCTCCCCTCCTTTCTCTCTCCCTCTCACTCCTTCCCTATCTCTCTCTCTCTCCCTCCCTCCCTCTATCTCTCCCTCCTTCTCCCCTCTCCCTCTCTCCCTCTCTCCCTCTCTCCCTCTCTCCCTCTCCCTCCTTCCCTCCTTCTCTCTCACTCCCCGCTACTCTCCCCCCCTCTTCCTTCCTTCATACCCCTTCTTCTCTCCCTCCCTCCCCCCCTCTCTCTCTCTCTCCCTCTCTCCCTCTCTCCCTCTACCTCTCCCTCCCTCCCTCCCCTCTCTCCCTCTCTCTCTCTCTCTCCTTCCCTCCTTCTCTCCCTCCCCCTACTCTCCCTCTCCCTTCCTCCATACCCCTTCTTCTCTCACACCCTCCCCCCTCCTCTCTCCCTCTCTCCCTCCATCTACCTCTCTCCCTCTCTCTACCTTCCCTCCCCCCTCTCTCTCTCTCTCTCTCTCTCTCTCTCTCTCTCTCTCTCTCTCTCTCTCTCTCTCTCTCTCTCTTCCTCCCCCTCCCCCTCCCCCTCCCCCTCCCTCCCCCCTCTCATCTCCCCTCCCTTCTTCTTATCTCCATCTCTCCCTCCTTCCCTTTCACCCCCCTCCTCTCTCCCTCCCCCTTACTCTCCCTCTCTCCCTCCCTCTCTCTCCCTCCCTCCCTTTTCATTCACATTTTTTCTACTACCAATAGCACGTACAAGGTGCTGAACCTATTAGTTCACTATCCTACTATAATTTTTTTAAGATGTAGGAGCGTGTACGCAATACTTATTACTTGTAAGCATGTATGAGGTACTGAGCCCATTATTCGCTACCCTGTGATAACATTTTTTAGGCTTAGGAGCGCATACACACTACTTATTAGTACAAAATGGGAAAAAAAATACCATTGGGCTTGCCATCATTTTATAGACTAACAACGCATACACGATTTTTGATGTAGTGTGTACGTGGTACATAGACATAGTTTTAGTTGCCCAAGAGCCTCAATGGCCTCAAAAGAAGTTTTTGAGGTCGTTGAAGGCCCCATTGGAAATGTGTTTGCACTTCTATCACTATTTTATACATATAAGTAAGTGAATTTTTTATTTTTACATGATTTTAAATAATTGAATTGTTGTTCTTATTAGTTTTGTCAATAGTATTGTGATTGTTTAAAAGTTTGATTCTAAAAAATAGTGATAAGATGCATATTTATGGTTATTTATTTGTTTATGAACTTTTGTTTACATATATATGTAATATGATTCTATTTAGGACAATCGATTTCAACCATGGGAAATAACAAGTGAGGAACGATGGAACAACGAGAGGTTGAAAAGGAAAGACAAAGACAACGTGTGAAGAAATTATGTGACATAAGAACAATGGGAGAAGAAGGTATGTCATCCTCAACATCTCAATTCTATTTACCAAATGAACATAATGCACCTAATGCAATTGAAGAAGATACATTTGATTTACCATATGAACCTAATGCAATTGAAGAAGATACCGCATTGAATAATCAATTAAATGATGAACATACACCTTCTCTATTTGATGAATTGAATGTACACAATGCACCGATGTTAACACCTCCTGGAATCATTCATAGGAAACCAAAGTATCTAATTAACATTGATGAGAATATATTGAAGCCAATGCCAAATAAAATGAATGAACAAACTTGTAGGAGAATGGTTAAAAGAATATGGAAAAACTATTTTGAAAACTTAAATCAAACCGCAAGATGTCAATTAATTGTTCAAATGATTAAACATTTGAATTTTAGAGAGACAATGAAAATTCTAGGCCTAAGTGATGAATAATGAATACTCAACAGATACTAAGAGGGGGGGGGGGGGGTTGAATCAGTATAGACAAAAACTTCCTTAAACCACTTTGACTGCAAAGACTAAACTTAACTAATAAACAATATCACCGATCTAAAAAAGGGTACTATCAGTAAAACACAATATGACTGTGAAAGATACAAACCGGTAACACTTAGATCTTCACCACACCTAATATCTCCTTACCACTTCACCCATATGCATAAATAAGTAATACATCAGAAATATAAAAACCACTGGATCAACATGCATTACCACTTAACAGAAAACACTAATCATCACATGAAAAGGCATCACACATGACACACTAATTTTTCACGTGGAAACCCAACTGGGAAAAACCACGGTGGGGATGAATACCCACAAGTTGTTCTTGAACTCTTTAGAAGTCTGCTCTGTTAGGAGCCTGATCCGGTTAAGGAATTTACAATAGGTTTTGCTAGGAACTGATCTTGCTAGGGATCACCCTATTAAGGGATGGCTAAATATCTAATTAAAGATTAGAACCCTGTTAAAGGTTACCTCACAAGAGGATTTGAAGAACTCATTGATTTGAGTCACCTTGTTAAAGGATTTACACAAAGCCTATTAAAGCTACCCGGTTAAGGGATTTTTGAACTACTGAAATGGTTAGAAGTCAATAGGTAATGCATTGATCTGATAACAACACTAAATGCCAAGGCAGATCCACTTTAGTTCCTTTTCTTCTGCAATCATACTCTATAGGTATCAATACACCTCTCCGATCTTGCAAGAAACAAGTATCTCTTCACTTGGATACACACATAATATTTTCCAACAACCTCACAATGCAAATCATCATAGACCTTATAGGAAATAGATAGGTCGGTAGCATAAACCCTAAACCCTAAACATTTAGGTTGTCAATACAGTCAGTCCAATCCTGACCATTCAAACACATTGCATTGAATAAAATAGTCTTGAAAAAATCTCAAGACATTCTCCACCGCTCATTCTTTGCCGCTTTTGGAAGCTGATAACCCAGCACGTGCTCTCCACTGTTTATTGAGACTTTGCACATTCCTGAGGTAGATAGGATCAATATTCTTCATGCAATATCATCAAGGAAATTCTTCACGCACACAAGGGTGACATGGCAACACGATATGATCTTCATCTCAATGCTAACCCATCACAGGATGTCGTCGATCGAATCACACAGACTTGGAGTGCATCAACCGGTAGTCATAACAAATGAAACCCCAATACCAGTTCAAATTCCAACATAACGGTTCACATCATCATACCGGTTCATTCTTCAGCATATTGATATCAATGACAACATACAATATCATCATGTCATCAAACTCTGCACATATGCCAACAATCTCGCCCTTTGGCATTGATGGCAATATACAAAGATATCTCTTCGCTTCACATCTTCTCCCCCTTTGACAACAATGCCAAAGTGGAGGCACAAACATCCATGTTCCACTATGCTGCTCCCCCTAAGGAGTAGCATCCTGCAACACATCAATCCTAAAAATATTTGTCAATGCAATACCTAACTGATGTGGAGCACATATCTTTAGTTCACCTCTTGAACGGGCAGCACCACTAATTCACCTCTTAAATAGATAAATGTAGCCTTTGATAAAGGCTTGGTGAATATATCAGCTAATTGCTCCTTACTGGAAACATGTTCCAACACAATTTCTTTGCTTTGAACCTTCTCCCTCAAGAAATGATACTTGAGCTCGAAGTGCTTGGTTCTGGCATGCAAAATCGGATTCTTGGAAATATTAATTGCACTTGTGTTATCACAAAAGATACTCACCGGTTCAGATATAGGGACTTTGAAACCACTGAATACATGCTTCATCCAAATTGTCTGAGTGAAGTTCATAAATGCTGCAACATATTCATCTTTTTCTATAGACTGAGAGATACAACTCTACTTCTTACTCATCCATGAGACTAGTCTACCACTAAGAAAGAATGCACCACCGGTTGTGCTCTTCTAGTAGTCCACATTACCAGCCCAATCAGTATCTGTAAACACTTTGAGATTGAAATCATTACTGTATGGATACCACAATCCATAGTCAATAGTTCCCTTCAGATATCTAAGAATCCTCTTGACTACTACCAAGTGGGATTCTCTTGGACTTTTCTAGAAATGTACAGTAATGCCCACTGCATGTGTAATGTCCGGTCTGCTGTGTACTACATAGTGCAACTTATCAATCATTGATCATTATTCTTTCTCATTCACCAATGCTAAGTCATCTTCTTTTGACAATTTACAACCGGTCACCATTAGTGTAGCAACCGGTTTGTTGTCTTCCATGCCAAAGGTCTTCAACACCTCTTTGACATACTTGGATTGAGTGATAAAGATGCCATCTTTCATTTGTTGAACCTGTAGTCCAATGAAGAACTTAATCTCTTCGATTACTGACATCTCAAATTCCTTCTTCATTTCATCTGCAAATGCATGACTCATCTTGTCATCTCCACCAAAAATTATGTCATCAACAAATACTTCACATATCAGAATCTGACCTCCTTCTGACTTCAGATAGATATTGATATCTTCACTTGTTCTTTCAAAACCAATCTTCACAAGATGGGAGTCTAAATGTTCATACCATGCTCTAGGTTCCTACTTTAATCCATACAAGTCTTTATGTATCCTACACACCATATCACTATCTTCTGATAGGGCAAACCCATCTGGTTGCTCTATATACACTTCCTCTTCAAGTATTCCATTCAGGAATGTAGATTTTACATCCATCTGATACACTTTGAATCCCTTGAAGGCTGCATATGCGAGAAGAATTTGAACTCCTTCCAATCTAGCCACTGGAGCAAAGGTTTCTCCATAGTCTTCTCCTTCTTCTTGAGCATATCCCTTACATACTAGTCTGGCTTTGTTTCTTACCATTGTGCCATCTTCATTCTGCTTGTTTCTGAAAACCCATTTGGCACCAATAACATTTTCATGCTCGGGTCTGGGTACCAAAGACCATGTACCATTCTTTTCTATCTAGTCAAGCTCCTCTTCCATAGCCTTGATCTAGTCTTCATCTTTATGTGCCTCTTTAAATGTTTTAGGCTCAAATTAAAAGATGATGCAATAATTTTATCTGACCTTTCTTCTTGTAAGAATTCCTGCATCCTTATCTCCTATGATCTGCTTTGGATCATGGTTCAGCTTTACATACCTAGGAATGATGTTAACAGATTCCTCTTGCTTTTCTTCTTCATCCTCATCTTCATCAGTATCATCATCTACCGGTGTAGGAGCACAGTTACTGGTACTAGGCTATTTTGCAATCGGTTCCCAAAAGGTTACAACTGGTTCATCTACCACTTGCTCACTATCAGTTTCCTCAAGTTTCTCAAAGGTTTCATCAACTCTAACATTGATACTTTCAACAATTCTCTGAGTCCTATTGTTGAAACACTTGAGAGCTTTTCTCTTGGTGGAATACCCTAGGAATATTCCCTCATCACATTTTGCATCAAACTTGCTCTAATGTTCACTCCTCTTGATATAACACTTGCTACCAAACACTCTAAAGTAGCTTACTATAGGATTCTTACCGATCTAATACTCATAAGGTGTTTTATCCTTACCTTTCTTGATGAGTACCTGGTTCATTGTGTAAACTATAGTGCTCACCACTTCTCTCTGAAAGGTGTGAGCAACCTTTCCTTGAATCACCATCATTCTGGCTGCTTCAACTACAGTACGGTTGTTCATTTCTGCTAGGCCATTTTGCTACGGAGTCCTGGGGGCAGACAGTTGCCTCTTGATGCCATTTTCTTCATAGTACTTATTGAACTCACTAGAAGTGAACTCACCTCCTTGGCCCGTTCTAAGGCATTTGATTCTTTTACCACTTTCTTTTTCAACTAGTGCTCTGAAGGCTTTAAACTTTCCAAAAGCTTCAGACTTGTCTTTCAAGAATGTGACCCGTGACATCATTCTTGAGCAATCATTAGTAAGAATAATAAAGTACCTATCTCCCTGAACACTCCTAGTTTTCATAGGACCACACAAATCAGTATGCACAAGATCAAGTAAATTTTCTGTTGTGAAGGATTTACCTTTGAAGGTTGAGGAAGACATTTTTGCCGGTTGACATTCTCTACACAAAGGATTCTCCAGTTTGTTCAGCACAGGCAATCCTCTGACTACCTTGATCTTACTAGCCTTCACAATGTTATCAAAATGAACATGGCAGAGTCTCCTATGCCATATCCAACTGTCATCAAACTTAGCCATTAGACATTGACTGATATTTGTATTTAACTGAAATAGGTTACCTTTGGTCTACATATCGGTGATCATTAGTTCACCATTCTTTCCTTTGATTTTGCATACTCCATCTTTGAATTCCAGAGTGAGTCCATTATCATTCAGCTAAGCAACACTTAGAAGGCTATGCCTGAGACCTTCTACCCAATACACATTATCAACACTGCTTTTTCCATTTAGAGAGATGGACCCTCTTCCTTTTACCATACAAGGTGCATCATTACCAAATCAAACTACACCTCCATCATACTCTTCTAGAGACATAAAATTCTCCAGTCACCAGTCATGTGGTGATAACAACCATTGTCAATGATCCATTCATTAGAATTATCAAAGCAGGAGACAAGAGCCTTCTTGTCTAACACATCTTCCTTGACAACTACAAATACTATGCCTTCACTTTCTTCATCTTCTGATTCATCATCAGTGATTCCTTCATCAACTACAACAAGATAGTTTCTCCTATTTCCTCCTTTGAACTTTTTGAACCTCTTTGGTTTGTCCTTATTATCACCATTAGGACAGTTAATAACAATGTGGTTAATCTCTTATACTAATTGTAAATAAGATGAGGCGGGGGGAGGGGGGGGGGGGTGAATCATAACAACTTAATCTTCAATATATTCAATAGATTCAATCTCAGTAGCCTATACTTCAGTAATATAACCAAAAATTGTAAAACATGCAAACTCATAAATACATAATCATCATAACACCAGATTTAATGTGGAAACCCAAATAGGGAAAAACAACTATGGGATTTCAGACCCACTAAGAAATATTCTCTTCTAGAGTATGCTCGGTTAAAAGAAAATCTCGTTAAAGATTACAAACACATTGCTAGATGTGACCCGGTTAAGGGATTTCCCTCAGATTTGTTAGGATCTTCACTTTGTTAGAAGTGACCTTGTCAAAGGATTTCAAACACTCAATCAGAATGTCACCTTGCTAGAGGATTTACAAATAAGACTGTTAAGTCCACTCGTTTAAGAGATTTTCTATCACTTACAAAATAAACAACAGTAATAAAATATATCTGCAACTTCACATCTAAAATGTTAAAGCAAATTCTTATTTGCTCAACACTGTCTAGTCATAGGACTTATCTTGTCCCTCTGCTGGGCTCCCTACTCTGTTATTTAAATAGGTCTTCAAGCTTCTGTGCTTAGTAATCACTATGTAGCATGCCTGTGCTTACACTTGCCCGCATATATTGTTCATCAACAATTCCCTATTTATAAACAATTTGCTAACCACTTAATCTCCTTGATCACATTTCCCATGATCAATCATAGCCATCAAATCTTCAAACTTGACTAGGTTCAATGGATCCTTCGATCTAAAAAATGTTTTACCTTGCCTTGGAACTTGTGCTAGGTAATTGCGGTTCAATCTGTGTTGTAGATCTTCCTCTTGTATTTTCATTGTTGTAGATCCTTAACAAACTTCATGCATGACATACCAATCATTTAATCAACTCCAGCTCATTAGCATCCTTCATTAAATAATGCTTGTATTCATCCAATGCATTCTATTATAGCTCGGTTGTTACTCGGTAAATACTGAACTTCACTCGGTAAACATTCCGCCTTCATTAACCGATATCGATAACCTTAGAGTTTACCAACTAGGTTCCTTAGGGTTTACCGACTAGGTTATTTCCTCGGTAACATAGAATAGTATTAACCTTACAATCAACAACATATGTAGGATATCAAAACAATCTAAACAACATGATCTCATCATTGTCTAACTCGGTAATAGTTGCCCATTGAATAAGTTATTCCTCCCCATCATTATCACATTCTTTCTGTGTCACTTATCGACATCTTTATACTCATCAAATCATACTTCTTAAGATATGGCAACATCATACTAATTCAGAATATCAATTTCTTGACATCAATGACAAAATAATATTATTAAGATAGTAAACATCCTTAATCAGTTATATCCATAATCATCAACAACCTTCTCAATATCCTTATTGAAATGTCAACAATCTCTCATTGTAATTGGAATACCAATAATCTCCCCCTTTGGCATTGATGGCAAAACCAATTGATTTGACCTTATTGATTCAGATTCAGATTGTTGTGAGATTCTGAAATGCTCTCCCCCTGTCATTAGTCTTCTCCCTCTTTCTTTATTTAGACTTCTCCCCCATACATTAGTCTCTGCCTTTGGTCATTAGTCTTCTCCCCTTTTGACAACAATGCCAAACAAAAGAAAACTAATACATGATTTCTTACTATGAGAGGTGACTTCCTTGCTGTTATGTATCAACTCAAACTCGGTCAGAGCATTTTGTCTTCAATTCCTGTTCCCTGTTTATGTTTTCTGCACACCTTTAGAAAACCTCCTAAAGTGTGTAAACCAGCATCAACTCATAAAAAGTATTCTGTAGAGTCATTGAATTGATGCTTTCACCGAAATCTGTTACTGAATAGAAGATAGGGGTAGGACCCCTAACTAACTTCTGAGATACTCAAAAGTGTCCCTTGGCAGTGGCTTGGTGAAGATATCTACTATTTGTTCCTTTGTGCTAACATACTCCAACACCACTTTCTTCTCTTTAACTTCTTCTCTAAGATAATGATACTTGATAGAGATGTGCTTTGTCTTAGAGTGCATTACAAGATTCTTTAAAATGTTAATGGCACTAGTATTATCACAGACTATAGTTATTGGCTCGGTAACTTTCTCATTTATGCCTTCCAATAGTTGTTTTATCCATGCTATATTGGTACAATTCAATGCTGCAACAACATACTCTACTTCAGCTGTTGACTGTGAAATGCAACCTTGTTTCTTGCTAAGCCAACTCACTAGTCTTTCTCCTATAAAGAAAGCTCCTCCACTTGTGCTTTTCCTGTCATCAATGTTGCCTACCCAATCAGCATAAGTATAAACTTTCAAATCAAAAACATTTCCTTTCTGATATACTAAGCCATAATCTTCAGTGCCTTTCAGAAATCTGAAAATTCTCTTGATTGTTATCATATGTGTTTCCTTGGGTTCTGCAGAAAATCTTGCAACTATACCTACTGCATGTGCTATATCCAGTCTGCTGTGCACTACATATTGCAACTTTCCAATCATAGATCGGTAAAGTGTCTCATCAACAGATGCAGATTCATCATTCTTTGATAGTTTACAGTTGGTAGTCATAGGAGTACTTACAGGTTTAGAATCCTCCATTCCAAATTTCTTCAAGATTTCCTTTATATACTTGGATTGAGTAATGAAAATCTCATCTTTCATTTGCAGTATCTGTAAACCTATAAAATACTTTATCTCACTGATTAATGACATCTCAAATTCTTTGCACATTTCATTTCCAAAGCTCTTGCATAAAGAGTCATTTCCACAAAAAATAAAATCATCAACAAATATGACTGAGATCAATATCCTATTGTCCTCATCATGCTTCATATACATGTTACTATTTTCACTAGTTCTTATAAAACTAATCTTGATTAAATAAGAATACAATCTCTTGTACCATGCTCTAGGTGCTTGTTTGAGACCATATAAAGCTTTGTTCAGCTTACATACCTAATCTTTATTCTCTTCTTCAACAAATCCTTCAGGTTGCTCAATAAAAACTTCTTCTTCTAATATACCATTCAGAAATACAGATTTGACATCCATTTGATATACCTTGAAATTCTTGTAAGTAGCATATGCCAACAATGTTCTTACTCCTCCAAGTCTTGCTATAGGTGCAAAGGTCTCACCATAATCAATTCCTTCTTCTTGAGCATAACCTTTGCAAACTAGTCTTGCTTTATTCCGAATGACCTCTCCCTTTTCATTTAGCTTGTTTCTGAAAATCCACTTTGTACCAATTACATTTTTGTCCTTCAGTCTTGGGACTAGTGTCCATGTGTCATTCTTCTTGATTTGATCGATCTCTTCTGTCATAGCATTTATCCAATCTTCATTGTTAAATGCCTCTTTCACTATCCTCGGTTCAAATTTAGATATCAGATGTGTTCTGTCTTAGTTTGTTCCTTGTCATTACTGGATCATCCTTATCTCCTATAATCTAACTTGATGCATGCTTCCTTCTGACATACTTGGCTAATATAGGCTCAGTAGACTCTGTATAATCTTCTTCATCACTCGGTAACTGGATATTCTCTTCATTTCCTTCTTCAACTTTCTCGGTAGGACTTCTCGGTTGAACATATACAAATCCTTCATAATCTTCTGGTTCCTTGGAATTTCCTTCATCATTTCTTTCTGCAAATTCATCAATTTTCACATTTGCACTCTCCACTATTTTGTTAGATGATTTGATCAAACATTTGAATGCTTTGCTTCTAGAAGAATAACCAAGAAATGTTCCTTCTTCACTTTTCTGATCAAACTTTCCATTTCTATCATCTTTGTGAACATAGCATCTTCTTCCAAAGATTTTAAGGTAACTTACATTAGGTTTCTTATCATACTAGATTTCATATCGTGTCTTCAAAGTTCCTTTCTTCAGTTGTACTCGGTTTAGGGTGTAGACTATTGTGCTTATTGCTTCTCTCCAAAATGTTTGAGGTACCCTCTTTTCTATCATCAGGGTTCTTGCATAATCTACAATAGATCGGTTCCTCCTTTCAGCTATCCCATTATGCTGTGGAGTTCTCGGTGCAGATACTTGTCTCTGTATACCATGATCATTACAGAATAAGTTAAATTCATCAGAAGTAAACTCTCCTCCTCTATCAGATCTAAGACATTTCAGTTGTCTTCCTATTTCATTTTCAACTCTTCCCTTGTACCATTTGAACATTTGAAAAGCTTCTGATTTTTCTTTTAAAAACATAACTGACATCATCCACAAATAATATGAAATATTTATCACCATAATAACTTTGAACTTTCATAGGACCACAAAGATCAGTGTGTACAAGATCTAAAATTCCCTTAGAAGTGTAGGACTTACTTGTAAAGCTTGATCTGGTCATCTTACCCATCTAACATCCTCAATACATAACATTCTGAGGTTTCTCCAAACTTGATAGACCTCTTACTCAGTGCTTTTTACTTATTTTGATTAGATTATCAAAATTTACATCACGAAACCTTTTATGCCATAACTAGGTATCTTCTATCTTAGCATACAGACAATTGTTCCGAGTTGAGTCAAGATGAAATGTATTACCTCTCGTTTGAGTCCCAGTAGCAGCTAACTTTCCATGCTTGTCATGAACTTTGACAATTCCCTTCTAAAACTCTATTCGGTATCCTGTATTGTTTAGCTGTGCTACACTCAACAAATTGTATTTCAAACCTTCAACCCAATAAACATCATTACATTTAGCATTGTCAGGAAGTGTTATGGATCCTTTACCTCTTATTGGACATGGTGCATCATTACCAAATCTTACATAGCCTCCATCATAATCTTCTAATTTAACAAACTCATGTTTATCACTTGTCATGTGATGTGAGCATCCACTATCTATGATCCAAGAATCATTAGTATTTATGTGAGATATTAAAGCTTTTCTTTATACCTTTCTTCATCTGATCCATCTTTGATAGCCACATAAACAACTTCCTCTATTTCAGTTTCATCAGATTTATCATCATTTGATTCCTCATCAGCTATTAGGCATGTCTTTCTATCTCTTCTTCTGAAGTCTCGGTGTCCTCTGTAATGATTATCTTTCTGTCTGTCATCTTGGTAATCTCTCTTTTCGGTAGAATCTTTGTCAGGATAGTTAGAAGCCATATGTCCTATCTTATCACAATTGAAACATTTAAAGGTAGCTTTCCTTTATACTTACCTTTGCCTCTTGGTAACCTTCTGGCCAATAGTGCTTCAAACTCTTCTTGCTTTCTAATTTCCTCATACAGCTTGTGTACTTCCTCCATATTTTTGTGAAATCTTTCACTTGCTCCACTGTGATTTCCTTCTGAGTACTTATTCATTCTATCATTGTAGTCATTAGATTCACCAATATGAAAAGAACTGAATGCAGATTCAACTTTATTTACCAAAGATTCACTGTTATCAAAATTACTTAGCTCAAATACATGTAGCTTACCGATAGTAGCATCCAAAGATACTTGCATGTTAGGTACAAACCTTAATTCATTGATTGTAGAGACTTGAATGGCATAAGTAGGTAGAAGGGTTCTTAGCAACTTACTTGTTACATCCTTTTCTTCAATAGTTCCTCCTGCTCCTTTGATTTGATTGACAATCTCCTTTAACCTTGTACTATACTGGGTTATGTTTACACCTTCATTCATTCTCATAGATTCAAGTTGTCATCTTAGGCTATCCACTTTTTCTCTTTGAACATGTTCATGACCACCATACACAGATATGAGCTTAGTCCACATTGCCTTAGCATCAATACAACCTTCCAGATCATTGAACTCTGAGTCGGTCAATGCAAATGTTATTTCAATCATTGCTTGAATATGTTCTTTCTTTGCCTTTATCTCTTCCATTGTCAATGGATAGTGCTAGGTGTAATGAAATCATTCTCCAGATAATATACAACATATTCTCCAATTCCTAATAGGTGCAACTTCATCCTTTTTTGCCATGTAGAGAAACTTGACTTGTTCAGCTTCGGTGCATCCCTCTTATACATCTTTGGATATTTAACCCAAGTGCCTTTAAAATTTTCTTCCAGAGTCCAAAGCTTTGATGCCAATTGTTAATCTCTGATACTAATTGTAAATAAGATGAGAGGGGGGGGGGGTGAATCATACAAACTTAATCTTCAATATATTCAATAGATTCAACCTCGGTAGCCTATACTTCAGCAATATAACCAAAAACTATAAAACATGCAAACTCATAAACACATAATCATCATAATACTAGATTTAACGTGGAAACCCAAATAGGGAAAAACCACTGTGGGATTTCGGACCCACTAAGAAATATACTCTTCTAGAGTATGCTCGGTTAAAAGAAAATCCTGTTAAAGATTACAAACACATTGCTAGATGTGACTCGGTTAAGGGATTTCTCTCAAATCTGTTAGGATCTTCACTTTATTAGAAGTGACCTTGTCAAAGGATTTCAAACACTTAATCAGAATATCACCTTGCTAGAGGATTTACAAATAAGACTATTAAGTCCACTCGGTTAAGAGATTTTCTATCACTTAAAAAATAAACAACAGTAATAAAATATATCTGCAACTTCACATCTAAAATGTTAAAGCAGATTCTTATTTGCTCAACACTGTCTAGTCATAGGACTTATCTTGTCCCTCTACTGGGCTCCCTACTCTTTTATTAAAATAGGTCTTCAAGCTTCTATGCTCGGTAATCACTATGTAGCATCCCTGTGCTTACACTTGCCCACATACATTGTTCATCAACAGTTCCCTATTTATAAATAATTTGCTAACCACTTTATCTCCTTGATCACATTTCCCATGATCAATCATAGCCATCAGATCTTTAAACTTGGCAAGTTTCAATGTATCCTTCGATCTGAAAAACATTTTACTTTGCCTTGGAACTTGCATTCCTTCCTTGGAACTTGTGCTAGGTAATTGCGGTTCAATCTATGCTGTAGATCTTCCTCTTGTATTTTCATTGCCATAGATCCTTAACAAACTTCATGCATGACATACCAATCATTTAATCAACTCCAGCTCATTAGCATCCTTCATTAAATAATGCTTGTATTCATCCAATGCATTCTATTACAACTCGGTTGTTACTCGGTAAATACTAAACTTCACTTGGTAGACATTCCGCCTTCATTAACCGATATCGATAATCTTAGGGTTTACCGACTAGGTTCTTTGCTCGATAACATAGAATAGTATTAACCTTACAATCAACAACATATATAGGATATCAAAACAATCTAAACAACATGATCTCATCATTGTCTAACTCGGTAATAGTTGCCCATTGAATAAGTTATTCCTCCCCTTCATTATCACATTCTTTCTGTGTCACTTACCGGCATATTTATACTCATCAAATCATACTTCTTAAGATATGGCAACATCATACTGAGTTAGAAAATCAATTTCGTGACATCAATGACAAAATAATATTATTAAGACAGTAAACATCCTTAATCAGTTATATCCATAATCATCAACAACCTTCTCAATATCCTTATTGAAATGTCAACAATCTCTCATTGTAATAGGAATACCAACATTTGAACCTCTCTGGTTTGTCCTTATTATCACCATTAGGACAGTTAACAACAATGTGTCCAATCTTATTGCAAGAAAAGCATTTCAAAGGGAGATTACCTCTATATTTGCTAGTTACTTTAGGAAGTCTCTTGGCCAAAAGAGCTTCAAATTCCATCAGGATCTCCTCATCATCCATATCTCTGCTTTGTCTAGGTTCACAATTGGTACTAGCTTCTTTGCCCTTTCTAGATAGTGCAACAAATGCTTTAAAGGTTGAATCAGTCTTCTGAACATTGCCATCATAACTGTTTAGCTCATAAGCGGTCAACTTAGCAATGATTGAATCAAGGGACACCTTTGTCTTGTCAATAGATCTCAACTCCTGAATAGCGACAACCCTTATTGCATAGACTGGTAATAAGGTTCTCAAAACTTTGCTCACAATGGTGGGATCGTCTATTTTTCCTCCTGCACTCTTGATGTCTCCTACAATAGTTTTGATTCTTATCCCATACTGTTGAATTGTCTCTCCTTCAACCATCTGCATGTCTTCAAACATTCCTCTAGGGCTTTCTTCCTTAGCTTGCTTCACATGCTCATCGCCACCATAGATAGACTCCAGAGTATCCCATACATCTTTGGGATTTTCTTTTTCCTAAACATCAATAAACTCAACATCAGAAGGGCTACTGATAAGAGCTTCCATTACTTTCCCATTCTCCTGGATTTATCTTCTTTGATCATCGATGAGAGTACTGGTAGGGACAACATAAGTATTCTCAACATAGTTCTAGTGTTGAGCACCCATGCTCTTAATGTATATCTTCATTCTTCCCTTCCATATCTTAAATTGTCTCTGTGGAACTTAGGACCTTCCCTCTTCATCATTAGAATAGGATCTTTTCCTCAAGCGGTTAAGCTTATAGCATAGAGGAACTGGAGGATTCTCTAATACCAATTGATGAATAATGAATAATCAATAGATACTGAGAGCGGGGGGGGGGAGTGAATCAGTATAGACAAAAACTTCCTTAAACCACTTTGATTGCAAAGACTGAACTTAACTGATAAACAATATTATCGATCTAAAATAGGGTACTACCGGTAAAACACAGTATGACTGTGAAATATACAAACTGGTAACACTTAGATCTTCACCACACCTAATATCTCCTTACCACTTCACCCATATGCATAAATAAGTAATACCTCAAAAATATAAAGACTACTAGATTAGCATGCATTACCACTTAACATAAAACACTAATCATCACATGAAAAGGCATCACACATGACACACTGATTTTTCACATGGAAAACCAATTGGGAAAAACCACGGCGGTGATGAATACCCACAAGTTGTTCTTGAACTCTTTAGAAGTTCGCTCTGTTAGGAGCCTGGTCCGGTTAAGGACTTTACAATAGGTTCTGCTAGGAACTGATCCTACTAGGGATCACCCTGTTAAGGGATGGCTAAATACCCGGTTAAAGATTAGAACCCTATTAAAGGTTACCTCGCAAGAGAATTTGAAGAACTCATTGATTTGAGTCACCTTGTTAAAGGATTTACACAAAGCCTGTTAAAGCTACCTGGTTAATGGATTTTCCAACTACTGAAATGGTTTGAAGTCAACAGGTAATGCACTGATTTGATAACAACACTAAATGCCAAGATAGGTCCACTTTAGTTCCTTTTCTTCTACAATCACACTCTACAGGTATCAATACACCTCTCTGGTCTGCAAGAAAGAAGTATCTCTTCACTTGGATACACACATAACATTTGCCAACAACCTCATAATGCAAATCATCATCGACCTTATAAGAAACAGATAGGTCAGTAGCATAAACCCTAAACCCTAAACATTTAGGTTGTCAATACAGTCGGTCCAATCCTGACCATTCAAACACATTGCATTGAATAAAACAGTCTTGAACAAATCTCAAGATGTTCTCCATTGCTCATTCTTTGCCGCTTCTAGAAGCTTATAACCCATCACACGCTCTTCACCGTTTACTGAGACTTTGCACATTCCTGAGGTAAATAGGATCAATCTTCTTCATGCAAGATCCTCAAGGAAATTCTTCATGCGCACAAGGCTGAAGTGGCAACATGATCTGATCTTCATCTCAATGCTAACCCATCACATGATATCGTCGATTGAATCACACAGACTTGAAGTGCATCAACCGAAAACCCTAAAACCAAGACTACCAACCAGTAGTCATAACAAATGAAACCCCGATACCGGTTCACATTCCAACATACCGGTTCACCACTTCGTATGTACCGGTTCACATCATCATACCTATTCAGTTGCCAGTTTGGTTTCTTCAATATACCGGTTCACTCTTTAGCATATTGACACCAATGACAACATACAATATCATCATGTCATCAAACTCTGCACATATGCCAACACTAAGATCATCTGAAAGTAAGAGTGAAAGAACTATTATGAGAAATCTATTTGATGCATATCAAGATATTGGGTCAAAATCACATACTAAAGATTCTAATGGTACTCGATGTGTCATTACATCAACCATAATGAGCAAGAAAATTAAAAAAGATCATTTGATAAGCAAAACAAGTAAGTCATTAAACGTTAGTAGAACAACATTAAGTAAAGCACTAAAGAGGTTGGAAAAAATAGAGGAACCTAACAATAATTCTCTTTGGGCATTCTTGGGTAGACTACCACGCAAAGACAAGGTTGTTGTTGATGCATTAAGAACATTAATTGAAATTTTTGGCATGACAACACAAGAGTTTCGCCCAACCAAAGAGATGTTGTTAGAAGGCGAATTGGGTCTAAAAATCATGAGCCACATGCCAAACACTATTTGGATATGACTCAAACTAAATTTTATGAAAGATTCCTTCAAAAGTTTCCTCAAATAAGAATTTCTCAAAGATTTTTTGAAATGACAAAACCTTTTTATATTAAGATCAATCATGTAGGCACCACGTGTTGTTGTAGGATGCATATTGAATTTTCCATGCACTATGATATTTTTCATCATATTTGTTCTACTTTGCACACTAATGATTTTTTGCAGGAATGCAATATAAAAGCACCTCCTAAGTTGGTAAGAGAATTTATTTCAAGTGTGCTATGTAATAGACATGATGGTTGCACTTATTATAAGATGCCTTGTTTGGAATGTTCTTGTGCTATATGTGGTGGTTTGTAACGTTTACCAAGATGCGTACATTTGAAGAGAACAACTGAAATTGGTACAAAACTAGTTTATTTCAGAAAATACAAGACAATCACATATGGATTTAAAGATGGAAAAGATTTGAAGAGATGTGAGCTAGTGAAAAATGATATATGTGTAGCTGAATTTATTAAAATGTTTCAAGAGAAATTAGTTTATGAGTACATAATGAACATAGAGCTTGATGGTTAGATGAGAGATTCAAGTTATGTAAGGACACATTTCCTCTTGGTAGCATTGTCTCTATCATTGATTTCACTGAAAATTATACACTACAACCTCAAAATGAAGTGCAATCTATGTATTATCACTCTACACAAGTTTCTATTTTTGTATAGATAGCATTCATGCATGCAAATGATAGCACAGAGGAGGATTGAAATGTTTTAAGAGAGTATCAATTCTACATAAGTGATGATCATACTCATTCATTGGAGTTTGTACAAGGATGCTTTAAATTTTTCCATGATAGTTTAAGGGAAAGGAACATACGATACAACCAACACTTATTATGGTCAGATAATTGCACCGCACAATTCAAGAATGCAAAGATGTTTTATTGGTTGACAAGGATGCATATGACAAGCGGTGTACAACATTTTTTGAATTTCACTGAGGCTGGACATGGTAAGGGAGAGCATGATGGTGCAGGAGCATGTGTGAAAAGAGCCCTATCTAGAGAAGAATTGAAGTACGAAGGTGGTGCTAAGTTGATAGATACAGAAACAATTGTGCGATGGTGTAAGTCTATGATGGGTCCAGGTAATCTAGGTACATCAATGGTTCATAGATATTTTTGGTTGATCACTAAATCTAACATTGAAAAATATCTAGATTGTTGTATAGTTGCAGGATCGAGTGACATGCACTCATTTATGTGTTCAAATTGAAGTTCACTTGTAATTTATATGAGACAGATGGTATGTTTTTGCTCTTCATGCATGTATTATTTATGGGAAGAATGTGAATCACAAGAGTGGGTTGACAAATGGTCTTGTAGACCGTTGGTTCCCATTAATTCATATCAAATTCCCAAAGCACTACAATTGAGCCAGATGGAGACATCAATGGATTTTGACCATGTATCTGACCTAGTGGATTCAGGTGATTTTTGGAGTTAATTTTTTGCAAGTATTCTTTTTGGTTCATTTTGTTGTACATCATACCTTATTTTTGGTATTAATTAACACTTTATAAAATGCAAGTCATGTGTATGTATTTGTCGTAGAAGAGAACAATGAATAAGGAACATATTACTATTTGTGTCACTATGTTGAGCCAAAAAGAAAATTGACAACCATAATCATTGATGGAGAGGGTATTGAGTACCCAATAGGGTCTGTTGTTGTGACAAGAACATGGCTTCGGAGATACCCTATCAAGAATTCTGATGTTTGGTTGTTCAAGGACTTTGAAACACACAGACATATTCTTCATTTCTATAACCTTGTTGTTGCAACAAATATTAATTTGATGAAGTATCGTGGTAGACCTCATAACAATATTTTATGTAAAGTTCATGAATTTGACCACGAGGCAATACTTGATACAATAAGGGTTAGAGCTGACCCTAAAGGATCACTTGATTGATTCTACGGTTCAGAGTAGAATGATTTTGAGAATTTTGTATAAATCATCGATGAATTATTCTATATTCATTTTTTGTATATATAAATGCCCATGAGCTGATTTTTACATATTTAGGGGCATAATTTTGTATATTTAAATGGCAATGAGCTGATTTGTACATATGTACATGCCAAATTTTGTATATTAAAATGGTGATAAGCTGAATCGCACATATTCTAATGCCAAATTTTGTATAAAATCCCATGAGATGATTTGTAAGATATTTTTTTGTATAATCAAATAGCCAAGAGCTAATTTTTAAGACATTTTTTTGTATAATCAAATAGCCAAGAGCTGATTTGACCATATTTAGAGGCAAATTTTTGAATAATATGTGACAATGTTTTGTGACTATTTTGTGTGTCAATTTTTTGAGTATATGTGATGTGTCCCTGGTCAATCATGAACATTCTTGATTCTTGTATAATCATGGAAAATTATTTGAGTCATTATCAGGTCATAAAGGTCATAGATTGAGACTAGATATAATTTGTGCAAAAATTGTTATTGTTGTCAAAAAAATTGTCAAAAAAGTTGTCAAGCAACTTCTACATTGCGTCGGTGGGGTATGACTCTCAACATTCTAGCACTTTGGGATGCATGATAGGGGCATTCCTAGCATAAAATTTCCCACCTGGATGTGCTCGTGATGTTGATTTATGCACACGACAAACCGAATCAATTCTAGCCAATCCTGCAACTGATGACTTTTGTAGTAGGTGAAAAAATGCTACCAATTGAAAATGGCTCTGAGTCATAAAAAATGAGATAATCCATTATAGAGGAGCCTCATGCAATGCCACGGGTTCAAACAGATCGACCATATGTGTTATGGATTTGAAGAAACAATACATCAAATTTTGACAATTTTTTTGACTCATGGCACTTGAGAGATCGCCCCGGTACGGTATGACTCTCGACGTTCTAACACTTTGGGATAAATGATAGGGGCACTCCTAGCATAAAATTTCCCACTCCTGTGTGCTCGTGATGTCATTTTGTGCACACGACAAACCGAATCAATTCTAGCCAATCTTGCAACTTTGCATTGCAAGCAATTGCTATTTTTGTAGCAGGCGAAAAAATGCTACCAATTGAAAATTGCTTCGAGTCGTCAAAAATGGAGATAGTCCATTATAGAGGAGCTTCATGCAACCCCATGGGTTCAAATGGATTGACCGTATGTGTTCTAGATTTGAAGAAACAGTCCGTCAAATTTTGATAATTTTTTGGACTCAGGGCACTTGAGAGATCGCACCAGTATGGTATGACTCTCGATGTTCCAATGCTTTGGGATGCATGATAGCAGCATGCCTAGCATAAACCTACCCACTCTAATGTGCTCACCATGTCATTTTGTGCACACGATGAATCGAATCAATTCTAGCCAATCTTGCAACTTTGTATTGCATGCAACTGACAGTTTTTGTAGCAGGCAAAAAAATGCTACCAATTGAAAATGACTTTGAGTCATCAAAAATAGAGATAGGCCATTGTAGAGGAGCCTCATATGACCCCATGGGTTCAAACGGATTGAACATATGTGTCTTGGAATTGAAGAAATAGTCCGTCAAATTTTGACAATTTTTTGGACTCAGGGAACTTGAGAGATCGCACCGGTATGGTATGACTCTCGACGTTTTGGCGCTTTGGGATGCATGACAGGGGCATGTCTAGCATAAACCTGCCTACCTGGACACGCTCGTAATGTCATTTTATGCACATGATGAACAAAATTTGACCCACGTGAGGGTGCTCTCGCACCAAACACATATTGTTGTTTATATTCATATTGTTGATTACATATGCAAATATTCATTTAAATTTATAAAAGGGCAGCCACCAAATACAGAGAATACACAATAATGAACTAAATACAAGGAGTTTTGTAGGGTTAATTCAACATTTTAGAAATGTTATCAAATCATATTCCACGATTGCAATGTTTTATATCATATATTTTTGTTGTTTATATTCATGTTATTGATTACATAGGCAAATGATCAATTAAATTTATAAAAGGACAACCACAAAATATAATGAATACAAAATAATTAACTCAGTACACATTTATTGGATCGAATATCGATATTTATATATATAAGAAAAAGGCATGTCTGCCAAGTCAATACAAGTATTACAAAAATGTGGCATATGCCATGTCCAAATCGATATACAATAAAAATGTAGAATATATCTACATTTATTGGTCATTCTATGACCAAAACTAACACTATATGATCCTAAACTTGTGGTGGATCATCAAAATCAAGCCTCTTTGATGCAGTACATGGCTCTATAGATGGCTACAAAACCACAATTAAAAAGCCAAGTTAGAATTCTTTTGTAGAAAATAGTTCATAATTAACAACATAACTATGCATTTAACTATAATTCCTTTGAAATTGAAATGTAGATTACAGGTCATCGGTTGATCTAGGAGCTAATGTCTTTGCTCTCCTCTCCTTATCACTCTTAGGAGTTTTCTTGAAGACATACTTAAATGGATCCATGTTATGGCCATACTGCGAAGGGGTCTATTGTAGATTAAATATACAATTAACACAATGTACTAACATAAATATATCAAAAACACTTAAAAGCTATAATATAGAGAACAATGACGTACCTGTGCCTGAGATGCTTCTCCAATAGACTGAGGATGGCTCACCATTGATGGAGAAACTGTCGCTATTACCTATACAAAAAGGGTTCAAAGATTAAATACAATTAATATAATGATAATTATTGTAGGTTAAAAACAATTAATTTTACATATCAAACAAAAGTGTACCGGATCCTGAGATGCTTCTCCAGTGCACAGAGGAGGGTTTGCCATTGATGAAATAGGTATGGATATTTCCTATATGAAAAAATTATAAGATTATAATATATCACAAGTTCACATGTACGCGTGCATATAATAATGAAATCAAGAAAATAAATTAGAGATACATACCTCCACCCTCTCTTGATCCATGGGCGAATCAGGTGCATTCAACAAATCCACATAGCTCAATGGCCACTGTACATGTAAAATAGACAAAAAACACTAATCAATCTACAAACCCCACCTAATACTTGATTTCAACATTTTCAAACAATTGTACAACTAAAAATGTGTTCAATTACCTTCTTCCCACATTTTGGTTTCTTCGATGAATTCTTTTTTTAAGGACGAGCCCTAGATGCGGAGGGGGTACCGTAAAAAAATAAAATTAACATGAGATATTAGTATAGATAATAAATTAAACATAAATTAAAAAATCTAAAATGAAATGACTTTCATATTCCATCAAAATAATACATAAAATGGGTTGTACAAAATATGATAGCGTATAGCTTTGTAGGCCAAAATCAATCGCTGAGAGTGTGGTGTCATCAATCTGGGACATTTGGTCCCCTATCAACACCTACAAACCAAAAATTGGACCAAGCATTAAAGATAGTTAGTATATCTTGTATTTTTTTGAATTCAAAGTGTAATATTCTATTTTAACATGTTACAAAATTTATACCTCAGGCATTGAAGTTGCAACTATAGTAACTGGGGGAGGAGTGTGGGATACCGCTGCTGCATCCTAAAATGCATATTATTTGTCTCAACTTAAATCGATGTATAAATGAAAATTCATTTATGTAATTAAAAATTTAAAGTGACTGATAAATAAAATGCTATGAATTAAAATCAACACACCTATGTTTGTCGCTCATGGGCAAACACCATGTCCATCAACTCATCTGTCAGCGCAAAATCCTTAGTCGTGCAGGCTTGACATCTACTCCCACAAATCATGCACAGATGAGATGAGGATCCATCTGCACCAATTGCATCATCTATCCTCGAGCATATCCCCAAGCAACTGAAACACATATGCTGGATGGGCTCTCTATCACCACCTAATGGCTCATCATCCAATACAATAGGGTGTGCTAACGACGTTCCATGCTAGATGATGGCACTAGTCAACACTATGGCCACTTGAAGATTCTGTAGCTCCATCAACTCTTTCATCTCTATTGGGACAACCAGATGCATCTTGGGTTTGGGTGCTAGGGGGTGCCAACTCTCTACGGGTAATCGCCTATGGACTCCAGGTCTATCTTGGGAAGAGGCACCACCTCTACCATGGAACTCTCTCATGTCAAAATAGTTTGGGCGCACATTGAGCACAAACTCACAATATACTTTTCTCAAAAAATATAATGGCACCTCATAATTATTACAAGGTGGATCATCAAAAACCATCCACCACCTCTGCCAAAAAAGATTCTTCATTTGCACATTGGTACACAAATGTATGGGAAACCTCTTTGCATTAAGAGGTAATGACTAACCAATTTTGGGATCAATGAAAAGGGCACATATTTGTTGTTTACTAATATTTTTATTTTTTACTCCCTTGTATGATAGCCCATCGGCATAGAATTGATGACACCTATCCCTAAAGCTTCCCCATTTGGTAATTTGTGTGGAAACAGCTATGGCACCACTAGCTAATGTTTCTAAGCTAGTGGCGAGGGATTGATGATGCTCAAGTTCAGATGTTTTCAATTTAACAATCAGTCGATCGATTTTAGGCGTATTTTGTCCTAACTAATTAATTAATTGCTCATGTGTTTTGGGTGTGCGGTCAAAAGGAGGAATCGGGGGTATATCTTGTGGGTTTTTAGGAGGTGCATTTGGTTGTTCTTGTTGTGGATTAGAAGAATCTGGTTTTTGAAATAAAAAATCAAAAAACCTAATCAAAATTAATGAAATTAAATTCAAAATGTAAAACAAATTGAACAAATAGGAAAGAAAGACAAAAATAAACAAAAACTAACCTTGATCCATAGTCTAGAGGATAAATCTAGCACTTCGTTCACGGTTTAGGAGAGAAAATGAAAAAAAAACAAAGTAAAAACGTGCCATTCACTGGAAAATAAGACCCAGTTTTTAAATTTTTTTTTTTTTGATAGGAACCGTGTATGCAGTTCTCTTGGGATTATTAGCGTGTACGTGCTCATTTTCCTATAAGTAGCACGTACACGCTCATTTTCCTAAAGGTAGCGTGAACGTGCTCATTTCCTAAAAGCAGCGCGTACGCGCTACCTTCTCTAGGCTCGAGGACAACAAACCTAAGCGCGTACGCGGTGAATTCAAATTTTAGAACTGCGTATGCACTTCTTGTTTTTCCATGTTTTTTTGGGTGGTGTCCACTTTTTTGACCACCATCTTTGTGCATATACCTATATGTATATATATATGTATATACATATGTGTGTATATATATACATATGTATACATATATATGTGTGTGTGTATATATATGTGTGTATATATACAAACAAAACAAACATATATATATATATATACATATACAAACAAACAAACAAACACACACATATATATATATACATGTATATACATATACATACATATATATATACAGATATATATATATACACACTCACATATATATATATACATATATATGTATATATATGTATTTATATATACATGCGTATATATATGTATATATATACACATATGTACATAGATATGTATACATATATATACATACATATACATACATCCATACATACATACATACATACATATATGTATATATGTATGTTTGTATATATGTATGTATGTATGTACACATATGTATATATATATATATATATATATATATATATATATATATATATATATATATATATATATATATATATTTATGTATGTATGTATGTATGTGTACACACACATATATGTATATGTTTATATATATGTATATGTTTATATATATGTACATATATACATATACATATACATATACATATACATATACATATACATATACATATACATATACATAAACATATATATACATAAATATATATACATACATGATATACATATATACATACACATACACATACAAATATATATATGTATGTATGTACACACACATTCCTTTCATTGTTTGTGTGTATTTTCTTGTGACTCATTTTTTATTTTCTTGCTTTTGGTTTCTTTTCTCTGTCTTTATATTCTCTTCAATTTTATTCTTGGTTTGGTTTTGTTTGTAATTTTTTTTAAATTTTTTTGTTTCTCTTTTTCAGTCTCTTTTTCTTTTCTTTTCTTTTTTCCCTTCTTTATTATTATTATTATATATATTTTTTATTATACTTTTTTTTTGGTTTGTTATTATTACTTTTCTCCCCTCTAGATCCTTTTTTCATTCCTATCATTCCTTGGACGTTGTGTCCCCTTTCAACTTCTCCCATTCCTTTATATTAACTTGTCAGGGTTTGCAATCTATCTTTTATCCTTATGCAAATCTCTCATCCCGATGAAGGATCATGGAGTGTGATCCAAAATATTGATGCAAATAAAATCTCACATTGTTGAATCCAAAAATACAACTATCATTATGGATTATCAAAATATAATGTCTTAGATGCATTATTTTCTCAAACTCAAAGTTATCTCAACCATATAAAATAATATTCTCTTACTTTGTATTTCTTTCACAAAAATTTAGTGTGTTATAAAAATTTATAGAATCAGTCATAGCTCCAAAAGAAGAATAGAAGATAGAAAGATAGATTAAAAGAAATAATCCAGAATTTCAATACATAAATATTCCACAAAATTATAAAATCTGCATTACAAAATCTTCAAAATATATAAAACTAGTTTCGAGCACTCAACCCTCATCAGTTAGATTGATATAAATGAACGAGAGACAAGAAAATGATGTGGAACAAATGAGAAGGGGAGGGGGTATATATACCCACACCTTGACCCCAAAAGACACCACGCATGAACCTCAACCGCTGCCAAGGAAGGGTTGGCAGGAGGTGAAAATAAAGGGTCGCAATGCTTGGTAGATCCCCCCTTAAGTGGGGACACTACAATAAGTGTATCACCCACTTAAGTGGGTCGCATCCAAGGATGCATGGGGTGAGACCAACCGATAAAGGAGACCCCTGCCATAATAATAATATTTAATTAATAGCAAAATGTGGGGGAAAGATATTGATCTAGAAGGACACTAGTAGGTCTTAATGGTTTGGCGTGTGCTTAGACTTGAAGAACTTGCTTTGAAGAAGGAAGGAACCCAAATTTCTTGGGTTTCGCCAACAAACTCTTGGGAATAGGATGTGTCACAATGTGGGGACTTCTTGGCATAGCCAATGAAGTATAGGGTTTAGGGTGGCCCCCAAGTTTAAAGCTTTAGATGAAGGGCTCTAATCAAGCTTAAGAATGAGGGGGGGTCCCTTTTGTTTGTGAAGGATCATCACAAAGATGAGAGAGAAGCACTATCTTATCAAGATGAGAGACATTTATGAAGCGGGAAAGAAGAAACTTCTTGGGATAGCTACGAGCACATAATCTGGAATAGAATTGTTTCCAAAGTTGCATAAAGCTGAAAGGATAAGATTGTTAGGATTCCCAAAGATACTAAGAGGGGGGGGGGTGGTGAATCAGTATTTTACCAGTTAGTGAATTTACTTCAATTTAAAACATGAAAAGCATATCAATACTGTCTACCGGTAAACAAAAATAGTGCAGTAAACAAGAATAGCAACAACCACAAGAAAACACATGATAACACAGTAGTTTAATGAGGAAACCTAGTGTGGGAAAAACCTCAGTGGGATTTGTGACCCACAATATTCGCTTACTGGCCAATAAGTGAATATTACTCTTACAATAGGGGCTTGCACATGTAGGAAGGCCAAGTGCCTAGAACTCACTGCTCAATTACAAAATGGGAAGTCTCACTGACTTACAAAAATATATTATGCAAATCCAATGTCTTGTACTACTTCAAAATAGCATCTACTATGCCAGATCCAGTACCAGTTTTAGCTCTACTTCATACATAAACCCTCAACCTATTTTTCGCATATTAGGTCTACCTTATTTCGCCTATCTGCTTCCTTACAAATGTTCTATAATGATCTCATACATATATTAGTCATATTACAACTCACCAAGTCGGCTTACAATGATTTTACAATAATTTAAAAAATATATTATAAACAAAATTCTTGTCGGCCTGGGTGTTGATATACTTCCTTTTACTGTCGGTGGTCTGTGTGCCGGTGTAGAGTCTTTCTTTGCTGATGCTGGTAAATTGTCTTGCCAGTGTCATAGGATTGCAAGGTTGCCATTAATGATAAAACCTTCAATCACCTACAATATCTCATTGGAGTATGCATTTGCCAACAATCTTCCCCTTTGGCATTGATGGCAACACTCATGAGAAAAATTCAAAAATCCAAAAATGGTTTGCCAAAAATTGTCTTACCAAGAAAAATGAGTTACCAAAAATATGTGCTCCCCCTAAGTTGATGATCTCTACTTCTGGATTTTTCTCATTAGCTCTACTCCCCCTTTGACATCAATGACAAAGGTTGTCAAAGTGTCAATTGAGTGTGGTTTCCAGCTTCATCCTTGTAACCGGTTGGTTACAATCTGAAAAAGGTCTGCCAATACCAGATTTAGGCTCTCAGTGAACCGTTTTCTATCCTTTAATGCAGCCTCTGTCCTCTGAATTGTACCGATGAGGTGTTGCATTTGTTGTGCCAGTGTTTTCTATCCTTGAATTAAAGCCTCAGATATCTCTTTTCTTAAGGAGGCAAGGTAGTCCAATTTTGGACTAAGTCTCCATTTTAAATCTTTTGCCTTTTCTTTTATTCTTTCTTTTTCTCTTTCCAATTTTAGAAGTTCCTCCTCAAAACCTATTATTTTCTGCTCAAAAACTGATAGTGGTTCAGATGAATTAATGAAATTATCAGCTAGTTGATTTATTTCTTCCTGTACCTTGCTGATCTTCTTGTCTATATCTACTGTCAAAAAGTTAGTTTTACATGTATCTCTGTAAAAAGTTTTAAATTCTTTTAGTGTACTACATAGTGCTGGTAAAAGAGTGTCAAATTGTCTCATACACTTCTTTATTTCCTCTTCAAAGAATTTGTGTTTTTCTTTCTCAAGTTTCTCCTTAAATGCTTCCTCATTTATTTGTTCAGCTGTCACAATGTTGTCAATAATATACTTAGACAATGTGTCAAGTTGATTCAAAGAATCTTTATTATCTACATTGCACTTGGGTGCTATCATTTTCAAAATTGGAATTGTGTCATCAATTGCTTTGTATGCTTGTGCACTGCACTCTGTTATTTTCTTGATAGAATCCAAAAGAACTTCTGTCACATTTGTTGGTCTGAATTTTGCAATGGAAGAACCAATAATTTGTATTCCATTGGTGTGAGTAGCTTCTTTGCTTGTAGTGACCTTTGGTAAGTCAGTTTGCGTTTGCATTTCTTTAAGAAAAGGTTTGGGTTGCTCAGCTATTGCCGGTGGCACTGTCTCTGCATGAACCTGTTGCTATGAGGGAGCCTGTTGCTCTACCTGTTTCCCAATTCTTTCCACTACTGGTTTGCCTTCTGTGCTATCTGTTGCCGGTTGCTTAGTAGATGAAACATTAAGTGCATCCATGGTCTTTGTTTTTCCAGTGTCTGAGGTTACTGTAATGTTTTCTACCGGTGGCTCTTTTGCCACTTCTGATTTCCCAATGGATTCCTTATCTACCACAATATTTACCTTCTGAGTGTCAATTTTCATTATATATAACACCTCAGAATCAGGATTTGTGTCCTCATGTGGTATGTCCATACTTTCACTAGCTAGTTGATTGTTAGTGGTAACTACCGGTGGAGTATCTACAGGTAGTGGGGATAAGTTGTCTATTATTTTTAGGTCTTGGAGGCAACTGAGAGGGGGGCTGAATCAGTTGTCTAATAAATTTAATCCAAAACAACTTAAATAATTTTAATGCATAATACCAGTGAACTAGTCTTTTATGCCACTATTTCATCAACAACTTGCATCAAAAATTTCTTGTCAATATCCAAGTGTAGGATTACACTATTTTCTACTTTCTCCTTGTCATCAGTTGATAATGAGTCATATAATCTGTTAATGTTTTTCAACTTTCCATCCTCTGTTATTTCATTGAGAAGTTTGTCAATTGGAGCAATGGTTTGTTGAGTCTTCTTCTTAGGGGTTATCTTCTTCTTTGGAGTTAATTTCTTATCTGGGGGCCTTACTACCTATTGTTTATGTCTTGTTCTTCTAGGAGAAGGTGAAGATACCGGTGAAGGTTTCCTTTTTCTTTCAACTCTTTTGAATGCAACTAGTATATCATTTTCTGAAGAAGTTCCAACTGGTGAAAGGTGAGTTTCCGGTTGAAGTGCTTCTAACTCATCTTCAGTAATACCAGTTCATTTAAGTACATCTTCCTTAATAGCTTTTGCTTGTCGGGTACCTTTTCTTACAGTTGCTTCAACCTTCTTAACCCTTTTCTTTGATTGAATTTGACTTTCTATTGTTTCAGCATTTCCAAATACCTCTTCTCTAGGTTCCTTAGGTGCTTCTAGGAGGTCTTTTGCATATGTTTCTATTATGTGGTCATCAGTTTCATACCCCATTTCAGTAACCCAGATGGTTCTTGGGATAACTGCCTCCATCCAAATTTCATCCTTATACTTATCCACAATAGCTTGTGACAATCTAACTCTGGTCTTCATTTGGGCCTACAATGCCTGAAATTACTCATTTATGTTCTTTTCTCTATTCTCTCCCATGTTGTTTAGTAAATCTGACAACTGTTTGCCTACCAGTATATCAAAACCAAGATTTCTATTACCAATACCAGGTACTTGTTTGGTTATGTGCAACATTAGACAAACAAGTAGGTTTCCAAATCTGAATGTTCCCTTTTTGTCTTTCTTAATCTTTCCCAAATTGTCAATTAGTTCATCTTTAAGCCATTCACACACATCAATTCTTACATTATCATTAACCATGTCATAGGCACTTTTAATGCATAGGCTAGAGACTGAGTTTAACCTATTTGCATGTGTAGTTTTGTATCCTAAGATCATACTGATGAATCTGACATTGATATCCATTACATCATTTACCCTTAAGGATCTCTTATCAGATGTTGCACCGGTTAGGTTTATCACTAGGTTATTTGAGACCTTCTTTGTTTTATCAGGTCTGTTATTGGCGTAGAGTAACCTTGTCACAACCTTTACTGCTTCTTTTGTGATTTTGTGAATTGAGTCCAACCAGAAGAATTCACCATGTACCCTACTTAGTACTATCCTTATAACATCTTGGAGAAAATCCAGGATATTGAGAATTTCAGTGAAACCTAGGGTTTCTACTATCTTGTGTTCAGGTTTGATATTTCTGGATTCATCACAAATTATAGTTTTATATATATTCTTAATTTCCTCATCACCTAATTCCTCTATATGACAATGTATATACATTCTAGGGTCTTCAGCAAAAACTACTCCCTTAGGAATTTGATAAAATGCACCAATGTTATCATCTTTCTTTGAAATTTCTGGAACTAACTGGAATACGGGTCTAGGGCGTTTAATAACTTAGACAAAAATGGGGTTTGCAATGAATTCAGGAATAGATGAAGAAGTCATGGTTATAAATATGTCATGCCCAAACTTTAGGGCAAGAACGGAATAATTTTTTTAAAAAAAACAATAACTTAAAACATTAAATTCTGCCAATATGAAATACACTAGCGAGTTTTGTCTTAACTATGTTTAAGTTAACTTAAACACTAACTCAAGTAAATGAGAATAATTTAAAAATTAAATGTGGATTACTAAAAGGATTAATTTACTTTCTCCTCAAAATTAGTCAATAGTTAATTAAATCAAAACTCCCTAAGATGTTTGGCGAAGATATTATTTAATCCCCAATAAGTCTTTATTGTCTAAAATTCATTTTGATCATAAATAAAAAAATAAATTGACTTGAGAGTCAACTAATTTCATAATAATTATCTTCCATAAGTTTATTAGTAATAAAATCTAAAAACATCCCTTTTTAAAAAAAAAAAAACTTATGTTTAACAATAATCTCCTAATAAAATATTTGATCTACCATTTGCCCTTAGGCAACATTATTAATAATTATTTAAATTATAATAACATTAATATGAAAAATAAATTTTAAAACTCTTTAATATATATAATTAAAATTATATATATTTTCCTTAAATGGTATTATTAACACATTACCCAACATTGCTCATATTATTTTAACTCCCTCTATGTTTATATATATATATATATATATATATATATATATATATATATATGTATATATATATATATATATATATATATATATATATATGTATGTATGTATATATATATGCATGTATGTATATATATATGTATGTATATATATATATATATACATATATATATATATATATATATATATATGTATGTATGTATATATATGTATATATATATATATACATATATATATATACATACATGCATATATATATACATACATGCATATATATATACATACATATATATATATGTATATATATATATATATATATTTATATATATAGATATATACATGTATGTATAATTATATAATAATATATATTATATATATATTTTTTCCATTTAAAAAAAAAATCCATGAAACCCTAATCATATTTATATATTAATGCCCTTTTATATTTTATTTCTTTTCATCTCTTATTTCTCCCTCTACCCTAGCCCTACCCGGCTAGGGTTTTTATTTTCTTGCAACTCGATTTTGTGTAGGCGGCGAGGTCTTGCCATGGGTGTCCAAGGGATGGCGGCGGCAGCGATTTCTCCCCAGCCACCACTGTGTGCTCACACAGGGGCGGGGCTATAGGCACTGGCCACTGTGTGCCCACACAATGGCAGTACCTTGGCACCGCCCACTGTGTGTGCGCACAGTGGGGTTCGCCCCCCCCGGAAACCCCTATGCATTATATTTTTTTTTTTATAAAATTTGTTTAATTTAATATTTTTATTTTTATTTTTTAAAAAGATGATTTTCATTTGATAATATTTATTAAATTATATATGCATATATATATTTATTTATATATTTAAATCTAAATGTTTTTCTTTTGAAGGAGACTCATTTTATCATATTTAAATGTAAATAAATTTATTTATATATGTATAAATCTATTTTAATTGAGTATTAGATCTAGGGCATTTTGTTTGTAAATAAATGTTGAAATACCTTTATTTTGAAACATTTTAACAAATCAGATAAATTCTTCAGGGTTAAATTAATGTATTTAATTCTTTGTAATAACATCCTAGTTGCTTAAATAAAATAGATAGATTGTTTAAATATAGATTTACTTTCTACAGGAAGAAAGTAACTAGCAAAATTTAATATACGTAGAACAACAACTATAAAAAAAAACTAGAAAATTAAAATAAATCTTTATAGATGTTTGTAATGAACTTTTTAGATTTTCATTTTCTGGAAGTTAATAAAATGATAGAATTTGATAAATCTAACAGCAATTATTTAAATGACAAAATTTAATAATTTAACGGCAACTACATAACCTATAATTTATTAAATAAAACCTTAGAGATGGCTATTATATTTTTTATTTCATTTTCTGCAAATAATTTAAATAACAGATCTAAATAAAATAACTTTTACATTTCCATGTATAGATCTAAATGCTTTTATTTTCAGCCTACTTCATTCATGCTAAACCATTCTATTTCCTTTCTAATATACTGTTTTAAATGTGTAAAGGAAATCAACAATTTTCTTTCTTTTCAAAATATCCTATACACACAATGTTATTTTTAAGAACCATAGAAAACTAAAACTAGAAAATACTTATTTCCTTTCTGCAATTTAGCATACTAAAATATTACAACTCTTTAAAATGTATTTCTAGGACTTCACTTTACAATGAGTCTCTCATTCCCAATAAAAGAGGACTTTTCAAAATAATAAATTACATATAAAAATATTTTTTTGCAACAAATTACTTCAGCAAACTTCCACTTGTCCTATTCTTTCCTTCAAACCACCTGCAAATAATCAAAGGATATGACCATGGAGAGCTCACCTCCCAACCTAGGCTAACTGGTAGCCACCCCCGAGCTTAGAGAACCAAGCCCTAGACAGGTAACACACATGCAAACCCAATAAACAAGGGAAAAACAAACACAGTCACATTCCCAACCAAGGCTACACTGCACCACACATTGTGATGTCTTTTCAAGGGTGGTAGTGGACCAAGTACCCTGAGGAGACTGCAAGTATGATAGAACACAAATCCACCTCATGGCACACTAAAATATCTCATAAGTTTAACAACCCCACAACCTTATGCCCCCCAAGGCTTTCATGCATTATTTCCCTCTTTATGACCCCCAAATGCATAAACAAGCCATGCAACAAGGGTCACATATAAATCCCTTGAGATCACTCTCATAACAAGAGCCTCTCACTTGAGGGCTATCAAACTCCTACCACCCACAAGGCCATCCTCTCTCCCAAGAGTAGGAGACCTTGGTTACTCCCAAAACACATACAATGCATACTAGAAACAAGCATAAAACACCAAATAATTTTTTCCAAGAGAAATATGCAAGAAAACTAGCCTTTTACACAAGCAGTTCTTTCAATACAACATGCAATATGAAAACATTACAAAAAAAAGGTGGAACCAACCTTCAACTGCCCAAAGGTATGCTAGTTTTGTTGAGGATGAGCAGCCCAATTTCACTAGTCTTTCCTTTCTACCCTTAGCCAAATTCTTAATTCAAATATCTATCTTTTTCCTTTCAAAATTCCTTGTCTCCAAAAATGGAGAGTGGGTCATTACCCACAAAATCTCTCATTCTTGCTTAAGAAGACCCTAGTGAGAGTTCTCACAAGTTTCTAAAACTGAAAAGGAAAGGTAGGAGAGAATGGGAAAGGGATCTCACATCCAAAAGGAAAGTTTACAACTTAGATGATCCTTCTAATTTCAATTTTCGCACAACTTAGAAAAGTCACTTTTTAGGGTGTCTAAATGGTCACATGAGAGTTGATACATGCCTAAAATTACTCCTAACCCTTAGGTATACCTTATGGGCTTTCGGAAACCCTACTAAACTATCCCTAGGAGTCCATTTAACCCTTTTTAAACCCCTCTGAAGTTAATTTTCGGGTCAAACCTAAGTTGACCATCCCAAAGATTCTTTACCCTAGAAAATATAGAACCCTATTAAATTAATTGAAAAAACTATGGTTAAACAACTCCCTCCAAGAGACAATTTAAAAACCAACACATAAATCGATCACGTGTCAAGCGACACAAAATACTTTTACAAAATTACACTTGAAATTTGTCTCTTGTTGGTTTTACACAAATTAACAAAATTCAATTTAACATTCATGCAACAATCACTTTTATGAATAAAATATGATACAAACGAGGTGTTGTCTCTCCAAATAGACAACCCTTGGTTTTACGAATGTACATAGGTCTAGGTTTAGTTCTCCATAATATTTCCATGGTCACATGGATAACTTTTTCTGCGCAACTCAATTACACATTAGTAATTTCAAATAACCGCATATAATATTAAACACATGAATTAGAATACACATCAAACACTCTGCATACAATTTACATTTGAACAATTCAATATATCTTATATCCAAATAATTCCACATAAGCAATTATCATAATTCTCATAATTTTGATCCACACATAAAACATACATCCTAATTCTATCATCATAGTAAAGTCCTGCAAATCCAATAATGACATACATCATCGCAAATCTATCCTATTCTAGAATCATATAGAGGTCTATATCATAATGCATATAAATGAAGCATCAACATACGCCAATGTTATCCAAATCATGGAATCATATAAGTTCTAAATCCACAATGCATAAAATAAAGTATCCAAAATAGTCTCAACATAAAAAATCACTGAAATGCTAGAATGAGTCGGGGTAGGGCCTCAGAAAATACCTTTATTTGCCTTAGGAATGATTGCTTGATGAATTGCTTCACTTCTTTGCTTGGAATGCCTTTTCTCAGGAATTTTCACACTCTCAAAGATTTGAATGCTCGGTGAATGAAAATGGAGCCAAAAAACTTGCTTGATAATGTTATTTTTGCCAACCACCACATTTAATGCTTGCCAGTTAAGTCACAACTTAACTTATCTGCCGGTATATAAGTAATTTCAAGTTCTTACCATCAACCAAGAGAATAATAGGATGCTTTTCATTATGTTGCTAAACCCCCAAAGGAATTTTCTTTAGTTAGATGAAGAATCTTTTGCCGGTCGAGTGTTACTCTGTTCTGCCGGTGGAGGAGTATTCCCATCAACATTTAGATCTGACTTTCTGATCCATTGTTTTGAGAATTCTTGCTTTACCTCTTCAACCTTTTCTTTACCCTTCAAACTAGCACCCTTATTACTTGTCGGTGATGCCTTACTTCTACAAAATTTTGCAATATGTCCAATCTTGTTACAAGCATAGTAGATCACATTGTTGTTTTGAATAGCCTTCCCATATCCTATGTCGGTTTGTGTTCTACACTGATTAGATAAGTGTCCAAATCTTCCACAAACATAACATCTTACATTCATTTTGTAATTTTCTGAATTATGACCAATTTTGTTGCATTTGGAACATTGATCGGTGGGTGTATTAGTGCTCTGATAGTTTCTAGATCTACACTGATTTTCTCTATGACCATACTTATTATAGTTAAAGCATTTTCCATTAAATTTGTAAGCATTTGGTTGTCTTACGGGTTTGCTATGATCATGTGTGTTTGCAGTACTGGAGCATTCACCAACTTCAAAGCCAAGGCCATTTGTGTCACCATTAGGTTTTTGATTTTTCAGCATGTCACCAAGTTCTTCTGATCTTTTCTTGAATTTCTCCTTGTGTTGATTTGCAACAACCAGTTCTCTTTCCAACATTCCTTTCTATCTCATGAGTTCATTTAAGTCATTTTGTGCATGCATCAGATCTGTCTTCAGTATATCATTTTCATGACTAAGTCTTGTATTTGTATTTTCAGCATCATTCAATCTTCTAGTCAATTCTTCTTCCTATCTTCAATTTCTTTGTAAAATCTCATAGTCATATCCTGTATCTCATTCTTTGTTGCAATGTTCTCTTGTTTTAGCTTTTTCATTAGATCACTAAGAGTTTCCTTTTCATCATTCTCATTTTGCATCTTTTCACAAAGTTCTCTTCTCTTGTATCTTGCAATGGTAAGGTTTTCTTGAAGTGCTTGAATAATATCTTGTGCATCCTTTAGATCATCTTCAAGTTTGATATTTTTCAACTTTTCTGCATCATAGTCTTAGAGAGCTCCTTCTAATTGCTTCAACAAGTTTTCCATCTCTACCAGTGTCAAGATCTTCCTCAAGCTGTTAGGCTTCTGAAAATAGAGGACCAAGCTTTGATACCAATTGTTAGGATTCCCAAAGATACTGAGAGGTGGGGGGGTGAATCAGTATCTTACCGGTTAGTGAATTTACTTCAATTTAAAATATGAAAAGCATATCAATACTGTCTACCAGTGAACAGAAATAGTGCAGTAAACAAGAATAGCAAGAACCACAAGAAAACACACCATAACACAGTAGTTTAATGAGAAAACCCGATGTGGGAAAAACCTTGGTGGGATTTGTGACCCACAATATTCACTTACTGGCCAATAAGTGAATATTACTCTTACAATAGGGGCTTGCACATGCAAGAAGGCCAAGTGCCTAGAGCTCACTGCTCAATTACAAAATGGGAAGTCTCATTGACCTACAAAAATGGATTATGCAAATCTAATGTCTTGTACTACTTCAAAATAGCATCTACTATGCCAGATCCAGTACCGGTTTTAGCTTTGCTTCATACATAAACCCTCAACCTATATTTTGCATATTAGGTCTACCTTATTTTGCCTATCTGCTTCCTTAAAAATGTTCTATAATGATCTCTTACATATATGAGTCATCTTACAACTCGCCAAGTTGGCTTACAATGATTTTACAACAATTTACAAAATTTATGTTGGCCTGGGTGCCGGTATACTTCCTTTTACTGCCGGTGGTCTATGTGCCAGTGTAGAGTCTATCTTTGCTAGTGCTGGTAAATTGTCTTGCCAGTGTCATAGGATTGCAAGGTTGCCATCAATGACAAAACCTTCAATCACCTCCAATATCTCATAGGAGTGTGCATTTGCAACAAAGATTCTCTAAGGAGATATCTCTTGAGCTCACTCACAATAAAGGATTTCTTCTAATAAGGAGGATGCCAAGAATAAGATAGAATGTATTGATAGGAATTAAGAGGTTTCTGAAAGCATTTAGTGTCAATAACACCACAGGCATTGAAATGATCTCCCTTGAAGAAAGTAATGTCGAGAAGATCCTCATAAGAGGAGGACACTGAAGGAGCAATCTTGATCTCAGGATAGAAACTCTGATACCACAATAAAAAGGTGGAAAGAAAATATTCATCTTCTATCCATACAACCTTCTCATCATCAATGTACCTCTTGAAGAAGTCAAGATTGGAGCAGTTAAACTGAGAGAAGACATGTTTTTCCAAATGTCAATTTAAAAGGCAAGCATATACCACATCAAAATTACTGGTAGTACCCCTGAGTTGTTTATAAAATATGCCATCAAACTCAAGGTAGTGTTCACAAAGAACAAGCTCAGTAAGCTCCAAGATCATGCTAATAAGTCTCACATCCAATTTATTTATACAAAAGTATTCGACAACCATCTCATTGATAGAGAAAAGGCCCTCTAAAGTAAGAATACTCAGATAAAGAGATTCCACGTCGAAAGTGAAGAGTAAAAAATCAGCTGGAAAAGATATACTATTAAGCTCCTGAAGCAAAGAGAGAGAATGAGGAAGGTGAGACAATTGCTACAGAAGAATAAAAAACATAATATAATGAAGAAGCTTTGAGACAGGTTCTAACATATAGCCAGTGTAACTGCAAATAGGTCTTCCCACAAGAACGAGCTTCTAAAGCTTGGGAGGAAAATATAAAGCACAAGCTCTAGTGGAAGAAACAAGATTCTTCTTAAGAAAAATGGGAACATGATCCAAAAAGAACAAGTACTTATCAATGATGAAATTGCGCTTGCTCCAAATGAGTTTCCAAGGAACACTATCAACCCAAAGATACACAAGGGGATCAGAAAGTTGCTAGAGACATTTAGATCTATACCAAGAAGAATCAAGAACCACAAGACCAAGATTCTTATCAGCTGGTTTGATGATGATATAATGATCACCCCTGAGATCCTTAAGACTCTTGAGGAGTTTAGTAGGAAGAGGGGGACACCTAGAGAAGGAACAAGAGGCAACATGGGCTTTAAAAATAACTTCAACTTTCTGAATGATCTCTTGAAGCTAGAAGTTAGGTTCATCAGGGTGTCAGAAAGGATTCTTCCGATGAAAGTGATGAGGAAAAACCTTACTAGAAAGAGGAGAGATGCAAGTGGGAGGGAGACTGGAAGAGTCTTTAGGCTCAAAGAAGGCACGAAGCCACATGAATCTAGCAAAAGATTTGAATTCCTTGTGCATATCATCAACAAACATAGGAGGTGGGTGAGGGATAAACTTGATATCCAGCCTGAGAAGCTTACATTCTTCAAAAGAAAGACACTGAGAAGAGTGGTTGTGAATGGCAACATTGGAGATGTGGTTATCAACCTCAAGAGTAGTCTTCCTAAAGAAGAAGCAACAGACCATGAAGGCCTTATCAATAGAAGAACCCCAAAAGTTTATGTGAGAGAGAATCCTTGACCGCGACTCCTTCATCTTCGATAAGTGTCATTGATGTGTTTGTTTTGCTTGTACTCACCCTAGTTCAGACCTCGGTTCTTACCCTTGTTTTGACCTTGGTTTTGTCCTTGGTTTTGTCCAATATTTCTATCTCTGGATGCATTTGAACGTCCTACAAATTAGGCATTCATCTTGATCTGGGGGGTAGATTTTGGTCTTGAGTGCACTTGACTAGAGGTAGTCGAGGTGACAATTTTAGGTGTCTACAACTAACATTCTGAAAACCTTGACCACTAGAGCTTTTTGTATTTGTGATGTTGATCACTTAGACCAAGAATTAGTTTTTCTTTGCCACGTTTTTCTTGTGAATGATTATAGTAACAAGAAAATATACAAAATCTTTAACCAAACCAAATCCACCTTCTACCCTAAACCCAAACCATTGGCTCCCTTTCTTCCTCCTACTGCCACCCTCCCTTATATTGAAGGTACTTCCTATAGAATTTCTAAAATACTCCTTAAGAAGGGTATCCCTTTTACTTCCAGGCCTCTCTACACCTTGGGTAAATGCATCCCTCCTCCCAAGGATAGCCTCCTTGATTCAAGTGTCTATAGTTTTTTTGTTCCTATGGCACCCCTTGCATAGGCGAAACTGGTCGCTCCTTCAAAACTAGGATCAAAGAACATTATGTTGACATCAAGCATGAATTTATGCTCAAACCTACCTTGATCACTTGGAGGATTATTTGGAATCTAATAATCATCCACAACAAATTTCAAAACATTGAACTCTAATGCCATCAAATAGGCTTCCATACTTACTCTCGGAAATGTATAATTGGATCAATCAAACAAAGGTGCCTTGTTTGAAAGGTGTCATCTTGAATATCCACCTCAAGATATTAATATTTTTCAAAGAACTTAGCTTTGTTACCAATTGTTTTAAAAACAAAAAAAATATAATGAGAGCGGCTTAATAAGTATATGCCAAATTCAACTTGATTGAACATTAATTATCATTATTAACTTCTCCAAATGTTGCAAAAAATATTAAATCCAAATACATAGTAGTAGTATTTACTAGTGTTTCCTCAATTATCAAGAAACTTATAAAATAATGAACATAAGCACAAATCCACACAAATGAACACCAGATTTACACGAAAACCTAGAAGAGACAAATCATAGATATACCATCCATATATTTCCTCACAAAGACATAATGAAGCACTTAAAAAATAAAGTAGAAACCAACATACTAAAGACACCAATCTCCAATTACATTTGTAGGCACCAACCTATAGGAGACACCAATCCCCTAAATCAAAGATTTGATTACCAACTTAGCATGTGAGACACCAGTATATGCAAAAAATATGTTATGTGGACCTTCACAACTCAAAATTCAACCTCTATCAAGTTTGATCTATATCAAAACACTCACTCAATGTGTATATTGTCTTTAATAAAGCCACACACAATAATCATGCTTCCTGCATAAGCATCACCCACATACTCACACATCAATAGTAATAGACACACTAGGACTAAATCTAGATTAACATTATATATGAAATACATTCACATGCCAACCTTGAATAATATTATCACATTTTGCAAGTCATCCACAAGAATAAAACTTACACAATTGAATATGTAATAGGTTTGGTCTAAAATCCCACACATCACTCTTGTAGAAGGTAAATGCTATGCATTAGCAAACATATACTTGACTAACCCCAATATACATCAACACGCTAATTCAGATGGGCACACATTACAATCCTTTGGCACAACAATGTGGGACATCAACTTAGTTGTCCAACTAGCACAATGATCACTCTCTCACTTTAGACTTTTTATATATTGAAGCTTAGCCTCTAAAACTTTGCAATATGATAATTCATGTGAAACTTTACTTCCAAACTGCCAGGCATAACTCTCAACTATTGCAAAATACATAGTCAATCACCATGATAGTGTAACTGATTTCACATACTATTTCTGAGCAACAAACCTTAGAAACATACAATAGATGCTTCTAGACAATATCATATGTGATATATAACTAGGAACTACAAAAACTAGAGCATAGTGTTAATATTAAGGTACACAGTTGATTCTATCTTTTTGGAACCCAAATGCTCTGATATGACATGATAATAAATGAAATCTTCTAGATGCCTTGACATCAATGACAACCTTTGTTCAACAAGAGTTTTCACCTTTTAAAGAGGACTAAATGTTGAACATATATTCACTTCTTCAAAGTTCAATTATCTTTTTGAGTTTGACACTTTAGTGGATTCAATGTTTTCAAGAGAAAAATTGAAATATAATCTCCAACAAGGACAAACCAAAAGTTTAGTTCCCAAAACCACTCTCCCAAACCTTAAGGATTTTCTCCACCTTCAAAGATAGGGTATGTTTTTTAGAAGGGAAAATAAAAAAATCAATAATCTTGATATGGTTAAATTAGAACACCAATAATAAAAAAAGATTATAAATTTTAATTTTAATTTTAAGTTTTAAACATTTCACCTTGAATTCATATTTGTTAAAATGACTTACATATAAAAAATTAAACTGCAATAATAAATAAAAAGTTTATACTAATTTTTGAAAATGAATGATAATAAAAGAGAGTAAATTGATAGGACATTGTAGTCAACATGCTAGCTCTTCAGATTAAAAGTGGATCCCCATAAATTACAATGTATAGACAATCTACACTAAGCTTGTGATTGAAAACAGGCTTGACTATTCAATTTAAAAGACACCTAGAAATAGATAATGTAACAGGACATTTGCAGTTATGTTACCCCAAAGGGGTTCCCTCTATGAAAGACCGAGCAAACCATGGATGACATTGTCTAAGAAGGAGGAAGGCATATAGAAAGGATGAGAACCGTGGAATCTACTTTGTGTCTCTTTTATAGCGCTTCTGTGATCCCCATTGAAGAGGAGTTCTGTGAAGCTCTATCATCTAGGACAGATGGATACTATCAAAGGTTTGTTATGCCACCGTACTGAATAACCATTACCTTAACAATTGGTGATGGAAAAAACTGTGCCAAACACATAAAACAAGATGGAGCGAGTGCTTCTTTCTTTGAAAAGCTTCTTTGAATTGGTACTTGTTTGCAAATAAATATAGCTCCTAGCAATTAATGGAAGGATTTAAGGAGATCACAGCGCATGGCAGACAGTGGCATGCACAGTTTAAGAGAAAATATATTATATTTATATACCTTATAAAAATTAATATTAAATATATTATATTTATTATTTAAAATTAAATTTTATTTTATATATAAACTAAAATTTTAGTCGTATGTAAAATATATATGTAAAAAGAGAGAGAAGAAATATGGAAAAAGTATTAAAAGAGGAATAAAGAAATGGAGAGAGATGGTTAAAAGAGATAGGAAAACTAGAGAATATGTGTATATGTATGTGTATGTGTATGTATGGATGCATGTAATACATACATTTATACATATATAAATATGTGCACACATATATACATATACATATACATACACACACATGTACATGTGTATATACACATATATATATGTGTACATATATATACAAGTATATATATGTTTACAGTTCTGTTTCAAATGTAACTCTTCATCAATACGTGTCATCTATACCCATCTATATACATAGTACAAAATGATTGAAAATATATATGTCAAAGAAAAACTAAATTTAGTGCAGAACATCATTTTCATAGGATCTAATACTTCACTTTTAAGGCCTCTCAATTGATAGTTTACATAAAAAATGCCACTCGTCTAATAGCTTTACAATTGATCTCATATATTGCTCCATTTTATATTGATCGTCACTAAAATACTCATTACACACCAAAATACAATCGCTAATAATACAGATTTTTATATGAGTGGCTGAGTTATGAAACCCACAAACTTGTGCATATTGATTAGTTAACTTATAGAGAAGGCTGCTCCATGTGACCGGGGACTAAATTCCTCTATACCGCTGGGCTAAACTTCTATTTTAACCCCTGTGCTAGGGACAATACAACTTCTTATCAACTCAAAAGAAGTACATCCAAGAATTGTTGTCAAAACTATAAAGAACTCAATAAAATGTATCATGCATACCAGGTAAGCACTGTGCCATAGAGGTACATTCTCCAGTGGAGGCCAGAATCTCTCTCTCGAACTTCTATACAATTTTTTCACTCCCTATAAATGAATATACATAGATGAACGTCGATACAGTTTAGTTAACGAGCATTAAAATTGTGAATGGCTTAAAACACCCGTGCATTGTAATCAGTCAGCCATGTTTATGTGGAATAGATAGCTCACAGAAATAATCTAACAAGAAAAAGTGGGTTATTTAGCCAGAAAACTGATTTAATAGGTCGGTTATTTGCAAGTAATGGGCAGATGGGTTCCTGGAATTGAGAAGGCTGAGCAGATATTCAAATATCCTTATGTTACAGGCCACTCTAAGGCCACCCTTGTGAGAATATCCCAACTCCTCTGCAGACAACTCTAAAAGCTCCTCGAACAAAGGGTGGCTCAAAAAATTCACATCCACAACAAAACGGTGGCCTTCTTTGCCAACATAAACAGGCAAGAATCCTGGTGGAACGCTTGAAGATCTCATAGAACTGCTCATATGGGTTTTCCTGGCTAATCTCTGCAACTTCTTTGCTAGACTCTTCATCCTAAAAAGTACCCGAATTGCTGATAGATTCTTCTCTAAGAATAGATATTGCAGAGCAACTTGTTTTGGAAAAACCGAAAAGTACAAGAGCATTATATAGAAGATATGGGTCATAGAGAACAGAGTACGAATATAGAGAAAATGGGTGTAATGAAAGTGCATGCACATCTGCATGTGGTTTGCAGACACAGAATATTTTCTTTTTCTCTAACCTGAGGGCCCGCTTTTCACGAATCTGCCAAGAAAGGTTACAATGAAATGATAACAGTTTTGTGGCTTACAATTCAGTTAGCTATCATTCCAGTCGAGCTATGGATTTTTTGGTCTAAAGCTGCTTTGGATAAGGGTGGATCATGATGATGAGATAGCTATGCATAGAATGGCTTTATATTTCTTTTGATCTTTTATACTCATAATGAGCTGCACGCTTATTCCCTTCACCGAAATTAGACTTCATCTGCTTCCAAATTCCAACACTAGCCTTCATTTTTTAAGGAAGTACCTTTCTGCGCACTCGCAGTCGGTTGATTAAATTATTTTGATGCGAATCTTAGGATAAAGGGATTGCCTTTTGTATTATGATTGATAGCATCTGCATAACACCCAACCAGTCAAATTTCTTGTTAACAAAGTTGCATGCGATCACTTAGTTTATGTCTTTTAGGAAGTTGTTAACAATTAATTTAACTTATGTGCTCAGGCATGTAGTTAAAGTGATTTAATGAAGATATTGAATTTTTTTTAAAAATAATGTTTTATGTTGTTAATATTTTGTAGATTCAAAAAGTTTAACAGTTTTGATTATGTGAATGTAATTTTATAATAATAATCTTGAAGTTTGATTAAGTTATATGTAAATCTTAGAATTCAACTCTTGCACAAAAAGTTCATGGTGCTTTTAAGCATTACTTAAATTTTCTATGGCAAATGTTGTAAAGGAAAGTCTTTTATGAAGATATCAAAAGTCTAGTTCTATATAATATACAATTGTAACAGAAAATATTAGACCATTTAGAACAGATAGCAGCTAAAATTGAAAGGAAGTTAAAATAGTGGAAGAACATTCTACACTAATCTTGAGAGGAGGGTAATGCAAAACTTTTCACCTCATTATAACAGCTATAAAAAATTAATACAAATAAACATAAATAGCATGCATACCACAACACAATAATTTAGAAATTAACAATAGATTATAGTATACCTGCAAAGCAAGCTTCTTGTACGAAGTATCACCAATGAAGATCCAGAGGCAACTCAACAACTACACCTAGCCTTAATACTTTTTTTTTAAATAAAGGAGGGGTAAAAATTTATTAAAGACAAGAAGAAGAACAAAGCAAGGGCATTACATAGCCCTATCAAGCTCAACTAAGTGAAGCAAATGTTGAGACAAATCCGAGGGTAACTGACCCCAATCCACAACGTTCAAATCATGAATATGATCAGAGGCCCACTTGGCCAAACAATAAGCAACCCCATTCCATTCTTTAGGGATATGGGTAAAAGAAATAGACTCCAGAGAAGCATAGAGGTTGACAATCTGATCAACAATCAAAACCAAATGCTAACTAACCCCATCTAAATGCCGCCTATTCAACAAGTTGACCACCATGTGAAACTAATACTTGGCATGTTCATAAAATAGGGTTTTACTTTTAAGGAAAATAAAGCACACAAAATATTCACCATTAGATCTATGACCTAATGATAATTGATCAAGATTTACAATGGTAAATTATAAATAAAATGTGTCTTCGGGGGTGCCACTCCCAAAATCTCTTATTGGGGGCCATCCCTCCTGAACTTTTCAAGGGGATTACCCACCCCTTGCAACCCCATTGGGCTCATTTAACAATAGTAATTATTTACTATTGCAAGGTTTAAACACCATTTTCCTAACAAAATCACATTCTTTTAAAAAACATTAAGAATTACCTAGTTCAATTTTTTGCATGCAATTTTGAAAACATCAAAATTGTAATTAATTTTGAGTTGTGATATTAGATAATTATTAAGTGAAAGCACATAAGTGGAATTCACATTTGAAGAAATAAATAAATACATAAATGATTCATATTAAAATATTACCTAGATTCATTTAAGTAGCCTTCAATTGAAACTAATCAGCACATTCATGGCACCATATGGTATACAATGTTAGGATGTAGTTTGATCAAATTATATTCAACTGAAGATTCTTTGATTAAACCACCAATCAAATCGCTTTCAAGTGCCTGCAATCAAAATGAATGATTTTTAGGTTGTATGATAAAAAAAAAATTAAATACCTAAAGCTCAATAACATTATGGATTTCAAACAAGAATTGTTGATTTATGAATTTTATTAATACTTCTTTAATCTAGGTTAGTTGGTAGAAATACAAGGTCAAATAATCTAAGCAAAACAAAACCTTTTTGTGGATTTGATAGTATATCCATGAAGGATATCTTTTAATGTACTATTATTTGATACAAATTACCAAAAACATAAATTTTATATCCATAATAAGATATATTTCACCCGTCTTACTCATGATTAAATTTCTGCTAATTGACATAGATTAAAGATTAAAGATTAAAGGGACTGAGATCAACACCGTAGATTGAAACAAGACTTGGGATTGAATGCCTATTTTATCAATGACGATGAAAGATTCAATTACCAATTTTATACTATTATATAATATCTATTGTAAATTTTATAATTTGATCCGTCATCTTTCACTAATAACATTATGTTTCAACTTGTGCCCCTATGGCCTACGCCAACTAGTTGAAATTGGAGGCAAAGTAAAATAGTGCTATCTTTTTCTCAATACCCTACTTCCTATGATTTTTCTTATCTGCTGGCTATCCAAAGTCCCATAATTTTCACGCAATAACTCTCCTCTGTCTGATCATTGCGCTTTATTGGTCTATTCTTTTCCTTGGCGCTAAAAAGTTGTATTGCAGTCTCTTCAATTCCTTCGTCCCTTCACTTCCGAAGCAAACTCCGTCTCTCAACAAGGTTTTGGTGCTCTCACACGCAGCAAATAAATTTAGGAATTTATTAATCTTGTTTATAATCTTTCCAACTGGGTTTACCTTTTTAAAGGTAATAACTTAGGTATTCAATTAAATTGAAAACAAATTGAACAACATTCCATTCTTCCTGACAATAGAGTTGTCAAAAGAAACCTGTAAATTTGGAAATTAAAATCATGAATTCAAGAAACAGAAATAAACAATTTAGTTTTGGGTGATTTACATTGCTTGTTCACTTGAGTTTTTGGACATTACACATTCATGAAGATAGATTATTAGTTACAATGCATGGAAAGTTAAAGCATGTTCAATGTATTTTCATGATGAATTTAGTTTTATAGGCCCTAATATGTTTGCTACTATCAAGGAACTCATGTCACAATAGATTTTGGTTTATCTAATTGACTCCCATGAAGGACATACTATAATGTGTAGGTTCACTCTATCTAACTACTTTCTTTCCTTTCAAATATATTTTCTATATTATAAATAGAATATTAATTATTTTTTATTATCAAAGAATCTTATCAAGTATTTTTAAATTTTTCTTATGATTATAGATGACACATATGGTAAAACTTTTTTGGGTTCCATTCTAAATAGTTATGATCTTAGAGACAATTTTTATTGATATGAATGCAAACTACAATAAGTAAACTTTATAAATATATTAATGAGCATTCTCAATACATCATTAATATGTGAGGATTTGCAAGTCCTCATGGGATGAACATCCATCTATATCATTATTTTGGAGCATGTAATATTTAATGTAACAATGTACATATACTGAATACAATATCACATGAGGATGTTGATAATCTAGAAAATGAGGTACTAGATTGTGTCACCTAATATAAAATGTCAATTTGTAAGTAAATGTTAGTTTAGTTAAAGGGGGCCTTTGTACTAAAAACACATAGTTTATAATAAAGGTACAAGATAGGTTGACTTGTCATCATGTTTGATTGTCATGTTTGATAATAAGGTAGGTGTTCTATGAGATACCAATAATCTAAAGTTTTTCCATTTTCTACCTATTAGAAGAGGAAATCATGAACAAATTCTAATCAAAATAACATAAGGTCCAACCATACAAAATAAAAAATATGGAAACAGAAATGGCCACAATAAACATTGAAGATATAGATAGAACAAGCTTGATATTCATGTCCAATCTGTAGAGTTAAAACTCTTAACTCATTAAAACACTATCACCTTTCTTGTTTCAATGCTACTTAAAGATAGAAAATGCATGTTATGTAGACAATAGGAAAAATGAAGGGTAACTTGGTTAGAATCCTTTTCCCTAAGATAACATTTTAAGGAAATAGTTAGTGAACATCTACTTACATCAATTTGGTATGAATTTTGATAGGATTTGGTATTATGGTTTCAATAATAATATATTTATTGCTAGCTAAAATCACAAATTTCAAAATAAATATATCTATATGATGTTATGATCACATTACTAACTAAAATATAATTTTACCAACCATAATAAGATGTACTTATATAGTAAGCCTAATAAAATACTACTATAAAATTTATCTTTTAGAAATATCAAAACCCCACATTATTCTTAAATTTAATTTCTTTTTATGAATAAATGTGACTTGATAGAGCCACACCCATTAATATTGAAATATAAAATAAATTACATTTCCAATCCTGAACGTATAAAGAATTTAAGAAAGAAAATACCCAAACATGACATATAATAACTATCAACCATAGATAACCAAATCTACTTAATACCCAGCTACGGCCATACCAATGGGTTGCTGAAGAAATAGAATTGGCCGTAGCCACCCCAACAAAACACACTTCGAACCATATTATTATATATACCAATATGGTCTTCTATCTATTCATGAGATATAACTTTATATACAAAACAAGTCCACACTTTGGCAATAATATACTAATATGGTCTTCTATCTATTCATGAGATATAACTCTATATACAAAACTACTCTGGCTTACCCAACATCGTCCTCCTGCAGAACGTCACTCTCCTCCACACCTTCCTTTACAACCTTTCAAGAAATTGATGCCCATTTGAGCTTCACGCCTTAGAACAGTGATGCAGGTGCATAATTTATATATTTGTAGTTTTATTATTAATGTTTGTTCTAGACAATTCTAGACTCCTAATTAGGAGTTTGTTTGTTATAAGTTCTTGATAATCTTCCGAATCAATTTGTGTTAATTTAAGCTTATGAGGTTAGACAAATTTTAAGAGTAGTTGTGGTTTCCTCGAATAAAGAAAGATTTTAACAAGTCAATTTTCACTTGAGTTGATGTATAAAAACCATTCTTGTATCTAGCATTCGAAGTAGGAGAGTTCCCATGCAAATAAGATAATATGTATCAACTGTCAGTATTAATATATATGGTAGTCATATTCCTTGCCAGGTTTTTCGATTTTTTTCCTCATATTGCTGCATGAATTCCTTAAGCCAATTTAAGTCTCATCCCAATGCATTAGTTTGGTATCAGAGCTGACATGATTAAAGGGACTGAAGATCTTTTAAAGTCACCTAAATTGGGATAGTGGAAAATTCTATCTTTGTTGATAAGATTTCTGAGGAGGCTTTGTTCTTGCTCGAGATAGTGTTCTCCTGATCTCCATCCAGCCATGATGCACCTAATGCTATAATAGTAGCTATGAATATCGCTATAGATATAGCCATAGCAACAACACGTTCAACTCGATGAGACATTTGTGCTGTGAGAATATGACGTGTAATGCTAGAAACCTCCTCACGCGCTCCTGCATCATCCAATAGTTTATCTTCGATTTCCCATTGCAGGCCATTCTACATTGTAAAGTTGATTTGAGAACCAAGATTCATCTGATCAAATTCCTTTGTGTGCCTGAGTTCTTATGTGTAATTCACTTGTGTTAAAAACGTGAGATTAGAGGATAGGGCGATCTAAGGAGAGGTAAGGCCGAGGGAATCTCATTTCCACGTTTTCTACCATTATCCCGTCTGTCTGATACCAACAGTGGGTGATTGGCATGTCAAAGGGTGAGATAGGTCCTATTTTTGGAAGCCAATTCATGTTTTATTCAAGGTAATTATTAACTCTCATTGGAGAGGGCACATTTTACACTTTCTAGGGCACAATTTCCTTTTAGTCTAGGCCGAATCTTCATCATACCATGCCGCATGAGTCCCCATTAGATAACTTGGTCTGCACTAGAGAAGCCAGATAATGAAATTCTCTTAGATATTTGAATTGTTGCAGCAATTTTATCCAATCATAGCATATTATGTCAACAGTCAGTAGGTCAATGACCATAATAATCTAGCTTGTATAGAAAAAAAATAAAAAGGAAAAAAGAGAGGTAAGGTATTGTTTGAAAATTTTAATTTGTATATTACTATTAAGATAAGAATAAAAAATTGTGCATGAGAAGAAAATTATTTTTCAATTCTATATCATTATTGGCATTTGAAAGGGAAGAGATCTAATAGGCATAAGAGGAGATTTTCTCTTGTCAAGAAATGACATTCAAAGTTTGTCAGAGAGGATGAGGCTGAGGAAGACTAGCTGCGAATGCAAAAATCTTAGAGGAGATGAAAAATATTCAAGAACGGTTGAAGGCTATGGAGCTTGTAGAAACTGATAGAGATGAAGAACCTCAAGAAGAAGAGGTAGAGTTTGAAGCAGAAGGAGTTGAAGCAAGAGCTGCTAGAGCAATTTTGGGAGCAAATTTGAAACCAATATTAGAGGTACCCATGTATGAAGGCAGCCTAAATGTTGAGGAGCTAATTGATTAGATTAGTGCCATGGATAAATACTTTGAGTATGAGAATGTAGATGATGACAAGAAGTTGAATTTTGCAGTAACTACATTGAACGATCATGCATCCCTTTGGTGGGATGGAGTAGAAGATGAAAGAGGAAAGAAAGACAAGTCCAAGATCAAGAGCTAGGATAGCATGATCACTAAAGTGAAAGGTAAATTCATGCCCAAAGATTATCAATTTATTCTTTTCAAGAAAGTACAAAATCTTAGACAAAAGGAAATTTCAGTTAAAGATTATATAAAAGAATTTTATAGGTTTACCATTATAGTTGGTCATATCAAAGAAGATCCTTAGAAGGTGGTTTGATATCTCAATGGGTTGAGATTTAACATTCAAGATAAAATCAGACTTTTGTCTCCAAGAATTATTGAAGAAACATATTAGTATCCTCTTAAGGTAGAAGAGAAACTATCTATGAAACAAAAACAAAATTCAATGGGTAAAGGTAAAAGTTTTAGAGGAAGAGGACAACCAAGTAGTAGAGGTCAATTGCAAGTTCAAAAAGAAGAGGCTAGTATCTCATATCATAGAAATAAATCCTTAAGTATTCATTCTTTTATAGGTAGAATACCTTATCTATCAAGTAAAAGTAGAAAATATATCAACAAGAATTTTAAATGTAATAAATAAGGTCATAGATCTTATGAGTGCCTACAAAATCCTATGAAAAGTTAGAGGAGTGTACATATTTATCAAGATAAAGAGGAGAGTGCAAAATCACATATTCATGAAGATACATCTGAAGTTGGAGAGTCATTTCTCATGAAATGAGTCTTGCTAAAATCTAGCAAAGAAATTCAAGAGCCTCCTCAAAGAAAATCACTGTTTAAAACAACATGCAAGTCTTAAGGTAAATGTTGCAAGGGTATTATTAATAGTGAGAATACTAACAACCTTGTGTCTACTAAAATGGTTGATAAACTATGCCTAAAGAAGACAACACATTAAACTCCATATAAGGTGTCTTGGTTGCAAAAAGGACATCAAGTATTAGTAAATGAACAATGGCAAGTGGAAATCCAGATAAGAAGTTACAAAGATTAGGTAATATGTGATGTTATACCAATGGATGTTTTTCATGTTCTTCTACATAGGCCTTGGAAGTTTGATTAGAGAGCAATTCATTATGGGAGAAGTAATATTTATACTTTTAAAAAATATGGAGAGAAGCACACACTCACACCTTTAAAAGATGAGAGTGCAGCTAAGGAGACCAGTCCTAAACTATTTATGGTTAGTGGTTAAAAATTCCTATCAAACCAAATCAAAGATGAGGAGGTGAGTTTTTCATTAGTTGGTAATCCAAGAGTATTCATTACCAGCATAAAGTTGATTGATCTACCTATGCAAATTCAAGATTTCTTATGTGATTTTGTTGATATTGATGTGGATGACATACCTAAATGAATTAAATCTCAAATGAGAAGCATTAGCCATCATATAGATTTCATTCCAGGATCTAATTTACCAAACAAGAAGTCTTATAGGATTCTCTAAATTAAATAAAGAATTAAACAATTAGTTACAAGAATTATTGAACAAATGATTATTAAGAGAAAGTTTGAGTCCTTATGTTGTTCCAATAGTATTGAGTGTAAAGACAGGTAGAAGTCAAGGATAATGTGTACAAATTGAAGCATCATCAACAAAATCACAATCAAGTATGGATTTCCTTTACCTCAATTGATGATTTAATGGACTATCTAAGTGGTACAATATATTTTTCTAAGATAGATTTAAAAAGTGGATACCATCATATAAGAATCAGAGAGGGTGATGAATAGAAAGCAACATTTAAGACAAAAAAATGGCCTTTATGAATGACTAGTGATGCCATTTAGGCTAACAAATTACCCAAGTACCTTGATGGGACTCATGAATGAGGTATTAAGAGAATTCATAGGTAAATTTGTTATTTTTTACTTAGATGATATTCTGGTTTATATTCATTCAAAGGAGGATTACCTTAGACATCTCATAATGGTTTTGAATAAGCTACAAAAAGCGAAATTACTAATCAATCTTAAGAAGTGTACTTTTATGAAAATGAAGTTGATCTACTTGGGATTTATTGTATCATAAGAGGATTTTAAGATGTACATGAAATTTGTGCTCCAATTGTGGAAACAATTAAGGTAAATAAGTAGCTATTCCAATGGACTAAGGAAGTTGAAAGAAGCTTTCAGTTACTTAAGAAAAATGTTACAAAACAACCTATTATAGCCTTAATTTCTTTAGGTAAATGTTTTTAAGTAGAATGTTGTGCTAGTGGGATTGTTGTAAGTATTATCTTATGTCAAGATGACAAGCCAATTGCTTACTATAGTGAGAAACTTAATGATTCCAAAAAGAAATATTGTTCATATGTAATTTTATGGCCTTGTCCAAGCTTTGAACATGTGGAGGAATTATTTAATGCCTAAAAAATATCTTATTTATATTGATAGCCATGCCATGCAATTTATTAGTAATCAAACTAATTGAATCAAAGGCATGTAAAAAAAAGGATTTTGTTTTTGGAAATTTTTCCATTTTTATCAAGCATACAAGTGGACAATCTAATAGAGTGGTAGATGAATTAAGTAGGAGACATATTATTGTGTAGGATTCTAAACTAAACACCTATGAATTTGATGTCTTGAAGGACATGTACAAGGAGGATCCAAATTTTAGAGAGGCTTATGCAACATGTGTTCAGATCCTATAAGTAAAAATAGGAGTCCATGGATACACTACATGCTTCAAAAAGGGCTGATGTTCAAGGATAGCAAGTTATGCATTCCTAAATGTTCAATGAGAGAGAATTTTTTGGAAGAGAAACATAGTAGAAGTTTGGCAAGACATTTTGGGGAAAACAAGACACTTGCTCCATTGAGAGCATACTGTAGTGTCATAAAATTCTACAATTTTACACTCATTTTTTGTGCTCTTTCCTTAGTATGTTTCCTCTTGGATATTTTCCAAGCCTATTTCTAGCCTTTTTCACTATAAAATTGATGTCATATGGTCATATGGTGGGTTGGGCCTCTCTCTTGAGATTGAATGCACATAAGACACCTTTATTTCACTCCTTTCTAGGTGGACAAGGGTGTTAGACATCCCTTTCCCCCTATATTGGGCCCATTTTTAAACATGTTAGCACCCTAGTTCCCACTAGTTGATCCCTAATCTTGATATTTTAATATGACCATTGGAGGTTAGCCTAATTTATGAAATACCTTGGGAACATTGTCTAAGAGAATATTTTCAATTTATTTTTATTATCTTTCATTATCATTTTATCCCACCATAACCTATATCATTGAAGATAAATTATTATTGGGGACTTCCTTCAAATTTTTGTATTATGGAGAATCAAGTTCCAACAATCTTCATGCCATCATATTTTCATGATTGATCCTTTTTATATCATGTTATTACATCAACACTTGTGATCATATTCAAAGAGCATTGCATCATTATCATTATCACTATTAACAAGATTGAGGTATAATATTGCAGATCCAACATTTTACTTCAGAGCTTTCCATTCATTTATTTCATTAAGAGTTAATTACAAACTCGAAGTCTGACGTAGGCAAACCCCTATCAACCTATTCACAATTAACACTCATTGAGTGCATTCTAACGCTTGGTTAGTGGTTTAGGGTTGTTAATGATGGAAAATATTATTGAGAATCCTATCTGTTAATCACAGATCTTGATATCTAGAAGTAGATGTGAACCGGTAGCCAGTTAACATGTAATTCAGGCTGAGCAGAACAGTTTTGGTCTGGAAGCTTTCCTGTGATTATGGTGTCATGAATCATGTATGGGATGATTGGACCGACATAGAGACATCATTTTATCATCAATTTGGTTATCCGTGTTTGTCTTTTATGATCCGGCCAAGCCGACATATGACTACACGTTACATTAGCAGGCCAACTTGATAAATGGTTATTTTGTGATTGCGGATATATAAGACCAGTGCAAAAGATATTTTGGTGTGTGGTATGATTGATTTGTGAGCAAGTGGCGACCAAGAATCCTTTGTAGTGCAGTTTCACATGCACATTCTTGATCTCATAATTGACTGAGATAGGAAACATAGCAGAGTTGTAGAGCAAATATAGTCAGAGATTTGGTACTTAGACGGAACTCATCCAGGAATTATTAGATGCTACTTTGGAGTTATTTCATTGTATTTCATCACTGTAATTAATCATTAAGGTAGTGAGCCTTCTGGGGTTGTAGCCCTTATTGTAATTGAGCAGTGAGCTCTAAGTAGTGTGCCTAAATGCTTGTGCATTCCCCCTCATGTAATATTATTTTTCTACTGGACATAGTGGAATAATATTTGTGGGTTCAAATCCCACCGTGGTTTTTCCCATTTGGGTTTCCACATAAAAATCTTGGTGTTATGATTTTGTGGTTGGTTGTTTTGAGTTTCTACTTTTTAGTTTCATGCATTTTCTGTTAGGATAATCGGTGAACAAATGAGAGGGGGGTAAATCAGTTGTTAATAGATTATGAAACTTTAAGCACACAAAACCTTTTACTAGAATGCATAAACCAAATACCAGAATATTAGATAAATCAATTAAGCACAAACATAAATCATAAACTAATTACCATGCATCCACAAGACATAAGACCAATATTTGTACGTGGAAAACCTGGTAAAGGAAAAAACCATGGTGGGAAGCCTACCCACAGTCAGATAATACTTCTCCAGTAAGTATGTGATTACAATAAGGGGCCTGCACATGTAGGAAGGCCAATAGCGTAGAGCACACTGCTCATCGCAAAGGAGCCTCACTAAATACAAAAGAAATACAAAATACAATCAGGAAATAAGAATGAATTGCAAGAACAACATCTCCTATGCCTGAGTACAATTCCAGTTAAGCTCAACACTGGAGACCTCTTAAACTTGTTATACAAACCCAATTCGATCACCTATTATCGACCAAACCTTCTGCATATGATTACAACTTTAATCACACACAGATAATTCTTTATCCTATACCATATGTCATGATCTACAAAGAGATCTTACATCATATTTATACCAATCCGGGACCTAAAGAATTAGGTCAACCACCTAAAAGATGATACAATAAATCCATTACATAAATTTGCAAACCAATGATAAACCAAGTCGGCCTAAGACCAAAACAACGTTAACCAAACAATAAATCCAACCGGTAATGCATCGGGAACATCCACCAACACGTTACACAAACCGGTCCATAACCTAACACAATAGCACCATACCTAGAATAGATCACCATAAGCCAAATGGAACATGAACACGATAACCATCAACATCCGAATAACTTTCTAGAAGCCGTACCAATGCCACTTATCAAATTCATCACAATATCTTCAACAAAGCTCTGCCGGTAGAACACTTACTAGTAATCAAAAGGCTTACTAGAACATATGATAGTTTCTAGATCACCATATCCCAAATGAACTGAATGTGACAAGCATATGAACCATATGAATGACCGAACCAAACCAATTCCACTAATCAGAATATACTAGAGACAAATCTCCTGATCATCATCAAAGTCCAACCACTCTATCAGAATCTGGTAAACAACCAAATAAGCTAGTGTTGACATCAATGAAAAACATCAGTGCAACACATAATCAATTCCTCCAAATTGCCAACAATCTCCCCCTTTGGTATTGATGGAAACACTAGATGTGAAAAATATCCAATTGCCAAGAAGTGCCAAACAAGTCTCCCCCAATGGAAGACATCCAACAATCTCCCCAAGATGATATAACAATGAAGTTCTGAACCAAAGACCAAACTCCCCCTGTGACTGATATCTTTGTTAAGCTCTATTTTTCACATGAATATCTCCCTCCCTTTGACATCAATGCTAGAAATCTAACTTCAACATCAAAGAAAAATCATAAAACTTTTGAACCATACAACTGACTATTCCCCCTGAGTAGTAGCACCAACTCATAAATCCAGAATGAATAATAATTCTGATAAATGCATACCAGACTGATAGTAGTCCGCATAACTCAATTCTTTATCGGAGGGGTAGAGACCCCCAATATGTCTCTAAAATACTCAAATGATTCCTTAGACAAAGGTTTAGTGGAGATATCTACAATTAGTGTTCACATAAACCAATCTGACTTCATTTTCTTCAACCTTCTCCTTCAAAAAAATATACTTGATTGATATATTTTTTGTCTTATAATGAAATACCCAATTCTTTGATATGTCAAAAGCAGCAGAGTTATCACAGTGAATAACTAGCGGTTCATTGCAATTTACCCTTATATCCTTCAACATTTGCTTCATCCATAAAACTTGTGTGCATTTAGTAGCAATAGCAACATACTCAACTTCAATAGTAGATAAAGAAGTACATGACTACTTTGTTCACGTTGTCATTGATGTCAACTGGTATTGCAGGCTACCAGTAGGGTATGTAAATATGACAAAACTGGTATGAAGAAGATTGAACCAACAGAAGAAAGATTAACATGAAGGATTGTTAGCTGGTATGGTGGAAGAAAAAACCACTACCAGTAGGGTATGTAAATATGACAAAACCGGTATGAAGAAGATTGAACCGACAGAAGAAAGATTAACATGAAGGATTGTTAGCCAGTATGGTGGAAGAAAAAAAGGTATGAAGGCGTGGAAGACAAGCAGGTATTGAGACTATCAGTGACATCATCGATAAGAGGTGATATGAAGTTGTGTGTTGGCATGGCAAGTTGTAACCAGTTTGTAGGCTGGTTGTTTGTTTGTGTTAATATCTGTGATGAAGAGGTAGAGTGAAAAAGAGATCACAAACCACCAGAGGTCAAGTTGAGCTACCGGTGTAGTGTATGCTACCGATAGCAGTAGGAGAAGGTTTTAACGATAAGGGTTTGTGTCAGTATGAGGATTTGTCAAATGTTCAAACTTAAAATGACCTTGTGTCGGTAAGCCAAGTGTATGTCTATGTGATACCACATGAAGCTGAGGTGGCATGCATGCAGAGGTCGGTGAAGTTTCCATCGACATGGTTGTTGTAGCAATTAGTCGACATTAAATGAAATAGCCACAAATCACGGGTCGATGACAGATTGATGCGTCTCGAGAAAGAATGAATGATAGAGAAAGATCAAGGAGTTGTTGGCGCTTGGGTCAAAGCGAGGAAATTAGATTGCAAGAGGACCTCGAGAAGGAAACAACTAGATCATAAATGAATCAACAGATTTCAAGGTTGGAAATCATGGCCGGGTTTGCTTGCTATTTTTGGCAAACATACTCTGGACAGATGGAAAATGCATGATGGCTTATTCCTCCAATGCAGGTATGTGATCCAAGGCGGATCGGAATAGATTGGATGCAGATTTGGTCGGGAGAAGGAAACCTAGCCACTCTCTATTTGAATTGGATTTTTGCGAGAAAGCTTCAGTTTAAAAGATGGTGACCTAAGATAGATAGTGCTGCTGCTGAAGGGTATAAAAAAGAGTGAAATTGTTGTTTTGAGAGCCAAAGAAATAAACACTTGAAGTTTTTGTGAGTGAAGATTATATCGGTAAGGAGAAGCTAGGTAAATCGGTATAATGAACAAACCGACAGAGTGAGCATAGACTGTAGAGGTGACAAAATGAAAGAAGCAATACTTGATAGAGAGTGACCAAGTGTGATTTGAATTCAACAAAATAGAGGGAGAAAAGATTAAGCAAAGTTAGAACCAATATAAAGGCTAAGTTGCAGTGTGTGTTGAGTTGATACAAACTGGTGAAAGAGAAATCAGTAGTGCAAAGTTTTGAAGGGTTGCAAAACTTCATTTGCAGCAAGGATCTCATCTGTTTATCTGAGTTTTCATATTTTTTACACTGAGTAGGCACTTAGTGCATGGGTTGTAGCTCCTTTAGGTTGTAGCCTATAAATTGTATGAGGTTCATGCTCCTTTGAGTTGGTTCTCATAAATCAGGGGTTGGTGCTCCTTGGGTTGGTGCCCTAAAATTTGTAATCAAATCTTTTCATTGTGAGGCTGGATTGGAGCAGAAGATCTCTGACAATTATTCTCACCAAGGCTTTTCCCACATTAGGTTTTCCTAGTACATCTGGTGTTATGTGTTGCGTCTTCATGTGTGTGTTGTATTAATCTATTAGACATTTCTCCTACACAACTTGTTTGCATTGTTTTGATAACTGGTTTGCATTTTGTTTATTTCATATTGAACCAGTATGCTTTGATTAAGTAAAAATTGTTTTAATCAATGATTCGCCCCCTCTTAGTGATCCATTGTGTCCAAGAATTGGTATCAGAGCATGGGTACCCTATTTTGTCAAAGCGTTCTGTAGATTGGGTAGATCCTGTTAAGTGTTCACAATGGTAAGAAATGAATCAGCCTCCTCAAAAGCCCCTATGTTTGATGGTGTCAACTATGCCTTTTGGAGTAGAAGAATGGAAACGTATTTGTCCTCTCTAGGTTGTGATGTATGGATGTCGGTTATGAATGGGTATACAGTCCCTAATAATCCTCCTACTGATCCAGATGCTAAGAAGGAATATGAGAACAATGCTAAGGAAAAAAATGCTATTCTTAGTGGGTTATTTGATAATGAGTTTGTTAAGGTCATGCACTGCTCATCTACCAAAGAAACTTGGGATAAGTTGTAGAAAATATTTGAAGGCGATGCTAAAGTCAAGGAAGCCAAGTTACAGACATTGAGAGCACAACTTGAGGGTTTGAAGATGAGAGATGAAGAGAAGATTGTTGACTATCTCCAAAGGATTGATGAAACAACCAACACCATTGGAGGGCTTAGAGAAGAAATAAAATATGAGGTGGTAGTGAAGAAAGTACTTAGATCCCTCACACCTAAGTATGATACAAAGGTTTCAACAATAGAAGAAGCAAAAGATCTGAAAGTCTTTACAATGGATGAGTTGTATGGTTCCCTAACTGCTTATGAAATGAGGACTGCTGATACTGAGGCTATGAAGAAAAAAGCTGCATTCAAAACATCAAGAAAAGAAAAAGAAGAGTCTACTCATGATGGAACCGGTGAAGACTCTGATGATATCATGGAAAAATTTGTCAGAAGACTCAAGATGGGTTCAGGAAAATACAAATGCAAGTTGCCCCTGAAATGTTTCAACTGTGGAAAGATTGGACATTTTGTTGCCAAATGTCTCTATGGTGATAGGAGTGAAGATGATCAATCAAGTGGTAGTAGATCATACAGTAAGGACAGGAAGAAGAATGTCTACCAGCATGGTAGAAGAGGCAACCAAAAGCAGAACAATCTTTACACAAATGAAAATAATACCACAAATGAGGAGAGTGTCTCAGATGATTGTTGTAGTAAAGATGATGTCAATGCAACCCTTTTCATGGCCTAAGAGGTTCTGGTACCTAAAGAAGGAGAAGAGGAAGAGAAAGAAGGAGAAGTAGATCTTGAAGTAGAGCTCATCAATGCCTTGGAAGAGCTGAAGAAAACAAGGAGAGATCTGAAGAAGGTGAAAAAGGTTACAGCTGAAGAATAAGAGATGTTGGAGAAATCTCTTAAAGAATCCAAGAAAACAATTGCAGATCTAAAACTTCAATTGGAAGAAGCCAAGAGGATCTGTAAAGTTACTAGCACCGGCTTGAGTAAAAAGGAGAAGGAGCATCAGAACCTAGAAGAAGAAATTGTCAAGCTCCTGAAGGAATTAGAGAAAAGCAAGGAAGAAATGAAAGTGAGAAGCAAATATGAAGGTAACACCGAATCTTTAGATAAGATGTTGAGAAAACAGAAGCAATCTAAGGATACTGGTGGCTTATGATTTGAAGAGGGTCAAAGTTCAAATAGAAAAGATGCATCTAGTAAGGAGATACTGTTTACTTCCTCAAATGAAGGTGAATAGAAGAAGACATTCAAGGTAAGAAAAGATACCGGTAAGAAGACATATGCAAATGTTGTTAATAACCGTCACACAAATCGGTATACACAATCAATGAACTAGAGACCATACTCAATGCACCGACATGCAGATCCAAGGAGAAATGCAAGAGCTGATCATGAGGGATTCACTAGAGTTGGCAACAAGAAAGGAAGACCCCCGGTGAGGCAGTAATTTGTAGGACCAAGACAATCTAACTGATATGTTCCAAACTTTCACGGTTATTGTCACTGGTATAATAACTTCGGTCATAGAATGGCAGACTATAGGAAAATAAATGTAAACCCCAGTTTTGAGAGTAGAACTCATTTACTGCATTACAAGTTACAAATGTCACTTGTTACAATTGAAGTGAGTTTGGTCATATGAGTTATGAGTGTAGGAGAAATGTGTAGATGTCCTACAAGAATGCTTTGGACACATCTTTCAATGCTAATGTAAAATGTTGCAAGTGTCAAAATTTTGGCCACCTAGCAATGCATTGTAAGCTAAGAACTTGCAAGCAAAAGATAATAGTTTCGGATCAGAAGATAGAGACTAAAACAGAATACAAGATGACATAAGAGGAGAAGAAAGAAGAGAAATAGGTTTGGATAGAGAAGGAGAAGAACAAGACAAAGTCAAGCTTGATTGTGTAGACTGCTCTGCATGCTGAAAGGAACAATTTATGGGTAGTTGATAGTGACTACTCAAATCACATGACCGGTGATAAGAAAAAGTTTATCAAGCTTGATGATTGGAATGGTGGTTCTGCCCAATTTGGTGACAACTCCTCCATCAAGATTAAAGGTCATGGTACATTGAATACTAATGGAAAGATTAAGGCTCATGATGTGTACTATGTGGAAGGACTAAAGCATAATCTGCTGAGTGTAAGTCAGATGTGTGACAAAGGGTACAAGTTCACATTTGACTCTACCAGTTGTCAGATAAGAAAGCAGAGTACTGATCTGGTTATGGCAGAAGGAAAGAGAACAGATGGTAATGTCTACAATCTAAAGGAATGCTATGAGTCCCAATGCATGATGGGACAAGTTAATGAAAGCTGGTTGTGGCACCAGAGATTAGGTCATGTGAACTTTGATAATCTGGTGAAGATAAGAAAGAACCGGTATGTAAGAAACAATCCGAAAATAACAAAACCAACAAGTACTTTTTGTGATGAATGTATCAGAGGCAAGCAAATCAAAGTAAGCTACAAAACAAAAGAGCACAATACCTCAAGACCTCTAGAATTAGTGCATATAGATTTGTGTGGGCCATCAAGGACAAGGGATCTAAATGGTGAGAGATACTTCATGTTGTTCATTGATGACTACTCAAAGATGACTTGGGTGACATTTTTTCATGAAAAATCACAAGCATTTGAAAGATTCAAGTTTTTTAGAAGGATGGTTGAAAATGACAACAGACACTGGTTAAAGTGTTTTAAGATCAGACCAGGGTGGAGAATATTCTTCAAGTGAGTTTATTGACTACTGTGAGAAACATGGAATTCACAGATAGTATTCAGCAGCAAGAACACCACAACATAATGGTGTGGCAGAAAGGAAGAATAGGATAGTAAAGGAAATGGCTAGAATAATGTTGAATGAGGCTAGCATACCGGATACATACTGGAAGGAAGCAGTTCATACTGTTGTCTGTACATTAAACCGGGTACAGCTAAGAGTGAATTGTAGAATGACTCCCTATGAGTTATGGTACAACTGGAAACCATCACACAAGCATTTTAGAGTGTTTGGAAGTAAGTGCTTCATCAAGAGAGATGTTGATGGATTAGGAAGTTTTGATTCTAGAAGTGATGAAAGAATCTTCTTGGGTTACTCAACTAAGAGAAAAGCCTACAAATGCTACAACAAGAATTTGAGAAAAATGGTTGATAGTATAAATGTGAGAATAGATGAAGACCTACATAAGAAATAATCTGCATTGACACCCTATATTGATGTTTCAGATGATGAGCATGAAGATCAATCTAATAATGGACCAATAGAGGAAGTACCAACCAAGAAATCCAACCAGTATGTGTAGAAGAACCATCCAAATTAAGAACAGATCATAGGAGATAAAAATGAAGGTGTGCAAATAAGAATAAGACTAGCCCAAAATGATGAGTAGGCAAATTTCTGCCTCATGACAAAACTTGAACCCAAAAATTTTGATGAAGCTAGCAAAAGTGAGAAATGGGTAGGTACCATGGATGAAGAGTTGAAACAAATTGAGAAGAATAAAACATGGGAACTAGTTCCTTTTCTGATAGGCAAGAATGTCATAGGTACCAAGTGGGTCTACTAGAATAAGATGAATGAAGAAGGCAAGATAATCCAGCATAAAGCAAGGTTAGTCTGCAAAGGGTATTCTCAAGTGGAATGTATTGAATTCAAAGAAACCTTTGCACTGGTTGCTAGGTTAGAGGCAATAAGAATGTTTTTATCTTTTTCTGCCTATAAAGGTTGCAAGGTCTACCAAATGGACGTCAAATCTGCCTTTTTGAATGGTAACCTTGAAGAAGAGGTGTATATGGAACAACTAGAGGGTTATCTTTTACATGATGATGAGAGTTTTGTATGCCAAGTGAAGAAAGCCTTGTATGGCTTGAAGCAGGCTCCCAGAGCATGGTATTCCTAACTGGATAAATACTTGAAGGAGCAAGGATTCCACAAAGGGAATGCATACAGTAACTTGTATTTCAAGGTAAATGGAGATCACATGATTATAGTAGTTGTATATGTGGATGATATTATATTTGGTGGAGACAAGGACATCATGTGCAAAGAATTTGTAGATAAGATGAAGACATAATTTGAGATGTCCATGTTGGGGGAGTTGTCCTATTTTCTTGGTTTGCAGATCTCACAATAGAAGAAAGGAATTTTCATCTCCCAAACCAAGTATGCAAAAGACATGCTGAAGAAATTTCAAATGGAGGACACAAAACTGGTAATTACTCCCATGATTACCAATTCTAAGTTGAGAAGAGTCACCAGAAGTTGAGAATGATGATTAATGATGAATAAATGATACCCTAACTGGTACTAAGAGGGGGGGGGGGTGAATCAGTACAAGAAAAAAATTTCTCAACACTTTATCATATTAAAACAATCCTAACCGGTTGTCTTTATCACTAAACTTAACCATGGGTATACCGGTTAAACACATAAATTCTTCAGACAACTAAACTGGTAAAACTGAATACATCGAATAACATTCAACACTTGATAACTACTTCACCAATATACTCATGCACGTGTTATATCAGTAATATTGTACCCATTAGGTCTACATGCAAATTCACCTAAACAAAGAATATTCAATCATCACATGAAAAATGCACAACTCATGACACACATCACGTGGAAACCCAAATGGGAAAAAACATGGTGGGGATGAATACCCACAAGCTTGTTTTGAACTCTTTTGAAGTCGGCTCTGTTAGGATCCTAGTTTGGTTAAAGACTTTACAATAAGGTTTTGTTAAGAACCAATCTTGTTAGAGATCACCTGGTTAAGGGATGGCTATAAACCCTGTTAAAGGTTGAAATCCTATTAAAGGTTACCTCACTAGAGGATTTAAAGAAATCAATGAACTTGAGTCACCTGGTTAGAGGATTTACAACAAGCCTGTTAAAGCTGTCTTGTCAAGGGATTTTCCTTCTATTGAAATGGTTAGAAGTCAATAGGTAAAGCTTTGATCTGATAACAGTACTACTTGCTAAGGCAAGTATCTCAACATGCAGAATAAAAACAACATTTTCCAACCCAAACAATATCAAAACGTATCGACCTTATAGACAAGAATTAGGTCGATAACATAAGCCCTAAACCCTAAGTATTTCAGCTTTACAATTTCAAGTAGTCCAAATCTGATCATCCAAACACATTACATAGAATGAAACGATCTAAACAGATCTCAAGTCACTCTGCATCATTTGATCTTCATTGCATCTGGAAAATGGTAACCCATCACGCGCTTTTCATACACCGCTGAGAAAATCGTGCATTGCCGAGGTAGGAATTCAATGCATTCGATCTCCACCCGCAAAATTCTCAAGGAAATCCTTCACGTGCACACACCTGACATGGTATCCTGATCCTTATCCTTAACGTTCACAAAACACCATTGGTTGCACCGCACAGGCCATACCAGAAACCCTAAAACTGAATAGAGACTACCAACTCATAATTACACTTAGTGAACCCTGACACCGGTCCAGACCATCCCGATTGACGAAAAACACTTCCAATCTTCATACCGGTGCATATCGGTGCACCTTCTTGAGCACTTATTGACATCAATGACAACATACTTTTTCACCGCTTCATCATATATGCCAACAATCTCCTCCTTTGGCATTGATGGAAATACTCAGTGTATCATTGCTTAGTATCTGCACCATGCTCAATAACATATACCAGTTGTCATATACTGGTTCAAAGATCACAACCACCACCATCTAGACTGGTCAGTGTGTACTTTGCCATATATCTTCATCATCAGATATCTTCTCCTCTATATATCATCTCCCCCTTTGACAACAATGCTAAAGTGGAGGCACAAGCTTCCAAGCTCCACTATGCTTCTCCCCCTGTGGAGTATCATCCTTCAACACATCAAACCTGTAAGATTTGTCACTGTAGTACCTGACTGATGTGGAGCACACAACTTTATTTTACTTCATGAAGGGGCAGAACCCCTAATTCACCTCTCAAATAGGTAAATGGAGTCTTTGGTAAGGACTTAGTGAATATTGATGAATAAATGATGAGCAGTTAGTACCAAACTGGTATTGAGAGGGGGGGTGAATCAGTATAGGCAAAAACACTTTCCCTGAACTAGTTTGACTGCACAAATTGAACTTTGACTGGCAAGCAATAACACCAGTCTAAATTAGATTATTACCGGTAAAACATAGTGAGAATGTGAAGGACATAAACCAGTAATCCTTAGCTTTCCATACAATCTAATACCTCATTACACTTCACCTTTATGCATAAACAAGTAATCTATCATCAAAAATATAATGACTGCTAGTTCAACATATTTTACCAGTTTGACACAAAACACTAAACCATCACATGAAAGGCATCACACATGACACACTGATTTTTTTCATGTGGAAACCCAATTGGGAAAAACCACGGTGGGGATGAATACCCACAAGCTGCTCTATGAACTCTTTTGAAGTCCACTCTGTTAGGAGCCTAGTCCGGTCAAAGACTATTACAATAGGTTCTGCTAGGAACCAATCCTGCTAGGGATCACCCGATTAAGGGATGGCTAAATACCCTGTTAAAGGTTAGAACCCTCTTAAAGGTTGCCTCGCAAGAGGATTTGAAGAACTCATTGAATTGAGTCACCCTGTTAAAGGATTTAGACAAAAGCCTATTAAAGCTACTCAGTTAAAGGATTTTCTAACTGCAGAAATGGTTAGAAGTCAACAGGTAATACACTGATCTGATAACAGCACTCAATGCCAAGGCAGATCCACTTTAGCTCCTTTTCTTTTGCAATCACACTCTGTAGGCATCACCACACTTCTTCGGTCTGGCAAGAATCAAGTATCTCTCACTGGGATACACACATAACATTTTCCAACAACTTCAAAATGAAAAACATCATCGACCTTATAGGAAATAGATAGGTCAGTAGCATAACCTTGAAAACCCTAAAAATTTAGATTTTACAATCCAGTCAGTTCAATCCTCACCGTTAATCACACTACATCGAATACAATAGTCTTGAACAGATCTCAAGACATTCTCCAACGTTCATTCTTTGCCACTTTAGGAAGATGATAACTCATCACGCGCTCTCCATCGTTTACAGAGGATTCACACATTCTCAAGGTAGATAGGATCAATCTCCATGCAAGATCTTCAAGGAAATCCTTCATGCACACAAGGCTGATGTGGAAACACTTATCTAGTCTTCATTACAATGTTAACTCATCACAAGATGTCATCAGTTGAATCGCACAATCTTGGAATGCATCAACTGGAAACCCTAAAGATGAGACTACCAACCGGTAGTCATGCCAAATAAAACCTCGATACAAAACTTCCATTTACCTGTTCTCATTCCAACATACCGATTCACCTTGAACAAACATACCGCTTCACTTTTTCACAAATACTGGCTTACATCAGCATACTGGTTCTCTTGCCAGTTTGCTTACTACAACATATCGGTTCATACTTTAGCATATTGACATCAATGACAAAATACAATATCATCATGTCATCATGCTCTACACATATGCCAACAATTTCCCCCTTTAGCATTGATGGCAATATACAAAGATATCTTTCTGCTTCTGCTTCACATCTTCTCCCCAATACTACAGATATCTTCTCCACTTCACATCTTCTGCCCCTTTGATAGCAATGCCAAAGTGGAGGCATACACATTAATGTTCCACTATGCTGCTTCCCCTAAGGAGTAGCATCCTTCAATACACCAATCCTGAAAAAGATATATCAATGTAAGACCTGATTGATGTGGAGTGCACACCTTTAGTTCACCTCTTGAAGGGGCAGCATCCCTAATTCACCTCTCAAATAGGTAAAGGTAGCCTTCGATAGAGGCTTGGTGAATATTCTGCTAACTGCTCCTTACTGGAAACATGTTCCAGTACAACCTCTTTGTTCTGAACCTTCTCCCTCAAGAAATGATACTTGAGCTCAAAGTGCTTGGTTCTAGCATATAAAACCAGATTCTTGGAGATGTTAATTGCACTTGTGTTGTTACAAAATATACTTACCGGTTCAGATACAGGAACTTTGAAGCCATTTAATACATGCTTCATCCAAATTGTTTGGGTGCAGTTCATAAATACTGCAACATACTCCACTTTTGTTGTAGACTGAGAGATACAACTCTATGTCTTACTCGTCCATGAGACTAGTCTACCACCAAGAAATAATGCACCACCAGTTGTTCTCTTCCGGTTGTCCACATTACCAGCCCAATCAACATCTGTAAACACTTTTAGGTTGAAATCATTACGGTATGGATATCATAATCCATAGTCAATAGTTCCTTTCAGATATCTAAGAATCCGCTTGACTGCTACCAAGTGGGATTCTTTTGGGCTTTTCTGGAACCGTGTAGTAATGCCCATTGCATGTGCAATGTCTGATCTGCTATGTAATACATAGTGCAATTTACCAATCATTGGTCGGTATTCCTTCTCATTTACCAACCCTGAGTCATCCTCCTTTGATAATTTACAACCGGTCACCATCGGTGTACCAACCGGTTTACTGTCTTCCATGCCAAAGGTCTTCAACACCTCATTGACATACTTGGACTGAGTGATAAAGATTCCATCTTTCATTTGTTGAATCAATAGTCCAATGAAGAACTTAATCTCCCCTATAAGTGACATCTCAAATTCCTTTTTCATTTCATCTGCAAAATCATGATTCATCTTGTCATCTCCTCCAAAAATTATGTCATCAACAAATACCTCACAGATTAGAATTTGATCTCCTTCTGACTTCAGATAGATATTGCTATCTTCACTTGTTCTCTAAAATCCAATCTTCACAAGATGGGAGTGCAAGCGTTCATACCATGCTCTAGGTGTCTTCTTTAGTCCATACAGGGCTTTATGTAGCATACACACCATGTCACTATCTTCTGATAGGGAAAACCCATCTGGTTGCTCTATATACACCTCCTCTTCTAGTATTCCATTCAGGAATGTAGATTTTACATCCATTTGCTATACTTTGAATCCCTTGAAGGCTGCATATGAAAGAAGCATACGAACTCCTTCCAATCTCGCTACTGGAGAAAAGGTTTCTCCATAGTCTTCTCCTTCTTCTTGAGCATATCCTTTACACACTAGTCTGGCTTTGTTTCTTACCGTTGTACCATCTTCATTCAGCTTATTTTTGAAACCCATATGGTGCCAATGACATTTTTATGTTTAGATCTGGGTACCAAAGACCATGTACCATTCTTTTCTATCTGGTCAAGTTCCTCTTCCATTGCCTTGATCGAGTCTTCATCTTTATGTGCCTCTTTGAATGTTTTAGGCTCAAATTCAGAGATCATGCAAGAGTTTTCTCTAACCTTTCTTCTTGTAAGAATTCCTGCATCCTTATCTTCTATGATCTGCTTTGGATCATGATTCATCTTTGCATACCTAGGAATGATCTTAGTTGTTTATTCTTGCTTTTCTTCTTCATCCTCATCTTCATCAGCATCAACATCTACCAATGTAGGAGCACTATTACTGGTGCTAGCCTATTTTGCAACCAGTTCCTAGAAGGTTACTATCGGTTCCTCTCCTACTTGCTCACTGCCGGTTTCTTTAGGTTTCTCAGAGGTTTCATCAACTCTAACATTGATACTTTCAACAATTGTCTGAGTCCTATTGTTGAAACATTTGAGAGTTTTTCTCTTTGTGGAATACCATAGGAATATTCCCTCATCACATTTTGCATCAAACTTGCACTGATGTTCACTCCTCTTGATATAACATTTGCTACCAAACACTCTAAAGTAGCTTACCACTGGTGTCTTACTGGTCCAATACTCATAAGGAGTTTTATCCATACCTTTCTTGATGAGTACCCAGTTCATTGTGTAGACTGCAGTGCTCACCGCTTCTCTCCAAAAGGTGTGAGCAACTTTTCCTTGGATCAGCATTGTTCTGGCTGCTTTAACTACAGTCCGATTGTTTCTCTCTACTAGGCTATTCTATTGTGGAGTTCGGGGGGTAGACAATTGCCTCTTGATGTCGTTCTCTTCATAGTACTTGTTGAATTCACTGGAAGTGAATTATCCTCCTTGATCAGTTCTTAGGCACTTAATCCTCTTACCACTTTCTTTTTCAACCAGTGCTTTGAAGGCTTTGAACTTTCCAAAGGCTTCAGACTTATCCTTCAAGAATGTGACCCACATCATTCTTGAGCAATCATCAATAAGAATCATAAAATACCTATCTCCCTGGACACTCCTAGTTTTCATAAGACCACACAAATCAGTATGCACAAGATAAAGTAAATTGTCTGCAGTGAAAGATTTACCTTTGAAGGTTGAGCAAGACATTTTCCCTAGTTGACACTCTCTGCACAAAGGATTCTCCTGTTTTCTCAGCATAGGCAATCCTCTAACTGCCTTGATCTTACTGGCCTTCACAATATTATCAAAGTTTACATGGTAGAGTCTCTTATGCCATATCTAGCTATCATCAAACTTAGCCATTAGACATGTACTGATGTTTGCATTCAGCTGAAATAGGTTACCTTTGGTCTGCATACCAGTGTCCATCAGTTCACCACTCTTACCTTTTATTTTACACACTCCATCTCTAAATTCCAGAGTGAGTCTATTATCATTCAGCTGGGCAACACTCAAAATGTTGTGTCTAAGATGTTCTACCCAATACACATTGTCAACACTACTTTTTCCATTTAGAGAGATGGACCCTCTGCCTTTTACCATACATGGTGCATCATTACCAAAATGAACCACACCACCATCATACTCTTCCAGAGATAGAAACTTACTCTGGTCACTAGTCATATGGTGAGAATAGCCACTGTAAATAATCCACTCATTGGAATTATCAAAGCGGGAGACAAGAGCCTTCTTGTCTAACACATCTTCCTTAACTGCTACAAACACAATGTCTTCACTTTCTTCATCTTCTGATTCCACATCAGCGACACCTTCATCAACTGCTACAAAATAGTTTCTCCTGTTTCCTCCTTTGAACTTCTTGAACTTCTCTGGTTTGTCCTTGTTATCACCATTAGGACAGTTTACAACAATGTGTCCTATCCTATTGCAAGAAAAGCATTTCAAAGGGATCTTACCTTTGTATTTATCGGTTCCCTTAGGAAGTCTCTTGGCAAGAAGAGCTTCAAATTCCATCAGGATCTCCTAATCATCCATTTCTTTTCTTTCTCTTGGTTCACCACTGGTACTAGCTTCTTTACCCTTTCTAGTTGGTGCAGTAGATGCTCTAAAGGCTGATTCAGTCTTTTGAATACTGCCATCATAATTATTTATCTCATAAGCTATCAACTTAGCAATGATGGAGTGGATACTTTTGTGTTGTCTATAGACCTCAACTCCCGAATATCAACAATCCTTATTGCATAGACCGGTAATAAGGATCTCAAGACTTTGCTAATGATAATGGAATCATCTATTATACCTCCTGCACTCTTGATGTCTCCAACAACAGTTTTGATTCTTATTCCATATTGTTGAATGGTCTCTCCTACAACCATCCACATGTCTTCAAACTTTCCCCTAAGGCTCTCTTCCTTAGTTTGTTTCACATGCTCATCATCACCATAGATATTCTCAAGAGCATCCCATACTTCTTTGGGATTGTCTTTATCCTAAACATCAATAAACTCAATGTCGGATAGACTACTGATTAGGGCTTCCATGACTTGCCCATTCTCTTGGATCTCTCTCTTTTGATCATCGGTGAGAGTACTGGTAGGGATAACATAAGCATCTCAACATAGCTCTAGTGTTGAGCACCCATGCTTCTGATGTATATCTTCATTCTGTCCTTCCATATTTTAAAGTTGTCTTTGTTGAACTTTGGACCTTCCCTCTTCATCATTAGAGTAGGATCTTTTCCTCAAGCGGCTAAGCTTACAACATAGAGGACTTGGAGGACGCTCTGATACCACTTAATGAATAAATGATGAACACTTAGTACCAAACTGGTACTGAGAGGGGGGCGGGGTGAATAAGTAGAGGCAAAAACACTTTCCCTGAACCGGTTTGACTGCACACACTAAACCTGTACTGGCAAGCAATAACATCGGTCTAAATCAGATTAGTACTGGTAAAACACAGTGAGAATGTGAAGGACATAAACTGGTAATCCTTAGCTTTCCATACAATCTAATACCTCATTTCCACTTCACCCTTATGCATAAACAAGTAATCTATCATAAAAAATATAATGACTGCTAGTTCAACATATTTTACCAGTTTGACATAAAATACTAAACCATCACATGAAAGGCATCACACATGACACTAATTTTTTTCACATGGAAACCCAACTGGGAAAAACCACGGTGGGGATGAATACCCACAAGCTGCTCTTTGAACTCTTTTGAAGTCCGCTCTATTAGGAGCCTAGTTCGGTTAAAGACTATTACAATAGGTTCTGCTAGGAACCGATCCTGCTAGGGATCACCTGACTAAGGGATGGCTAAATACCCAGTTAAAGGTTAGAACCCAGTTAAAGGTTACCTCACAAGAGGATTTGAAAAACTCATTGACTTGAGTCACCTTGTTAAAGGTTTTATACAAAAGCTTGTTAAAGCTACATGGTTAAGGGATTTTCCAACTGCTGAAATGATTAGAAGTCAACAGGTAATACATTGATTTGATAACAAGACTCAATGCCAAGGCAGATCCACTTTAGTTCCTTTTCTTATGCAATCACACTGTGCAGGTATCACCACACTTCTCTAGTCTGTCAAGAATCATGTATCACTCACTAGGATACACACATAACATTTGCCAACAACTTCAAAATGAAAAACATCATCGACCTTATAGAAAATAGATAGGTCGGTAGCATAAACCCTAAACCCTAAACATTTAGATTTTACAATCTAGTCGGTTCAATCCTGACCATCAATCACACTGCATCGAATACAATAGTCTTGAACAGATCTCAAGATGTTCTCCAAAGTTCATTCTTTGTCACTTTAGGAAGCTAATAACTCATCACGCACTCTCCACTATTTACAGAGGCTTCACACATTCCCAAGGTAGATAGGATCAATCTCCATGCAAGATCCTCAAGGAAATCCTTCATGCGCACAAGGCTGACCTGGCAACATTTATTTGGTCTCCATTACAATGCTAACTCATCTCAAGATGTCATCGATTGAATCGCACAATCTTAGAATGCATCAACCGGAAACCTTGAAGCTGAGACTACCAACCAGTAGTCATGCCAAATGAAACCCTGATACAAAACTTCCATTTACCAGTTCTCATTCCAACATACCGGTTCACCTTGAACAAACATACCACTTCACTTTTTCACAAATACTGATTTACATCATCATGCCGGTTCTCTTGCCTATTTGCTTACTACAACATACCGGTTCATACTTCAGCATATTGACATCAATGACAACATACAATATCATCATGTCATCATGCTCTACACATATGCCAACAAATATGTCTGCTAGTTTCTCCTTACTAGAAACATGTTCTAATACAACCTCTTTATTCTAAATCTTTTCTCTCAAGAAATGATACTTGAGTTCAATGTGCTTTTTCCTAGCATGAAATACCAGATTTTTGGATATATTGATTGCATTAGTATTATCACCGAAAATACTCACTGGTTCAGATATAGGCACTTTGAAGCCATTCAGCACATGCTTGATCTAGATTGCCTGAGTGTAGTTCATAAATGCTACCACATATTTTGCTTGAGCTGTAGACTGGGAAATATAGCTCCGTTTCTTGCTCGTCTAGGAGACTAGTCTTCCAGCAAGGAAGAACACTCCACTGATTGTACGCTTTTGGTCGTCCACATTACCTGCCCAATCTGCATCAGTAAACACTTTGAGATCAAAGTCGCCATTGTATGGATACCACAATCCATAGTCATCAGTCCCTTTTAGGTATCTAAGAATCCTCTTTACCGCTAACAAGTGGGATTCTCTTGGACTCTTCTAAAAATGAGCTACTGTGCCCACTGCATGAGCAATGCCCGGTCTGTTGTGCACCTCATAGTGCATCTTACCGATCATTGACCGATACTCTTTCTCATTCACGAATGCTGAATCATCTTCCTTAGTCAATTTACACCCGGTCACCATCGGTGTACCAACCGGTTTGCTCTCCTCCATGTCAAAGGAAGGTCTTTAATACCCCTTTGATATACTTGGACTGGGTAATGAAGATTCATTCTTTCATCAGCTGAATATATAGACCAATGAAGAACTTTATCTCTCTAATGAGAGACATCTCAAACTTTTCCTTCATTTCATCTACAAATACATGACTCATTTCATCATCTCCTCTGAAGATTATGCCATCTAAAAATACTTCATAGATCAGAATCTGATCACCTTTAGATTTCAGGTAGATGTTGTTGTCCTCACTTGTTCTCTAAAATCCAATCTTCATAAGATGAGAGTGTAAACATTCATACCATGCCCGTGGTGCTTGTTTCAATCCATATAGGGCCTTATGTAACCTACACACCATGTTACTATCTTCTGATAAGGCAAACCCATCTGGTTGCTCAATATACACTTCCTCTTCTAGGATTCCATTCAAGAATGTAGACTTTACATCCATTTGATATACCTTAAATCCATTGAATGTTGCAAATGCAAGTAGCATTCAAACACCTTCTAGTCTAGCCACTGGGGCAAAGGTTTCTCCATAGTCTTCTCCCTCTTCCTGAGCATATCCCTTGCATACAACTCGTGCCTTATTCCTTACCACTGTGCCTTCTTCATTCAACTTATTCCTGAAGACCCATTTGGTACCTATGACATTTTTATGTTCCATTCTGGGTACCAAAGACCATGTTGCATTCTTTTCTATCTGGTCTAGCTCCTCTTCCATTGCCTTAATCCATTCTTCATCTATAAGTGCTTCTCTAGAAGTCTTAGGCTCAAATTCAAAAATCATGCAAGAGTTTTCTTTCACCTTTCTTCTTGTGAGTATCCCTGCATCTTTATCTCATATGATCTACTTCAGATCATGATGTAGTGTCACATATCTAGGAATGACTCTAGCTGGTTCTGCTTGCTTTTCCTCTTCTTCTTCATCTCCATCTTCTTCTTCACCTACTACAGCTTCTACCGCTACGGGAACACTTAGGTCTTTGCTTGTTTCTTTCTTAACCGGTTCCCAGAAGTTTACACCCTATTCATCTTCCACTTTCTCGTTGCAGGTTTCCTCAGGTTTCTCAGGGGATTCATCAACCTTGACATTGATACTCTCAATAATTTTCTATGTCCTATTGTTTTAGCACTTGAGAGCTTTGCTCTTAGTGGAATATCCTAGAAATATTCCTTCATCACATTTAGCATCAAACTTGCTCAGATGCTCACCTCTCTTGATGTAACACTTACTGCCAAATACTTAAAAATAACTCACAGTGGGAGTCTTCCCAATCCAATAATCATAAGGGGTTTTATCTTTACCTTTCTTGATGAGTACTCAGTTCATAGTATAGACTGCAGAGCTCACAACTTCTCTCCAAAAAGTGTGAGAAACCTTTCCTTGGATCAGCATTGTTTTGGCCGCTTCAACTACAGTTTTGCTATTCCTTTTTGCTATGTCATCCTATTGTGGTGTCCTTGGGGTGGACAACTAGCTCTTGATACCATTCTCTTCATAGTACTTGTTGAATTCATCAGAAGTGAATTCACCTCCTTGATCAGTTCTTATGTATTTTATCCTTTGGCCACTTTCCTTCTCTACTAATGCTCTAAAGGCTTTGAACTTTCCAAATGCCTCAGCCTTGTCTTTCAAGAATGTTACCCACATCATTCTTGAGCAATCATCAGTAAGAATCATGAAATACCGATCTCCATGAATACTTCTCATTTTCATAGGACCACACAGATCGGTGTGCACAAGATCAAGTAAGTTTTCTATTGAAAAAGTCTTACCATTGAATGTTGAGGAAGACACATTACCAAGTTGACATTCTCTGCATAATGCATTCTCCAGTTTGTTCAGCAAAGACAATCCTCTTACTGCCTTGATCTTACTCACCTTTACAATATTATCAAAATTTATATGACAAAGTCTCCTATGCCATATCCAACTGTCATCAAAATTCGCCATCAGGCACTGACTAATCTTGGCATTCAGCTGAAATAAGTTACCTATGGTCTGCTTACCAGTGGCAATAAGTTCACCACTCTTTCCAATTATACTGCAGACTCCACCTTTGAACTGCAAAATGAGTCCTTTGTCATTTAGCTGAGAAACACTCAAAAGGTTGTGCTTAAGGCCTTCCACCTAGTAGACATCATTTGCACTACTTTTTACATTCAGTGAGATGGATCCTTTTCCTTTCACCATGCAAGGTGCATGGTTGTTAAACCAAACAACACCTCCATCATATTCTTGTAGAGACAAAAAATTTCTCCAGTCACCAGTCATGTGGTGAGAACACCCACTATCAATGATCCACTCATTAGAGTTGTCAATGTGAGAGACAAGGGCATTCTGATCAGACACCTCTTCCTTTACACCTATAAACACTATGTCCTCATTCTCTTCATCCTCAGATTCTTCATCAGTAACACCTTCATCCACTACAAAAAGACAATTTCTCCTAACTCCTCCTTTATACTTTCTAAACCTTTCCAGTTTATCCTTATGGTCATTCTTAGGACAGTTAACAACTATATGTCCTATCTTATTGCAAGAAAAAAAATTTAGAGGAAGCTTACCTCTGTATTTTCTAGTGCCTTTTGGAAGTCTCTTGGCAAGAAGAGATTCAAACTCCATCAGAATCTCCTCATCATCCATGTCTCTATTTGGCCTAGATTCATAGTTGGAGCTTACTTCTTTTCCTTCTCTAGTTGGTGCAATAGATGCTCTAAAGGCTGACTTAGTCTTCTAAACACTACCATCATAGCTATTCAACTCATATGCAGTCAACTTTGCAATGATAGAGTCTAAGGATACCTTTGTCTTGTCGATAGATCTTAACTCCTGAATAGTAGCAACCCTGATTGCATAGACCGGTAACAATGATCTCATAAATTTATTGACAATGGTGGCATCATCAATTGTTCCACCAGTGCTTTTGATATCTCCAACCACAATCTTGATCCTTATGCCATATTGTTGAATGGTCTCACCTTCAACCATCCCCATGTATTCAAATTTTCCTCTAAGGCTTTCTTCCTTAGCCTGCTTGACATGCTCATCATCACCATAAATGGTTTCCAATGTGTCCCAAACATCCTTAGGAGTGTCCTTGTACATCAATGAAATCAATATCATAAAGATTGCTAATAAGGACTTCCATGACTTGACCATTTTCTGGAATCTCTCTTTTCTGATCATCAGTTAGAGTGCCAGTGGGGATTACATAGACATTCTCAACATAGCTCTAGTGTTGAGCACCCAAACTCAATATAAATATTCCTTTTGTCCTCCCATATTTAAAATTTATCCCTATTGAACTTAGGACCTTCCCTCTTCATCATTAAGGCATGGTCTTTTGCCTCAAGCGGTTAAGCTTATATCACTGAGGACCTGGAGTCGCTCTGATACCAATTGATGAATAATGATGAAAAAATGATACCCTAACTGGTACTGAGAGGGGGGGGGGGTGAATCAGTACAAGAAAAAACTTTCTCAACACTTTATCATATTAAAACAATCAAGACCGGTTGTCTTCATCACTAAACTTAACTATGGGTATACCGATTAAACACATAAATGCTTCAGACAACTAAATCGATAAAACTGAACACTTTGAATAACATTCAACACTTGATAACTACACCAATATAATCATGCATGTGGTATATCAGTAATACTATACTCATTATCTCTACATGCATATTCACCTAAACAAAGAATACTTAATCATCACATGAAAAATGCACAACTCATGACACACAAATTTTTCATGTGGAAACCCAAATGGGAAAATCCATGGTGGGGATGAATACCCACAAGCTTGTTTTAAACTCTTTTGAAGTCCGCTCTATTAGGAGCCTTGTTTGGTTAAAGACTTTACAATAACATTCTGTTAGGAATCGATTCTATTAGAGATCACCGGTTAAGGGATGGCTATAAACCCTGTTAAAGGTTACCTCACTAGAGGATTTAAAGAACTCAATGAACTTGAGTCACCTGGTTAGAGGATTTACAACAAGCCTGTTAAAGCTACCCGGTCAAGGGATTTTCCTTCTGTTGAAATGGTTAGAAGTCAATAGGTAAAGCTTTGATCTGATAATAGCACTACTTGCTAAGGCAGATCCTTTTCAGCTCCTCTCCTTTGCAATCACACTTTGCAGGTTCCACACTCTGGTTTGGCAAGTATCCCAACATGCAGACACAAATACAACATTTGCCAACCCAAACAATATCAAAACTCATTGACCTTAAAGACAAGAATTAGGTCGGTAACATAAACCCTAAACCCTAAGTATTTTAGGTTTACAATTTCAAGCGGTCCAAATCTGACCGTCCAAACACATTACATAGAATGAAATGATCTAAACAAGTCTCAAGTCACTCTGCATCGTCTGATCTTCACCGCATCTGGAAAATGTTAACCCATCACGCGCTCTTCATACACCACTCAGAAAATCATGCATTCCCGAGGTAGGCATTCAATGCATTCGATCTCGACGCACAAAATCCTCAAGGAAATCCTTCACGTGCACACAGTTGACATGGCATCCTAATCCTTATCCTTAATGTTCACAAAACACCATCGGTTGCATTGCACAGGCCATACTGGAAACCCTAAAACTGAACAAAGATTACCAACTGGTAATTACACTTAGTGAACCTCGACACAGGTCCACTCCATCCCGGTTGACCAAAACCGCTTCCGATCTTCATATCGGTGTACCTGCTTGAGCACATATTGACATCAATGACAACATACTTTGTCATCGCTTCATCATATGCCAATAGATAAAACACTGTATAGGTATATGATTGGTAGTCTATTATATTTAACAACATCTAGACCAGATATTGTATAGGTTGTTTGCATGGTAGCAAGATTCCAAGTTGCTCCTAAACAGTCTCACCTAAATGCAGTCAGAAGAATCTTCAAGTATCTACAAGGAACTATTAGCTATGGCTTGTGGTATCTAGATAAAGGAGACTTCTCTTTGTAGGCTTATACTGATGCAGATTGGGCAAGAAGTATTGATGACCAGAAAAGTACAAGTGTAGGTGCTTTCTACTTATGAGATCGGTTAGTATCATGGCACATCAAGAAGCAAGACTCAATGTCATTATCCCCTACCAAGGCTGAAATATAGTTGCTACTACATGTTGTTCACAAGTGCTATGGATGAAGAAGACATTGAAGGACATACAAGTGGAGATACCGGATCTTATTCCAATCTTGTGTGATAACTCAAGTGAAATCAACATCTCCAAGAATCCAGTAATGCACTCAAGAACAAAAGACATTGCAATCAAGTATCACTTCTTGAGGGAGAAGGTAGCAGACAAGGAGGTCATTGTAGAATATGTTCCAACTGGTGAGCAGATTGCTAACATTTTTACCAAGCCACTTCCTTTGGGTCCATATGAGTACTTGAGACAAAATATGGGAGTTGTCCCACCATCTAGCAGCACTTAAATGTGTAGGAGGATGCATTGTTTAGGGGGAGTCAACAATTGTTACTATCTTTTGACTAATGAATCATCAAGCTTGGACACGAAGCAAGATTGTGTCCTAACTAGATGTAGGCAAGGGAGAGATTATGGGTAGACTCTGGCAGTATGATTGGTGTTAGACCAAGGTTCCCTTTGCCATTACTTTCAAAGGGGGAGAGAAACCAAAAAATAAAATGTTGACATCAATGCCAAAGGGGGAGATTGTTGGCATTGAGTTGTCATTGATGCCAACCAACATTACAGGCTACAGGTAGGGTATGTCAATATGACAAAAATGGTATGAAGAATATTGAACCGACATAAGGAAGATTAACATGAATGCTTGTTAACCGGTATGGTAGAAGACAAAAGCGGTATGAAGGTGTGGAAGACAAGCAAGTATTGAGACTGTCAGTGACATCACCGGTAAGAGGTGATATGAAGTTGTGTGCTGGCATGGCAAGTTGTAACTGGTTTGTAGGCTGGTTGTTTGTTTGTGCTAATGTCTGTGATGAAGAGGCAAAGTGACAAAGAGATCACAAACCACCAGAGGTGAAGTTGAGCTACAGGTGTAGTGTATGTCACTGATAGCAGCAAGAGAAGGTTTTACTAGTAAGGGTTTGTGTCGGTATGAGGATTTTTCAAATGTTCAAGTTTAAACTGACCCTGTGTCGGTAAGTTGAGTGTATGCTAATGTGATGCCATGTGAAGCTGAGGTGGCATGCATGTAGAGGTCGGTGAATTTTTCATCAACATGGTTGTTAGAGCAGTTAGTCGACATTAAACAAAACAACCACAAATCACGAGTCGATGACAGATTGATGTGGATTGAGAAAGATTGAATGACAAAGAAAGATCAGGGAGTTGTTGGCATGTGGATTGAAGTGAGGAAATTAGATTGCAAGAGGACCTCGAGAAGGAAATAGTTGGATCATAAATGAATCAACAGATTTCAAGGTCGGAAATCATGGTCGGGTTTTCTATTTTTGGCAAACATACTCTGGATAGATGGAAAATGCATGATGGCTTATTTGTCCAATGCTGGTGTGCAATCCAAGGTGAATCAAATCAGATTGGATGCAAATTTGGTCAGGAGAAGGAAACCATAGCCACCCTCTATTTGAATTGGTTTTTGGTGAGAAAGCTTCAAATTAAAAGATGGCGACCTAAGATAGATAGTGTTGTTGTTGAAGGGTGAAGAAACGAGTGAAATTGCCATTTTGAGAGCTAAAGAAATAAACACTTGAAGTGTTTGTGAAAGAAGATTGTACTAGTAAGGAGAAGCAAGGTAAACTGGTGTAAGGAACAAACCGACAGAGTGAGTGTAGAATCCAGAGGTGACAAACTGAAAGAAGTAGTACCTGATAGAGAGTGATCATGTGTGATTTGAATTTAGCAGAACAGAGGAAGAGAAGATTAAGCAGAGTTAGAACCAGCATAAAGGCTAAGTTGTAGTGTGTGTTGAGTTGATACAAAATGGTAAGATAGAAATTGGTAGTGCAAAGTTTTGAAGGGTTGCAAAACTTCATTTGCAGCAAGGATCTCATCTGTATATCTGAGTTTTCATATTGTTTACATTGAGCAAGCGCTTAGTGCAGGGGTTGTAGCTCCTTTATATTGTAGCCTATAAATTGTGTAGGGGTTGGTGCTCCTTTGAGTTGGTGCTCATAAATCAGGGGTTGGTTCTCCTTGGGTTGGTGCACTAAAATTTGTAATCAGAACCTTTCATTGTGAGGTTGGATTGGAGTAGAAGATCTACAGTAGCTATTCTCACCGAGGTTTTTCCCACATTGGGTTTTCCTCGTACATCTGGTGTTATGTGTCACATCTTCATGTGTGTGCTGTATTAATCTATTAGACATTTCTCCTACACACCTTGTTTTCATTATTTTGATAACCGATCTGCATTTTGTTTATTTCATATTGAACCGATATAGCTCTGATTAAGTAAGAGTTATTTTAATCATTGATTCACCCCCCCTCTCAGTGATCCATTGTGTCCAACATACTTCTTGTTGATCCATGAAACAAGTTGCTTTCCAAGAAAGAAATCTCCACCACAAGTGCTCTTCCGGTCATCAACATCTCCAACCCCATCTGCATCTGTATATGCACATAGTGTAAATTCATCAATTTTAGGATACCATAAACCATATTCAGTTGTTCCCTGCAAATATCTAAAAATCCTTTTCACTGCACTCTCATGATTCCTCTAGGATCACTCTAATATCTTGATACAATACAAACAACATTCATAATTTCTGGTCTACTCTATGTCAAATATAACATACCTCTAATCATAAATTTATATCTTTTAGAATTTGCCGTATTTGATTCATTTTTCTTTGTCAATTTCTCACTAGTAACCATAGGGGTACCAACCGGTTTGGAATTTTCCATACCAAATTGCTTCAATAACTCTATAGCATACTTAGTTTGATAGATGAAAATACCTTTACCAGTCTGAGTAATCTACAAACCTAAGAAAAATCTCATTTCTCCAATCATAGACATCTTAAATTCATTCTTCATATTATCAAAGAATTCCATACATAACTTATCCTTACCTCCAAAAATGATATCATCAACAAAGACCTCAACAATCAATATGTCATAATCAGTAATCTTATAATATAAGTTACTATCAGCATTACCTTTAGTGAAACCAAGCTTGAAAATATATTTGACCAATCTATCATACCTAGCTCTAGGGGCTTGTTTCAAACCATATAAAGGTTTCCTTAACCTGTAAACCATATTTTTGTCATCTGAAAGTGAAAAAACATCAGGTTGCTCAATATAAACTTCCTCTTCAAGATCTCCATTAAAAAATGCACACTTAACATCCATCTGATAAACCTTGTAATTCTTATGTGTAGCATAAGCAATAAATAATCTCACAACTTCAATCCTAGCTACTAGAGCAAAAGTTTTATCATGGCCAATTCCTTCCTTTCGAGAATATCCTTTAGAAACCAATCTAGCCTTGTTGCTCACAACTTGTCCATATTCATTCAATTTATTCCTAAAAACCCATTTAGTTCCAATAACATTCTTATTTTTAGGCCAGGGAACTAAAGTCCATGTGTTATTCTTTTCTATCTGATCCAATTCCTCTTTCGTAGCTTTTATCCAACATTCATCTTTACATGCTTCATCTGTTGATGCTAGTTCAATTTGAGAAATTAAACATACCTCTTTAGTTGCCAACCTTCTTCTTGCCATTACTCCTTTGCTCTTGTCTCCAATGATCTAATCTTCTAAATGATTCAACCTTACATACCAAGGAGTCTTCTGACTTTCTGATTCCCTGCTCTGATCTTCAGTTACTATTGAATTTTCTAATACTGTTGGGTTAACTGGTTCAATATTTTGTTCTGGTATAGGTATTGATTTAGTTATAACCATCTCCACTTCTAGTTCTCTCTCATAAGTTCGGATTTGATCTCTGTTCTACTCATCCACCTTGACATTAGCACTCTCCACAATTCTTTGCAATCTCTTGTTAAAACATCTATATGCTTTTCTTTGATTAAAATAACCAAGAATTATTCCTTCATCACATATAGGATCAAAATTTCCAATGGAATCATCTTTTTTGATATAGTATTTACTACCCAAGATTGTGAAATACTTAACTGTAGGTGTATGACCAAACCATAACTCATAAGGTGTCTTACCGGTGTCTTATTTGATATGAACTATGTTGAATGTGTACACTACCATGCTCACAACTTCTCTCCAATAGATATGTGGCAAATTAGCTTCCATCATCATAGATCTAGCCGCATCCAGGATAGTTCTATTTTTTCCCAACACCATTCTACTGAGGTGTTCGGGTGCAAACAACTGTCTCCTTATCCCTTGTTTCTCACAATAACTATTAAATTCACTGGATGTAAATTCACCACCTTGATTGGATCTTAAGCATTTGATTTTCAATCTTCTCTGTATCAACTATAAATTAATATCTTGAACTTTCCAAAGGCTTCAAATTTCTCCCTTAGAAAAGTAACCCACATCATTCTAGAATAGTCATCAATGATTAGCATGAAATATCTATCACCTTGAAAACTTCTTACTCTAGTAGGACCATAAAAATCAGTATGAAGAAGATCAACAACATCATTAGATTTATCTTGAATACTCTTAAAACAAGTTTTGACTTTCTTTCCCATTTGACATTCCTTACATACTAGATTATGAGGCTTCACAATCTTAGGTATATCGTTACCTGCCTTAGTTGAACTGATCTTTACAAGGCAATCAAAATTTACATGGCATGACATCTTATGCTATAGCCAACTCTAATAAATATGTGCAATTAAACATGTCTTCTCACCAGAGTTCAAATGAAAGATGTTACCTCTAGTTTGAGTACCGGTTGCAATCTCCAAACCAGGTTTGTTAATGATTTCACATTTTCCATCCTTGAACTGTAATTGAAATCCCTTATCCACCAACTAACCTACACTCAAAATATTATGCCTTAAATGTTAAACATAATAAACATTATCAGTGTTATTCTTACCATCCAATGATATAGTTCATCTTCCTCTAATCATGCATGCTTTATCATCTCCAAATCGGACAAGACCACCATCAAATTCTTGCAAAGATAGAAACTTCCTTTTATCTCTAGTCATATGATGTGAATATCCACTATCTATCACCCATTCACCCTTGTCTTCAACCTTAGCAGCAAGGGCCTTCCCTTCATTATGAATGACAGGTTCTGAGGTATCTTCCTTGATAGCCAAGAATACCAATTCCTTTCCATTGCCGGATCCACTAGCTAAATCTTTTGCTAGTTCATTATCAGAATCATCAGTTACACCTTCCTCATCAACATAGTAGCATGATTTATCTTTGTTACTCCTGTACTTATGCTTGTTCTGATAATCATGGTTAGGCCTAAAAGATCTTTTGGCTTTCTCTTCAAATCTTGGATTCCTCTCAGGACATTTAGATGCAAAATGACCTATCTTATTACATGCAAAACATTTGAAAGGTGATTTTCCTTCATACTTACTTCATGTCGGACCTTTAGGTACTCTTCTAGCAAATAGGTCTTCAAGTTCTTCAAACTCTTCATCCTCTTTCTTCATATCCTCCAATTCCTTCGCATATAATGCTTTCTAATCACTCTTGCCGGTTGATGATGTAGATGCCTTGAATGTAGAATTTGTCTTTGCAGCTCCTTAAGGACCAAATTCTTCAAGCTTAAAGGAAGATAGCTTTCCAACCAAAGTATCCCTATTAACATAAGTGTTAGACATAGTTCTCAACTCATTAATTGCAATAGCCTTCATCTTGTAAGCTAGAGGCAAAGCTCTCAATACTTTAGAAACAATCTCATCTTCACTCAAAGATCCACCACAACATTGAATTCCCAATACAATTTCATTGACTCTTTCCATAAAAGAAGTAATTCTCTCATAATTCTCTCATATTCTTCCATTCTTAGGTTCTCATACCTTACCTGGTAACCATCAATTTTAGAAATTTTAACAGTAGGGTCACCTTCATTCAGACTCTCCAACTTAGCCCATATAGCCTTTACAAATGATTTGTCTACTAATCCCATTACCTGGTGATCTGAAAGGGCACTCAAGAGGGCTTCTCTAGCTCTACAGTCATTTTCAATATTTTTATCCAAGTTTTCTAGAGGAGGATTTCCAAATGACGAATCATAAGGTGTATGGACTTTCTTAGTGATCTCCAAAATCTCCTTGCAGAGACATCTTAGATGAGTCTCCATCCGAAGCTTCCATACTCTATAATTTGTTCCTTCAATCCTAGGGCTGTCCTTCCAGTAAGCAATTGAGGTTGAATGATTACTTACCATAGGATCTTCCTCAAGCGGTTAATCTTCTCCAGAGAGGACAAAGCTTTGATACCAATTATTAGGATAACTGGTGAACAACTGAGAGGGGGGGGGGGATGAATCAATTGTTAACAGATTATGAAACTTTAAGCACACAAAACCTTTTACCAGAATGCATAAACCAAATACTATAATAGAAGATAAATCAATTAAGCACAAACATAAATCATAAACCAATTACCATGAATCCACAACACATAACACCATGATTGTACGTGGAAAACTTGGTAAAAGGAAAATCACGATGGGAAGCACCCACAATCAAATAATTATTTTGCAGTAAGTATGTAATTACAATAAGGGGCCTCCACATGTAGGAAGGCCAATAGCCTAGAGCGTACTGCTCATCACAAAGGAGCCTCACTGACTACAAAAGAAATCCAGACTACAATCCGAAAATAAGAATGAACTGCAAGAATAACATCTCTTATGCCTGGGCACAGTTTTAGTTAAGGTCAACACTAGAGGTCTTAAACCTATTTTACAAACCCAATTCAATTACCTATGATCAACCAAACCTTTTGCATATGATTACAACTTTTTTCTCACATAGATAATCCTTTATCCCATACCACATGCCACGATCTACAAAGAGATATTACATCATATTTATACCAACATGGGACCTAAGCAATTAGGCTAGCCACCTAAAAGATGATACAATAAATCAATTACATAAACTTGCAAACCAATGATAAACCAAGTCGGCCTAAGACCAAAACAACATCAACCAAACAATAAATTCAATCAGTAATGCATCGGGAGCATCCACCAACACGTTACATAAACCGGTCCATAACCTAATAGAATAGCACTAGACCTAGAATAGGTTGCCATAAGACAAATGCAACACCACTGATAAACTGGAACATGAACACGATAACCATCAACATCCTAATAGATTTCTAGAAGCTGCACCAACACCACTTATCGAATTCATGAAAATATCTTCAACAAAGATCTATTGGTATAACCCTTACCGGTAACCAAAAGGCTCACTAGAGCATATGATAGCTTCTGGATCACCATATCTCGAACTGACTGAATGTGACAAGCATTTGAACGACATGAATGACCAAACCAAACCAATTCCACCAATCAAAATATACTAGAGACAAATCTCTTGATCATCATCAAATTCCAACCACTCTACCAAAATCTAGTAAACAAACAAATAAGCTAGTGGTGACATCAATGACAAACATCAATGTAACACATAATCAATTCCTCCAAATTGCCAACATTTTCTTCTGGTGGTTTAAAGTTAAAACAAAAAGTTTGTTAACCATAGAACACTGATTCACCCCCCCTCTCAGTGTTCCTTCATTTCAATAATTGGTATCAGAGCCTAGTTCCTCTAAGGAAGCCTAAATTCTTGAGGAAGGTCCAGGAGATTGAATCAATGGATTCCGGTTTTTAGAGACAGCTTAGTGTGGCACTTGGGGATCTTGATACAACAAGAAATGAGATCAGTTCCTTAAAGAGAAACTTTAATGTAGTTGAAGAATTAAATAATAACTTGAAGGATCAAGTGAACACTTCAAGAGACAAGAGAAAATAGCTGGTGGACAAGATTAAGGAGAAAGAAGATCAATGCATGGAGAATCAGGATAAAGTTGACAAGCTTGAGAGAGAGAATGTTGCATTGAAGAATGAAATGAAATCCATTGTGATGAGGTTGACTAAAGAGATTGAGGACCGAAAGAAGAATGAAGATAATTTGACTCAATCATTGAAGGAAAGAGTAGATGAATGCTTCAAGATTACCTATGAGAATGATTAGTTCAAGATTGAGTTGACATAATCAAGGAATAATGGTCAAGAACTTGAAAGATATATTGTTGCCCTAAGAGATGAAATTGCTACTGCAAATGAATACAAAGACAAATTCAATGCTAGATCAGCAAGGCTTAATGAGATGTTGGAAAGTCAGAGACATGGAAAGGACATGCGAGGAATTGGATTTGAGAAAGGAGAATCCTTCAGATTTGGACAAAGCAATGCAAAGCCTAAGAACAAGAATCCTTCGGTAAGACAACCTAATGCTCATAAATTCAATGGTAGATTCTTTACTTGTAATAAATTTGGTCATATGGTGAATCAATGCAAAAGTAGGGTGAATAATGTGAACAATGGACCTACCTTTATCGGTCAGTGTTTCATATCCAATAATTTTGGTCACAGGTCAAACATGTGCAGAGCAGTAATGAATAATTTTTAAAACAAGAGATGTTATTCTTGATGGATGTTTGGACATATCTCTAACTAGTGTAGGATAAGATGAAATCAGATGAACTTCAAGCCTCTACAAAATGTTGTTTGTCGTGCATGCGACAAAACCAGTAACATTGCAAAATATTGCAGAAGAAAAAATGTGAACAAGAGTGCTCTGGTAGATAAGAACAAATCAGATGATAAAGGCAAGGCAAAGGAAGAGGAGATCAAAGACAAGCATGAAAAAATGTCAGCCAGAAAGGATGAATCTAAAGTAGATAATGGATCTACACCTGAATCCAGTGTAGGATCTTCATTCGGTAACTAGGGATTTTTTCCTTAGGCGAACTTTTCATGTAGATTCTAAGAACCCCCTATTCAAAGATCTGCAATCGTTTCTAGAAGGTTGCAAAAGGCTTAAATCATATATGCAAATGTTATCCAGAAGATTTAGTGAATATTTGATGCTCCGATAAGGGACTCCATGAAAATCAAGGTAACTGGTTGTAGTATTTATTACAATGAAGAATTAAGTTTTCAAAGGTTAAAAAGGGATTTCAAAGCTTTCTTTCTCACAATGCGATCCAGAGAAAGTGTAGAGCAGTAGAGAGAAGCAATTTGGCAATCTAACAGTGATTACAACGATCCTAAAGAAAATTTATGTCTCTAATTGCAAATTGAGGTATTTATCCATTTCAAGCTATCATTTTTTAAAACCCTAAGTTCTCAATGGCATCAGTATCTAGAATTGCTACCTCGCTGGTTGTGAAAATCAAGGATAGGGATCAACCCATTTTCAAGAAACATCCTTTCAAATCTATCAAGGATGATCCGAAAGGAGCGTTTTCCTTTGTACCCTATGATGTTATTCATAATGACAACATAAGGGCATATATCCACATTGATCTTGAAGAACTCGGGAGCGCAGATATGTTGACCCTATTCAATAAGCATCTAGTGGACAGCTTGGGGAACCTCAAGCCAAAATATCAGCATTTGCTGGCTAAGGGTTTCACTCAGTTCATACACTTTCCAACATTTGATGAGAAAGAATGGATTTGGTTCGTATTCAACAGAATTCACAATGAATTTATGTGGTTGGATAACAAGATCAATAAGCAAGCAATACAGGTCATGACTTGTCTAAGCGCATCTGGTGAAGTTCCTAGCTTAAGGAGAATATCAGACAACACTGTGATTGCCACCACTGGTTATCAATTTGACAACAGAGCAATGACAATCAATGAAATTTGGGAGTTTATGATGTCAAGTTTGCATCAAAGGTGGTTGGATATAAAGTATACCAGTCAAGCTGACAAAACTCTATCTTCGGTAGAATAATATATTCTTCCTATCAGATGCTGAAGGAAAATACGAGGTTTGATTTGTGTATATCTCTCTTGAATGAGTTACTGAGGAATTTGAAGAAAATTAAACAAGACAAAAATAACACCTTTAAGTTTGGCACCCTTATCATCTGTTTGGCTCTATATTTCATGAATGAAATCCCCAGTGTTCAAGGAAAGGTCCAATGGGCCTATGACAAGCCAGTTTCTATGCAAATCCAGGAAGGGATTATGGGGATTGGTGATGCCACAATGAGGATATATACTTTGTGGGGTTACTTCAAAACTTTTCAAGCCACAATGAAGTGCAAATAAAGAATCCCAAAAGAGATAGTGGAGAAGTGTGAGAAAACAATTTTCTTCATGTTTGACAAAGACTAATGTCTAATGGAAGCAGTTGAGCCAAGGATTGTGTGGATTCTTCCAATGGGTTATGAAATTCATGTTGTTACCCTTGATGCTCATTCTCAACATATTCTGAGTCAGTCAGTTGATAAGAAAGAAGGAAGGTTTGCTACATTTAAGGAGAAAGACCTCGTGTTGCACAAATAGTTTATAGCTCCTCCAAGGAAGAGGAAAGTATCCGAGATGGTCGAGGAAGTGCCAGTGTAGATGGGATTTACCTAGGAGGCAGTGAAGTAGGCTAGGGAGAAACATGCACAGATGGAGGCTAAGGAGGAAACCAAGAAGACTTAGGCCGAACGGGTTCCCTCTAAAGCTAAACCAAAGGAAACCAAGTCTGTCCCAACTCCAATTGTACCATCTTTAGGTTAGAGCTCATCTAGAAAGGGAATTTTGAAGCAAAAGGAGATGCCCAAGAGAACTTATGTTGTATCTCTACTGGCATCTTAGACTGAGTCATATGAAGAAGTAGACAAGGCTAAGAAGAAAGGTTAATTTGTGAGGGTGGTGAGGAACCGTATTCCAGTGGAGCCTAGTAGAGAAAGAAAACTAAATCTAAACCTACCCTTACTAGAATACCCAAGAGGGGAAGGAAGCTTAAAACTAAACTAGATGATGATTTTGAAACAAGCAATTTGCAAGGTAAATAAACATTTGTTCCTCCAATAAAAACATATCAACTGATCGATGAGATAATTGTTGATGGAAATTTGAAAATATTGGAGTATATTATTAAAAATCTAGATGAGGTGAATCATGTTGCAAGGTGTTCTCCCTTGGTCTCCTTGTGCTATGCAGCACAACACTTGGCTGTGTCACATGGCTTAACCGCCTCCTATGGATTCTATAAGTCTAGTGGTTGTATCGGGCAATAACAGGTCTATCTTTTGGTGCAATGACAACCACACTTGTAACAAGTGGTATCAGAGATTGGTCATAGGTTCAAACCCCTCACTTATGCTAGGGGAAATTATTGCAAGGTGTGTGCCCTTGGTCTCCTTGTGTTGTGCAACACAACGCTTGAGTTTGTGACATGGCTTAACCATCTCCTATGGATTCTATAAGTCTAGTGGTTGTATCAGGCATTAACAAGTCAATCTTTTTGTGAAACGACAACCACACTTGTAAAAAATCAGAGAAAAGTTGAAGAAGTTGTTTTATACTTGCATAGCCTTAATGAAACTCTGATTGAGCTAGAGTGTAGTATCCCTAAGGATCTATATAACATTATTGATGCAAGGAGGCTAACAACTAGCAAAATAGATAAGGAAATGAAAGAAAGAGAATTGATCAAATGTCTGCACCCATGTATCCCAAGATGAAGCCAAAAGACTCATTGAGGAAGCTAATAAGAAAGAATTCAGAAGTAGAAATGGGGTGAACAGGTTGATGATTGGCAGGGTGGAAGAGGTAAGGTAGGAGACTGAGGATATCTGGAGAAGAATTATGAAGAACAACCCCTTGTATAGTGATGTAGTTCAGACTTCCATCCGGAAGTAAAGGGAGGTGTCTCTGGTGACCAAAAGGATGAAACTTAGACTGAGGAGCATCCAAAAGACCAAGGCAATGCAACACTTGATGCTGAGGTTAGTGAAAATCCTCCGGTGGTTCCCAAGATCCAAAAGGATGATACTGCACCAAGTCACAAGACCGATGCACTGGATAAAGGGGATGGTGCTGAGGTGAAGGAGCTAAAGAAGTTAGAGGTGCAAGATGCAGAGGTAGATAAAGGGAAGGGAGTTGTTGATCTGGCAGTTGACACTCCTCCAGTCATAAGGACACTACCCCAAATCTCTTTCAATCTTGATGGCCATCTAGATCTTGGACAAATGTCTCCTATTGAAAAGTTGATACTTGCAGCAGTTGTACACGCTTAGGCCAATCTGTTGGCAATATACACTCAAATGAGAGTGGTTGATGTTGTCATTTATGGCAACCAACTAGTAATAGGGTTCCCAGGTTCTACCGGAAACACACTTCACCTATTAGCACCGACAGTCACATCAAAGGTCTATTCACACCGGCAATCCAAGCTAACTTGGAAATAATATTGTTTATGTGAATTGTATTGTAATGTAATATTATATTTGTATAGCCGACATGATGTATTATAAAGAACCATATATGTATGAGATCTTGTAGGTCATTTGAATTCTGTGAGAGTATGTATGTAGGTATGTATGTAAGCGGTATATGAGAGCGAATAATTGTATATGCATTTTGATGTATTTATCTTAAGAGGGAATAAAAAGCAGAGTAGAGCGAAGCAAGGTTTTGGCAGAGGTATTAGACAAGGCTTAAATTGGTACTAAATCCAGCATTGTAGATGCTATTTTGAGCGGTACATTGTTATTGGATTTAACCATCCAATTGTGTAGTCAGTGAGACTCCATTTTTGTTGTTGAGTAGTGAGCTCTAGGGAGTTGCAAGCCCCTATTGTACTGAATAATATTTATTCATATTGGCCAGTGAGTAAATATTGTGGGTCACAAATCCCACTGAGGTTTTTCCCTTACTGGGTTTCCTTGCCAAAAATATCTGTGTTGTGTGCATTAATTCTTATTCTTTTCTTTCTCTTTACTGCATTATTATTTGCTTACCGGCATATTAATTTGGGTTGTAAAGCTACAAATAATTTTATATCTTTCATCTACCAGTTAGACACTGATTCACCCCCCCTCTCAGTGTCTTTGGGACTAACCAAGTATCTAACAATTGGTATCAAAGCCTCATCCTCTATTTACAGAAGCCTAAGAGCTTGAGGAAGATTCTGAAACTGGTATCGATGGAAAGCTTAAGACAATAGTTGGAAGGAGCTCTTGAAGGTTTTGATGCAGAAATATTGAAGAATATCAAACTGGAAGATGAACTCAGATTTGTTCAGGAATTCATCAAAGCACTTCAAGATAACCTGGTTATAGCAAAGAATAAGAGAAAAGAATTACATGTGCAACTACAAAACCAAGATGATGAAGAAATGAAACTCTCAGAGATATTGCAGAGAAACTGAGACAAGAGAATAGTAACATGAGGAATGAGATGCAAGATTTAACAATAAGACTATGTAAGGATATTGAAGATAGAAAGAGGAATGAGGAAGATTTGGCCAGAAGACTTAGTGAAAGATCAAATGAATCTCTAAGATAGTTATGAAAATGATATGCTTAAAACAAATTTGATTCACATGCAACATGACAAAGAGGAACTTATGAGACAAGTTAGTACTTTGGAAAGTGAGTTGGTCACTACAAATGAATACAAAGACAATTTCAAGAATAGTTCAGACAAGCTTGATGATATGCTGAAAAGTCAAAAACAAGATGGAGAAATAGTTGGACTTGGATTTGAACATGGAGTAAGTTCCAGAACTGCAAACAATCATGATCACAAAAAACTAGCAAGGCAACCTAATGCTTATAAATTCAATGGAAAATGCTTTAATTGCAACAAATCTGGTCATAGAGAAAATCAGTGCAGATTTAGAAATAATCAAAATACAAACTCACCCACCAGCCAATGTTCCAAATGCAATAAATATGGTCATAACTCAGACAATTGCAGAATGAATGTGAAATGCTATGTTTCTGGTAGATTTGGACATCTATCTAATCAATACAGAACTCAAACTGGTCAAGGTTATGGAAAAGATATTGAAAGAAACAATTAACCTGATATGCATGTAACAAGATTGGGCATATTGCAAGATTTTGCAAAAGAAAGAATATACTGACAAACAACAGAGGATCTAATGATAAAGGAAAAGAAAAGTTGAATCAAATCAAGCAAGAATTCACTAAACAATTAATCAGGAAGAGAGATCAGAGGGATGATGAATCTGTCTTTGCACTGATAGGAGATTCTTCATCTAACTAAGGAATAATCCTTAGAGGTAAGACAACTAATTGAAGATCATGCATTTACCCTTTGATGGTGGTAAGAAGTCATATTTCTTCTTTACCAACACATATGTTGGAAATTCACTTCATCGATGAAGCATTTAATGTGGTTGTAAGTTAAATTTTTGGTTATAAAGAACTTGAATTTCTCATTTCAACTTACCAAAGCATTCAAGAATTCGAAGAGCGCAGAAGTTAAGCACCAACATTCAAGAAGTGAAGCAGGAAAGGTCTTTCAGAGCATCCAAGGTTTTCACTTGCATTCGACAGTAAAAGGTATTTATCTTATGCAATGGCTTCTTCATCCTTCATTCTTGAGTTCATTGCAAACCCTACCATTGTGAAAAATGTCAAGTGTCCTAGTCCAGTCTTTAAGATCATCCATAAGATAGCAAAGTTGGATGATTCCATTGGTGCATTTTCAAAAATTCCAAAAGGAGTCGCATTTGCTGAAGACCCTAGGGCATACATTCATTGTAACATCGAAGATTTAGGGTCCGAGGATTTAAGGAACATGTTCATAAATATTATCACTGACAAACAAGGTGTAGTCAAACTGGAACACAAGGTTGTTGAAGATTTAGGGTTCACTAACATCCTTCACATGCCTAAAGTCTCAGATGAGATTGTTCGTTATGATTCAGTTTTCAAGATCACTAAGGAAGCAATTAAGGTTGTTACTAGTTTACCTTCTACTGATACTAGGCCTAATAAGAAAAAGAAAATTTCAAACAAAGAGGTTATGAACTTAACCGATGCTAAATTTCACAACAGATCACTTAGGGTTAGTCATATAACTGATAACAATGTGAAATATGCTAGTATGGTTATTGGATACAAAGTTGCTCATACTAATAGGCTGAATTATGTTTCAAGTTTATGCATTCATAGTGCCTATGAGATGATTATGAATAATACTAAAATTGACATCTATGAATGGTCGAAAGATGAACTATTAGAAAATTTGAGTAAAATTAAAGGTGACAAGAAGGGAACATTCAAGTTTGGGAATTTGATTGTATGCTTAATGCTATATTTCTCAAAGGAGATTCCTGGTATTGGACACAAGGACTTTGCCTATGATATTTCTATTGGAAAACAAATTAAGGAGGCCATCACCGGCATAGGCTTAGATGGTGAAAAACTGGTAAAAGAGTATTTCAAGGACTTTCAAGCAAAAATGAGGCAAAGGGAAAGAATCCCTCAAAGCATTGTAGACAAATATGACAAACAAATATGCTTTGTTGTGAAAAGAGATGAAGTATGGATGGAGGCAGTTAGACCTAGAACTGTCTAGATAACAGAGATGGGTTATAAAGTGGATTCACACATCTTGGAATCTTATGCCAAGATACTCCTAGATGCTCCACCGAAACCCATTAACAAGATCTTTGGTAATTTTTAAACTATAGAGAGTGATGTTACTATGCAAAAGAAGAGGAAGAAAAGAGAAGGTAATAAAAGATGCTTCAAAATTTGTTGAAGTTATTAAGAAGGGCTTGTTGAAACTTGATTCGATGAAATGTGTTGCTGAACAAGAAAGAAAATCAGAACCACAACTAGTAGCACATATTTCTCCTGTGGCTACCTCATCCGATTCTTACAATGATAAGGCTACAGAATTCAAAAGGGTGGAAAGAAAGAAAAGAAAACCCTCACCGACACCTTCTCCATCTTCAAAGAAATCAAGAACACTTAGAAAGAAACAATAGGCTGTGAGAGAGCCCAGTGGTCAAAAGAAAAAGGTCACACCAAATAAGAAACTAGGACAAAAGGAACTAGATACTTTTTCACAGGCTGAACTGATAAATGAAATAATTTAAGAAGGAAATCTTAGTAATGTCAGTAAGTTCTATCATTCTTTTATTGATTCTGATAAGGATACCATTGTGGAGAGCATTATTTTATAGCTGGATATATATAAGAAGGTTCTTATTGAGGTTGTAGATGTTCTTCCTAATGATCTATACTTCAGACTTGAAGCAAAGAGAATGTCCGTTATGGAGTTAGATAAGAAATTGAAGGTTGAGGCACTGCTAGCCATTCATCCTGTTAATTCTAAGCAAGAAATAGATGACTTAATATTTGAAGATAACATGACTATTTTTGTGAGTGGTCATCGACAAGTTAGTCTAATGGATGACAAAGTAAAAGAGATTGTAGATGAAACAACTGATAAATGGGATATATTCTTTGCTGAGAACGAGAAAAGGGAAGAGAAAGATAGACAAAAAATTGATAATGTTGGCAGTGGGCCAGCATCCCTCGCGGGGATTCACGACATGGTTTAACAGCCTCCTATGGATTCTATAAATCTAGTGGTTGTATCAGGCATTGACAGGTCGATCTTTTGGTGCAACAACAACCACACTTGTAACAAGTGGTATCAGAGCTTGGTCACAGGTTCGAATCACGCAGGCCATGACGAGTGACGCTAGGAGGGGGATTGTTGGTAGTGGGCTAGCATCCCTCACTGGGATTTGCGACATGGTTTAATAGCCTCCTATGGATTCTATAAATCTAGTGGTTGTATCGGGCATTGACAGGTCGATCTTTTGGTGCAACAACAACCACACTTGTAATAGATAAATCATTTACTAAAGTATATCAGAAAATAGATAACGGCAAGAGTAAGGTTGGCAGTGTACCTGACATCACAGTTAAGGACAACTTACTACCACCGGCATAGGACACCCCACTGGTAGTATCATAGGCATTGGCAGAAATGCAAAATGAGCTTGAAAAGATATCAAAGGAAGTGAAAATAGATAATGTTGATTCTGAGTTAGACATTCTATTCACAATGAATGTTGACACTCAGGACATCAATATTGTATTGGACAAGGAAACTACAAAAGAAAAGAAATCTAAAGTAAATGTTGAGAAACCTGAATCACTGGTCAAGACTGTTGACACTCAGCAGAATATTGAGATATCGACAGGAACAAAAAAGGAACAAGAACAAACGCAATCAGAACCGACAGTGAATAAGAATGAGGATAAGAGTGAAAATAAGAAAGAGAAAGTGGATAAGGAAGAGGTTAAGGTAACTGAACATTTATTTGGACAAGAGAAGAAAGTTATTACAGAACCTAGCATGCCTCCCAGTACTTCTACTATGGATTACAAACTGACAATTGTTATTGATGTATTATTAGAGTCCATAAAGAAGATAACAAAATGCAATGCCTTAGAATTTAAGGCTATTGATTATTCTTTACCAATTTTGCAGATGATTGGACCGGCGTGTAAAGTGTATCACATTGTTGGGTCTATACGTAAATTGGACACATTTTCCAAATTCATTTCTTCTAACATTCAAACTATAGATAAGATAAATGAGGAGACCATTAAGGAAAGAGTTAATAAGGAGAGGGATGAATTATTTAACAAAATAATAAAGGATTGTACAAGACAAATTGATTCATTGTTAGCGACACTGAATTCCACCATTCTGGAATACAAGGAATTGTACAGAGAAGCATGCAAACCTCACCATCTAACAAAAGACATTGATGAGCAAATAAAGAAAACACAGAAAGAGATTGATGACATTGCTGACAATATGATTGGTTCTTCGGAACTCACTTTAGTTTTGGATCAAGAGATGGATATTTATGAAGAGAAGATTAAGAAATTGGAAAGGGAGAAAGCAAGGTTAAAAATGAAAACCCAAGAGTTAAAGAGCAAACTTGGTCCTAGATTGGATAATTTGTTAACACACGAGAATGAGCTATCTTAGGCAACTATTCAAGGAGAAAGATCACTAGAGAAATAGATGCATTATCTCACTAGGATGATCCGACAAACAAAGACAATAATTTCTGACAGTACAAAGTTTTGGCAAGGTCTTAACTTGGTTTTGGTAGACATTTTTCAGATTGTACATAATTGGCTACAAGTTTCTAGGTAAATTTTGAATTTTTGATACTTTTGACATCCTTTATCATTGATGTCAAAGGGGGAGTGGTGTAATGAGAAAAATATATAGAAGGAGATCACTTGCTCAGGGGGAGCACTCTCAGTTTTTGGACTTCAAATTTTGGATATCAATTTTGGATTTTTCTCATGAGTATTGCCATCAATGCCCAAGGGGGAGATTGTTGGCATTATACACTTAGATGAGAATGGTTGATGTTGTCTTTAATGGCAACCTACTGGTAACAGGGTTCACAGTTTCTACCGGCAACAAACTTCACCTATTGGCGCCGACAGTCACTACAAAGGCCTATTCACACCGGCATCCATTTACACCGGCATCAGATTATACCGGCGGTCCAAGCCGACTTGGAAATAGTATTGTTTATGCAAATTGTATTGTAATTTAATATTATATTTGTATAGCCAACATGATGTATTGTAAAGACTCATATATGTATGAGATCTTGTAGGTCATTTGAATGGTGTGAGAGTATGTATGTAAGCAGTATATGAGAGTGAATAATTGTATACTCATTTTGATGTATTTATCTTAAGAGTGAATAAAAAGAAGAGCAGAGTGAAGCAAGGTTTCAGACAGAGCTTAAACCAGTACTGAATCCAGCATTGCATATGCTATTTTGAGCCGTACATTGTTATTGGATTTAACCATCCAATTGTGTAGTCAATGAGACTCCATTTTTGTTGTTGAGCAGTGAGCTCTAGGAAGTTGGCCTTCCTATATGTGCAGGCCCCTATTGTAGTGAGTAATATTTATTCATATTGGCCAGTGAATAAATATTGTGGGTCACAAATCCCACCGAGGTTTTTTCCTTACCAGGTTTCCTTGCCAAAAATCTATGTTTTATGGTGTGCATTAATGCTTATTCTTTTCTTTCTCTTTATTGCATTATAATTTGCTTACCAGTATATTAATTTGGGTTGTAAAGTTGCAAATAAGTTTAAATCTTTCATCTACTAGTTAGACACTTATTCACCCCCCCCGCCTCTCAGTGTCTTTGGGACTAACCAAGTATCTAACATAGTCATGATCTGGTCAAATAAGAATTCGAAGACAAAAAGCTTATTTTGATGTCTGTTGATGTGTTGCAAAAGATGGTTCAAGGAGTGCAACTAGATCCCAATTCTATCCCCTCCTGTAAATTATTACAATTGATTAACAATGTAAATACCAATTTTGATTCTGTGGAGAAGTCTACTACTAAATGGGGTTTGGATAGATTTAAGGAGGCAAGAATGCAAAAATTCCAGAAAATGATAGAAGATGATAGAGTGAGATTGAATAAAGGTCTGCAAATTATTTTAGATGCATTAACGAAAGGCAGTAAAATATATGTCTTGTCTTAGTTTGGCATTGAAATTCATAGTAGACATAGACAAGCAAATAAGTGTTTTCCAGGGTGAACTTTTTGGTATTTCATAGTCTTTTGATCCTAATGTATCCCTTACCAATAGTGTAGAAGGATAGGTAATGGCTCTGAATGATCAAATCTCGAGCCTTAATGTGGATAAGGAAAGAATTTTGAGGAGAGTTGGTGAACTTTGGAATTTGATTGCCCCCCGGTTGGACACCATGTTAAGTAATAAGGTTGATTGTTTGAAGGCTATAGGACAACCTGTTCCATTTGAACTAAAGGATGTGGAGATTCATACATATGTTTTTCAATGCATTCACTATAGTCTTGGACAATTTGAAGAGTCGGTGGGACTCTCACCTAGGATTTTTGAAGAACATTTTTACTGATATTTTCAAGTACTTGTAAAGCCTCTAGTAGATATCTCTGTATATAAGTTTTGGATAGCACCCCATCTTTGTAATTGCTATCAAAGGGGGAGAGTAAAGGTGAAAAATGTACAATAGAAGAGTGTAATGTACAGAGCTTGTTACAAGTTTCAGAATTATTTGTCTCAAGGGTAGCCTTAACAATTTTGATCCAATGCATAGGTTTCAATACTTAGCTATTTTTCACAAGTGTTGCCATAAATGCCAAAGGGTGGTATTGTTGGCAATTGACACTCATCCGATGCATTTTTATGCTTGGTTAGTGGTTTAGGGCTGTCATTGATGGCAACTCTTCTTGAGAATGCTATTTGGTAATCATGGATCTTGATATTTGGAAGTAGATGTGAACCGGTAATTCAGATTGAGCTGAATAGTTTTGGTTCGAAAGCTTTTCGATGATTGTGGTGTCATGAATAATGTATGGGATGATTGAGCCAACATAGACACATCATTTTATCATCAATTTGGTTATCCATGTTTGTCTTTGGTGATCCGGTCAAGCCAACATATGATTACATGTTACATTAGCAGACCGACTTGATAAATGATTATTTTGTGAATGTGGATATATAAGACTGGTGTAGAAGATCTTTTTGGTGTGTGGTATGATTTATTTGTGAGTGAGTGGTCTGGAATCATTTGTAGTGCAGTTTCATGTGCGCATTCTTGATCTAGTAGCTGACTAAGATAGGAAATAGAGCAGAGTTGCAGAGCAGATACAGTAAGAGATTTGGCACTTAACGGGAACTCGTCCAGGCATTATTAGATGCTATTTTGGAGTTCTTTCATTTTATTACATCATTGTAATTAATCAATAAGGCAGTGAGCCTTCCGGGGTTCTAGCCCTTAATGTAATTGAGCAGTGAGCTCTAGTCAATGTGCCTGAATGGTTGTGCATTCCCCCTCATGTAATATTGTTTTGATACTTGACATAGTGGAATAATATTATGGGTTGAAATCTCACCATGGTTTTTCCAATTTGGATTTCCACGTAAAAATATTGTTGTTATGATTTTGTGGTTGGTTGTTTTGAGTTTCTGCACTTCAGTTTCATGCATTTGTGTGAGATTATGCTTGAAGAACCCAAGATCAAAGAGATCAAAAGATAGAACAATAAAGAAAGATAAAATATGACAAGAATAAATTGTATTCCTATCAAGATTCAAAAGAGATCAATTGGACAATCAAGATCACATACAATGCATGATAAGCTTGCTTATAAAGGAAAGGCTAAGAGACAAGAGAGAGAACACAATGATGACATGTGGCTCAATTAGATGCAATGGTAGGTAGGGGTAGGAAAAAATAGTAAAATATTCCACAAGAGGTGGATCACCGAGCAAAGGTGGAATGTAACAACAAGATAACACCATGAAAGGTGGAAATTCTCCTACATACACACTCCTAATGTATGTACATCTCCCTAAGTGTCTCATATACAAACTACAATGTGGTGCATGTACCTAAGTAAACTTAAGTAAAGTTTAATTATATCCAAGATGAATAAATAATTACACCAACAACCCCCCTTAAGTGAAACTTAGGGGAATGCACTTAAGTTCTTCAATGCAACCAAGCAATGCAAGATGGGTCTTAGCTACTAGGTCATGTTAGGTACCCATGTACAAATGCAACCTCCCATAATTTGGTGAAAGAGAGAAAAACCCAATGGGAAAAAACCCTCCCCCAAAAGAAAGATGAAAACTATATACAAAGGAACTTTCAAAGAAGTATGTGAAGGATAGAACCACATGTGAGGAAAAAGTCCCCCCATATGAGAGAAGAAGAGACAGTAGGTAGCCCCCCCTCAATGTGGAATTTGCACCAATGGTAGAAGCTCCAAACTAAATGAAGAAACTGCTCCATGATCATCGAACAATGTTCCTCCCCTTAGGAAGAAAGAAAACCAAAGGTGTATCCATGAAGCCTCCCCAATCATGAAGGGAAGATGTAGGAAAAAACTCATGATGTATGAAATCTTTGAAAAACTGCTCAAGTGTCCCCATGTTGATGCTGAAAGTCACCCCCTCCACAGGTGGTGTATTGATCCACACTACTGAGAAAGGCATTCCAAGATCTAGTGGGGATGAATGTAGAATAAGTTCCAAAGACTCGCATGTCTCTGCTAATGATAAAGAGACCTCCCCCAACCGTTGTACATAAGAATCTAAAATAAGGCAAAACTATCGCATCATCTACATCAACATGTGCAATAGGTGATGTTATATCAATAGGAGGAGATGAAATGCAAGGCTCAAGAATGGGGTCACATGTGAGAATCCACAAGTTCAAGTACCCAAATTTCTCTTCAAAATTTGAATCATCACAAGAAGTATGATCATCATATGTAAAATCATCCTCATCAATAGGAACAAAATCTGAAAAAGGAATATAACCAAGATGCATGATCCACAACCTCAGTTGCAATGATAGCTCTACTCTCTAAGTCTCTAATGAAAACTGACTCAGGTATGAACTCTGTAGTTTTCTTTGTTGCCCCATGTGTGATTTGGATGGAAATAAGTTTGTTTGTCAAATGGGTACAAACAACACATCATTGAAGGAGTTATCCCCAATGGAAATAGATAATTGCCCAATCACATCCATGTATGTATGATTGCCCATCAAAATCTGCGGCATGGTACAAGGCTCAAATGTAGAGAACATAGACTACGAAGATGCCATATGATGAGAAGCCCCTGAATCTAGAAGCCATCTCCTTGAATCATGACTTGTAGTAGCACAAAGAGCTTGTCCTTTTCTTATCCCAAAAGAGTGAGTCTTCCAACTTGTTGCTGCCATAAATGCTTGTCCTTTCCCCTTTGATTGTGAGGAAGTGGAAGGTGGTGAATCCTCCTTGTAGGAATTAGGCAAATCAATATTGTTCTTTTTGAGGATATCGAGGAGCTCATCAATCTTCTTAAAATGGAAACGATGCTCCTCATGACCAACCTTTTTTACAATAAGCACAAGTAGGCCTCTCCTTCTTTGGTGAATTGTCCTTCTTGAAAGAGGATGAATCTCCTTGTTCTGGAGAAGGTGGTGCTTTGTCCTTAGGCTTTGATTTCCATTTCCTCTTGTTTGAGTTGTCCTTTCCTTTATTTCCTTTGTTCCCTTGAGTTGCCACATATGCTTGAGACTTAAAAGTCTTAAGAATGCCCATGCTTATCAACTTAGTTTGTTTCATCATCAACATGTCAGTGAAAGCATCAAATGTAGGCATTGTGTAGCTTGAACCCATTGTCATCCTATGGTTTTGGAAACTAGAAACAAATACTGCATATTATTGTGGAAGATTTCCCATCAAATTGAAGATTAATTGAGTATCCTTCTTATCAACTTGACCATACAGGTCTTGAAACTTTTGCCAAGCATCCTTAATTAAAGTACATTTCTCAATATGAAAGATGAGATCTTTTGATACATACTTTCTTAAGGTACCAATTACCATGATGTTCTTAGTGAGCCAATCCAAGTGATGATTGGGATTAGCCTTAGGATCAATGGGAGCAATAATAGTTCCATCAATGTAACGAGTTAACCCTTTTTCCATTAGTTTACTCCATGCATTAATTTTCTAAGTAGCATAATTATGTTGAGTTAAGAGAGGAAACTTAGGATAACCCATAGTAGAAAAATGAAAGAACACAAGAACACAAGAGACAGCCCCCCATATTCACTCAATCAAAGTACCACCCCCCCCCAAAAAAATAAAAATAAAAAATAAAAAAAATGATTATTTTGGCACTTTAAATGTATTGTGTGTACAATAGGTCACTTGCAAACAATGAAAAAGTGGAATTCTGATTTTGGTTTACAAATTCCCCAATAGGCTTAGAACTACAATGCAATAGACCAAAAGTGTAGATCTATGCAATACAAGTGCCATATTGGCCAATAAAGACCATATGCTGAAAGTACATTTTCCACACAAAATCACTGCAAACGGATAGCAGATTATGAAATTAGATGAAAAATCATGCACTTCCAAAAAAAAATAGCACCTGAAAAGGAGTTCGTATGAGCCCAAATGGAGTCCTAGGAATTGCAGAAATGGGGATTAGACAGGTACAATCACCAAAAACTGAATATTCTGAAACAACTATCCACCCAAATCAGAAAATAACACCACCACATGAAATTACACCAAAAATTAGCTCATTTCCAAAAAAAATTCACTAAAAAAGGAGCCAAAATGAGCAAGATACGGCCTTCCAAAGTTGAACTGCAAAACTGAAAAAGATCAATGAGAGGGGGTCAAAAAAATTTCAAAAATGTGCTAACGCAAGATGATGTCAACAATTCATGATTTTAAATTTGATGGTCGTATGGACGTTGCTAAAACCTCACCAACCTACCTGTGGGGGCGTCTGTACTGTACGGACTGCTGACGTGGCCAAATCTCAAGATGACATGTGGCGTACGAAGGATGATGTGGCAACTGTGTAGCAGATTAATGGTCATACAAATGAATGCGTGGTAGTACAAATTCTAAGGTGTCATTGACTGGATTGCCACATGGCTAGCTGATTGGACTGATGAACCTACGTGGACAAATAGTATGTTACCACGTGTCTACAGCGTGTTTTGAGTGGCAGAGAATTGTTTACTACGGGCCAGTACCCACCTACCACATGGCAGATGCGGTCACCGCCAAGGGAAACTGGAGGTGAGCATTAATGGGAGCTTGATGGGGAGATGACTAACAGTGGTGGACTCAAGGGCTTCGACGTTGAACGATCGATGCAGGGAGTTGCTGATGGTGAATACCGGCTAGCATAGGGAGCCGTTGGTGGACAAAGATGCTAGTGGTCGGGGGAATGTGATGGGGGCTGAGAGCTGAGAATAGACACCAGCAAGAGCAAGATACTGACAGTTGGCGGTATGGTGGCGGGGCCACCAAAACAAACTCTACAGAGCCTACAACACACGCAGGCGTGTACGGTGCGGGGGGTGGGGTGATGTCAACCCCCCCAAAAATACAATATATATATATAATTTGAAATTTAAAAAAGACATTTACAATGCACTTTAAAAAAAAAATGGCGAAGATAAATTATGAGAAATTAAAAAATTCACAAAAAAATTAAAATAGTTTTTTTTTTGAAAAATCCATATCGTACCGCCCAATTGGGCAAATTTTTTTCCTACAAGCCCAAAATATGATTTTCACCCAATATAGGTAAATTTATAGTCAAAATTCATGGAAATGGTCACCCAGACACAATGGAGAGGTTGGATCTGGTCTAGTATGTCTCTATAAGATGCTTCTTCTCTGATTTGCCTCTTCACCTCATTTAAGGATGCAATAAAATATCTCCAAAGGCTATGCAATGGCTCTCCAACCGCTCTGATACCATGTGAGATTATGCTTGAAGAAACCAAGATCAAAGAGACCAAAAGATAGCACAATAAAGAAAGATAAAATATGACAAGAATAAACTGTATTCCTGTCAAGATGCAAAAGAGATCAACTGGATCATCAAGATCACATACAATGCATGATAAGCCTACTTATAAAGGCAAGGCTAAGAGATAAGAGAGCACACAATGATGGCATGTGGCTCAATGAAATGCAAGGATAGGTAGGGGTAGGTAGGATAAATAGTAAAATATTCCATATGAGGTGGATCACCCGCCGAAGGTAGAATGTAACAACAAGATCACACCATAAAAGGTGGATATTATCCTACATACACACTCCCAATGTATGCACATCTCCCTAAGTGTCTCATATGCAAACTACAATGTGGTGTATGTACTTAAGTAAACTTAAGTAAAGTGTAATTATATCCAAGATGAATAAATAATTACACCAACAATTTGCTTCCAGTGGTTTAAAGTTAAATAGAAAATTTGTTAACTGCTAGAACATTGATTCACCCCTTCCTCTTAGTGTTCCTTAATTCCAACACAACCCAATACCTTTTTCCCCTCTTGTGTGTGTAAGTGACAGATTCTGGAGACAATAAATATAGATCCAAAAAGAGCTCATTGAGATTCATAGAACCAGATTATGAAGAGATAAAAAGGTTGGGTCAAGGTTGCCTAGAATTAGTTACTGGTTTTTTCTAATGAAATTTGAAGGAGATACTAAAAGTGACATCCTGATCTCAAAATTGTTTATGTTTTCCACATCGAATGTTTTTGGGTCAAGGTTACCTATCATATTATCCCAAATTATCAAGCCCAAATTTTAACCACAAGTTCCTCTTTGCTTCATATTTCTAGATCTGTATTTTATGTCTACATATATGTTCTAAAATAGTCTATGCATGTTGATTACTTCCAAATTTCCTTCGTTAGGTCAAATTCACATTTTCAAATTCAATTTCAACTCAAACAAAGAGAACAAAGAAGTCTAATATATGCTCAATCCCTTCTCAATAGATTTCAGGTTGAGCCTATTGACTCTTATTGGACCATTAATATAGTAGGGTTGCAAGTGGATTTTGTTCTTCGTTTACTAGTGAACCTCATTTTCCACCTATAATGTTTTGGTGAACGTGATGCTTCTAACAGTTTGCATTACTTCTAATTTTCATTTTCAGATCTGATTTTTCATAATGAAATTTACAAAATCTAATTGGTTTTCAATTGAAAATGTGATTAAATTATTTATTAGCTAGATAGATATCAAAATCATATATTGTTTTATAGCCTCTTTCACTTCATGTTGCTTTCTTTCATTTATAGAATTTTAATGTAAATACATTGAGAGTGTTTCAAATATTTTTCCTACATTTAAATCATTTCTCAAAGCTTTCATACATGTTCAATGTTGTTATATGATGATATTTTTAAAAAACTCATGGAATATTTGGATTTAATTAAAGCTTTAGTGGATGTTTCAAGTAATACATTTGATAATGCTCCTAGAGATGACGTTGAAATGAATCATACTTGTACCCATTAGGTAGCATATATTTTATTCATGAGGAAAGAGTTAATGCTCCTATCAATGATCTCTCCAATAAAGATGTAACATTGAAGAACAATGATGAATCCTATTCTCAAAAAGGTACTTCGATGAAAGAAGGACAAGGTAAGCATGTTAATCTTAGTACATCTATCACTCTAGATCCTCCTTATTCTCTAAGAGCTTACCTTAATCATCAATATATTTTGAGACAAGGTGATGTTATGCATTTTATTCATGATATATTTTCTAACATGATATTGAGTAAAGATGAAGATTTGTATGATGAGAATAACTCTTCCCAACCTAACAAAGTAGATATAAATGATGATAAAAATAAGGATCTCTCTACAAAGATCCTTCCCATTTCATCTATTCATCCCTTTGGCTCTTCAAGATGTACTTACACAACAAAATTTAATAAGGTCTATAATGAAAGTCCTTCTCCTTCACAACTAAAAAGAAATTATCCAGTTGGCAGTGACATGATTTCTAAACAAGGCTATAGTGGAAAGATCTTGGAGAGATGGAACAAGGAATTAAGGTCCCTATACAACCTCCTTCACAATGCATTAGAGAAGGAATATAATTGCCTTTGCCATTACTTAAAACATCTATTTTTCCTCTCAAATTTTCATCACAACACCTAAGGACATTTATTTTGACCTTTTTAGAGCAAAATTGATCTCCCTTTCTTTATGAAATCGAAAAAATAATCATAAACAAATTCAAGATAATCTTTCTTTTTCACATATCATCAAATCCATGGCCATTCTACCAATGAATTTCATGATTTAAAATGTAAAATTTAACAACATATCATTGATAGTAGCATTCAAACAACAAATGATTACCACTACCTTTTCCTATTATGTTGCTAGTCGCTATTTGACACTAATAGCTTACCTTTTGGGGGCTCTTTGTCATTCATGGTGGTACAATTTCATGAGAATTCATAATTGTCTAGCAACATGTAGTATCCTTCTTATTTTTACCTCCATTCTTGCTAGACAAGAATAGTTTTGACCTTTTCTCTCTCTCTCTCTCTTTTCTAAGGATTCACTTTTCCTTTGAGTTGAATATTTTATAAAGATATTCTTTCTGGCATAGATTTGTTTGTCCTTCATGGTAATTTTAACCTTTCTTGGAGGTGTGTTTCCTTTGTTAGGATCTCTTCCTTACTTGAAAGTGTTTATTTTTATAATCTCTCCTTGGTGTTAGAAGTAATCCTTCATCAAGAATATACATTTCCTAGCAATGGGGAAGGTGTGCATTCTCCTTCCCATCCCCTTGGAATGTATGTGCATTGTTTCTTAGAGGGAATCTCCTTGGTGATAAAGGTGTTCATCCTTGCTCTTTTCTACCTTAATATATTAGCATAGTGCTATGTTGACATCTTAAAGGAGGCGGGGGGGTGTTCATATATGTGGCCTCCTTGTTGCTTATTTTAGAGTTTCATTTTATAATTTTCCTTACAAACATTAGGCTTTGTTTGGTTATCCTTGATCAATTTTACAGATTTCCTTAAAAACAACAGGCTTTGTTTGGTTATCCTTGTTCAATTTGTGGACCGTTTCCCTAGTGTCATTCCATAACCCATTTTGTAGTAGGATTTCCTTACAAACAAGGAATTTTGTTTCATTATCCTTTTTCAATTTTGCAGATTTCCTTAAAAACAACAGGCTTTGTTTGGTTATCCTTGTTCAATTTGTGGACCCTTTCCCTAGTGTCATTGCATAACCTATTTTGTAGTAGGTTTTTCTTACAAACAAGGAATTTGAAATATGGACCCTTCTCCTAGTGTCACTGCAGCACCCATTTTGTAGCAAGATTTCCTTACAAATAATGAGTTTTGTTTGGTTATCCTTGTTCAAATTCTAAAACTGTGTCCCACTGTCACTACAACACCCATTTTACAATAGGATTTCCTTACAAATAACATGTTTTCTTTTGTTATAGTTGTTCAAGTTATGGGTCGTTGTCTTGGTGTCATTGCAACACCCATTTTTTTAGTAGATTTCCTTGCAAATAATATGTTTTATTTGGTAATCATTCTTTTTAGCATGAGTAGACTATAATATCCCACCTTGTTATACCTTTTGACTCTTCTTGGATTTTCACAGGAATCACATAATATAACACACCTTGTTGTCCCATATAATTTTTGTTTTCATGGATCACCTAGCATAACACAACTTGCTTGTTTATGGGATCCATGTTTCCTTTTTTCATGGATCACCTAGCATAGCACAACTTGTTAGCATATGGAATCCATGTCCCCCTTCCTCCATTTATCACTTAACATAACACAACTTGATAGCTTGTGGAATTGATGTTCTCTTTCTCTTTCTTCCATGAACCCATATTATAATGTCACACCTTGCTAGTTGTTGGATCATGGTTTCTTGTCTCATTATTTGATGTATTCTCTTTCTCTTTCCATATGACCTCTTTTTCTCTTGCAATAACATTTCCAGAATGTTATCAGTGGTTGAGATATTTTTATTATCAAGGTCATTTCATCTAGTTAACTTGGAGCCTTTGTTTTTGGTACTAACCCCTTTTGTGTGTCTTTTTTTTGTCTTTGTTTGTATCTAGATTGAATTTTCTTTGTTCTTGATTTGTTTTGTATGTCCTTTTATGTGATTGTATGAGTTAAGATCCTAATCTTGGTGTCTTATTCCCTTAAATTTAGTGATGTCTTATCTCTTCTAATCTTGCTCCTAGTTGTTCATGTCATTTTCTCTCTCTTTCTTCTCCTATTATGAGTATGAGTATAAGTTCATACTCTCGCTAAATTGGGGGCTAAATGTAGTTTCATAAATTGTAACCCCTTATAATTTTACACTAATTTTTGTGAGCATGCCTTAGTGTGTTTCCTCTTGGTTCTTTTGCCAGCATCTCGTTTTCATTTTACACTATAAAAGGGATGCCATATGGTGATCACGGTTTCTCTCCTAAGCTTGTGTGAACCTAAGCCACCTTTGTTTCATCCCTTTCTAGCTGGAAAAGATAATTTGGCATCCTTGTCCCCCTAGATAAGGACCAGTTTTAAATATTTTGGCGCCCCAGTTCTTGCTAGATGATCTCCAACCCCGATATTTCAACATGACTATTCAAGGTTATCCTACCATATAAAATACCTTGGGAACACTATACAAGAGAATCTTTTCAATTTATTTCTATCATCTTCCATTATTATTTCATCCCACCATATCCTACATCATGTTAGTGTAGGGTTTTTATTTTCCTTATGTTAGGGGGTATTTATTTTTCCTACACATATTTTATTAAGCTTGATTAGGTTATTAGGAGTGCTTACTATGAGGACACATGGTGAAATACTTTATCTACATGTCTATCTCTCCACCTTACATGGGTAGTTGAGTTACACACCCTCTTTTGGCTTGTTGGGCCACCTCTCATAACCAATATTTTGTCATTTCCTAAGTTGGTTATGGGGTAGTTAGGTTTCTCACCCTCTTTTGGCCTTATGTGCCAGCTTTCTCAACTCCTTTCATGTCTTCATGCAAGGAGGTTATGCCACATATTTTGGTATTTACCAAGAAGGTAAAACCTCTCATCTTTTATGGTGAATAGAAGTTAATGCACCCCTTGGATGTATATGCTATTATTTTTCTATATAATAAGTACTATACTCTCACCTTCACAAGTTTGGTGATAGCTTGGTGAGAGTCCTCTCAAAATTCTCTTCTTTGTCTCTATTTTTCTCTCATATCAAATTTATCTTCATTCATCTATTTTGATCTTCAATCATTTATTTCTTGGAGTTGCATGTTATCTATGACTGACATCGGATCCTGGCTCAGTTCTCGGTTCTACTAGAATCTAACATGGCATTAGAGTCATGTTGTCTAGTATAGCTCATTGCTTTTCTAATTTATTTGAGAGATTTGAGACTATCAGATAGCTAATACTTTCCTTAAAATCCAAGTAGTCTCTTCTCTTGCATTCTCATGTGACCTGGAGAATCAGAATAGTTTAAAGGAAAATAACTTCTAGATTAATCTGGTATATTATATATATGTGTTCCTTGAGATTTGGGTGAATGCAATATTTTGGTAATATTGAAGGCTTATTTAGCATTTCTAGAGTGTCCTGAAGGCTTAAGAAAGTCAAAAGTGACTTTTATTTCACCAAAATCAGAGTTTGGAGGACACAGTAAAAATAAGAGTGAAATAGTTTTACTGGAGTTGTTTTCATTTCGGCTTTAGTGTTCCAACTTCCGTTCATTTTTAGGAAAACTAATTTCTGGGTTTTCTTCCTAGTATCTAGAAACTTCTAGGTTTATGATGGTATTCCTATTAAATTAATAATGTTTGCAGAAATCGAGTTTGAACAAGGCCTAAGCCATTTTTCTAGCAGGCAAATTCAACAACATTTCTTAAAAGTTGCATAACTTTTGCCTCAGGTGTCAGATTTTTGCAAACAAGTATTCTATGGAAATCTAGAAATGAGAACTTTCCTTTTTTGCAAGTCTAATTGAAAAATTATACCTTTTTATATCAGATATTGTAGGTTGTATCAGCTGCTTCTTTTTCTCTTCAATTGGTCATATCTTTCTCCTCACAACTTTGTTTTTTCAAAAATGAATAGTTGTTGGAAAGGTATTGAGATGCATTGAGGAGCTATAAGGAATTTTTTTAGATTTTGTATCAAAATTATTTGTAATGAAAATTTCTATTTTTGGCTATTGGAGCCTTAAAAACATTGTAATCTGATAAAAAACCTTGTAATGCACTAATTAATAAGTTCCAACCTTGTAATATTTTGGGGGGGGGGGTGATTTTTTAGACTAGTGGAAAGGGGGGTGTTTCTTGTGTCATCTTTCTTGCACTTTTCCTAATTTTTTGCAATCTTCTTTTCTGCTATCATGGATGCATCTATAGTTCCACTTTTAACAGCATATAATTACTTTGAATGGAAATCTAAGATGATAATATATCTGAAAAAGATATGGATATCATTGTGTTACTATGGGACTTGAAACTAAACCTCAAGATGATGCATAAAATTAAATGGTTTAATAAATGTGATGAAGCTTTCGGTACTCTATGTATGTCAGTCTCTCCTAACCTTCTTTTTCACATTGAATCTGCCACTACACCAAATGCAGTGTGGACCACTTTGGAAAACCTCTTTGGTAAGAAGGATCAACTAAGAGGTCATTAGTTGGAGAATGAACTCATAGGGTTGAATCCAACAAATTTTTCTACTATACAAGACTTCCTCACTAAACTTAAGTATGTAAGATTGCAGTTGGAATAGTGTGGAACTAAGAAAGATGATAAGAAATTGATCTTGAGTATTCTTTCTAAGCTTGGTCCTAACTATTCAGTGTTTGTTTCTAAATTTTGTGCTACAAAATGTGCCCTGGGTACCACATTCAAAATGCCTTCTCTAGATGAATTTGATGTAGAACTCACTAGTGATCAAGACAAATTGGTTCAAATGGGTACAATAAAACCCTCTAAGTCACATGCCTTAGTTGTAAATGAAGGCACAAGAATAGAAACCTGGTCTAGTAAGCAAGATAAGAAACAAAAGAACCAAGGAGAGAAGAAGAAAGATACAAAATATGCTACTTCAAAAGCAGATAATCAGACCTCTTCATCAAAAGGTGAACAACCTAAGAAGGATAAGGTCAAGTGTTTTGATTGTAAGAGGCCTCGTCATGATGAACATAGGTGTTTACAGAACCAAATTGATCACCTTTCACATATTCTTGAAAAGCATAATATCAAGGTGCTTGATTTAGTCAAACAGAGTTCATCAGAAGGATCTTCTAAGGACACAAATAAGAGTAAGGGGAAAGGAAAGGGTAAGGCCCTAGTTGTTGTTGCTTCACAACCGACTTCTTGGATAACTGACTCGGGTGCTTCGCACCACATGGCTTCTTCAAAATATGATTTCACCTCTTTAGAGCCATGTTCTATGCCTACCATACTAATGGGTGATGACACTCTTGTTGAAGTGCATGGGAGAGGGTTTGTTGATGTGGGCGAAGGAACATTTCAAGATGTCCTTTGTGATCAATCTTTATCAACTAATCTCCTATATGTTTATCAGATCACTCATACTAGTTCTAGCAAGAGAGTTGAGTTCACACCAGATACATTGGTAATTAGTGAAATGCATAATGGGTCTATTGTTGTTGTGGGAAAAGCAGATCACCATTCTAGATTATATCATTTTTCTCACTTTGTTCCTAACTCTCCTTCAACAACTTTACTCAATAATGCAAATGAGGTGAGTTGTTTGTGGCATCAATGATTTGGCCACTTGCACTACCGTTACTTGCAACAACTCAGTCAACAGGACATCGTTTCAGGGTTTCCTTCTATTCAATTTTCTGATGGAGTTTGTTAGGGATGTATTATTGGTAAGCATCCCAAGGATAATTATGATAAAGGAAAAGCATGGAGAGCTACATAGCTATTGGAGTTGGTACATAGTGACTTGGCAGGACCATTTCCACAACCATCTTTCAATAGGGCTAGATATGTCTTGACATTTATTGATGACTTTTCTAGATATACATGGGTTTGTTTTCTCAAACAAAAGTCTAAAGTCTTTGAGAATTTTCTAGATTTAAAAGCTTTTGTAGAGAAACAATCAAGGAACCTCATCAACATTCTGCGTACAGATAAAGGGGGATCTCTATGTACATGGGTACCTAACATGGCTTCATTTGTCGGGATCCATCGTTTCACCTACCTAAGCTACGCTTAAGGGGGGTATTAGAGTAGGTTTTTTATTTTCCTTATGTTAGAGGATATTTATTTTTCCTACACATATTTTATTAATCTTTCTTAGGTTATTAGGAGTACTTAATATGAGGACACGTGTCGAAATACTTTAGCTACATGTGTAACTCTCCACCTCATATGGGTAGTTGAGTTACACACCCTCTTTCGTCTTGTTGTGCCACCTCTCACAACCAATATTTTGTCATTTCCTAAGTGGGTTATGGGGTAGTTGGGTTTCTCACCCTCTTTTGGCCTTATGTGCCAACTTTCTCAACTCCTTTCCTGTCTTCATGTAATGAGGTTATGCCACATGTTTTGGCATTTACCAAGAAGGTAAAACCTCCCACCTTTTATGGGGAATATGAGTTAATGCACCCCTTGGATGTATATGCTATTATTTTTCTATATAATAAGCACTATACTCCCACCTTCACAAGTTCAGTGATAGCCTAGTGAGATTCTTCTCAAAATTCTCTTTTTTGTCTCATATCAAATTTATCTTCATTCAGCTATTTTGATCTTTGATCATCTATTGCTTGGAGTTGCATGTGATCTACGACCGACATTGGATCTTGGCTTGGTTCTCGGTTTTTGTAGAATCTAACACATCATTCAAGAGAAAGTATTATGAGAAAATTCCTTTACATATAAGCTGCATTATGGAGCAACAAGTTATAGCAATCTTCATGCAACATGTTTTCATGATTGATCATTTTTATGTATTATCATGTCATGTTATTGCTTCGACACTTGAAATTATATTCAAAGAGATTCACATCATAACCATTATCAACATCGGTAAGCTTAAGGTATAATATTGCAGATCCAACATTTTACTTCAGAGCCTTCCTTTCATTTATTTCATTAAGGGTTAATTCCAAACCTAGGAATTAACCTATGGAAACCCCTATCAACCCAACACATTTTTCCCATTGTGTGTCTAGGTGACAGATTTTGGAGACAACAAATATAGATTCAAAAAGAGTAGATTGACAAGTACAAAACTGGATTTTGAAGATACAAAAAGGATATGGCAATGTTGTCTAGCATTAATGACACACGTTTTTGATGAAATTTCAGGGAGATACTCAGAGTGATATCCTTATCCCAAAACTTTTTTTGTTGTCTATAGCTTATGATTTTGGGTCAAGGTTGCCTAAAATCTTTGTCCTAGATTTTCAAGCCCAGATTTTAGTCACAGGTTCATCTTTGCTTCCCATTTATAGATCTATACTTTATGTCTACATATCTATTTTGAAATAGTCGGTGCATGCAAATTACTTTCAATTTTCCTTCATTATTCTTAATTCACATTATCAAATTCAATTTCAACTCAAACAATGAGAATATAGAAGTCCAATTTGTGCTCAACCAATTTTCAATAGATTTTAGGTTGAGCCTATTGACTCTTATTCAATCATTAATGTAATAGGTATGGAAGTGGGTTATGTTCCTAGTTTACTAGTGAACCCTAAGTTTCCACCTATAAACACATACAAAAAAGGATATTAAATCAATCCTTGACAAAAAAGTAGTGAAGAATACTATAAACAAAGAGTATCTTCAATACTTAGTCGATGAAAATATCATCTACTATAAGATACTACATAGAAAACAACTTTAGATTTACCAAATCATAATGGCAACATAGTGAACCTCATGGATAGGGGCCCATAAAAAATTCATTTTTTCCTTGGTAGTCTAATGTGGGCACATCATTTACGTATTTTTAGTTTTATTATTAATGTTTGTAAAATATGTTTCTAGACTCATAGTTAGGTTTTTTTTTATTATAAGCTCTTGATAATATTTTGAATCAGTTTGTTTTAACTTAAGTCTTTGGGGTTAGAGAAATTTAAGTATTTTTTATTTCTTCAAATAAATGAAGATTTTAACAAGTCATTTTTTTTCTTGATTTGATGTATACAAGCCATCCTTGTATCCAAAATTCAAAGAAGGAGAGTTCTAGTGAAAATAAAGAGATATGTACAAGCTCTTATTATTAATATAATTATAGCCATATTCTTTACAGGGTTTGTTAATTTATTTTTCTGATATTTTTGCGTGAATTCCTTAAACCAATTGAATTTTTAGTCCAATGTGTATTTGTATCAATCAGGTACCTCCATGCCAAGAACCCACACTACAAACACCTACATGGGATCATCATCCTCATTATTGGCCTCATGTTGCCATCTAAGATCAGACCGTGCCTAAATTCCCTTAGACCCTTGTACTATCAAGACCAAACAAGCCTAGCCATGAGAGCTTCCATTGTCTTCTTTATTTCCCCAACATCAAGCAACATGGTGAGGAACTTAGATTCTATATCCAAATTCACATAATACTAACCATTCCCACTTAGGTAATTATCCCCAAAAATCAACCTTAAAGCATGCAACAACACCCCTACTATGGTTTTAAACACTTCCATGAGTCTTCTCTCAAACACATCAGTATAAAATTCCATCTTCTATTTCCCAACTTTTAAATAATGGGTAAATCCATGATAGCCACCATAAGCTACACAATGATGCCACCACTCATCTTGATGTTAAATAGCCCAAGTGTCATCATGGAAAGGTTGAAAAACATACATAATTTGAATGAGGAACTTTTTTTCATAAATTTATGTCCCATTTTCCCATTCTAAGCGTGGTTCAATATAGGAGACATGACACTATGTTAACGCAATGTGTATCATTTAGTGAGTAATTCTGCCTCAACACTTGAAACCATCAAATCAATCACATATTTCTATATAGAATCCAAAACAAGATTTCCATTGTGGTAAATGTGAGATATGGAAAAATCCACCAATAAACTCACCACTTCTTTGATTTGATATAGCTATTTGTGCAATTTATACTTTTGGATTTTTCCTTTACAAATGTCATTCACAAAAGTTATGAGTCATCTTCTAATTGTATTATCTAGAATCCTAGTTCCCTACCCACATTGAGGCCCAACAGTGGTGCCTGAAACTTTGCTTCATTATTTGTAGCCCAACCTAATCTCTTCCGTGGACTATCCTTAAAATCATTCCTTCATGACTACTAATCACACATCCAGCACTAGCCCATCTTGGGTTCCCCCATGATGCTCCATCAAAGCTGATTTTGATGCATTCCTCATATAGAGACTTCCACTTGATGTCCCTCTTGACCCCAAAGGATAGATTAACCTATCTAGCCCCATAAATGGAGGTGAATTTTTAAAAAAATTTGTCTTTTATATTCATATTTATATTATACAAATATAAAAAAAAGTTGCATATAACAAACTAAATAAATCACACAAATTACTTCTCCCATTATACTTTCAAATTTTATTATTTATTTTTTGTAAGCATTTATTTTTAAATAATTCCTTAGCGATTTCATTAATTTACCTTACAATATTAAACTATGAATATTTTAACATCACTGTTATTCTATGTTACACAATGTTTTGGGGATGGCGGTCCAGGATAGAGGATGCATTTTTGGGATGTTTCCTAGAGGGCCAAAAATAGGGAACAACTGAGGGATGATATAATACAATTTAATACATACATACAACATACATACATGTATGTGTGTATGTAGACAAACACACACATATACATATACATATGCACATACATATGCATATGCATACACACACACACACATATCTATGTGTGTGTGTACACATATGTATGTATGTATGTATTAAAATGTATTAACATATTATAGATAGAGAGGGGAAAAGAGAGATATATATGTTGTTAATTGATATAAAAAATATAAAAAGTGCAACTAAATCATGTGAGTAGTAGTATTACAAAATAATAACAACAATCTTTATCATTATAATAGTAGCCTTAAACATAAGAAACCCATGATTCTATCAATATCCAAAAGTATCAAACATGTATCACTATCTAGAAGTCTCAAACATGAAAATATATTGTACACACAATCTATGAAATTAAGCCTCATTCAAGCTATCAATATCGAAAGATTAAGAACCATTTGAGTTACTATCACCCTCTGGCAGGAGTGGATCATCCAATAACAACTTGGCTAGTCTTGGTGGCACCTCCTCATCAATCTACCTAACATCTTTAGGATCAACATCCCATCATACTAATAGAGTCTATCGATAATCTATACTCTATTGGTCCTAAAGTCTCAAGGAAGTATGAACTGCAACTAGCTTCTCAACTCATTTTGAAGTAATCCTATCTCAATACCTTCCCTTCATCTGTCTTTGATTGAGGCCGCCTTTTCTGGAGTCTAGACAAACAACCATGGATTGTAGAGCATCATGCACCTCCTACATTCTCTCCAACAAATAAAATGGCTAGCATATCTAGTCTCAACTAGTTTGAGGAATTCTTTCTTTGAATGAGACAGGAATAGTTTAAGTGAAGTATGATGGTTACATACAAACATTTGTATGCCTCTAGCCTATGCCACTACTACCTTCACCTAATCTATTCTAGATAATTTCTTTCAAAACATTTTTAAAAGAATGTACACAACATGGAATCTAGGAAAAATGTTTTTAAGCACTCTCAATCATTAAACCAGCTAGCCTACAAACATGAGCTGAATCTGTCACAACTTGTACAACATTACAAGGCACAACCTCCTCTATGGTCTCCATCAAAATGCCATATTGGATATAAACATCCTTAACTTTTCTAGAACAATCAATAGCTTGAAGAATGTATGAACCAGTAGGGCATGTAACAATAACATTAATGAGTGTCCTATGCCAAATATCAATCCACCTAGCCATCATAATGGAGCAACTATTCTATCCATGTTTGTCTCATCTCCTCCATCAACATGGTAGCTTTTGAATATTTTTTGTCGAGGGAGGTAATCTATGTTATTCAGGGGGGCCATAAGAGGGCCCAACTATTAATATATCTCTCACCATAGTTTTGAAATAAGGTGGCTTTCCAAATGAAATGGAAGAGCATGCACATAAAAGAATTTGGTCATTACATTAGCATCTCGCACACATTTTTGCACATTCATTAACCCTATTACTAAATTTTTATCACTTGCTTTCATCTTCCCTAGATATCACCACCCTCTCCAACTAATACATTGGAAGAGGCATGCAAATCAATAGACGATGGTTGTCTCTTTGTGAATTGTAATGATTTTGTCCTCACTTATTCTAGCCAATTTTGCCATTTAAATTTGTTTTTCGAATATTATTGCCTCACAAAAATTTAACACCTTTTCCACTCACCCACTAAATGGTTTGTAACTCTAGTACAAATCCCATAATGATGAGTGTAAAAAATATGACAAAGCCACTTCTTGCCACCCCCTGTATTTTGCCCTTATTGAAGATCACATTTATGGTAAATTATACATGGAACAATTGCCGAATTGGAAAAATCATTAAATCCATTAAATTACAACCAACACGTCACATTTGGAACCATAAGTTATTTTTTATTAAGTGACAAGCTTTGTAATGATGGCTCAATAAAATATGTTCCTTGTTAGTATGTCACGTGAGAGAAATAAAAAGTGCAAAAAATTTGCAAAGAAGAACAGTAGCACATAACACAGATTTATGTGAAAAAACCTCGTAAAAATATGCCAATAAAAACCACAGCGTATTGATTCTCAGGAATTACAAAGTTACAACAATCTTCAAAAGTTGTACTTCAAAACATGACTTTGACTTGTATAACCGAGTTGCAAAATCCTACTTGAAAACAACTTACTAAATATAGTACGTATGACTCGCACAACTACATGTAAAACACATGTTGAAATTACTATTTATAATCCATGATGACGCAACCACTACTACCTAAGAAGGCCATGATGACTCAACCACTGCTAGATGAGAGTCCAAGATGACTCAACCACTGCAAGCTAAGAGTCCAATTTGAATTTCACATTCCAACATGTCAAACAGTCAAAGTATTGATCATCACATAGAAAAAAGCTTGACACATACTTCCAAGTGGAACCTCTATATATTGAAAAACTTTAAGGAAATAATCTGTCCCATTGCCATGCAAGGAAGTTCTTATTCCTGTAAACATATTTCCCTTGGATCTTTTCTGTACCCACATAGAGCCTTAACTATTAAGCTTACAGTACCCAAAATAATAGAAAACATCTTAGCAAGAAAACTGATGTAGCAGATCTATTGATTCCTTGAGTTGAGAAGCCTGACCAGATGTTCAAACAAGCGAATGTTTAAAGAAGCCACCACTCTCATGCTGCCATTGTGTGAATATCCCAACTCTGCAGACACTTCTAAGAGCTTCTCAAACACAGGTGGATTATGGCAATTTTTTTAGTGATATCAAATTTTTGCAATTCATAATGATTATTATAATTTTTTTTATTAAATTATATAAATTTTTTCATCCACATTTTGAATCACATTCTATTATCTATATAAAATGACTTTGCTCGCTACATACACATCAAGATATCCACAAGAAGCACTTGAAAACTCAATAGATTTTAGGTATTGCTGTGAAGCACTTAAAAACTCAATAGATTTTAGGTATTGCAGTAAATTGCTTTTCATTTGAAGGAATGTATGGTAGAGCGCATAAATGCAAAGCAATGGTACGCTGTATATAGAAGTAAAAGAAGAAAAATTAAAAAATCTACCTACGTCAATAGCCTGGTCCCGGGTTCTTACAGTGAGCATAGGCTGTAACAGATGTGCGTGTGCATGTGGTGGATGTCAGAGAAATAGAGCTTCTAAACTTTAATGGCCATGTGGAGGTCACAGAGAACGAACAAAATAGCCTAAACAAAAGACGAGGTACGGTAGAGAAAAGACTATGTACGTTATATACTTAGCTGACGTAGTAGCTGGACCGTGGAGAAGAACATGGAGGAGAAGCAGGCTTTTATAAAAAGCCACAAGCTGTAACTCATAAACAAATCATGAGAAGATGACCCAGTTTCGAATCTCCGTACGCTTTCTTTTAGAGACCTTATTCTTCCATCAAATGGAGCCCAAATTCCTAACCTCTAAGTTTAGTTGCCAACTGGAGTTCTTCCAAAACTTATATAAATTAGGTATGCGGGTCACGGTTCAAGTTCAACGGTTGACCGACGGTTATATATATGTGAACTGAGGCTTTTAAATTACAGTTGTAATTATCATGAAACAAGGAAGATGAATTTATGTTTAAGATTGAATCTATGGTCATGGTGAATTTATGATATATGAGTTTCATTTTACTAAAATAATATATTTATACATAAGACAAACAACAACATTCAAGAAGTAAAAGTATACAAGTATAATTAGAGGCTATTATAAGAATTCCAATCTACCTAAAAAGACAACTTCATAACTTCCACCATGTACATGTAAATGAGGAACTAGACTATTCTAAAAGCTTCTAGATCATCAATATGCAAACTATATAGCCTATATGCAAAAGAGTGATTCCATACTACCAAATAAAACTTATAGATAAAAAATCATGCAACATGCGACTAAATGCTCGGCTAAAAATTCTTCATACTTCCAAATAAAACTTATAGATAAAAAATCATGCAACATGCAACTAAATGCTTGGCTAAAAATTCCTCTTCGTCCATACTACTAGTATTTACTTCTTGTATAGAAGGGAAAGAAAGATAAATTGAAAGATTTCTTTAAAAAAAAAGAATCAGTCAATTACTTCTTTTTCAGATTTATTCAAGTTGTCTTGATTGAGAAATAAAAATATTCTAACAGAGAATCACTATAGAGATCACATGCAACCATATACAACTAATATGCAATTGCATAGAAGCATATGCAAATTGTATGCATGTATGTACAACCACATGTAACCAAAATATAATTTTACTAATGAATAGCATGTAAAGTATATATAACTCAAATTAAAGAATAAAATATCAACACGAATAGGTGACACTATATATATGTCTTCCATATACCCCATATGTCTTATCTTCCAATCATGACAAAATGAATCCATAGACCATAGAAAATGAAAAATCAATTAGGACACATTATAGATTTTGAAACATCTTGAAATCTGATAAAAAAATAATCAGAGGCAAACTGATAATCAAATAAACAAGTTGGCTTGTTAACTATCTCATTCGGGCTTGCGCTCATTGATCTTTTGTACACAGCACATATTACTCTTTATCATGATCAGTCACTATGACAATCTCATTAAAAACATTTCTGGTTAGCATCTGAATGAGGTGGCAATGCAGATCATCGGCAAACTAGAGAGTTAGTTTTCTCATGGAATTCAAAACCTTAGGAAGATCTCATCTCGAGGCGCTTTCCCTGCATCTTGACTACCGAAACTATGGTACCATATTAATCAAGTTTCACAGTCAAAGGAATGTTTCAAAAAAAAATTATCAGCAAGAAAACTGTTGTAACAGATCGGTTACTTGCAGATAATGGGCAGCAGGATTCCTGGTGTTAATAAGCATGAGTAGATGTTCAAACAAGCGAATGCTACAAGCTACTTTGAGACCGCCTTTGTGTAATATCCCAACTCCTCTGCAGACCACTGTAAGAGCCCCTCAAATAATGGGTGACTCAAAAAATGTATTTCAACAACTAAAACAATGGCCTTCATTGCCCACATAAATTGGCAAACATGCACGAGGAGCTCTACAGAATTCCATGGATTTTGAATCACATTATGTTATCTATTATGTTATCTATCATCAAAGTGACCTTCGTTTTCTGCATAGACGACAAGATATCCACAAGAAATACTTAAAAATTCTAGATTTTTTTCTTCTTAAACTGCTTTTCACTTCCAATCAAAGGAAAATGTGTGATAGAGCTCATAAATGCAAAGCAATGGTACGTTGTATATGGAAGTAATAGGACGGAAATTAAGAAACCTACCTATGTTAATAGGACAAAGATCTAGTATTTGAGACTGTTCTAATGGTGTGATAGGGGAAATGTTTCAGCATTTTAATTTCGGGCTTCTCAAAATCTGATGTAGAAATTTCCAATCACTTCTATTTTTTTACAATAAATTATCTGGTAAGTCCTTTTCTTATAACTAAGGTTTTAGGGTCACATTATCAAATATGATGCCACATCGGTATGCTTTTTGTCAAGGTTTCCAAAATAGCCCAAAAAAAGGTGAGGCCAATGGTTGTGCAAAAAGGAGACTAATAGTTGTGCAACTGAAGCGGCATCACATGATTGGTTGCTTTTAACAACTATGGGTAGTCATCATTAGCAATAACAACTTTAAAGTCACAACTATTGGTGCAACATTGTCAAAAGAAATTAGACATTAATCAATATGTGTGGGTATTAAATCAACAAGTGTGAGTGAATCAAAAACTATTATCACAACCATCGGAACATGCTCAGGTGTTAGGTCCTCTCCCCCAATAGTTGTTGATTTAATGTCTAATTTTTTTCACAACATTGCACCAATAGTTGGAAATTTAAAGTTGTTATTATTGATGATGACTATCTATAATTGAATGAAATGTGTCTCTTAATTCTAAAAAGCAACCAATCATGTGATGCCACATCAGCTGCACAAGTATGGGTATCCATTTTGCACGACCATTGATCTCACCTTTTTTGGGACTGTTTTTGACACTTTGACAAAAAAAAACATGCTGATGTGGCATCATATTTGATAATATGACCTTAAAACCTTAATTATAAGTAGAAGCTGCTCATAAAGATTTTGAATAAAATAACATGTAAATAATCAACTATTGTATCCTTCACCTAACCCAATCACAAATTCTTACAATGAAAATAGACTCTAAGATACCTAAACCTTCATGTGGTAGATATCAGAGAACTTATAGCTTCGATAGACTTTAATGGCCGTGTGGAGGTTACAGAGGACGAAATTTGCCTATATTATGATATTGCCTAAAGAAAAGACTAGGTACGGTAGAGAAAAGACTAAGTACGTTCTAATGTACCGTTACTCAGCTGGCGTAGTTGTTGTAGCATGGAGAACATGGAGAGTCAGGCTTTAGAAAAAGCCGCAAGCTGTAACGCATAAATTCATAACACCAATCATGAGAAGATGACATGGTTTCGAATCTCCGTACTCTTGTTTTTATACACTTTATTCTTCTATCAAGTAAAGCTGCAAACTCCCAAGCTCTAAGTGCCGTTTAGTTGCCAACTGGAGTTCTTCCAAACCTTACAAAAAGTATCGATGTGGGTCCAGGGTCTAAGTTGAACTGTTGACCCAGCCTGTCAAGTAATTTCTTTTGACAGTTATTCAAAGTTCTGCTTTCCATATATATAAAAATTGCAACCATCTAATCCAAATTTATTCTTTCATGCGAGTCTTTCTATTCGAAAATATTCAATCATGCTTAAAAAAAAAAATGTTAGGTTTTTTATTACAAGTATATATGAAGTTACAGTTGTAATTATAATGAAACTATTAGGGAGGTGAGTTTATATATAAGATTGAATTTATGGTCATGGTGAATTTCATTTTTTTTAAATTGTAAATTTATAACACAGAAAAGAAACATCAAATTAATATGAATTAAAAGCATGTAAGTATAATTAGAAGCTATTACAAGAACTCCAATCTACCAAAAGAGACAAATCCACACCCTCCACTATGTACATGGAAAATGATGGTCTGGAATATTATAAAAAAATTTGAGTCATCAACAGACAAACTACATAGTCTACATGCAAAAGTGTGGTTCCATACTACCAAATAAAACCTGTAAATAAAAATCATGGAACATGCAACCAAATGATCAACTAAAATTCCTCTTTTGCTATCGTACAACTTGTCACCATATTATATCCTAAAATAGAATGGTAAGATTTAATTCTTAAAAGGATAAATCGATCAACTATTTCCTTCCCATAGATTAAACTATTCCTTTACATGTTGTAAATGCTTCATAGCCTATCATAATTTGATCAAGATTCTAGGTTCGCATTATAGAATTTACACTTATTATTATGAACTTATAATTTCACAGATTCTCTTGCACATCTTAAATGAGATAATCCTCTTATATTTTCTTATACATTTCATAATCCATAAATCATTAGTAGGACATATTGTTTCTCATATGAGCAAGTAATAACTAAATATAATAAAATAAATAATTTTGAACATTTCTATTTGTAAGGTGTATTTTGTAATTAATCTCAACACCATATGTGCTCAAGAATGAAAGACCATGATGTCCATTGTTAATACTTAGAGGAAGAATAAGATCAAGATGTTACGTAAAAAATGAATTAAGTCTACCTAAGAGGAAAGGAAAAAAAATAACTAACTCTATAGAGATGTAACAACATCACAGATGGAAGGATATTATATTGTATAATATATAACACATCAAAATTATCAAAGCATGCCAAGATAGAGACCAAGATAAATTGGTCTATTAAAATCCATAATAAATTATATAACAATAGTTCACAAAGAACATAAAAATATTAGGTTTAGCATCTAATACATCAAAACTAAATTTCTAAAACCTAATTAAAATGTAACAATAAGTCACAAGGGAGGGAAGATCAAATCCTAATCAACTATCCAATAAAAAGTATTATAATAAAAAAATATTAGCTTTGAAAACAAAAAATTACAAAGGTGGTAAAAAAATCTAGTAGATTCACAATTTTAGGTAAGATAAAATATCACATCTCACCTTTTTTTTTCTAATCATATTAAGATTTAATTAATTTAATAAAACATCTAGCTTAGATTTAAAAGCTAGGGCATGAATTGCATACTAAATTAGTTATAAAAAGAGAATAAATTAATGATAATAAATGTATATTATAGATTTTGAGTTAAATATAAAACATCAGCATTACAAAATCAACATATCATAAAGGAGATATCAATACTCGGGATGAACAAGTATCCCAATCAGAGTTTTATCTGCTATAGCAAAAGATCAAAAAGGAGCCGAGCACAGTTATAGTACATATTTCAATATACATCAAAAAAATCCCAGGACACTATGAACAAAGACCATTTAATCATATACAATTTCACCACCAGGAAGGCTATTATTCCCCATAGGATTAACCCAAGTAGTCCAACCAAGATCTCCTCTTTTCCACACCTCCACCATCCCATTCACAATCTGCTCTTTGAAGGGGTGCACCGTTTGAAGGCATATCAACTCTTCCTCCCTACGAACCACATCCATATTGATATACCTTTGCTCCAAATAGTGCATGAATCTCTTAAGGGCCTACTCAAAAGTGGAGTTGCAGCTACCAACCTAGTCCCACATGAAACCATGTGATATCTTCTTTATATACACTGTTGTGGATCCATTTTCGATCCATTGATCAAATTTGTCTTCATCCAGCTTGAGGACCACCAAGATCTACAAGAAAACTAGATGGAAAATGAGTCTTCTCAGAGACTTAGTAAGGTTCCTAGATTTAGCAGCAAAGACATCATCATTGCAAAATTTCTATATCAGCCATAAGATCTCTAAAGAAAGACAAGGCCGGAACATATTAGCCATCTTCTTTCTACCCTTGATGAATCCAAGGTAAACATCCAAAAAATAAATAGACATAGTATCAAAATTGACTCCAAACAGCTTCCACAGTTCTTTAGCAAAGTGGCAATCACAAAAAACATGTTGCACAGTTTCAGGAAGGTGCCAAATTTTGGAAATAAAGAAGTTTCTCTCATGGTCTATCAATGGGAGTTTATGTAATAAGAGTCACCAACTGAAGAGTTTCTTCTTAGGCTCCGAAGGACCCACCCACAGTTTATCCAATGATCTGTTCCAAAGTTGCAAGTTCCAATCAAGATTCCAAATGGAATTCAAATACTCAATAATACAATCTGAGTCCACCATAGTATTATAAATTGATTTGGCCTTGAGGAGGGAAAGGGGGTATTATCAACCAAATAGAAAGATAAGGGGGGAGATCGCAAGAGGCTAGGGGGATGATGTAGCAAAGAGGGTGAGAGAGCATCCTTCAGCAACTTGTAGGTTTTGAACTAGGAGAGAGGAATACCAAACCTGTGAGAGAGCTCATGCCAAGTAATCAACAATCCATCCTAAATAATGTCCTTGAATATCTTAATGCCTATGTCATACCCATTCAATACAAAGAAGCCTTGCAAGATAGCAAGAGGTTTATCTTTATGCAAAACATTCCACCAAACAGATCTATCGCCAATGATTTTCCCATTGATAGCAAAACCATCATTATTTTTGAAATACTGACTCACAACCTCCCATGCTTTCCACCAAGACTTAAACACTTCCGACCCAAAGGGAGACACCTCAAACCTTCCTTCCAAAAGATCCTCGAGAGGGAGATTTTTCTATTTTCTAGCTTTCTTGGGGATAGATCTTGAAATATTATGTCTTATCAATATTTTCAAGGGCTCATTCCCTTCCATAGCCCAAAGAATCCATTTTTAAGCAAGGGCCATTCCTTGGAGTTTAAGGTCTATAAGTCCCATACCACCTTTCTACTTATTCATCACACACCATTCCCACTTTACCACATGTTGTTTCCTATTACCTTTACCATCAGACCAAAGAAAACTCCTGATCTAAATTTTTGAATATGATCAAACTGATAATTACTAAACAACCAAGCTGAGGAGAAGTAGACATTGTAGGATGACATAATCTTTTGACAGAGAAATCTTTTAGCTAAAGAAAGAAAGTTTCTATTCCATTTAGACAATTTTTTTTCAATCTTGTTCCTAACCCATTCCCACATTTCTTTTAAGTTGGGAAAAACAGAGAAAGGAATACCCAAATATCTCACAATCTAATTAGGACCTTCCCACTTAAGAGAAAATTTGGAAAACCATACCGGGGGGTCATTATCCTAGCCAAGCAAGCCTGATTTATGAAGTGCAATCTTGCTTCCTAAATCTTGATAGAAAATATCTATATTTTCAAGTAAAGAAGCCATATTATTTTCCTCCAAAGTCAACAAAATTGTTGTATCATTAGCAAATAGCACATTCACCACTTCATCCAAATTAGGGAGGTGTATACCTTTGACCCTAGGAGTGAACTCCTTAGCCTTTAACAGGTAGTATAAAGCATCAACAACAAGAACAAATAAGGAAGGAGCAAGGGGACACCCTTGTCTAATGGACCTAGAAAGAAGGAAAATCTCAGACCTCAAACCATTCACTTCCACCATAGCATTCACATCACACAAGAGAGTCTTTACCATTCTGCAAAATGAGTTAGGGAATCCGAAATAGCTAAGCATTTGCATTATGAAACCCCACTCAATCCTATCATAGGCTTTTTCAAATTCAATTAGTAGCATGGCTCCCTCTTGACCTGATTCCTTAGCCCAATTCAAGGATTCCCAACATGTAACAAGGTTTTCTAAACTGAATCTTCCTTTAACAAAGCCTATGTGCATAGGACTAATGATCTTAGGAAGATTTTTTTCCAACCTTGTAGCAATAACCTTGGCCAAAATCATATAAGAGACATTTAACAAAGTGATGGGCCTCCATTTTTTATGAAAGTTTTGTCCCCATCTTTCAGAATCAGCTTGATGACTCCTTAATTAATATCTTTCACAAAAGTGCCAACTTCAATAGCCTCTTCAGGTAGATTAAACAAATCATCAATGATCCAATGAATATTTTTCTTATAAAACTCAACTGGAAACGCATCAACACCTGGGGACTTATCATTATTCAGGGACAAAATGCAATTTTCAATCTCCTCCTTAGCTAATGGTTTACCCACCTTATCCAGGTCATCTCCAAATAGTCTCTTTGGAACTAGTATTTCAATGAGGCTCCTTGCCCCAATTTGATGCTCTCCCAAATTCTCTGTTGTAAATAGGTTTTTATAGAATTGAGCAAAGCAATCAAGAAAAGCATGAGGATCACAGATACTCTTGTTATCCTCCCAAATACAATGTATTATTTCCTTGACTTCCTTCATCCTTAAAAATTGGAGAAAATATTTAGATCCTTTATCCCTCGCATCAATCCAATTCAATTTGTCCCTGGTTCTCCAACCCCTAATCTTTTCATTGTATATCTTTTTTAGTACAACCTTGATACCAAGAAGATTATTAACAAGATACTCACTCTCATGCTTGGCCTGCACCTCAAGTTTAGCCCTACAGAGGACACTATGCCAGATGATTTATTCTTTCCTATTATCCTTTGCTTTTTTCTTGCCAATTGTTTGGCAAAGAGTCCTCCAAGATTTAATATTCTGATTCCATTTCTGAATGTTTGTCTACTGACTATTATTGTGTTTTCTGAACATCCTAATGAAACCCAATGCACATCTGACATCCTCATCCTCCAAGAGGCTAACATTTAAAATGAATGAATTACCTGGAGAGGGAGTAGGGGTCAAAGCAATAGAAAACCCTAGAGTGATTTAAATAGGATGATGGTCTGAAAGTGTGTAGGGAAAGACAAAGTATTTATCCCCCTTATCATCTTTTTGAATCCCAAAAAATTATTTATTATAATAGAACCTATCCAGTCTATACTACACTCTTCTATTCAATTGTTGATAATTACACCATGTAAACCAAACATAATTTAGTTCCTCCTTTATGCTTGCCATAGGATCAATAAGTTTCAGCTTGTTAACCATCCTATTCCAGTGAAGTCTCTCCAGCCCTTTCCACTCAAATCTAGATCCACCTCTCTTATCCTTAGCATTTTCAATCATATGAAAATCACCCCCTATGAACCAAGGAACATCCTGAAGAGAGGCAAACCAATTTCACATCTCCACCATTTCTATATAGTCATTAGGGGTATAAACTACACAAATCCCAAAGACCTTATCTTCCAATTTAATTATCACCCATATAGCTCTAGCACATGGGGACTGCCCGCATCTAAGAACTTTATTAGCCCAATGGTGGTTGAGTAGGATTGCAATACCCCCCTTACCCTTAGTGTGATTACTGTAAAAGGGGGTAGCATTTCTCCAGATGAATTTGAGGCCAACTTCTAGTGTAAACCCTACTGATTTAAACTCTTGAATCATTAGACAGTCCACATATTTATGCATGTTGAGAAATCTCTTAACAATAAATTTACTATCTGGGGATTCCATCCCCCTTATATTCCAAGAAATAGCTCTAAAATTCATGGCCATGGTCATTCAACGACGTCCATGGAAGGCTTAAGGCCTTCAGAACCCTTAGGCCAATCATCTTTATTGTTGGATGCAATTGAAGAATTAGGCCTACCCCTCTTTTTTTTGGTTTTAGATATTTGATCAGGTCCCATAGACTCCTTTTTGACACCAACCTCTTTAGTGGTTCTGGGAGATCTTTTCTTTCTAGGTTTCTCAGTTTTAATTTTAGGAAAGTCACCCATCTTAATTGCAGATCCAATTTCAAAGTTAGGAGCATCATGGAAGAATTCATTGCCACCATCTCCCACATTATTCTTATCCTTACCATTCTCATTTGTTTGTCCTTCACTCAGGGTGGAGATGACAGAAGTGAGATTTTTGTCCCCAACAGAGTCACTAACTATGGATCTGGGGGTGTCCATAGCCAATTGGGGTCCATCAACATCCTCATATGTATTTGAGAAAGTTTTAACAAACCCCAAATCAGATTTAGGATAACAATTATGCCCATCCTTTTGCATAATTTCCTCAATATTGTAGCCAACCATTTGCAAGCCCTTGTTAGAAGTCTCCATATTAGTTATAGGGGACTGACTAGATCTCTGATCCATACTAGTGGCTCTATTAGTGGCAGGGGGCTCACCTCTTCCATTCCCATCCACAACCTTAATGGAGTGCAGAGAAATTATAATTTCTATTTCATCATTTTGAGAGGTGATGGCCATTTCCAACTATTTTCTAGCTTCCACCACTCTTTTTAATTTGTCCAATACAATGTATTGGGCATTTTGCATCCTAGGTCCATTGGCCACATATGAAAATTTATTGATCTCATAAATGCTAGAGTGGGATGGTTCAGCAATAGCATTTGCTTCCTTAAGAGCCTATTTGTACATCTAGATTTTCTTAGAGATAGGGGGGGTAGAAGGCATAGAAGTGGGCTTGGGAGGAAGAGATGCAAAGGTAGAATTAGGTTTAGGCCGAGGAGTATATTGGTGAGGTGGATTTTGGGAGTCATTTTGATAGGTATTCCTCATGGCTAGAATTGGACAATCCTTCTTAAAATGTTCGCTTTTCCTACACAAAAACCAAGCATTAATATCCCCTAAATATTCTAGGGGGCAACAAAAGAAGTGTTATCAAGATTAATTTCAAGCTCTATAGCGAATTTAGAACCAGGGTTCAAGGCAATTAGAACCCTCGCATCCATATGCAGAAGAAGGATTGAAGAGGAGTCAATTCTCAAAACTCTCCCCAAAGGTTCACCAAGTTTTGGTGTACAATTCCACAAGAAAGGAGGCACATTCTTGATTATGACCCATCTAGAGTTCGAAAGTGCCATTATTTCCTCCATACAAGACTCAGGGTACCAATTAATGATTCTAAAACAAGCATTTCCAATATTCCAAAATTGTTTATCCATAGCTTTCTTTTGGCTTGCGCCATCATTAAAGAATATTAAAAATAAACCTTTTTACAACATTCGACAAAATGAATAATGAATCCCTAACTTTTTACTCCAAACATCTTGAAGCCATTTATTCATAAACTGTCTAGAAGGAACCCTATCAACATCTAGGGCAGCAATAAATACGACTAACTCTCTAAGTCTAGTAATTTTTCTAGAGATAGCAGTAGACATAGAGGAATTAGGCTTAATGATGACTAACCTTGGAGGAACCTTACCTTTGAATTGGATGGAATCGGTCACAACATCTTCTAGTACAATATGAGCCTCTGCTGGAAAGACCACTTTGTCTCCTTCAATGGCTTGGCAAAATGATTTCTGAGTTCCTCTCGCCCTCTGGGTTGCCTTCGATTCATTTGGTAGCATGGTTCGACTCCCCTTGGCCATATGTATTGGTTGCCATAAATGGTAGCACAAAGGAAAAAAATGCAAGGGCTCCCTAGTGAAGCTTGGGATCCCCCGCACCCTGTAACAACCTGCAACCAAGAATGCCTTCAATTTGTGCCCTAATTGCAGAGCTCCCTCTCCTCATATCTTCTTACCAATCTTTTTTTTTCGTATATTTTAGATTTGGAGATAAATAACATATTTAACAAATGATTATACTTATATTCTAAACATATATCTAGAATGAATTGAATACAATGATCGGAATATGTGAAATTTTGATTACATTATTTTCACTATTTAAATGTGTTAAATTATTATGAAATTTTAAGTATTGGAATAATATGGGAGAGGATCAATGATGTTTGAGATAATATTTATAGATTTAAAGGTCATTATTTTAAATAATATAGTAGTATTAGTTGTGTCCTTGAATGTCTAGTCTTGACCATGATTATTGATAATTAAATGGAATGTATTCATTGAATCTAAAACACAACAAATCATATTACACTACATGAATATAAAAAAAAAACTTAATGCATAACTCTTTGTCCTCTAAATTCAATGACATCTAAATAAAAACATATGAATATAACATATTTAATAATATTTAAATCTTAAAAATTTAATATAAATAATTAACTATAATATATTTCAAATATCATTCAGAGCACCATTTATAATATAAAAATACACAAAATTGGAATATAGATCTACAGAGCATCTCATCTAAATGTAAATTTTGTGCAAACCCTATAAATTAGCGACCTTACAAAACTTACCCTCTTTAAAGAGTATATAAAAGAAAATATTATGTAAGGGTGTTTCCCCACACACACTAAATAGAATTGTCATTTAAGAACCATGCAACCTTTTGTCTAAAACAATTCTTAAATCAAGGAATTGTTTATTATATTATTTTAAACTTAAAAAAGGTATACATAAGACCTCGATGAAGTGAACTAGACAATTTCACTTTTCTCTCCATATATATTGTTTTCATCTTGTTATTAGTAAACACTACAACATTATATGTTGCATCCATGCTTGGGTTGTGTCTTTAAATCATGTCAATGTACTTCTAGCAAAGTATTGCAACAAAGTAGTTCCCTTTTACAGATTTAGCTATTGGACTAACCTTTATGTTTTGAGAGTTGATATGCAGATTAATTGTTTTTTATTAAAAAAGTAGCGTTAACTAGGGTGTTGACCCTTTACAAAGACAAAGGCTATCAAAATTAAATAGACCAAGTAGGGGTGCAAACCCCAAAAGAAACAAAGTCGGATAGGCCAAACCAACCCATCAAACCATCAACAACCCAACCCAACTCAAGAGGGGGGACAAAAACCCAAAACTTGACAAGGGGAGGGGCTAGGGAAAGGGGGTTAGATTTTTCTTTTCGCCTACAACAAACAACCGTCCATAAAATACTATCATTAGGAACTTTCAAAGAAGAATCGAGTGGGGAAGACCCTGTAGAGTTATTGCCAGACTACTGTAGTAGAGTGGCAACAGGATGTTGCAACGAAGCAACAACAAGAGAAGAATCGTCAAGAGTAGAGTGAAGGTGAGGAGCAGGAGCAATGGGTGTAGGAACCAAGGGGGCAGAAGGGTCCGCAACAATAGTAACATCAACCAGGGCTTCGTTAGTAGTAAGGGGCACCTCATCTTGAGATGAATCAATCAAAATAGAATTTGAAGAATTAATCATCAAGTGGTCTTCCATAGTGTCCTTCCACCAAGTAGCAACACCTTTGCGACGAGAGAGAGAAAAGTCAGAAGCAAGGTGACCTGTTGAGAAGCACCTTCGACAGTGAAAAGGGATGACCTCATAATCTAACGGCTGAGTCCAAGGCCTATCCCCAACCATAACAACCACATCCCTGGGGAAGGCTAGAGATATATCAACATCAATTAATAGGCGAGCAAAGATAGAATGACCCAAGGAGAACATGGCATCATCAACCTTCAAAAAGCTACCAATGGAGTTACCGATTGCCTCAAAACAAAAAGGTTCCCAAAAATGGAGGGGGATATTGGGGAGGCGGACCCAAACCGGACGAATAGAGAGAGATCTTGTAAGAGGGTTGAAGGAAGGAGTCTAGGGCTTAATAGAGGGGGAGTGATCCCCCCAAGTCCATAGCTTACCCAAAATCAAATCATGATCATGAGTAGAGGTAAAGGAGGCAACAAAAAATCCCCTTAGCACAAGGGAAAATCTCAATGCCATAAGAAATAAGGGGCTTCCAAGAATCACTCACCCAACGATGAAGGTTTGGGAGGGAAGGCCAAAACCCAATAAATTTACAGACCAGAGTGTTGCGTTGATAGAAGTTAACATTCTCCATAACCTCATTGCTGCAAACCACAATAGGAGAGGTCTTGGCACAAGGAAGATGACGAACCCCCTTAGATGGCTGGGCAACAGATTTAGCCACATGGGCAAAGCTATGCTTACCAGGAAAGGGCCTGGGCAGAGCATCCTCACCACGAGCATCACCAGCCATAGCAGCAAGGGCATCCAAATCCAAAAGTGGGTCAGAGACACCATTCATGGGGGCCCAGCACGAAACCCCCATGCAGAGGGCGTGTGTGAAGGCGGAAGAGAGCCTTCATTAGCGACCAAATGCTGCACAGGAGGAGGGAGAGAAGAGTCGTGATGGCCGAAGGCACCGACAGGAGGAAGGCTTGACAAGTCCGTGGACTAAACAAGAGCCCCACCAAGCAAAGACTGCCCAAGCGCAGAGGCAACCAAAGCAAGGGAAGGAGTGATCGAAAGAGCCGCAAGAGCATCAACAGGAAGGGAGGCAGGAGGCACCGACGGGAGCCTAGACTGGTCGCTAGGAGTAACAGAAAACTGACCGTTGGAGAGAGTAGAAGCAGGAGCGTCCATTTCAAAATTTCTTTGCAGATTAATTGTTATTATAGGTCTAAGTAAACATTTGATTTAGAAGTATATGAATTTTGATATAATAAGAAATCTATATTTGAATTAGAATCTCAACCTACATCCTAATAAAAAGAAAGGTTTTAAATTAATTGTAAAGAATCTCAACCTATATTCTATTAAAAAATAAAGGAAAAAATTGTGGAGAACCCAATCTACATTAGATAAAAAAATAAAATAAAAAATAAAAAATTGAACTAATTGTTGTGAATTGATTTCGTAGACTAACCACCCATTCAATTTAAATAAATATACTGATTTAAAATTTCACCCAAACCTACGAATTTTGATGAAATGAGAAATTTACAATTAACACAAGTTATATGTCTTCCATATACCCAATACGACTTATTTTCCAATCATGACAAAATAAATCCATAGACCATAGAAAATGAAAAATCAATGAGGACATATTGTAGATACGAAGAATCTTGAAATCTGATAAAAAAGCAATCAGAGGCAAACTGATATTCAGATAAACAAGTTGGCTTGTTAACTATCTCATCCGGGCTTGCGCTCATTGATCTTTTTTACACAGCACATATCACTCTTTATCATGAGCGTCACTAACGCATCTCATTCAATACATTTCTGGTTAGTATCTAAATGAGGTGGCAATGCAGATCATGGGCAAACTAAAGAGTTAGCTTTTTCGTGGAATTCAAAACCTAAGGAAGATCTCATCTCGGGGCGCTTTCCCTGCATCTTGACTATCAAAACCATGGCACCATATTAATCAAGTTTCACAGTTAAAAGGAATGCCAAAAAAAGGGCAAAAAGAATCTCAGCAAGAAGACTCATGTAACAGATCGGTTATTTGCAGATAATGGGCAGCAGGAATCCGGGAGTTGATAAGCCTGAGTAGATGTTCAAACAAGTGAATGCTACAAGCCACTTTGCTCGCTACATAGACATCAAGATATCCATAAGAAGCGCTTGAAAACTCCATAGATTTTATCGCAGTTTTTTTTCCATTGAACTGCTTTTCATTTGAAGGAAAGTACGGTAGAGCTCATAAATGCGAAGCAATGGTACGATCTATATAGAAGTAAAAGAAGAAAAATTAAGAAATCTACGTACGTCAATAGCCCGGTCCCGGGTTCTTACAGTGAGCATAGGCTGTTACAGACGTGCGTATGCATGTGGTGGATGTCAGAGAAATATAGCTTGTAGACTTCAATGTCCATGTGCAACAGTGGAGGTCACAGAGAACGAACCAAATTGCCTAAACAAACGTCGAGGTACGGTAGAGAAAAGACTATGTACGTTTTACTTAGCTGGCGTAGTAGCTGGACCGTGGAAAAGAACATGGAGGAAAAGCCGCAAGCTGTAACTCATAAATTCTAAAACTAATCATGAGAAGATGACACAGTTTCGAATCTCCGCACGCTTGCTTTTGGAGACTTTATTCTTCTACCAAATGGAGTCCAAATTCCCAACGTCTAAATTTAGTTGCCAACTGGAGTTCTTCCATAACTTAGATAAGTATGTACGCGGGTCTAGGGAAGTCTAAAGGTTGACCTTGGGTTTTTTATTATATATATAAGAAGTAAGATGAATTTATGAATAATTTAATTTTTAAAATAATAAACTTATTATATAATAGAGAAACAACAACATCCAATCAATATGAATTAAAAATATGCAAGTACAACTAGAGCCTATTAGAAGAATTCCAATTTACCAAAAGAGACAACTCCACAATTTCCACCATGCACATGGAAAAGGAGGGAGTAGGCTATTCCAAAACTTTCTAGGTTATCAAATGACAAACTACATAGTCTATATGCAAAGTGTGGTTCACATTACCAAATAAAACCTATAGGCAAAAAAACATGCAACATGCAACTAAATGATTAGCTAAAATTTCATCTTTCTCCATTGTAAAGTGTTGATATATTGTATCCTACAAAAGAATGACAAATTGTTAGATTTCTTTCATAAAAAGATGAATTAGTCAACTATTTCTTTTTTATAGATTTATTCAAGTTTTCTAGATTGAGAAATAAATATATTCTAGAAATAAATCATCGTGGATCCATCACATGCAACCATATGCAACACCATGGAAGTATATGCATGCATGTATGTGCAACCACATGTAACCAAAATGTAATTCTACTAATGCACATGCAATTAGCATGTAAATATGTGCAATTAGATGCAAATAACATGCAAGTAAATTCAACTCAAATTAAAGAATAAAACATCAACACAATATATATACAAGGAGCATGTTTTAATATAAAAATATCCACACTGAAAAATTCTAAAACTAATGTATTTCTGTCAACATAGATTTTACAATAAAATATCAATCTAACAACCTTCCATTCATATGAACATGCCACTCCTTTGGAGGAAAGTGGACAATATAACCCCTACATTATGAAATATAATATTGACCCCAACCCAAAAATTTAATAAATAGACAATAAGTAAATGGAAAACCATAAGACACTATGTTCAGGAAGAATGGATACCAACTCCATGGTCTAGATTCTAATGCTCCTCCCCCATAATGGATAAAAAAATCAAGATTAAAATACTCTTTACATGATATAAATTTACTTACAAAACCTAGATGCCCATTTCTAAATGTTCTTACTTTTTCAGGATTCTTTATGACACGCTTCATAGAGTATCATAATTTGGTGAAGATTATAATTTCACATTGTATCTTTTGCATTCATTATAGAATCTTATTTCATCGATACTATTACACATCTTACATGAGGTAATGCTCTTATATTTTCATAAACATTACATAATGTATAAATCATAAGTGGAATATCTCATATGCTATAAGAGTAAAAATTAAAAAATAGATATAACTAAATAAATAATTCTAAACATTATAACTTGTGAGGTGTATGCCACAATTAATCCCAACATCACAAGTTCTTAAAGTGGAATACCATGATGTTTCTCATTGTTAATAGTTAGAAGAAGACTTACATCAGAATGTTAAGTGGAAAATGGAGTGAGTCTACCTAAAAGAAAAGGAGAAATAATAACTAACTAACTTTATGAAGGAGGAAATATCGCATAAATGATGGACCAATACTTTCATAAAATCTATACCTCCATCCATGGTATATCAAGACATAACAACATCAAAGATGGAAGGATCTTATATGTCACAAAATTTATAAAGACATCAAAATTATTGAAGCATGCAAAGATAGAATCCAAAGTAAATTGGTCAATTAGAATCCATAATAAATGATATAACAATAATTCTCAAAGGACATAAAATTAAAAGAGTTAGCTTCCCATATATCAAATAATAAAGGTTTAATTCCTAACCAAATTATAACAAGAAGTCACAAGAGAGGGAGGATTTGATTTTGATCAAGTATGCTATAAAAAGTATAATAATAAAAAATGCTAGGTTTGAAAACTAAAATTGCAAAGAAGGTAAAATAATAGTAGATTCATAATTTTAGGTAAGGCATGAGAATTCAATACTAAATTAGATAGAAAAATAGAATAAAGTAATGATAGTAGATATATACCTTAGATTTGGAGATGAAAAATATTTTCACAAATGATTAATGCCTATATTCTAAACACGTATCTAGAATGAATTGAATGCAATGATTGAAATAAATGAAATTTTGATTACATTGTATTCACTATTGAAATGTGCTCACCTATTATTATTTTGATCTTCTGATATTTAATATTGATCATGATTATTAACAATTAAATAAATGTATTTATTATATCTGAACAAATTATATTATGCCACATAAATATACTCACAAAATAACTTAGTACAATATCATATTTAATAAATAAAACTAAAAACTTTATATAAATAATATACTATTATTAAAATTCCAATATCTTTAAAAACATCATTCACAATATCAAAATACACAGAATTGGAACGTTCCTCTACCAAGCATCTCCCCTAAATGTAAATTTTGTGCTATCTCCATGATTTAACGATCTCACAAAACTTACTTCCTTTTAAGAGTATATGAAAGGAAATGTATTTGTGAGGGCGTTTCCCTATGCAAACTAAATACAATAGTTATTTAATGACCTTTCAAACGTTTGTCTGAAACAATTCTGAAATCAAGGAATTGTTTATTATATTATTTGAAACTACAAAAAGGTATACGTAAGATCTCGATAAAGTGAACCAGACAAATTTACTTTTCTTTCCTTTTATAAGTTTACATTAATTAGTAGTAAAATGTACAGTATTATCTGTTGCATCAGCGATTGGGTTGTGTTTTTAAATCATTTCAATGTACTTTCAGCAAAGTATTACAACAAAGTAGTTCCTTTTTTAAGATTTAGCTGTTGGACTAACGTTTCTGTTTTTGAGATTTGATTTGTAGATTAATTGTCATTATGGATCTAAATAAAGACTGGATTTAGAAGTTCATTAACATCTATGAATATCAGAACCTCAACTTACATTCTATTGCAAAAAGAAAGGTTTTGAATTAATTATGATGAATTTATCTCGTACATTAACTACTTATTCATAGGAAAAAGAAAGGTTTTGAATTAATTGTGATGAATTTATCTCGTACATTAACTACTCATTCATAGGAAAAAGAAAGGTTTTGAATTAATTGTGATGAATTTATCTTGTACATTAATCACTCATTCAAATATAAATTAATATGCCCATTAACCACTCATTCAAATATAAATGAATATGTCGATTTAGAATTTCACTAACACCTACTAATTTTGATAATTTTGATGAGATGAGAAATCTACAATTAACACCAGTTATATGTCTTCCATATACCTCATAAGACTTATCTTCTTCCAATCATGACAAAATGAATCCATAGACTATAGAAAATGAAGAATCAATCAAGAAACATTGTAGATTTTGAAACATCTTGAAATCTGATCAAAAAGCAATCAGAGGCAAAGTGATAATCAAATAAACAAGTTAGCTTGTTAACTATTATCTCATTCGGGACTTGCTCTCATTGATCATTTTTACACAACACATATTGCTCTTTATCATGAACGTCAATACCAAATCTTACTAAATACATTTCTGGTTGGTATCTGAATGAGGTGGCAATGCAGATCATGGGCAAACAAAAGAGTTAGTTTTCTCATGGAATTCAAAACCTAACGAAGATCTCATCTCGAGGCGCTTTCCCTGGATCTTGACTACCGAAACTATGGTACCATATTAATGAAGTTTCACAGTTATAGGAATGTCAAAAAAGGGCAAAAAGATATCAGCAAGAGAACTGTTGTAATAGATCGCTTATTTGCAGATAATGGGCAGCAGGATTTCTAGTGTTGATAAGCCTGAGTAGATGTTCAAACAAGCGAATGCTACAAGCCACTTTTAGACCACCCTTATGTGAATATCCCAACTCCTCTGCAGACAACTGTAAGAGCTCCTCAAACAGTGGGTGACTCAAAAAATGTATATCCACAATAAAACGATACCCCTCATTGCCCACATAGATGGGCAAACATCCACGAGGAGCACTTGAGGACTCCATGGATTTTCTTCCACATCTTAACCAAACAGAAGACTTTCTGATTTGGGTTTTCTGACCCAATTTCTGCAACTGCTTTGCCAAACTCTTCATCTTCAGTCTTCTTTCAAAAAAACCTAAATTGGGTTCTTCTGAAAAAAGTAGGAAAATCTTTTAGAAAAGCTTTGAAATGGCGAAGAAAGAGAAGGATTGAAGCGCTTTATATAGAAAATATTGCCTATATTGAAAGGAAGGATAAACAATACCAACCGTCCCGGACTCTGAGGCCTTGAAATGAGCATGGGACGTCTGCAACTTCACGTGGTTGCAGTTATAAAATTGATAGGTTTCTATTGAATATAGTGCCAACTTGTTGAACCCTAAAAGAAAGGATCGATAAAGCTTTCGTACTGTTTAATTTAGTGATATATGTACGTAGGCGTGCAGTAGCAGTAGCAGCAGCAGGCTTTTAATGAAAGCTGCAGTGGAAAACAGTTACGAGATGACTGCTTTCTTTAGAATTATTTTGGAGTTTCGCGGTCAGCCATTATTAGCCCACAGGGTTTTGAATCAAAGTTGGGTTTTCTGATGAAATAGTTTTGACTCTTGTATATGTTATTTTAGACAGGAGAAACATTTTTATATTGAGAGAAGCAAAATTAATTTTAAAAAGTGGGAATGCTTTCCCAGGTTTTGATTTTAAAATTGTTAATGTGAATGATTATTTTATATATTAGTTTTTTTTCAAAATTTTTATATTAAAAAATATTTACTCATAATGAAAATGTTGAAATTAAAAAATAAAGAGTCAAAGATATAAACACATAAATTTCTCTGACATCTTCAACATACAAATGATTACATTCTATAATTTTATAAAAACATTCAACTTGTTAATTACTCAAACCAATAAATTTCTCTGACATCTTCAACATACAAATGATTACATTCTATAATTTTATAAAAACATTCAACTTGTTAATTACTCAAACCACTAACTACAAAGAAACACATAATTAGTAATTAACTAAAAACTAATATCTAATAAATCAACATCAATACTATTAATTTTATTATTGATTACATTATTCTATATCATGCTTTGATAATGCATTTTATTGTCAATATAAGGACTTTATTTTGGTGCTACAATATTACAAATTAACTTTTTTTATATTTGCTTCTTTTAATAATTTTCTTTCTTTCTTTTGGATATCATTTTTTACCAATAATGCATCTAAGTACATTGAGAAAATGAAAAACCTATCACAACCTCGTGATTCCAAAATTCTTGTACATAATGCAAAAAACGAATTGAATGAGCCACAACCATTCAAATTCTTTCACCTACCTGTTATATCTCAATTGAAAATATGATGTTGCATTTCAAGTTTGAAAGTTGAATAAATTTAACTTTACAATTTTAACAAAATCAGGAAGAAAAACAACAATATATTTGTACTATAAGAATCTAGAGCACCTACAACTCAATATAATGATATATATTTTTTTTTACATCATAGAGGACAATTATGATAGTTAGTATGAATAGCAATTTTTATTTTTTAAATTGTTTCATAAATACACAAAATCAACAGATTTCTAGACAAGGCTATGCACCAAATTTTGTCAAAAATTTCCATAGATAATGGGTGAACCCACAATAGTGGGCTACACTTTTTAACCAAACTTGACATTGAAATGAACATGTTGAACTAAAAATTTACTTTCTGATACCTATAGTTGCTAAATCATGAGGAATTTGAAGATGCTAAATACTACTAATTTATAACATTTTGAATGTAGATTCTAAATATAAATATTTTTTTAATATTGGAACCAAATCGTATTTCTTTTTCCATCTCCTTCGATAACTAGGTTTTGATAAAAACTACTATTTTTAAAGAGTGAGTTGCATGTTGACTCATATAACTTTTTTCCTACAAGGAATAAAATTTTGATTCTTTCGAATTTATATTTGTAACTCAAATATGCAATGCTTGCATTTGGTTTCATAATGTTTTGTTGCATTTTTTTTTTCAATTAAGTTTTGAAGTCGTAGTAATTAAAATTTAGACATTAGTATCAAAGTTCAACTTATTTTGTTGGAACAAGGATATTAGTATCTAGTGCCACATATTTTTCAATTTTTTAAAATTAATTTACTATTTTTTCTCCTATGTAGAATAGAGCAGTTGTTGTTCGATGAAAAATGTATGTTTAGTAGAACTAAAAAAATCAATTCATAATTAAATCAAAATATATTAAAATTATAGTTGTTGGAAAGCTTGTTTCGATGAATACCATCCTATAATTTGGTTTGTCAAGTTGATTTCATTTGAACCTTCAATCTGAGTTTCAAAGGAAAAAAATATGCAAAAGGTTGGAAGAAGAGGATGGGGGGAGGGGGGGGAGATATAAAATTAGGGGATTCATTAAACAAACCTTTGAATGAAGGAGAATTTGAATGAACACCCCTAAGGGGGGTTTGTTTGAACATGGGGTTCAAATGAACCCTTTAATATTGCACAAATATTTTTGTAAAACATGCATTCATTCGTACTTGGTTAATTTTAATAACCGAGATTCATTCGAATCCTTGGTATATTTAAAATTTATTTATTTTATTCACAATCACATATAAAAGCAAGTTTATTTTTTCATATTTTCTAAACAAAATTTCAACATTAATTTGGTTTTTAATTCTACAAGGCAACTTGAGGAGAATTTTTTTGGAGTGGATTTTTTAAAGGAGCATATTTTCAAAGAAAGAAGATGGGCAATAAAAGGACAAGAAAAAATAAGAGTGCAAAAAATAATTTACCTTCAAAGACACAAAGATTACATGAAGAAAGAATGAAAAGATAGTATATAGACAAAAAAAACGCATGCATCTTTACCTTTCTATTTAATATTGCACGTCATTTAACTTAGGATGCTAAATTTGTATCATTCTCTAGGTCCTCTCTCTCTTTTCTTATTTAGGCTCTCTCTCTCTCTCTTCTTTTTTTAAAGATAAGTCTTTTTAAAAATATTTTTCTCAACTTAAAGTCTTTTAAAATCTTTCTCATTCTCTCCATCATTCCCCCAACTCTCTTTCTAAGATATATGCATTTTTTTAAAGATGAGACTTAATAAAACTCTTTCTATCAAATTAAAGTCTTTTCAAATCTCTCTCTCTATATATATATATGACAAGTCTTTTTTTAAAGATAAGTCTTTTTAAAAATATTTTTCTCAACTTAAAGTCTTTTAAAATCTTTCTCATTGTCTCCATCATTCCCCCAACTCTCTTTCTAAGATATATGCATTTTTTTAAAGATGAGACTTAATAAAATCTTTCTATCAAATTAAAGTCTTTTCAAAGCTCTCTCTCTCTCTCTCTCTCTCTCTCTCTCTCTCTCTCTCTCTCTCTCTCTCTCTCTCTCTCTCTCTCTCTCTCTCTATGACAAGTCTTTTTAAAACTATTTTTCTCAAGTTAAAGTCTTTTAAAATCTTTCTCATTCTCTCCATCACTCGCCCAACTCTCTTTCTAAGATATATGCATTTTTTTAAAGATGAGACTTAAAAAAACTCTTTTCAAAGCTCTCTCTCTCTCTCTCTCTCTCTCTCTCTCTCTCTCTCTCTCTCTCTCTCTCTCTCTCTCTCTCTCTCTCTCTCTCTCTCTCTCTCTCTCTCTCTCTCTCTCTCTCTCTCTCTCTCTAAGATAGGTCTTTTTGTAAAGATAAGTCTTTTTGAAACTCTTTCTACCAACTTAAAGTCTTTTTAAAGCTCTCTCATGCTCTCTATCATCCCCCCCCCAAGATCCCTATCTCTAAGATATGTCTTTTTTTTTAATGTGTCTTTTTAAAACACTTTCTCTCAACTTAAAGTATTTTTAAAGCTCTTTCATTTGTTGCAAATACAAGATTACATTATCATTGATGTTAAACTTGTTGGTCCAGATGAGAGTTGGTTGGATATAGTCTTATGGTTGGATATGGTTGTAAAAAAGTTGAGGTTCTTGTTCCAGGTGAGGTCTGAATCTCAATATAATGGTCTAAGTTGAGTATGATGCAATACTATAAATTTGCAAAAGGTGAACTATAACTTTGTAATAAGGTTTACAAAATCCTGGTGTTGGTTATATGACTTAGTTGATCTGAATGTGGTGCAGTAATGTATAGTTGTGTAGATGTTAGACGAATGTATACAATATGTTAGTGAATGTTGGTGATGGTGAAACATGGTATATTAGCATTTATGTCTAGTGTCTTGCTCCAAACCATGGAAGGTGTATATCAAATAATTATGTAATCATTTTTGGTATAGATGTGTGTGGGATTGCAAGGAAGATATTTACAGATCTTTTTTATTACAAATGATGAAGTGTTATGATATTTTGAAACTCGATTTGGTGTTACATAGTTTGGTGAACAATTTGTCATACATTTTGGTTAAGTATGTGGTAGATATATGTCACATGGTTATGTGGTCTTAGAATAGTATTTTTGGATGTACATTTTTATTATATATCATTCTCTTATAACACTAAGTGAACTTGAATGTTGGTGATGGTGAAATATGGTATGTTATGACATTTTTGTCTAGTGTCTTGGTCCAAGCTGTGGAAGGTGTATATCAAATAATCATGTAATAGTTTTTTCTATATATGTGTGTCAGATTGTAGGAAAGATATTTTAAAAATCCTTTTTTGTTACAAATGATGAAGTGTTGTGATGTTTTGAAGCTCCATTTGGTATTGCATAGTCTGGTGAACAACCTATCATACATTTTATCTAATATGTGGTAGATATATGTTAGATGGTTATGTGGTCTTAGAATAGTATTTTTGGATGTACATTTTTATTATATATCATGCTTTTAGCAGACTATTGTATCTATAGTTGAAGATATGTGGGTCTGTGTTCCAGTCTATATAGTCTTTACAAGTGGTATGGAGGAATGTGTTACATTCCTTAGACTGTTAGTAGGAAAAATATTGCGGATGGTTATTTTGAGCTCCCTAAAATTTTAAGATGCTTTTATGCTTAGATGATTTTGATTCAAATTAAAGATTGAAGCTAAGTGTTGTAGAATGAGTTAACTGTTTTTCCTTCAGAGAATACCTATGTGTTTTTGGTCCAAGCGGTTATGTGTGGATGGAGTAGAGATATTTTGGAGACATATGGAAGGAGTGCCAACATGGTGTGAATATTCAAACATTTCATTTTCCTTCCACATTTTTATTGGAGATTGTTTTGAGGCCGATGATTCTACTTACACACACTACATCTATGTTGGTTGACCTAATGTTTGATATGTATGTATGTATGTATGTACACACACACATACACATACACATACACATACACATACACATACACATACACATACACATACACATACACATACACATACACATACACATACACATACACATACACATACACATACACATACACATACACATACACATACACATACGCACACACACACACACACACACACACACACACACACACACACACACACACACACACACACACACACACACACACACACACACACACACACACACACACACACACACACACACACACACACACACACAAGAAGGAGATGTGTATGATATTGTGAATCTAATGTGAAGTGATTTAGAGGTTCTAAATTGTTACAAAATGATGATGAAGAATATTTCAAACGATTATTAGCTATGAACTGTAATCTACATTTTGGCACATGTTGTATTCTTGTAGTTCAATCCTTTGACATTATTGTATTTGAATAATTTTATATATATTTAGTTGAATAGGTGATATTTAGCTATGCAAGTCCTTTTATCATTCCCTAACATTGTGCCCCTTAGTCTTTCAAGTCCTCTCAAGGGTAGTGAGCTTGTTGGCAATTAACTTAAAAATTGTTAACTATTTCATATATATTGTGAATGTGATACTCACCATGGTTTTTCCTTGTTTTGATTTTCTATGTAAAAATTATTGATGTCATTTGTATTTTATTTTTGGATTTGAGCTATAATCAATAAATAAAATCTCAAAAATCACTAGTTCACACCATCTTCAAATTCTTAACAGTTTAATATTTATACAAGTCAAAGAGTGGAAAATTTGTAAAAATGTAGATTTCAATGTCCCACTTTGAAGGAAAAATAGAACACATTATTGTGGGATCACTAAATACTAATGGTGAAGTAGGCAATTGAATACATTTATGCTAGTATGCAAAAGATTGAATTCTTTCCCAAGGTTAGAAAGTCACTCTAACATCTTTATATTTATGACAAGGGCCATTATAACAAGACAACATACAATGATAGTGGATCATGATTATTTACATAGGTCACCATGGTTTATAATTGAACATCACCAAGTAAAAAAAAACTTACACATGATTTTAGATCTTGATATGTTTAGTGTGGCTCATTAAAAATATTTATTGGATAGTCTTTGTATAGGAAGAAAAATCAACATAAATTTTTTACTTTTAGGACATAAGTTCCAATATACAAAATTCATATTTTTTAGAAATGACCTACACTAACTTTAGATGATTTGCATAAATGACACTCATAAATTTTAAATTCAATTTTAGAATCTTAGGCTCACATGCTTCACTCCATTAGAACATTAGGATCTGACTTGAATCATTACAAGATTTTGAATTACATACTATATGGTATTGTATTTTGGGACATATCATAATTTATTTTGGAATATTTAGCAAAAAGTTGAGTACACATCTAACATATAGCAAGAATTTTCTATCCAAATATATAAAAATTAAAAAATCAGTTGCTAGCGCTAAATCTAAAAATTCCATTTCCCTTAGCCAAAGGCTAATTCCAAGGCTTTACAACTTCCACCTAGCTTTAACCTCATCTAGTGAGATCCCATTGATTTCTCCTGGCCCCTTTTTGGATTCAAATTTAGTGGTGGAGCTCTCAGATGCCCCTATTTCAAAATTGGAACCCAATGTTGCCTCTTTGTCTAAAACCAATCTAGTGCCTATGCATTTCACCCCTATCAGAGAGGCAAAATAGAGAATAACCCAAACCTCACCTTCTAAGTAAGGTGAGTTAGTGGAATCAGATGAGGAGGAGACTTTGAAGGAATGTGAATCCTCAGTCTTGGAGTCTAACTAATATCTTGCTTCCTATGAGGAGGTTTCCCCATTTCCACCTAGACATGATGTTTCTACCTCCAATACCCATTCCCCTACTCTAGATGCAAAGGTGTCTAAGTTGGAAGATGTTATTGAGTAGCAGGATGTAGTTATTAAATGGATCCTCTTGTCGTTTGATGTGGCCATAAGAAAGATGAACAAGCTTGAAGTAGTGGAAGAGATAAGGGCTGGGGCTAACAAATGGGCAATGAAAGATAAAGATAATAGGGTGTTGAAGGTTGCTAGTGATATGGCTAGCATGAAATTAGAAAATAGGATAAGGTCAAGGTGATGCTAAATGATCTTAGTGAAAAATTATCTTAGAGGGTTGAGAGAAATGTAGTGGCAGAGTTGAAGGAGAGCCAAGAGGCCCTAAAGTGAAAAATTGAGGAAATGTTTGTTTTGAGCTAGGAGACGATATTAAATAAATTAACCTCCTTGCATCCTATTCAGGAGGAAATTAAATAGAGGAAGGCGAAGTGAAAGAGACACATGAAGTTTCCCTCTATAGCAATGGATCCCACTACCTTAGTGGTGAAGGGTACCCAAGAGTTTGACACTTTGGCCTCTGCAAAGGATTCAAACAAAAAGATTTCATTTTTTGATAAATTCATAGGTTGGTGTAAAGATTGGCAAGAGAGCAATGCTTCCATCTAGTAGACCATTCGTTCATGTCTTTGGCAAGTAGCTAGTTGGTTTTTGTTTTTTGGTTCTATCTCTAGTCTTTATCAGGTTGTCTAGTGATCTATAGTGTGTTTTAATTTCCTATGTTTTTTGGTTGGGTGTGCATTCCCCATGTGCCCTAGGTGTTTCTATTTAGCAAATATGTAAAGGTTCAAGCCTATCCCACTTTTATTAATCAGAAAAAGAATGCCCTATTATTTATTATATTGTTTGTATAACATCAATAGTTTCTTGTGTTGAGCATATTATATGACTACTTCTTATCTTCAATATTTATACATATTACTTAGGTACAATCTTTATGGCTTGAAGAAAGGGAGACATATTCTTGGTTATTGGTAAACTTTGAGCAACACAACCAAGTTTTTATGCAATTAGAGACAAATGAATTCAAGTGAAGAAGAATGGAAAAAAATAATAGAGATCATATCCACACATTTGAGTTAGATGCATAATTCATATTTGTGTCATCAATTTACAATAGTACAAATCACTCTCACAATTATAAAAATGACCTTCATTACTAGAAAAATTTTAAACTTATTTTGATACACTCAGCTAATAGATACTAATTTTCTAATAAAAAATAAACCAATATAGAACTTCAACATTAAAAAATAAACATAAATCTTTAAAAAACAATTTTATTTATATAATCAATTTCTAAACATTCATTTCGAATGATTCCTTATCAACTCATTGTCCTAATATTAATTGTTCTTATTCACGTTCTAGCCCTTTAATGTAGGGTCTAGAATTATTTTATGCAAAATAGTTCCCTAAAATCATTCAATTGATATCAATTTGTTACTTCCATACAGCCTATAAGAAAGAAATATGAAATAGCATCCTTTGATGTAGTCCCAAAAAACAATTTAAAAAAATCATATTAAACCATTTTTACCACCACCTTTATGAATACCCATGTGACAACTGCAGAATTGGAAAAATCATTGATATAATACGTTACATACAAAACATTACATTTCGGAACAAGCATAATAAATTGCTTGAAGTGATTGTCATCAGTGTATTATAAAAGCATATTCTGCTATACATCACGAACTTCATAATGATGGCTCATTAAACATTAGTTCTGGGTAGTCTTTCAATGTATTGGGAGTCGCTCACATATATCAACTTCGAGCAGGAGACTCTGCTTTAAAATAAAGAGATGAAAGGTTTTGAACGAGTTCATTATAGATCAAGTTTTGTTGAGTGTAAACGTCAGACATTATAAGGGATGAGGTTGGAATCTTATTTCAGATTGACGAAATAAATACTCCTCGATCCTTGACTCCTAACCAGAGAGATTTCACCCTAAGTCTGAGGTTGGAATCTTATTTCAGATTGACGAAATAAATACCCCTCGATCCTTGACTCCTAACCAGAGAGATTTCACCCTAAGTCTCATGCTTTATATCAAATAGCTAGAAAATGATATATATAAAAAAAACTCTAATAAAACAAGTCCCATTCCCATGGAATTCAAATCTCCAGAAGGTCTCCTTCCAAAATGTATATTTACTTTGGATCTTTTCTGTACCCAGATGAGATCTTGAGTCTTCCAGTTATGATACAAACATCTTAGCCAGAAAACTGATGCAGCAGATCGCTTATTTGCATATAATGAGCAGATGGGTTCCTTGAGTTGAGAAGTCTGAGCAGATGTTCAAACAAGCGAATGTTACAAGCCACTCTCAGGCCGCCATTGTGGGAATATCCCAACTCCTCTGCAGATAACTGTAGGAGCTCCTCAAACAAAGGGTGGCTTAAAATGTGTATATCCACAATGAAACGATGGCCTTCATTTCCCACATAGACCGGCAAACATCCACGAGGAGCACTTGAAGACTCCATGGATTTTGTTGCAGATCTCAACCACACAGATGGCTTCGTCATTCGTGTTTTCTTTCCTAATCTTTGCAAGTGATTTGTCAGGCTCTTCATTTTCAACAAGATCAAAATATGACAGAGCTCACGAAGACAAATCATGGCGGGACTGTTTATATAGAACATAAAGTAGGGAAAGTAGGGCTCTTAAAATAACTATGCCAGAACTGCATTTGCATGTGGTCCACGTCAGAGAATATACAGATTAGAAAGATTTAATGCCCACTTGTGGAGTTCATTGAGAAAACGATGAAATAGGCAAAAGAAAAAGATCAAGGTACGGTACAGAAAAGAGCTCAGCACGTTATAATGTATTCGTACTTTAGCTGGCGTTGTCGTCGGAGCGTGTAGAACGTGATAACGTCAGACTTTTATAAAAAGTGCTGCAAGCTGTAAGGCTGTCAGTCATAAGTTTATAACAGCAATCATGAAAAGATGATTGGTAAGAATCTCCGTACTATTGATTCTCCAGTTTTGTGGGCATGATTAATGCACGTCGCTCTTCTATCAAGTAGAGTTCACATTCTTAAGCTTTTAAAATATTAAAATATGAAGAGCTAAATTTAAAATTAATGATATCAGATTTCTACAATCTATTTTAATAATAAGTAACATGTTTTTGGATTTGATTGTGTCAAATTTTTTTTACATCAATAGAAGAAAATGATGGATCATGGAGTGTGATCATAAATGTTGATACAAAAAATCTTCGACACAATCAAATCTAGAAACATGTTACTAATTAAATCTAAAGCTATTATTTTATGGAGAGTAGATAACTTATTCCTATTACCAGTTCTAAGTTCTCTATTAACTACTTAAAAAACTTGGATTAACTTCCCATCTAGCTCCTACTTGCAAAGTGTATAAGTTCCATCTTATTATATCCTTTTAGGAATTTGATATTATTAATTATTTAACTAGCATATCTATTTTTAGAAGAATCTACGTAAAGGAAGTAATCACATTTATTCAATATTTTACTTAAAAATTATTATATTATTATTTTACTATATTTTTATTAAACTATTGACCAAACCAAAAAAATATCTATTGATAGTAGAGAACATTATTTCTGATCTATTATTATACTACTATTTTATAGATGATTGGATATCATCAATCAATAGTGGAGATATGATGAGAAAATTTGATGAAACGATTTGATTGAGAAGATTTAAGGAGATGAATTGATTGGGATAATTAAGAATTTAATTGATTGTATGATGGAGATAGACAAAATTGATTGATCACTCAAAGTGAGTGAGAGTTGAGAGGTGGAAGTGAAGATAAAATAATATAATATTAAATAATAATAATAATAATAATTTTTTTTTTTAAATGCTTCTAATTTTTATTGAGGGATATTTTTGCATCCATATATTTTGGCATAATAAAAAATCAAAATATATTGTATAAATATTTTCAAACAATTTGACAACTATGTTATTATGAATGGGAAGAAAATTCAAGAAATTTTACCATTGAATTTCCACCATCAATAATCAAGATGAAAAAAGAAAAAAGGTGTGATCAAGATACTACTAAAGAAAGAAATCTATAAACATCTATATTACCACTTTTACTGAGCTTCTTTGAAGAGGTCACAAGGTCTAGTTTGCTTAGCCCAAGTGGTACAGGAGGATGTCTCACTCTAGCTCACCAGTCAAGTTAAAAAGTTTACCAAATGCATTGCAGTTTGTAGGGGTCTACTTGATTCTTGCATCTTAAAAAAAGTAATAGCTTTTCTTAATATATAAGATGAATCAAATTTAAATCCACCAAATCCTATTGATCATTTTCTCTTATTAAGAAGATATATTGTTAAAATCCTACAAGATGATGGTCACATTTTTAACTTATACAATTTCAATATTATTTATATTATTGTTAATATTATATTTTTAATATATAACAAAATATTTAATTTTAAATACTCAAAGTGTGAAATAAATATATAAGAGTTAAAATAGTTAAAATATAATATATATATATATTTAAATTATAAAATAAATTATATAAATCTACATGAATGAGTTTTAGTTTGAAAACTTTATGGATTTAAATTGTTGTATTTCTCTCTTATTATTATTCAATTATCATTGAAAAGAAAAATTTGAAACAAAATGCATGCAAATTTAATTTTGCACCTGTCTATGACAATTTTGCTATGGAAGCACCTATCTATGACATTTTTGTTATGGAATATAAGTATGAAGATAACTTAGAGTATTTTAAGATAAATTAAAAATGTTATGTCTTTATGTTTCACTTTGTAGAATGTTATAAAACTTGTGTTGATACTTCATATTGCTTTCAAGTTATACTATCCATGTCTTTTCACTTTCTTGTATTAAATTTTGAGGTCATATATCTATTTGTATGAAAATATTATGGTAATGGATACAATATGAAAAATTAATTATTTACTCATTGCCATGCAAATATTTTTCCTTATGCTCCTTTCTTATAGCTAGGAGGACCAATGACTATTTTGGATCAGTAAAACTTGAATTGGTGTAATGGATCAAGATTAGGAATGTTTAAACTATTATTATGATACATAAGTAGTAATTTGAGAATGAAATAGATAGGTTTATATTACTAAATTGAATGATGTTGATACTCTAATTGTTAGTCTTGGTGTCCTATTTCAAGTTACAAGTAGGCAAAATTTGGAGGTCAAATGTTTATTCCAATATTGTGAAAATCTACTATTATTGACTATAACACCTTTTTATTACAATTATCTCATCTAATAGAGTTAATAATGAGGTCATTATAATTGTTCAATAATATATTCAACCATATATTGTTGTAGTGGACAATCATTATGTGTTCTACTTAATATCAATGTTTAAGTATTTGATCAACAATAATACTACAATTCTTCTTTTGCTAATATTTTTTCATAGCTAATTTGTGTAATATATTTGTATATTCTTATAATTAGTCCCTTATGACCATGATGAAAATGTAATAGTACATACATTGGTTCAATTTACTATATTAAAAATAAGTTTGAAAGATCTAAAATCATCCTTATATTACATATAATTTTTAAAGTAATTTATTTATCATCACTCTCCTTCTATTTGTTTAACATATCTGTTGAATATTTGTCTTCATTTCTTACAAATATTTTTAAAAATTTCTATTTCTATTATCTTCACTAAATAATAATTTCAATTTAAAGATTTAGTTACATAGTACCTATTAGGACTAGAAAGTTTTCTAGGGTTTTTTGGTGCAATTTGATGAGTTCTATGCATTAAACCTTAAACCCCAAGGTTCACATTATTTTTTATTTATTTTTTATTAGTGAATTAGTCAAACCTTATATTATCTCCTAAATTATCTATAAAAGCTCTTATGTCCAAGGGTTATCTAGCCCCTTCATCCTAGCAATTGACTACCAATAGTAGTGCTTGTTCTTTTAAAAAAACTTGATTTTTCTTTATCACATCCCAATTTTGTTCTCTTTGATATTAGGATTAAGGTGCCATATACATTAAAAATCCTATGTCATATTGTATGTATCCAACATCCTTGGAGAGCATCCTAGGAAAATTAAGGTTTATTGGAAAAATATGTTTTAATATTTAATCTCATTATTGTTTATAATACATTCATAAGGGGTGATGGGTTCCACTGGAACAATGGTAACTTGGTTGGTTGTGAACACAATTATTCAATATTGATTTCCCCCAACCTAGATTCTTAAAAGGGGATAATTAATGACATAGATAGTGGAAAAATGAATGACCTTTTGTCTTCTCCAAGTGGGGGATTAAAAAAGGAAACCTATGTACCTTGGCATTCCATCATTTATTTTATTTAATGTAATTATAATCTTCCATTCTTGGGTTCCAAAGTTGGAGGAAATCTATTAGAGAAAAAACTAGTGTCCTTTAAACTATTGTGGAGGTAATCAAAGGGTTGGGGATGTTTGGAATGAAGAGACTCCCTTGGAAATTTTTTTGAATGGTTTTGGAGCTATTACCATTCTATATAAAAACCCCATTGGATTTAGAATTTATCAGAAATAGTTCAATGTAGAGTTGCTTTACAAAAAGAAGGATGTGTGGGAAGCATAAGAAAATTATTCACATGTACATAGGCATTCTCATGTTGGACACAAAGAGGAGAACAAAAGAGTATATTTTAATCATAATTATTGTTGATAACATTGTAGTGTCATGAATTATTCATCTTAATTATGAACCCAATTACTTCTTATCACTTTCTATAGTTTCCATCCCTTAGAAAAGTTTATGACCACTTCTAGCCTTGAAGTGTTCCCTTAACTCAAGGAGAGGTGTTCTATACTATTTTAGATCTTAATTGTCATACTTTGCATTTAATCATGATCTAAAATTGAAATTAAGATCAAATATAACATCACATGCCTAAATATCCCATTTCCCTTTTGAAGAGCCTATTTTGGTGGGACTTAGGTGACCAACGCATGTGTCCCACCAAAATATTTCAAATTTTCAAGTACTTTCAGTGTTGTCATTGATATTATGAAATTCGGTTTTGATTTTTATTTATGATCATTTTATGTCAACATTTAATCTAAAATCAAACTTGTGACTAATGTATAAGAAACTAGATTTTATAATTTTGAATTTTAATTTTTATGATAGCAAAACTCCACCAAATTGATCACATGGGTCTACAAGATCTAAAGTATAATTTGTAACATCACATTTTCAACATTACTCATTCACCATTGTATCATGATAATAGAGGCTTTAAGGAATGTTGGAGGATGATAAATATTAATGACTAATGGTTAGCTTTTACCTCTCCTCAAGGATTTCACATGATCTTATGTTCTCACGTTCCTAAGTTTTAGTCTTTAGATCTAATATCTATAACTTATTTGATGTTATCTACATATTTATGCATGTTAGTGTAGGTTTTTTATATTTATTTTTCCTACACATTATTAAGAATACTTAGGTTATATTAGGATAGTTTATATGAGGCCACGTGGCCCAGTCCTACATTTACATGTGTCATTCACACCCACATTTAGGTGGTTGAATATCACACCCTCTTTTGGACTGATTTGCCAACTCCCCATAACCATTTGTTTGTCCCTATCCGAGTTGGTTTACCACATGCTTGGAATTTTTCAAGTAGGCACAACTCCTACCTAATTTGGTTATTTGGTAGTTATTATTCCTCTTAGAATTATGTGACCACATTTTTCTATATAATCAACATTCACCTCTCCGTTATGATCTAATTCAAAGCTAACTCAGATGAGTTCATATCAACTCAGTCATTACAAGGTAGTGTTGATCCATATTATATCTTTTGGAGTGATAATATCATCATTTTGTTATTGCACCATATTCCAACATTTCATCCTCTCTGTTGCTCTTATGTAGAAGGTTGATCTTGGTTTTACAGGTGATCCTAGGAGATTGATTCCATCAGTGACTTTGACATGGTATCAAAGCTTCCAAATCTGCAAGCCCCTTCTTGAATTGGGGAGATTCAACAATGAGAATTTTCTAGGTGCATCTTGAGTCGAAAAGGACATCACGATTGAGTCCAGAAGATTGAATAGATGAATTTTGATATAAGAAACTCTATATTCTGGTGAAAATAAAAAATTGGCCCCACCAGCATAATTATGGTATGGAGAAATATTTTTTTGTTAATTTTTTTTTCCAGTATTAGAAAAAATATTATTCAAAACCTTTTTTATTGTTATTTAAAAATTAATTGCAGGTTCTTTTCACTATAAAAAAAAATATTTTTCTTTAAAATTCATAGAAAAAGAAAAGGTTCTTTTAAAAAAAAATTAATTGAAAAAGGTATCGACAAGGTACTTTCCTTGTCGAACTTGTACATGCAGGAGGTATGTGAGTACCAAGATGGTCCCTACGCCCTCATTGAGGGTGAGACTCTGCACCACCACTTGGGCTCCACACACGTAGGCACGTGCCCCTCGTAGGAGGGTTAACCCACAATGAAGCCCGGTAGTGGCTTTGGCCCTCGTGGCAATAACAAAAAAAGTTCTACTGTACTTTTTAATTCATCTTTTGTACTTGCGAAGTCTACCTTGGCCTTGGCCTTGGCCTTCATGCCATATTATTAGTCTTTTTCATGCCACATCACATTTGGTGGCCCTTTTAGCAGTGCTCACTAAATTTAGTGGTTGGTTTGACAATGCCACCAAGTTTGACAAAATTCCAAATTAAACTGGTTGGAAGTTTTTAGAAGTTGGTGGTTCCATTAAATTTGGAAATTTTCTAAATTTAGCCAAGTTTCACTAAATTTGGAAGAGCTATATATTTTGTAAACAAAGACCCCTCTTCAATGGAGTTTTGTATTTTGATCCTGATCTTCTGAAGGCCATATCTCAAGAACCCGGATCCATTTTGTGAGCGATTTTTTATTTGGGGTAGAATTTCCTAGGCTCCACAATGGTGTCTTTAAGTTTTCCCAACAGCTTTGAAGGTCAATCCTCAGTTTTGTAACTTCAAATTACTATAAATTTCACATACAACCTCAGATCGAGGTGTCATTTTCTTTGAAAGTTGATATCTTTCTGAGAACTATCCATTTGTGATATTTTGAGGTTGTAATTCTAATATTCTATTGTACTTCCAGTATTTGAGTTCAATTTTGGACATTGTAAAACTCTAGAAAATAACTCCAGAATTATAAACGCACCGATTTATAAAGTTCCAACATCATATTTTTATGGGGGAAATTATTGTTGAGTGAATTTGGGGGGTTAGTCTTGTTGTGATATGGTTTCTTGCATTTTGTGTTAGTACAACTGGGAAAAATTAAATTGAACTCCTAACCCCGCATAATTATGAAACATAGAAAAAATCAGTATGAAATTATCTAAGGAAAAAATGTTGCACTGGCTATGTCAAAGAAAATACTCTTGCACCTACTAATGCTAATGCTCTTCAAGCATGGGAGATCAATCATGAGAAAGATCTTGGTTACATTTATTCACTAGTCTCTTTGTTTGCAAGAGACACTACATAGATGATCAAATGTTGTCATTGATGGCAACTTGAGTAAGATATTCCATCCACAGTTCTTAATTTGTTCATATCACAAGACAAATTGAGTTATGGTGAGGTCTGGTGAGTTTAAACATGACATCAGATAGTGTATAGTGTTTTGGTTGGTACTTCATTTTGGTTGAATGTTTTGTGTTGCAGATCTTTGGAAAGCATTATGGATGTGTAATCTACCTTATTCCTAGTTTGTGTCCCATGGTGATGATTCTTAAGTAACTTGGAAGGTGCGGTGTATAGGTTCTTTTGTTAGAATATAGTTGATCAGTAATAACGTGTGGATATTCATTATGCAGATCACGTGAAGTAATTGCAGTGCATTTGTGTGTTTGAGGATCTTTAGCTGACATGTGGGAAGTGTGTAGATAATTTGTTTAGGTCCGCATATGCATTTGAGTTTTGATTGAACCGACTTGGTATACAAATTTCATTTATGTGTTATGCATTTTTGGTCTGACATGAAGGAGACATAATTTGATGTTACGGATATAAAAAATGAAAAATATGATCATTTTGCATATATGTGGTTGTTTATAAAGTATTTGAGAGAAATTGTGCATAGTTTCACGTGCACATGTGAAGGATTTGTGCTCCAGAATATACCAAAACATCAAAGCAAAGCAGTGTTGCAGAGAAGATTATCTTGTGCTTAACCGGAATTGTATTTTGGCATTTGGAGATGGTTTTTATTAGTTCAAACATTCCAGTTATCTTTTGTAATCATTTTTAAGGCTGTGAGCCTTCCGAGGTTGTAGCCCTTATTGTAATTTGAATAGTGAGCTCTAGGTAGTGTGCCTGAATGCATGTGCATTCCCCTTATGTAATATTTCTATACTTCTAATATAGTATATTAATATTGTGGGTCTCAATCTGATCGTGGTTTTTCCCTTAACCGGGTTTCCACGTAAAAATCTTGGTGTTATGTTGTTGTGGATATTTGCTTTATGTGTTTGCATCTTTCTTTTGTTCAACTACATTAAGTGGTTGAAGAATCAGATTAAGAATGTTAAATATTGTAGAACACCGATTCACCCCCCCCTCTCAGTGTTTCTTGATTCGAACAACTAGTATCAGGGCCTAGTTCCCTAGAAGAAGCTTAATAGCTTGAGTAAGACCCAGGAAAGTGAATTAATGGAATCTAGTAGTCTTAGACAACAACTTCTTGTTGCAGTTGAAGATCTTGATCAATCACAAGCTGAGGCTAGACAAGTAAAAGAAAACCTTAGGGATGCTGAGAAATTCATTGAATCATTGAAAGATCAGCTGAGAATGTCAAGAGAACAGAGAAAGGAACTTGTTGATAAGATAAAGGAGAAAGAAAGCCAAAGCATTGATGATCAAGCCTTGAAGGAGAAGACATTTGAATGTGAGAAGCTTGCTAGAGATAATGTATTTCATAAGAATGAGATGGAATCTATAGTGATGAGATTGACAAAGGAGATTGAGGAAAGGAAGAAGAATGAGGAGAATCTTGCTCAGTTACTGAAAGACAAATCAGATGAATGTTGCAGTCTTGATTGTGAGAATGGCCAATAGAAGCTTGACATGCAAGACTCTAGACAACATGAGGAAGATCTTGAAAGGCAGATCATTCTTCTTAGATATGATCTTGATGTTGCAAATGAGTACAAGGACAAGTTCAAAATCAGTTCAACCAAGCTTGATGAGATGCTTGCAATCTAGAAGAAATCTAATGACACAAGAGGTCTTGGATTTGAGAAAGGTGAAAGATCCAAATCAACACATCAGAAGAACAATTCAAGAAGGCCTCTCGTAAGGAAACCTAATGCTCATAATGTTAATGGTAACTATTTTTTTTTCAATAAATCTGGTCATATCGCTAGTCAATGTAGAAATAGGATGAATAATAATGGTCTATCTTTCTCTGATCAATGTTTTAAATGCAAAAAGTATGGTCTTAAGTCAAATGAATGCAGAAGTGTGATGAACAATTTTCAAAATAGGAGAAATGTTAGATGTTATGCATGTGGTAGGTTTGGACATGTTTCTAATCAATACAAAATAAGATGAAATAAGATAAATTTCAGGTCTAGACAAGGAAATGTTGTTTTCTATTCTTGCAACAAATCTAGTCACATTGCCAAGTATTGTAGAAGCAGAAATATAAATAGGAGAGGTCTGGAAGACAAGAACAAGAATGTGAAGGAAGATGAGAAGGGAAAAGCAAAAGTTAAAGAGATCAAAGATCAGATGAAGAAGACATGGGTTAAAAAGAGTGATTCAGAAGTAATGAGTGGATCCACACCTAATTTTGGTTTTGGAACTACATCTGGTAACTAAGTTAAGGTATCCGGCCTTAGGAGAAGTTATCATGAAAATCTTATAAACCCCCTATTTGAGATCTATTCTTGATTTTGATAGGTTGCAGAAACTGAATTTTGATGATGACTAACCTTTATAAAGGATTTCCAAAAGAGTATGCATAGACTTGAAGATTTGAAAAGGAATTCTTGAAGATACAGAGTATCTAGAAGTATTAGGGAAAAGTGCATTTATGACAATAAGAAGTTAGGTATGTAGAGGATAAAAAGTGACTTAATCACTCCATTTTTTACTTTACATTCGAGGCCATAGTGTTTGTGTTGGTATTTGGGTTATGTTGATATGGTTTTGTCATTGATGTCAACACCTATTAACACTTATCAACTCTTGCACTTTGGAGGATTGGCAATGTTCACCGGCAAGCAAGTGACTTTATGCACAGTCACCAGTATCTGGTTCACTAGCAGGATATATTGTTCACTGGCACTTGGAATGACATGGAAAACACTTGGTTAAGTCGAAGACATCGTTTGGACACTTTGTCTTGGAGATTTGTTCATTGGCATACTCGTGTTTGCATATTTGCTGTTACTGACAAATAGGTCCAGAATAAGCACCGACAGGCTTATCCATTCCAAATCAGCACAACACGCTTTGGAGATGATTTTGTTGTTATTATAAATGCATTAAGTTGACATGTTGAATCAGATATTGCACCGGTTATTGATTTACTTGTAATTGATGTTATTGTAATATTTTTTTAGAGCCGACCTACTAAAATTGGTCTTAGGTTATAGTATATATGTAAGATCTTATTTGTAAGATCGATATGTGATTGGGAAAAGGAATTGTAAGAAGGTATATGCGAGAATAAGCAGCGCTATACACACAAACATCATTTGAAGGTGAAGCAAGGTTTTTGTGAAGGCATATCATAACTACACCGGTTCTGAATCCAGCATATGAAGATGCTATTTTGAGCAATACATCATTATTGGTTTTATCCATCCAATTGTAGTCAGTGTGAGTCCTATTTGTGTTTGAGTAGTGAGCTCTAGGCGCTTGGCCTTTCTGCATGTCCAGACCCCATTTGTATACACATACTATCTGCAGTAGTATCATCTGATTGTGGGTAAGGTTTCCCACTGTGGTTTTTCCCCTTACAGGGTTTCCACGTACAAATATTGGTGTTATGTGTTGTGGATGTTATTGTCTTTCTGTTTCATGCATTAATCTTTACCAGTACTGCAATTAGCTGATAAACTATCTACCGACATAAAGTTTGGTTTACCAGTATTAAGCTTTAAGGTTGGTTAAGTTTTTTTGGTTTGAATTTATTTGACAACTGATGCACCTCCCCTCCTAGTTGTCTCCAGTACCTAACAATTGGTATTAGAGCCTAGTTCTCTTTTTGCAGAAGTTTAACAGCTTGAGGAGATCCAATGTCTACTAACTATTTCAGGAAGGACAGTCCTAAACTTGATGGAACCAACTATGGCATATGGAAGATCAGAGTGGAGACACATATAAATTGCATTGGAAAGGACATCTAGGATGTTACAAAGAATGGATATATTGCTCCTACTCAAAGTCAGCCTAATCCACCTACCTTAGGAAAAGATGAGGAAAATGATTGCAAAGCAAGAGAAGCACTTTTGAGTGCATTATTAGATCAACAAATCATGGGATTGTCATATACTGCTAAAGCTATTTGGGATCATTTGAAAACATTGAATGAAGGAGATTCCATAGTCAAAATTGCAAAACTTGAAAGCTTCTGGGTCAGGTATGAAAATCTGAAAATGGAAGAACATGAAAGGATTTACGCTTTTATGGAAAGAGTAAATAAAATTATTTTGGGTATTAAATGTTGTGGACGAACCTTAAAGTGAGGATGAAATTGTTTCAAAAGTTTTAAGAGGATTGCCACCGGCATATAAAATGAAAGTTACTGCTATAAATGAGTTAAGAACAATGCCTAATAGATCAGTAACTAGGGACACATTGATTGGGAAACTTTCAGCTTTTGAAATTGAGGAATTTGGTCTTGTTGCTACTATAAAGATAGATTTAGCTTTTAAGGCATCAACATCATCTGCACCATCATTTGACAAATCTGATTGGAAAGCCTTTTGTGCAAGAGAACTTGAGGAAAGCAGGAGAGAAAATGAAGAACTTGAAGAACTTGAAGCACTATTTGCAAGGAAAATGCCTAAAGGTTCAGTTGGAAGTAAGTATGAAGGTAAAGAACCCTTTAAATGTTTTAACCATAATAAGATTGGTCGTATGGCTTCAAGATGCCTTGATAGACATGCTAGACTAAGAAAAGAAGCTAGAAGAACATACAAGCCTAACCCTGAATATTAGAGATACAGATTCAAGAAGAATAAAGATAAATCTTGCTATCTTGTTGATGAAGGAGTCACTGATGATTCTGATGAGGATCCGATAGACAATGGATGGGTTTTTGTTGCTATAATAGAAAATCAACCGACACCTACTGTTCAACTGGTAGAGTAGGCCCTGACAGCTAAATTTGAAGTTAAGGATGAATGAATCATTGATCCAGGATGTTCACATCATATGACTGGTGATAAAGGTAAATTCTTGAACTTTCAGGAATATAATGGAGGTCTGGTAAGATTTGGAGATGATAAAGCTTGTTTGATCAAAGGAAAAGGTACTATATCTCTTGATGGTAAGCATAATATTGACAATGTTTATTATGTAGAAGGATTAAAGCATAATCTTTTGAGTGTTGGTCAATTAGTTGAGCAAGGATTTCACTTACAATTCAAGAATGGAAAATGCAAAATTATGAATAGAATTGGTTTGGAAATTGCAACCGGTAATCAAACTAGAGGTAATGTCTTTCATTTGAATAACAATGAAAGACATACTTGATTGCACATATTGATGAAATTTGGTTATGGCATAAGAGACTTTGTCATATAAATTTTGATTGCATGGTAAAAATCAGTACTACTAAGGCAGTTAGAGACTTACCTAAGATTGTTAAACCTCACAATCCGGTATGTAAGGAATGTCAATTTGGAAAACAAGTTAGAGCATCTTTGAAAAGTATTCCAGAAAAATCCAATAATGCTCTTGACTTAATTCACACTGATTTATGTGGTCCAGTTAGAACTAAAAGCTTACAAGGTGATAGATATTTCATGCTAATAATTGATGATTATTCTAGAATGTGTTGAGTTACTTTTCTCAGAGAAAAATCAGAAGCACTTGGGAAATTCAAACTATTCAAGGTAATGGTAGAAAATGAAACCGGTAAGAAAATCAAAAGTTTGAGATCAGATCAAGGAGGTGAATTTACATCTAAGGAATTTAATACATTCTGTGAAGTGAATGGAATCATAAGATAGTTATCAGCACCCCGGACACCACAACAGAATGGAGTTGTAGAAAGGAAAAACAAAAGTATCTTGGATACAACTAGAAGTATGTTATCAGAAGCAAATCTACCACATGTATATTGGAGAGAGGCAGTAAGCACAATGGTCTATACATTCAACCAAGTTCACATCAAAGGTGAAACCGGTAAGACTCCTCATGAACTATGGTTTGGCATTACTCCTACTCTTAAATATTTCAGAATATTTGGAAGTAAATGCTATATTAGGAGAGATGAGTATATTAGCGAATTTGATCCTAGAAGTGATGAAGGAATATTTCTTGGTTATTCATCTAAGAGAAAAGCATATATATGTTTTAACAAGAGATTGCAGAAAATTGTTGAGAGTACAAATGTGAAGATTGATGAACAGTTTAGAGGAACTTCAAGGTATATAGACTCTGAACCAGCAACAAAGATACTGACAAATGAACCTACATTGAATCCACTAGTACAAAATGAAGACCCAGTTACACCGGTATCATCTGAAAATTCCACTGTAACCAAGGAACAACAACAAACGAAGACACCCCGGTATGTAAGATTGAACCACTCAGAAAATTAGATAATTTGGAACAAGTATCAAAGAGTTATGACAAGAGGAAGACTGCCAAATGAAGAGGTATGTCTTATTTCTCAAATTGAACCATCATCAATTGATGAGGCATGTGAAGATAAACACTGGATTAAAGCTATGGAAGAGGAACTAGAACAAATTGAGAAGAATAATACATGGACATTAGTTCCTTGGCCTAAAGACAAAAATGTGATTAGAACAAAATGGGTTTTCAGAAACAAACTTAAAATGAAGATGGTAAGGTAATCAAAAATAAAGAAAGATTAGTGTGTAAGGGATATTCTCAGAAAGAAGGAATTGATTATAATGAAACCTTTGCATCGGTAGCTAAAATTGAGGCAGTCAGATTATTCTTGGCTTTTGCAACACACAAGAACTACAAAGTATATCAAATGGATATTAAATGTGCATTTTTGAATGGAGATCTTGAAGAAGAAGTTTACATTGAGCAACCTGATGGATTTTCTTTGACAGATAACAAAGATATGGTTTACAGGTTAAGGAAAGTTTTGTATGGGTTGAAGCAAGCTCCAAGAGCTTGGTATGCTAGTTTGGATAAATATCTTTTGAGGATTTGATTTTCTAAAGGTAATGCTGACAACAACTTATACTATGAAGTGACCAATGATGACATCTTGGTTATACAAGTTTTTGTTGATGATATAATCTTTGGAGGAGAAGATGGATTATGTAAAGACTTTTCTATTGAAATTCAGCAAGAATTTGAAATGTCTATGATTGGAGAGATACAATTCTTTTTAGGATTGCAGATTTCACAGATTGATAAAGGTATATTCTTGAGTCAATCCAAGTACTTGAAGGAGTTACTAAAGAAATTTGGGATGGAGAACTCTAAATTGGTAAGCACACCTATGACTACAAATGACAAATTATCACTAAGGGATGAATCTACACCTGTTAATCTGACTAGGTACAAATCTATGATAGGAGGCCTACTGTATTTGACATAAACAAGACCTGATATTATGAATGCAGTATGTATTATTTCAAGATTTTAGAGTAATCCTAGAGAAAATCATGAATCAGCAGTAAAAAGTATTTTGTGGTACTTACAAGGCACTACAAATCTTGGTTTATGGTATCCTAGAGATGAAAAATTTGAATTATGTGCATATACAGATGCAAATTAGGTAGGAGATGTGGATGACAGAAAAAGCATCACTGGCGGAGCATTTTTTCTTGGTTGAGTAAGAAACAAAGTTGTACATCTTTATCAACATCAGAATCAGAATATGTTGCAGCAGCAACTAACTGTACATAGGTATTATGGCTTAAGCAAATGTTGAAGGACATAAAGGTAAAATGTAAGGAACTTATAACTATCTATTGTGATAACACTGCAACAATTGATATATCTAAGAATCCGGTACTACATTCTAAAACTAAACATGTTTCTATCAAACTGAATTTTCTGAAAGAGAATGTTGAAGCAAAAGAAGTAAAACTAGTTTATGTGAATACTAAAGAACAGATTGTAGATATTTTCACTAAGCCTTTGCCTAAGGAGACTTTTGAATATCTTAGAGATCAGCTTGGGGTCATACCCCCACCGGTAGAGAATTAGACAGTTGATGTTTGTCATCAACTGACATAATTAACAGAGAAATCTTTTACTCCGGCTTTGATGAGGAGAGCTACTTCTTAGGGGGAGTAGTTGGTATACTGAATTGGTTGGTATTTTGTACTTGAACCTGGATTTTGTATTGGCTTTGGCATTTGATGTCAAAGGGGGAGAGATTGATATGGAAAAACACAAGGAAAACACATGTTACTCTCAGGGGGAGAGATTGTTACTTTGGGAGAGATTTATTACTCTCTGTATTTGAATTTTGATTTCTGGTTATAATCTCTTTTGGGAGATTGTTGGTTTTTGGTATTTGGCATTTCTATTTTGGCACTTTGATGGTTTTTCCATCTTGTGTTTCCATCAATGCCAAAGGGGGAGATTGTTGGTATTTTGGTTATGTTGATATGGTTTTGTCATTGATGTCAATACCTATTAACACTTATCAACTCTGGCACTTTGGAGGATTGGCAATATTCACCAGCAAGCAAGTGACTTTATGCACAGTCACCGGTATCTGGTTCACCGGTAGGATATATTGTTCATGGACACTTGGAATGACATGGAAAACACTTGGTTAAGTCAAAGACATCATTTGGACACTTTGTCTTGGAGATTTGTTCATTGGCATACTCGTGTTTGCATATTTGTTGTTATCGACAAATAGGTCCAGAATAAGCACCGATAGGCTTATCCATTCTAGATCAGCATGACACGCTTTGGAGATGATTTTGTTGTTATTGTAAATGCATTAATCCAACATGTTGAATTGGATATTGCATCAGTTATTGATTTACTTGTAATTGATTTTATTGTAATATCTTTAAGAGCCGACCTACTAAAATTGGTCTTAGGTTATAGTATATATGTAAGATCTTATTTGTAAGATCGATATGTGATTGGGAAAAGGAATTGTAAGAAGGTATATGCGAGAATAAGCAGAGCTATACACACAGACATCATTTGAAGGTGAAGCAAGGTTTTTGTGAAGGCATATCAGAACTACACCGGTACTGAATCTAGCATATGAAGATGCTATTTTGAGCAGTACATCATTATTGGATTTAACCATCCAATTGTATTCAGTGTGACTCCTATCTGTGTTTGAGCAATGAGCTCTAGGCGCTTGGCCTTTCTGCATGTGCAGACCCCATTTGTATACACATACTATTTGTAGTAGTATCATCTGATTGTGGGTAAGGTTTCCCACCGTGGTTTTTCCCCTTACAGGGTTTCCACATACAAATATTGGTGTTATGTGTTGTGGATGTTATTGTATTTTTGTTTCATGCATTAATCTTTACCGATACTACAATTAATTGATAAATTGTCTACCGACATAAAGTCTGGTTTACCGGTATTAAGCTTTAAGGTTGGTTAAGTTGTTTTTGGATTGAATTTATTTGACAACTGATTCACCCCCCCCTCCTTCTTAGTTGTCTCTGGGACCTAACAGTTTGAAGATCTCTGAAAGAAGATTGACAAGTGAGATCAAGCATCAAACCAATTTTTGAAGCAGAGACTAAATCCGGTGGAGAAAAAGTATTTATTAGTAAAAATCCTCATTTTAGAATTTAAAACTGCTAAAATGGCTGCATCTGGTACTAATATCCCTTTAGTTGTTGACATCACAAAGAGAGCCTAACTTGATTTCAAAAACCATCCATTTATCTCCATGGAAAATGATCTAAAGAGTGTGTTTTCATTAGTACCCTATGGTGTATTGCACATTGAGGATGTTAGGGTTTACACTCATTGCCCTATTGAGGAATTTGGAAGCTCTAACCTGTTAAATCTCTAAAACAACTAGTTGTTTGAAGGAAGATCAATGCTCAAACCAAAATTCCAGGTATTGGAGAATAAGGGTTTCATGTAGTATGTTAGATTCTTGACATTTGATGAACCCGAATGGGTCTGGTATGTGTTAAATTGAATTCATGATGAGTTCATGTGGTTGATCAAGCCTTATAAGATCACAAAGATATCTATTAGGGTTGTGACATGGTTATGTTCATCCAGAGAGTTGTCCTCATTGAAGGCAGTGAAGAATGAGATTGTCACAAATGCAACTGGATCTAAGTTAAATCATAGAGCGATGACTATTAATGATATCTTGGAGGATGATGTCAAATTTGCCTCAATGGTAATTGGGTATAAGATCTACTATTCTAGCAAAGAGAATTCTATTTTCAGAACAGATATTTATGCTACATATGAAATGATAAGGAAAGATAAGAAGTATGACATCTATGAGCTACTTCGAAGTTAGCTATTGAAAAATTTGAAGAAGATAAAGGAAAACAAGAAATATCTATTCAAGTATGGTACTCTAATCCCATGTTTATTCTTCTAATTTTTTAATGAAGTTCCAGGAGTTGATCCAGTACAATGGGCTTTTGAGAGACTTGTATGTTGGAATCCAAGAACACTGAGAAAGGGGGGGGATGAATTAGTGTTCTACCAGAATGATCAATTTTAATCTTATTAAAACATCAATACACCAATTGGTAACCGATACATATAGAATTGAAAGAACTAAAGCAACCAATAAGCCAATCATATAAATGAATACCATAACACATAGAGTTAAATGTGGAAAACCTCAAAGAGGAAAAACCATGGTGATATTTGTGACCCATAATATCAATCCACTGGTCATATGAAGAGATATTACAAAATATAGGGGCCTGCACTTGCAGGAAGGCTTACAACCTAGAGCACACTGCTCAATCACAAAAAGGAGCCTCACTGACTACATACAAATCCATAATACAATTTGAAGAAATGATTGAACTGCAAAGATAGCATCTTCAATGCCTAAATACAATTCTCATTAAGCTCTGTATGTTGCGGTCTGAAACCCTAAATCCTTTACTGGAATACCCCTTACATAAATATCATCACATACATGATGTCTCTCATATGTTTTGCATTACTTAACATCATCCTATTCTCCTATCAATCCATTACATATCATATCATGTTACAAAATGATCTAACCAACTGACCTATATACCCTTTACAATTTATCATGCCTTATGTTGGCTTACAAAGATAATTACAATATTAATATACATGTCGGTTAGATAACATAAATACATGAATATTAAAAATAATTGCTGATGCTGGATCCAAAAGATGTCGGCCTCCAATACCGATAACCTGATTCTAAACCATGTTGGCCTACATTGCCGGTGACCAAAGAAATCCTTCCAACCTGCTAGTGTCAATGCCGGTGTTGATGAAGTGTCTATGAAGTGCCTGCCAGTACACAACTAACCCAAAATATGAAGCCGAAACAAGTTGCCATGTTGCCATCAATGACAACATAGTGAAACCAACCAATTGAATGTCAATTGCCAACAATCTCCCCCTTTGGCATTGATGGCAACACTCATGTGAAAAATGGTCATGGTTTCCATCTGTTGGTTTCATCCCGAGCATGCTCCCCCTGAGCTGAATATCCATCAATACAAAATACTCCATACGTCCATAGTTTTCCACCTATACTCCCCCTAATATATACAACTCCCTTTTTTTTCACATCTATATCACCCCTCCTTTGACATCAATGCCATCAAAATTTCCAAAAATATTACCAAAAATCAAAAACTGGGACAAAGAATGAAAGATATTTTACAATGAATATCCCAAAAATACCTTACCGGAGCTTAATATATTTGAAAATTTCTAGATAGGCCTTCTCCAAAAGCTCTAGATAAGTATCGCAACCAGATTTGAAAGTGCCAAAAATAGATACAAGTCCATTTAGCATATGGGAAAATGACTCTATCTCAATTAACTTTGTCAGTGTGGGCTTACCAACCATATCTATACACTCCTTATGTACACTAAGTGAATCCAACTGGGGACTCACCAAACCTCTAAGACTTCTGGCTCTTCTTATGATTTTGCCTTTTTCTTTCTCAAGAGTAGAAACTTAGGCTTCCAAAACCAAAATTTGACCATCAATGGATGTAGTCAATGAATTCAATCCATCAAAAGAATTGGCTATACCTACAATTTCCTCCTGAGATTTCTTAATCATCTTATTCAAATTAACTGTAAGAAAATCTGTGTTACAACATACTCTATAAATATTTGTCCACTGCTTTAATGCATTATCTATCAATTTCAACTTATCATTGATTTCCTTCCTTTCATACTCAATCATTTGATCAAATCTAGCTCTTTTTGCCTATGTGAACCTCTCTAGTGCTTGTCGGTTTGAAATCTGCTGCAAGGACTGAAAATCCTTTGAAATATGTTCATTGATTATCTTAAGCTGGCTGGATGGGCTTGCTTCTCTATGAAATTTACACTCGGGGACTAGTCTATACAAAATAGTGATAGACTGATCAATAACACCTTTATCCATTGATCCCTCCTTCATCATGTTTTCTGTGCAACCATCATCATGAGCTCACTAGAACTCATTTGAGTTATGCTTTTCTTTTCAACTTGCAAGGTGTCAATTGACAACAATGATGGACTCACTATCGGTTTCCTATCGGATTCCTCTTTCTTCTCCTCTGATGATTTAACCTTTATAGCTTCCTCACTTGCACTGGTGGCTTCGCCACTTGGTGCAATCTCAATAACTGTTAGTTCCTCCCTAGGAACTGTAACCTCATCCTATACATCTATATCCAGAGGACTATTGCCCTCAACATTAGTATCTTGTACATTATCAACCTTTACATTCTTTGTATTTTCTAGTATCTCAACAATTTTTTGTACATTTGTATCTACCCGGGCCTCAATTTTCACTATATTAATGTTTTTCAAAATTAAGGGTGAAGTACCCATAATACCCTTTCATTTTCCTTCAAACGGGATGTTTGCAATATCTATCTTAAATTCCAGTGAAGTATATAAACCACAGTTCTCTTCAAAGAACTTAACCCATTCCTTGTGGGTCTCCTTGATTATCTCATTTACTCTTCCTAGCATAAGACTCATTATTCTATGTTTGATGTTAAAGATTTTCCTATCTACCACCTCAAGTGTCTTATCCATCTACTCTTGAGCAATAGAAACACAAACATATAACAACTCTTATATCTTTATATGCTTGTCCTCTTGCATTGCCGATAGTCTTCTAGCATCTAACATATCATACAACTGTGCCAGTATTTGGTTTTCAGTTTCTATCAAGGCTTTCTTATAAATATCCAAATATAAAAAAACTGCTTCCTCTACTTCTCTTTGTTCATCATTTTCTAAATGTTCATAATAAAACTATACATTCTTTAACATACCATCTTTAGTAATCTCATCAACTAACTCTGCACAAGTCTTTGGTGGAATAATAGTTACATCACCAGATTCAATTGCCAGATCAATGTCATCCTTCTTCTTTCTCCTTCTAGTACTAGATGAAGCTGAAGGTGTTTCTTTTGGTGCTTTCTTCTGTGCTGGTACTCTGATAGTAACTTTCTTAACTGGTTACTTCTTAGCCTCTACCTTAGTTTCTTTAGTTTTCTTCCTTATTACCCTTTTGAATGCCATGGGTGTGTCATCTTCAGATTCAGATTCAACTGCAATAGGTTTAATAAATATTTATGGTTCTTTTCTCTTGCTGCCTTTCTCCAGGACAACATCAATCAATGCTTTGATGTCTTGTGAAACTTTTTCAACAAACTTACTTGCCTTACCTTCCTGCTTCTCTCTCTTCTTCCGGTTGAACTCAGTTTCAACCTCCTATGTCTTATGTTTAGCAGTGCCAAAGGTTTTTACAGTTTCATCTACCGGTGCATCAATTAACATCTGTGCATAAGCATCAAGAATCTGAGCATCAACTTCATAACCCATCTCCTCAATCTCGATATTCTGGGGTTTGACCGCTTCCATGAGTGTTTTATCTTTCTTAACCATGAAGCATATGTCAGTTGAGTATTTCTCAACAATGTGCTTAGGAACCCTCATCCTATAATTCATAGCCTTTTGAAATGCTTTAAAATATCCCTATACTTTCATGTCATCTCTTTGACTACCCAATGTAGCAATAGACTGTTTCAGTTGCCTCCCTACTGAGATATCAAATGCCCATTGTCTCTTCCCAAAACTAGGAGTCTCATTGATGAAAAATAGCATTAAGAAGACAATTAGGTTACCATACCGGAAAGTCCCCTTCTTTTCTCCTTTAATCTTTCCTAGGTTAATCAATAGTTCATCTAGCATACAACCACATATATCTAAGTTGCATAAATCCAAGAGCTAAAAACAAAATTCAGTCGATTTGATTGAGTTACCTTGTAACCGATGAGCATGCTACCGAATCTAATGTCTGTATCAGTGATAGTACTGATCCTCATTGTCATTTTGTCTGATGTTGTACTGGTAATCTTGTTAACATGATCATTTGAAATTTTCTTCTCCGGACGTTGTCCATGTTGGCATTTGCATGAAGATTGCATTAATGATATGTTATGTTTTCATTGATGTCAATTGAACCGGTAATGGTATTTATGATATTGTTGATATTGTTGTTATTATTGATATTTTCTTGTAACAAGTAGGAAGAGCTTTGAGGAAGATGTTGTAAACCGGTATGTAAGTTTGTGAGTTGAACTGGTAACCGGTGTATAAGGTTAAACCCTACCAGTTGTTAAACCCTAACTGATTAAGTTTTTTGAAATGGTTATGTTGGTTTATTATTTGATGAGTGGTAATGATGGTGACACGTGTGGTCATTGTATAAAAATAAGTTCAGCTTGTTTTGGTGCGTTTGTTTGATTGTCTAGGGAATGAGCAAAGTAGATTGCATCTAATGCAAAGTGCATAATGAGTTACAAGTCCGATGAAGCAGTTATCATGGAGCGGTTGGAAATTTCTCGAAGAATGTGTTTAGATTCTATGTAAATCCAATAGTCACACTTGAACCGATCTATTTGTAATCTCTATGAGAGAATTAGATTTTTGTTATGTTACCGACGTAATTGATTTGTATTTAAGGTCGCTGAAGTTGTTTTGTTTAATGTTGGCAAGGTGTTGGCTGAAATCAGTTGAGTGTGTGGTTTCCTAACCAAAGAATGGATCTGTAGTTTGTGTAAGGGTAGAGTGAAGCTCAAAAGGATCTGATCAAGAAAATATAGTGCTATTCAGATAGATCAAGAAAAACCTATTGTCTTCTAACAATTATAGCAGAATTGAAATACCCTAACTGGGTAAGCTCTAACAAGATTGGTTACTTCTTAAATCCTCTAACAAGGTGGTCCATTAGCTTGGATTCTCAAATCCTCTACCGAGGTTACTCCTAACAGGGTATTTGCGTTTTATCAAGGCATTTGGAAATCCTTTAACCGGGCGATTCCTAACAAGATCAGTTCTTAATAGGACTTATTGTAAAAGCTTTAACAGGCTTGGCTCCTAATAGGGTGAACTTCAAAAGAGTTCAGATAGCTATCTTGTGAGTCTCATCTCACCGTGTTTTTTACCTATTTGGATTTTCCATGTATAAACATTTGTGTCATGTGGTGAATGTTTTTGTGGTTATGATATTATTTGTTGATTTGATTAACTTCTGATAAGGCATGATAACTGGAAACACTGAGAGATGGAGTGTGTTGATATATGATTAAGCATTTGGATGTTTACAAGATTGAAGTTGTTTACTGTTAAGTTGCTTTAATAGTTAACCGGTTGATGTTGAGTATTCTTATGAGTATTGATCTTGACAATGATATTTTATTGATAAATTTACTTTGTGAGTTTGAGTTTGAGTTTGGGAAGTTTGTATCAATTTTTCAGTTTATTGATTCACCCCCCCCTCTCAGTAATCTACTAGATACTTATTCTTTCATCATACCATCAGTCCAACTGGTGGTAAACTAGTGATTTTCCTGATGGCCTCCTTTGTAATATTATATGTTTTATCCAACTAGATAAAGTCTCCATGCACTCTGCTCAAAACATAACTAATAATTTCATCTTCAAATTCTGGAATATCCAGAATGCTGGTAAACCCTAGATCAACAAAATGCTGGTTTTGAGGTTTAATATTTCTAGAATTTCCCATTAACTCATTAATGTACATGCTCTTGATATCAGTCATTCCCAAATCCTTAATATGATAGTGGATGTAAGCTCTTACATCTTTGACATACACAACTCCTTCCGAGACATGGGAAAAAGTGCCAAATGAATCGTCCAGGGTAGCCACATGCAGATATCGCTTGAAAATCAGCCATAGACAGTCCTTGACCTCAACTACAGTCGGATTTGCAACAAAGATAGGTACAGATGATGATCCCACTTCCATGATTGAAGATAAATACCTCTGAATTGCTGTTGATGAAAAAACCTAAAGACCTCTTCCAATCGTTGGTGAAATCACTCAAAAAGATATTTGATCGCACTGAATTGCCCTTAATCATTCTGAATCACTCTTAATTGCTATGAATGCAAGGCGATAAAAAATGAAGTAGATTCAACCTTTTATCCTCCAAGAAAAACCCTAATTTGTCATTGATATAAATGACTTCCGATGAAAGATACTAGATCTCGAACAAATATTTCCATGCCAGATAAGCATCTCCAATGTCTGGAACATATTCTAGAACCTCTTCCCAGGGCATATGCAACATCTTCATGAATTTTGCCTACCCCTAAAGCATCTGCCTTAGTTACCAGTTGAGTTTCCTGTTGGTGTAGGAACAACCTCCTCTGCCAAATAAGTAACTGGAGCATTACCATCTTTAGATTGATCTTCTGACTTCCTGACCCATCTCTGGGTGTGATCTTGCTGGATTTCATTAACCTTTTCTTTCCCTTTCTCATTTGATCCTCCATTACCAACCGGTGGATTTTTTCTTCTACAAAATTTAGCAATATGTCCAACCTCTTTACATGCATAACATGTAACATTGTTCTTTTGAATTTCTTTGCTAAAACCGATATAATTTCTTGACCTGCACTGATTAGCCATATGTCCAAATTTTCCACATGCATAACACTTAACATTAATTATGCAATCTTTTGTCTTATACCCATACTTATTACATTTAGAACATTGACCGGGAGCAAAATCAGGGTTCTGATTTTCTCTATTTCTACATTTCCTAGCCATGTGACCAAATTTATTACAAACAAAACATCTACCATTAAATTTATAAGCATTAAACTGCCTTACCAGTGCCTTATGATTTTGATCTTCATTTGCAGTACTGAAACTCTGTCCTTTCTCAAATCCAAGTCCATTGGAATCTCCATTCTACCTTTGTCTCTTCAATAACTCATCTAGCTATGATGAACTAATCATGAATTTTTCTTTATACTCACTTGCAATAGTCATATCATCTCTCATAATTATCATTTGTCTCTCAAGCTCTTGTTCATTACTCTAGGATTGTACTAAATCAGTTCTCAATATATCATTCTCATGAACCAACCTACCACATATCATTCTCGTGAACCAACCTACCATGTTCTTCTAACTCAACTTATGACACTATTCCTTAAGTGCATCTTTCTCATCATCATCCTGATTTTGCAAAAGTTCCTTCCTCCTAGCTTGAACAGATGAGAACCTCTCTTGTAGGACAAGAATGAATTCCTTAGCAGAATTCAATTCATCTTGTAACTTCAAGTTTTTCATTCTTTCAGCATCATAATCTTCAAGTGCCATCTCAAGTTGCTTCACTAAACTCTTATCCATGGATTCCAAATTCAGGATCTTCCTCTGAGGCACAAGGCTTTGATACCAATTGTTGCAATCCAAGAAAACTAAGAGTGGGGGTGAATTAGTGTTCTACCAGAATGATCAATTTTAACCTTATTAAAACATGCATACACCAACTGATATACCAGTATATATAGAATTGAAAGAAGTAAAGCAACCAATAAGCCAATCACATAAAGGAATACCATAACACACAGAGTTGTACATGGAAAACCTCAAAGAGGAAAAACCACAATGGGATTTGTGACCCACAATAACAATCCACTGGCCATATGAAGAGATATTACAAAATATAGGGGGCTGCACTTGCAGGAAGGCTTGCAGCCTAGAGCACACTGCTCAATCACAAAAAGGAGCCTCATTGACTACATACAAATCGAGACTACAATCTAGAGAAATGATTGAACTACAAAGATAGCATCTTCTATGCCTGAATACAGTTCTCGTTAAGCTCTGTCTATTTCGGTCTGAAACCTTAAACCCTTTACCTGAATACCCCTTACATAAATATCCTTACATACATGATTTCTCTCATAGGTTTTACATTACATAACATCATCCTATTATCCTATCAATCCATTACATATCATAGATCATGTTACAAAATGATCTAACCAACTAACCTACATACCCTTTACAATTTATCATGCCTTATGTTGGCTTACAAAGATAATTACAATATCAATATACATGTCGGCTAGATAACATAAATACATGAATATCATAAACAATTGTCAATGTCGAATCCAAAAGATGCCTGCCTCCACTATCGATAACCTGATTCTAAACTATATCACCCTGCATTACTGGTGACCAAAGAAATACTTACAACCTGCCGGTGCTAGTGCTGGTGTTGATGAAGTGTTTGTGAAGTGCCTACCAGTACACAACTAACCCAAAAAATGAAGCCAAAACAAGTTTCCATGTTTCCATCAATGACAACACAGTGAAACCAACCAATTGAGTGTCAATTGCCAACACTGTAGGTGTTCAAATCAAAGAATATTTATACAACTCCAATGACTCTAAAATCTGGTATGCTAGCCTATGGGGATACTTTAAAAAAATTCAAAAAGAGATGCATGAGAGGGAAATAATCCCCAAGTCAATTGTGGTGAAATATCAAGACACAATCTGTTTCATGGTAGACACTAACCAATGCTTGATGGAGGTAGTTGAACCAAGGACTTCATCGATGATGCCTATGGGATATGAAGTAGATGAGAAGATTTTGGAACTCTATTCATGACACTTGTTGAGCAAGCCAATTGATCCCTCGAAGGAAAGATTTGGAACCTATCTAGAGAAAAGCTTAAAACTGCACCAACAGTTCAAAAGGCTAGAAATTGAAATGAAGGTGAGGACAGAAGTTGAAGCATATGAGGAGAGTATAGGGATTTCTAAGGAAGCGGTCTGAGAGGCAAGAAAATAAAATATCTTATTAGAAGGACATACTGTTAAGATGGAAAAGGTTGAACCTAAACTAAATAAACCAAGGAGTTTTGTTCCCTCCTCTGGTCTTGCAAAGCTAGCTAAATCATCATTCAAATCATTTGACATGAGAGTGAAGAGAAAGACAGTAAGATTTTTTACTATTGATGATGAATAAATTGAATCAGATTAAGTTGTAAAGGAGGTAAAGGCCAAAACTTCTAAGGCCACCAAAGCCACAAAGGAGAAACCTTTTGGTGGAATAAAATCTGGTAAGAAACCTAATTCATCTAGAATTGATGAGGTTATAAGGAAAAGAAAACTTGAAGTTAAACCTCCTATGTCCTTGAATGAGATTGGGAATGAGGTTGTACAAAATGGTAATTTGAAGCCCCTAATAGAATGGTATGATAACTTTGATGAAGATGGTAAGAGAACTTTAGATGAATTTGTTGTAGAATATATGAATGTATATAGTAAAGCTCTAATAGAATTAATGTTTGAAATACCTAAGAGTCTGTACAAAGTTTTAGATATGAGGAGAGAAACATCAAGAGAAAAATAAGAGAGATTAAGAGAATATGTATTAGTTAGTTTGTGCTTTGTAATATCTAAGGAGGAGATAACTAGAATTCTTAAGTTAGCTAAGAATGAGTTCCAGAGTAAAAATGAAGTGAATAAGATAATGATTGGGAAAACTGATGAGGTTATGAAAGACACCAAGAAGAAATTGAGAAAATCTTTTCTTGAAACTCAATATGAAGTTAATCCAAAAAAAGGTCAAGATGATGATCTGGCAACTGAGCAGACAAAGAATGATACTTTTGTTCCAAAAGTGCATATAGAGATTGGGGTGAAGTAAATGCTCAAGAAGATATTGAAAATGAGGATGCAGTGAAAAAGGAAAGAGAAGAAGAGCAAGATAGAGATGATGTAGTTGAGGATACTCAAAATCCTCTAGTAGTCACTATTGAGAAGGATGATGAACCGCCTAGGCCGATAATGAGAAGTAAGTTGTGAAGGAGGAATTTGAGGTAAAGGTTGAAACTATTCTGGAGGAAAGAGACACTGAAGAGTCAATGAAGGGTAAGAAGACTATGGATGATCCATAATTCATCCAAGGACCTATCAACCTAGCCTCTTTGTCCCCATCCAGAAGCTTCAATTAGCTACATTTTCTTAGGCCAAGGCTAGTGAGGACTTGATGAAATCTCACATAGAGGATAGTGAGATACTCACTCAGGAATCTAGTATCCTTGACAAGATAATTGCATCATTTCAGAAGGACACATTAGATAGTCCCTTCGGTCAGCAAAGGAGTTTTACCAAATTAGTGAATACTCATTTTGATTCTCTTGAGAAATTTGCAGAGGAGAAGATCTGCAGTGAGTTCAATGCCAAGAGGATTTGGATATTTAAAAGGATGATTGCTAGTGATAAAGCTTTATTGGACACCTGCATTAAGAGTATTCAAGATGCACTGACTATAGGGGGCAATATTTACAAGTCATGCCTATCTAGTTGTCCAAGTTCATTGAAGAGATTGAGAAGAATTATAAGGAGCATGAAGAGAAACTGGCATGTATATCTCAGTCACTTGATCCTTTGTGAGTTTATGTGAGAAATAGGGAAGATCAAGTAATATATCTAATTGACAAGATCATAATCTTGAAACATGAAAAGGAGAGGATCATTGGCAGGGCTGGACAACTTCGGAGTGTCATCACTCCTAAGTTAGATACATTGCTCAGTAGACTACATGATGCTCAAAATGCTATGACTTACAAAGAGCCTTCTACTCTAAGGTTAACAGAAATACAAGCCTATTTATTCAAAGGTCTCATATCCATCTTAGAGAGTCTAAAGAAGGGCTAGGATAGCCATTTGGAGTCATTAAAAAACATTTTTACAAATATTTTCAAGCTTTTGTAAGGACTATATATATATGCTCTATATATAGGTTTAATGCAAATTTTGATTTTTGGATCCCCATCTTTGCCATTGGTGTTGAAGGCAGAGTGTTGGTGAGTGAAAAATGTTGTACTAATCTTGTGGGGAGTCTCTTGAGTTTTTCACTTTTGGATATTTGGCTGTAGAGTATAGTATTTTGGTTTTGGTCCACCAATTACCCATTTTTCACTAAGTGTTGCCATTAATGCCAAAGGGGGAGATTGTTGACAAGCGACACTACATAGATGAACAGAGGTTGTCATTGATGATAGCTAGAGTCAAATATTCCATCCATAATTCTTAATTTGTTCATACCAGAAGACAAATTGAGTTATGGTGAGGTCCGTTGAGTTTGAACAAGACATCCGACACTGTACAATGTTTTTGTTGGCACTTCATTTTGGTTGAAAGTTTTGTGTTGTGGATCTCTGGAAAGCACTATGGATGTGTATTCTAACTTATTCTTGGTTTGCGGCCTCAAGTGATGATTCTTGAGTAATTTGGAAGGTCCAGTGTATAGGTTTTTGGTTAGAACAATGTTCATCAGCAGTAATGTGTGGATATTCATTGTGCAGATCATGCAGAGTAATTTTGGTGATCATTTCTGTGTTTGAGGATGTTTAGCCAGCATGTGGGAAGCATGTGGACAATTTGTCTTAGTCTGCATATGCATTTGAGTTTGGATTGAGCTGACTTGGTATACACATTTCATTTGTGTGTTATGCATTTTTGGGCCAACACAAATGAGACATAATTTGATGTTGCAGATATTAAAAAACAATTGATATGATCATTTTTCATATCCTTGGTTTTGTGGAAAGTAATTGAGAGCGATTGTGCACAGTTTCATGTGTGCATGTGAAGGATTTGTGCTCTAGAATACAACAGAACATCAGAATAGAGAAGTGTTGCAGAGCAGAGTATCTCGTGCTTAACCAGAACTGTATTTTCACATTTGGAGATGTTATTTATTAGTTCAGACATTTCAATTATCTTTTGTAATCATTTTTAAGGCAATGAGACTTCTGGGGTTGTAGGCATTATTGCAATTTGAGCAGTGAACTCTAGGCAATGTTCCTGAAGGCATGTGCATTACCCTTATGTAATAGTTCTATACTTCTAATATAGTATATTAATATCGTGGGTCTCAATCGCACCATGGATTTTCCCTTAACTAGGTTTCCACGTAAAAATCTTAGTGTTATGGTGTTGTGGATATTTTCTTTATGTGTTTGTATCTTTATTTTGTTCAGTTGCATTAAGTGGTTGAAGAATTAGATTAAGAATGTTAAATATTGAAGAACACCGATTCACCCCCCCTCTCAGTGTTCCTTGATTCCAATACTCTTTTGATTTACAATTTTATCTTGAATCAAGAAAGACACCTAAGGAGGCTTGGGAGACTCTTGAAAATTTGTATGGTAAAACTAACAAGATTAGGGGTTGTCAAATTGATAATGATTTGATGGATATAAAGAAACTAAGAATGTTCACAGTTAATGGATTGCAAGATTACTAAGGAGGATTTATAATTGATTCTCAATATGTTACCCAAGCTTGGTCTTGAGTATTTTGTGTTTGTTTTTGGCTTTCATACCAATAGCATTTTTATGGGAACTAAATATATTTAGCCCACTTTTGATGCATTTTCCGATCTTCTAATCCGAGAGGAAGCGAAGCTCATTCAAATGAGCATCATCAAGACTTCTAAGACACAAGTATTGATTGCTAGTGAGCCCAAGATAAAAAAATAATTAGGGATCCTAAACAAAAACAAAAGAAGAAAAAGAAAAAGTCACAGAAAGAATCGAAATCCTCTTACTCAAAAAGAGAATCATCTACAAAGGAGAAGCCCACTTGTGCATATTGTAAGAAATTTGGGCATGATGAACATCAATGATATTTAAAACAAATTCTTGAGTTGAAGAATCTTTTAGCAAAGAATAAAATAAATTTACCTTCAACTATGTCAAAGGATACATCATCTTCATCTAATTCATAGTCAGAGAAACAAATGGGGAAAGCACTAGTTGCAATTGTAGATTATGAGTTAGCGAGATGCATCCTTGATTATAGAGATTCACATCACATGGCTTAATCACAAGATATATTCTCCACTAGGTTTTGGATTGTCATCTTCTACAGTGTGGCCTAGAACACCTGATTTGATGGGGAAACTAGAGCAGAGTTTAGAGAAAATATTCATCTTCATTATTATTCCTACATATTCCTTTCAGGAATGGGAAGATGTCCTACAATCATCTTTGGTTTTTTTTCTTCCTAAGGGGATGAATATTGTGTTGCAAGGTGTGCACCCTTGGTCTCCTTGTGCTATGCTACACAGTGCTTGGGTTTGTGATATGGTTTAACCACCTCTTGTGGATTCTATAAGTCTAGTGGTTGTATCGATCATTAATAGGTCAATCTTTTGGTGCAATAGCAACCACACTTGTAGGAAGTGGTATATGAGCTTAGTCATAGGTTCAAACCCCTTGCTTCCACTGGGGGGGATTGTTGAAAGGTGTGCACCCTTGGTATCATTATATTGTACAGTGCAATCCTTGGGTTTGTGATATGGCTTAACCGCCTCTTGTGGATTCTATAAGTCTAGTGGTTGTATCAGTCATTAACAGATCGATATTTTGGTCCAACACCAACCACACTTGTAACATATTGTTTGGCAATCATGGACCATCTATAGATTCTTGTGTCAAGCATTCACCAACAATGTAGGAGATTCTACATTGAGGGACTGCATGGTCTTTCTTGTTCACTCTTTGGGGAGAGTTTTGTCCTATGGGTTTTATCTTTCTCATCTTTTGAGAGGTTTCATCTTTTTACATGGGTACCTAACTTGGCCTTGCAGCTAGGACCCATCTTTGCATTGTTGCATCTTTTCACCTGCCTAAGATATTCTTAATGGGGGTGTTAGCATAGGTTTTTAATATTTATTTTTTCTACACATTTTTAAGAAAACTTAGGTTATAATAGGATGGTTTATATAAGGACACATGGCATAATCCTACATTTACATGTGTCATTCACACCCAAATTTAAGTGGTTGAATGTCACACCCTCTTTGGACTCATTCACCACCTCCCCATAACCATTTGTTTGTCCATACCTAAGTTGGTTTGTCACATGTTTGGCATTTTCCAAGTAGACACAAATGCCACCTAATTTGGTTATTTGGGAGTTATTATTCCTCTTGGAATTATCTACCCACATTTTGTTATATAATTAGCACTCACTTGTCCCTTATGAGCTAATTCAGAGCTAATTCACATGAGTTCATATCATCTCAGTCAATACAAGGGAGTGCTGATCCATATTGTATCATTTGGAGTGTGATAATATCATCATTATGTTATTGCACCATATTCTAGCATTTCATCCTCTCTGGTGCTCTCGTTTATAAGGTTGATCTTGGTTTTGTAGGTGATCCTGGGAGATTGATTCCATTAGAGACTTTGACAATGCACTCCTTACTTGGTTTGTACACCACCTGTTGATTGATTCATCTAGGGATGAAATCTAACACACTTGAGTAGGGTTTATTTTTATGTTTGCATGTCACTACTTGCTACATTATTACTCACTTATTTCTTAGAGCATGCACACATGTGCACTTTATTTAAGTTTTGATTCAACTAGTTGTGGAGGTATGGACACCAAAACATTGGCTTGAATGGGACAAGATCCTATATAGCCACAAAAAAAATGCTATCTTTGTGTTTGCATAGGTGTAGATCTGAACTTTTATGATAGTGCACATGTACAAGTTAACTTGGATATTGTTTCTGATTTTCGACTTGCTCTCAGCCTCAATGTTCTACTATACATGCCATATATTGTTGTATATAAGTAATAGACTCTAAGACAACTCATTAAATATATATGGTTAGTATCTCCATAAAGTGGTTATTGCATCTCCCCACTTTGAAGTCTGGGCCTATCTTCCAAAGTTAGAGAGCAACATTTCTCATGGAATCCAAAATTCCACAAAGATCTATCGCAAGATCTTTATCCCTGACTATCAATATTGTTTTATATAATGAATAAGTTTTCTAGTTTAAAATTTAAAGTTTATATATTATTATTCACATGACATCAAATAAATTTAATGGGACTAGAACAAAAATATAATTTAGTTAAATGTTTAATTTATTTTAAAAAGGAAGTAACAAGTTATAATTTGCAATGAAAAATTTGCATTTCTAAAATAAAAGTTGAAGATAAATATAGAGATAAAAAGCTAAGGTCTATGAATTCAGATGAAGGAAGGTTGTTTGTGATTATAATTTCTTGATATTAGTTTTGTTTTGTATAGAAAGGAATATAGAAATAAAGAGTTGAGGTTGTAGATTTAGTTGAAGGAAGGTTATTTGTGATTCTAATTTATTGATATCAATTTTATTTTGCATAAAATGGTTTCTCAAGAATTGTCCGAGAAAATTGTTTCTTTAGTGAATCAGATCTTTCATCTCTTTTAGAATTTTGAAGTTATCTCTTTTGTTTAAATTCCTAGAAAGTGGAATGGTGTAGAAGAAGGAGAATTCAAATAAAATTCATCATTAGAATATTTTTGAGTTAAGATCACTACCTTGTAAGAATCCTCTTAGATTTTATAACTTATTCGTAATAATAAGACTACATAGGAATAAGAGGTTTTACTCTTTTGATAATCATGATGACATTAGCTATTTAGATTTGTATGCTGATTCACATCTTGAATTTTCTCCCATCTTATTTTAACAATGTGTCACACAATTTGAAAATATGAAAAATATATTTAATTATAATCTATTATTATTTCTTTAATACATTTATTTTCACCCTTCAACAAATTTTTAATTTGTTGATAATTTTCAAGAATACACCATTTATATTGAATCTTCTTTCTAACAGATAGACATATACATTCTTTTGTCTTCATGATCTTATAAAGAGTTTTAATTCCTAGTAAAATTGTCACAAATCTCATAGTACATTGAATACATAAATGCCAAATACATTTCTTATTCTTATTATTTGTAAGAATAAGAACCAAATGTCAGAGAGAAAAGTGTTGTGACAGATCGGTTATTTGTAGCTGATGTACAGAGAGATTCTTGGAATTGAGAAGCCCGAGTAGATGTTCAAATAGGTGAATGGTGCATGCCACCTTGAGACCACCTCTGTATGAGTATCCAAACTCCTCCGCTGACAACTGCAATAGCTCCTCAAAGAATGGGTGACTTAATAAATGTATAGCCACAATGAAATGATCTTTTATTCTCGAATGATTTATTAAATTTATATTTTTAGATTTAAAAGTGTTAAACATTCAGAGTTGATTGATATTTTTTATGTTTAATAAGTTGTTTAATGTGTATGGTTATATTAAGAATACAATTCTAAACTTAAAAATGTTAAACATTTAGAATTAACAAACATTATTTAGATTTAATATACTGTTTAATATATGTGATTAAAGACTTGCCTCACCTTTATTCCCCACATAAATAGACAAACATCCACGAGGAGTCTCTAACCACTCTATTGATTTTGGACATTTAAAAGGATGATTGTTGGTGATAAAGCTATATTGAACAACTACATTAAGAGCATTCAAGATGCACTGACTAAAGGAGACAATATTTACATGTCATGCCTATCTAGTTGTCCAAGTTCACTGAAGAGATTGAGAAGAAGTATAACGAGGATGAAGAGGACCTAGCAAGTATATCTCAATCACTTGATCCTTTGTTATTTTATGTGAGTAGTAGGGAAGATCAAGTAATATCTCTACTTGACAAGATCATAAGGTTGAACCATGAAAAGGAGAGAATCATTGGAAGGGTTGGACAACTTCAGAATCTCATAAATCCTAAGTTAGATACATTGCTTAGTGGACTACATGATGCTCAAAATGCCATGACTTCCAAAGAGTCTTTAGATCTAAGGTCAACAAAAATGCAAGCCTATTTATTAAACGATCTCATATCCATCTTAGAGAGTCTAAAGAAGGGCTCGGATAGCCATTTGGAGTCATTGAAAAACATTTTTATAAATATTTTCAAGCTTTTGTAAGGATTGTATATATATATGCTCAGATCCCCATCTTTGCCATTGATGTCAAAGGTAGAGTGTAAATGAGTAAAAAATGTTGTAATAAGTTTGGGGGGAGTCTCTTGAGTTTTGCAATTTTGGATTTTTGGTTGCAGTGTATAGTATTTTGGTTTTGCTCGAGCAGTTAACCATTTTTCACTATGTTGTCATTAATGCCAAAGGGGGAGACTGTTGACAGGAGACACTGCATAGATGATTAGATGTTTTCATTGATGATAGCTAGAGTCACATATTCCATCCAGAGTTCTTAATTTAGTCATATTGAAAGACAAATTGAGTTATGGTGAGGTCCAGTGAGTTTGAACAAGACATCTAACAGTGTACAGTGTTTTGGTTGGTACTTCATTTTGGTTAAATGTTTTGTGTTGTGGATCTCTGGAAAGCATTATAGATGTGTAATCTACCTTATTCCTGGTTTGTGGCCTCCGATGATGATTCTTGAGTAAGTTGGAAGGTCTGGTGTATAGGTTTTTGGTTAGAACAATGTTCATCAGCAGTAACGTGTGGATATTTGTTGTGCGGATCATGCAGAGTAATTTTGGTTATCAATGGTGTGTTTGAGGATGTTTATCCAACATGTGGGAAGCATGTGGAAACTTTGTTTTAGTCTACATATGCATTTGAGTTTGGATTGAGCTAACTTGGTATACACATTTCATTTGTGTGTTATGCATTTTTGGGTCAAAATGAATGGGACATAATTTGATGTTGCAGATATAAAAGAACAATTGATATGATCATTTTTCATATCCTTGGTTTTGTGGAAATTAATTGAGAGTGATTGTGCATAGTTTCATGTGCACATGTGAAGGATTTGTGCTCCAGAATATGGTAGAACATCAGAGTAGAGAATTGTTGCAGATCAGAGTATATTGTGCTTAACCAGAACTATATTTTGGCATTTGGAGATGCTATTTATTAGTTCAAACATTACAATTATATTTTGTAATCATTTGTAAGGCAATGAGGCTTCTGGGGTTGTAGGCTTTATTGTAATTTTAGTAGTGAGCTCTAGGAAGTGTGCTTGAATGCATGTGCATTCCCCTTATGTAATATTTATATACTTCTAATATAGTATATTAATATTGTGGGTCTCAATCGCACCATGGTTTTTCCCTTTACTAGGTTTCCATATAAAAATCCTAGTGTTATGGCGTTGTGGATATTTTCTTTATGTGTTTGTATCTTTCTTTTGTTCAATTGCATTAAGTGGTTGAAGAAATAGATTAAAAATGTTAAAGATTGTAGAACACTGATTCACCCCCCCTCTCAGTGTTCCTTGATTCCAACACTCTTGTGATTTACAATTTCATCATGAATCAAGCAAGACACCTAAGGAGGCTTGGGAGACTCTTGAAAATTTGTATGGTAAAATTGACAAGATTAGGGGTTATCAAATCGATAATGATTTGATGAATCTTGATCCAAAAAGTTTCAACAACATCCAACACTACATTTGCAAGATAAAGAAACTAAGAACATAGTTAACGGATTGCAAGAGTACTAAGGAGGATATACAATTGATTCTCAATGTCTTATCCAAGCTTGATCCTGAGTATTCTGTGTATGTTTTTGGCTTTCATACCAATAGTGTTTCTATGGGAACTGCATATATTTAGTCCACTTTTGATGCATTTTCCGATCTTCTAATCTAAGAGGAAGCAAAGCTCATTAAAATGGGCATCATCAAGACTTCCAAGCCACAAGTATTGATTGACCCAAGATACACAGGGTATCCTAAACAAAAGAAAAAGAAGAAAAAGAAAAAGTCACAGAAAGAATCTGAATCCTCTTCCTCGAAAAGAGAATCATCTAAAAAGGAGAATCCCACTTGTGCATATTGCAAGAAATCTAGGCATGATGAACATCAATGATAGTTAAAATAAATTCATGAGTTGAAGAATTTTTAGCAAAGAATAAAATCAATTTACCTGAAAATATGTCAAAGGATACATCATCTTCATCTAATTCAGAGTCAGAGAAAGAAAAGGAGAAAGCACTGGTTGCAATAGAAAATTCTAAGTTAACGAGATGGATCCTTGATTCTGGAGCTTCACATCACATGGCTTAATCATAGGATATATTCTCCACTAGGTACTGGATTGTCATCTTCTGCAGTGTGGCCTAGAACACTTGATTTGATGGGAACACCTGAGTAGAGTTTAGAGGCAACATACATCTTCATCATATTCCTACATATTCCTTTCAGAAATGGGAAGATGTCCTGCATTCATCTTTAGTTTTTTTATTGCTAAGGGGAGGAGTATTTTGTTGAAAGGTGTGTGCCCTTGGTTTCCTTGATGTGTAGTGCAGTTCTTAGGTTTGTGACATGGATTAACCACCTCTTGTGGATTATATAAGTCTAGTGGTTGTATCAGGCATTAACAGGTGGATCTTTTGGTGCAATGGCAACCACAAATATCAGAGCTTAGTCATAGGTTCAAACCCCTCGCTTGCGCTAGAGGGGGGATTGTTGTAAGGTGTGCACCCTTGGTCTCTTTATGTTGTACAATGCAACGCTTGTGTTTGTGACATGGATTAACCTCCTCTTGTAGATTCTATAAGTCTAGTGGTTGTATCAGGCATTAACAGATCAATCTTTTGGTGCAATGACAACCACATTTGTAACATATTGTTCGATGATCATGGAACATCTATAACTTCTTGTGTCGAGAATTCACCAACAATGCAAGAAATTCTACATTGAGGGACTGCATGGTCTTTCTTGTTCACTCTTGGGGGAGAGTTTTGTCCTATGGGTTTTCTCTTTCTCATCTTTTGAGAGATTTCATCTTTGTACATAGGTACCTAACTTGGTCTTGTAGCCAGGACCCATCTTTGCATTGTTGCATCTTTTCACCCACCTAAGCTAATCTTAAGGGGGGTGTTAGCATAGGTTTTTTATATTTATTTTACCTTCACATTTTTAAGAAAACTTAGGTTATATTAGGATGGTTTATATGAGGACACGTGGCATGATCTTACATTTACATGTGTCATTCACACCCACATTTAGGTGGTTGAATGTCACACCCTCTTTGGACTCATTTTCCACCTCCCCATAACCATTTGTTTGTCCCTACCTGGGTTGGTTTGCCACATGTTTGGCATTTTCCAAGTAGGCACAACTCCCACCTAATTTGGTTATTTGGGAGTTATTATTCCTCTTGGAATTATTTGCCCACATTTTGTTATATAATTAGCACTCCCCTCTCCCTTATGAGATAATTCAAAGCTAACTCACATGAGTTCATATGAGCTTAGTCAATATAAGGGAGAGCTGATCCATATTGTATCATTTGGAGTGTGATAATATCATCATTCTGTTATTGCACCATATTCAAACATTTCATCCTCTCTGGTGCTCTTGTTTATAAGGTTGATCTTGGTTTTGTGAGTGATCTTGGGTGATTGAGTCCATCAACATCTTTGGCAATGCACTTATTAGTTGATTTGTACACCACCTGTTGATTGATTCATCTAGGGATGAAATCTAACACACTTGAGTAGGGTTTATTTTTATGTTTGCATGTCACTACTTGCCACATTATTACTCACTTATTATTTAGAGCATACACACACACTGTATTTAAGTTTTGATTCAACTAGTTGTGGAGGTATGGACACCAAAACATTGGCTTGAATGGGACAAAATCCTATATAGCCACAATTGTTTTTGCTATCTTTGTGTTTGCATAGGTGCAAATCTGAACTTTTATGATAGTGCACATGTACAAGTTAACTTGGATATTGTTTCTGATTTTTGGCTCGCTCTCAGCCTCAATGTTCTACTATACATGCCATATATTGTTGTATATAAATAATAGACTCTAAGACAACTCATTAAATATATATGGTTAGTATCTCCATAAAGTGGTTATTGCATCTCCCCACTTTGAAGTCTGGGCCTATCTTCCAAAGTTAGAGAGCAACATTTCTCATGGAATCCAAAATTCCACAAAGACCTATCGCAAGATCTTTATCCCTGACTATCAATATTGTTTTATATAATGACCAAGTTTTCTAGTTTAAAATTTAAAGTTTATATATTATTATTCACATGACATCAAATAAATTTAATGGGACTAGAACAAAAATATAATTTAGTTAAATGTTTAATTTGTTTTAAAAAAGAAGTAACAAGTTATAATTTGTAATGAAATATTTGCATTTCTAAAATAAAAGTTGAAGATAAATATAGAGATAAAGAGCTAAGGTCTATGAATTCAGATGAAGGAAGGTTGTTTGTGATTATAATTTCTTGATATTAGTTTTGTTTTGTATAAAAAGGAATATAGAAATAAAGAGTTGAGGTTGTAGATTTAGTTGAAGGAAGGATATTTGTGATTCTAATTTATTGATATGAATTTTCTTTCGCATAAAATGGTTTCTCAAGAACTGTCCGAGATAATTGTTTCTTTAGTGAATCAGATCTTTCATCTCTTTTAGAATTTTGAAGTTATCTCTTTTGTTTAAATTCCTAGAAAGTGGAATGGTGTAGAAGAAGGAGAATTCAAATAAAAATCATCATTATAATATTTTTGAGTTAAGATCACTACCTTCTAAGAATCCTCTTAGATTTTATAACTTATTCATAATAATAAGACTACATAGGAATAAGAGGTTTTACTCTTTCGATAATCATGATGACATTAGCTATTTAGATTTGTATGGCAATTCACATCTTGAATTTTCTCCCATCTTATTTTAACAATATGTTACACCATTTGAAAATATGAAAAATATATTTAACTATAATCTATCATTATTTCTTTAATACATTTATTTTCACCCTTAAACAAATAAAAAATTTCATTGATAATTTTCAAGAATACATCATTTATATTGGATTCTTTCTAACAAATAGACATATACATTCTTTTGTCTTCATGATCTTATAAAGAGTTTTAATTCCTAGTAAAATTGTCACAAATCTCATAGTACATTGAATACATAAATACCAAATACATTTCTTATTCTTATTATTTGCAAGAATAAGAACCAAATATCAGAGATAAAACTGTTGCAACAGATCGGTTATTTGCAGCTGATGTACAGAGAGATTCCTGGAATTGAGAAGCCCGAGTAGATGTTCAAACAGGTGAATGGTGCAAGCCACCTTGAGACCGCCTTTGTATGAGTATCCAAACTCCTCTGCTGACAACTGCAATATCTCCTCAAAGAATGGGCGACTTAATAAATGTATAGCCACAATGAAATGATGTCTTTTATTGTGGAATGATTTAAATTACACACGTTAAATTTATATTTTTAGATTTAAAAGTGTTAAACATTCAGAATTGATTGATATTTTTTAAGTTTAATAAGTTGTTTAATGTGTATGGTTATATTAAGAATACAATTCTAAACTTAAAAATGTTAAACACTCAAAATTAACAAACATTCTTTAGATTTAATATATTGCTTAATATATGTGATTAAAGATTCGCCTCGCCTTTATTCCCCACATAAACAGACAAAGATCCACAAGGAGTCCCTGACCACTCTATTCATTTTCTTTCACGTCTTAACCAGACAAACGAGTTCTTCATTTGTGTTTTTTAAGTTAATTTCTGCAGCTGCTTTGTCAGAGCCTTCATCTTCAAAAAAAATAGTTAAGACAGATGAATGCAAATAAGCTTTCAATGGCGAAGAAAGAAAAGATGGTAGTTGTTCATATAGAAAATAAAATAAGGCCAGTTGCCCCGGATTCTAATGATTTAAAATGAGGGTGGCACGTTTTCCTTTTCCTTTTCACGTTGAAGTTGTTGAACCTGTTATATATAGATATTTTCCTGTTGAACTAAGCGCCATTTGGTTAGAATCTATCCATTATTTTATGTAGAGCTCAAAACTGTTTCTTAGTTTGAAGATCAAAGAAAGTTTGATCTCAAATCTTCAATTTATATTAATAAATTTTGCAGGTTTGAAAGTCAAAGGAAGTTTGATGTCTAAACTAATAGGTTTTATTAAATTAAATGGTATATAGTATGATGTCTTTTTAATGTAATAGTTTATATTTAAATTAAAGTTTGGTTTTTTCTATGTGGTAGTTGACTTTTCTTTATAGTGTTTTGTTTTGTTTAAATGGTAGATTTATTGTTTCAATTAATTACCATGTGAGCTTTCAACATTAATTATATATATTTATTGTTGTGGGATTTTTATGTGTATATGAAATTTTATTTAAAATAGAATTTATTTCTATTGAATGATTTAAAATAACTATTGTTTTAAAAGGATCTAGTGTCATTTATATTTCAAATCTTGTGTAACAAAATATTTAGTTTTATGAATAGTATTGTTGTCGTAGTGGAGAGATAGGGTAAACAATTCACAAAAGGTGCTAAAAATTACAAATCACTTTTGAATGAACATATATCTTCAAAGAAAGGACCTTCCTCAAAGGTGATGTTATTGCAACGTTCACCACATCTCATTTTTGAACCATGTGCACTATGTTATATTTTTGGATGTGTTTTAAAATTATCATCCTAAAACTATGTTTTTTGAACATATGTGCTCTATTTTTATTCTTTATTGTGCTCAAACAAAGAAAAATACTTGTTAGATTTTTTTTGGTAGATTTGAATGTGAATTTATTATCACTAAGGTGTTAGTAATTTTTTTATATTATTATTATTTGACTACCAACCTTGTTGGTTGAATGAGGAGGATGTTGCAAGAGATTTGTTACCCCCTCCTAGTCGAGGAGATAATGCATCATTAGAGAGAGGGAAGAAGATGTGGAAGAGTGACATGACCATCATGAATTAGAGAACAAACACACACACAAATTGAATAGTGTTTAAATTTTTTAAGAACTAGTGATAATTATTTTGAGTTGTAAGTGAAATAGTATCCATGTTACAACATGTTTCTAGTGCCAATTGTTCATAGCCCTTTAGTATTTCTACTTTCATAAACCATTGGTGACATTGCTCTTGCATATTTTGTTGTCAATATTCTTTAAATTTAAAAGATGAAGAAACTTTTCATTTACGAATACTGATAAAAAAAATACATAAATATAAGTAGATTAATTGAATTGATTTTTAGAGAAAAATGTTCATTTGAATGACTTATTTATGTGTGTGAATAGATCGAATTGCATCGAATAAGTTTCATTCCCTTATGAAGAGGAACTAAATCCCATGTGCGATTCCTTTCCAAGGAATTAAACTCCTCTTGCATTGCAACATCCCACTTGGGAACACCTAAAGCTTCTCGAAAAGAATATGGATCAAAAGCTGAAGCAATTGTAATATAAAAAATATTATCCCTTGTAATTAATATGAAAAATGATGCTTTTCCTCCACGTTATCAAAGGTCAAGATCTGCCATTATGTCCTTCTGACCACTCAGACCATCCATGTCAGCTTTGTCTAAAACATTACCAACTCCACCAACTTGTCACCTTCGGGGACACATGCGCGGCGTGGAGATGTCCACACAATGCACTAGTGTCCTGCAGATTCGACAGTCCGAAGGTGGCCATTTGAGCATTATTTCTGTGCCTAGAAGGAATTGTAACACCTCTTCATGTGCCCACTGATGCCCAAATTCCTTCTTAGACCTTTATCTTTCATGTTAGGGGCATTTGAGGGGATTCTTTTTGGCATTTTTGGTATTCCTTCTCACAGGTTGAGCTCTTGGAGATTAGTTTGGAGAACACAACCATTGTTACAACACTTCAAGCATTTTCAAGCATTTCAAGCACTTCACACCAACACTCCAATGATCGTTCGTGGAAGGGGAGTCTACTCAAACCTCTCTTTTTCACTTTCCATTCTTGTATTGCATTATCTATTATCTTCATCATTTCTCTTTTCCTGTGGCTTCTTGGGTTGTTTGTGTTAGGTCCTGAGAACAACTGAGAGGGGGGGGGGGGGGGTGAATTAGTTGTCCAACAAATTCAGACCAAAAACAACTTAACCAACTTTAATGCTTAGTACCGATAAACCAGTCTTTTATGCCGGTAGATAGTTTTATCAGTTAATTATAGCACCGGTAAAGATTAATGCATGAAATAGAAAGACAATAACATCCACAACACATAACACCAATATTTGTACATGGAAACCTTGTAAGGGGAAAAACCATGGTGGGAAACCTTACCCACAATTAGATGATACTACTGCAGATAGTATGTTTATACAAATGGGGTGTGCACATGCAGAAAGGCCAAGTTCCTAGAGCTCACTGCTCAAAAATAAATAGGAGTCACACTGACTACAATTGGATGGTTAAATCCAATAAGGATGTACTGCTCAAATTAGCATCTTACTATGTTGGATTCAATACCGGTGTAGTTTTGATTGTCTTCACAAAAACCCTCCTTCAACCTTCAAATGATGTCTACGTGTATAGCTCTGCATATTCTCACATATACCTTCACACAATTCTTTTTCATATTCCACCACCGATCTTGCAAATAAGATCTTACATTTATATCATAACCTAAGACCAATTGTAGTAGGTCGTCTCTAAAAGATATTATAATAAAATCAATTTACAAATAAAACAATGTCTGATGCAATAACCGATTCAACATGTCGGCTTGATGCATTTACAACATTAATAAATCCTCTCCATAGTGTGTTGTGCTGACCTGGAATAGATAAGCTTGTCGGTGCTTATTCTGGACCTATTTGCTGGTAACAACAAATATACAAATATGAAAGTGCCAATGAATATATCTCCAAGACAAAGTGTCCAAACGATGTGAACTTTGTTGAATGTATAGACCGTTGTGCTTATTGCCTCTCTCCAATACACATGTGGTAGATTTGCTTCTGATAACATACTTCTAGCTGCATCCAAGATAGTTCTATTTTTCCTTTCTACAACTCCATTCTACTGTGGTGTCCGGGGTGCTGTCAGCTGCCTTCTGATTCCATTCACTTCACAAAATGCATTAAATTCCTTAGATGTAAAATCTCCTCCTTGATCTGATCTCAGACATTTGATTTTCTTATCGGTTACATTCTCTACCATTGCTTTGAATAGTTTGAACTTCCCAAGTGCTTCTGATTTTTCTTTGAGAAAAGTAACCCAACACATTCTAGAGTAGTCATCAATGATTAGCATGAAATATCTATCACCTTGTAAACTTTTAGTTCTAGCTGGACCACATAAATCAGTATGAATTAAGTCAAGAGCATTATTTGATTTTTCTAGAATACTTTTAAAAGTAGCTCTAACTTGTTTTCCAAATTGATATTTCTTACATACCAGATTGTGAGGTTTAACAATCTTAGGTAAATCTCTAACTACCTTAGTAGTACTGATTTTTACCATGCAATCAAAATTTACATGACAGAGTCTCTTATGCCATAGCCAACTTTCATCAATATGTGCAATCAAGCATGTCTTTTCACTGTTATTCAAATGAAAGATATTACCTCTAGTTTGATTACCAGTTGCAATTTCCAAACTAGTTCTGTTCATAATTTTGCATTTTGCATTTTCCAATCTTGAATTGTAACTGAAATCCTTTCTCAACTAATTGACCAACAGTCAAAACATTATGCTTTAAACCTTCCACATAGTAAACATTGTCAGTATTATGCTTACCATCAAGAGATATTGTACCTTTACCTTTGATCAAGCAAGATTTATCATCTCCAAATCTTACTAAGCCCCCATTATATTCCTGAAAGTTCAAGAATTTGGTTTTATTACCAGTCATATGATGTGAGCATCCTGAATCAATGATCCATTCATCCTTTACTTCAATTTTAGCTGTCGAGGCCTATTCTACTGGTTGAGCAGTAGGTGTCGGTTCATCTTCTGTTATAGCAACAAAAACCCATCCATTGTCTGCTCGATCCTCATCAGAATCATCAATCACTCCTTCATCAACAAGATAACAAGATTTATCTTTATTCTTCTTAAATCTGTATCTCTGATATTTAGGGTTAGTCTTGTATGTTCTCCTAGCTTCTTCTCTTAGTCTAGCATGTCTATCTGGGCATCTTGAAGCCATATGACCAATCTTATTACAGTTAAAGCATTTAAAGGGTACTTTACCTTCATACTTACTTCCAACTGGACCTTTTGGCATTATTCTTGCAAATAGTGCTTCAAGCTCTTCAAGTTCTTCATTTTCTCTCCTACTTTCTTCAAGTTCTCTTGCATAAAAGGATTTCCAATCAGACTTGTCAAATGATGGTGTAGATGATGTTGATTCTTTAAGAGCTAAATCTATCTTTATAGTAGCAACAGGACCAAATTCCTCAATTTCAAAAGCTGAAAGTTTTCTAATTAATGTATCCCTAGTTACTGATGTATTAGGCATTGTTCTTAACTCATTTATAGTAGTAACCTTCATTTTATACGCTGGTGTCAATCCTCTTAAAACTTTTGAAACAATTTCATCTTCACTTAAGGTTCCTCCACAACATTTAATACCCAAAACAATTTCATTAACTCTTTCCATAAAAGCAGAAATCCTTTCATCTTCTTCCATTTTCAAATTTTCATACTTGACCCGGACGCTTTCAAGTTTTTCAATTTGGACTGTGGAATATCCTTCATTTAGTGTTTCCAAACAACCTTAAATAGCTTTAGCAGTTGATCTATCTGATAATCCTATGATTTGTTGAACTGATAATGCGCTAAAAAGTGCTTCTCTTGCTTTACAATTATTTTCCTCATCTTTAGCCAAGTTAGGTGGATTAGGATGATTCATAGTAGGAGTAGTATAGCCATTCTTTGTAACATCCTAGATGTCCTTTCCAATGCAATTCAGATGTGTCTCCATTTTGATCTTCCATATGCCATAGTTGGTTCCATCAATTTTAGGACTATCCTTCTTGAAATAGTTAGTAGATATTGGATCTCCTCAAGCTGTTATGCAAAAGAGGACTAGGATCTGATACCAATTGTTAGGTCTCAAGGACAACTGAGAGGGGGGGGGGGGGGGTAAATTAGTTGTCCAACAAATTCAAACCAAAAACAACTTAACCAACTTTAATTCTTAGTACCAGCAAACTAGTCTTTTATGTCGGTAGACAATTTTATCAGTTAATTACAATACCGATAAAGATTAATGCATGAAATAGAAAGACAATAACATCCACAACACTTAACACCAATATTTGTAAGTGGAAACCCTATAAGGGGAAAAACCACGGTGGGAAACCTTACCCACAATTAGATGATACTACTACAGATAGTATGTGTATACAAATGGGGTCTGCACATGCAGAAAGGCCAAGCACCTAGAGCTCACTACTCAAACACAAATAGGAGTCACACTGACTATAATTGTATGGTTAAATCCAATAAGGATGTACTGCTCAAATTAGCATCTTACTATGCTGGATTCAGTACCGGTGTAGTTATGATTGTCTTCACAAAAACCCTCCTTCAACCTTCAAACGATGTCTGCGTGTATAGCTCTTCTTATTCTCGCATATACCTTCACACAATTCTTTTTCGCATTCCACCACTGATCTTATAAATAAGATCTTACATTTATATCATAACCTAAGACCAATTTTAGTAGGTCGGCTCTAAAAGATATTACAATAAAATCAATTTACAAATAAAACAATGTCCGATGCAATAACCAATTCAACATGTCGGCTTGATTCATTTACAACATTAATAAATCCTCTCCATAGTGTGTCGTGCTGATTTGGAATAGATAAGCCTGTCAGTGCTTATTCTGGACTTATTTGCCGGTAAACATTTCCAATTCTTCCAAGTGCTAGAGTTGATAAGTGTTAGTAGGTGTTGACATCAATGAGAAAACCATACCAAAATACTAATAGTTCATGGAGGTGGAAACACCAAAATGAGGGTCTGACTTAGGCAGACTCCAAAACACAACCCCAACATTTTCCTCTCTTGTATGTATGTAGGAATATCACTATAAGGAGGACGTCGATTGCGAGAGGCTTCATAGCATGGACTTGTTGTGATATTTTCTTACTCCTTTGATATTTTCTTATCCTATTTCCTGATTCATGCTTTTCAGTCATTTTAACATTGTCTAGTCATTTTGTAAATTTTGTTAGTACATCCTAGACTCTAACTACATTTTGCACTCCGTTCGTATAGGAAGAAAACACGTCACACTGGTTTCATATCTCCGCATGCTCATTGCAAGGACAGAGGCTCTGCAAAGTCATCCAAAGATGCCTCTCGGGTGTTTGACACTTCTTGCATAATTCTGTTATCCCCTGGCTCATCTTAGCGCTAGTTCGCAGAGGTAATCGGAAGGACAATTTGTCCTCAAGGATGCATCATCCTTGAGGTGGAAAATTCCTTCGATTACATTTTTGGTGAAACCGATGTGAAACATGATTGTCTTTGCATTACTTTCTTTCTGCTTCAATTAGGTGCATTTCCTCTTTTAAATTTTCAAAAGTTTAAAAATCTTAAAGACAATCTATATAAAAAAAAAGAAGAAGAGAAAAAAACCAAAAACCAAAAACTTCCATTTGCATTTAGTTTAAATTTCTATTATTTTTCATTTATCATTTAAAACGAACTTTATCATTCAATGTCCCTGTCGTGTGGTCTTGAATGTCATGTGGCTTGTCTATGAGCTTTACGACTCAGACTGCCATAGGAGCCGTACTTAGGAGGTCATCTAGGTGGAGTTTCCTACTTGATCGTTACAATCCTCCTCTACTCGACATGATGAACTAAGATCCTTCTTCTGACCCAAACAATTTTCTTACTTCCCACACTCTTAGGATCCCTTTCATGGGTGGCTCTTTGGCTACTATTTCTCAGAATAATTACCCAATGAACTCTCTACCACCTTCTCCTCCCACTGTTGACCATGATTCTGTGATCACTATCAACTTTGACTAGTTCCAGTCTTTAGAGGAGAACTTGTGAGAATTTAAAAGGGTTCCTTTTCGATATAATATTCTCCACCAGGGAGGGAATGTAGTCAATACCCTAAGAGATATTCTCATCTCGGATAAGAGAGGTCTAGAGATGTTGAGGGAGTTGTCCATGATTGTGAAGAGTCATCTACCCCTCGTAGATGCTTCTCCATAGGATGGTTAGTCTAATGTTTGTGGCTCTCTGCTGAGTGTCAACATACTTGGTTTGACAGTGCATATGGTTGACCCTGGGCCCACTATTCATGGTATCAATGCCTCTACTATTTGGCTAGGTTATATAGGCATGTATAGTGGCCCAACCTTCACTTCTGCTATGACTCATATGTCTACAGTTACCACCAAGACTACATCTATCTGTAGCACTTGTCCTTCTGGAGGTTTCGAAAGAGGTGGCAGTGGATCTGGACCACCTCCACCTCCTCCGCCTTCTAATCTTGTCCTGAATACAATCTTGCTAAACATGGGGCAGTTATAGTTGTAGTTGACAAACTTAGCCTTTGATTCTGGCCAATCATCTGCATCTGCATATTACATGAAGAGACCCCTTGATATCACCACCCTGAATACCATCCTTCTGACTACCGCTGAATCCTTGAATTTTGTTAGGTTCAATGGTGATGGGGACCCGAACGTGCATATAGATTCCTTTATGACTATATGTAGCAACTACCATAGTCTGGATTTTATTTTGCTGAAACTATTTCTGCACTCCCTCAAGGGGACAACATTAGAATGGTATAGCTCCTTACTTGACCACTCTATTCATACCTTTGATCAGCTTATGAACCTTTTTCTTAAACGGTTTCAGATGAATATTGGTAGCAGGGTCACTATCGCTGACCTTGTTAATTGTAAACAAAAGCCCAATGAAAAAATCACTAATTTCATTTCGAGATATCAAGATATCTCCAGAAAGATCCTGTTTGCCTTGCCAGAAAGTGATCTGCAAAGGTTATTTATCAGTAATCTATAGCCAACATTGAGGGAGAAACTATCTCTTAACATATATCAGAACTTTGCTAACATGTGCTTTGCTCTCATAGATTACCATCACATTGTGTCGTGCAGTTCAGAGATACTTCTTCAAACCCTTGCAGTGGGTCCTTTGTAGGCACATCCAGGGATGGGTCCCGAAAGAGTAAGGTTGTAGGTAATGTTGCATCTATTCCTTTGATGGCTATTGCATAAGACCCACAACAAAATAGAGTCTTCATTAAGTTGAATGACTCCTACTTGAGCATAATGCAGTGGTTGTTAAAAGACAACCTTATTACCCTTCCAGAAATAAAACTGTTGTTTGATAGTCGACCTTATCCATGTTGGTATGATGGTTCAAATCTGTATCATTATCATCATGTGCCTAGTCATGACACCGAGCGATGTTATCATCTTCAACATGTTGTCCAAGACCACATCGACAGTGGTGCGATAAAGGTGGATGCATGGAAGAACAAATCAAACAAGTCTATTGATAAAACCAACAACAACTTGTAGATTTATATCAACCCTTTCCCTCTGCATTCAACAAACTTTATCTCTGCATCAAATCCTTCTTCGGATGATGGTCCATATGTGAATATTGTCACCATCACCCCCATTAGCTCACCTCTAGCCTAGAAGGGGAAGGTATATGACTTGTCCTTGTCATTTACCCCTCTAGATGCCCTGTATTGCTGAGAGCCTACTCCTCTTTACATCCCTGCCAAGCTAAATAGTCAAACTGTCATAGGTGTGATGGTTGACCCATCTAGAAAAGTTGATGTTATCATAGAAGAGACTCTCTTTATGAATGGATGACATAGACTAATGTATGATTAATGTCGCACAACTTTAAGAATGCATGATGGGCTCTCTATCCACCCCTTGGGTAGTATCACCTTAACGGTCCTCATAGGGCCTAAGGCAGTGTCCTATGTGGTCATCATCATTCCCAAATCAGACCTCTTTTGAGTTAAGATCGACATTCCTTGGCTGATTGCTATAGAAGCGGTCCCCTCAGTTGTGCATAAATTTCTCAAGTTTCCCCATGAGGGCACGGTGCATGTCATCTAGGACACTGGATATCGACCCCTGATTGCCCATGGGGATTTTTTGTTAGACAACTTTTGGCCTACTTCGGTGGGGCCTATGCTTCCCTACGGTGATTTAATGTATTGTGCTTATTATCAATATAAAACGGGGGAGTCAGCGCCTAAATCTATGCGGCCTCATCTTTTGTTGCCACCTCTTGCATCGACCCATCCTCCATCAATTTCAATCTTGGAGTGGGTAGTGCCTCATGTATCCTCATCATAGGGGGCTGAGGCTAGGCCCACTTCCTCAAATAGACCTTTGCGTTTTCCTAGGACCACACAACCTGCAGCGATGTGTGATATTCCTGTGATTGCGCCTAGTGTAGCCAAGGGAAAGGCACACATATTGTCAATGTCTATGGCCCGCCCTCCTTCCCTTCAACCTCTCGATCATGGCCGATATTCCTTGGTCCTCTTGTTATGAGAAAAGGAAGCACTCTTCTCATGTCCCTTCATCATTTCTTGTGTCGGAACCCTTTGTTCCTCTAGCCGCTCCTCAAGTGCAACGAGGTCAGGCACCTATTGTTGTGGATGTGGTGCCTCTCCAGGATGCACCTCCTATTTCATTGGTTGGGCCTTCTCTCATCCTTGACAAAATTCTAGAGGCCTCTTCTATAGAGCATGATGCTCCTGAATGCTCTTTGTCTCAAGTTGGTGGTCCTCACCTCCATTGAAATTAGTGCACATGTGAGCATAAATGCTTTCAAAGGGCTCAAGCTCGAGAGCGCGATGATGCCTTATAGTTTGCTAGTGTGGCTACGACACTTAGTGTTGTTGTTTTGGAGCATATTCCATTGGTTGCTCCCATCTCAACACCTCTTCTGGTCTCACTCCCTATTGCTTCATGGGCTTTTCGATCAACCTCCCTCTAAATGAGTGTTGGTTTGTTGGCTTGATGATGATGATATTATTGTAATAGGTAGATTGATGACTTTACTTGTGTTGTCATTGATGGAACCATGTTTTTTTAGTCATCTAAGTCATTTACACAAACTGATAGAGCCTAACTGATAGTGGAATTTGTCAGACAACAAAACTACTAAGTTACTATCAACTAGAAAATAAGAACAATGCGATGATCAAGCAACTCGTATGGATGATTGGAGAAGAGTTAGACATTGCAGTTTGGAACATATGTTTATGACATTGACATGAGTCTTTCATTGGAACTGCATCAATAGATTCAAAGTATTGAGAAAGTTATGATCGGAAGAACAGTCATAGGTAGGAAGAATAGAGAACTGGTAAAGCAGAGTTACTTTGATTGGTAACCAGTAGACTTTATGTTATGTTTTTGAGTTATATTTTGTTTGGACGGCATGAGAAAAGTGTAATGAGTGAGAAAATGTAAAAGGTGACTAGATTCATTGAATCTAGGGAATTGTTTCAAGGTTCTTAGTGGACTTAACATAGTTGTTATTAGGAGATGTAAATTGAATGATTTCATGGATCAAGAGTGAGAATTTGATCGTGTGGTGGAAGGAGTTAGGTTTTGATGTCTAGTCGGTGATAGAAGTAGAGAAGAAGAGGATCTAATCAGACACAAAGGTGCTAATATCAGATTAGTCAAACTTGTTGTTCCCTAATAGTTGCAGCAAGAAAATACTCTCACAAGGTCACTCCTAGCAGGGTGTGGTAGGATCCTAGTAGGTCCAAAGGTTAAAATCTTCTAACAAGGTGAAACATTATCTTGTGTTTTGAAATCCCTTAGCCGGGTAGCTCCTAACAGGGTTGGGTCCTAACATGCCTTATTAAATAGCTCTTAACCAAGCTAAAATACTCTTAACTAGGTGTACCCATAACAGGGTATTGTATGACCTTAACTGGTCAGATCTCTATACTACAGATAGTTGATCTTTGTGGGCATTAATTCCCATTGTGGTTTTCCCATTTGGGTTTCCACGTGAAAATCATTGTGTTATGGTTTGCATGCCTTGTTGGATGTTTTCTTATGTGGTTATATTTCTTGCATGCATATTGATTTTCAAGTTTGTGAAAGGTGTTATCATATTTATTAAGTTTTTGCTTGCACTGATTCATCCCCCCTCTCACTGCCTTATAAGTTTATCAATTGGTATCAGAGCCTAATTCCCTTAAGCCTGATCTCTAAGGATAACATGAGGGAAGGTTCAATGAGTCATAGAGAGCTTTCACACAATCTTACAGAGTTTGAAGAAGCCCTTCGTGAACTAAAAGTCAAGTACAAAGCTTCATTGGCTAAGAGCAAAGAGTTGGTTGAGAAGTTGTTGGAACTCTATGAAAACAGTTCATCTGAGGAAGCAAACATTGATGCCTTGTCTAATGAGGTGAAAAAGTTGAATGATGAAAAGTCAAATCTAAGGAGAGAGTTGGAAACCCTTACCATCAAGATGATTCAAGAGTTGGAAGACAAGAGGATAGGTGAAGACAAAATAAGAGATAAGGATAATGAGATCTTTAAACTGAACTAGGAGACTGGTACCTTGCATGCACATCTTCATGAGGAAGGAGAAAAAAAGGAGGAGATACAAGATGATCTAGACATGGCTATGTCTCTTAGAGAAAGTCTTACAAAGAAGAATGAGGATCTTACCAAGGAGCTAGCCGATTCTAATGAGTTATTAGCTAAATTCAACAAAAGAACTGATATGCTTGATGAGAAGATTTAGACACAAAGGCAGAATGGAGATACACATGGCTTTGGATACACAACCTTTGAACAAGGAGAGGAATCCAATACCAAGTACACCATGCATGAAGGTAAATCTGCACCTAAGACCAAGAAAATCACCGTAAGAGAACCTACAAACTAATATCATTTAACTATCATAAGGTAGGTCAAACTGCTAATGTTTGTAGAAGTAGATCCAATACTTTTGATGGATATAGATCTAATGCATATGAAGGATAAAGCCTAGTACTTTTGATGGATATTAGTTCAATTGCAAAAATTATGGGCATATTGAGTGTAGCTCAAGAGTAAAAAATCAAAGATCTTACATGAATCAGAGGTCTAATGGTGAATGGCAGAGATCTTACAATGACTGGAGAAACCCTATTTGGTAGAGACCTTATGTAAACCGATCTAGTCCATATGAAATAAAGAATAGATGAAATGTGACATGTTCAATTTGTCACAACTATGGTCATGTTGCCATTAATTGTGGAAGAAGAACTAATGGAGGTAATGTTGGACCCTAGAGAGCATCTGGAATGACATGTTTTCATTCTCACAAGCCAGGACACCTTGCAAAGTTTTGTAGAGCTAGAATGAACCCACTAGTTAATCAATCTATTGAACAGAAAGGAAATAAGAAGGTAGATGTGGAAAAAACCAAAAGAGAGATGAATCTGACATGAAGGAAGAAAAGTGATGAGAAATCATAAGAAAATTCCAATTCTTCACCTAGTGTGGAGAATCCCTCACTGGTAAACTAAGCTATGATGAAGCTTAGGGGGAGCATATTGTCAGATCCATTTTCGGACCCCCTAAATGATGTGCAGTAAGTCAAATATGAATATTGTGATGCATTATGATGTTATAAAGTGATTTTTAACCGGTTTCATCTCAGATTGGTAAATTGGATTTGTTATGCCATCTGGTAGAAAGTTTTAGGGTTGAACGTTGATTGGAGTATGTTCAACTGTTTTAGCATTAAATGAAATAAAAGGTGTTTTAAAGTTTCATTTCTCACCTATAATTTTCGAGAGCGTATTTGGAGAGCGATAGAAGTACAAAAGAGTATTTGATTGGCGCTTTGGTGAACTTGATAGAGGATTGAGAAGATTTGTGAATGAGTGGAAGAGCATTTAGACCGAAAACCCTAGTTGTGAAGAAATTGAAAGGTATTTCTCGGTGAATCTGATTCTTTGTTTGAGTTTTCACAATGGATACACCACACATTGTTGATGTTACTGAAAGGCCCCCACTGAAATTCAAGAAACATCCTCATAAGTCCACAAAAATAGATCCAACTAGAGCACTATCTAGCGTACTATATGATGTTTTGCATGTTGAAGATATTAGATCTTACATTCCTTGCAAATTGGAGGATTTGGGCACATTTTCCATCTTTGATCAATACCTATTGCTATGTGATAAACAAGGAGCGATAAAGGATGAATTTAGAAGGGTAACTGATAAAAATTTTCACCTTTCTTTGAACTTTATAGATGATTTTGAAGAAGAGCATGTCAGATATAATTTGAGCAAGATTCACAATCAGTTTATGTAGTTAGATCGACCACACAAGATTACAAAAGAGGTTATCCATACTATCATTGAATTATGGGCAACCGGTGAAGTCCCTGTTCTAAGATCAATCCCAAAGGATGAGGTTATCTGATTGACAAAGTCAAAGTAGGATGGTCATGCTATGACAGTAAATGAGATTGATGATCCAATAGTGAATTTTGTGTCTATGGTCATCGACTACAGAGTATATAATTTGATCCGGATGAATAGCATTCCTAAAGCTGCTATCCACACAGCTTACTAGATGTTGAAAGAGAATGCTAATTATGATCTAGTTGAGGTTTTAAGAGCACAACTGATATTGAATCTTGAGTCAATCAAGAAGGACAAGAGACATAAATTCAAATTTGGTCAGTTTCTTATTGGATTGTTTTTCTACTTCCTGAATTTCTTTCCAGATATAGGTTATATCTAATGGTCTGTGGATACATCGACAATGCTGAAAATTAAGAACATCATTAGGATGCTTGGTAATGAGTTTACAAAGACAATCTAGGGATAATTCAAGGATTTCTAGAAGAGAATGCATGATAGAGAAAGGATACCAAAGCACGTTGTAAAGAGGTATGAAGACTCTATCTATTTTATTGTTGCTACAAATACTTGTTAGATGGAAGTTGCAGATCCAAGAACTTCATGGGTCATGCCTATAGGGTATGAGGTAGGAGAATATATCTTGGAATATTTATGTTGAACATCTTCTATCTAAACTGATATATCCTAGTTAACTAGGTTTGGAAATTTTAAAGAGAAATCAATAGAGGTACATTCTGAGTTGGCAAAACCGGTAATAGCTAAAAATGTCAGAAAAGAAATTGAAGAATTTGTTGTGGAACAAGGCTTCATAAAGGAAATGATTGCTGAAACTAGAACCAGATTTGAAGTTGGAAAGGCTAGAACATCTAGTGCACCTACTTGTAGACAAACCAGGAGTGCAGTTGTGAAGGAGAAGCCCCCTCCTCCTCCAAAGATACAAATTAGAAGAAAAGCTAAGGAGATTGCACTGAAAGAACCTAAGGCTAATGGTAAGAGGAAGAAAGAACAAGCCCAAAGATTTTCTAAAGTTGTTGCAGAGGAAGAGACAGAGGAAACAAAATTTGAAGGAGGAAAGAAATAATTAAGAGCAAGTGGCAAGAAATCTAAAGTGGTTGGTGCACCTACTATTAAAACAATTAAACCACAGGTAACTAAAGCCACTTTACATGATAAATTGTTGGAGAACATAAGGAATTATTGTATATTGGTTGGTGTACATAAGAATTATAATAATTTTGATGAGGTAGAGAAAAAATAGATTAAAGATTTAGTTGTTCAGTACATGAATCATTATAGCAAAGCATTAATTGAGTTACAAGGTAAAAATACCTAATTCTTTGTATAATAAACTAGAAGCTAGATGGCAGACTGCTATTAGGCAGGACAAATAAATAATTGAGCATGTACTAATGCATTTGCAACCAGAGACATATAAGGAAGAAGTGTAGGAAATTCTTTCAAGATAAAAACCATTATTTAGAACAAAGAAGAGGTTGACTAGATTACTTGTTGGAGAATCCCAGTCAGTTCAAGCCGAGACTGAGGAAATTTGGAAGAAATTTTTAGGACTAGAGAAAGAGGAACTAGAACAAATTCAATCATCTGAGGAAGAAGATATTCGCTAAGAACCAATAATTGAAGGAGAACCACCAGATGCATTTGATATTGATGAGATATTTACTGATATAGAGAAATAACTGGAAGGTACTACTACATCTATCCCTACTGTCATAGTAGAAGAACTAGTGATATCGGAAGTGATTCCCACTGGTAAAGATAAAGGTGAAACAAAGACATAAGTGAATGCACAAATGGATGATGTGCAAATCACTGAGCCATGGGTCAATGAAGAAGATAAGTAGAAAGAAGAAGCACAAGAGAAGAAAGTGACCTACCAGTCATGTATGAAGATCAGTGATGATGATGAAGATAATGATACAATGTTAATCCAAGGACTGATAAAGATGGATATGTTGAGTCACTCTGAATTGATGGAGATTACATCTGCAATGCAATCCAAGGCCAAGAAGAAGATAATGAGAGCTCAGAGGAAAGAAGATCCAACCATATAGACTGTTGTTGATATATTTTCTAGTCTGTTATCAGAGAGTGACACTGATAGTCTCTCAACTCCCATTGAGAAACTGGACCACTTGGTTACATCTACAAGGGAACAAATGAAAAGTCTTGGAGAAGATTCTTTATATAATATTGAGAAAGAATATGAGAAGAAAAGAATTGAGTAATTGATTAAGGCAATTGACAGAGACATAGTAGGTCTTACTATAAATATGGCGCAGATCAAGGAAGCATTCAAGACCAAAGGTAAAATTTTGTCTACAATTTTCTACTTTTCATTATTTCTTGATGATATTGATAAGAAAAGGAAGGAAGAGTAGCAGGAACTAAAGAATTTGAGTGAATCATTTGATCCTCTAAATGATTCAGCCACAATTTTTGATAGATCGGTTATAAGTATACAATAAAAGCTTAAAGCATATGAGACTGAATAGGTCAAGAAGACATCATCTTTGCAGGAGTTATAGACTCACCTAGTCCCCAAGTTACAAATTTTGTAGAGATGTTACAAGGAGATAGAGGAAATTTTTCTTACACCGAAGATGAGTACACTTGATGCTATGGAAGAGATTGCATATCAGATCCAGACACACATTGAGATTACATATACTCTTTTGGAGAAATGGGAGAATGATCTGAAAGTATTGAAGAGTAATTTTACTGACATTTTTCTCAAAATGTAATTGTAATTAACTCCTATACTTTTGGTAATGCAAATTTTGGTGCGTTGTAATGTATTTGCTTACCTTTTTCATTGTTGTCAAAGGGGGAGTAGTATAAGTTAGTCAAAAATTGTAATAGCATGCAATTGCTAAGGGGGAGTGTTGTATGTATTTGAGTCATGCGTCATGAGATTTTTGCAATATGATACTTAGAAAAAATTTCTCCCGTGTTGTCATCAATGCCAAAGGGGGAGACTTTTGGCTTGATGATGATGATGATATTGTTTTAATAGGTTGATTGATGAAGCTATTTGTGTTGTCTTTGATGGAAACCATAATTTTTTAGTCATCTAAGTCATTTAGACCAACTTGTACAGCCTAACCGGTAGTGGAATTTGTTAGACAACAAAACTACTAAGTTGTTGTCAACTAGTAAACAAGAACAATGCGATGATCAAGCAACCAGTACAGATGATTGGAGAAGAGGTAGATGTTGCGGTTTCAAAAATATGTTTATGCATTGGCATGAGTATTTTATTGGAACCACTTCAGCTGATTTAGAGTATTGAGAAAGTTATGATTAGAAGAACACTCACAGGAAGGAAGAATAGAGATCTAGTAAATCAGAGTTACTTTGATTGGTAACTGGGTGAACCCACAATAGTGGGTTACAATTTTTTCCCAACTTTGACACTACAATATTCATTTTTAGAAAAAAACTTCAGATTTAGAAACCTATTACTTCTAAATCGTAAGGAATTTGTTGACGATGAGAACTAGTGATTTGTGTCATTTTGTATGTAGATTCTAAAAATATTTTTTTGATAATTTTTCGAATCAATTTGCATCCATTTTTCTATCTCCCTCAAAAACTAGTTTTTTTAAAAAATCAACATTTTAAAAGAGTGGTGCTCGCTCTGTAGAGCATAACTTTTTTTCTATAATAGATATTGATGCTCTGCAAAAAGGATGTTAGGAAACACACACACAAGATAGACAAGTCAAATGTTAGAGTTAGTATCATAAATAAAATACAATCCTAAGAAATCATATCAAGAGAGATATCAAACATTTAATGGAAAGCATGCAAAAACAAAAGAAAGACACAAGACCCATTCAAATGCTTGCAACCATGTTCATAGCTACTCCTCCCTTGTTCCTCTCCTCTCCAAGTTTGACATGAGTGTAGCCCTCAGTTTTTGGCATTTCTATGGAAGTCTTATGGAGATTCAAGATTTATGAAAAATGATCAAAAGACTATGCAAAAATGCAAGCTAAGTAGATATGAGAAAGCACCTAATCAAGCTATATTGATTTTAACCAAACTAACAATGTAAATTGGATTATGATTTGCTCCTAAAATGTTCTCTTAAATTTCACTATAAATTTAATGCATACAAGATTTCTAGATCTGGATTATGAAGGAATGGGCTCTATTTATAAGAAAAATAGAGAAATGGATGGTTGAGATTGAGTAATCTCAACAAGGGTCAAGATTGAAAGATTTATGATCCATGTGAAGGCTTTCAACCCAATCCTAGGGTGACAAATGTCAACATGAGATGACTTGAGAGGAGAGGGAAGAAGCATTAAATGCTTGAGAAGACATGAAGGTTAGCTTGGGAGGTAAGGTTAAGGTTGAGTTGAATGAATAAAGCCTTTATTCAATGAATAATGCTTTTCTCCAAGGGACAAACACTTGTGCAAGAATTAGTGGGGATAACCATGGTCAAAGCAATGAATGCTTGAGGAGACACATGAGTTAAATGGAGGTTGAGCTAGAGGTAAAGCCTCTAACCATGTGGGCAAGTGGAATTAACCATTAATGGTTATGTAAGAGCCATAAATGGTCATGTAAGAACCATTAATGGTTTTGAAGACTTTAGGGGTTAACTTGTTGGAGACATAAATCATTTAATGTTTTTCAAAGACTTTGGAGGCTTTGAGAAGTGAATTGAAGTTTCTTAGGGATGTGACAATAATTAGGGGATGGGTTTAGGCTAATTAGGAATGGTTTAGAAGGATCTAGAATGGGTTTAAGATGCAAGTGCGTTTGGTGGGTGAGGGGAAATAGGTTTTTAATTAAAATAAAATTACTTTATTTCAACCAAATAGGTGCAACTTGCATTTGTAGGAGAATGCAAGTGGGGGGGGTAGTTTATGGATTTAAATAAATATTTTATTATTTATTTAAAATAGGAAATGGGGTTAAATTAAATAGATATGTTTTATTCATTTAATTGATTTTGAGTGTGGCTTAGTGAATTAATTTAAATAAATTGAATAATTTATTTAATTAATAGGAGAAGAGTTTGAGGATGAATTAATTAAATATTAATTTAATTAACTGATTATTGATGATTAATTAATCAAATAAATACTAAATATTGATTAAATTAAGTGGACATATTTATGTGACTACATTTGCCCCTCTTTGAGATGGTGTAGTTTATCGCGTCGTTTCAAAGAAGGAAAAAATAGGTGTGAAGAAATATGTCCCGTAAATGTTAATTTAGTGATGGTATGCCCCCTCGAGAGATAGGCCGAAAAATTTCAAAAAATCGGGCAATCTCCTGAAAAAGAGAAAGAAGTTGGAGGGGTGTAAAAATAGAAGAAATTAGAACGAATGGTCAAAGAATGGGAGAAGATGGAGTGAATACGGAGAAACAACAAGATACGAAAGTACACGAGGGTCACGATGCAAATGTAGTGTTTGTGCTTTTGATTGATACTATATAATTGATCAAAATGGTTTGGACACTCTAGTGTAATCGATTGAATTGCCCTAGTCAAGTCAAAGCATGACAATTGATGTCAGTTGTTTGCTTGGACAAGATAGAGTTTGGGTAAGTGAATCAAATTGACCTGTTGTGACTTAGACAATTGATGTAATTGTCCGATGAAGTCAAGGTATCTGAAGCAAAAATACTCATTGAGACTTAGATACTTGATGTAATTGTCTGTGTTGATTGTGCTTGATTGGTTGATCAATTGATAGTGTGTGCATTGTAGGTTGTTTGTGGTGAATCATAACAACCCTGTTGAGACTAGGTCATTGTGATAAATGTTTGTTGTAGTCTAGGTTTGCCATAATCGATTACCTGTTAAGACCCGAAGATACTTGATTAAAAAGTATCTATTGATAGTCTAGGTGTGTGTGAGTTGATGTACCTATGTAGACAGAGTAACTTGCTTGGTTTATAGGATGAGTTAGGATGGGAAATGCAGCCCCTCCTGGTAGAAATGGATGGAGATGATCGTGGCTTTATTGGTTTGATGGGACACGATGCAGGGTATGTGATGCTGATGATGACCTAGATAGGGAGGGTGAGGTGGGGGTTTTCAATATTAGATAAAAGGTATGGAGGACCTAGGAGTCATTCCTATGGAAGAAGATCGAAAAGAAAAAGAGTATTCATTGTCATTACAATGTATGAATGATATGCAACTATATGGATTTATGGATGGATGGAATGCAACAAAATGCAATATAAACAAATGAGATGAAATGATGATCCATAGAGTATTCATAGTGCTTTATTTTCATCATCGGGCATGGTATTATCATTCTTAACTAAGGTAGTAGGAACCAAGTGTGGAGCAATTCACCTATAATCAAGCATTTATAGATAAGGAAAAGAAAGTGACCGTCCATTTTGGTTCATGCGCAAATGGTCGAGGTATACGTTGTAGTTAGTAAGCCATTGATTCATGACTAGATTTTGCATATGATCACATATTTTAGTGAACTTCCCATGTAGACACCACTAGTACATGCCCCAAAACTTCATTGGTACAATCCACAAACAACAAACAAAATGGTATTGTAGGAACCATCTCGGTTACTCTAATCACTTGTGGATATCCTAGAGTAATGTAGGAACTTGATACAAATGAATAAATAAATAACAAACTGACCAAATACTTGAGAGCTTAAACAAAATTTTCTTGTCAAAGAAAATGTTACCATGTCTTTGTTTTGGTAAGGAAGGATGCATCCTTTTAAAGACAATTGTGTGTACATGTTTTGATTGATTGGTTGATTTGATAAGTGATCATTATGTGGGTAGCTCAAAATATTTTTTTGGTGTTTGTTACGATGTGTATGTACAAAGGATTTTATGCGGTGCCATATTTTTGATTGATTCTTGATGTTTTATCATGTTTTTGGATTTTGTGAGTGTTTTGAATATTTTTGAATTTTGAGTTTTTATGAATATTTATGGTATTATTTTTAGCCAATGTTGAATGAAGAACTCAATGAATCACCAGTAATGCAGATCCACTTCCATCAATATGTTAAGAGTACTGCCCCCTATTTACATATCACTATGAAAAGCAGGAAGTAGTACACATGAAATACTAACCCTGATTGCAGATCAATAACAAGCCATGGTTTGAATGATGGATTAATGGATGCAATGGATGTGATTGCAACAATTTTGACAGACAATGGAGCCATAACTTTTACAAGTGGTGCATGTTTTCCCAGTTTTCACTATCGCACTTACCCAAGGTGCAACTATAATGGTTTTCACCATTTGGATGCATGATTTTTCTTTACTATTTTGATTTTTTTGTATTTTCTTCAGGACATTTTTTTGAATGTTTTTGGTGTTTTTCTGGTATGTGAGGGAGCCTAATGCTCTATATATCTTATGTATGGAACCATTTGAGGTGCATGTTGTTGATTGAATATGATTGGAAATGTGCCTCTAATTCACTTGACCTTTGTTCATACTGATTGGGTTAACTCTAGTCGATGAAATAGTGTGAAGAAAATCTGTGAACTCTATTGGCACAACCTTTCCCGATGGACTCAACATTTTCAATTAGGTGTCAGCTATCGGGAGCTGTATCGGTCTTCTATATCGATACCCGATGAGTCCTCCTTCCTATGTCTTTAAATGTAATGGAGCTCAGAGTAGCAGGTTTGAATTCATCCTGATGACCCAATGAAGTCATCTTCGACCATCAGGGTAGCATCAGTTATCAGATGGACGAAAGGATAACAGGTGTGTAGGTTAGATCCAAATCCAACGGTCGTCGCTATACCACTATGGAGAGATGCAAAAAGATTATCCTATGAGGCTTGGCGACAAAGCATGTGCAAAAAGAAGCAAGTTAACGACTGTGTAGATTGAACATGGATCAATGGTTGTGTCTACACTACATGACAAGGATGCACGTATGTTATCCATCACGACTTGGCGACCAAGTGGTGGGGTCTGACAAGATAGTAGCTCAGGCAAGTTAATGAGTGAGAAAGTATAGGATGATTAGATGACTGTCTCTATACCGCATGATGGAGATGCACAAACATTATTGATGTAAGTGTTAGGCTAGGTGAATGCAATTCAGGATAAAACTGTCACAATAGGCCACCAAGGAAACCCAAAACACCCTACCAACCAGACTTACACCTTAAAAAACTCTTCAATTGATCATAAACAACATTCTAGAGCCTAAAGATAACATCGACAAGATCTTAGGATCAAAAGTTGAAAATTGCTCAAGCCTACTCAAACCAGCTAGACACCAAACTTGGTTTCAAGTTTGAAATTTGACAAAACAGTGAGCAGGGATCAAAACAAATGGTCAAGGTGGGTGAAAATTCCCATACAAACATGCTCAAGGTGTGGTGACACAACAAAATGATCAATTCAACAAGGTTCCTTTGTAAAACCCCAAAATCCTTGTAGCCCTACTCAAGAGGACTTATCAAAACAACTTTGCAAACTTGCAAATGACCAACAACAAAAAAATATTTATCCAAATACCCTTTATTGCGAAAGGTCTAAATCCTAAAGGAGGAGGTTTGGAAAGCAAAGGAGACCTGTTGTCCTTCACAGATGTAATTAGGCCTAATTAGGTCTTAATTAGGTGGGTTTGTAAAGGAAGTGTATGAAATGTGATTGATCACAAAGTATCACCAATTGGAAAAGTGTTGTCCACACCCCAATTGACCAAATCTAGGTCATATTTTTTCTCTTGTACAGATTTTTTTTGGACTACTGTGGGTTTCTAACTTATGGATTCAAATTGAGGGGGATCTTACCTTTCTTTTTCTTTCGACTTGAGGTCTCTAAGTGCTCTATTTTGAAAGTTATTGCATTTTTATTGAAACAGTTTTGAAACCCTCCTAAACCTAGGGTTTTGACCATTTTTTTGCATTTCCTATCATGGCCACCGTACAAAAATTATAAAACTTTATGGAATGAGAGGTTTGTATATGTATTCAATTATTCTAGAAGAAATTTGTAGGTTGGCAAGTGTCTTTGGCCTTTGCTTTGATTCTTAGGTTGGCATCCTCATGTGACAACCTAGTTTTCAAATGCAAAATTGGTGATAAAACAAAATAGGGGTTGAACCAATGCACAACCTCCTGGATTTGGTCAATTGGGGTGTGGAAAATTTTTTTCCAATTGGTAACACTTTCTGATCAATCACATTTCATGCACTTCCTTCACAAACCCACCTACTTAAGCCCTAATTAGGCCTACTTGCATCTGTGGCGGACAACAGGTCTCCTTTTCTTTCTAGACCTCCTCCTTTTGGATTTAGACCTTTATCATTAAAGGGTATTTGGATATCCATTTTTTTTTGTTGGTCATTTGCAAGTTTGCAAAGCTGTTTTGATAAGTGCTCTTGGGTAGGGCTACAAGGATTTTGGGATTTTACAAAGGAACCTTGTTGAATTGGTCAGTTTGCTATGTCACCACACCTTGAGCATGTTTTTATGGAAATTTTCACCCACATTGACTATTTGGTTTGATCGTTGCTCACTATTTGGTCAATTTTCCAACTTGAAGCCAAGTTTGGTGTCTAGCCAGTTTGAGTAGGCTTGAGCAATTTTCAACTTTTGATCCTAAGATCTTGTCAATGTTATCCTTAGGGTCCAGAATGTTGTTTATGATAAATTGAAGAGTGCTTTTAAGGTGTAAGTCTAGTTGGTAGGGTGTTTTGGGTTTCCTTGGTGGCCTATTGTGACAATTTTGTCCTGAATTGCACTCACCTAGCCTAGCACTTGCATTAAATTGGTATCAGAGCTCAGAAAAAGGTCTGGAATGAGCAAGTGATTAGTATTTTGGTTTTCTAATGGTTGTGGTTTCAAATTTATATCCACTAGTTGCAAGTAGGCAGACATGAAGGTCTGTCATGGGGCCATAGGAGATGGTCCAAGGGGCCTGAGAAGGAGGTCCAATGGGTTGCCAAAAGACCTGGGGAGAGAGGAAAGGAAATGGCTCCTGGGTGAGGCAAAGTAGTTGGTGAGTTTGGTGCAACATTTAGGGTGGACTTATGTTTGGAGAAGCATCTTGAGGAGTAGCCAGTATGAACTCCATTGATGGGAGTTTTTATTGAAGTAGAAGACAAAAAAAGCAGCAAAGGCATCAAGAGAATCCAAAGAGACAAAGATTAATGAAGACAAAGCTGAAAATCTTAGGCTATTTTCATCCATGTTTCCAAGGGACTTGGAAAATTTTTAATTGGGCACAAAAGGAGTCTATAAGAGGATAAAAATCAATTCATAAGTAAATTCAATTACATTTTCATTTATAATGTCATTTTGAGTCAATATGAATCAATATGTAAGGCTAAAAGAGCCCATTGTAATGAGTTGTCCAAATTGTCCCAATAAGGTCTTGAATTAGTCATTTGGTAAAATTTGTATAAAATAACCTTGTAGGGGTAAAATGGTGACAAAAATACATTATTATTCCATCCTAATATGTTTTGAAGGTTCTTTTGAAGGTTTAAAGTCATTTGAGTCAAAAGTTGTAAAATGCAACTTTTCAAAAGTTGTAAAAAGACCAAAATGGGAAGTTGTATGGTCATAAGAGGAAGTTGGGTAGTTGTAACTTCCATTTGAAGATGAAAAGGATATAAAACCTCTATAATGGTCATTCATAAGAGTATGTAATGTTGCAATATGTGAAGAGTTGGATGACATGATGATATTATATATTGTTACTGATGTCAATATTATGAAGTATGAACCAATATATTGAAGTAAGCAAATTGGCAAGTGAACTGGTATGATGGTATGAACTAGTATATACAAAAGTGAATCGGTATGATGGAATATGAACTGGTATATGCAAAGTTTGTATCGTGGTTTCATTTGATATGACTACCGGTTTGTAGTCTCAGCTTCAGAGTTTCTGGTTGATGCATTCCAAGTCTGTGTGATTCGACCGATGATATCCTGTGATGAGTTAGCATGGAGATGAAGATTAGATCATGTTACCATGTCACCTTTATGTATGTGAAGAATTTCCTTGAGGATCTTGCATGAAGAAGATTGATTCTAACCACCTCGAGAATGTGTAAAATCCTAGTAAATGGTGGAAAGTGTGCGATGGGTTATCAACTTCCAGAAGCGGTGAAGAACGAACGATGGAGAACATCTTGAGATCTATTCAAAAACTATTTTACTCTATGCAATGTGATTCAACGGTCAGGATTGGACCGATTGTATTGTTAACCTAGATGCTTAGGATTTTAGGTTTTGGCTACCGACCTAATTGTTGTCTATAAGGTCGATGATTATTTGCATTGTGAATTTGTTGGGAAATGAATGTGTGTGTAGCGATTCTTTCTAGACTAGTGCAATGAGTAGAGATCTGCAGAGTGTGATTGCAGATGTAAAGGAACTAAAGTGAATCTGACTTAGCATTGAGTGTTGTTATCAGATTAGTGTAATACATATTGACTTCTAACCATTTCAATAGGTGGAAAATCCCTTTACCAGGTAGCTTTAATAGGCTTTTTGTAAATCCTTTAATAGGGTGACTCAAAATAATTGAGTTCTTTAAATCCTCTGACAAGGTAACCTTTAACAGGGTTTTAACCTCTAACTGGGTATTTAGCCATCCTTTAATTGGGTGATCCCTAGCAGAACCTATTGTAAAGTCCTTAACCAGATTAGGCTCCTAACAGAGAAGACTTCAAAAGAGTTTAAGAAAAACTTTTGGGTATTCATCCCCACCGTGGTTTTTCCCAGTTGGGTTTCCACGTGAAAAATCAGTGTGTCATACTTGATTCTTTTTCATGTGATGATTTAAGTGTTTTCTGTTAAGCGGTAAAGCATGTTGATCTGATGGTCATTATATTTCTGATGTATTACTTGTTTAAGCATATGGGTGAAGTGGAAATAAGATATTAGGTTTTGTGATGATCTAGATGTTACTGGTTTATGTCTTTCATAGTCTCACTGTGTTTTACCGGTAGTGCCCTGATTTAGATCGGTGATGTTGTTTACTAGTTAGTGTAGTCTTTACAGTTTAAATTATTAAAGAAGTTTTTTGTCTATACTGATTCACCCCCCCTCTCAATATCTGTTGAGTTTATAGTGTTCATCATTATTCATCAGTTGGTATCAGAGCATCCTTCAGGTCCTAAGTGCTATAAGCTTAACCACTTGAGGAAAATATCCTAGTCTAATGATGAAGAGGGAAGGTCCTAAGTTCAATAGAGATAAATTTAAAATATGGAAGGACCGAATGAAGATAAACATTAAAATTATGGGTGCTCAACACTGGAACTATGTTGAGAATACTTATGTTGTCCCTGTTGGCATATGGACACTCCAATGAGACATTGTGTGCGATTGAAGGTTTTATCATTGATGGCAACCTTGCAATCCTATGGCACTGGCAAGACATCTTACCGACAAAGCATTAGACAAGCAAGACAGTGCACTGACATCAACAAGATCACTCTACACCAGCACCAGCATAGAAGAAAAGATGTATATCGGCATAAAGACCAACATAATTTTTGATATGTAATATTTTGATTATTATTGTAAGCTGACTTGGCAAATTGTAAAATGACTCTTGTATATAAAAGAGACCATTGTAGACATTTGTAAGTATAAGGAAGAAAGCATAAAGAAAATTATGAGGCAGACCTGATGTGCGAATTATAGGTCAAGGGTATATGTAAAGAATAGAGTTAGAACCGGTACTGAATTTGGCATTGGAGATGCTATTGTAAAGAAGTACAGATCATTGGATTAGCATAATCCTCATTGTAAGTCAGTGTGACTTCTCATTGAGCAGTGAGCTCTAGGCAGTTGGCCTTCCTGCATGTGCAGGCCCCTATTGTAAGTAATATTTTCTTATTGGCCAGTAAGTGAATATTGTGGGTCACAAATCCCACCGAGATTTAAACATCTTGTGTTATGGTGTTCATTTCATATGGATGTTTCTGATTCTGTTTATTGCATTAATTCTTGCATACCAGTATACTACTATTTTATGTTCTGCATCTTTTAACTTAAGAAATACTGCTCACCAGTTAGATACTGATTCACCCCCCCCTCTCAGTATCTATGGGAATTCTAACAATTGGTATCAGAACTTGGTCCTTTATTTTTAGAAGCCTAACAGCTTGAGGAAGATCTTAACATCGGTAAAAATGGAAATTCCGATGAAGCAACTTGAAGGAGCTATTACTGACTATGATGCAGAGAAGTTGAAAAATATCAAATTAGAAGATGATTTAAGAGTAGCTCAAGATATCATTTAGGCACTTCAAGAAAACCTTACTATTGCAAGAAATAAGAGAAGAGAACTTTGTGAAAAATTGCAAAATGAGAATGATGAAAAGGAATCTCTTGATGATATGATAAGCAAGCTGAAACAAGACATCATAACAACAAAAAATGAAATGTAGGAAATGACTATGAGATTTTGCAAAGAGATTGAGGACAGAAAGAAGAATGAAGAAGAATTGACCAGAAGACTAAGTGATGTAGAAAATGAGAACACAAGACTTAGCTATGAAAATGACATGTTGAAGACAGATCTGATGCATACTCAGAATGACTCAAATGAACTAATGAGACAAAAAGAAATCTTGGAAAGGGAATTGGAAACTGCAAATCAACATAAAGAAAAATTCAAGAAAAGCTTAGAAGAACTTGGTACCTTATTGAAGAATCCAAAACCCATAGGTGACACTTCTGGAATTGGCTTTGAAGTTGGAGAAAGCTCTGGTACTGCAAATACTCAAGATGACAGCAAACCGGTAAGACCACCTAATACTTATAAATTCAATGGAAAATGCTTTAACTATAATAAATATGGTCATAGGGAAAATGAATGTAGATCTAGGAATTATCAGAATATCAATCCACCCATCGGTCAATGTTCCAAATGCAACAAAGTTGGTCATAACTCTGAAAACTACAGAATGAATGTAAGATGTTATGTTTGTGGAAGATTTGGACATCTATCTAATCAGTGCAGAACACAAACTGACATAGGTTATGGGAAAGCTATTCAGAAAAATAATGTAACTTGTTATGCATGTAACAAGATTGGGCATATTGCTAAATTTTGTAGAAGTAAAGGTACACCGGTAGACAACAAAAGCACTAGCTTGAAAGGTAAAGAAAAAGTTGAAGAGGTTAAGCAAGAATTCTCAAAACAATGGATTAGAAAAGCTGATTTAAATATTGGGAATACTCCTCCACCAATAGAACCAATAAATGCTCCACCGACAGGACAAAGTGATGCTTCACTGGCAAGATAGAGCAGTGCTCCACCGGCAGGAAGTTCTTCATCTAATTGAAGAAAATTTCCTTGAGCGTTTGGCAATCTAATGACACATGTGCTATTATTCCCTTGGTTAGAGATAAGAAGTTGAAAATCACTTATTACCGGCAAATAATGTTAAGTGAATACTTGACGGGCATGCAATTAATGTGATAGATAGTGAAAAAGACTTTATAAAATAAGGTTTTGGCTCCATTTTATTTCACCGTGATTTCAAACTTTCAAAGAGTGTGAAGATTTCTGAGCTAAGGCATTTCAAGCAAGGAACAAGCACACTCCAAGCAATCATCCATCCAAGACAGAAAAAGGTATTTTATCATGGCATCCACCTCTACAATTGAATACATAGTGAACCCTACTGTTGTGGAAGTATTTTAAAGACCTAGGCCCGTATTTTAGTTGGTCCCCAAAATAGCAAAGAAGGATGATACCTTAGGTGCATTTTCTCAAATCCCTAAAGGTGTTGTATATGTTGAAGACCCTAGAATGTATATTCGCTGCAATATTGAAGAGTTAGGAGATGAGGAAATCAAAACCATGTATAAAACCAAGATATGTGATGATACTGGCAATGTTAAAGCTGAACACAAAATCAGTGAAACCCTAGGATTCACAGAAATCCTTAGCATTCTTGAATTTCCTAAGGATGTGATTAGGATAGTGTTAAGCAGAGTTCATGGAGAATTTTTCTGGTTAGATGCAATTCATAAGATCAGCAAGGAAGTGGTAAAGGCTGTCATAGGGTTACCAGCCACCAATAAAAGACCAGACAAAAACAAGAAGGTTTCAAATGATTTAGTCATAGACCTAATAGGTGCAACATTTGATAAAAGATCTCTAAGGGTTAACGATGAAAAAGATACAAATGTGAGATTCTTAAGTATGATATTAGGTTACAAAGCCACTCATGCCAATAGACTTAACTTAGTTTCAAGTTTATGCATTAAGAGTGCTTATGATATGATAACAGACAATGCAAAAATTGACATCTGTGAATGGTTAAAGGATGAACTGATAGACAACCTTGGAAAGATAAAGAAGGATAAGAAAGGAACCTTCAGATTTGGAAATTTGTTAGTATGTCTAATGCTTCATATAACAAAATAAGTTCCCGGTATAGGATATAAAGAACTAGGATATGACACACCAGTAGGAAAACAACTGACAAAACTGCTCAATACCATGGGTGAGAATAAAGAAAACAACATTCATGACTTTTTCCAAGCACTAAAGACAAAAATGAAGAAAAGGGCAAGGTTATCTCAGAAAATTGTAGATAAATACAAGGATGATATATGTTTTGTTATCAAAAAGGATGAAATATGGATAGAAGCAGTCATTCCAAGGACAATCTGGGTAACCAAAATGGGCTATGAGATAGATGACCACATAGTTGAAACTTATGCCAAAGCACTTCTAGAAGCCCCCAATGAACCTAAGGAAGAAGTATTTGGTAGTGCTGAAACCATAGAAAGCCAAATACAATCCAAGAAAAGAGTGAAGAAGGTAGAGGCATTTGTGAGGAAAGGATCCAGACAAGCAAAAGCCATTAAGGAAGATGTATTAATGAAAATCAGCATAACTAAAGATGAGTTGGCAGCCCCACAACCTAAAGCTCATCTATCACTGGTAGGTACTTCTTCGGAAGGAGACATGCCACCAACCTTTAAAAGAGTTGTCAGGAAAAGAGATCCCTCACTGGAAACCACTCCTTCACCTAGAAGGACAAGGAAGAAGCAACAAGCTGTGAGATCTCCGGTCATAAAGGTCACACCTAAAAAGAAGTTGACTCCTAAGAAAAAGAAAAAGACAAAAACTGACTTGGCACCTCTAGACATTTTGTTAAATGAGATCACAGAGGAAGGAAAACTGAAGAACATAGGGAAAATTTATGACACCCTATCTGCTGATGAAAAAGGGCAAGTTGAGGAAAGTGTAATACTGCATATGGACATGTTCAAAAAGTTTTTGATGGAAGTCATAAATGAGATTCTTGATGACTTATACAAAAGACTTGAGGCCAGAAGGCAAGGAGTAATATAATTAGACAAGAAAATAAAAATAGAGAAACTACTTGTTGTATATCCGGTGAACTCTCCAAAGGAAATTAATGTTCTGATTGCTCAGGCAAACCGGACTATTTTCTCCACTACACATCGGCATATTTCACTGATGGCAGGAAGAGTTACAGAAGTTATAGAGGAAATAGAAGATGGATGGGACATATTCCTGGTTGAAAAGGAAAAACAAGAAGAATACAGGAATCCCAAGCTTATTAAGGTATATCAGAAGGATAAGGACAAAGGGAAAGGCAAAATTGGTGGACCTCCAAGCATAAAGGTTAAAGATAACCTACCTCCACCTATAAAGACTACAACCCTTGAAAACCAACCAGCAGCTGAAACCATAGATGTAGAGGATAGCAATTCAAATCCTAAAGTCCTATACACTGTAAATGTTGATACCCAAAAGATCAACATAATAGTTGATAAAGATACAAGTGAAAAATCAGATATGACTAAAGAGCCTCCGGTAAAAGGAGATACAAATCAACCGACAAAGGATACAGGGAAAAAGATGGAATTTGAGGCACAAATAGAGAAACCGATAGAGCTAAAGGCTCTAGAATAAGCTCACAAGGAAACAATGCCACCGGTAAGCAATGAAATAGGAAAACTAGTACTAAAGGAAATGCAGACACAAATTGACCTGCTAGAGGTCAATACAAGCATGGTCACTTCCACCAGTACTCAGTTTGTTGGGTTATCATCAAAGTCAACAAATGTGACTAAGGTATTACTTGAATCCATCAAGAAAATAACTGATTATAGTTCACAAGCTTACAAAGCAATAGATGATTCAATACCAATTTTGAAGATAATTGCTCCTGATTGTAATATAGATAATAAAGATTCTTTAGGACAGTTGGATACATTATGTAAATACATTTCTAGAAATATTGACAAAATAAAGGAAGAATCTGTAAAGGACATGGTAGAAAAGGAGAAACATAAATTCTTTGAGGAAGAAATAAAGAAGTGTAATAAAGACTTTGACACACTTCTACCGGAACTATGTAGTTTGTTAAAAGAGTATAAAAACCTGTATAAAGACACATGCAAAACAAACTTCCTAACTGTAGATATTGACAAGAAAATAAGCAAGACACAGGAAGAGATAAAAAAGCTTGCAGACAATTTTGTCAACTCACCAGACTCACTATCTGTTCTTGAAGATAAGTTAACAAATTTTGAGGCAGAATTGCTTAAACTGGAAAGAGAGAAAGAGACAATAATAAACAAGGCAAAACACTTGAGATCTAAACTGAGTCCAAGATTGGACTATCTAGCATCTCTACAGAAAGAAATCTCAGAGGCAATGAGTCCAAGATTGGACTATCTAGCATCTCTACAGAAAGAAATCTCAGAGGCATCAGCACAGGGAAGTAAAACACCGGCATAACAATTGCAGCATCTCACCGGTACTCTGAAGAGGACTGAAACAACAAATAAAAGATAGTAAAAAGTTTATGGATAGTATAAACTTAATTTTGGGCGATCTTTTTCAGATAATAACTACCCAAATACAAGGTTGAGGATATGGACCAGTATAACTACAAACTCTACTAACATCTTGACAACCTTTGTCATTGATGCCAAAGGGGGAGTAGTAGGATGAGAAATTTCAAAGACAGGAATCATATGCTCCGGGGGAGCCCTTCATATTTTTGGTAAATTTTTTGGTCTACACATTTTGGACACTTTTTGAAATTTCTCATGAGTGTTGCCATCAATCCCAAAGGGGGAGATTGTTGGCATATGGACACTCCAATGAGACATTATGTGTGATTGAAGGTTTTGTCATTGATGGCAACCTTGCAATTCTATGGCACCGGCAAGACATCTTACCGGCAAAGAATTACACAAGCAAGATAGTGCACCAGCATCAACAAGATCACTCTACACTGGCACCGACATAGAAGAAAAGATGTATACCAGCATAGAGGCCGATTGAATTTTTGATATGTAATATTTTGATTATTATTGTAAGCCGACTTGGAAAATTGTAAAATGACTCTTGTATATAAAAGAGACCACTGTAGACATTTGTAAGTATAAGGAAGAAAGCATAAAGAAAATTATGAGGCAGACCTAATGTGCGAATTATAGGTCAAGGGTATATGTAAAGAACAAAGTTAGAACCGGTATTGAATCTGGCATTGGAGATGCTATTGTAAAGCAGTATAGATCATTGGATTAGTATAATCCTTATTGTAAGTCAGTGTGACTTCTCATTGAGCAGTGAGCTCCAGGCAGTTGGCCTTCCTGCATGTGCAGGCCCCTATTGTAAGTAATATTTTCTTATTGGCCAGTAAGTGAATATTGTGGGTCACAAATCCCACCGAGGTTTTTCCCACACTGGGTTTCCTCATTAAACATCTTGTGTTATGGTGTTCTTTTCATATGGATGTTTCTGATTCTGTTTATTGCATTAATTCTTGCATACCAGTATACTGCTATTTTATGTTCTGCATCTTTTAACTTAAGAAATACTGCTCACCTGTTAGATACTGATTCACCCGCCCCTCTTAGTATCTGTGGGAATTCTAACAGTCCCTATTGGTATTCTCACCAATGATCAAATAAGAGAAATTTAGGAGAATGGGAAAGTCATGGAAGCTCTTATTAGTAGTCTATTTTATATTGAGTTTATAGATGTTCAAGACAAAGACATTCCCAAGGATGTATGGGATACTCTAGAGTCTATCTATGGTGGTGATGTGCATGTAAAGAAGGCTAAGGAAGAAATCTTTAGAGGAAAGTTTGAAGACATGCAGATGGTGGAAGGAGAGACCATTCAACAATATGGGATACCGATTAAAACTATTGTTGGAGACATCAAGAGTGCAGGAGGTACACTGGATGATTACACCATTGCTAGCAAATTTTTGAGATTCTTATTACCAGTCTATGCAATAAGGGTTGTCGCTATTGAGGAGTTGAGATCTATTGACAAGAAAAAGGTGTCCCTAGATTCCATCATTCCTATGTTGACTACATATGAGCTAAATAGTTATGATGGCAGTGTTCAAAAGACTGATTCATCCTTTAAAGCATCTACTGCACTATCTAGAAATGGTAAAGAAGCTAGTACAAGTTGTGAACCTAGACAAAGCAGAGATATGGATGATGAGGAGATCCTAGTGGAATTTGAAGCTCTTATTTCCAAGAGACTTCCCAAGGAAACTGGAAAATACAGAGTTAAGCCCCCTTTGAAATGCTTTTCTTGCAATAGGATAGGACACATTATTCTCAACTGTCCTAATAGTGATAATAAGGAAAAACCAGAGAAGTTTAAAAATTTCAAAGGAGGAAATTGGAGAAACTGTCATGTTGCAGTTGATGAAGGTGTCACTGATGATGAATCAGAAGATGAAGAAAGTGAAGAAATAGTGTTTGTAGCCATTAAATAAGATGTGTCAGACAAGAAGGCTCTTGTCTTCTGCTTTGATAATTCTAATGAGTGGACTATTGATAGTGATTGTTCTCACCACATGACTGGTGACCAGAGAAAGTTTATGTCTCTAGAAGAGTATGATGGAGGTGTAGTCCGATTTGGTAATGATGCACCATGTATGGTAAAAGGAAAAGGGTCCATCTCTCTAAATGGAAAAAGCAGTGTTGATAATGTGTATTGGGTAGAAGGTCTCAGGCATAACCTTTTGAGTGTTGCCCAGCTGAATGATAAAGGACTCACTCTGGAATTCAAAGATGGAGTGTATAAAATAAAAGGAAAGAGTGGTGAACTGATGGCTATCAGTATGCAAACCAAAGGTAACTTGTTTTAGTTGAATATAAATATCAGTCAATGTCTAATGGCTAAGTTTGATGATAGTTGGATATGGCATAGGAGACTCTACCATGTAAATTTTGATAACATTGTGAGGGCTAGTAAGGTCAAGGCAGTTAGAGGATTGCCTGTGCTGAACAAACTGGAGAATCCTTTGTGCAGAGAATGTCAACTGGGGAAAATGTCTTCCTCAACCTTCAAAGGTAAATCTCTCACAATAGATAATTTACTTGATCTTGTGCATACTGATTTGTGTGGTCCTATGAAAACTAGGAGTATTTACGAAGATAGGTATTTTATGATTCTTATTGATGATTGCTCAAGAATGATGTGGGTCACATTCTTGAAAAATAAGTGTGAAGCTTTTGGAAAGTTTAAAGCTTTTAGAGCACTAGTTGAAAAGGAAAGCGGTAAGAGGATTAAATGCCTTAGAACCGATCAAGGAGGTGTATTCGCTTATAGAGAATTCAATAAGTACTGTGAAGAGAATGACATCAAGAGGCAACTGTCTTCCCCCTAGAATCCACAATAGAGTGGCCTCATAGAAAGGAACAATCGGACTATAGTTGAAGCAACCAAAATGATTCTGATTCAAGGGAAGGTTGCTCACATGTTTTGGAGAGAAGCGGTGAGCACTACAGTCTACACTATGAACCGGGTACTTGTTAAGAAAGGTAAGGATAAAACTCCTTATGAGTATTGGACCGGTAAGACTCCTATAGTAAGCTACTTTAGAGTGTTTGGTAGCAAGTGTTATATCAAGAGAAGTGAACACCAAAGCAAGTTTGATGCAAAATGTGATGAGGGAATATTCCACCAAGAGCAAAGCTCTCAAGTGTTTTAACAATAGGACTCAGAGAATTTTTTGAAAGTATCAATGTTACAGTTGATGAAACCTCTAAGAAACCTGAGGGAACTGACAGTGAGTAAGTAGTAGATTAACTGGATGTAACCTTTGGGGAACCAGTTGCAAAACAACCAGGTACAAGTAATAGTGCTCCTACACTAGTAGATGCCGATGAAGATGAGGATGAAGAGGAAAAGCAAGAGGAATTAGTTAAGATCATTCCTAGGTATGTAAAGTTGCATCATGATCCAAAGTAGATCATAGGGGATAAGGATGCAAGAATACTAACAAGAAGAAAGGTCAAAGAGAATTCTTGCATGATTTCTGAATTTGAGCCTAAAACATTTAAAGAGGCACACAAAGATGAAGACTGGATTAAGGCTATGGGAGAGGAACTTGACTAGATAGAAAAGAATGGTATATGGTCTTTGGTACCCAGAATTGAGCATAAAATGTTATTGGCACCAAAAGGGTCTTTAGAAACAAGTTGAATGAAGATGGCATGGTGGTAAGAAAAAAATCAAGATTGGTATGTAAAGGATATGCTCAAGAAGAAGGAGAAGAATATGGAGAAACCTTTTCTCTAGTAGCTAGATTAGAAGGTGTTCAAATGCTAATTGCATTTGCAGCCTTCAAAGGATTCAAAGTGTATCAAATGAATGTAAAATCTGCATTTCTAAATGGAATACTTGAAGAGGAAGTATATATAGAGCAACCAGATGGGTTTGCCCTATCAGAAGACAATGATATGGTGTGTAGGCTACATAAAGCCTTGTATGGATTGAAGAAAGCACCTAGATCATGGTATGAATGTTTACACTCACATCTTGTGAATATTGGATTTGAAAGAACAAGTGAAGAGAGCAATATCTATTTGAAGTCAGAAGGAGATCAGATTCTAATCTATGAAGTGTTTGTTGATGACAATTCTTGGTGGAGAAGACAAGATGAGTCATGCATTTGCAGATGAAATGAAGAAGCAATTTGAGATGTCACTAATTGGAGAGATTAAGTTCTTCATTGGACTATAGATTCAACAAATGAAAGATGGTATCTTTATCACTCAGTCCAAGTATGTCAAAGAGATGTTGAAGACCTTTGGCATGGAAGACAACAAACCAGTTGGTACACCAATGATGACCGCTTGTAAATTGTCAAACGAAGATGACTCAGCATTGGTGAATGAGAAGGAATGTCGGTCAATGATTGGTAAGTTGCACTATGTAGTACACAATAGACCAGACATTGCACATGCAGTGGCCATTGCTGCACATTTTCAGAAAAGTCCAAGAGAATCCCACTTGGTAGCAGTCTAGCGGATTCTTAGATATATAAAGGTAACTATAGAGTATGGATTGTGGTATCCATATAGTAATGAATTCAATCTCAAAGTGTTTACAAATGTTGATTGGGTTGGTAATGTGGACAATCGGAAGAGCACAATTGGTGGTGCATTATTTCTTGGTGGTAGACTAGTCTCATGGATGAGTAAGAAGCAGAGTTGTATCTCTCAATCTACAATAGAAGCAAAATATGTAGCAGCATTTATGAACTGCACTCAGACAATTTGGATGAAGCATGTATTAAGTGGTTTCAAAGTCCACGTATCTAAACCTGTGAGTATATTTTATGACAACACAAGTGCAATTAATATTTCCAAAAAATCGGTATTGCATGCTAGAACCAAGCACTTTGAGCTCAAGTATCATTTCTTGAGGGAGAAAGTTCGGAACAAAGAGGTTGTATTGGAACATGTTTCCAGTAAAGAGCAGTTAGCAAATATATTCACCAAGCCACTACCAAAGGCTACATTTACCTATTTAAGAGGTGAATTAGGGGTGCTTCCCCTTCAAGAGGTGATCTAAAGGTGTGTGCTCCACATCAGTCAGGTATTGCATTGTTAAATCTTTTTAGGATTGGTGTGTTGAAGGATACTACTCCTCAAGGGGGAGCAGCATAGTGGAACATGGATGTTTGTGCTTCCACTTTGGCATTGTTGTCAAAGGGGGAGAAGATGTGAAGCAGAGAAGATATCTGTAGTATTGAAGACATATAATATGGAAGAGATTGGGGAGAAGATGTGAAGTGGAGAGATATCTTTGTATATTGCCATCAATGCCAATGGGGGAGATTATTGGCATATGTGTAGAGTTGGATGATATGATGATATTGTATGTTGTCATTGATGTCAATATGTTGAAGTATGAATTGATATATGTAAGTAAGCAAACTGGCAAGTGAACTGGTATGATGGTATGAAGTGAAACGGTATATACAAAAGTGAACCGGTATGTTGGAATATGAACCGGTATATGCAAAGTTTGTATCGAGGTTTCACTTGATATGACTATCGATTGGTAGTCTTAGCTTCAGGGTTTGTGGTTGATGCATTCCAAGTCTGTGTGATTCGATCGATGACATCCTGTGATGAGTTATCATCAAGATAGATTAGATTGCATTAACACATTAGCTTTGTGCACGTGAAGAATCTCCTTGAGGATCTTGCATGAAGAAGATTGATTCTATCCACCTCAAAAATGTGCAAAATCCTAGTAAACGGTGGAGAGCGTGTGATGGGGTATCAGCTTCTAGAAGTGGTGAAGAATAGATGATGGAGAATGTCTTGAGATCTGTTCAAGACTGTTTTACTCTATGCAATGTGATTGAATGGTCAGGATTGGACTGACTGTATTGTTAACCTAAACGCTTAGGATTTTAGGTTTTGGCTACCAACCTAATTGTTGTCTATAAGGTCAATGATGATTTGCATTGTGAATTTGTTGGCAAATGAATGTGTGTGAAGTGATTATTGCCAGACCAGTGCAGTGAGTAGAGATCTACAGAGTGTGATTGCAGATGTAAAGGAACTAAAGTGGATCTGCCTTGGCATTGAGTGTTGTTATCAGATCAGTGTATTACCTGTTGACTTCTAACCATTTCAGCAGTTGGAAAATCCCTTTACCAGGTAGCTTTAACAAGGTTTTTGTAAATCCTTTAATAGGGTGACTCAAAATCATTGAGTTCTTTAAATCCTCTGACAAGGTAACCGTTAATAGGGTTTTAACCTCTAACCGGGTATTTAGCCATCCCTTAACCAAGTGATCCCTAGCAGGATCAGTTCCTAGCAGAACCTATTGTAAAGTCCTTAACTGGATTAGGCTCCTAATAGAGGGGACTTCAGAAGAGTTCAAGAACAACTTGTGGGTATTCATCCCCACCGTGGTTTTTCCCAATTGGGTTTCCATGTGAAAAATTAGTGTGTCATATGTGATGCTTTTTCATGTGATGATTTAAGTGTTTTCTGTTAAGCGGTAAAGCATTTTGATCTAGTGGTCATTATATTTCTGATGTATTACTTGTTTGAGCATATGGGTGAAGTGGAAATGAGCTATTAGGTTTTGTGATGATCTAGATGTTACCGGTTTATGTCTTTCATAGATTCATTGTGTTTTACCAGTAGTTCGCTGATTTAGATTGGTGATGTTGTTTACCAGTGAGTGCAGTCTTTACAATTTAAGTTGTTAAAGAATTTTTTGTCTATACTGATTCACCCCCCCCTCTCAGTATCTATTGAGTATTTACTATTCATCATTATTCATCATGTAAAATTTGGAGAAGGAATTGAAAAGCATTGGAAACATTTTGGTATCATATTCATTGTTTTCAATCTCTTGTTTTGTGGTCTTGAAAGTTTTTACTCTTGTTTCTAGGCCTAGTATGACCATGTACAGCCTGGAAAAAAGTGTATTTCTATAATGATAGTGTAGTATATTGAATCATATTTCTATTTCTTTTGGTTTGAGTTGATTTCATTCAGTTTTGAGAAAGTTATGAGAGTTTTCATGAAAACCATTTGGAACTACCCAAAACCTTGATTGACGACGACCAGTTTTGAAACAATCATAATAACTTTGGATTTAACCGTTGGATCTTTCTGTAACTATGAAGAAATTTCTAGAACTAGAATTTATAGAACTGGACTGAAGCGATTGTCCTGATGATTAATATTTTAAGAGTTATTAATGAATGTTCATGACTGTAATTTCATGACTTAAATAGAGTAAATTTCAGAGTTTGGGAAAATTCTTGGTTTTCATTTGCAAGAAATGAATAGATGAAGGGTTTAATTGATTAAAGTTTTATGCATAATATATTGATCTACAATCATGATGTATTGATATCTATGGAGAAGATTTGATAATGGTTATTTGATTGATGATTTTGTTGGGAAATATATGACAATGTCTCTAACATGGAAGATTTGTATTGATAATTGAATTTCACGAATGATTAGAGGTTCTTGGTTGGATTTTCATGATACTCTGCATTAGTTATCCATCACGGCTTGCAAACCAAGTGTTGGGGCCTGGCAAGATAGCAGCTCAGGCGAGTTAACAAGTGAGCAAGTCTGAGATGATCGGATGATTGTCCCTATACTGCTATGGTGAGATGCATGAAGGTTATTTCTCGTGACTTGGCAACCAAGGTGAGGTCCAGGTCAAGTGACAGGTTGAGATGGAAGTCTAGGTGGATCTACGAGTGAACCAGAAGTTGACACATGGCACAGATGGATGAAGAGATAAAGGATGTGCAGGTTACATGCAAATCCAATGACTGTCGCTATTGTATGTGGGAAAAGCGGGTCGATAGAACTCAATATGTGGAAAATGGAGCTCAAAGAGCATTTTCTCACACACCCACAGGACTTCTTGGTGCAAGCTATGTAGTCATGAAGTATGGCTCAGGTTCCCAAGGTTGGTTGAACCGTTCTCTATCTCACAAGGTCCCTCAAACCAATTTCTCTACTCTTAGATCACTGAGCAAAGTGGTTTAGGGATGACAAATGCAAGAATGAGGGACGCTGATTCTTGTTTCCCGCGGACCTACAAAAGTGGTTAAATTCAAAAACTGATTTGATATATGGGGTCGAGCCGCACAGTGGGTGCTAGAAATGTATGCGGGAAAAGTGGGTCAATAGAACTCAATATGTGGAAAATGGAGTTCAAAGAGGCTTTTCTCACACACCCACAGGACTTCTTGGTGCAAGCTATGGAGTCATGAAGTATGGCTCAGCTTCCCAAGGTTGGTTTCATGGTTCTCTATCTCACAAGGTCCCTCAAACCATTTTCTCTGTTGTCAGATCACTGAGCAAAGTGGTTTAGGGATGACAAATGTAAGAACGAGGGATGCTTTGGTTGATTTTAAGATGAAATGCATTCTAAGTTATACATGATCCTATAAATGCACTAAATTAGTTTATAAGATGACAAGATTAGTAATAAGACAATCCTAACATGCTATATTAGTCTATGATTAAGCTAAATGATAAGGAAAATACTATAAACATGCATATTTAGATTAATTCCTATTGAAAAGAGAGGCTAAATGATGAGCACAAATGATGTATTAAAGCTTGGATGGATTTTAGTATAAGTGTGATGCTAAAGACTTGGATGATGAAAAATGGAGGAATGAGAGCTCTATTTATAGAAAAAATAGGGTAATGGATGACTAGGATTGAAATTTTTAATCAAGGGTTGATTTTGAAAGTTGGGAATCCATGTTTACGATTTGTACCAATGAAATGGTGACAAATGTCAACATAAGACTGGTTGAGAGAAGGGGTTGGAAACATTAAATGCCTGAGAAGACCTCATGGTTACCTTAGGGGGTAAGGGTTAAGGTTAGGTTAGGGTTATCCAATGGATAAAGGTTTTATCCAAAGGATAAACTCTTGTGCAAAAGATTAAGGATAACCATGGTCAAAGCAATAAATGCTTGATGAGACCCTTGGGTTAGATGGAGGTTGAGTTAACCATTAATGGTTTGGGAGACTTTCAAAGTTAAGTGGTTGAAGCCTTTAAGGCTTTTCAAAGACTTTGAGGGTTGGAGAAGTGACTTCCCCTTTCTTAGGGATGTGACAAAGTTTAGGAAATGGGTTAGGTTAATTTAGAAGTGATTAGAAGAGTCTAGAAGGGGTTAGGAATAGGGTTTAGGAAGCAAGTGGGAGATGTAGGATTTTGCAAGTGGATGAAGGTATAATAGGATTTAATTGAATAAAATGAATTTAATTCAATTTGGTTGTAATTTGGGGAAATCAAATAATTTAGATTTATTCAATTTAGGATAAACTATTTAATTAAATTTGAATTTAATTAAAAGTGGATAGAAGGGATTTTGAATAAAATGATTTATTCATTAAATGTCAAAAGAGGCCTAGTGAATTTTAATTTAAATAAATTGAGTAATTTACTTAATTTAAATAGAGGAATGTGGGTGATTTAATTAAATTGGATTTAATTAAATAGAGAAATTAACATAAAATATTCATTTAGGAATATGGTCATTTTTATACGTCTACAGCTATAGCGCAGTGGAAAACTGCTCGATGAATATCCATCCGGATTTTGCGACAAAGAAGGGCTAAGGCCGGAAGGTGGACTTGTTTGGTGTTACGTCAATACTCAATAAATTTTCCTTCGGTGATTGGGTCTATCATCACCCATCGGAGGTGTAGTTTTGAAGTTACGTCAATACCCATTAGAGTCAACTTGTCCGAGCCGGTGTATTTGAATATGAACTTGTTTGATTCCTGAATACATGTAGGATAATTGTTTTCTCACGAATGCAGGTCGACACAGATAGTTAGATGTCTAACCGATTGGTGCAAATTGATAGTGTAGCGTCCTAAAATTGTGACACTTGCAATTTCGACCGCATTTGGGTCTTCACGATGGCGACGCAACACTGAACCTGAATGGAGACCCCGAAACTTGCTCACGACACCAAAAACTGCATTTTTCAAGCACCCTGGCCTGATCCTCCTTGCACCCTGCTATCCCGGGAGGTGCGACCAGAGCGCCCAGCGCCCTGGTCCCCCAGGACCATGGCGCCTAGCGCCCTAGTCCCTGGCCCTATTTTGGGCCCGGTCTCCTATGGGGCTTCGGGTCTTTATGATTGCAAATTGGAAAATAACATTTCCTAGTCGGCCTAAGGTCGGGAAAATTAGTCTTTTAACCCTAATTGGCAAGTATATAAACTACATTTCCTCTCCCATTTTAGGAGGAGGGAGATATGTGTACAAGACGTGGAAACGATATTCAAGCATTCAAACATTCAAGCATTCAAGCATTCCTTCAAGCAATTGATCATTCTAAGTCTCCATTCAAGGCTAAGTGTTGCATTCAAGACAAGGATTCAACCATTGAAGAGGAGATCACATACTACAACATACAACATACAACATACAACAACATCTATACCTTCGCATATAAGGATACAAACATCCTTACAACAAGGTACTAGCACTTGTTTTACATTACAGTCATTTACATTTACAACATTTCTCACTTCTTGGTTAATTCCAAAACCGGGGTTTGAACTAAGGGCAAACCCCTAATCCCTAACCCCCCAATCATCTTTGCTTTTCTGTGTGTAGGTTGTAGGTACGCGGCTGAAATTGAAGATCTGGAATCCTTGTGCAGAGACGAACAGATCCCCCTTCGTTTCGCGGATTTTTCGGAGGACCGTGTGCACGCCGGGCGCCATCGTCCCATCAACTTTTGCTCAAATTTGCAGGACAGCGCCGTCTCGACATTTTACTACTAATTCCAGGTCCGCAGCTTCATATCATATCCCTATCTCGATTTATAAGTGAATCTTTGTTGCTTCTACATGCATTCCTAGTTCAATCTTTCTATCTACATTCTTTACAAAAGAGGGTATCCTTGCTATCACAACCCTTGAAACTCATATAGAATCCAATCTTGCATTGCGTGGGATTGGATCTTGTGGGTTTCAACCCCTCTTTTGAATGTAAAGTCTCTCCTAAGTGAAAACCATCAACCCTAGTGACTCTCCCTTCTCTCTCCTCGGAGTTGGGGAGGGGAGAACGACTAGGGTTCGATTTTTTCCGCTTTACATTTTGGTGAACCCGACGTGAACATCCTTTCTGATTATTCATAGTTAGATCTAAAAATTGGATTCCTTGATTACATTTCCATGTTTGATCTTTTGCAAAATTTTAGAGGTTAATTGCATAAAAACCCTAAATTTTCTTTTTAAGTAATTAAACTTGTGAAATGTTTAATTGTTAATGCTTGTTTCAGATCTACCCTTCTATTGCAAATTATCAATTCATATTTGTGCGTTAATTTTGAAAATTAAGTGGTTAAGTGTCAAAACCCTAATTTTTGAAACCCTCTTGATTCAACCTTTGTCCGACAATTTCACTGATCAAAACATCTCCAAATCGGCTGTAACTTTGGATTCCACAATAAAATCACAATATCTTTCATCCCTGAAAATTTGGAAAAAAGTTGCGAGGACCGTGTGCACCCCGAGCGCCATCGTCCCCGACATTTTTTCTGAAATTTCGAGAGCTAGATCTTACTGTATTTTTCTGCTAAAATCCAGAATTTTGGCTGATTTTATCAATTTTAACACCTTCAAAATTACAGTCAAAGTTGGTCTAGCGATTGCTTGGATTGAGGCTTCTAATCATTCAAAAATTGTTGAAACTGAAATTCATGTCAAAATTGTGTTTCTTATAGTCCTAAAACTGAAAAGTGTGTTATCATTCATTCGAAATTTCAGTGATTTATTCAAATTTTTGCAATTTGTGACTTTTGAAATTAAGTGCTTAATTACAACAACTTTGATTTCCGCTTTCAAAATTGAATTTTGCGTGAAATTGAGTCAACTTTCAAATTTCAAAACTTGCATTGCTTTTGGTATTCCCTCTAAAATCATAAAATTCAAAATTTCAGTTTCCCTCTCTTTTTCAAAATTCAAATTTTGCATTTTTCGACAATCTTGGTAGGGTTCAATTTTGAGATTGCAACTTTAATTTGGCCTATCTATAGATCGTAAAATCACTCAGTTTTTTCAGGTTAGCTGTAAAATCATCATAACTTTCATCCCTGCAAATTTCGAAAAAAGTTGCGAGGACCGTGTGCACCCCGAGCGCCACGGTCCCGGACATTTTTTCCAAAATTTCGGGAGATTGTCCTGATTGTATTTAACAGCTTAAATCTAGAAGATTGGCTGGTTTTACTAAAATTTGCTACCTCTAAAATTCAAAATCTTCTCTTTTTCTTTAGTGCATGAGTTTTACAACAATAAGCCCTACTTACACTATTCCCGTTAGACGAAGCCTTAGAATTAAGTCCTTCCAAGGTTTAATTACTAAGGAGATGGAACCTAATTTGAATGGTCTTTTTAACGAGGACATGGGTAATTCCTCTAATCCTCTTAATGATGAAGAAGCTCTCCATGAGGTTTCTGTAGAACAACTTTCAAAATTGGATAACCAATTTGACGATTTTTGACAATGGATGTCTCAAGAATACCCTAATAGTCAAGCTCTTCCTTTAATTGAGGGTCTAAAACGTATGCTTCAAAGTGATAAGAATGGAATTGATATTTTGCGTGGTATTGCACACATTGTGGATTCAAATGTGATGCCTATGAAGAGTTGTGCCAAAACCTTAGGTTATACACAACCTCCTATTCAAGTTAATCATTCTATTCCTTTGACGACTCCTATTGCTAGTATACCTACTTTTACATCAAACATAATGACTACTTCAATACAAGACATTCCTCCTATGATCACTAATCATGGGGGCAATCCTTCTTCTTCAATTAACCCTCTTCCTTCATTCAATCCAACTTCTTCATTCATTCCTTCAATGAGTGTTCCTCTTGTATCTCCACAAATGAACATGACGCAAGGGGGCAATTCATTTAACCATTCCATTCCTCCTTGTAGTGTTCCTCCTGTCCAATCATCTCCTATGACTAACTATCATAGTGTCCCACCACCTTACTCTCTACCTTCTTTCAATAACATAACACCTCCATCACAATCTAACACGTCTAATATGAACTCTTCGACTGAAGCGACCATTAACAATCTTGCACAAACTGTCTCTTCTTTACAGCAACAAATTGCCTCTATGAATCAATCTAAGTTTAGTGTGCCCACATTTGATGTTGCGAGCCCACTTTCTCTTGACATTGTTCGAGCTATTCCCCCTAAACATGTTGAAATTCCACATTTGGAACTTTATAATGGTAAGGGTGATCCTCTAACACATGTTAAGACCTTTCAAACAATATGTACTGATTTTGCTTATGACCAAAGGTTGCTTGCAAAACTGTTTACTAGAACATTAAGAGACAAAGCCCTACAATGGTATTGCTCGTTGCCTTCCTATTCTATTACTTCTTTTGAACAACTTGCAAATGCTTTCATTCAACAATTTCAAAACAATATAAGTCCTAAAGTTACTTTGATTGATTTAATGCATTGCAAACAAGGTGTTAAAGAAAAAGTGACTGATTTCATTGGTAGATATAAGCATTTGTATGCTCAAATTTCCTTTCCAGTGCCTGACAATGATATTCAAAGAATCTTTATTTCTAATTTACAAAAAGACATTAGAGAAAAACTCCTGTTTTCTGAGTTTACTTCTTTCCAACAGTTGTGCGCAACTCTTCACAATTATCAACTGACTGTCAGTCAAATGGAACAAGCAAATCCTATGGCTCCGAGTGATAAGGGTGATAGTAGTCAACAACCATTTGGGAAGTTTAAACCGAACAGAGAGTCCATTAAATTCAATGAAAACATCATCAACAACAATGTGAATGCAGCATCAGGTGTGCCTCCTATTTCTAAATTTTTCAAGAAAGAAAGAAAGTTTACTCCTTTGAATGACTCGTTGCATAGTATTATGAATAAGTTATTGGAACAAAATGTGCTTACCCTTCCTCCTATAAGGCAAATAGATCTTGCAAAGATTAATTCACCCTATTTTGATAACAAATCTTTTTGTCAATTTCATCGTCATCCTGGGCATGATACTGAAAAATGTTTTGCTTTGAAGGGTAAAATTCAAGATTTGATTGATAATAATACTATCTTTGTTTCTGGTGTGAATGATAAAGGCAACACATCTGTAGCTCCTCCTAACCAGAATCTTCAGATTTTTACTGATCCATTGCCTTCTCATACATCTAATGCGATTGATACTACTGATTCCTCTGTCTCACCTGATGATCTTGTGTCTATGACTCCTAATGTGATTAACTTTGTGGAGCAACAGAAAATCCCTAAAGAACCTTCCATCACATTTGATTCCAGTGAAACTATCAGGGCACCTGATGGTCCTTTATATATAGTTGCAAAAGTCAAGAATACACCTTGCCATGGAGTGCTTATTGATCCTTCTTGTATGGTTAATATCATTACTGAAGAATTTCTTTTTACTTTGCAATTGAATCAAGTGATCTATGACGAAAAAAATGTGGTTGTGAAATTATTTGATGCATTTTCTTATCCTGCAATTGGTTCTATTACATTACCTATTGAGGTCCATAACAAATCCCTTGAGGTGGACTTTGCTATTATTCCATCATCCGAACAATTTCGTGTGAAGCTAGGCTATCCTTGGCTATCTTCCATGAAAGCTATTGCTTCTCCTATTCACAAGTGTTTGAAATTTCCCCATAATGGTGAAGTTGTTACTATCAATCATAGTCTCTTTAAACCAGCTGAAAGAATTCCTAGTGTTCCTATTGATTATTTTTGGCCTAAACAATTCCAATCTCTTCCTCCGCAAAGTGATCATCTTTTCAAATCTTATCAAAAGTGGAAAAAAGATATGATCCTTTCTCTAAGAGAACCTAGAACACCCAAACTTGATATTCCTATCATTCTTGAGAAGGAAGTTCTTCCTTTGAAAGATAAAACTAATGTCTTTCCTCAAGAAGATTCCTCACCCATTCCTATGGATGTGACTATGTCTATGTCTAATAAACCTTCTAAAGGTAGACCTATACCTCCTCGTCATGATGGACTTGGTCTCCTTCCTAAACCAAATATTCCTCCCTTATATGGAGCAGTTCCTCCTCCTTCCTTTTATAGAGAGAAGAGACCTTCCTCTTCTCCTATTATTCAACCTAAGAGACCAAAACCTAAACACCCAAGTGAAAAGGATGAGAACATTCCTCCTCCTCAATCTTCTCAACTTCCTACTTAGACTAGATGAAATCGTTCTGCACGTGAACGCCGACGAAAGCGTCGTCTTAGAGCTCAGGCAGCTGCTTCTCAAACTTTGCAATCCCCCAAAACACCTTCAACAAGCATTATTCCATTTTCTCCTCAGCCGACGGTTGAGCCGAAATATCCTAAACATAAGATGCATGATGGTCTTGATCCTGTGCGAGTTAAAGATCCTATTTTTATAAATCTTGATGATGATATAGATGAAAATGTTATTCATGATGAAAATGTTACTCCTGTTCATTCTGATAGTGAATATGAATATGATGTTGTTGATAACCATCTATCTAACGAATTTTCTAAAGCACTTATCCTAGCTCCTAGACAAGAACAACGTGGCTCGGAACATGAACATAGCCCTTGTTTGGATCTTGTGATAGCTCCATCTGTTGTGTTGGATGTTCCTCCTCTAGCGTGTTTCCTACCTTCTCGAAATACTGATCAGCAAGATCGGGGGGTAGATGACGTGCTAGACTAGTTTCATTAGCATAGCAGATTCTCTCCTCCTCTCTTTTGTTACTTCTTCTATATGTTATTCTCATTCTTCTATTTTTTGTCCTTAGTGTTGTCTACTTGAGGACGATGCAAAACATTGAGATCTCTCGATCTCTCTCATGTTGACTCAAAAGACACATGTGTTCCCTTCTTCTAGGTGACCTTCCTTGATTGGGGAATGAAGAACAATTATGCATACATACATATGATATAATCATACAGCATACTGACCCCAAGGAAAGCGAAGTCACCTTGTGCTTTGTGTTTTGTGTCTATTATCCTTGGGCTTATCTCACACTTGGGGGCTAAATCCTTGTGATAACGTGCTCCTTTCTCATTTCTTATATGTATCACTACCTTAAAGCAATCACCCCCGGTGAGGCGTGTGCGATCGCTTTAACGTAGGGGGGCATACATCCCGTCCATATCTTTTCAAGATACTTGAAAATTTCTTGACAAATTTAGCTTTGCCTTGAAAATTTTTGATATCTTTCTTGCATGACTCATAGTGAGGGAACCTTACTACTGACAATCATGGTTCTCCCTCATGATCTTCCCTTTTACTTTGTCAATCGAAGTCGTAAGATCCTTAGTCCACTAGGGGCTTGGTGTATCTTGCCTCCTTGACGTGGTGAAAGTTTTTCAATATTGTTTCCTTGTACTTTACTGGAAGTATGAGCGTACGCTTATACTGCCGCTAAAGTGGGGGCTAAATGTAGCATCCTAAAATTGTGACACTTGCGATTTCGACCGCATTTGGGTCTTCATGATGGCAACGCAACACTGAACCTGAATGGAGACCCCGAAACTTGCTCACGACACCAAAACTGCATTTTTCAAGCACCCTGGCCTGATCCTCCTTGCACCCTACTGTCCTGGGAGGTGGGACCAGAGCACCCAGTGCCTTGGTCCTTTAGGACTAGGGCGCCCAGTGCCCTGGTCCCCCAGGACCATGGCGCCCAGCGCCCTATTTTGGGCCTAGTCTCCTATGGGGCTTCGGGTCTTTATGATTGCAAATTGGAAAATAACATTTCCTGGTCGGCCTAAGGTCGGGAAAATCAGTCTTTTAACCCTAATTGGCAAGTATATAAACTACATTTCCTCTCCCATTTTAGGAGGAGGGAGATATATGTACAAGACGTGGAAATGATATTCAAGCATTCAAACATTCAAGCATTCAAGCATTCCTTCAAGCAATTGATCATTCTAAGTCTCCATTCAAGGCTAAGTGTTGCATTCAAGACAAGGATTCAACCATTGAAGAGGAGATCACATACTACAACATACAACATACAACATACAACAACATCTATACCTTCGCATATAAGGATACAAACATCCTTACAACAAGGTACTAGTACTTGTTTTACATTACAGTCATTTACATTTACAACATTTCTCACTTCTTGGTTAATTCCAAAACCGGGGTTTGACCTCAGGGCAAACCCCTAATCCCTAACCCCCCAATCATCTTCGCTTTTCTGTGTGTAGGTTGTAGGTACACGGCTGAAATTGAAGATCTGGAATCCTTGTGCAGAGACGAACAGATCCCCCTTCGTTTCGCGGATTTTTCGGAGGACCGTGTGCACGCCGGGCGCCATCGTCTCATCAACTTTTGCTCAAATTTGCAGGACAGCGCCATCTTGACATTTTACTGCTAATTCCAGGTCCGCAGCTTCATATCATATCCCTATCTCGATTTATAAGTGAATCTTTCTTGCTTCTACATGAATTCCTAGTTCAATCTTTCTATCTACATTCTTTACAAAAGAGGGTATCCTTGCTATCACAACTCTTGAAACTCATATAGAATCCAATCTTGCATTGCGTGGGATTGGATCTTGTGGGTTTCAACCCCTCTTTTGAATGTAAAGTCTCTCCTAAGTGAAAACCATCAACTCTAGTGACTCTCCCTTCTCTCTCCTCGGAGTTGGGGAGGGGAGAACGACTAGGGTTCGATTTTTTCCGCTTTACAGATAGTTGAACGGTCGACATGGAAAATGTATATGAAGCCAAGAGGAAACTCAAACATTGTTGTTGTTCTGATGATAAGTCATATACTGTGGTGTGTAGCCGAAGTGATCAGAGTGAACAATTGTGTTGTGATAACAAACTTTATTGTAAAGATTATTTGTTGTGAATAAAGTGCTCTTGTTGTCGGTGGTGGGTTTTTTCCCTAAATGGTTTCCCACGTAAATTCATGGTGTTTATATATGTGTGTGTTTGAATTCTGATATTGTTTCTATTCTGTATATGCTAATCTTAGTATTTAGTAAAGTTTTAAAACATACTAGTCTTATCTCCCCTGCAAATTGACATTAGGGAAGTGTTTTTTCGCACTGTGACTTCCCCTTGCTTAGGGATGTGACAAATTTTAGGAAATGGATTAGGTTAATTTAGAAGTGATTAGAAGAGTCTAGAAGGGGTTAGGAATAGGGTTTAGGAAGCAAGTGGGAGATGTAGGATTTTGCAAGTGGATGAAGGGATAATAGGATTTAATTGAATAAAATGAATTTAATTCAATTTGGTTGTAATTTGGGGAAATCAAATAAATTAGATTTATTCAATTTAGGATAAACTATTTAATTAAATTTGAATTTAATTAAAAGTGGATAGAAGGGATTTTGAATAAAACGATTTATTCATTAAATGTCAACAGAGGACTAGTGAATTTTAATTTAAATAAATTGAGTAATTTACTTAATTTAAATAGAGGAATGTGGGTGATTTAATTAAATTTGATTTAATTAAATAGAGAAATGAACATAAAATATTCATTTAGGAATATGGTCATTTTTATACGTCTACATTTTTCCCCTCTTTGAAGTGACGTGTGTGCACATGTTAATTCAAAGAAAATGATGTGTTATCGTGATTTATGATCAAATAAAATTTTTATGTCATTTTGAGTTATGCCATGCCCTAGTTTTGATAATTGATTTTGATAATGCCCCCTCAGGAAATGAATAAAAAATATGGAAAAATTTGATGTGATTTGATAATTGTGTTTGGTTTGCAAAATTTTGGCTATGTGGAATGCTTAAATTGATTCATCTCTCGATAATTGATGTGTGCGAGGGTACGAGGAAGATCACGAGCAAATTACATGCTCAATCCCCTAACCATAATTTTATTTTACCCTATAAAAGGGGAAAAGTGCATGGTTTTGTCTCATTTGTGCTTGTTGACTTTAGAGAAAGAGACTTTTGGAGAGAAGACAAAAATGCCTATTCCATATTCTGCGCATCGATTCAAGTGTGTTCAGAGGTATCGGAGGCCTGCCACGTATGGACCACCGGTAAGTCAACCTTTTTGACCCCTTTTTTATTTTTGATTTTGTCATTTTTGTTACTTTTTTGGAATTTTTCACGTGGGTTTTCATATTTTAGCGCATCTAGGTCATCGGTCAGCGCATACGAAAAATTCCGTAGCGCATAAGGTTGTAGATTTTAGGTTGCGTCCGAAAACATAGGGTAGTGCATAGGTTTGCTAGGTTAGTGCTTAGATTTTCTAGGTTAGCGCATAAATGCACATTAGATCATTAGGGACATAGGGTAGCGTAGAAAGTGAAATAGGTAGTGCATCAGGTAAACCTAATGCATTGGGTAGATAGGGAGTCACATGGGTAGGGGTAAGTAGCGCGTAGGTTAGACCTAGCACATAGGGTTAGATAGGTAGCGCAGCCGCAGGATAGGTTAGCGCATAAGATAGTTTTAGCACTTAGGGTAGCTTAGATAGTGCATTGGAAGAAATAGGTAGCGCATAGAGTTAATCTAGTGCATGGGGTAGATAGGATAGCACGTGGAGAAAACAGGTTAGTGCATCGAGTCAATCTAGCATGTAGCCAAATTTAGTTAGCACATGCAGTCGGTTTTGTGAGAAAAGATGATTTGTGAGTGAGGAAAATTGATAGGATAAGGTCAGTTTTGCTGGGATAGGTGTAAAATGTTTCGTTTCTGTGTTTGCTATCATAGTTTTGATAGTTTGTTCAATATAAGTGCTGATATAACTTGGTTTGATTTGCGATTTTTCAAGTTATTCATAGATATTGATGTGGATTTGGTATAAACTTTATTTGATTTGCATTGTTTCAAGTTAATATATGTGGAGCCCGATTTGTGTTACAAGCTTATATGATTGTGGAACTTGAGTTGTTTTACAAGTTGATATGGGTTGGAAACTTGAGTTGTTTTACAAGTTGATGTGATGTGGGGACTTGAGTTGTGTTACAAGTTGATATGGATAGATATGATGTGATTTTGATTTTGATATCTATGTTTTGATGAGAAAATTGATATTGGACTTGTTTTGCTGTTTGATAGGAGAGATTGGGAGTGGTTCAGTCACGTGAGTGGTTCCTGAGACCATGGGCATTGATACCACGGTTGGCACAAGCTGATCTAGACAATATTGAGAGATGTAGCCTGTCTTCCCTACTGGATATGCTTTGGTTTACTGTGAACAAGGGTTTACTTGCAGAGAGATGGCATAGTGATACAAACACCTTCAATTTTGCCATAGTGGAGATGACAGTGACCCCCGAGGATTGCAACCAGATCCTGCGCATACCCGTAGTAGGTGCACTACTACCTTATGAGTAGTCAGAGGAGGGCAGGATAGAGACACTTCGTTAGATTTTTCACGATGATACAGTGCACGGATATGAGATTCCGTGGCAGGAGTTTCTGGATTTGGACTATGCACCTCTTCCATCAGTACTGGTAGAGTTTGTAGGTGGTTTTCTATGTCCTTACCATAGGTTGAAGGGACTATCTGTGGGATGGGGACTGGTTCTAGAAGAGATGGTTACACAGGGTTGCACATTTGCATGGGGATCGACTATGCTAGCCCATTTGTACAGGGACTTGCACGAGGTAGTATACCTGGGTTACGACAGTTTGTTAGCTGGCGTTACACTTCTACAGGTATGGTGTTGGGAGCACATTCTTGTAGCTAGGCCATTGGTGGACAAAGATAGGCCTATTGGACATGCCTATGCATATCGATACAGGGGTTAGTTGTCTAGTAGAAGCTGGGCAAACTGGAGCATTGGAGGAGGGTATTGGATGATATTGATACGGTCTTATGGCGACCATATATAGGTTGCGAGGTTTAGGTTGAGGATGGGTTGGAGATGCCATATGTCTTCATGACTCGATTTTTGATAGGGAGGACCCCTTTTGTGATTGAGAGATTTTTGGTTACGAGAGTTCTACGGCAGTAGAGGATACCATAGGGGACCTATTTGTATGCGCGCCGAAGGCAAGACATACCAGATTGGGGTTTGACTATTGATAGTGCGACGACCATAGAGGAGTTTGTGCAGCTAGTGGGCCAGATATGGGACTATGCCCCTAAGATTTTGGATGCTGGGATGATGGATGAGTTTGCCCGATTGTTTGTAGCTCGTGCCGTGGCAAGGATAAGAGATCCAGCAGAGATGCAGCCCACTTTTGATGATGATGAGGATGAGGGAGGTGATGGAGGAGGTGGAGGAGGGTGACAAGGGAGAGGAGATTGGGGGAGGATAGGAGACAAAGGTAGAGATGGGGGTGATAGAGGGGTGGAGAGAGCAGTTCGATGAGCTGTGATGGATAGAGGTAGAGGAGGTTTGGCTATTAGAGCAGGGGGTGAGGGGAGAGTGACAGAGGTGATAGCAGTAGTGGGAGGGATTGATGAGGTGAGATGACCATCCCAGAGGAGGAGGACTGATGTGCTACCTCCACCAGCACCGAGGACAGGTAGAGGGATAGGGGTTACCCCTTCACAGGTGCCCCTACGGGTCCAGATTTTGACTCACGTGGAGGGCGCCCAAATTAGGACCCTATAGGTGATAGTGAAGCAGTTGCAGGCATAGCTATTAATGCATCAATGTCAGATTACATAGCCGACCATCGAGCACGACACTGAGATAGAGCGGCGGGGTTGAGCGGAGGAGCTCGCAGTGAGTGTGTAGAGAGTAGCAGCAGGTGGTCCGATGAGGGACACCTTGAGAGAGCTGGCCTTGAGAGACTAGGAGGTGGAGTACTACCATCGACATTATGAGGTTGTGGTACCCAGGGAGCATTGAGTGCAAAGTTTTACACAGTCGAGATCAAGTCGATCTCGAGAGATGGGATCACAGTCAGAGAGTAGAGGTGTGACAGGGCCATCGAGACATGATCCACCTGGAGATCCAGGGTTGGGACTTCTACAACAAGACTGTCTCCTTCAGGAGATAGTCATACTTGAGAGGCGTTGTCTCCATTGTATTTTTTATCATTATATTTGGCCGAGACATGACATATATTGTATATTTTGATCATTTTCAATATATATATATGACACCATTTTCCTTGATCATGCGATGCGTTATGGATTATGCTTTCTACACGCTTTTACTTTATTCTATGATGATGCAATGCTTAGATAGATGATATGATGAAGTGAAATGTATGATGTTATGAGATGTATCTTGAAAATGAGATGAATGATATGATATGTGAGATGTATCTTGAAAATGAGATGAATGATATGATATGTTGTGAGATGTATCTTGAAAATGAGATGAATGATATGATATGCAACTAATTGTAAAATGATATGCAACTAATTGTTTTTGGAGCACCCTCATTCTGTATTTGTCATCCGATATAACCACATGTTATTTGCTTTCGATATATGTATCATCATTGAGCATGGATTGATTTTTGGATATGTTGAAAATTTATACAAGCATAATGGTATAATTAAACCATGATGACCTGAGAAAGATTTACATGATGTTTGATTTTGCAAGATAGCACAAGCGTCAAGGTATAATTGAACCAGGACGACTAGAGTGCAGATTGCATATAAATAGACAAGATTAAACCATTTGTATGCGTAAAGTGGAATCATGTCTTCAGTGATATTTGTTGAATCACATCTCGAGACAAGTATGTACACAGTACAAATGATCGCCTCACAGACATAACACTAAGAAAATATTTGAGTTTCTCGATGTTCTCTAGCTTTGGAAGCTTTGTTGAGAAAATTTAGAGAATCCAATAATTCAAAAAGTTAAATGCAAAAATAGTTAAGACTTTATGCAAAATGCAACAGTTGGTACTTCAGAGAATCATTCATCATATTTCTCTTGTGAATCTATTATTGATCGATGTTTTGATTTGGGTTTGTGTAAGTTTTTGCTTTGTTGGACATGATGCTCTAAGTTTTGCGAATAGTCTTGACGGTTTGAACATGCTTGTAAGTTTTGATGTTATTGTCTCTAGCTAAGTGTACAACTCGATGCAGGTATGTACAGTGATTACCAAGCCATGGTGAGATGTGGTGAAAGGATATATGGATAAACCAGGATAGTGACTACGCTAAGTATGTCCTGAATGGATATTTGCTAAGTGTCAGGCGATGGCCGATAATGTTTTACTACGGAGATAAGGATATGGATATAGATAACGGAGCTGTCCTTTCACAATAGCACCTATTACTAGGTTTTCACCAGTTGCTTTTATTGTACCTTTTATTTGATTTTTCTTGATTTTTTGATTTTTTTGATTGTTTTTTACTTTTTCCGTGCATTAGACTACTCAAGTGTAGTATTTCTTCAGATGAATGTTGTTAGTTGGTTCGTTGAGCACATCTCCTTCTGAAGTTGTTAGCTGATAAGCACCTCATCCATAGACTGATATGATGACATAGGGACTTAACCAGTTAGGTTCAAATTTTCCTTTCTTTTCTCGATCTTGCTAATTTCTAGGATTTTACTTGAGTACTAGATCACCAACTTTGAAATTTTGGGGAATGACCTTGTGATTGTAGCTTTTGCACATGTGTTGCTGATATGATTTGAGATGAGTGTAAGCATGCTCATGTCTTTCATCTAAGAGTTCTAGTTCTTGTAGTCGGTTGACTCGATACTCTTCATCTGGGATTAAGCCTTTTAGAGAGACTCTGAGAGATTTAATTTCTACCTCCAATGGTAAAATAGCTTCTAATCCATAGACCAATGAGAAAGGTGTTGCTCCTATAGGTGTGCGGATACTAGTTCTATATGCCCAAAGTGCTGGATTGAGTTGTACATGCCAATCTTTGCCTGCATCATTCACTTTTTTCTTTAGGATTTTCAGTATTGTCTTGTTGGATGCTTCTGCTTGACCATTCCCCTGGGGGTAGTATGGTGTAGAGAACCGATGTTGTATTTTGAATTGTTCACATAGTTCTTAGACATCTTGGTTTTTGAATGGTCATCCATTATCGATGATGATGGAGCTTGGAATACCATATCTGTAGATCAGATAGTTTAGGATAAAAGAGGCAATTTGTTTTCCAGTTACTGTGGTCATGGGGACTGCTTCTATCCACTTGGTAAAGTATTCGGTTGCAGTTATAATGAACTTGTGTCCATGTGAAGATGAAGGATGAATTTTGCCAACCAAGTTGAGTCCCCACTAACTAAAGGGCCAGGATGTTGTAAATGGCTGCAATTCCTGTGCTGGTGCATGTATGAAATTGCCATGGATCTGGCATTTAGGGCACTTTTTTGCAAAATGATAAGAATCTTTTTCCATTGTCGACCAGTATTATCCCATTCTTAGAAGATTTTTAGCAAGAGTTGTACGCTTGAATGTGTGCCACAGATACCTTTCATGAAGCTCATGTAAAGCAAAATCAGATTCGTTATGACAAGGCAACAAAGAAGAGTACCAGCTAGAGCTTGATGGTACAAAGTATCAATAGTAAGGGTATAGCGGGTGGCTTGTCAGGTAAAATCATGCTTTTGGTTTTAGGATTGGTCAATGGATAGAATATTGTTCTTTAGATAATCATATATTGGTCCATACAAAGGGGAATCCAAACCAGTCAAGGTATAGACAACATGGGATTTAGAGTGGTCATAGGCTAGGGAGAACAGTTGCTCTACCAGAAACTTGTAACAACTCTGTTGCTCTGGAATCTGTAGTAATGAAGTGATAGTAGCCATTGCATCAGCTGCTTTGTTGTTCAACCTTGGTATTTGCTCGAAGATGATGTGTACAAAATACTATTTGAAGTCATCCACCATTCGTTTGTAGGGTAGTAGCTTGTCATCTTTTATCTGATAGTCATTGTTGATTTGATTGACGACTAGTTGTGAGTCTCCGTAGACCTTTAACTCGGTGATTTTCCATTCTATGGCCATTTTGATGCCTATAATCAATGCCTCATATTCAACCACATTATTTGTGCATGGGAACATAAGTCTATATGATCTTGGTACAGTATGTCCTTCAAGAGTGATGAAGAGAATGCCAACACCTGAACCATGTTGTTTGTAGGATTCGTCAAAGTATAGGTTCCATTGCTTGGTAGAAATAGCAAGAACATCTCTATCTGGAAATTCAATCTCCATAGTTTCTTTTCCTAGTAGCGGTGCTTCAGCTAGTTGATTTGCAATTGCTTGTCCTTTGATAACTCTTCATTCTATGTATTGGATATCAAATTCACTGAGAATCATTACCCATTTAGCCAATCGGCCTGTAAGAGCTCCCTTGTTGAGTAGATATTTGAGAGGATCAATTTTTGCCACTAGCTTAATTATGTGTGCTAGCATATAATGTCAGGACTTTTGAGAAGCAAAGACTATTGTTAGACAAACCTTCTCAATGAATGTATAGTTGAGTTCACAACCATTCAATGTCCTGCTGATGTAGTATATGGCTTTTTCCTTTCCTTGTTGATTTTCTTGTGCCAATAGTGCCCCCAGTGATAGATTTGTTGTTGAAATGTATAAAATGAGTGGCTTTCCCGCTATTGATGGTACTAGAACTAGTGGGTTCATCAGATATTATTTGATTTGATAAAAAGATTCTGCACACTTAGCTTCCCTTTTGAAAGGTACATTCTTATGTAGTAAGTGATTGAATGGGAGACTTTTATCTGCTAGTTGAGTGATGAATCGCTTGATTGATTGGAGTCATCTTTGTAGATATCTAAGTTGGTTGATGTTCTTTGGTGGTGGCATCTCCATAATGGCTTGTACCTTTGCTGGATCCACTTTAATACCTTTAGGTGAGACTATGTATCCTAGTAACTTGCCTGATGTAACCCCGAAGACACACTTCTTAGGGTTGAGCCTGACTTGGAATTTTTCCAATCGATCAAAAATCTTTGTTAAGATGCTGAGGTGTTCTACTCTAGTGAAGGATTTAGCTATTAAATCATCCACATAGTCTTCCATGAAGGTATGCATCATGTCATGAAATATTGTTGTCATTGCTCATTGATAAGTAGCTCCTACATTCTTTAAGCCAAAAGGCATAACATTCCAACAGTACGTTCCCCAAGGATAGGTAAACGTTGTTTTATCTTGATCCTCTGGGGCTATTTTTATCTGATTATAGCTTGAAAAACCATCCATTAGTGAGAGCATTGCATGGCCTGCTGTGAGGTCTACAATTATGTCGATACTGGGCAAAGGAAAGTCATCGTTTGGATAGGCTTTATTGACATCTCTGAAATTAGTGCAGATTCTGATACTACCATCTTGTTTTGATACTGGTACTATGTTGGAAATCCATTCTGCATAGTCAATGGGTTGAATGAATCCGACATCTAATAGTTTCTTCAGTTTAGCCTTAACCATGAGTGCTACCTGCGGATTCATCTTTCATAGTTTTTGCTTGACTAGCTTAACTCCTAGAGAGATGGACAAGTGATGCATGATTAAGTGTGGATCAATTCCAAGCATATCTGTGTATGACCAAGCAAAATTAATTTGCTTTTCTTTAAAAAAGATGATAAATGCTGATCTTTCCTCCTTTGTCAGAGATTCTGCCAGGTGTATGTTTTTGGCTGCTTCTGTAGTACCAATGTTGATTGATTGAGTGGGCTCAATCAATATGGGTGATTGCTCATGAAAATGTTCAGGAAGAGTGTCAAGTCTCCCATCTTTAGATGCCTTAAAAAGGTTTTCACCCTCAGATGCGTCCTTTATTTTTACTTTTTTGTGATCTAGAGCTGCCATTGCTTTGTTTTCAGCATCGGATCTTTTATTTGGTTCATTTTTGTGACTGGGAGACTTCGCACTCCCTTGATTGCAGACATCATTATCGTGTTCACTGGTAGAGCTTGTTTCCAGGTTAACAGTGCATAAGTAGTGGACAATAGATTCATCATCTGGGAAAATTGGTATATCATGTATTTCGAGTTCATCCCAATCAATGAGGTCGAGAAAGATAAGTGGTAAGGAATCGTTTGGTGGATCAAGTTCTACTACTATAAGTGTCAAGATAGAGGTTTCATCGTGATTGGTTCAGGATTCCGTCGAGGTCTTCGATGGTATCATCCTCCATATAGACTTGTTCATAATGTTTTTGTTCGCTTTTCTTGGTGTCATAGATATTCTATGGTCTGAATTTAGGTAGTCTAACTTCTACGTTATGTTCTTCTTGAGAAAGGGATATGGAACTAGTATTGTCAGCAGTATCTCCAATAGCATTTGAGTAGCTACCCCATTCATATTCATTGGAATCAGTCTCAGAGTTATTATCCTAGATCTTTTCAGTGCTATAAATAGGTATGTTGTATGGTGAAAATAGATCTTTGATAATTGATCCCAGTTTGATAGTTTTCATTGATTCTGTGTTGGATCCTGCTTCTACCTTTTGTATTTGCTCATATACTATTCCTCCTTGGGGAGGAATAATGATTTCAGGAGGTAGTTCTACTTTTTTAGATATTGGTGCTTGAATATGAGCTACTACTGCAGATATGGCCTTCTTGTGATTGAGGAGTTTCTCTTGACGTTGCTTCTGTTCTTTACATTCATGGTCCTTGCGGATTGTTTCTGCTGACTCAAATAGTGCTTCTTGCCAGGATTCTTCCTTGTATCTCTTCTTTGCTTTCCATTGAGGTTTTGGAGTTATGTGTGGTATCTTTCTTAGTAGGAAAGTGAGTTTACAACCCAATCCCGTTTTGTCTCTACTGAGCTGTGAAGGAAGGTCTATTGGTTCAGTGACTCCTTTGTGTTTTTCAATAGGTCCTTTACCATTATATCCCATTTCTTGCATGATTAAGTAGCCCTTTGCATATAGGTGCATTGGTAGAACTATGTCCAAAGTAGCTGCTCTGTTATCTTCTTCCTCATCTTGGTATAACCAGCTAAGGATGTCCTTTTCCTCTAATTCATGTGCTAGAGTGCCGAGTTGGATGAAGGTACCATCAAATTTGGTGATGGGTTGAGTTACCTGATGTGTTGATGTTGTAGGTAATCCATGAGATCTGGGTGATGTTGGTAAGTTGGCCAAACACATGGGTTCCAAAGAGTATTCCCCCATGCCTTGTTCTCTGATTTGCATTTTCTGCTTGAAATCTCTAGGTAATGATTCAAACTTTTCCTTCTGTAGATCTGATGTTGAGGATTTATATTTTTCCCTATTATGCTGAACCAAACTATCCAGGGCTGCCCCCATTGCTTTGCAATGTTGAAATGGATTGTAACCAACAGATATAGAGACCTCTTGTCTGTTGTAAGGAAATTTTACACACTGGTGATACGTAGAAGGCACTGCTTGCATTTCATGTATCCAGGGCCGACCTAATAAAATATTGTACGTGAGGTCTATGTCTAAGACCTAGCACATAGTATCCTTTTGTATTGGTCCAACTTGAATGGGTAACATCACGGTTCCTTTAGAGGACCTTTCTTCATCATCATATGCTTTTATGGTAATTTTTTTATGTGGATCAATAGACTCATTGGAGAAGCGTAATGTACGGATAAGTTTTAAGGTGCATATATTAAGTCTAGCTCCTCCATCTATTAAGACTCGTTTTACTCGGTGTTTATAGATGGTGACTTCAATATGAAGAGAAGTGTTATGAGGATGACTTAAGGAAGTATTATCATGCTCTGAGAAGGTGAGATTATGAGGCCCTATCATATGAGCGACCATGGCTTGGAATTTGTCAGTATCTAGATCTTGAGGTACATTGGTTTCCAACAGTGCTTGTTCCAATATGTCTTTGTGTTTTGGCGACAGTTTTAACAATTCTAGTATAGATATTTGAGCAGGAGTTTGGCACAGTTGGCTGACTAAATCATATTGGATTTTTGGTGTAGTGTTCATTGTTGTTGTGTGGCCCTTCAAGACATATTTTTGAGCTCTAGTTGTTACATTGACAGATTCATGATTATGCTGGTCTTGGATTGTGATGACGTTTACATGATTGTCTTTAGCTGATATGTGATTGATGGTGTTATTGTAGATGTGATTGATACGAGCCCCACGTGTATCATTTGAGGTTGAAGCTCCATCTTTTTTGTAGTTTGGAAGAGGATTTTTAAAGGCTCCATGGTCACCATTTGTCTTGAGACCATCCATCGTTAAATCACCTCTAACAATCATGTCCCAAACAATGTTTTTTAATCTCATGCAATCATTCATTTGATGACCTTTGTTGCGATGAAAATCACAAAAGTATGAGTCATTCCTCCAAGGTGGTTTGATTTGTGGTTCATAGTTGCTGATTGCGAGCAAAGAGATAATCTTGTTTGCCAGGAGTTCTCTGAATTCTAACTCTAGTGATTGTCCCAGTGGTGTGAAGACACATTTTTGGAAATTGTTGGTGTCATCTCATGAATTGTTGTTAGGTCCTCAATTTGTGGTTTTGTTTTGAGTATCATTGGTGTTGTTTGTGTTGGGTTGACCTTGATTGGTATTCGGTGCGTATGTGTTAGCATCTGGGTTAGCACCTTTAGGATTCTTTGTAGCTTGAGGATTTCCTGATAATGCGAGCACTGGTTGTTTAGATTTTGGATCATGTGATTCATTGCCTCTTTCATTTTCATTGTTTTTGTTTCGAGTCCAGAATCTAGATTTGTCTAAGTTGTTGTTGTTTTGGTTATTGTAGTTTGATGAACTTGTTCCTTCTTTGAAGAATTTGAGCATTCCTTTCTTGACACATGCTTCTTCTACTTGAATGTCATTTTCAATGAGTTTAGCGAAAGATGGTATGCGTTGGAGTTTGAGCTTGTAACTCATGTCACCATTCAAGTTGTCGATGAAAATTTCCATTTTCTCCTTTTCAGGAATATCTCGAGGATATCATGAAACCATACATTGCCAATGTTGAAGGAATACCATGAACATTTCATTATTTTTCTGTTTGGTGTTATAGACATCTAGCATGGTTATAGCATGTTGAATGTTATAGGAATATTGAGTGATGAATTTGTTGACTAGTTCGTCAAATGATCTAATAGGAGGTGTGATTTTGGATAACCATTCCATTGTTTTTCCTCCCAAACTTCTTGGGAATAACCTCATCAGATAGGTGTTGTCATGAGCGAATTCAAGGCTCATGGTATAGAATTCTCTAATGTGATCACGGGGATCACTTTTTCCATCATACTTGTCAAATTTAGGCACGTCTGAATTCAATGGAAAAGGGATCATGTGCAATCTTCTGTCAAAGGGATAAGGACAAATTTTGTTTATTGAGTACCGTACTATTATCCCTTGTTGCATATCTTTCATTTGTTGAGTAAGGGCAACCAAAGGCGCATTGTTTTGTCGAGGGAAGAGTTATTCCATTGCATTAATCCTAGGTTGAAATGATGTATGGAACGGTATGTTTTGCTCGGGGATGTGCTGCTTAGGGATGTTTTGTCCTGGTGTATGTTGTTCCGGTATGTTTTGTTCAGGAATATCTTGCTCAGGGTCGCATGCTTCCTCTTCTTGTTGTCGTTCTTGATATTCATAATGTTGAGATCTCATTCTAAACATGTCTATGTCAAAGTCTTTAGGGAGTTTAACCCCTTTGCTTGTGAGCATGAGCAAGTTCTTTTCCTTGTCATTTTCCAAGAGTCTTTCCACAAGTTTTTGGAATGAAGCACTTTCTTGGCATTCCTGAAGAAGTTCTTTAGAAATTTCATTATCCTCTAGATGCAGACCTTCAAAAGGATTTGATAACCTCTTATTCATATTGGATTCTTCTTGTGCCTCGATTCATTTGTTTTGTTGAGAGCGAGCGACACGCATTTTAGTAGAAGCTTTATGTGACAAAAGGGACAAAATCCTCTTCGATATGTTGCTCCGGGGTTAGTGGTTCAAATTGGGGTGTGTTGTAAGTGATGCACTCGTCAGGAAAGAATGCCGGATTGATCTTTGCTCCATGGTTTATGATTTGACTGAATGCGGATTTTTGACAATACGCCCTAGTCTTGAAAGGCTCTTTGTCAAATTCATTGGATTTGTTCTGGATATAGAGTTTGACGTGATGATGGAATGTTCGATGAGATTTGAAGAGTTGACGATTGATGTATAAAAATTTATTTCTTTTGACAAATTTGGAAAAACTTGGTTGTTGTTTCTTCAATGTGGTGTTACAATAAATATTCTTTCTTCTCAAAATATGGGGATTAGTCATGCATAAGTGATTTAATGGTTTCTTTTGAATTGTTTTGGATTTATTTGATCTTGTTGTGAAATTTCAAGTTTTACTTTATCAAAGTGAAGGTTTAGATGCCCCCTCATGACAAAGCGTGTCAAATGATATTGATAAAGTCTCCTGATATGGAAAATTGATTTGACAACCTAAGATTTTGAACAAGTGTTTTTGAGATATAATCTGTGAGATAATAAAGGACCTATTCGTCACTTGCGATGATGTTTCCCGATTTTGATAGGATATGTATGTTTATCGTGCGATCAGTTTTTGATTCTGGACAACTTTTGTTTTGACACAAAATTTGCTCAAGAAATAGTTTTTAATGCTTTGTTTTTGATACTCTGGTTTGATGAAGATGAAGCTAATGAAAGGATGCTCTCAAAAATGCTTTCTAAATTTTCAAAATTTTCCACTGTTTTGCCCCCTATTTTTCTGGGTTTGATCACACGCTAAAATAGAGACTAAATGCGCTACAGAAATTTCTTGATGCGCTAGGGAAAAGACCCCACATGCTAGGCTATCCTCGGTTACGCGCTAACTGGTTGAGACTATTAAAATTTGTTTTCTATTTTTGCTTAAAAGATCATGTGCTAGTATGGGCCTTCCATGTGCTAACTGATAAACCTGATGCACTAGAGATTGACTCCTATGCGCTAAGCTGATGCTTTGATGCGCTAGATTGTTTTTTGGACACGCTAACTTTTTAACGTTGTTTCTAAATTTTGGTAAAGCGCTACTGTTGAAACTAGATGTGCTAAAGTGAAAGTTCGATGCGCTAAAAGATGTATCACACATGCTAAGAAGTTTCTCTTATGCGCTAGACTGCCCTATTTTGACTATTTTCTATGATTTTGGTGTTTTGCCATAGGTTTTCAATGTTTGATGGATGATTTTCTGAAGTAACAAATGCAAACACAACACAAAATACATAACCATTTTTGCCAAATCTAAACAGTAAGTGTATATTTTGTGAGGATGTGTTCAAATCCCCAATGTTTTAACAGGTTTGGTTACAGTGAATACACTTCCAAAAAGACTCTTTATTCAAGGGTCATAAGTAATACCATAGCCCACTAGTCTCGATACTCTATCAGCTCAAACAACCATGTCACCCCTTGGAGGGTGCCCATTTTTTTGCCTTTCACCAGAAATTAACTCAAAGTGAATTGCTTCACAATTGAGTAGTTATCTTGGGAGATATATGGTGAGCAATCTTGGGGGCGAATTCTTCCCCACCCTTGCACTATGATATTACAAATGTCTAGTTACTAACTCAGCTCAAGGTTTCTATTTCTAAGGTTCGTAATTAGGCTTCCTATTCGGTTGTTAGTGATAAACTCCCTCAGGAGGCTTCCCAACCTTTAGAACAAAGGCTTTACGTATCTCGAGGATATACGTAAAGGAATTTCGTCACTTTCCACTTTTGATTATAGTGGGTTGGAACACTTGGTGTCAAAGTTGTTTCCCACTTAGGTCATTCCCTTCACACTGACCATAAATGACTTTAAGAGTTGATTTCAACCCCTTGAGAAGGCAGGCTTGCTAAAGGGTTTTATTTACTTGAAATACTGAAAGCATAAGAGTAGTTTGGTTTTTTGATCACCCAGTTAAGGGGAGAGCATATACCTTCTACTTTCGAGACAAGGCAATCAAGTTGTTCTTTTTATCCTATCAACTCAGTGATTTTCTAAGATCTATATGGAGATGTTGCTCCACAAAAACATGGTGTTTATTTTATTTCCTCAAATCAGTGATTATCTAATCTAGGAAAAGAACCTAGTCAACAAAGCAAAACTTCAATTTGGTCAACAAAAGAAAATCAGCAAAAGGGGAATAACTTCCCTCTTTGATTGTAACTGACTTTTGTGACTTGGTGTGATTCTTTACTTTTCCCAATTTAAAATGAATCCTTTTATGCACCAAAAGATGGTGAAATTATTTTTAAGCCCTTTGCAAAATTGAAAATTTGTATTGTTCTTTTTAGAGCCCAAATTGAGAAATTTTCTCCTAGAAAAACAAAGAAATTTTTTTATTGTTGTTCGTTTTACTTGCCCAAAATAAAAGTGAGTTTAGTTTTATTTAAACAAGAAAAAAAAAGAAATTTGAATTTTGCCTAACTTAGAAAAGTTAGTAAAAATTTAAACTACTTTAATTCTAGCCTAAATAGATTCAAACCCTACAATCAAATGTTAGTAACTTGCAGAAAACTAGTCAATTAGTTAGCAAAAAAGGTGAATTTCGTCAACTTCAAATTAGCTGTCTATTTTCTATTTGTGATGCGCTACAGAATAGACTGTATGCACTACAAGATGACTGTGATGTGCTACTCTATTTCTCTAATGCGCTACTCTGTATTTTTGATGCACTACTTTGTTTTCTAGATGCGCTACTCTATTTTTTGGATGTGCTACTCTGTTTTCCTCCCACGCTGAGACCTACAGGAAAATATTAGTAAGGATGATGCGCTAAGCTAAGGATGTCACGCACTAGATGATGAACTCCACACACTAAACAAAAAGCGGGATGCACTAGACTGTTAACCGGATGCACTAGGAAATGTTTCCCACACGCTGATTCTTGTTTCCCGTGGACCTACAAAAGTGGTTAAATTCAAAAACTGATTTGATATATGGGGTCGAGCCCCACAGTGGGTGCTAGAAATGTATGCGGGAAAAGTGGGTCGATAGAACTCAATATGTGGAAAATGGAGCTCAAAGAGGCTTTTCTCACACACCCACAAGACTTCTTGGTGCAAGCTATGGAGTCATGAAGTATGGCTCAGCTTCCCAAGGTTGGTTTCATGGTTCTCTATCTCACAAGGTCCCTCAAACCATTTTCTCTGCTGTCAGATCACTAAGCAAAGTGGTTTAGGGATGACAAATGTAAGAACGAGGGATGCTTTGGTTGATTTTAAGATGAAATGCATTCTAAGTTATACATGATCCTATAAATGCACTAAGCTAGTTTATAAGATGACAAGATTAGTAACAAGACTATCCTAACATGCAATATTAGTCTATGATTAAGCTAAATGATAAGGAAAATACTCTAAACATGCATATTTAGATTAACTCCCATTGAAAAGAGAGGCTAAATGATGAGCACAAATGATATATTAAAGCTTGGATGGTTTTTATTATAAGTGTGATGCTAAAGACTTGGATGATGAAAAATGGAGGAATGAGAGCTCTATTTATAACAAAAATAGGTCAATGGATGACCAAGATTGAAAGTTTTAATCAAGGGTTGAGTTTGAAAGTTGGGAATCCATGTTTGCAATTTGCACCAATGAAATGGTGACAAATGTCAGCATAAGACTAGTTGAGAGAAGGGGTTGGAGACATTAAATGCCTGAGAAGACCTCATGGTTACCTTAGGGGGTAAGGGTTATCCAATGGATAAAGGTTTTATCCAAAGGATAAACTCTTGTGCAAAAGATTAAGGATAACCATGGTCAAAGCAATAAATGCTTGATGAGACCCTTGCGTTACATGGAGGTTGAGTTTAGGGAAATTCTTTAATCATGCTAGAGGGTTGAGTTAACCATTAATGGTTTGGGAGACTTTCAAAGTTAAGTGGTTGAAGCCTTTAAGGCTTTTCAAAGACTTTGAGGGTTGGAGAAGTGACTTCCCCTTTCTTAGGGATGTGACAAAGTTTAGGAAATGGGTTAGGTTAATTTAGAAGTGATTAGAAGAGTCTAGAAGGGGTTAGGAATAGGGTTTAGGAAGCAAGTGGGAGATGTAGGATTTTGCAAGTGGAGGAAGGTATAATAGGATTTAATTGAATAAAATGAATTTAATTCAATTTGGTTGTAATTTGGGGAAATCAAATAAATTAGATTTATTCAATTTAGGATAAACTATTTAATTGAATTTGAATTTAATTAAAAGTGGATAGAAGGGATTTTGAATAAAATGATTTATTCATTAAATGTCAAAAGAGGCCTAGTGAATTTTAATTTAAATAAATTGAGTAATTTACATAATTTAAATAGAGGAATGTGGGTGATTTAATTAAATTGGATTTAATTAAATAGAGAAATGAACATAAAATATTCATTTAGGAATATGGTCATTTTTATACGTCTACAGCTATAGCGCGATGGAAAACTGCTCGATGAATATCCATCCGGATTTTGCGACAAAGAAGGGCTAAGGCCGGAAGGTGGACTTGTTCGGTGTTACGTCAATACTCGATAAATTTTCCTTCGGCGATCGGGTCTATCATCACCCATCGGAGGTGTAGTTTTGAAGTTACGTCAATACTCGTTAGAGTCAACTTGTCCGAGCCGGTGTATTTGAATATGAACTTGTTTGATTCCTGAATACATGTGGGATAATTGTTTTCTCATGAATGCAGGTCGACACAGATAGTTAGATGTCTAACCGATTGGTGCAAATTGATAGTTGAACGGTTGACATGGAAAATGTATATGAAGCCAAGAGGAAACTCAAACATTGTTGTTGTTCTGATGATAAGTCATATACTGTGGTGTGTAGCCGAAGTGATCAGAGTGAACAATTGTGTTGTGATAACAAACTTTATTGTAAAGATTATTTGTTGTGAATAAAGTGCTCTTGTTGTCGGTGGTGGGTTTTTTCCCTAAATGGTTTCCCACATAAATTCATGGTGTTTATATATGTGTGTGTTTGAATTCTGATAATGTTTCTGTTCTGTATATGCTAATCTTAGTATTCTGTAAAGTTTTAAAACATACTAGTCTTATCTCCCCTGCAAATTGACATTAGGGAAGTGTTTTTTCGCACTGTGATTTCCTTACAAGTGTTTTCAGAGCTTGGCCAGTTGTGTTATCCTTGTTGGGTAGGGTTGGTTTCTTTTTTGTGTTAATTTGTTTCAGTGGGAGTCTATTAGTGTTTCTACTTATTTACGTATTAAGATGGAAAGTAGTTTTCGAAGAATGGATATTGAGAAGTTCAATGGCTCCAATTTTGAGTTATGGAAACTTAAAGTTGAGGACTTGCTGGTTGACCAAGATATTTGGATTGTAGTGAGTGGACATAAACCTTTAGGCACGAAGCAAGAAGATTGTGACTTAGAAAACCGGAAAGCCAGAGGACTCATAAGACTAAGCCTTGCAAACTTAGTTTTGTTGAACGTACATGAGGAGAAGACTGCAAGTGATTTGTGGAAGAAGTTAGGAGACATCTATCTGTTGGTATTTTGGATATGTTGATATGATTTTGTCATTGATGTCAACACCTATTAACACTTATCAACTCTGGCACTTTGGAGAATTGGTAATATTCACTGGCAAGCAAGTGGCTTATGCACAGTCACCAATATCTAGTACACCGGTAGGATATATTATTCACCGGCATGGAAAATACTTGGTTATGTCAAAGACATTGTTTGGACACTTTGTCTTGAATATTTGTTCATTGGTATATTTGACTTTGCATATTTGTTGTTACCAGCAAATAGGTCCAGGATAAGCACTGACAGGCTTATCTATTCCAGATCAGCATGACGTGCTTTGGAGATGATTTATTATTATTGTAAATGCATTAAGCTGACATGTTGTATCATTTATTGCATCGGTCATTGATTTACTTGTAAATTGTTTTTTATTGTAATATCTTTTTGACTCGACCTACTAAAATTGGTCTTAGGTTATGGTATAAATGGAAGAACTTATTTGTAAGATCAATATGCAAGTGTGTGAAGGATTGTAATTTGGTATATGCAAGAATAAGTAGAGCTATACATGCAGACCTCATTTGAAGGTTGAAGGAAGGTTTTTGTGAAGGTAATCAGAACTACACTGGTACTGAATCCAACATATGAAGATGCTATTTTGAGTAGTACATCTTTATTGGATCTAACCATCCAATTGTATTCAGTGTGATTCCCATTTGTGATTGAGCAGTGAGCTCTAGGCACTTGGCCTTTCTGCATGTGTAGACCCCATTTTTATACACATACTATCTGCAGTAGTATCATCTGATTGTGGGTAAGGTTTCCCACTGTGGTTTTTCCCCTTATATGGTTTCCATGTACAAACATGGGTGTTATGTGTTGTGGATGTTATTGTCCTTTTGTTTCATGCATTAATCTTTACCGATACTACAATTAACTAATAAACTATCTACCTGCATAAATTTTGGTTTACCGGTATTAAGCATTAAGTTTGGTTAAGTAGTTTTTGGTTTGAATTTATTAGACAACTGATTCACCCCCCCTCTAAGTTGTCTCTAGGACCTAACACTATCAGGGAAAATCCTTGGTGAATAAAATCTTCCTCAAGAAGAAGTTATATTCTCTAAAAATGAATGTAGCAATACCCTTGGCCAATCATTTGAATGCGTTCAACATGGTTCTCACCCAATTCAAGATGGATATGGTAGTTGCTTCTTTGTTTTCAGAAGAAATGATGAAGAAATCCTCTGAGACAACTAAAGAGGCACTCTTTGTTCAAGGTAGACCAAAGGACAAAGGAAAAAAGAAGGACAAGAAGTCCAAGTCCATGTATCCTAGAAAGAAGTCTAAGGTGACATGTTGGAACTATGGACAAAAGGGTCATATTTGATAGGACTGTAAAGAGGAGAAGAATAGAAAGAACTCTTCTGATAATGAATCTTCTCATAGTGATGCAGATGCCTTTGTAGCAGCTCTCGCAGTGCCTGCTTCTGACAATGTGTGGTTGATTGACTCAGGGGCATCTTTCCATATGACATCTCACAAGGAGTGGTTCTCAAAGTATGAACCATATGCTGGTGGGAAGGTGTACTTAACAAGTGACTCAACACTGGAGATAGTTGGGAAAGGAAAAATTAAAATCCAATTTTCTGATGGGAGAATAAAGGGAATCAATGGAGTTTGGCACATACCAGGTTTGGCAAGAAACCTACTTTCTATAAGCAAGTTGAATGATGTTCGAGCCTAGGTAACATTTGTATCTAGTGGTTGTAAGATGACTAGAGGGTCTATTATTTTTTCTAAGGGTGAACACATTGGTACATTATACAAGTTAGATGTTGAACCTTTGTGTTGTAATATAGTCACTAAGAAATCTGATAGAAGTACTGAGTTGACATATGATGTAAATTCTATGGAAGCTAAACTTCCTATAGAAAAGACAATGCTCTGGCATTATAGCCTTGGTCACATTGGTGAAAAAGGTTTGAAAACTTTAAAGAGTAAAAATCTGGTAGAAGGACTTACTGATTGTAACCTTGAGTTTGATTTCTGTGAACATTGCATATATGGAAAATAAAACCGTGTTCAATTTTATTCAAGTCCTCATAAATCTTCTAACATTCTGGACTATGTGCATTCTGATGTGTTTGGTCCAGTGGATTTACCTTCTTTGTCTAAATCAAAGTACTATGTATCCTTTGTTGATGATTATTCAAGAAGGACATTTGTTTATTTTATGAACAGTAAGTCAGAAGTGTTCAGTCGGTTTAAGGAATTTAAAAACTTGGTTGAAAATCAGACTGGAAGAAGAATAAAATGTTTAAGAGCTGATAATGGTGGTGAGTATTGCAATACAGATTTTCACAAGTACTGTGTAGACCATGGAATCAAAAGACATAGAACTACATCTTATACTCCACAACAAAATAGAATTGCTGAAAGGTTGAATCGCACTCTGATGGAGAAAGAAAGAAGTATGTTGAGTAGTGTTGGACTGGAACAAAAGTTTTAGGCAGAAGCAATTGTTATAGCATGTTACCTGTTGAACTGGTCACCTACCACAGCGTTAGTAGACAAGAAACCTATGGAAGCATGGTCTGGTAAGAAACCGTCTCTAAGACACATTCGTGTTTTTGGTTCAGAGGCATATGCACATGTGCCTGATGTTAAAAGATCTAAATTGGATAACAAATCAGTCAAATGTATTTTCATTGGATATGGAGTTGGAGTTAAGGGATACAAGCTTTGAAATCTTGAGACTGTAAAGGTTGTGTACAACAGAAGTGTCATCTTTTGACAGCTGAAACCTATGTCTATAGATAAACGAAAAGAGAAGGAAAAAGAGAAGGATGTGGTTGATGTTCCACTATGAGAAGAAGTGAAAAATCTAGATGTACCTAAAGATGAGAATAAAGAGAGTTCAAGTAGCCCTGAAAGTTTAGAAGAGGAACAAAATGAAGCCTCACCACAAGTGTTAAGAAGATCCACATGAGAGAAGCAACAACCTGATAGGTTTACTCCAGATAGGTATAATTTTTCATTATTGAATGTAAATTGTGCCTATGCTTTACTTGTTGATATTGATTAGCGTAGGACTGTAAAAGAAGCCATGGTTATGTCAGATTCAGATTCTTGGTTGGAAGCCATGAATGATGAAATAAAATTATTGGACAAGAATGGAACATGGGATCTGGTATCCTTTCCTAAAGGCAGAAAGCATGTGGCCTGTAAATGGGTTTTCAAAAGGAAGTATGGTCTAGATGGCAGCATTGCCAAGTACAAGGCCAAATTGGTTGCTCTGGGGTATTCTCAAAAGGAAGGTATTGACTATGGAGAAATATTTTCTCCTCTAGCTAAGCTGACCTCTATTAGATTTATTTTGTCACTTGTAGCTGCATATGATTGGGAAGTCGAGCAAATGGATGTGAAAACAACATTTCTTCATGGGGACCTTGAAGAAGAAATCTATATGTCCCAACCTGAGCATTTTGTGAAAAAAGGTAAAGAACATTTGGTATGCAAACTAAAGAAGTCTCTTTATGGTTTGAAAGTCTCCCAGAATGTGGTATAAAAAATATGATACATTTGTGTTGTCTTTGGGATTTGTGAGATCAAAAGCTGATCATTGTGTGTACTACAAGGTTGAAGATGATAAGATACTTATTATTGCTTTGTATGTTGACGACATGTTGTTCATTGGAAATAACAAAGGTATGATCTCAGACTTGAAGTCCCAATTATCCTTGAAGCTTGAAATGAAAGATTTGGGGTTAGCAAACTACATTCTGGGAATGGAAATTAAGAGGGATAGGTCTAAGAGAAAACTCTGGCTCAGTCAGAGAAAATGCATCACTAGTATTCTTTATAAGTTTAATATGTCTGACTATAAACAACAGGTTGTTCCTATTTTGTAGGGAACCAAACTGTCTATGAATGACAATCCAAAATATCTAGAAGGGATAGATGACATGAACAGTATACCTTATGCAAGTGCTATTGGCAGCTTGATGTATGCAATGGTTTGTACAAGGATAGATATTGACCAGCCAGTGGGAGTATTAAGCAGATTTATGTCAGACCCAAGAAGACCACATTGAGATGTTGTAAAGAGAGTTTTCAAATATTTGAAGGGTACTTTAGACTTTGCATTATGTTATCATGGTAATCTTAATCATTTAAAGAGAACTCTTAGCATTTTTTGTTATGTAGATTCTAATTGGGTAGGGGACATTGATAGCAGAAGATCCACCAGTGGATATGTTTTTGTTCTGAATGGTGGAGCAATAAGTTGGATGAGCAAGCGATAGTCTGTAGTTGCTTTGTCCACTAGAGAAGCAGAATACATGGCAGCCACACATGATTGTAAAGAAGTTGTTTGGCTCAGGCATTTGAGTACAGATGTTGGTTTTGATGTAGGGTAGGTTGAAGTGTGAAGTGATAATCAGAGTGCTATATGTTTAGCAAAGAATCCTACATACCATTCCAGGTCTAAACACATAGATGTACAATTCCATTTTGTGCGTGACATGGTAGAAGATGGAAAGGTTAATCTGAACAAGGTAGATAGGAAAATGTTGTAGACACATTAACAAAACTGATGAGCACTCACAAGTTTAGGTGGTGTTCTAACTCGATGGGTCTTAGTACCCATCCCTCTTTATAAGATTTGGAAAGTGCTCAAGAAGTCCAACGAATTCCTCATCAAGCGGGAGTTTGTTGGAAATGTGCCTCTAATTAACTTGACCTTTGTTCATACTGATCAGGTTAGCTCTAGCCAATGAAACAGTGTGAAGAAAATCTAGGAGCTATATCAGCACAACCTTTGCTGATGAACTCAACATATTTGAGTAGGTATCGGCTATTGGGAGTGGTCTTGGTCTTCTATACCGATACCCGATGAGTCCTCCTTCCTATGTCTTTAAGTGTAATGGAGCTCGAAGTAGCAGGTTTGAAGTTATCCCAATGACTCGACGAAGTCATCTTCGGTCATCGGGGTAGCATTGGTTATCGGATGGATGAAAGGATAAAAGGCATGCAGGCTAGATCTAGGTCCAATGGTCATCACTATACTGCTATGGAGAGATGCACAAAAATTATCCCTTGTGGCTTGGTGAAAAAGCATGTGCAAAAAGAAGCGAGTTAACAACCATGCAGGTTGAAGGTGGATCAACGGTTGTTGCTACACTGCATGACGAAGATGCATGTATGTTATCCATCATAGCTTAGCGACCAAGTGGTGGGGCCCGACAAGATAGCACCTCAGGCAAGTTAACAAGTGCGAAAGTTTGGGATGATTGGATGATTGTCTCTATATCACATGATGGTGATGCATGAACATTATCCATCATAGCTTGGCGACCAAGTGGTGGGGCTCGACAAGATAGCAGCTCAAGCGAGTTAACAAGTGAGCAAGTCCAGGATGATCGGACGATTGTCACTATACCGCTATGGTGAGATGCACAAAGGTTATTTCCCATGATTTGGTGACCAAGGTGAGGTCGATGTCTAGTGGTAGGTTGAGATGGTAGTCCAGTTGCTGGATCCAAGAGGACCAGTGAGCAAACCGGAAGCTGACATGTGGCACAAATGTATGAAGAGATAAAGGGCATGTAGGTTAGATGCAGATCCAACGGTTGTCGCTATACCATGGTGGAAAATTGCTCGATGAATATCCATGCGGACTTGGCAACAAAGAAGGTCTAAGGCCCGAAGGTGGACTTGTTCGGTGTTATGTTGATACCTAATGAATTCTCCTTCAGTGATCGGGTTTGTCCTCGCCCATCAGAGGTGTAGTTTTGAAGTTACATCGATACTCGATGGAGTCGAATTGTCTGAGCCGAAATATTTTAATACAAACTGGTTCGATTCCTGAATACATGTGGCATAATTGTTTTCTCACGAATGCAACCAACTCAGATAGTTAGATGTCTAATCGATTGGTGCAAACTGAGAGTTGAACGGTCGACATGGAAAATGTATATGAAGCCAAGAGGAAACTTGAAGATTGTTGTTGTTCTGATGATAAGACATATACTGTGGTGTGTAGCTAAAATGATCAAAGTGAAAAATTATGTTGTGATAATAGACTTTATGTAAAGATTCTTTGTTGTGAATAAAGTGCTCTTGTTGTCAGTGGTGGGTTTTTTCCCGAAAGGGTTTCCCATGTAATTTCACGATGTTTATCTCTATGTGTCTTTGAATTCTGATATTGTTTATGTTTTGTATATGATAATCTTAGTATTCTGTAACATTATAAAACATACTAGTCTTATTTACCCTGCAAATTGACATTAGGAAAGCATTTTTCTACACTGTGCTTTCCTTACAGATCTGCTAGCGGTTCTCCTTCTAAAGTTGCCAACTGATATGCCCTAGACACAAATACATCAGTGATAACATACAGACCCAACCAATTTGACTCAAATTTTCCCTAATGTTCTCTGTGTGGTTGATTACGAGGATTCTCTCTGAGAACAAGATCACCTATCTCAAATGTATGAGGTTTAACCCCATGATTATAGCTTCTACTCATTTGCTGCTGATAGGCTTTGAGGTGGTTGTATGCAGCTTGTCACCTTTCATCAAGTAGTTCCAATTCTTGAAGACGTGAGACTTAGAATGCTTCATCATCTATCAGATTGTGCAAGGAAACCCATAGAGATGGTATCTCAACCTCAGTAGGAAGGATGGATTCTGCTCCATAGACCAGTGAGTAAGGAGTTTTGCCTATATGGGTTCAAATGCTAGTTTGATACACCCATAGTGCTGGATTTAATTAAATGTGCCAATCACGACCAACATCATTGATCGTCTTCTTGAGGATTCCCAAAATGTTCTTGTTTCATGCTTCGACCTGATCATTGCCTTGTGGGTAATAGGGAGTGGAAAAGAGGTGTTGGATGTGAAACTTCTCACACAGCTCATGGACATCATAGTTTTTTAAAGGAAGCTCATTATCTATGATGATGGACATGGGTACACCATACCGACAAATGATGTAATTAAGGATGAATGAGGCGATCTTCTTGCCAGTAACTTGGGTAAGTGGAACAACTTTGATCCACTTTGTGAAGTATTTGATGATGAGAATGATAAATTTATGGCCATTAGATGAGGATGGATGAATTTTACCCACAAGGTCAAGTCCCCATTGACAAAAGGGCCATGGTGTTGTGATTGGTTTCAATTCCTATACTGGTGCATGTATCAGGTCTTTTGTGAACTTGGCACTTCTTGCATTTTCGAACAAAATAGTAGGAGTCTTTTTCCATGGATGGCCAATGGTATCTAGCACACATGATTTTCTTTGCTAAGGAAGGACCGTTTGAGTGAGCCCCACAAATACCTTAATGTACCTCTTCCAAGGCCTTTTTTATCTCACCTTGTTCAAGGCATCAAAGGAGAGTACCATCAAGGTTTCATCGGTATAGGGTTTTGGCAATGATGGTGTATCAAGTGGTTTGGTGGATGAAGGTTTTTCATTGGTTATTGGATTGGTTGGGAGGAAGTGCATGATCATGGAGGTAAGTGAAGAACTCACCATACCATGGGGATGTTGAACTGACTAGGTAACATATCATTTTAGTTTCAGGGATATCATAAGCATGGATCCAAAGATGTTCTACCAAGAACTCATAGTTTGTTGAGTTTTGCGCAAGATCCAGGAGAGATGCAATTGTAGCCATTGCATCAGCAGCTCAATTCTAATCTCTAGGTACTTGCTCAAAGTTGATAGTTGTAAATGATTCTTTGTAACTATCCACCATCTTTTTATATGGCATGAGATTATCATCCTTAGTTTGATACTCATCGGTGACTTGTCAGGTGACTAACTATGAATCTCCATATACCTATAGCTCTTTTAGATGCCATTGTATAGCCAATTTGAGTATTGTGATCAAGGCCTCATATTCTGCTATGTTATTGGTGCATGGGAAAGTGAGCCTATATGACTTCGGGATGTTGTCACCTTGAGGTGTAATGAAAGAATACCTACCCCAGAGCCATGTCTAGTATATGAGCCATCAAAGTAGAGCTTCCATGGTTGTGTCACTTTGATCATGAAGATCTCTTCGTCTGGAAAATTTGAAACAAGAGGATGGTCCCCTATGAGGTGTGCATTAACCAACTGATCTACAATAACTTACCCCTTGATATCCTTGTGGTCCACCTACTCAATGTCAAATTCACTTAGAATCATAACCCATTTGGCCGAGCGGCCTGTTAATGTTCCCTTGCTGAGTAGGTACTTGAGTGGATCAATTTTGGCAATGAGTTGTACCTTGTGTGTCAACATGTAGTGCCGCAGTTTGGTGGCTGCCAAGATAATTGCTAGGCAAGCTTTCTCAATAGGTGTGTAATTGAGTTCATAGCCTACCAATGTGTGAGAGATATAGTATACAACACATTCTTTTCCTTTTGCATTGTGGTGTGCCAGCAGTACTCCTAATGTTGTATTTGTAGATGAGATATATAGCGATAGAGCTCTACTTGGATCTGGTGGGATGAACAACAATGTATTTATTAGATAATCTTTAAGCATTTGGAATGCTTGCTGGCATTTTATATCCCATTGAAAGCGGATATTCTTGTGTAACAGATGCGTGAAGGGATGACACTTATCAACCAATTGCACAATGAATATGCGAATTAATTGTAGTTGCCCTTGTAGTGTCCTTAACTAACTGATGTTCTTGGGAGGTGGCATGTCCATGATTGCTTTGACTTTCACCAGATCTACTTCAATACCTTTGCTTGAGACAATGTATCCTAGGAGATTCCCGAAGGTTACTCCAAAGACACATTTCTTTGGATTTAGTCGTACATGATATTGCTCTAATTTGTCAAAGATTTGACCTAGTATTTCTAGATGACCTTCTCTTGTTAATGATTTAGCTAGTAAATCATCGACATAATCTTCCATTGTACTATACATTAGGTCATGAAATATGGTAGTCATAGCTCTTTGATAGGTTGCCTCTGCATTTTTCAGACCAAATGGCATCACTTTCCAACAGTAAGTTCCCCATGGGCATGTTAAAGTAGTTTTATGTTGATCTTTTGGAGCAATCTTGATCTGGTTGTACCCTAAAAAGCCATCCATAAGAGAAAGCATTACATGATCTGCTGTGAGATCAACGATCATGTCGTTTTTTGGTAAGGGAGAGTCATCCTTAGGGCATGCCATGTTCAAATCTATGAAGTATGTATAGATATAGACTCCCCCATTAGGCTTGCCGATAGGTACAATGTTGGAGATCCAATCGACATAATCGATTGGTCGGATGAAACCAACATCTAAGAGCTTTTTTAGTTCTGCCTTGATAAGCACAACAATATGTAGGTGCATCTTTCTGAGCTTTTGTTTTACCACTTTATCTCCTTCTGCCATGGTGAGGTGATGCATGACGAAATCAAGATCTAAGCCAGGCATGTCTGCATAAGACCATGCGAAGTTGATTTGACACTTCTAGAAGAATTCCACAAATTTTGGTTGTTCCTATGGAGTTAGTAGAGATGCCAAATGTATTTGGTGAGGTGTCTCAGGGGTCTCCACATTGAATTCTTTGGTTTCTTCGATTAGGATCGTCGATCTCTCTTGATTTGTACTAGAAGGGAGGATGTCAAACCTTTCATCCTTAGGCACCTCAAAGAGGTTTTCACCTTTGGATACGCTCTTTATTTTTTATTTTTGGGGATCAACAAGTGCCACCATGTGGTTTTCACTAGAATATCCATGTTTTATTGTGATGTTTATGCAACTGAAAGGTTTGGCATCTGCCCCAAAGTATGTTGCGCTATTAAGTTCGATGGCAAATCTAGCTTTGTGATCCCCACTTGGTATGTGATCCCATATTTCTAAAAAGTTGATGAGCACCTCATCATTTTAGAAGTGATGAAGACATGGGGAAGTTGGTTGGTTCCATTCAATGAGTTTGGGGTGGATGATGGGCATGAACTGATTGATTAAGTTGAGTTCAGAGGAGGCATCAATGATAGTTAATATAGATGAGAGAAGTCCATTGATGGTACTCTCCTTGTCAAGTTCTAGTTTCAAATTTGATGTAGGGTCTGTGGAAGGTGCCTCTTACTCATGAACCCAAAAGGTTTTAATCCATGCCTCTCCATAAACTGGGATATCTTTACGAGTTAGGGGAGGCAATGTGTCTTCCTTTTCTGAAGTATTTAGATTAATTGTATCAAATTCCCACTCATGTGAGTCAGTCTTTGAATCACTCTCTAACATCTGATTACTGTACTAGTCTGGGATGTCTTTCTTATTGAAGAGTGTATTAGCAGGTGCATGCAATTTTATAGGTGGGATTGCTGGTGTTGCTGGGAGGATTATAGGAATTGTTGATGTTGCTAGTGCCATTGTTGCTATTCTTAGTTTGGTAGGTGTGGTTGGTATAACTGATGGGAGTATTCATTTTGTTGATGCCACTACTACTGGGAGTATCAGTGTTGTGGATATAGTTGGTTTGACTATTGTTACTGATGGGATTATTATTGTTGTGGGCGTTGCTGCTGGGATTACTCTTGTTGGTAATGTTGCTGATGGGATCGTTGGCGCTATTGGTACTACTGGTGTGATTGATGTCACTAATTTGATGATCAGTTTTGTTGGTATAGTGGGGTTTGTTGGTGCTATAGAGATAATCAAGGAGGGCCTCCTTGGAGTAACTATTTGATACATGGGATTGTTGGGCTTATCTTTGAATTTGAGCTTAGGAAGAGATTCCTTTTGAAAACCTAATCCAGTGTTATCTTTGGGTTTCAACTAAGGCTACAAGGGCTCATGTCCTCCTTGTTTGTAATGTCCCAAAGCACTTTGGCCATCATAGCCCATACTTTGCATGATAGTGAGGCCTTTGCCATATTTATTAGTAGCAAGCTTAGACTATGGATTTCTGTGGTTATTGGGTCTTTGTAGATCCATTCTGCTAGGTCCTCATCTCTGGTTTCCTCTTCCTGACTTTTAGCAGCGATGAGTTGCACCAAAGTGCATGCTGGCATGGCCAGTGGTGTTTGAATCAAATTTTGAGGCTTGCCATAAGTTCTAGGGGAAGTGGGTAATTTCCCAACACAAAAGAGTTGGATTAGATTATATTCCCCAGGACCCTCCTCAACCATTTTCATTTTTAACCTCTCTTTCTTTGGTATAGGGGTGATTAAAATAGAAAGAGAGGTTGGACTAGCATAGGATGTGGAAGGGATAGCTTCTCGATTGTTAGGAGTAGTGATCTTTGGCTGATGGTTAATATTATTACAATATGCAAATGGATTTCCATTGCCAAGGATTTTGATTTCGACGTCGTTATGGGGAAACTTGATACACTGATGATAGGTGGATGGAACAAATAACATGGCATGTATCCAAGGTCTTCCTAATATGGTAGGTGAAGGTCTAGAACCTGGTAGATGATATGCTTTTCCACTGGCCCCACTCTAATAGGTAATACAACAGCTCCTTTGGAAGAATGCTCCACATCATCTTAGGCCTTAATGGTTATCTTTTTTCTAGTGTCCATTGATTCTACCGCATATCCCGATGTTGTGACCAACTGCAAGGTGCATTTATTCAGGCCTGCTTCATTGTCAATCAACACTCACTTTATTCTGTTTTGGTTTAAAAATTCTTCAATGTGAAGGGATGCGTTATGTGGTTGTTGGAATGAAGCATTGTCACATTCAAAAAAAGTGATGCATGGTGATGACCTGAGACTGCCAACCATGGCTTGGAATTGATCTATGTTAAGGTTGGTGGGGATTGATGCTTCTTGGAGATCTTGATCCAAGATTGTTTTGTGTGAAGGAGATAAGCACAAAATCTCTAATATGGATATGAGTGTGGGCGTTTTATTCAATTGTTCCACAAAATTATATTGCTTAGGTAGGGGTGTTGGTCCTTGTGGCACCGCTCGAATGGTAATTTTGCTACGACACGTAACAACATTGCATGCAAGATTGGATATTTGATGGTGAGGGTTGCAACTTGTTCATTAGCGTCATAGAGGTGATTCACAGTATAATTATATGCAGCTTCTATATAATTAGTTGTAGTGTATGTGTTTCACCCTGAGGTGGAAGGACCCATTTGATCATGTGATGGAAGCGGATTCTTGAACATTAGATGATCATCATTTGATCTTTAAGGGTCATGTCCTTCTATTTTAATTTCTCATATGTCAATAAGATCTTGAACAAGATCTTTTAGTTGGTTGCAATTACTCATCTTATGTCCTTTCCCTTGGTGGAATTCACAATATTCATTATCTCTCCACCATGGAGGTTTGACGTGAGGTTCATAGTTAGACATTTTTTATAAGGTTACAAGATTTGATGAGACCAATTGATGCAATACTTTTTTGATGGGTTCCCCTAAGGGTGTGTATGTGCGTTTTGGTTTATAGTTTTGTTCCTATTGTCTTGGTTCTTCTTGTGGCTCATTGCAACCTTGATTTTGTGGATGAGTGATGTTGTTTTTAGGAGGGGGATTTTGCCCCAGAATTTGACCATAGGTTGCGCAATTTTTATGATCCTTGCATCTATGACCCCGTCATTGATGATGTTCTTGTTCTTCTTCTAGAAATTGGGTTTATCCCTATTAAAAGGTGGGCAAGGTCCATCTTTTGGTTCATTATAGATCTTGGTAAGTCCCTTTTTGATAAGGGCTCATTCACATTTTAATCCCTGAGTGATCATCTCTTCAAAAGATTTAGTACCCTTCATGTCTAAATGGAATTCCATCTCGTCATTCAAGTTGGAAATGAATATTTCCACTATTTCTTGTTCCGGTAAATAAAGAGAACGTCTGCTAGACAATTGCCTCCACCATTGTAGGAAAGATGAGAAGAACTCCCCTGGTTTTTGTTTGGTGTTGCATAGATCTTCCATGGTAACATATCATTCTATGTTATGTGAATAATGAGCGATGAACTTTTCGACTAGTTCCTTGAATGTTTTAATGGTACCTAGTAATCGGGAAAACCATTGCGTGGTTGTGCCTCCCAAACTCTGAGGAAAAAGTCGCATTAGATAGGTGTCCTCATAAGCGACCTCTAAACAAGCTGATTGAAATTCTCGGACATGATCTCTAGGGTCTCCTTCACCCCTATACTTTTTAAACTTAGGTGTTTCAAACCCTTGTGGAAAAGGTGGCATATGCAAGTTCCTATCAAAAGGATAGGAACAAATATCGTTAAGTGAAAATCGGGTAGTCTTTATGCCACTATTGAATTGTTGAGTGAGATTGTCGACTTATTGTCTCAACATGTCTATTTCTATAGGAGGCAGAGGTGGGAGATTTCCTTGATTAAGGTCATATCAAAAGAATCTCTACCTCTTCCACCATCGTTACGGCTATGTTGATCTGATGTCTTCCTTATCTATGTGGTATCAAAATCAAAGGGTAGTTTAGCACCCTCTTGAGCAAGTCTCAAAAAATGAGCATCTGCGTTGTTTCTAAGGATTTCGTCAAAAATTCTATTGAACCTAGGATTGTGTTGTTCTCTTTATATAGCTTTGGGATTTGGAGTGCTAGGATCTTCATCATTTGTGCCTCCTCCAATGACCTCATGGAAATCATTGAGGTTTTCTTCCTCCTCTTCAATCTGTATTTGTCTAGTTTTTGATCTGATGAGAGCCATTTTGTTTAAAATTTTTGAGGCTTTTGTGATCTATGAGGGATGGTTTTGAAATGTTTTGATGAGAGATAAGTATTTTGTGATATGCATAGAAGATGGATCTCTAACACTAAAGGTTGGATGTTTAACAAAGTTCTTTGTGAATTACTCTTGTGTTTTCAACAATTTGGATGTGATAAGGTATAGCAAGGTTTGAGATGTGTTACAAACCAAGCTACCTAGCAATGAGAGGATGCACTCATAAACTAGTTTTAGCCTACGTAGAAATTCTTCTTAGGACTATGGATCCTAGATGTAGAGACATCCTAAAAGTGATTTTTTGGTTTTGATTTAAGCAATATTTAAAAGAACTTAGGACAAGACCTTTTTGTGTTTTGAGAGTTGAATGGTTTTTTTGTGATGTGTGAAGGTGAAAGTGGATAGAATAAGGACCTCAATAAAAACTTCTTGTCACAAAGGGGGTTTCTACTTCTTCATCTCTCTCTGGGGTTGGTGGTTCCCCTTGAGCTACATTGTAGGTGATATAGATTATTGAAAAGAAAGCAAGGTTTATCTTGGCCCCTTTGGTTTTGTGATAACTCAAGGCTCTGTACTGAGTAAATGCTCTATTTTTAAAAGGCTCTTTGTCAAATTCAGTGGATTTTCCTTGAAGATATAAATACATATGATGTAAGAAGGCCCTGTGTGAGAGAAAAAATTGTCTATTGATATATAAAGACTTCCTTCTTTTGATAAGAGCTTTTGAAATCAATGGTCTCTTTTTCAATGTAGTCTTTTGATGAAGACTCCTTTTTCTCAAAATGTGAGTAATGGTCATATAAATTGATACTTTGTTTCACTTTTTGATGTTTGTTTTTGTTAGTCAACGTTGATGTGAAATTGTGTTCCATGAATACTTGGTTTAAATTTGTTTTGAATTTCTTTGACAAGAAAAAAAAGAAAGCACAATAATCTTGCCTCAAAAGGCACAATAGGTGTGGGGCTAGATCAACCCAATCATGAACTTTATTGACCCTTTTCAAATGTTTTGTATTCTTTTTCAAAAAAGCCTGAAGTCGGCTCAAATTGGTACTAGTCTAACACAAGACGAAGACAATTCAAACACACTTTATCCCTAAGGTCAATGGCCAATTGTGATATTTTTAGCACACCTCTTGATATTTATTTGACTTTGGTACTACATACCTTATGAATCCCGCCATGGTAGGTAAGGATGTGATATACTAAGTCTTGTACGAGCATAACAAATAGATGATCCCTATGATGAGGTAGTCACCACTTTTATCAGGCTACAAGTATCCTTTCGAAAAACGATGTTTCTACTCAAGGAAATATGTATGGTGAGTATCTTGGGAGAAAAACCATATGTGCGCTTGCACTGAACTTTTAACAAATATCCTCAATCAATAGAATGGGTAGGCTTCTATAATAAAAGGTTTCTAGTAATGTTTTGTGTTTCTGGACATAAGTTCATTTTGCAGTGAGTCACTTAAGAGCCTTGTAACTTGTGGTGGGGCCCATATGTCCTTCCGACAAGTTACACTGTAGGAACAACTATACCCAAGGCTATAGCTTTCACTCTCACCTGATTTCTATAGAAACTTGAAGTATTTACTACGTGAGGTCATTCCCAAGAGTGATGTGTCTCTTGGTAGACTCTCTTTAAAATAAAAATTTTGAGCATTGCTAACACTTTCCTCTTGCACCTAGGACTAGGAAAGCCAAGGGAGAGGATAGTGTGCATTAGAAGTATGGCCACTCTACAGAAGTTTGCACAAGTGTGCCAAATACTGAAAACAATTATTCTTTTTAACTAATTTATTGCAATGTGATTTAAATGTTATTTGGAGATGTTTCTCCAGCAAACATGGTGTTCATTTTAATCCTTCAAGGCAATATGTTGCCTAACTAGGAAAATGAAAAATCTTGGTCAACCAAATTGAAGCATGTTTTCTTTAAGGGAAAATCGAATTTGGAAACAAAACTTGACAAGATGTTGGTTCTTTTTAACTTGCAAAAATGAAAATTGATTGTGATTTTTAAACTTTGCAAGAAAATGAAATTTGTCTATTTGTTTTAAGCCCAAAATGAAAGATTGTTCCTAACTTACAAGAAAAAAAAACTTGTTTGATTGAGTTTGTGGTTCTTTTTAACTTGCAAAATGAGGTTCTTCTTAAAGCTCAAAATTGAAAATTTGATTGATTTTTTTTTTATAACCCAAATGAAAAGTGAAGTTGTTTTTAATCCAAAAGAGAAAGTGAGTTCTTTTTAATCCAACTTTAAAACACAGTTAGAAAACAAAAAGAAATTAAATTTCCCAATTTAACTCTTCAAATACTGCAAAAAGAGTTAGCAAAACCCTGCATAAAAAACAAAATAGTTAGTGAAATTTTTTTTTTCATGGGCTTCTACAAGCTTAAATTTTTTAATTTTCAGTTACAATATATTTTTTTACAACTCTTTGTTACAATAGCGCTACTCTGTGTAAACACATAAGCACTACTTAACACAAATATGCTAAATGACCAACATGGGCACTAAAAGAACTCCAAAGGTGCTGTGAAATGGACAAAAGCACTAAAAGAATCTGTCAAACAGAATGAAAATTCTGTCAAATAAAGTGCAAAAGCACTAAACTAGTTGTAATAGCGTTATTTACTTGTCAATAGCGCTATTACATGGACAAAGGTGCTAATATACATACAAAAGTGCTAAATAAAAGACAAAAGCACTAAAAATCTAGCTTTTGAAGGTGCTAAAGCATGTTCAATAGCGTTAAAGCGTAACTTGTGTGGCAATTTCAATAATTCAAAAAGTTAGTAGTTTTAATATATCAAAAGGTTACGTGTTCGATTCACATCAGGTTCACCAAATGATGCTCTGCAAAAAGGATGTTAGGAAACACACACATAGGACAAACAAGTCAAACATTAGTGTTAGTAACATAAATGAAATATGATCCTAAGCAAGCATATCTAGAGAGATATCAAACATTTAATGGAAAACATGTAAAAAAAAAAGAAAGACACAATACCCCTCCAAATGCTTGCCAACATGTTTATAGTTGCTCCTCCCTTGTTCCTCTCTCCAAGTTCCACATGAGTGTAGCCCTCAACTTTTTGCACTGCTATGGAAGTCTTATGGAGATTCAAGATTTATGAAAAATGATCAAAAGACTATGCAAAAAGGTAAGCTAAGTAGATATGAGAAAGCACCTAATTAAGCTATATTGATTTTAACCAAAATAACAGTGTAAATTAGATTATGATTTGCTCCTAAAATGCTCTCTTAAATTTCACTATAAATTAGATGCATATAAGATTTCTGGATGAGGATTATGAAGGAATGGGCTCTATTTATAAGAAAAATAGAGAAATGGAAGGTTGAGATTGAGTAATCTCGACAAGGGTCAAGATTGAAAGATTTATGATCCATGTGAAGGATTTCAACCCAATCCCAAGATGACAAATGTCAACATGAGATGGCTTGAGAGGAGAGCGAAGAAGCATTAAATGCTTGAGAAGACATGAAGGTTAGCTTGGGAGGTAAGGTTAAGCTTGAGTTGAATGAATAAAGCCTTTATCCAATGAATAATGATTTTCTCCAAGGGACAAACTCTTGTGCAAGAGTTAGTGGGGATAACCATGGTCAAAGCAATGAATGCTTGAGGAGACACATGAGTTAAATGGAGGTTGAGTTAGAGGTAATGCCTCTAACCATGTGGGCAAGTGGAATTAACCATTAATGGTTATGTAAGAGCCATAAATGGTCATGTAAGAACCATTAGTGGTTTTGAAGACTTTAGGGGTTAACTTGTTGGAGACATAAAGCATTTAATGCTTTTCAAAGACTTTGGAAGCTTTGAGAAGTGACTTAAAGTTTCTTAGGGATGTAACAATAATTAGGGGATGGGTTTAGACTAATTAAGAATGGTTTAGAAGAATCTACAATGGGTTTAGGATGCAAGTGGGTTTGGTGGGTGAGGGAAAATATGATTTTAATTAAAATAAAATTACTTTATTTCAACAAAATAGGTGCAACTTGCATTTGTAGGAGAATGCAAGTGGGGGGGTAGTTTAGGGATTTAAGTAAATGTTTTATTATTTATTTAAAAGAGGAAAGGGGGTTAAATTTAAATAAATATATTTTATTCATTTAATTGATTTTGAATGTGGCATAATGAATTAATTTAAATATATTGAATAATTTATTTAATTAATAGGAGAAGAGTTTGAGCATGAATTAATTAAATATTAATTTAATTAATTGATTATTGATGGTTAATTAATCAAAGAAATACTAAATATTGATTTAATTAAGTGGACAAATTTATGTGACTATAGGTATGAACTCGATTCTTTCAAAATTAGTTTTGTGACATCCATATCTAGTGTTTGCAATTGGTTTTGTAACATTATCTTCAATATTTCATATTTTATTAAGATTTGAAGTCGAGTTAACTATAAAATTTTGACAAATGTCCATTTGATATTACTTAACTTGTTGTATATGTAACAGAAAAAAAAAATCTTGTTGGAAAGAAGACTTCAATACCTAGTGCATAAATATTTTTCTGATGATTTTGGGTGGCGTTTACTATTTTTCAATAAGCATTGAACAAAGAAGTTCATGTTTGGTGAAAACCCTACATTCATAAGAAATAAAATAAAAATGTATTAATGATATTAAATATATTAAAAATTATACTATTTGGAAAGATTATAATAATGGCTAAATACTTAAAAAGACAAAACTTCTAAATGAATTCATTTGACCCCTCAAAAGCTAATGTAAAATTGGTTTTTTTATCAGCATTTGATAGATGGAAAGGAGACTCCATTACATTTATGATTTAGAAGTAGAGAGGTTCTATCCAATAAAATTTGATCTAAGAGTCTTTGATCTAACTCTCTTCAATTTATTACTTCAAATGGGACCTCTTAAAGCTTAAATCATTATATTTAATAAAAAATGTATGATTTCAATAAAAATCAGGATGTATGAAAAAGTGGGAACCAATATGTTATGTTTTTGAGTTATGTTTTGTTTGGACGACATGAGAAAAGTGTAATGAACCAGAAAATGTAAAACATGACTAGATTCATTGAATCTAGGCAATTGTTCCAAGGTTCTTAGCCGACTTAACAGAGTTGTTATAAGGAGATGCAAATTGAATGATTTTATGGATCAAGAGTGAGAATTTGATCATGTGGTGGAAGGAGGAGTTAGGTTTTGATGTCTAGTCGATGATAGAAGTAGAGCAGAAGTGGATCTAATCACGCACAAAGGTGCTAATAGTAGATCAATCAAACTTGTTGTTCCCTAGCAGTTGCAGCAAGAAAATCCTCTCACAAGGTCACTCCTAACAGGGTGCGATAGGATCCTAGCAAGTTCGAAGGTTAAAATTCTCTAATAAGGTGACACATTAGCTTCTATTTTGAAATCCCTTAGTCAAGTAGCTCCTAATAGGGCAAGGTCCTAACAGGCCTTATTTGTATAGCTATTAACTAGGCTAAAACACTCTTAACCAGGTGTACCTCTAACAGGGTGTTGTATGGCCTTAACCAGTCAAATCTATATACTGCAGATAGTTGATCTTTGTGGGTATTAATTCCCACTATGGTTTTTCCCATTTAGGTTTCCATGTGAAAATAATTGTGTTATGGTTTGCATTCTCTATTGGATGTTTTCTTATGTGGTTATATTTCTTGCATGCATATTGATTTTTAAGTTGGTGAAAGGTGTTATCAGATTTATTAAGTTTTTGCTTGCACTAATTCACCCCCCCTCTTAGTGCCATATAATTTTATCAAGGTTTTCATTTCTCATTCTTGGAGATGCCTCTTATCACTTCTTTTCCAGACGTGCCTCCCTTGTCTCTACCCCTTAACATGTCACACATGCTATTGGTGCCCAGTGCAACTTTGTTTGTCCTGCTTGTTTCGCCATCGCTCTAGCATCCAAGTTATCTTGGGGTCTTTCAACTTGCCATGGTTGATAGGAGGCCTAGCACTCCTATCCCATGTAAATTCTAGTTTGAGTAGGGCCTTGTTTTAGAGTTCCGATGGTGCAAGTCTTCACAGGTATGTTCTTCATCCCTTCCTTTGCCTATCTTAGTGCTTGTGTGTTTTCTTGTTTATGTTTGTATGATCGAGAAGGCCATAAATTCTATTGAGTTTGTCATTGCCCCTCTTCGAGAGACCATTAGTCCTATTCTTGTTCCATCTTCTCCAAGAGAGTCACCTTCTTCCTCTATGGAAACTTGCATGTTTGACTCCTTGGAGGACATCTGGCCATTGTCAATGATCTTCATGTGATCGTTGACCCTTGCCTCCTTCGAGCCTATAGATGAAGACATCTATGTTGCTTCATCTCTTTCTCTCACTGCTGATGAGGCACCTTGTGTGGCGCTTGTGATAGTCCCTCTATGAGCTCTGTTATTTTGTGGATCCGGTAACTAATGAGAGGGGGGGTGAATCGGTAGTTAAACAACTTTGTAAATACTTCAAAAGCTAGTACCAGTAACTACTCAAATAGTCTTCAAACCAGATTTACCAAACTATTACCAACACCTACTTAAGTCTTCATCATTAACAAAACATAGTAAAGACATCAAATAAATAACTCAACAATCCATCTACAACAAGAACACAAAGATTTTTCACATGGAAACCCAAATGGGAAAAACCATGGTGGGAATTAGCACCCACAAAATATTTGCACTCTTTTGGAATGCACCTGGTTAAAGGCCTAGCCCAGTTAGGAGCTTTACAATATGCTCGGTTAAGAGCAGACCCTATTAGGAGTCACTCGGTGAAGGGATTTCAACTTTAGCTCTGTTAGGAGCTCTACCTTATTACGAGTAACCTTGCTATAGGATTTAGAACTCAAGTTAATGAGCCAGATGGTCAATAGATTTACAAATAAGACCTATTAGGATCTACCCGGTTAAGGGATTTCAAACTGCTGTAACTGTTAGGGAACAACAGGGAAAATGATCTAATAACATCACTTCCTTGCTTGCTAGTACAGATCCTTTTTAGCGGAATTCTGCTTCTCACATGCAGACTCTTCAATCTAGTTTGGCACACTCTTCTTCTCAAAACCACCAACATAAAATCTGTTCTCAAACTTTACCTAAATACTCTTTTCAACTAAGTCGGCTACAAAACCCTAGTAACATTCAAAATACATTGAATTTACATCAAGCACCACAAAACAGTTCACCAAAATACATTGTGGATCATTAAAACAAATTTCAAGATAATTTCCACCATTGAATGATCACCGCACATCACTGCACATCAATTTGATAAGCAATCAAACCCTTGTCACATTCTACTAAACAATTTCTTGTTTCACAAGAAATCTGATCCTTGTATGTGCTCTATAATAATCTTATCATTACACATAGTTTCAGACACATCATCACTAAGTTATGAACATGATAAGATTCACCATAAAACCATAAATTATTATTGGTCAAAGATCTATTATCGGAATACATTCTTCTCATAGAGTTAATGACAGTCAATCATAAATCATTCAATACATTGAATTTTATGATGCGGTGTGGAACATAGATGCATGTTCCTTTCTTCAACACTCCTATAAAACCACAACGCCTAAGTCCTCACCAATCGTCCATAGCGGTATCTTGATCATCACACTGTTCCTGCTTACTGGTTTACTGCAACTTCTACTAGTCAGGATTTTTTGGTAGGTCTAGATGACTTAGATGACTAGAAAAGCATTGTTGCCATCAATGACAACACAAACAAATTCATCAAACAAGTTAATATCATCATCTAGCCAACAATATTTGTCATGACATCATACCAACTTTACTAGTCATCTTCTCATCTCATCATCAATTATGTTCAGTGCCAATAATCTCCCCCTTTGGCATTGATGGCAACACCAAGATATCAAAAAGCAACACCAAAAGAATCATTATGCAAAATTAATCTAGTTATGAGTGTTGTACTTGTTCTTCACTATCCTTCTCCTCCTTTGCTTTACTTGGCCATGATATGGCATATTATTTTAATATGTATGTATGTAATGATCTTATTGTAATATCTTTTAGGTGGCAGACCTAATTGGTTTAGGCCTTAAGATTTGTATAAATTGATGTACGATCTCATTCTAGAACGTGGTGAAATATGTTCATGGTCATGGAATGAAATATCATATGCAAAGGAGATTTGGTCGATCATAGGTGATCGAATTGGGTTTATGTAAGAGGTCAAAGGCCTCCGATATTGAGCTTAACCAAGACTGTAATCAAGCATGGTAGATGCTATCACTGGTAGTTCATTCTTCTGGATTGTTGTCCAATTATCTTGAGGAGGTTATAACCTCTCTGTAGTGAGTGAGACTCTTTTGTAATATATCACAATTGTCCAATTGTCTAGGCAGTATGCCTTCCTGCATTTACAGGCCCCTCATTATATCACATACTTTATGTAGAATTATCATTTGACTATGGGTAGGCTTACCACCATGGTTTTTCCCTTTACCAGGTTTTCCACATACAAATCATGATGTTATGTGTATGGTTACATTGTGTTAATTCTTTGTTTAATTCTTAAGTCTTATTGCTCATCGGTATCTGTTTCTGCTATTCCGGTATTCAATGTTTATGTGCTCGAGTTAAAGGTTATAAAGTGGTTAGATTAATATAATCTATTGACAATTGATTCATTCCCCACTCTCAGTTGTCCATCGATTATTCTAACATATAGCACTTGAGTTATCACAAAATATAGTAGGGTAAAAGCATAAAGTTGTGTCACACTTTTATAAGGGAAATGGCCAATGTTGATTCGAGTTTTTAAATTGAATCAATAAAAAATAAAATATATGTTTTGACTTTTGTAATGTTGTAAACTAATAAAATGTATATTTTTTGTGTATTTTATGTTTCTAATTTTTTTTTAAAATTAAAAAATTATTTGAATATACTTTCTTATAAAGTAAACACTATAATTTAGTTGCTAATAAAATGTTGAAATTGAAGTTACACGAGGCGTCACACTTTATGTAGTAAATTGTACCTTTTTTTCTTCATTCTTTTTGTGAATATTGATAACTTGAAACTTTAGTGTAAAAATATATTTTTAACTTTATTTATGTATATATATATTTCCATAAATTTGAAAAGTCGCATGTACCGAAATATAACTCTTTCCATTTGGCGCCACCTTTTTTCTTAATTATTTATCCAAATTATAAAAGAATTATATCATCTTGATGTAGACCCTTTTCTCTAGTGCATTTTATTTTTCAAAATTTTTGAATAAATTTTAGTATTTTTCTTTTACAGGATAATCAACCTTATATTTTAGTGTTGATGACCTACTTTCAATTAAAATAAAATATAAAAACTAATTAAAATTACTGAAAGATAATATTTTGGAAAATTCACATATTATTCTATAGAAGGGTATTTTTACATTTAAAAAAGAAATATTTATAACAGTAGGAGTTGTTGAAACATCGAGTGTTTAAAAAAAAATGGTAATTAGACCCAAAGTGCTATAAAATATACATTTAGTAGACAATTCTAATTGGAAAATTTGTGGCCCATATATAAGATAGCTATAATGAATCTCTATAGGCCATATGTTTGACTAAAATCAATTTTTAGTTAGAATTCCTTAAATTCATGTGTGCTGATAAGTTGGCTTGAAACGTGACACAATTTTGTTCTTTTACCCAGTAGTAGGCTCATAAAAAATAAATCTTATCTCCTTCAACTTCTGATTCATTCATACCACCTGATTATAATTGCTAGCAATAGTAATGTGTTAAACTACTACAGTAGATAACGAAATAGCATTCTTCTTCTTACTCATCCATTAATCAAATCTCTTACCCAAGAAAAATGCACCACCACTAGTACTCTTTATGTCATCAACATCACCTACCCAATTAGCATCTGTAAAATAACTCAAGGTAAAATCATTATCTTCAGGATACCACAAACCAAAATCAACTATCCCTTTCAAATATCTAAAAATTATGTTCACAACTACATCATGAGATTCCTTATGATTAGCTTGAAATCTAGCAACAAGACACACAAAATTCATTATATCTAGTCTAGTTTGAGTCAAATATAACAAACCACCAATCATAGATCTATATCTAGTTTGACTTTCTTTCGGAGAATCTTCATCCTTAGTAAACTTGCATCCACTCATCATAGGTGTACCAACAAGTTTTTCATCATCTCAATGAAACTTCTTTAACAATTCCTTCACACACTTAGACTATAATATAAAATACCTTTATCCAACTGAGTAATTTGCAATCCCAAAAATAATTTCATCTCACCAATCATAGACATCTCAAGCTCATAGACTACATATCATCAATAAACGTCTTGCACAAACCATCATTTCCACTAAAAATAATATCATTAACAAAACTTCAACAATCAAGACATTATAAATATCAATCTTGAAGTACAGATGACTATTGATAGTACCTTTATTGAATTCAAGATTTATTAAATACTTATCCAATCTAGCATACCAATCTCTTGGGGCTTGCTTCAATCCATATAGTGCTTTCTTCAATCTGCAAACCATATCCTTCTGATCTGTCGACTGAAATCTATCTGGTTGCTCAATAGAGACTTCCTCTTCCAACTCACCATTAAGAAAGGTTGACTTGACATCTATTGTTGGAATCAAGGAACTGTTACAAAAATTTTGCACAATTCCAAATTTGGTGCCCTAATGAAGCCTTGCATTCATTCATATTGAAAAGGCCAAATCATGAGCAAGAAATAAGAAATGCATTGTTTTTGTCTAATTTGTTTGCTTCATGTGTAGATATAGGAAAAGCAATGCAGCATGTGGGTTAAAATGGGCTCCCACGAGGGTTGAGCTCAGCATGTTGTAGATCACAAATAATTTATGCTCCTTTGCAAATGAATTGTCGGGGCTAATGTAAGGCCAAAAGAAACTAAGAGAAAATGCAATCAGCCTGTGTAAAGTTTTTACTTGGGTGCCAAAGAGGGTTATTTAAAAAGTCCAAGAACTTCCAAGCATTTTTAGTCGCCAAGCATGAAGAACATTTATCCCACATTGGTCACAGGGAGGAGCTTTTTTGTATTTAAAACCAAAGTCACATATAACTATAGTGTCAAAGCAAATGGGTTTTTGACAAGAAGAGGAAGCTCGTGGCCTGGTGGACCTTGCGCACATACACATCTCGAGATGACCCAAATTTTGCATAAGACCATAAAGAATAAGGTAAAGATCAAGCAGATTGATCACATCCAATGGTCATGCAAAAGATCTAATGGTGGTCGCTAAGGTTCTATGTTTAGATTCTCACCGGATATTATCGCGACTTGGCAACTGATGATGTGGCAAATAGATGGTGCCTAGGCAGATCTCCATAGCTAATCAAGTGGTGACACATGTGTACACATGACACAAGAGAGAAGATCAGACGATGCTACAGATTAAGCACGTTCAGGAAAGATCAACGGTGATCATAGAGATCTAATGGTTGTCACTATGTCGCAATGAAAAGATGCACACCGAATTATCACCATGACTTCGCAACTGATGATGTGGCAGAATAAGGAGTATAAGACCAAGGACAGGTTGAAGATAGATGGTGGTCCAATGGTTGGTAACATGGCATGGATGGGAGACATTGAGTAGATCTTGCCCGTGATGAGTCCCAAAAAAGTTTCACCGAAAGCTCAATTTTATTGACATAATAATATCTATGAAACTGTAGGTTTGATGAAACTAGTAAGCTTATTGCCAAAGGAGTAGTTTGGCCAAAAGAAGAGATCAAATAGAGCAAGACATGTGGTCATTGAGGATGTGGCCGTCCATGTCGCTATCCAAATGGGCTCAGAGAAAATGAGGATGTGCCACAGAGTAGAGAGAAGATGAAGAACCATGGGCAGACCAAGAGTAAAGATCGAGCAGATTGATCACATCCAATGGTTAGGCAAAAGATCAAACAGTGGTTGCTAAGGTGCTAATAAAAGTTGCACACCAGGTTATCACTGCGACTTGGCGACAAGGTGGGTCTAGTCTAGATGGAGGTCCAGATGGAAGAAAAAGTGGAACCGTGAGTAAATAAAAGGCTGACATGTGGCAAAAAATTCTACAAATGAGTGGATGTCTAATTCAACCTTAAACTTCAACTTCAAAGTGGTTCACCATTTCAAAATGGTCCAATGGTTCAATGGTTCAAACTTCAAACTAGATCATCATTTCTAAATGGTTCAATAGTTAAAAGTCCATTAGCATTGCTCATTCTCGTGGGCCCAAGAAGATAAAAGAAAACAAGCAAACTAAAAGGCAAGCAGGTTCCTGATAGATCGATGGTCATCCCTATACTACAAGATAAAAATGCTTGATGGATAATCATAGCGACTTGGTGACAAATGGTGGGGCCTGCTAAGAAGTAAATGATAAAGTTAAAGGCAACTGCCATGGTTCATGTAGGCGATCCAATGGCTGGCAAATAAAAATTGCACGGTAGACTCAGAACTGGTTGTTCAAATAGTGAAAAGCCCACCAAGCAAGGGGATGATTTCTACACAAAAGATTAATGCAATTGATTATCTGAATATGCAAGTGTTACATACCATTGGAAAGCTCCCGAAACAGGAAGATCATTTCCACAATCATTTTTTTTAACAAAAGTTTCAACACGGAGAGCAGTTGCCAAAGAATGCATAAGTTTTTCTCAGTGGGCTTTTTTTTTTAATATAGTCACAGTTCAGTTCATCATGCAGCTTTCACATGGGGATAACTATTTTTTCGCATTTAGATATGCAGATTTTCTCATAGGAGGATTAGTGGCAGTCCTTTCAAGTAGTAAAGATTATTATTTCCCAGATTGTGCATGAGTTTTTATGCCATTTTTGGGGGAGTTTTGCCCAAGGATTTTCTCATGCAGTGTTTTTAGGGTTTTTGAAGGGGATTCATCATGATTTCTATATATTCCTTCTCTCCTTCTTTTTTTCCTCTGGTTCTTTCTTTTTTGCATACACATTTTTGCAAAAGGGCATTGTATCTCAACAATTTTTTTAGTTTTCAGCATTGTAATAGAGATTATTTTTAGTTTGCAATAGAGAGTTTCATTTTCCTTGTCAATTATATCTTATTTTTCCATTGTCAGATGAATGATTTAACAAAGTTATTGTGATTTAATTTTGAATCTTTTTCTTTGTCTAATTTATGCTTTGCAGAGATAGGAAGATTTCATAGTAAATTCAGGTTGTGGGTTGTGTTCATTTGGTTTCTTGTTATTTGCATGTTTGTGAAAAATCACTTTCCTACATGCAGAAGTTAGATAAATTTGAGCCTTCACATGAAATGTTTATGAATTTTATGATCTTATTTGATTCGTGAGATAATTTTTGGGTCTTGTTGCAACTGGTTATAGTTTTAGGACAACAAGTAGAACTACATCATTTTGGTATATCACCTCCATTAGGATAGGTTTATTTTTAATTACATGTAAGACTCTTTACCATTTTCCCATAAAAAGTTAGTGTAGGAGATCTATCAGAACAGGAAGCTGACCTGATCTCCGAAGATTCACCTTCACTTTGAGCAACCCACAGGGTTGAAGGTGTTTCCATATTTCACAAGATTGCTTGTTTTTTAACTTAGCATCACGGATGCAATCCTCAGTGACAAGAGTTTTTGGCATGCCCGATGGGACACATTTGATCTATCACAGCTCAAAGAAAATCCTTTTTTTTTTTGTTTTGGTATTGACAGCAGTATTTCAACCTATTGAGGTTATTTTATCTAAGTACCTAGCGACTCTATTTTCTGGTTTTATATACAGAAGGAGTCTTAACAACATATGAAAAAGTATCAAACCAGACAGAGTGAGGATCTTATTGATCATATTTAGCTACCACCATCACAGAGAAGGTCAAGGGCAATGAAAAAGACAGAAAAACAATAAATTCAGCAGTTGAGTTTCCAAAAAGTTCATCAATTGAAGTTTTTCTTGAAACTCCAGATTCTAATCTTTTGTCTAATTCTTCTCCTCCACCTAATAATTCTCAACCCAATTTCGCTACCTGCATAAATCCTCTTTTTATAACTACTCCAATTCAGACATCTATTACCCAAAACCCATTAGTAAATCCTCTAGTATTTACAATGGTCATACCAAGAGCACATGCTTTTGTACCCTTCAATGGAGGCACCCCTTTGAATTTGACCCAACATGATCCTATACCAAGAGAAGCTCTGAAAAGTCTTCCTAGTTTCACTGGTGAAGACCATGTTACACCCATAGACCACATAAGAGATATAGCATCTCTATGTTCAGTTCACCATATAACTCAAGAGAATGTAGCTCTCAGGCTATTGACAACATCATTCAAAGGCAAAGAACTATAATGGTTGAAGGGTTTGCAATTTAATTTAGTTATTGTTGGGATGATTTGGGTGACAAGGTAAAAAAGCAGTTTACAGATAAATCAGGTCACCTATCATTGGTTGAGTAGATGACCACTATCAAGAGAGCACCTCAAGAGCAGATGACTGATTTTAATTACCGTTTTGAGCAAACATGGAATAGAATTCCTACAATAGTAAAACCCTCTACTAAACATGCATTTTATGTTATTTGAGAGCTTTAAAGAGCGACATTGCTGTTATGATTCAATCTATGGGTGGGGTTACAGTACCAACAGCTTATGATTTATCTATTAGAGTAGAAAACAACCTTATGCAAGCTGGTAAAATTGCCCCTAGACCTCCTATGCCTATTTTTCTTGATATGCAGCCATTGATGGCTTTACAAATACCCCCTATAGCTGCAATACATGTTGTTCCAGCACTAGGTTTTCAAAATTATGTTTTAAATAGTGTTGTAGCAGACTCATCAGAGCAACTACAGACGTTACAATAGATGTTTATAAAGAATGCTGAAGCAACTCAACTAATCCCGTAGACTATGCAAAATTTTGGCAATGAATTGGTGAACATCAAGAAAAATCAGAACCAAAATCAAAGGTATCAAGCCCCATATCAAGCATCTTATCAACCCAATAGGCCTAACTACCAAGTTGATGCTTAGAATCAAAGAAGGAACTACAAAAATAGGCAAAACCAATAGTATAATAAAAATACTACTAGCAATTCTATATAAATTATTCCTGCTTAGAACAATATGGCACATGAGTGGTGTTTTCCCTACCAACAACCTCATAATCAAGCATCATGCCAAAATGCAATGAATGCTCAATCACAAGCTTTGATGGTTTAGAATAACATGTCTTATTAGGATGCAGGTATAAATGAGGAACCAAAAGGTCCTGAGGTGGCTATGATGAATTGGCAAGGTGAGGAATTTTGTGGAGTTAATCATCTGCAAGCACAAGATAGACCTTTTTCACTTGTTGTAGAAAATACAAGGTCAAAGAAACGTGCTATTGACATTGGACATCAAGCTGTAAATAATCAACAACAAGCTATAAATAATGGGCAACAACAAAATAAATCCGAACAACAACTAGATAAAGGGAAACAACAAGATTCTACAAATCAACAAGCTGATAGTACACCTCCACCTATTTAGAATGTGTAGATTTTACCAAGAGGATAGCCTACAACACCTAAAGAACAACAAAAAGTTCAATCTTAGTCAAAACCAACTCATCAAGAGCCTACTGTTCCAAAAGTACAACATAAGGTTAGTGGTGTTCCATTTAATATTTTGGAATCTATGAAAAAAACCAATGTTTCCATGACAATGATAGATGCATTGCAAATTCCTGGACAAAAGGAATTGTTGAGAGACAAATTGGATAAGATTTTCTTGACTAATGAGCCTCAGAAAGATCAGCCTACAGTTGCATTAGCTAATGATATCACAATTAAGAATAATCAGCCAATCCAAACACCAAAGCCTCCTCCATTTTTTGTAACATTGATAATTGGCAAACATCTAGTACATAATTGCTTGATAGACTCAAGAGCTAGTAGTTCAATTATGCCCAAAGACCTCGCAGATAAACTTGGCCTGATTTATGAGCCCATTTCTAGAGGATTTGTACAATTAGATGAGACAACAATTAAGTCAGTTGGATTGGTCAAAGATCTTAGTTTGACCTTGCATGCTTGTCCTAATTTTGTAATACCTTAAGACATGTACATATCTGAATTACCTCCACATTTTTCTATTTGCCTATCTAGAGATTTTACAACAAAATTAGGAGGATACCTTTCTGCTGATTAGTCACACTTGTTTTTTACAACTCGATATGGTACCAAGGTTACCATTAAGTCAGAACCCCAAGCCACTTTCCACTTAGAACCATGTACCCCAAGTCCTATAAATGCAAATCTTACCATTAGAGATCATGAGGAGTTACAACCTATCGAAGATTCAGATACACCTATTCAAGGCATACCTGATGAGAATTTGGATGAGTGGGCAACCCAAAATATTACAGAAAATCCTTTCATTAGCATGGATGAAATAGGTTCTTATGTTTATATGATTCATGAGGAGGATTATGTTATTCCTAAGCATGAAAAAGAGGATATTCCACTTGACCAGTAGTCAAAACAATAGAGAAATCAGGTTTGGTAGCTTTATTTTGATGATTCAAGAGGTAAGAATGGTTCCAGAGGTGGTGTTATGCCAGTTTCACCCGATGGTATGAGATACTACTCTGCTTTCAGATTTTCTTTTAGCTATACAAACAATACAACTGAGTATGAATTATTAGCACATCGCTTAGAATGGGCTAGGTAGAAAAAAGTTAAATGTTTACAAGTTTTTGGTGATAGTGAACTTATTGTGAACCAAGTAAGGAATATCCATGTCACCAAAAATGATGTTTTGAAGATGTACAAGCATAGAATTTGGGATTTAATTGAAGATTTTGATGCTTTTAATTTGTTGTCCATACCTAGAAGTCAAATTAAAGAAGTGGATAGGCTTGCTGCTTTAGGAGCTCAGTTTAATATTTCAAAACAACTAGAAAATATTGATAGACAATAGTATGTTAAAGTTGCAGTAAGGCTCTCAGTTCTAGATAATATTGTTAATTGGCAAGTTTTTGACTCAGATGAGCAGATTACTAATTTCCTAATTGAAGAAGTTGAGTTTTCTGCTAGAAATCAGTGTAAGTTCAATTATCAATATGAAAATTAGTTTCTCCAATTGAAAATTAACAAGCTGCCCAAGGGTCTGGTAACCCTTGAATCTATTTTTAATATAGATGATCTGTTCAGGAAGAATAAAGGCAGCATGTTTGTGAAGGAAGAATGTTATGAACCTGTTGAAATATTCAAGGACAAGCTATTGAAAATTGGCAAGGTATGTACCCTTGAAGAAAAACATGCTTTTGTAAAACTTTGTCAATAATTCAATGAAATATTTGCATGGAGGTATGAAGATTTGAAAGGATTTGATCCTCATTTAGCTTATAGCATACAATAGAAATGGTAGATAATGCAAAACCAGTAAGGCAAAAACAAAGGCCTCTTAATCCAAAATTAGAATATCTTATGAGGACTGAGTTAAATAAGCTAATTGAAGGAAACATCATATTTCGAATCAAGCACACATCCTGGGTATCCAATGTAGTTCCTATTAGGAAGAAGAGTGGTGAACTAAGATTATGTGTTGATTTTAGAGACATAAATAGAGAATCCCTAAAAGACCATTATACACTGCCCTTAATGGACAAAATTTTGCAAGTTGTATCAGGCTCAGAGAGATTCTCATTACTTGCCGGTTATTCAGGATATAACCAAATTCTAGTCAAAGAAGAAGATCAATATAAAACAATATTTACCACCAAGTGGGGTACAATGGATTATAATAAAATGCCATTTAGATTGACCAATGTAGGGGCACCATTTTAGTGTGTAATGGATATGGCATTTCAAGTCCTAATTAATAAGTTTGTTTTGGTTTACCTAGATGATGTAACTATTTTTTTCTAAAAAGGCTAATGAACATCTTGACCATCTCAGACACGTATTTGAGAGATGCAAGGAATATGGAGTTTAATTAAATCCCAAGAAGAGCATATTCATTGTTCATGAAGGAAAGTTGCTGGGATATATTATTTCAAAGCATGGGATTTCAATAGATCCTAAGAGGATCACAACCATACTTGCATTGCCATTACCAACACATAAGAAGGGACTCCAGAGTTTCATAGGTAGGATTAACTTTATCATAAGGTTTATTCCTATTATTCCAACATTGATGCAACCACTTATAGCCACGCTTAAGAAAAACATTCCTTTTCAATGGACTAGGGATGGTAAAAAGAATTTTGAAGAAATTAAAGAAGCAATTGCAACAACCCCTACTCTCATTAATTTTGATTTTAAGAAGTATTTTATTCTATATACTTTTGGGAGTGAAAATATGTTGGCAATATAACAAGGATATTGAGAAGGTTGTTGATGATTATGGACATAACTGATTAAAAATGTTTTACTGTCTTGATATTATTATTTTGTCATTGATGTCAAGAAATTGATTTTGTAATTCAGTATGATGTTGCCATATCTTAAGAAATATGATATGAAGATTATAAAGAAGTCGGTAAAGACATAGGAAAGAATATGATGAATAAAGGGATAAGTTATTCAATGGGCAACTCTACCGAGTTAGAAAATGATGAGATCTTGATGTTTTAGATTGTTTTAACATCATACATATGTTGTAAAATGTAAAGGTTAATACTACACTATGTTATCAAGCAAAGAACCTAGTCGGTAAACCCTAAGGAACCTAGTCGGTAAACCCTAAGGTTATCGCAGTCGGTTAATGAGGACAGAATGTCTACCGAGTAAAGTTTAGTATTCACTGAGTTGTAACCAAGCTATAACAGAATGCATTAAATGTTTACATGTGATATTTAATGAAAGAATCTAATGAGCTAGAGCGGATCAATGATTGGCAAGCCGTGGAAGAAGTTTGTTAACAAATCTAAGGCAATGGAAAGTTGGCAAGAAGATCTACAACTCAGATTGAACCGCATTACCCTAACACAAGTTCCAAAATGATTGTGCAAGTTCCGAGGCAGGGTAAAACATTTTTTAGATCATAAGATACAATGAACCTGGACAAGATTGAAGATCTGATGGCTATGATTGATCATGAGAAATGTGATCAAGGAGATTAAGCGGTTAGATGATTGTTTATAAATAAGGAACTGTTGATAAAGAGTGGATGCGGGTGTAGACACCTAAAATTGTCATGTTTAACTAAATAAATATTTTATTTATTTAATTATTCAAGCCTAATTCTTCTATTAATTAAATAAATCTTTATTTATTTAATTAATTCATTTATCCTCTTCTAGCCTTATTTCTCATTTAAATAAATACATTTATTTATTTAAATTATCCTTTTCCTAAATTAAATAAATATTTTATTTATTTAATTATCCCACTTCTTCTATTAATTAAATAAATCTTTATTTATTTAATTAATTCATTAGCTTTTTCTACCCATGACACATGTCATTCATCTCTTGATTCATACACTACCTACTCCTTTCATTATTTTATTATTTCTTTTACCTACTCTCTAATCATAGCCGACCTCCTTTTGTACCTCTCAATCTTATCCCTCCATTTCATATTATGTCTTCTATATAAGGAGATGCTTCCTTCATTATCAAACCCTAATCATTTTAATCACTTGACTACACTACGATCCTACTTGCAACCACATTCTGTTCTTTGTTGAGGTCTTGTGCACATAAAATTTGAGAGCAAATATATCAAGCAAGATCAATGGAGATAGGAAGAATGGAGATCAAAACCCTATTGGACATGTGATGGTATAATCTTTGTGATTTCATTTGATTTGCATTGTCTTAGGTAATCTTCATATGCTATGGTGGATCTTTGTTGTTGTTAGGCTTAGGTTTTGTGGTTGAATTCATTTAGCCTTTCAATATTGTTCTTATTGTTATCCATTTTCACCATATACATTTTGGCACGCCTGGTGGGAGCCTTATGTATTTACAGAGCTGAAAGTGCCGCATGTATGGCCACACGAGCGGATGCCCTTACTACCACCTTTTTGTTTTAGAAGCCCAATTCCTTCTAGTTGTTGGGGTAGGAGGTCGGACCTCTGGTAGCGGCCCACACACATACGACTCTTAGTAGAGATACAAAGTTTGCCACAGGGAGTTTTCATGGGGACTAATGCTTGGCTGACCTGAGAAGTGAGTGCCGAGGGTGAAGCTAGTGAGGTCAAGCATCTAAGTATCCGCTCTAAATAGTGTAGCCTCAAGGGTAAAACCCCATGTGGGATCAATAACTATTATCTTGGCCAACCATAAGAATTATGCTTGACTTATTTTAAACATTCAAACATTTAAGACCAAACATCAAAACATTGTGTCTTTTGTGTCTTCAAGTGTATGCAAAACATTTTTACATCAAACAACACACTTTTTTGGGAGTCATTTTGGAGTCTAGACACTTGCAAACATTGGGTCTTCATCAACACTATGTCCTCTTGTCACGAAAAATAGTCAAATAGTCAGATTTGGTCACAACAAAACGACTTCACAGATTGGAAAAAAAATTGCACAAATTTTGCAGAAACGCGTCTGTGTCTGTCATAATAGCATCTGTGCTATCTAACTATGTTTGTGAAGGGTAGAAACGCGTCTGAGTTCCTAGAATCAACATTGCACTTTGCAAAAATCTCATAAACGCATCTATGTCTAACATAATCGCATCTGTGATGTATAACTGCATCTATAAAGGTCAGAAACGCGTCTGTGTTCCCAGAATCAATAGTGCATTTTGTAAAAAAATCTTAGAAGCACATCTATGTTGAACAGAGCCACGTCTGTGTCAGGAAACCATGTCTGTGAAGTATATAGGCGCGTCTGTGATCAGAATTGAAACAACTGTTATAGTTCAACAAACAAACACAATCAGTTTCAGACTTCTTGAGCTTCCTAGGTCATTTCTCTAGGTTTCATTTAGCATTCAACCTGTCTTTGGGTCTCACACAATCCATCATTGCTTCACATCACACTTTACATTCACAATTGTCTAAACTTGAGTCAAAAGGTCACTTGCTTATCCTCACTATACTTTGTCAACACACTACATACAACAATACTTTGCTAAGTGGTCCCTCATCAAGGTTTCTTACCTTTGGGTCTCATTTGGTCTTACTTAGAGTCAAGGTCAACTTACCTCATCAAGCGAAACTATCCTCTCTTTGGAAGTCACACCTACTCTACTACATACATACTTGGTCTTGCATTTTGGACATTGCAAGTACACCTCAGATTCATTTACATTTCATCCAACTCTTGGTCTTCCATACTTTTTCCATTTTCATCTAGTCTCACACATCTTGGTCAATACCTAGTTCATGGTTGAAACCCGTCTTCAAAAATCTAGGAGAGAAACTAAAGAGGCTCAAGAGTCCGCAAACATGAGTGTTTATGAGTATGACAATGATGTCTTTTTCAATACTGATCATAACACATTACCTGACAAGGATGTCTATAGAAACATTCCAAATGTTGAGAACATGGGCACTACAAACAACAATGATACCCACAATGATAATATGGACAACTTTTCAGTACATTCAACAGATGTGGAAGAATCCATTATGAATCCTCATTTCAATCGGTTGGTTGAGGAAATAATGAGGAGGGATAGACAATACTTCTTACAAATGATGGCACAAAGTGGAGCCAAGATACCTCATGATTTTGACATGTCTCAAATAATAGAAAATCGACCTTTGCAACAAACTCACTCCAACATGGATCAAGGGAGGCCTAATAGTGGAGGAAATAGAGGACCATATATGGTACTTGAATCACCATCATCTTTGCTTCAAAAACCAGAGGTCCCACATACACATGGTCAAGCATATGATACTCACCTTCGCAGACCATTATGGAAGTCTTATGGAGAAAGATATGCTCAATCACATACCCAAGCTAAGGATCAACCACCAAAGCAATTGGATATTCAAAGGCATGCTCAAAATTTGGACACAAGGAAACCCCATGTCAAATTTGGGGGCAACACATTAGAACATGACATGCCTGTAGAGTATGCTATACATGCACAAAATAGATATGGTGTTCCTCAACATGAATCTATACCAAGTGGTCCATATATGCAGCATCACTATAGACCTCCTCCATATGAACATGTGTATGATCAATATCATCCATATATGCAACATGCTCCTCCTCCAACTGGTGCCTCAAACATGGGGTATGGTTCAAGAAGTCAATCTCCACCTAAGAGCAATTTGGAGCAACAAATCAGGGACTTACAAAAGAAAATGGAGGACATAAATGCACCGAAGCCAACCTACACAATGAGAGACATATGTCCTTATCCATTTGACAAGAGCATTTTAATGCCTCCATTTCCTACACACTTTGTGATGCCTAAATTTGATAAGTATAGAGAAAAAGGGGATCGTAAGGCACACATAAGACAATTTTTCATAGCTTGCATTGAGGTAGTAGCAGAAGAGACATATTTGATGAGATTATTCCCACAAAGCCTAGGTGATCAAGCTATGGAATGGTTCTCCCAACTTCCACCTGGTATTAAGTCATGGGGTGACTTAGTTGTAATGCCCATACCCTAGTCGGACTTTCAAAACCCGTTTAACCTTGATTGACTTCCTTTGTGGCATTCTAGAATGGTAGATTAGCCGATATGCAATGTGTAGTTTAGATAATATAAATAAATTGTGCATACTTATTATTGTGCTTTTGCATCGATTTTCGTGTAAATGTAGTTGTTTCCTAACCCTTGAGATAAATCTTGAGCTAACGCCTTCATTGAATATGTATATGTATATGCGTGCTTGTAAGAATTCATGGGTATAGGAGATTGCAGGCACAACACCGCTTAGAGCAAGGTTTATCTCCTTTGGAATTTGCAAAGTTGAGTATGCTCTTTCATCTTTAGAATTCGGAGTTGGTGGTCATATAACTCTTGTCTTGCCTTAGCCATGGTTAGGTGAGCATCGTGCGTGGATTCGTGGAGCTTGCTTTCATTGGGATGCATGTTGAGGGATTTGGAGGACTTCCTCAATTTGCGTGCCTTGCACGAGGTAAGTGAGGTTTGTTATCCTAAGTGTTAAATTCAAAATTAATGAGTAGGCGCACACAATAGTGATATAGGAATTTCAATAGGTAGCTTCTTTTATATGATTGATCATTAATTTAAGTGATTGCTTTAAATTGTTATTGTAGCAAGCTTAAGGTATTTAACTGGGGTTAGTGTGCTCATTTACGCATTTGTAACTTTTATGCATATGTAGTTGAGAAATTTGAATAAACAAGACTCTTGCATTAGATTAGTCATTTATTTAAAAATGTCGCTTTATTATGTTATAGCAAGTTAATTTAATAGTTAAATTTTAAAATAACGAATTTATTGAGTTATGCGTGTTAGAAAGGAAAAAAATTTAAAAGTCAATTGTGAAATAGAAATAAATTACTCATTTTCGCACTTTGGAAGAAAAAGGGGTAAATTATTATTATTTAAATGAAATTATTTTCTTTTACTTGTAAAGTCGATAAAGTATAAAAGTTTGACTTTTAGAAAATTAAATTAATCAAATGCCTTACCCGGTCAATAGTTCCAAAATATAAATGTAGAACTAAATCGATATTGAGAAATTAAAAATTTAAAAAGAAATAGAAGCATTATAATTTTAATAAGGAAAACAAATGAGATGTATTAAATAAGGTAAATGAATGACTTCCATTTCATTTTTCATTCATTTTATTTCAAAAAATAAATGCCTAATTTCGAAATTAAAAATTAGGGCAAAATTAGGGCATTTTCTTTTTAACCTAGTTTTGGAGACATTTTGGGGGTTCTTGGCTTGGGAGTTTTTTTTTGAAGAAAAATGGGGGATTTGCAATGGAGCAGCAGATTGGGAAACTCTTCATCAAGATTCATGCCTGGAATTGCACTATGAGGTAGGATTTGAATCTACCTTTCTACTTCTTGTTAAAAAAAAAAAAAAAAGAGAGAATTTTTACTCATGAATGTGTTTTCTTTGAAGAATAGTTGCAGTTGTTTCTTTAAGCTTGGTTGATTTAGAATGAGGTTTGATGTTGTGTTTCAGCTTGATGAGGAAATATAGTTTTCTCATAATGGAGTTTATTTTTTTAGGAAAAATCTGATAAAAGAATGAGGGTTTTTACATTTGTTTTGGTTGTTTGGTTCATGACCTTTTTAAAAAAAATACAGTTTCCCCAGTTGGTTGTTTGCTATGAGAAATCTGGAAATCTATTTTAGGACTGTAAAAATGGGGTTTTATTTGTTTTACATTTTCATTTGGGGTGTTTTGTTCATGATATTAAATAAAAATACATATAAAAATTGCTGGAGAATGCTCCTTTCTTTCTGTCTCAGGCTGTGTGAGTGCACTGAGAATCTTGTATTTCTTCTATTTTTTTTCAGACTGTATTTTAATGGCTTTAGCAGATATATTTTAAAAAAAAAAATTTAAAAAAAAAACACGGGTTTTGTGCCCCCACGGCATTTGCTACCAGTTGGTAGCGATCTGCTACCAAATGGTAGCAGCGCTACCTTTGGTAGCAGCGCTACCAAAAGGTAGCTAGGCTGCCAACGGTGGGGGAGGGCCCACGTGGATGTCCACGTGGGTACCCTCTCCCTCTCTTTTTTTTGAAATTTAAAAATAGTTTATTTTATTTGTTTTATTTAATTATTATTATTTTTATTATTTTATATAATTTGTTTTAAAAAAAAAAGATAAAGGTATATCTATGTCACATAAAAAAAAAGAAGAATTTCCGATTTATTTAGTGAATTAAAAATAAGTATAAGGGAATTGAATTCTAGTCTGCGTTGATATTAAGTAATTTTAAATTCAGCATCATATCTTATTTAATTTCAAACTTAGTAAATAATACATTCGGAGTTCGAGAAGCAACATTTAGTAAATCCTTAGTCTAATACCAGTTTTTAATTTCATGTTGATTACTTCATACCCGAGTTAGTACTGCTATTAACATAGAATAAATAGTGATGGCGGTTTATCAAGAGCTTTAAGTAAAAGTTAATCTAGCTAGTATATCGAAGTATCGACATTATTAGTCAGAGCAATATGATAAAACGAATACCTCTACCGGATAATGCCTATGCTGAATTTAATCTTCTATTATTGAATTTGGTTATGTAATGGTAAGTCTTGACATGATAGTGTTGGTTGCAAGTTGGTCAAGCCCCTAATTAGGAACTCGTCAAACAAGAGTATCCAGGATTGTTTGTTTCTTTTTATTTGTTATGATTCAATTTGACCCGCTTCTAAAAGGGATCATTACGTAATTGATGTCCGAAGTGTCTGTTGTATTTTGATTGTATTCGCCTAAGTGGCAAGATGTAAAAGACTTATAAATTTTGTAATCCTAACGATATAATACCAAAGGGGTCTTGCAGTTGAGCAGACCCGGAGATGTAGCCCATCCGAGGTGAACTCCGAGATCATATCTGTGTTATGTGATGATTATAGCATGCCTTGTTTTATATTTTAAATTATCATGAAAGGTTGTAATCTTGCATGAGTGTATGGTGGAAGTCTACTGAATTCGAATTTTAAATGCATAACATTATTCATATGGATAAACGTAGTTATTTAAGTTCATAGAACGTTGTGAATTATGAATATGGCATGGTATTTATATATTGAAAATTAAAGTGTGGAAAAAGTAAATTGGTAATGTTAATTTGAATTGTAATAGTGGGAGAAATCTACATAGAATTACTTCATTGGATTAATTGTTAAAAAGTATGTTAATTGGAATGAATGTAAAAAGGGGAAAACAAAGTTAAAAATTATGTCACAATTCTTAGATTGATATTTAAAAGAAGAACATCATAGAAATATCTATCCTTTTACCTTAGTAAATGAATCACGCCATGTCAGTTATGTTTCATTACATTGGATAAAATTTGTTAAGTTATTTCACGTTTTAATCATAACCAATAATCCTCACCGGATTAATTTGTTAATCGTGTGGACTCAATCAAATATTCATGTTGTATATCGAACGAATGTACTTAGTAATTTATGTTGTAATTTTGAATCAATAACCCTCACCAGATTACTTCTATAACTGGGTGAACCCAACTAGAAAACCCATATGTTAATCTTTATAAAAGGAGCCCCTCATGTTGCTAAGATTGAACTGGAATGGGACACGTCATGTTAATTATGTTTCATTATATTGGATATAGTTGTTTGGTCAATTACGTTTAATCTTAACAAATCAACCCTACCGAAATTTAACTTGATAATTGGCGAAACTCAACTAGTCCACCCTAATTATAACTCCAACAAATGAATTTCTTTATGATTGTTAAAGATGAACTGAAAAAGAAGGGATCCAATTAGTTGTTGATACATTAAATCTAATTAAAGAATCTCTCTCACATTATATTCATTTAACGATAAAAAAAAGTGAATTGCAACAAGATAATTGTAATTCAATCCTAATGAAAGAGCATCTGTTGGAACTTATACTCTAATCTTGAAATGTTAGATATTATCTAGCTAACTATATCTTAAAGTTAAAGGATGAACTCTTGTGGCTCAATACATTTTCAACGTAATGATTCAAGCCATCTAGTAGTATTATTTTAAAAACTCCAAATGAATTCCTATGGCTACTCACATTATACCTTTCATAAAAGAACTTCAATCCATTAGTGGCTACGTATGGAATCAAATAAAGGGACCTCACTCTATTAATAGTAGATAATCCTTAAGGAACGAATTCTTCCTATTAACCATACCTTTTAATATTTAAAAAAAAACTATATATCAAATGTGAGTGAATACTTTAAAATCAAATGATGGAATCCTCGTTTTACTAATCGTAGCTTAACCCTAAAAGAATGAAACTCATAGGCATATTTTTAAACATTAAAGGATGAAATCAATTGTGAATGGGTACCACAGACCCAAGGAATGAACTTCATTATATTAATCACACGAACCCTTTTTGGGGGCCTCTTAAAGTAATTATGAATTCAAGTGCGATGAATAAATAATCTCCCCAATAGCCTCCTAACCATCGAAGTAATTGAACGCCTCCTAAAATTTTAAGATGTCATATCCTTGAACACATATGTAATTAAGAACTAAGCATTATCCCGTAATTAAGATATCCAGATTAATGGATCTGTTGACGCAAGTTGAGTTAGGTGTAAGGTTATGTAATCGCGTTAGGAAACTCCTTAAGATTGTATGAGCCTTCCGCTGTGATATCTTAGTTGACAGATAACTCCAATGCATTTTAATGTCGTGCCTAATTATGAGTTGAGTTAACTTCAATCTATCTTAATATTGTGACTTTTTCATTAACGCACTTAATTATTATTTAAAAAAAAAAAATTTACACTCTAATTGAGTGTTTTTAACTTAAACCCTTAGGGGTTTCCTGGCGGGGCATTACACTTGGTATCAGAGCCCATGTTGCAACACTGGGATCTCTGGTTTCGCTTGTGCCCTTAGTTGTTGTGTGTGTGTCTATCTTTGTTGTATGCTTGCCCACCTTGTTGTGAGGGTGTGATTTAACAAACCATACTTGTGTGTAACATGTGTGTTCACACCTTGTGTTTCACCTTAATGATGTGAGTGTTTTAGAAGAAATTATGGGTGTTTTGTCTGCTTGTTGAGGTCTTGGTCTATGACTTCTCTTCTTTGAAAAGGATTCGTATGTACCTTCATTTTCGATTTATTTTCCTCTTTGACTAATCCATCTAAGTTGGTTGTTAATATCTTGAACCTAAAAGTACGAAATGTGTTGTTTGTGGTTTTGGCTCTATCTTAATGATTGCCCACTTTAAAAACTAGTATGGCAAATATTAATGCTTATTATGTAGAAAATTTAGAGATTATGACTCTTCCTCTTCTATCTCTGGAAAATTAAAAGTAATTTCTATGTGTAGTTGTCTCTTATTTAAGTTTTCTAATTGCAAGAGAAAGGATGATATTTCTTGAGCCTTGTGTGAGCTTCATAACGTTTTGTGCTTTAGATTGTGAAAAGGATTGATTTAGGAGTTAATTTTTGGTTAATGATAGAAAATTGTATGGTTGCATTAAAGGGTTCTCCATGTGCTTGGTAGGAGTGATATAATTAAATTTCATCTTAAGTAAGGTGCTTTAATATGCGCATAGTGAGTTTGTGAAAATTGCTTGATGTGAAAGGAATACCAAAAGAGGACATATTGAAGTAGCTTCAAGAGTGAACTAATGTGTTCCTCGAAGAATTGTTTTATGTGCTTAATTAAACTAGTGTGATTTAGGACCTATTAAGTGACGCACTTTTAACTTGCTTTGGATATGGGTAGTTGTCTTATTATGTTTCGGAAAGAGTAAATGAAAGACTTGTGGAATTGTATGCATTTAATGTGTAAAATGTAGAAGATAGCTCTTTATTTACCTCCTTGTTATATTATGAATTTCCAATGTTAGATTTGATGTATTATTGTATTGTATTGTATTACAAAATGTGATTGTGCTTTAGAAGACTTGTATTACAAAAGGAAAATTTGGTTATTTTGAATTCTTGTTCGGAAAACTAGAACATTATAGTGCAGAAATAATGATTAGAAATGTCATGTTAGGATGTTTTGGAACCTTCCTAAAAGATAGAAAAAAAAAAAATCGTGCAACTCAAATGATAAACTTATATCCGAGCATATGGTGTGATTTTGAAATTCTTGTGTATTCATAGGAATTAGTTGATTTTCCAACTCTCTTCCTCCTCTTGTCTAAAATATAGGAATTGTTGTCTTTGAAACACTATTTAGAATGCAGAGATTTAAAGAAATTCTTATAATGCATATGAAATTTTATGTTGCTTTGGGCTTCTAATTGAAAGGGGAAAGTTTTTCATCTTGAAAAGGGAAATTGCATAGTTAGTAATGTGAATGAAAATGCTTAGGGAAGATTGAGAAAGATATTAGAATGATGTTATCTCGTTGTGTAAATTTGAATTGTTGAAAATCTCAGTACGTGGATCTAGAGTAAACTTTGTTTGGTGGTTCATGTGTAAAGCATAATTAAAATTTCCCTTAAGTATATGTTAGTATAATGTAAAGTACTCCCCATAAATGTGACTAAACCAGTAATAGTGCTATTCTGTGTGTGTTGTGAGAAAACCCGTACTTGCTTTGTGTGCCCATGGGATGGTGAAGTAATCAACCATGGGGAATGTGTTGTTTATGAGTATGGGAAACCATACCTATCTATGTGATGTTGCTTGTTTGTTTCCCTTACTGAGTGCCAACCCACGGGTTGTTGATAAGTCAGTATGTGAAGGGGTAGTAGTAGAAGGCACCATTCCTCGAATAGTATGAATAGCGTACGAGTAATGTCGACGCGAAGCGACTTTAGCTTCCCTATTTTGAGGAAAAGTATGGTTTTGTAACGAAACTATAACATAGGTGTACTCAATACTTCCCCTTGTGATGAACTGATTTAAGAGGTTCATGTGTGCCAGCCTTATTTCTATCCTTTATTTTGAGCATATAGATGACAGTTTTTGAGCATATTGTTGGATTCCATTGGAGCATTTGTTGCCTTGTCTTCATGAGAGGCATGGTACTTTCTTACATATTGGAGCATTTGTTGCCTTGTCTTCATGAGAGGCGTGTTATTGTTCTACATAAGTTACCAACTAGCTAGTGTTGGTAGACTTATGGGTAGACCTTAGCCATGTATACCTCTGGCTTATGACGAGTATCCTGAGAGGAACATCGCTATGCGGAGTGTGACCAGTGCGTGCCTTATCCGCGGGGTACACTTCCATGCGGGATACGTCCATTGCGTGCTTGTCCGCTTGGAGTATTGCCATGCCGTGCTGAGACACGATGTGGGATGTAGTAGACATTGCCATGCGGCCTACCAATAGGTATAGGGTAGAGCCATGCCACGTGACGACGTGATGCGGGGTGATGCCGAGGTGCACACTGCCATGCCATGCGAGTGTGTGACTTGGCCACACCACATGATGAGCTACTAGGATAGCTAGACGATTGTTCCTTCCTTCCTCGTTGGTGGCTAGCTATTAGTCACGTAGTGATGTAATGTGCACTTATGAATTTCTTTTATTTATCTCTTTATTTCCTTGTGGACCAGCAATTTATTTTACTTTGACCTTGACAGTTTAGCCACGATCTTGCAATTTTGATCTTACTTGATTTGATGTTGCAAATCCGGAAATTATTTTCTTGTTTTATTGTTGGAATTGACAATTATTATCTTTAATCTTTTGTACTTTGGTGGCTAAACCGGTTTATCCTTGTTGTTTTCGTGTGCTGGTCTTGTGTTGTAATGTGAATTCCTCTCCAAGAACGTAGGAGACGGGCTTGGATGAGTGTATACGAGGAAGTAGACGCAAGGAACCTTGAGGATGGAGGTATGTGAGGCTGTGAAAACAGCTGGGATCCACTACCTGCCTATGAGTGGTGACTATCTCTTGGAGGCTAAACACCTTACACAACAAGGGATATTCACGAGGGACTTGTATGGAAGGTGGCACCGCTATGGTGTACCCTAGCACCATCAAGCCCTCGAGTGAGATGTTGGATATTGTTGATCATGTATTTATTCTGAGAGCAGGCATATAGATGTGGATCATATATGTTACCTTTGACCGAGCATTAGACATGCTCACATGTGGCCTATTGTGTTGTTCAAACTAGTCTTGTGGATGGATATTATGTGTAATCATGGATTAAATGGTATTAACTTGTCACTATGTTATGGGGCATAGTCATTGGAAAAGTTCTTGTATGTCTGAAAAGTGTAAACAATTGAGTTCTCACATTGCTCTTATTTGACGAAAGTTAACTTGGTTGTAAAAAAAAATTGATATGTGGAACTAGTTCTATGTGATAAAATCTTGTGAAAGAGATGAATTGGTGAAAGAAATTGACCTTGAGAGCACATTTCCTTGCCATGTTTGATAGATGAGTATGAAAACTGTGTCTATATATTTTAAATTGTATTAAATTTGGTGAAATAAAAAGGGAAAAGTCTCGTATCCTTGCTATGATTGAGTGTAAATTATAGAATATTTGAAGGTGTGAATGATGTTAGATGCATTTTTATTGATGAATAATGTTTTAAATTGTTGACAAAATAGTTGTTTGTGCAAATTGATAATCGTTAATTGAGTTTAAGGACTAATAAGTGTTGCAGGACTTCCGTTTAACTTTGCGACTTCCAGGAGTAAGTCGGAACCTAGGGGGGGAGAATGTAATGCCCATACCCTAGTCGGACTTTCAAAACCCGTTTAACCTTGATTGACTTCCTTTGTGGCATTCTAGAATGGTAGATTAGCCGATATGCAATGTGTAGTTTAGATAATATAAATAAATTGTGCATACTTATTATTGTGCTTTTGCATCGATTTTCATGTAAATGTAGTTGTTTCCTAACCCTTGAGATAAATCTTGAGCTAACGCCTTCATTGAATATGTATATGTATATGCGTGCTTGTAAGAATTCATGGGTGTAGGAGATTGCAGGCACAACACCGCTTAGGGCAAGGTTTATCTCCTTTGGAATTTGCAAGGTTGAGTATGCTCTTTCATCTTTAGAATTCGGAGTTGGTGGTCATATAACTCTTGTCTTGCCTTAGCCATGGTTAGGTGAGCATCGTGCGTGGATTCGTGGAGCTTGCTTTCATTGGGATGCGTGTCAAGGGATTTGGAGGACTTCCTCGATTTGCATGCCTTGCGCGAGGTAAGTGAGGTTTGTTATCCTAAGTGTTAAATTCAAAATTAATGAGTAGGCGCACACAATAGTGATATAGGAATTTCAATAGGTAGCTTCTTTTATATGATTGATCATTAATTTAAGAGATTGCTTTAAATTGTTATTGTAGCAAGCTTAAGGTATTTAACTGGGGTCAGTGTGCTCATTTACGCATTTGTAACTTTTATGCATATGTAGTTGAGAAATTTGAATAAACAAGACTCTTGCATTAGATTAGTCATTTATTTAAAAATGTCGCTTTATTATGTTATAGCAAGTTAATTTAATAGTTAAATTTTAAAATAACGAATTTATTGAGTTATGCGTGTTAGAAAGGAAAAAAATTTAAAAGTCAATTGTGAAATAGAAATAAATTTCTCATTTTCGCACTTTGGAAGAAAAAGGGGTAAATTATTATTATTTAAATGAAATTATTTTCTTTTACTTGTAAAGTCGATAAAGTATAAAAGTTTGACTTTTAGAAAATTAAATTAATCAAATGCCTTACCCGGTCAATAGTTCCAAAATATAAATGTAGAACTAAATCGATATTGAGAAATTAAAAATTTAAAAAGAAATAGAAGCATTATAATTTTAATAAGGAAAACAAATGAGATGTATTAAATAAGGTAAATGAATGACTTCCATTTCATTTTTCATTCATTTTATTTCAAAAAACAAATGCCTAATTTCGAAATTAAAAATTAGGGCAAAATTAGGGCATTTTCTTTTTAACCTAGTTTTGGAGACATTTTGGGGGTTCTTGGCTTGGGAGTTTTTTTTTGAAGAAAAATGGGGGATTTGCAATGGAGCAGCAGATTGGGAAACTCTTCATCAAGATTCATGCCCGGAATTGCACTATGAGGTAGGATTTGAATCTACCTTTCTACTTCTTGTTAAAAAAAAAAAAAAAGAGAGAATTTTTACTCATGAATGTGTTTTCTTTGAAGAATAGTTGCAGTTGTTTCTTTAAGCTTGGTTGATTTAGAATGAGGTTTGATGTTGTGTTTCAGCTTGATGAGGAAATATAGTTTTCTCATAATGGAGTTTATTTTTTTAGGAAAAATCTGATAACAGAATGAGGGTTTTTACATTTGTTTTGGTTGTTTGGTTCATGACCTTTTTAAAAAAAATACAGTTTCCCCAGTTGGTTGTTTGCTATGAGAAATCTGGAAATCTATTTTAGGACTGTAAAAATGGGGTTTTATTTGTTTTACATTTTCATTTGGGGTGTTTTGTTCATGATATTAAAAAAAAATACATATAAAAATTGCTGGAGAATGCTCCTTTCTTTCTGTCTCAAGCTGTGTGAGTGCACTGAGAATCTTGTATTTCTTTTACTTTTTTTCAGACTGTATTTTAATGGCTTTAGCAGATATATTTAAAAAAAAAAAATTTAAAAAAAAATACGGGTTTTGTGCCCCCACGGCATTTGCTACCAGTTGGTAGCGATCTGCTACCAAATGGTAGCAGCGCTACCTTTGGTAGCGCCCTGCTACCGTTTGGTAGCAGCGCTACCAAAAGGTAGCTAGGCTGCCAACGGTGGGGGAGGGCCCACGTGGATGTCCACGTGGGTACCCTCTCCCTCTCTTTTTTTTGAAATTTAAAAATAGTTTATTTTATTTGTTTTATTTAATTATTATTATTATTATTATTTTATATAATTTGTTTTAAAAAAAAAAGATAAAGGTATATCTATGTCACATAAAAAAAAAGAAGAATTTCTGATTTATTTAGTGAATTAAAAATAAGTATGAGGGAATTGAATTCTAGTCTACATTGATATTAAGTAATTTTAAATTCAGCATCATATCTTATTTAATTTCAAACTTAGTAAATAATACATTCGGAGTTCGAGAAGCAACATTTAGTAAATCCTTAGTCTAATACCAGTTTTTAATTTCATGTTGATTACTTCATACCCGAGTTAGTACTGCTATTAACATAGAATAAATAGTGATGGCGGTTTATCAAGAGCTTTAAGTAAAAGTTAATCTAGCTAGTATATCGAAGTATCGACATTATTAGTCAGAGCAATATGATAAAACGAATACCTCTACCGGATAATGCCTATGCTGAATTTAATCTTCTATTATTGAATTTGGTTATGTAATGGTAAGTCTTGACATGATAGTGTTGGTTGCAAGTTGGTCAAGCCCCTAATTAGGAACCCGTCAAACAAGAGTATCCAGGATTGTTTGTTTCTTTTTATTTGTTATGATTCAATTTGACCCGCTTCTAAAAGGGATCATTACGTAATTGATGTCCGAAGTGTCTGTTGTATTTTGATTGTATTCACCTAAGTGGCAAGATGTAAAAGACTTATAAATTTTGTAATCCTAACGATATAATACCAAAGGGGTCTTGCAGTTGAGCAGACCCGGAGATGTAGCCCATCCGGGGTGAACTCCGAGATCATATCTGTGTTATGTGATGATTATAGCGTGCCTTGTTTTATGTTTTAAATTATCATGAAAGGTTGTAATCTTGCATGAGTGTATGGTGGAAGTTTACTGAATTCGAATTTTAAATGCATAACATTATTCATATGGATAAACGTAGTTATTTAAGTTCATAGAATGTTGTGAATTATGAATATGGCATGGTATTTATAGATTGAAAATTAAAGTGTGGAAAAAGTAAATTGGTAATGTTAATTTGAATTGTAATAGTGGGAGAAATCTAGATAGAATTACTTCATTGGATTAATTGTTAAAAAGTATGTTAATTGGAATGAATGTAAAAAGGGGAAAACAAAGTTAAAAATTATGTCACAATTCTTAGATTGATATTTAAAAGAAGAACATCATAGAAATATCTATCCTTTTACCTTAGTAAATGAATCACGCCATGTCAGTTATGTTTCATTACATTGGATAAAATTTGTTAAGTTATTTCACGTTTTAATCATAACCAATAATCCTCACCGGATTAATTTGTTAATCGTGTGGACTCAATCAAATATTCATGTTGTATATCGAACGAATATACTTAGTAATTTATGTTGTAATTTTGAATCAATAACCCTCACCAGATTACTTCTATAACTGGGTGAACCCAACTAGAAAACCCATATGTTAATCTTTATAAAAGGAGCCCCTCATGTTGCTAAGATTGAACTGGAATGGGACACGTCATGTTAATTATGTTTCATTATATTGGATATAGTTGTTTGGTCAATTACGTTTAATCTTAACAAATCAACCCTACCAAAATTTAACTTGATAATTGGCGAAACTCAACTAGTCCACCCTAATTATAACTCCAACAAATGAATTTCTTTATGATTGTTAAAGATGAACTGAAAAAGAAGGGATCCAATTAGTTGTTGATACATTAAATCTAATTAAAGAATCTCTCTTGCATTATATTCATTTAACGATAAAAAAAAGTGAATTGCAACAAGATAATTGTAATTCAATCCTAATGAAAGAGCATCTGTTGGAACTTATACTCTAATCTTGAAATGTTAGATATTATCTAGCTAACTATATCTTAAAGTTAAAGGATGAACTCTTGTGGCTCAATACATTTTCAACGTAATGATTCAAGCCATCTAGTAGTATTATTTTAAAAACTCCAAATGAATTCCTATGGCTACTCACATTATACCTTTCATAAAAGAACTTCAATCCATTAGTGGCTACGTATGGAATCAAATAAAGGGACCTCACTCTATTAATAGTAGATAATCCTTAAGGAACGAATTCTTCCTATTAACCATACCTTTTAATATTTAAAAAAAAACTATATATCAAATGTGAGTGAATACTTTAAAATCAAATGATGGAATCCTCGTTTTACTAATCGTAGCTTAACCCTAAAAGAATGAAACTCATAGGCATATTTTTAAACATTAAAGGATGAAATCAATTGTGAATGGGTACCACAGACCCAAGGAATGAACTTCATTATATTAATCACACGAACCCTTTTTGGGGGCCTCTTAAAGTAATTATGAATTCAAGTGCGATGAATAAATAATCTCCCCAATAGCCTCTTAACCATCGAAGTAATTGAACGCCTCCTAAAATTTTAAGATATCCTTGAACACATATGTAATTAAGAACTAAGCATTATCCCGTAATTAAGATATCCAGATTAATGGATCTGTTGACACAAGTTGAGTTAGGTGTAAGGTTATGTAATCGCGTTAGGAAACTCCTTAAGATTGTATGAGCCTTTCGCTGTGATATCTAAGTTGACAGATAACTCCAATGCATTTTAATGTCGTGCCTAATTATGAGTTGAGTTAACTTCAATCTATCTTAATATTGTGACTTTTTCATTAACGCACTTAATTATTATTTTAAAAAAAAAAATTTGCACTCTAATTGAGTGTTTTTAACTTAAACCCTTAGGGGTTTCCTGGCGGGGCATTACATTAGTAGAGGCATTTATTCAACATTTCTCCTACAATATAGAGACAGACATATCAGTCACTACTTTGTGCAACACCAAGCAAAAAGATGGAGAGTCTTTTCCATCATTTTTGCAAAGATGGAGGAATCTAGCTAGCAGATGCTCTTGTGAAATTCCACAAAAACAAATGGTAGAGATGTTCACCCAAAATGTTAACAAAGACATTGGCTATGATCTAAGGAAAGCTTGTTTGTCCACCTTCAAGGACATCATTGAAAAAGGCTTCGCGACAGAAAAGGTCCTAATTGAACAAGGAGTCATTAAGATATTCAAGGAAAACAAAGATGACTTTAAAGTAAAAGACAAGCCAAGATTTTGGAACAAAAATAAGAACACAGTCAATGATGGTGTTGTTGATGCCAATACAGTGCAACCCAAATTCATCTTTTTGGGATCAAGTTCTACAAACAATCAAGTGAATACTCAAACAACTTCCAGATCACGAAGGAAGTACACCCCATTGGGAGAACCACTTGAGTCAGTCTTCAAAAAGCTAGTGGCGAACAAGGTAATCACAGTTCCAGATTTTCCTCCATATGAACCAAAGGTTAAACCAAATTGGTGGAATGATGATGATTATTGTGAATTTCATAAGAGCAAGGGTCATAAGATAGGAAATTGTCATCGACTGAAGAACATCATACAAGATCTCATTGATAGAGGTGACCTTGAGATTGAGGGACATTCCTCCAATCAAGAACATGAGATGTTTAAGGAAGCATTCCCACAGCATGACAAGGGAAAAGCTAAAGCCACAGATGACCAAACCAACTATACTAGAGCATCTTATAATTATGATTCAACTATCAATCATATCTCGATGGACAATTATGTCTCTACCATTATCATCAAGGACAAAAACCCTGAGAATTCTATCCAAAGACCCAAGATTGTCCTAAAAGGTGTTGGATCTTCTTTCAAACCTACCTCTGAATGTCATGTTACAACCCGTCGAGGTAAAATTACTTTGCCAGGTGCTTCAACTAAAAACACCACTTCTTCATGAACCAAACCTGAGTATGACCTTGTAGAACAGTTAGGGAAGACACCCGCGCTCATTTCCATCCTTGAGCTCTTACGCATATCCCCCACTCATAAAGCTATTCTTGACAAAATCTTGAGAGACACAGCCGTTCCTACTGATCTGAATGTGGACCAGTTTCAAAACATGTTGGGATACCTTTCCATTCCACATTCCCTTACTTTCATAGAAGCCGATGATGCCTCTGTAAACCAGCCACATAATGCACCACTACACATTGAAGCCTTCATACACAAACATCGAATAAAATGAGTCTTGATAGATGGAGGAGCTGGTCTAAACATTTGTACATTGAGCACAATTAAACAATTGGGATATTCTGATAAAGCTATCAATTCTTCAAATCAAATCACCATCAAGGCATATGATGATGAAGAGTGTTTGTCCAAGGTCATAGTCACCTTACCTCACAGAGTTGGGCCAGTTACGAAGGATGTGGTTTGTCAAGTCTTAGATCTAGATCTCACTTATAACATATTGCTAGGACGCCCTTGGATTCATGAAATGAGGGCAGTCCCATTGACATATCACCAATGCATTAAGTTTCCCCACAATGGAGTAGAAGTAACAGTTAACGGTGATCCTAATCCGTTTATATACTACAATAACCTGAGATCAAAAACTAAGACCATCATTCCCAGTAATCGCGAAGCTATTCCTTCTTCAGCATACATTGATCCTGAGTCATTAAAACCTTCGACATCAAAACAAGGTGAGCTTAAAGGTAAATTTCAGGACAAAGGCATGGGGGAATACACTTTAAATCAGACCATGTACTTACGACAAGTCATGAGTTCCCCAAAAGAATATGGAAGACCACATCCTAACAAGCAAGTATCCATCATGATACTCAAATGGGACCCTACTACCTTTCAAAGATGGGGCGAACTAGAAGAAGAAGACCTATACAAAATGCTTTACAAAGACATTGAAGATGACACACAAGATCACATCCGTCTACAATGTGAAAAATATGGCAAAGGCTTCAAGATTCTACAAAAATTTGGGTATGATGGAAAAAGCCCTCTTGGGTTACGAAAGGAAGGCATCATTGAACCGTTACAACCTGAATTGACTTTCAAAAATGAATGCTCAAAGGGACTTGGTTTCCTGACTTCCAAAGTCCACACTCAAAGGATGAAAGAAGCCTTACAAATCAAAGCTACCAAAATTCAACAAGAGGATTGCTATTCCATAGACTCCAATGAATGGGAATGGGGTTCAGATAAATCCACCAGTGACTATGAGCTCATTGAGACATTCAGAAAGCCAGATGAACCCATAGAAGAAGAGGAATTTTATAAAAAGTTCAAAGTTGGTCAAGAAACAACCTCTGAGGAGTCCACACAGTCCTTGTCTCAAGGTTCTAGGTTGAAATCACATAGGATGAGAACACCTATCCCAGAATGCGCTACTAGTGATGATAATTTGGATTCGCTCGTGATCGAGACTGATGAGGAGAGTGCCATCAATGACCTTGATAATTACCTTGACATACCCAAGTATAATTGCATCTTCACTCTTAGCCCCGCTAACTTTGAAGACATTAAAGGCCTTCCCCTTGTTCACCATCAACTCATTGACTGGGATCATGAAGGACCAGCATAGTTTGACACATTCCAAAATGATGAAGCTGTTATTGACTATCTTGGCATATGAGACGATCTTCCCCCTGGGGACCATAAAGTAGGATACATTATAGAACTCAACAACGTGGCATATTTTGGTGAGGGTGTCGGACCTTCCAGTCGCAAAAATGTGAAAATAAGAACAAACCAAGGGTCTTATGGCGAAAACCACACTGTGGCGCTATCTGACCCCAAAAAAGTAAAAAGAAAGGATGTATCTGAGGGAGAAAACCTCTCTAAGGCACCCGAAGATGGAAGGCTCGACATTCTCCAAGCATCATATGAGGAAAAGTCATCCATGTTGGTAGAGGAGACTATCAAAACAAACATTGGTACAGAAGAGGTTCCACACAACATATTCCTAGCTCAATCATTGACAAAGTCTGAAAGATCAAAATTCATAAGTTTCTTCAAAGAATGACAAATCAACTTTGCATGGTCATATGCTGATATGCCTGGATTAGATCCAGATTTGGTAATGCATCATTTGATAGTCAAACCGGGGGCAAAGCCAGTGAAACATAAATTAAGAAAAATGCATCCACAAGTGGCATTACTAGTCAAAGTAGAACTTGAGAAATTATTGGATGTCGGATTCATACGCCCAATTGACTATCCTGAATGGATCTCCAATTTAGTGCCTGTCAGTAAACTAGATCGCAGCATCAGAATATGTACAGATTTCAGAGACATCAACAAAGCTTGTCCAAAGGATGACTTCCCATTACCAAATATTGACTTGATTGTTGATCTCACAGCAGGTCATGAAATGTTATCATTGATGGATGGATTTTCTAGTTATAATCAAATAAGGATAGTGCCTGAGGATCAACACAAAACATCATTCACTTGTCCTTGGGGAACTTTCTGTTGGAATGTCATGCCCTTCGGGCTAAAAAATGCAGGTGCTACATATCAAAGAGCCATGACTACTATCTTTCATGATCTCATGCACGTAACTGTGGAAGATTATGTCGACCACCTCTTGGGTAAATTAATAGACAAAAATACACATTTGAACATACTTTTAGTCGTCTTTGATCGGTTGGAAAAGTACAAAGTAAGATTAAACCCCAAGAAATGTGTCTTTGGAGTAACCTCCGGGACGCGTCTAGGATTCATTGTGTCCGAAAAAGGAATCGAAGCTGATCCAGCAAAAGTCAAGGCCATCTTGGAGACGCAACCACCAAGAAATATCAGTCAACTTCGGTCTTTACAAGGCAGACTCTAGTCCATACAAAGATTCATAGCGCAACTTGCAGATAAGTGTAATCCTTTTCAGCACCTGCTACATAAAAACATCAAATTCAAATGGGATGATAACTGTCAACAGGCTTTCCAGATGCTCAAAGATTATCTTCTGAATCCGCCAGTTTTGATGCCACCAGTTCCAGATTAGCCTCTGTTACTATATATATCAGCTACTTCAATAGCACTGGGGGCACTCTTAGCACAACAAATTGCTGAGGGCAAGGAAAAGGTAGTATACTATATCAGTTGCACATTGGTGGGATATGAGCTAAACTACATAGCAATCGAGCCTGCATGTCTCGCCGTGGTCTTTGCTTCACAGAAATTATGACATTACATGCTCACTCATAAGACTAAGTTGGTTGCAAGAATCGATCCGTTGAAATGTCTTCTCAATAAAGCAACACTTACTGGGCGACTAGCCAAGTGGGTAATGATCTTGAGTGAATTCAACATCGAGTATGTGGACAGAAAATCAATAAAAGGACAAGCCATCACAGATCAATTAGCAGATGCTCCCATGATTGATGATGTTCCTCTAAGTTCAGAATTTTCAGATGAATCCATTTTAACAATGTCACATGCGAAGCCATGGCAATTATACTTTGATAGCTCATACACATAGCATGGGGCAGGAGCTGGCATCCTCTTTATAACTCCTCAAGGGGATTCTATACCAAAATCATACCGCTTATCATTTCCTTGCACTAACAATATAGCAGAATATGAGGCATTAACAACTGGATTACGGATCGCAGTTTAGTGGAAGATCCAGGAACTCCGTGTTTTTGGGGACTCTCAACTTGTAATCCATCAAGCAACTGATGATTACCAAACAAAAGACGAAAAATTAATGCCTTACAAGTAAATGGTGGATGACCTAAAACAACACTTCATAAAGATAGATTTTGAGCAGATACCAAGAGAGCAGAATCGTGCCGCAGATGCCATGGCTACAATTGCTTCACTGATCGATCTACCTCCAAATGAGACCTGCTATGAGTTCTTGGTGGATAACCTTTTGGTTCCTTCATATGAGATCATTCCTACTGAGAAGATATGTGTTGTCAGTCCTGAGTCCCAGTTATATGGTTCCATTTTCACATACCTTCGTGACAATACCCTACCTCCTGATCTATCAAATAACCAACGTCACACCTTCATTTGCCAATCCCCTCGATATGTCATTTTAGCTAATATCCTATACCGGCAAAGTCTAGATGGCACTCTTCTTAGATGTTTAGAAGTGACGAAGCTCAGATTGCATTGCGTGAAGTACATGAAGGGATATGTGGTCCACATGCTAGTGGTCCTACCTTGGCCAAGAAACTCATCAGGACTGGATATTACTAGCCCAATATGGAAAATGACTCATATCAGTTTGTCAAGAAATGTAAGCAATGTCAAATTCATGGAGACCTCATACATGCACCAGCGCAAGAACTACAACCACTTGCATCTCCTTGGCCCTTTTGTCAGTGGGGACTCAATCTCATAGGCAAGATTCACCCTCCTTCTTCCAATGGTCATAAATTCATTATCACTGCCACAGAGTATTTCACAAAATGGATTGAAGCCGTGCCTCTCACACAAGTCACTGGAAAATAGATTGCCACGTTCATCCTCAACTATATCATTTGCTGATACGATATTCCTGTTTCCATTATCACTGATAATGGGCATCCCTTAAAAAATTAGGATGTTCGTGAACTATGTGACCGCTTCCATATTTCCCATCGTTTCTCCACACCATATTACCCCCAAGGTAATGGTAAAGCTGAGGTGTCTAATAAAACAATCCTTAAAATCCTTAAGAAGACAGTCGATGACACTAGCCGTAATTGGCATATCCAACTTAATCCTACACTTTGGGCCTACTGCACAAGTGTCCGCACACCTATAGGAGCTACACCCTATTCACTTGTCTATGGCGCTAAAGCCATCTTGCCTATTGAGGTCGAGTTACCCTCTTTACGGGTCTCTTTGCAAAACATCATTAGTGATGAAGACTATAGGGTCTCTCGCTTACAAGAACTTGACCTACTAGATGAACGGAGACAAACTGCTTTTAATCATCTCAAGGCTTACCAACAATGAATGAGTCATAGCTACAATCACAAGGTCAAGCCTCATACATTTGAGGTAGGTGACTTGGTTCTCAGAGAAAACCCCAAGAATTAGCAAGACAGAGAGAAGAAGGGCAAGTTTGAACCAAATTGGCTTGGTCCTTATATCATTACAGCAACATATGGATCTGGGGCATATCAACTCTCAACTATAGAAGGTGAACCTTTGGAGGATCCTATCAATAGCATGCACCTTCGTAGGTTCTACACATAGCTTTTCAGAATATCCTAATTCAAAAAATACAAAAAAAATCAAAAAAATTCAAAAATACAAAAAAATTCAAAAATTTCAAAAATACAAAAAAATCCAAAAATTTAAAAAATACAAAAAAAATTATAAAACAAAAAAAATCATTACTTGGTGAAAACCTAGCAAACAGGAGCCTTGTGACACAAAAAACATTGAAAAATTGAAAAAAGTAAAGAGAAATAATTTCATCCAACGGTGAAAAACACTTTAGTGGTGCCCTGGGCAAGTACCATGGTGAAAACTGGGTCACCAGCGCCATGCGTAGAGACATTGCTCCTCCCTCCTTTAGGATTCACTTTCATCCTTTCACTTTGCACACACTCACAACCTATTCGTTCATAACAAACTTACCCATTCCCATCATGGCTTGTTATTGATCTACCTAAGATTGGTTAGCCATTCATAATAAACCTCCCTTTTCACTCCCTTTCCATCCATAATAAATCAAATTCTATCTATGGCTAAGGCAAATACTATGTCTAGTGATGGGTGTGGAACTGAGAACATCACATGTTTTGAGGAGTACGGTTTCTTCCAGCTTCCTTCAGTCTATTCGCACACAATCCGCAATAAAGCAACATTTGCATCGTCAATCTGCAATAAAGTTTCATCTTCTCCGTAATAAAGTATCAGTTTCATGGATTCAGTCAGTTTCAGATGAGACAGCAGCAACAATGAGCTTCAACAAAATCAAATCTTTCAATAGACTCAGACAACATTATGGTTCAGTGCTATCTATTCATTTTGTGAAAGTAAACATTGTGACCACAATCAAATAAGACTTATACAAGTGGTAAGAGACACTAAACTTGAGAACTAAAGTGGATGTTGGTGTCGAGTCTTGGTTTTCTTTTGATTTTATCTTTCTGGTGACATGTCTTTTAGCTTTTCTAGGATGTCTTTAACTAGAGATTCTATCTCTAGGATGTCTTTGACTAGAAAGGCGAGGATGGGGTATCGTCACCTATTTATATTTACTGTCTGTGGATTGTCTCTTAGTAATGCTATGACTTGTCCAAGGATATGAGGACACTGTGAGTCTAGTGTGAACTGGGGCATTCCCTGTTTGAGACTGTCTTATCTCCATGCAAACAGGTACAATGACTTTCTAGGTTGAACATATGCCTCGATTGTCATAACCTACTTGCCATAATAAATCTCAATGATGATAACGCACAAGAAGCTCTTTCACTTTCATATCTTCTATCTTCCATCCCCCTTTCTTGATTGACTTCCATCATCCTTCTTGAGTCTGTGTAGCCCACTATCACATTACTAAGTATAACGACACACCAAAAACATTTACATTTCATGTAGTTGCACCTGCATTACCACATATAAGCATTTCATACATACATATAGCTATCACAACTGCATCACATCCTGCACACAACACATGTTAGCATATTTTACATTTTTATCATGAAAATAGTTATTTGCATTATCATATTCATCTGCATTACATACATTCACATTTACATCATGCATACACATATAAAACATAAAAGAACAAAAAATATTATATTGCACCATATACATATTTGCATCCATATCATAAGCATCACATAAAACATACATCATGAAATATCTCATCACATAGGTACGCATGCATATAGCTAACGCAAAGATGAATCATCTCATATATATACATATAAAGTGTCATGATACAATGATGTCAAAATCATATGGCTACAATCACCCGAAGGTGTCTACATCATCATACAAAAATGATACAATACTGATACATAGGGAGCCCTCTACGGCTATGATGAACTCTCTCCCTCGGAGCCACCTAGCCTCGATGGAATCTAAGCCCCCAAAGGACCCACCTCAGGATCATCCCTCCTGTCCCCTCTATCTGGTGATGGTGGAGGACCCATAACCCCACCACTAGGTGCCTGTCTCCTCTAGCTCCCTCCCATAGCTGTCGTTGTCCACGATGGTCTATGGAAGCTCCTCGCTCGCTGATCCACTGGACCTACACAATAATAGAGATCCCGCCAGTAGGCAATGTCCTCCCCGACCCGCAGAACATAGGCATATCCGGCCCCTGTGTCCTATGCTGCCTATCTCCCAGCCTTCAGTGTTGTCTCAGCCTCTGTATAGCGCTGAATGGCCTAGTCCCGCTTCCGCTCAGTATCTCTGAGCCACCTCCTAAGCCTATCCCTTTCCCTCTCTAGGTCCTGGATCTCATCTGCCTATCCCTGGTAGATCTCCCTCAACTCTATCAGCTCATCCTCCTCTACATCAGCCCCCTGTGGCTCTGCTTGTGGCTCCCCCTGTACGGGTGCCTGCACCTATGCCTGTGCCTGTACTGGTGCTTGTACTGGTACCTGTCCTTGTACCTGCACCTGTCTGGGACCCTATGCTACTGGCACCTATAGCAACAATCCACCGTGACCTCTCACCACCCGAGCCTGCCTCTCCTCTCCACCCTGCCTCCGTGGTGCAACCCTCCTCTCTCCAACTACCCCCCTCCTCCTCCATCGGTCTTTGCCCCCATCGACTCCATCATCATCATCATCATCCCCACCACCATCTCCCTCTAATAACTCTCCTGGATCCATCAGGTGTGGGAATGGATGCTCGGCCCAGTATGCTATGTACTCGACATCTATGCTGGCATCCTCGATCTCCGGCCACATGCCCCAGGGTAGGGGCATCATCTCTACTAGCTGCATCACATCCTGATCATATGATAGCAAGGGCCCAAACTGCACCTAATCTCTAACAGTCCATGCATACATGCCTGAACCCCGTGGCATCCGCTGGATCCTGCCAAACTACCTGCCAACTCTGTCTACAAGCTGTCTCTCTAGTACATAGGGCGTCCGCCCAATCAGATACCTACTCTGGAAGGTGTAGGGAAGCTCTACCGCATCATCCTCCCACTGCTCGCATCCCAGGTATGGCCTCCATATGACCACATCAATATCATCTATCACTCGCCACCAGTGCTCTAACCTGCCAATCCGTGGCTACGACGTGATCATATCATACAAGTGAACAAAACTGCGCCTGCGACCTCTACCTCTGAAATGTATCGGTCTCGTCACTAGCAGATGCTCATAAGCCCACACCTGCAACAATGTCACCCTGTAACCCAATCCCACTGACCTGTGGTATACAAACTGATGTAGCTCATAGTACAGGTGTGCCAACACACATAGTCCCCAGGCATATCTGGTGTGTTGTGTCACCAGTGTCTCAAATGCTCCTCCCCAGCCCATAGCCAACCCCCGTGTCACTCTATCAGGACATAGGAACCCATTGATCGCTCCTCCTGTCACTGCTGGCAGCGCCAATCCTGTCGTAGTCATAGTGTCCCAAGCCACATGCCCTACCCTCATTACCAGTCCTGGGTCTCGGAACACTCGTCTCAGGGCCTCCCTTTCTCCATCTTGATTGTAGGGAATTAGCTCCCCATCGATTGGTATCCTCAAGATCCTGTATACATCCTCTAAGGTGACTGTCATCTCACCCATCGGCAAATGAAAAGTAAAATTCTTGGATTGCCACCTCTTCACTAGTGCAGTCAGCAATCCCATGTTCACTTGAAACTTAGGCACATACAGAATATGTCTCAGACCATAGCCTCGATCGCAGCTCGGTCCTCAAAGGTTAGCTCAGGTCACAATCTCTGTGTCGACGGGAATCTCTCCTGTGACTCCAACATCGGCAAATACTCCTGTAGTCAAGCAAATCAATCATGTCAGTCATAGTGGCATTCATTGTTTATCACAAAATGCTACTTTTTTATCTAAATGCATATGGCATTTTATCCTAGTGACACTCCCTGCTCATCACAAAGTGTTTCTATCTATCCTAGTGACACTCACTGTTCATCACAAAGTGTTGCTATTTATCCTAGTGGTACTCCCTGTTCATCACAAAGTACTACATGTTTGGCACTCACTATTCATCACAAAGTGCTGCTCACATTTGCACTTCCTATTCATCATAAAGTGCTGCTCACATTTGCACTCACTATTCATCACAAAGTGCTGCTCATATTTTAGTACTCCCTGTTCATCACAAAGTACTCTATCTTGATACTCACTGTTCATCACAAAGTGCCTTGATCTATTTTAGTCTTCCCTAGAGGACTTGCTTGAGTGTATCCTCTCAGTAGCTTATCCAATCGACAATGTATGTTCATCACAAAACTATCAATTTGACCTAGAAGACACAAATTCACATTTTTTGGACACAAATGCGCTTTTCTGACATAAACATGCTTAAAGACTGCACAAACGTGCCTGAAAAACACAGACGCGCCTGAAAGCCACAGACGTGCCTATGATCTGCACAGACACACCTAGGCGACATAGATGTGCCTTCTTGGCATAGATGTGCCTGCATATCATAGACACGGCCACATTCGACACAGACATGTTTTCCAATGCAGATGCTCGTGGCACAAACATAGACGCGCCTGGCACCAATGTAGATGCGCCTGGATGTTTTTTGACATTTTTTGGACCCTATTCTAAGTGAATTTATTACCCTATCTAGCATGCATTAATGACAACAATAAATGCAACAAAGTACGAGGCAGTTTTGTGGTACTTACCGGCTCTCCTGCCTCTACTAGCCTCTGGAATCAGCGAACGCAGTCGAATCTGTGAACGAAAGCCATCGCTGCTGCCTGCTGCTACTCTATTTTCGCTTTGCACTCTGCTCTCATGGATGTGTGGATGACAATGAGGATGTATTTTTCCTGTGGTCTATCTTATAGACTACCCTAGCCCCAACCCTCGTTTCCTGAGTTAGTCTTCATTATCCTATGACTCTGTCACTTTATCCGGTCACTCCATTCTAGCCTTTCTTTCTTATCAAGAGATTGTCTACACTCTTTTCAGACATTTTCATCCAATCTCTCGAAGGGGCATATCATTCCCATCTTGGGGCAACTCTGTATCAGTTTATCTTATCTTCTTTGAAACAATGCGACAAGCCGCATTGTCTCAAAGAGGGGCAAAATCTAGACACCTAAAATTTTCATGTTTAATTAAATAAATATTTTATTTATTTAATTATTTAAGCCTAATTCTTCTATTAATTAAATAAATCTTTATTTATTTAATTAATTCATTTATCCTCTTCTAGCCTTATTTCTCATTTAAATAAATACATTTATTTATTTAAATTATCTTTTTCCTAAATTAAATAAATATTTTATTTATTTAATTATCCCACTTCTTCTATTAATTAAATAAATCTTTATTTATTTAATTAATTCATTAGCTTTTTCTACCCATGACACATGTCATTCATCTCTTAATTCATACACTACCTACCCCTTTCATTATTTTATTATTTCTTTTACCTACCCTCTAATCATAGTCGACCTCCTTTTGCACCTCTCAATCTTATCCCTCCATTTCATATTGTGTCTTCTATATAAGGAGATGCTTCGTTCATTATCAAACCCTAATCATCTTAATCACTTGACTACTCTACGATCCTACTTGCAACCACATTCCGTTCTTTGTTGAGCTCTTGTGCACATAAAATTGGAGAGCAAATATATCAAGCAAGATCAATGGAGATAGGAAGAATGGAGATCAAAACCCTATTGGACATGTGATGGTATAATCTTTGTAATTTCATTTGATTTGCATTGTTTTAGGTAATCTTCATATGTTATGGTGGATCTTTGTTGTTGTTAGGCTAGGGTTTTGTGGTTGAATTCATTTAGCCTTTCAATATTGTTATTATTGTTATCCATTTTCACCATATACAACGGGCAAGTGTATTCATAGGGATGCTACATAGTGATCACCGAGCATAGAAGCTTGAAGACCTATTGGAATAACAGAGTATTGATGCCCAACAAATAGAAAAGAATAGTTCTATGTGTAGATTGTGTCTAACAAATAAGAATCTGCTTTAGCATTTTAGATGTAAAGTTGCAGATAGATTGTATTACTCTTAGCATATGGAAGTAATAGGAAATCTCTTAACCGAGTGGACTTAACAGTTTTATAAGTAAATCCTCTAACAGGGTGACATTCTAAATGAGTGTTTGAAATCCTTTGACAAGGTCACTTCTAACAAAGTGAAGATCCTAACAAATCTGAGGGAAATCCCTTAATCGGGTCACATCTAGCAATGTGTTTTGTAATCTTTAATAGGATTGGCTTTTAATCAAGAATGCTCTAGAAGAGTATATTTCTTAGTGGGTCCGAAATCCCATAGTGGTTTTTCCCTATTTGGGTTTCCATGTTAAATCTGGTGTTATGAGGTTTATATTGTTCATATGCTTTTGAGTTTGCATATTTGACAGTTTTTATTCTATGACTGATATATGTTACTGAGGTTGAATCTGATGTTTTCATTGATGATTAAGTTTGTATGATTCACCACCCCCCTCTCATCTTGTTGGCTATCGGATCTGTACTTATATTAAGTATCAAAAATATCAATTGGTATTAGAGCCTCAGAGTCCGAAAGGAAAGTTTAAAGGCACTTGAGTTAAAGATCCAAAGATTTATAAGAGGGATGCACCTAAGCTGAATAAGTCAAGTTTCTCTACATGGTAGAAAAGGATGAAGCTACATCTATTAGGAGTTGGAGAATATGCTATATACTACCTGGAGAATGATTTTTTTACACCGAGCACCTATCCATTGACTATGGAAGAGATAAAGGCAAAGCAAGAACACATTCAAGCAATGATTGAAATAACATCTGCATTGACCGGTTCTGAGTTTAATGATCTAGAAGGCTGCAATGATGCGAAGACTATGTGGACTAAGCTCATATCTGTATATGGAAGAGATGAACATGTTCAAAGAGCAAAAGTAGATAGTCTAAGAGGACAAGTTGAATCTATGAGGATGAATGAAGGTGATAACATAACCCAGTACAGTACAAGACTAAAGGAGATTGTAAATCAAATCAAGGGAGCAGGAGGAACTATTAAAGAAAAGGATGTGACAAGTAAGTTGTTAAGAACCCTTCTACCTGCCTATACAATTCGAGTCTCTGCAATCAATGAATTGAGGTCTATACCTAATATGCCAGTTTCCTTGGATGCTACTATTGGTAAGCTTCATGCATTTGGGTTAAGTAATTTTGATAACAATGGGTCATCGGTAAATAAAGTTGAATCTCCATTTAGTTCTTTTCATCTAAATGAATCTAATGATTACAATGAAAGAAAGTATAAGTACTCTGGAGGAGATCATAGTGGAGCAAGTGAAAGATTTTGGAAGAACATTGAGGAGGTACACAAACTATATGAAGAAATCAGAAAGCAAGAAGAGTTTGAAGCACTATTGGCCAAAAGGTTACCAAGAGGCAAAGGTAAGTATAAGGGAAAACTACCCTTGAAATGTTTCAATTGTGATAGGATTGGACATATGGCTTCTAACTTTCTTGACAAAGATTTCATTGAAAAGAGAGATTACCGAGATGACAGACAGAAAGATAATCATTACAGAGGTCACCGAGACTTCAGAAGAAGAGATTAAAAAACCCGCTTAATTGTTGATGAGGAATCTGAAGATGATAAATCAGATGAGACTGATATAGAGGAGGTTGTTTATGTGGCTATCAAGGATGGATCAGATGAAGAAAGGTATGAAGAAAAAGCCCTAATATCTCACATAAACACTAATGATTCTTGGATTATAGATAGTGGATGCTCACATCATATGACAGGAGATAAACACAAGTTTGTTATGTTAGAAGATTATGATGGAGGCTATGTTAGATTTGGTAATGATGCACCATGTCCGGTTAGAGGTAAAGGATCCATAACACTTCTTGATAAAGCAAGATGCAATGATGTTTATTGGGTTGAAAGTTTGAAATATAATTTGTTGAGTGTAGCACAGCTAAACAACATAGGTTACCAAATAGAATTTTAGAAAGGAATTGTCAAAGTTCATGACAAAAATGGAAACTTAGCTGCTATCGGGACACAAACAAAAGGTAATACATTTTACCTTGACTCTACTCACAAAAAGTGCTTGCATGCAAAGATTGATAACACTTGGTTGTGGCATAAAAGGTTTTGTCATGTTAATTTTGATAATCTGATCAAGATAAGTAAGAAGGATAGAGTAAGAGGTCTACCAAGTCTTGAAAAACCTGAGAATGCTATGTGCTGAGGATGCCAAATGGGCAAGATGACAAGATCCAGCTTTACAAGTAAGTCCTACACTTCTAAGGGAATTTTAGATCTTGTACACACTGATCTTTGTGGTCCTATGAAATTTCAAAGTTATTATGGTGATAAGCATTTCATATTATTTGTGGATGATTATTGAAGGATGATGTCAGTAATATTTTTAAAAGAAAAATCAAAAGCTTTTCAAATGTTTAAGTGGTACAAGGCTAGAGTTGAAAATGAAACAGGAAGACAACTAAAATATCTTAGATTAGATAGAGGAGGAGAGTTCACATCTGATGAGTTCAACCTATTTTGCAATGATCATGGTATTAAAAGACAAGTCTTTGCACTGAGGACTCCACAGCAGAATGGAATAGCTGAAAGAAGAAATAGATCTATTGTGGATTGTGCTAGAACACTGATGATTGAGAAGAAGGTTCCACAAACATTTTGGAGAGAAGCAATAAGCACAACTGTTTACACCTTGAACCGAGTTCAATTGAAGAAATGTACTTTTAAGGCACCTTATGAAATCTGGTATGGGAAGAAACCTAATGTAAGTTATTTTAAGATCTTTGGAAGAAAATGCTATGTTCATAAAGATGATAGAAATGGTAAGTTTGATCAGAAAATTGAAGAAGGAACATTCCTAGGATATTCTTCTAGAAGCAAAGCATTTAAATGTCTAATCAAATCATCTAACAAAATAGTAGAAATTGCAAATGTGAAAATTGATGAATTTGCAGAAAGAACTGATGATAGGAAATCCAAAGAACCAGAAGACTATGATGAATTTGTCTATGTGCAACCGAAAAGTCCTACCGAGATAATTGTTGAAGGAAATGAGGAAGATATCCAGTTACCGAGTGATGAAGAGGATCATATAGAGCCTACCGAGCTTGTATTAGCCAAATATGTCGGAAGACATCATGCACCAAGTCAGATTATAGGAGATAAGGATGATCCAGTGATGACAAGGAACAAACTGAGATAGAACACATGTTTGATATCTAAATTTGAACTAAGAATAGTAAAAGAGGCATTTAACAGTGAAGATTGGATAAATGCTATGACTGAAGAGATTGATCAAATCAAGAAGAATGACACATGGACACTAGTCCCAAGACCTAAGAACAAAAATGTAATCGGTACAAAGTGGATCTTCAGAAGAAAGCTAAATGAGAAAGGAGAGGTCATTTGGAACAAAGAAAGATTGGTTTGCAAAGGTTATGCGCAAGAAGAAGGAATTGATTATGGTGAGACTTTTGCACCTATTGCCAAACTTGAAGGAGTTAGAACATTGTTGGCATATGCTGCTTTCAAAAACTTCAAGGTATATCAAATGGATGTCAAATCTGCATTTCTGAATGGAATATTAGAAGAAGAAGTTTTCATTGAACAACCTGAAGGATTTGTTGAAGACAATAATAAAGATCAAGTATGTAAATTGAACAATGCTTTATATGGTTTGAAACAAGCACCTAGAGCATGGTATGAAAGATTGCACTCTTATTTGATTAAGATTGGTTTTATAAGGACAAGTGAGAACAACAACATGTATATGAAGAATGATGAAAATGGAATACTAATCTCAGCCATATTTGTTGATGATATTATATTTTGTGGAAATGACTCTTTATGCAAGAACTTTGGTAATGAAATGAGAAAAGAATTTGAGATGTCATTACTCGGTGAGATAAAGTATTTATAGGTTTACAGATACTGCAAATGAAAAATGAAATTTTCATTACTTAATCCAAATACATAAAGGAAATCTTGAAGAAATTTGGAATGGAGGATTCAAACCCAGTAAGTACTCCTATGACTACAAGCTACAAACTATCAAAGATTGATGAATCTGCATCTGTTGATGAGACACTCTATCGATCCATGATTGGAAAACTACAATATGTTGTTCACAATAGGCCTGATATAGCACATGCAATAGGTATTGTTGCAAGATTCTCTGCAGATCCTAAGGAAATACACATGATAGCAATCAAAAGAATTTTCAAATACTTGAAAGGCACTGAAGATTATGGCTTAGTATATCAGAAAGGAAATGATTTTGATTTGAAATTCTATACTGATGCTGATTGGGCAGGCAACATTCATGACAGGAAAAGCACAAGTGGAGGAGATTTCTTCTTAGGAGAAAGACTAGTGAGTTGGCTTAGCAAGAAATAAGGATGTGTTTCTCAGTCAACAGCCGAAGTTGAATATGTTGCTACAGCACTAAATTGTACCAACATTGCATGGATCAAACAATTGTTGGAAGGTATAAATGAGAAAGTTACTGAGCCAGTAACTATATTCTGTGACAATACTAGTGCCATTAATATTTCAAAGAACCCTGTTATGCACTCTAAGACAAAGCACATATCTATCAAATATAATTATCTTAGAGAAGAAGCTCATGAAAAGAACATGGTGTTGGAATATTTTAACACAAAGGAACAAATAGCTAATATCTTCACCAAGCCGCAACCAAAGGACACTTTTGAATATCTCAGAAGTAAGTTAGGGGTCCTACCCCTATCTCTTACTCACTAACCGAGTTTGGTGAAAGCATCACTTTGATGAATCTATAGAATATCTTTTAGGGAGCTGATGCTGGAGTGATACACTTTAAGAATGCTTTTCTGAAAGTGTACTAGAACAATATTGAGAAAATACAGAAAATGATACAAGGAACAAGACTTGTAAACAAATGCTCTGACTGAGACTCAGTTGATACACATCAGCAAGAAATAACTTCTTACAGAAATCACTTATGTTTTAGTTCTTTTATTTTTGGCATTGTTGTCAAAGGGGGAGAAGACTACCAGGGGGAGAAGACCTACCCAAGGAGGAGAAGACTACCAGGAGGAGAAGATTGAGAGAAAACCAGAAGAGAAGTTTGATGTATGGGGGAGAGCATTTCAGCATTTCAGAATCACAGCAATCTGAATTCTTAATGGTCAAATCAATTGGTTTTGCCATCAATGCCAAAGGGGGAGATTGTTGGCAATATAACAAGGATATTGAGAAGGTTGTTGATGATTATGGACATAACTGATTAAAGATGTTTTACTATCTTGATATTATTATTTTGTCATTGATGTCAAGAAATTGATTTTCTAATTCAGTATGATGTTACCATATCTTAAGAAATATGATATGAAGATTATAAAGAAGTCGGTAAAGACATAGGAAAGAATATGATGAATAAAGGGATAAGTTATTCAATGGGCAACTCTACCAAGTCAGACAATGATGAGATTTTGATGTTTTAGATTGTTTTAACATCATACATATGTTGTAAAATGTAAAGGTTAATACTACACTTTTATTAGGCAAAGAACCTAATCAGTAAACCCTAAGGAACCTAGTCGGTAAACCCTAAGGTTATCGCAGTCAGTTAATGAAGACAGAATGTCTACTGAGTAAAGTTTAGTATTCACCAAGTTGTAACCAAGCTATAACAGAATGCATTAAATGTTTACATGTGATATTTAATGAAAGAAGTTGATGAGTTGGAGCGGATCAATCATTGGCAAGCCATGGAAGAAGTTTGTTAACAAATCTAAGGCAATGGAAAGTCGGCAAGAAGATCTATAGCTCAGATTGAACCGCATTACCCTAACACAAGTTCCAAAATGATTGTGCAAGTTCCGAGGTAGGGTAAAATGTTTTTCAGATCGTAAGATACAATGAAACTAGATAAGATTGAAGATCTGATGGCTATGATTGATCATGGGAAATGTGATCAAGGAGATTAAGCGGTTAGATTATTGTTTATAAATAAGGAACTGTTGATAAACAGTGGATGCGAGCAAGTGTATACATAGAGATGCTACATAGTAATCATTGAGCATAGAAGCTTGAAGCCCTATTGGAATAACAGAGTATTGATGCCTAGCAGATAGACAAGAATAGTTCTATGTCTAGATTGTGTTGAACAAATAAGAATCTGCTTTAACATTTTAAATGTAAAGTTGCAGATAGATTGTATTACTGTTAGCTTATGGAAGTAACAGGAAATCTCTTAACCAAGTGGACTTAATAGTCTTATAAGTAAATCCTCTAACAAGGTGACATTCTAAATGAGTGTTTGAAATCCTTTGACAAGGTCACTTCTAACAAAGTGAATATCCTAACAGATCTGAGGGAAATCCCTTAACCGGGTCACATCTAGCAATGTGTTTTGTAATCTTTAACAGGATTGGCTTTTAATTGAGCATACTCTAGAAGAGTATATTTCTTAGTGGGTCCGAAATCCCACAGTAGTTTTTCCCTATTTGGGTTTCCATGTTAAATCTGGTGTTATGAGGTTTATATTGTTCATATGCTTTTGAGTTTACATGTTTGACAATTTTTATTCTATGACTGATATATGTTACTGAGGTTGAATCTGATGTTTTCATTGATGATTAAGTTTGTATGATTCACCCCCACCCCCCCTCTCATCTTGCTGGCTATCGGATCTATTCTTATATTAGGTATCAGAACTATCAAGATACTATTTCCACAATGTTGTGTCAGCAAAATGATGAAGGCTTAGAACAACCAATTGCTTTCTTTAGCCACATTTTGCATGATTATGAGACTAGATACTCATTTGTAGAAAAGCATGTGTTAGCAGTAATAAGAAGCCGAAGAAATTTAGGTACATGCTCTCTAACAATAAGATTCAACTTATGGTTTCTCATCATACAATGAAAGAGTTTTTGCTCAACAAAGACATAAATGACAAAAGGGCAGGTTGGATTACTAAGGCAATGGAATATGACATATCTCTCAAGGTAACCAAGCTAGTTAGAGGCAAGGGTTTATGTGAACAACTTGCTGGAAGTACAGAAAATAGTAAATAAGTAGAGCAACAAGTTGAAACGATGCTTAATAATGAAGAACAACCTATTGTCCCAGATTTGCTAGTCACTTGGAATCAATAGATTGCCAATTATTTACAAACTGGTGAATGCCCGGAAGGCTTAGACAAATCAAAATTAAGGTATTTCAGACTACAAGCCATTCCTTATGCTTTAATAGATGGTATTTTCTTCAAAAAAGATTATAACGAGGTTCTATTAAGATGCATTGAGCTAGATCAGATAAAAAAAGTTCTAAAAGAATTTCATGAAAGACCTGTAGGAGGTCACTTTGCAACAAGAACGACATCCTTATAAATTATGAGAGATGGTTATTATTGGTCTAAAATTTTTAGAGATGCTCACTCATGGGTAAAGAAGAGTGAAAAATGTTCATTATTTGTAGGCAAACGGAGGCTAGCAGCCTTGCCTTCGCAACCAATTGAAGTAGAGCAGCCTTTTGCAAAGTGGGGGCTTAATTTTATAGGTCCTATTAATCCACCTTCAAGTGCAGGTCACAAATGGATTCTTACAGCAAAGAATTATTTTACAAAGTGGACAGAAGCAGTTTCATTGAAAGAAGATAATGAAACTTTTGTTTTGAATTTCTATCAAGACAGTGTCCAGGTTTGGTACCCTGGAATCAATCATTGGTCTTAGAGTTTTAGATTGGTCAATTAAGCATAATATATATTTGCATAATTCATCCAATTATTACCCTCAGAGTAATGGACAAGAAGAATCAACTAACAAGAACTTGATCAACATCATTAAGAAGACCATTGTTGAGAATAAAAGAACTTGGCATGAAAAGCTCAATTTATCCCTTTGGGATGATAGAATTACACCAAAGAGATCAACAGGTAACTCTCCTTATGTTTTAACTTATGGCAAAGAAGCCAAGTTGCCTATTTTAGTTGAATTACCAACCTTGAATTATGTAAAATAATTTGAGCTACTTGAAGAACAACCCATGCAAATTAGGCTTGCTCAACTTATGTTGTTAGAAGAAACTCGTAGGGAAGCATACAGAAAATTAGAAATTTACCATTCTCAAATGAAGAGAACCTTTGATAGAAAAGTTGTACCATGCATATTTAATCAAGGTGATCTTGTTTTCAAGTGGGATGAGTTAAAGAAAAAACCTGGTAGGCATACCAAGGTTGATGCCATGTGAGATGGTCCATATGTTATCACAGAATGCAAACAACATAATGCTTTCCAGCTTGCCAAATTGGATGGAGAACTGTTGCCAATCCTTGTCAATGAGATTCACCTCAAAGTATGATATTGAGTACTAATAGTTTGCATATGTACATAGTAGAATAGTTGCAGTTCTTTCTTTTTCAAGAGTTGTCAAGCTTAGCTATAAGCATAGCTGTAGTAGTTTAAATAGAATAAGTGCTTTCAAGCACATCGCAATTTGATTTTTTTCAGACTGTTTTTGTTTCTATTTTCCTAAAGTGCAGATTTTACAGTGTGCAGGCTTAGCTGTATGCAGAGCCTTTGTAGTTTCCTTTTCAATTTTGTTTAGAATGTTGAGATGCAATTCCAGATTTTGAGAAAGGCAAAATTGACTCAATGCCAAATAGATATGCTAGGCTACTAGATTCTACTGTTTTGCATTCATTCATATTGAAAAGGCCAAATCATGAGAGAGAAATCAGAAATGCATTATTTTTGTCTAATTTGTTTGCTTCATGTGCAGGAAAAGAAATGCAACATGTGGGTTAAAATGGGCTCCCACAAGGGTTGAGCTCAGCATGTTGTAGGCCATAGAAATATTTATGCTCCTTCATAGATGAAATGACGGGGATAATGTAAGGCCAAAAGAAACTCAGAGCAAATGCAATTGGCTTGTGTAAAGTTTTTACTTGGGCACCAAAGAGGGTTATTTAAAAAGCCACAGAAATTGCAAGCATTTTTAGTCGCCATGCATGAAGAACATTTATCCCACATTGGTTGCGGAGAGGATCTTTTTTGTATTTAAAACCAAAGTCACATATAACTATAGTGTCAAACCTTATGAGTTTTTGGCAAGAAGAGGAAGCTTGTGGCCTGGTGGACCACACACATGTGCACATCTCAAGATGAACCAAATTTTGCATCAGACCATAAATAATAAGGTAAAAACTGAGTAGATTGATCACATCCAATGGTCAAGCAAGAGATCTAACGGTGGTCGCTAAGGCGCTATGGTTAGATGCTCACCGGATATCATTGTGACTTGGTGACTAATGACATTGCAGACAGATGTTGCCCAAGCAGATCTCCATAGCCAATCAAGCGGTGACACATGTGTACATGCAACACAAGAGAGAAGATCAACCGGTGCTAAAGATCGAGAATGTTCAAGAAAGATCAACGGTGATCAAAAAGGTCTAACGACTGTCGCTATGTCACAATGAAAAGATGCACACTGGATTATCACCATGACTTGGTGACTAATGACGTGGCATAACAAAGAGTATAAGACCAAGGATAGGTGGTAGATAGATGGTGTTCTAGTGGCTAGTGACATGGAATGGATGGGCGACATCGAGCAGACCTTGCCTGCGATGAGTCCCAAAAAAGTTTCACCGAAGGCTTAATTTCATTGAGCTAATAATATCGATGAAACTATAGGTTCGATGAAACTGGTAAGCAGTTGCTGAAGGAGTAGTTTGGTTGAAAGAAGAGATCCAACAGAGCAAGACATGTAGCGACTAAGGATGTGGCTGTCCAGGTGGGCTCAGAGAAAATGAGGATGCATTACATGGTAGAGAGAAGACAAAGAACCATGGGCAGATCAAGAGTAAAGATTGAACAGATTGATCACATCCAACAGTCAGGCAAAAGATCAGACGGTGGTCGCTAAGGTGCTAATGAAAGTTTCACACCAGGTTATCACCACGACTTGGCGACAAGGCAGGTACAGTCTAGATGGAAGACAAAGTGGACCCATAAGAAAATCAAAGGCTAACATGGCAAAAAATTCTATAGATGAGCGGATGTCTAAGTCAACCTTGAACTTGAACATCAAAGTGGTTCACCATTTCAAAATGGTTCAATGATTCAAAATGGTTCAATGCTTCAAACTTCAAAGTGGATCACCATTTCTAAATGGTTCAATAGTTTAAATTCCATTAGCATTGCTCATTCTCATGGGCCCAAGAAGATAAAAGAAAACAAGAAGACTAAAAGGCAAGAAGTTTCCTGACAGATTGACGGTCATCCCTATACCGCAAGATAAAAATGCTCGATGGATAATCATAGCGAGTTGGTGACAAATGGTGGGGCCCGCTAAGAAGTAAACAAAAAAGTTAAATGCAAGTTGCCATGGTTCATGCAAGTGATCCAATGGCTGGCAAATAAAAATTGCATGGTAGACTTAGAACTGGTTGTTCGAACAGTGAAAAGCCCACCAAGCAAGGGGATGATTTCTACATGAAAGATTAATACAATTGATTATTTGAATATGCAAGTGTTACATACCATTGGAAATCTTGCAAAATAGGAAGATCATTTACACAATCATTTTTTTTTTAACAGAAGTTTCAACACAGAGAGCAGTTGCCAAAGAATGCATAATTTTTTCTTAGTGGGATTTATTTTTTAATATAGTCACAGTTCAATTCATCATGTAGCTTTCACATGGGGATAACTATTTTTTTCATTTAGGTATGTAGATTTTCTTACAAGAGGATCAGTGGAAGTCCTTTTGAGCAGTAAAGATTATTATTTTACAGATTGTGCATGAGTTTTTATGCCATTTTTGGGGCAGTTTCGTCCAAGGCTTTTCTCATGCACTATTTTTAGGGTTTTTGAAGGGGATTCATCATGATTTTTAAATATTTGTTCTCTCCTCCTTTTTTCTCTCTGGTTCTTTCTTTTTTGCATACACATTTTTGCAAAAAAGCATTGTATCTGAACACTTTTTTTAGTTTTTAGCATTGTAATAGAGAGTTTTATTTTCCTTGTCAATTATCTCTTATTTTTCCATTGTCAGATGAATGATTTGACAAAGTTATTGTGAATTAATTTTTAATCCTTTTATTTGTCTAATTTATGCTTTGCAGAGATACGGAGATTTCATAATAAATTCAGGTTGTGGGTTGTGTTCGTTTGGTTTCTAGTTCTTTGCATGTTTGTGAAAAATCACTTGTCCTACATGCAAAAGTTACATAACTTTGAGCCTTCACATGAAATGTTTATGAATTTCATGATCTTATTTGAGTCGTGAGATAATTTTTGGTTCTTTTTGTAGCTAGTTATAGTTTTAGGACAACAAGTAGAACTGCATCATTTTGGTGTATCACCTCCATTAGGATAGGTTTTTTTTTATTACATGCAAGACTCTTTACCCTTTTTCCACAAAAAGTTAATGTAAGAGATCCATCAGAATAGGAAGTCGATCTGATCTCCGGAGATTCACCTTCACTTTGAGCAACCCACAGGCTCAAAGGTGTTTCCATGTTTCACAGGATTGCTTGTTTTCGAATGTAGCATCACGGGTGCAATCCTCACTGACAATGGGAACACTAAGAGGGGGGTAGGAGTGAATCAGTGTTTTGAAATTTTTAACTTTGACAGTCTGTTCATTAGACCACTTAATGCATATGAAGGAAATTAAAGTGCTTAAACACAAAGGAAAGATCAACAATACCATAACACCAATATTTTTACGTGGAAATTCCGTTAAGAGAAAAACCACTATGGGATTTTAACCCATAATATTAATATACTTTGTTAAAAGTATATAAATATTACATAAGGGAAATGCACATGCATTTAGGATAAATATTACATAAGGGAAATGCACATGCATTTAGGCATACTTCCTAGAGCTCACTACTCAAATTACAAGAAAGGGCTACAACTCAAAAGGTGTTGGCATTGTGTTGTCATTAATGTCAACCGATATAGCATGACCAGTATGGGAGATTGTAGTGTATTGGTGATATTGATATCAGCTAGTATTGCAGGTCACCGGTACACAAGTCAGCACTGGAATGTGTTGAAGACATGCATTGGAGACTAGTATGGTATAATGACTAGTAAGTAATGTGTTGGCATTGAGTAGCTGCCAACCGGTAAGCATGTGCCCAGTAAGAGAGCAACATGTTGGGATGTTGATTGTGATGAAGAGGCACAATGTTACAAGAATCACATTAACATCAGAGGTGAAGCATATGTAGGCCACTGGTATGAGTTGGATGTCATACAAGAGGACTCCCAGTCGATGAAGAGAAGATTGACAAAGAATATGATGTTTCACTAAGAAAGGATGGCATATAGGAAAGATACCAGGTCATATGTCAAGTTGAAGATGCATATACTCCTCTGGGATGTGACATTAATAGTAGCTGGTGACATAAATCCTTTCCCACTGGTAAGTGGTAATAACTTGCTTATCCCATAGTATACATGGCATACATCATGACTCCCTAAGATAAGACAACCAGAGTAAGCCAAGGCAAGTGATTGGATGCATAGACCAAATGAACAAAGTGGAAGATGAGGAAACCTTCAGAGTTTGAGATTAGAGATGAGCACTAGATCTACAGAGAAGGCATGATATGCTACCAAAATAAAGAATGAAAAGTTAAGATGATGAGTTTGCCACCTTGACAAACCAGTTGAGAAGAGAACTAGATAGATGAAGCAAGATGGAAGTGTATCTAAAGTTACAAACATGGAGTTATCAAGATGCAGATGGTGAGTGGTGTTGCCATAGGTGTGTAATAGTTGGAGATTGATGGCATGGTGTCATTAAGGGTATCACTAGTGTGCAGGCAAAATTATTTTCCATTGGTAAACATATCTATCGGTACATTGGGCAATCTACACTAGAGATATTTGATATGCCATGTCAACTAGTGAAAGACCAAAGAGACAAAGGTGAAAGGTTCTCATTTGATAAAGAGGAGTGCAGATATGGAGGTTAACCAACAAGGTTTGTTAGACTGACAAGATTAAAGAATCGGTAGACAAGTTGGACCGATATTATGATGCATGCACCGATTGTGTGTTGTTGGTTGGTGACCTTGTTTGGAATGACACAGTGGTTTAAGATGAGATGGATACAACTAGAGGTGCCATGTGGATTTGAAGTGGAAAACATGCATAGGTCAGTGAAGTGTGTCAGTGAGGTAGTTGGTGGTAGGTGAAAATTAATATCACCTGCTTATTTCACGAATCAACTACAGAGGTGCGCGACTCTAGGAAAATTGAAGGATGCCCTCTGATGAAATGATAAGATTCAGGAGATCTGATCAGTATGTCAACCTAGAGAAGATAACTACGAGATCATTCAATGTGATTGATAGAAGACGGTAAAAAGACATGGCCATGGTTGCTAAAAATAGAGGGTGTGTACTGCAAGGCATGACAATGGCCATGATATGAAGGTAACCATATCTGAGACATGATCCGATACGATTTAATTGGATCTGGTACACCAAATTGGTCGGTGAGAAATGATGATATGATGAGTCCATAAGGATCTAGACAACTACTGAGAGGGGGGAGGGTGAATTAGTGGATCGAAAACCAACTAAACTATCACCAAACTCAAAAACAATCTCACAAGTAAATCATTGAACTAACTAGTTCAAACATTGAGTTCTACAAACTACAATAGGACTATCAAGTGTACCGATTGACTGGCATAACAAAATAATAGTATAATAGATCTAAAACTATCAAACCATTTAACTAAAACATCAAAATACTTTACTAACAATAGTAAAAGCACATTTCAGATTATTGTCGGTCATCTTAATATAAATAAGTGGATTTAACAGTTAAGCAAATTAACCATATCAAACATAACCACAAAAACCATTCACAACTTGACACAATTATTTTTGACATGGAAACCCAAATAGGAAAAACAAATGTGGGGATGAATACCCACAAGTATTCCGAACTCTTCTGAAGTTCACCTTGTTAGGATCCAAGCTTGTTATAGGGACCACTTGGTTAAGGGATTGACTATTATGCCCTGTTAGAAGCAATACCCTATTAGGAGTAACCTTGATAGAGGATTTGAAATCCAAGCTAATGGAACACCTAGTTAGAGTATTTAGAAAGCACTAAGCCTATTAAAGATTGCCCGGTTAAGGGATTTAACTATTGTAATTGTTAGACAACAACAGGGGTTTGCTAATTTGGTAAATAATACTACTCTTCTTGATCAGATCATTTTCATGCTCCTATCTTCCTTCACACATTCTGCAGATACTCCTTCTAGTTTGGCAATCAATCACACTTACACTTAACCAAAATTGCCAACACAACAACAAAACAACTTATTGACCTTATAAGCAAAAAATTGGTCGGTAACACATCACAAACCTAAGATCTCATAGATATTACAAACAAATCAGTTCAAGTATAACTATTAGATTACATAGCAATCATTAGCACATTTTTCAAGACAACCTCGATTGCTCCTTGATCACCACTTCATCAAATCTTATAACTCATCACATGATTTCCACTTCATGCAATGTACTTGCTCATTCCCAAGATAAAACAATTATCTCTATGTGCCAAAACAACTTTAAAACTCATCACATACATAATACATATGTGGCATGCTCATCTCTGATCACCACCTGATGATAGATCAATACAACCAATTCACCAAGCTCCATCGGTTAGGGTTTGACATATCAACAAGTAGGGTAACATGTTGATCTCACTGCTTCTAAAGTAATATTAGTTTCCTTCACTTGCTCAACTATTGGTTGCAAAACAACATCATTACCAGTTACAATTGACACTAATGACAACACAATAGGTCATCAATGCAATCTTCAATCAAATGCCAACAAGAAAACCCTGAGGCACAAAGATCAAGATCATGTTTTGGCGGGAAAGCTCTATTATAAATATGAACATCAAAGGAAGAGATGGATGATGCTAGAGATAGAGAAGGATGGCATGAGCGTGTAGATCAATTAGAGTAAAAAATAGTAGAAGACTATAGTAACTATATATAGGAGAGACACAACCAGAAACGGGGTTTAGTAGATGCTTAACCAGTAAGGTTAAAGCAACCGACAAGCAAAAAACAAGGATAAGTATAGAAGTGACCTGGTGGTGTTCAAGATACCCAAAGGATAGGATAGAGTGAGGCAATCACGAGTGTGTTGCAAAGAAGATCTCGTAGGCACAGAATAGAGTAGGGTGGAACTAGTAAGCTGAGTAACTGATAGTCAAGTGTAGATTTTGTTAGATGAACAATCATTAGAGCTTGAGTCGGTAAATGAGAAGCAACAGGAGAGGATGAGCAGAGAGAGGAGGTGAGAAGAAGGAAGGAGAGGACAAAAAGCCAACAAAGAACATAATAGAGACAAAGTGACAGAAGGAAGAGGAGGAGTCAACTGGTAAGGCAGGGGAGAAGTGAAACCGATAGGGTGAAGAGTATAACATGGTTACAAGAATCACTTGTAACCAAATTATTACTTTTGTATTTGATAATTTTCATTGTAGATCACTTAGTTGGTGCTCGGTGTAGGGGTTGTAGCTCCTTTGGCTTGGTGCCCATAAATAGTAGGGGTTGTAGCTCCTTTGGGTTGGTTCCCATAAACAATAGGGGTTGTAGCTCCTTTGGGTTGGTGCCCATAAACAACAGGGGTTGGTGGTCCTTGGTTTGGTTCCCTAATAGTTCTAATCATTGTTTTTATTGTGGGGCTAGATTGGAGCAGTAGACTCCAACAACATTTCTCACCAATATTTTTCCCATCTTGGGTTTTCCTCATATATACCAGTGTTATGTGATGTGCCTTTGTGTGTATTTTATTTGATCACCTCCTTGTATTACCAATAGGTTTACTTGGTCTTCAGGTTGTTAATTAGTAATTACTCTTAGGACTAAAAGGTTTAAGAAATTGGAAACCACTGATTCACCCCCCTCTTAGTGGCATCTTGTGTCCAACAACTGGTATCAGAGCCTAGGTTCCCATTTAGAAAAGCTTTCTCCAGCTTGGGTAGATTCTGGTTTGTGGACAAGATGGTCAAATTTGAGTCCATCCCAGCTCCGGTGTTTGATGGTTCAAGCTATTCTATTCGAAGTTGTAGAATGGAAGTCTACCTATCCTCCCTAGGTTTTGATGTGTGGATGTCAATTATAAATGGTCTCCCTAGTCATGTCAATCCTCTCACCGGTCTTAAGGAAGAAATAAAAACTACGTGCAATGCTGAAGCCATGAAGGCTATATTCAGTGGACTTGCCGGTGATGTTTCTTCACAAGTGGACAAGTGCAGGTCAGCAAAGAGTTTGTGGGAATTATTAAAGAGTCTTTATGGAAATGAGCCTACCACTATTGAATCAGTTTGCAAAAACAAGAAAAATTATGGTCCAGACAACAAAGGAAGATATGTTAGAAACTACAGTAGCAATGACAAAGAGGAAACTCATCTCTTCATGGCACAAGAGACAAAAAGTGAAGTGCAAACATCAGAATGTGACAAGGTAGATAGATCCCACCAGCAAGATGTGTATGGCAATGATGAAGAAGATGAAGAAGAAGTTGAAGCTGAAATTGATCTAGAAGGCGAGTTTCTAAGTGCCCTTGGTGAACTGAAATATATTAGAAATGAATTTAATAGTTACAAAAATTAGTTCATGAAGAATGTAATCTATTGAGAACATGCCTTTAAGAGTAAAAAAAAAATGTCTCCATGTTGAAAGCTCAACTAGAAGATGTCAAAGGAATGACTGATAAATTAAAATCAGTCCTTGATGCCGATGAAAGAAGATGTGAGGAGTTGTATCTAGAAGTGGAGACAAAAGACAGAGAGTGTCAGAAGATGAAAGAGGAAATGGAGAATCTGAGGAAAGACCTTGAGAAGTGCAAAAATTAACTCAAGGTAAGAAACTAGTATAATGGAAAGACTGAAGCCTTGGACAAAATGTTGAATCAACAAAAACATTTGAAGGATACCAGAGGATTAGGATATGCTATCGATGAATTATCCACAAGAAAAGCTTCCCCCAACAAAGATATTATTTTTTTCTCCTCAAATGGAAAGAACAAGGGTTAGACCTTCATAGTTAGAAATGCTCCAAGGAAGAAGATTGATCTAAATGCAACTGGTTAAGACATTGAAAAGAAGACTAGTACTATAAGGAGGAATAATGCAAATGCAAAAGGAAAAGGGAAGCTGAGAGAATACAACTTCACCGGTAGCAAGAACTTGAAAAGATAGTCTATAAGACCACCTACTAGCAAAGGATAAAGAAATCCTGCTATCCTTAAGTGAAGACAAGTGTGAAAGAAGAAGGGACCATATGGAAGAAATCCAAAGAATGGACAACCTAGGGTCCTTCCCCAGAAAAGTAGAAATGGACATCTCAAACTGGTAAGATCTCCTCATGCATGGCATAACAAGTTTGTAAGTTATAAATCTCCTTCCTCAGTTACTACTTTCCATGTAATAGTTATGGCCATAGAGTAGAAGAATGTAAAAAGGGATCTAGGATAAACAATTTAGGTTTCCATAGATATCATGTAGATGGGCATAAAGCTTCAAAGTGTAGAAACATACATATCCCCTCTCGTGATTATACACATGTTGCATGTTACAATTGTAATGGGTTTGTCTATAGAAGTTATCAGTGCAAGAAGAAGAACACTCAGTCCTATCGCAACAAGTATAACAAACATGCTCAGTATGGAATCAATAATAGGAGATATGAGAGATGAAGACCTGCATGGAACCAAAGGAGAAATGTCCCTACAAGATCAAGAGGTCCACCAGTTCCAGTAGCTGGCGTAAATAACTTGAACAGAAGGAGATGGTCAAACCGGTTTGATATAAGGTCCCCCAATCACTTGATTGGAATGAACGCAGTGTACTTCTATAGAAATGCAACTGATCATGCTATAGATTTTGTTAATGCAAAGACCAATCAACAAACAAAGATAAGACCCACTCCTAGGTCTGAAAATGGGAAGAAGAGTGAAACCAAAAGGGTTTGGAGGAAGAAGAAAGAGAATAGGACCATGGACTAGCATCGTGCATTCAATGCACTGGTGATATCTCCTAAGGCATAAAGGAGATGCAGGACTAAGGGGGAGCAACATATTGACCATATCATTCACCCCCTCAATGGAAGAAGACATGTTGCTACTGGTATAAATGAAGATGCGATGGAAGTGTGTGTAGTTGTTTCTTTTGGCTACACACCAGCTGATGACAGATGGATCACTATTGCATGTGTCAATGGATGGCTAATTTGCATTTGTAATCAAAATAAATTGACACAAGAAGACAAGAGTTACACAAAGATTCTCTGGTTGCATGGATTGAAGTGATTATGCCTCAGGTGATATTGGAAATGACCTGAATGACATGTGTTAGCCCGATAGTTGGTCTTATGAGAATTCATTATATTGGGCTAACCGGTTTGATATTTTGAAATCATAGTGAAGTAGTATGGCATTGTGTTTATTTGAGATCATGTCATAAGCTATGGTGGATATAATGCAATTGAAAGATCATTAGTTGATCACATATATACAACTGAATAAGGTGCAAATTAGAGCCCCGGTTTAGGTCCGAGATGGTAAAGAAGACTCGAGATTTGTAGTTCAAGAGGAGTTCACTTCCATATTCTCTTATTGGTATCAGACATACTGAACATAGTGGCAGATCAGGCAGATGGTTGATAACATCAATATGTTGGTGACTTTGGGAAGGTGTCTATTCAACTTGTTTATCTATAAAAGTCATAAGTTGGAATCATAGAGAGAAAGGAATAGGAGCCTAGACTACCAGCAAAACTACCTACAGAAAAGTAGATAATGTTGGAATCCAATAACACTGAGAGGGGTTGGGTGAATCAGTGTTATACCATATCAATAAATTTTAGCCTTATTAAAACATGCATACACCAACCGGTATACCAGTAGATACTGAATTGAAAGAAGTAAAGTAACCAATAAGAAAATCAAATAACTGAACACCATAACACATAGAATTATACGTGGAAAACCTCAAAGAGGAAAAACCATGGTGGGATTTGTGACCTACAATATCAATTCATTGGCCATACAAAGAGTTATTACAATGTATAAGGAGCCTGCACTTGTAGGAAGGCTTATGGCCTACAACACACTGCTCAATCACAAAAGGAGTTTCACTGATTTTATACAAATTGAGACTATAATCTAGAGAAGTGTTGAATTGCAAAAGATAACATCTCCTATGCCTAAATACAGTTCCGGTTAAACTCTATCTATTTTGGTTTGAAACCCTAAACCCTTTACTGAAATACCGCTTTACACAAATATCCTCACATACATGATCTCTCAGATATATTTCACATCTCCTTCATTATTTCCTTCCTAATATATATTCGCATCATATCACATCATATATATACCATAATCTCACATATCACAAAATGATCTAATCCAACTGATCTATATACTCTATATAGTTTATCATGCCTTATATTGTCTTACAAAGTTAATTACAATATCAATATACATGTCAGCCAGATAATATAAATACAGGAATATCAAAAATAATTATTGATGCCAGATCCAAGAGATGTTGGCTTGCATTGCCAGTAACAAAATAAATACATCTATCTTGTCAGTGTTGGTTATGGTGTCAGTGAAGTGTCTATGAAGTGCCTGTCGGTACACAAGTGAGCCAAAACATGAAGCAAGAACAAGATACCATGTTGCCATCAATGAAAAAATAGTGAAACCAACCAATTGAGGGTCAATTGCCAAAAATCTCCCCCTTTGTCATTGATGGAAACACTCATGTGAAAAATGATTATTGTTTCATCTGTTGGTTTCATCTTGCCTACTCCCCCTGAGCTGAATATTCATCAATACAAAATACTCCATACTTCCATAGTTTTCCATCTATATACTTTCCCTAATGTATACAACTCCCTTTTTCTTTTTCACATCTATATCACTCCCCCTTTGACATCAATGCCATAAAAAATTTCAAAAAGAATACCAAAATTCCAAACTGTACAATGAATATCCCAAAAATATCTTACCAGAGGTTAACAAAATTGAAAATTTCTGGGTATGCCTTCTCCAATAGCTCAAGATAAGCATCCCAACTAGATTTGAAAGTACCAGAAATCCATTTAGCATATGGGAAAATGACTTTTTCTCTTTTAGCTCTATTAGTGTGGGCTTTCCAACTAGATCTGTACACTCCTTATGTACACCGAGTGAATCCAACTAGGGACTCACCAAACCTCTCAGACTTTTGGCTCTTCTTATGATTTTGTCTTTTTCTTTCTCAAGAGAATAAATTTGAGATTCCAAAACCAAAATTTGACCATCAATGGATGTAGTCAATGAGTTCAATCCATCAAAAGAATTAGCTATACTTGCTATTTTGTCCTGGAATTCCTTAATCTTCTTATCCACATTAACTCTAAGTAGATCTGTGTTACAACATACCTTGTAAATATTTGTACATTGTTTTAAATAATTGTCTATAAGTTTCAGATTTCCATCCATCTTTTTCCTCTTAGACTTAATTTCTTGATCAAATGTAGCTCTTTTTTCCCATGTGAACCTCTCCAATGCTTGCCGGTTTGAAATCTATCGCAAGGATTAAATATCCTTTGAAATGTGCTCAATAACTATCTTAAGCTTGTCGGATGGGCTCACTTCCCTATCAATCTTGCACTCTAGGACTAGACTGTGCAAAAAAGTGATAACATGATCAATAATCCCTTTAGCCGTAGATCCCCCCTTCATCTTTTTTTGTGGAACCTTCATCATGAGTTCAGTAGGACTCATCTCGGTTATGTTTTTCTTTTCAACCTGTGAGGTTTCAATTGACAACAATGATGGACCTACTACAAGTTCCCTGCTAGATTCCCTTTTGTTCTTCTCTGATGATTTATCCTTCATAGCTTCCTCACTTGCACCGGTGGCTTCGTCACTTAGTGCAGTCTTTATAACTATCAGTTCCTCTATGGGAACTATAACCTCATCTTGTACATCTATATCTGGAGAACTATTGTCCTCAACATTAGTATCCTATACATAGTCAACCTTTACAGTCTCTGTATTTGTCGGTATCTCAATATTTGCATGTACATTTGTATCTATCGAGGCTTAATTTCCACTATCTTAACGTGTTTCAAAAATTGAGGGTGAAGTACCTATAATAATCTTACCTTTTCCTTCAACTAGGATGTCTGCAGTGTCTATCTTTGATTTCGGTGAAGTAAATAAACATTGGTTCTCTTCAAAGAACTTAACGCATGCCTTGTTGGTTTCTTTTATTATCTCATTTACCCTTCCTAACATAAGACTAGTTATTCTATGTTGATGTTAAAGAATTTTGTATCTACAACCTCAAGTGTCCTATCCATCTTCTCTAGAGTAATAGAAACACAAACAGATAACAACTCTTGAAATTTTTATGTTCTTGTCTTCTTCCATTCCTGATAGTCTCCTAGCATCTAACATATCATACAATTCTATCGGTATTTGGTTTTCAATTTCTATTAAGGCTTTCTTATAAATATCCAAATATAACAAAACTGCTTCCTCTATTTCTCTTTGTTCATCATCCTCTAAATTCTCATAATAAAATTATACATTCTTTAACATACCATCCTTAGTAATCTCATTAACTAATTTTGCACAAGTTTTTCATGGAATGATAGTTACATTACCAGATTCAATTGCCAAATCAATGTCAGCCTTCTTCTTCCTTCTTTCAGAACTAGATAGGACTCAAGGTGTTTCTTTTTATGCTTTCTTTTGTGCCGGTAACTTGAATGTAACTTTCCTAACCAGTTGCATTTTAGCCTCTACCTTTGTTTCCTTTGTTTTCTTCCTTATAATCCTTTTGAAAGCCAGGGGTGTGTCATCCTTAGATCTAGACTCAGCTGTAATAGACTCAATGAACACTTATGGTTCTTTCCTCTTCCTTCCTTTCTTCGAGACAACATCAATAAATGCTTTAATATCCTATGAGATCTTCTCAACAAACTTACTTACCGTTCCTTCCTGATTCTCTCTCTTCTTCCGGTTGAACTTTGTTTCAACCTCTTATGTCTTTTTCTTTACAATACCATAGGGATTCTCAGCTTCATCAATAGGTGCATCAATCAAATTTTTTGCATAAGCATCTAAAATCTGTGTATCCACTTCATATCCCATTTCCTCAATCTAGATCTTCCAGGGCTTGACTGCTTCCATGAGTGTTTCATCTTTCTTTACCATGAAGCATATGTCAGTTGAGTATTTCTCAATAATATGCCTAGGAACCCTTTCGCTAGATTTCATAGCCTTCTAGAATGCCTTAAAATATCCCCATACTTTGTCATCACTTTGACTGCCCAATGTAGCAATTGACTATTTTAATTGCCTCCCTACCGAGATATCAAATGCACATTATCTCTTCCCAAAACTAGGAGTCTCATTCATAAAAAATAGCATTAAACAGACAATTAAGTTTCCATACCAAAAATTTCCTTTCTTTTCACCTTTAATCTTTCCTAGGTTTATCAATAGTTCATCTAACATCCAACCACATATATTTAAATTCTCATTTTCTCTCATCATCTTATAAGCTGCAAAAATGCAAGAGCTAGAAACAAAATTCTGCCAGTTTGATTGTGTTACCTTATAACCGATGATCATGCTACCGAATTTGATGTCAGTGTCGGTAATAGTGTTTATTCTCATAGATCTCCTATCCGATGTAGTGCCAGTAATCTTTCTGACATAATCATTAGATGCCTTCTTGTCTGGACATTTCCTAACCTATGGTATAATGGTGATTACCCTGATGGCTTCCTTGGTGATCTTATAAGGTCTATCTAAATAGATAAATTCTTCATGTACTCTTCTTAAAGCATACCTAACTATTTCATCTTCAAATTTTGGAATGTCCAGAATGTCGGTAAACCCTAAGTCTTCAATGTACTTGTATTCAGGTTTGATCTTTCCAGAATCTCCCATTAGCTCACTCATGTACATGCCTTTAATATAAGATGTCCCCAAATCCTCAATGTGATAGTGTATGTATGCTCTAACATATTTGACATACACAACTCCTTTCAAAACATAGGAGAATTCTGCAACAGAGTCATGCAGGGTAGTCACATGTGGATACCGCTTGAAAATTGGCCAAGGATGGTCCTCGACCTCAACAACAGTTGGGTTTGCAATAAAGATAGGAATAAATGATGATCCCACTTACATGATTAAAGATAAATACATGTTAATCATTGAAAATGAAACCCTAACAAACTCTTCCAGTCATCAGTGAAATCACTCAAGAAGATATCTAATTGCACTAAATCACCTTTGATTTCTCTTAATTTCTCTTAATCACTATGTATGCAAGGTGATCAATAATGAAGTGAATTCGACCTTTTATCCTCTAGTAAAAACCCTAATCTTTCATTGACATCAATGACTTCCAGTGAAAGATACCAGATCTTGAACAAAAAATATCCATGCCAGATAAGCATCTCCAATATCTGGAACATCTTCCACAACCTCTTCCTGAGGCATATGCAACATCTTCATGAATTTTTTCCTACCCCTAAGGCATTTGCCTTAGTTACCAAATGAGCTTCTTGTCAGTGTAGGGGCAACCTCCTCTGTCAAATAAGTAATCGGTGCATTCCCATCTACATATTGATATTTAGTTTTTTTTGATCCATCTCTAGCTATGGTCTTGCCGCATTTCATTTACCTTCTCTTTCCCTTTCTCATTTGATACTCCATTACCAACCGGTGGATTTCTATTTCTACAGAATTTAGCAATATGTTGAACCTCATTAAATTTCATAACATGTAACATTTTTCTTTTGAATTGCTTGACCTGCACCGATTAGCCATATGTCCAAATTTTCCACATGCATTATATTTTACATTCATTCTACAGTATTTTGTTTTATGACCATAATTATTGCATTTAAAACATTGTCTGGCAAGGTTTTGATTTGCTTCGTTTCTACATTGCCTAGCCATGTGACCAAATCTATTGCAAAAAAACATCTACCATTAAATTTATATGCATTAAACTGCTTTATTGGTACCTTATGGTTTTGATCTTCATTAGCAGTACTAGAACTCTGTCCTTGCTCAAATCCAAGTCCACTGGAATCTCCATTCTTTCTTTGTCTCTTCAACAACTCATCTAGTTGTGGTCAACTAATATTGATTTTTCATTTATACTCACTTGCAGTAGTTAGATCATCTCTTAGAATTATCATTTATCTCTGAAGCTCTTGTTCATTACTCTGGGATTGTACTAAATCAGTTCTCAACATATCATTCTCATGAAAAAACCTACCACATTCTTCAAAGATACAACAAGATGTTATTCCTTTTTCTTTTGGTCCTCAATCTCTTTAGACATTCTCATGGTTATAGATTGCATTTCATTTCTCGTGATCATGTTCTCCTGACTCAATTTTAGACATTGTTCCTTAAGTGCATCTTTCTCTTCATCATCCCGATTTTGCAAAAGTTCCTTCATCCTATCTTGAATAGATGACAAACTCCGTTGTTGGACAAGAATGAATTCCTAAGCAAAATTCAATTCATTTTGTAACTTCAAGTTTTTCAACCTTTCTGCATCATAATCTTCAAGTGCCATCTCAAGTTGCTTTTCCAAACCCATATACATGGATTCCAGATTCAACATCTCCATCAAGCTATTTAACTTATTCTAAGGCACAAGGATCTGATACCAATTGTTGGAATCCAATAACATTGAGAGGGGAGGTGAATCAATGTTATACTAGATCTATAATGTTTAGCCTTATTAAAACTTGCATACACCAATTGGTATACCGACACATACATAATTGAAAGAAGTAAAATAACCAATAAGCCAATCACATAAATAAACACCATAACACACAGATGCTAGACCCAACCAGTACTGAGAGGGGAGGGGTGAATCAATACATTACCAGTTTTTTTTTTAATTGATACTTTTACTTTAAGCATGAAATAATTAACTATTCACAAATTTAAACATTTACTACAAAAGATTAAGCATACATGAAAAGATACACAAAGACATAGATTTATCTCATGAAAACCCAATAGGGAGAAAACCATGGTGTGAGTAGGAACTCACAAAATTTGTACTCTTCTGGAGTACGCCCAATGAAGAGCCATCCCTGTTAGGAGATTACAAAGACACTCATTAGGTGCCACCTAGTTAAAGGATTTTTATCAAGGTCGGTCAGTTCCTTTAACCTATTAAAGGTAGCTTGGTTAAAGGACTTGGAACATCAATAAAGATGGTACATAGTTAAGTGATTTATACAATGGGACCTATTAAATTCCACCTAGATAAGGGATTTATGTTGTAGTTATTAGAAGGCAACAAATGGATGATTAGATACAAAAATATACACATTATCCTGATCAGATCACAATTAAGTATTACTCTAGGTATGCATCGGTTGTGCTTGTTCTCCACAACTCTATCTTCTGGCGGTTTGCTGGTACTTGAATTCTTCATTGTCGTTCCCCTGTCACCTAAGTCACTGCTCAGTGAAACCCCCACTCTATCGATCCTTTGTCACTCAACTCTACAAACTCAAAAAATCCTCCTGTATCCACTTTCACATTGACTTGATTTACCTTAACAAAAACCATCTCAAGAATGAGATATGTGTATTTATAAACCCTTTAGTCTATCACCAAATTTTTCCTCCAAAAAATACCTTTCAAAATTTCATTGTCAAGTCTTAAATTGCACTTCTAAAATTATGCAGGAATCTCTATCAATATAGTCGAGCATGCTGATAAGTCCATTAGTTGAGTGAGAGAAGACACTCGATTTAGCATGATGTAACTGAACATTACTAATCTATCGCTTAACGACTATTCTGGTGTACCGATCAAAACCTGTCTGGCCGATTTCTTCCTATATAGCGGTTTTCTCTTTTCTTAGCCGATGGACATCTTCCTTGCCAATTTACTCACTGCTACCTGATCTCCTTACTGCTTGTCAGTCTTCTCATTTCTTGTCGGTCTACTGCTTGCCAGTTTACTTACTGCCTGTTGATTTTAGTACTGCCTATTGATCTATTTCTTGTCGATTCACTCACGACCTGCTGGTTTACTCACTTCTTGGTTTACTCACTGCCTATGGACTGTGAAGACTAAGGAGATGATGTTGCTAGCAATGACAACCATATCATTTACTGGTCATACAAAATTGCATTAGAATGCCAACAATATCCCCCTTTGGCATTGATGGAAAATTCTAAAAAATGTTGTGCCGGTTCCATGGCCCCTGTTCCTGACAAGATTCCAAAAATTCCAAAATTCCCCCTTTTGCCATCATTGGCAAATACTATCCAAGAAGATTTATCAAAATAAAGAAAAATTATTTTTAAAGTTTTCTTGAGCCACTTTTAAATAAGATTACCATGAAGATTTAATTTGTTTCATGGTAGTGAAGTGGCCATCCAATACTACAATGAAGACCTCCATATCATTAGTTGTCTTACAGTTGGGTGCATTAATTAGGTGGTCTACCTCATTAATGTTTAGTTGCATGAAATCAATAATTGGTACTAAATAGCGCTGGAGCTCTAGAAAACTAAGACTTCTTTTATCTTCTTCATCTTTCAACTTTTTGATTTTATGATTGAGCATTTTGACTTTTCCAATAAAGGTTGATGTTGAATTGCTAAGGGGGTCAAATGAGCTTACCAGATCCTGAATCTCCTTTTGAATTTGATTTCTTTAATCATCCAAGTCTTTGATTAAAATGGGAATGTTTGAAGATTTCATCAGTAGTTGACCAACTTGTTGCAGTATTGTCTTAACTTCTTCTATTCTGGTTGAAAGAGCAACTTTTCTAACTATTATCTGCTCCATTAGGTTATCTCCTTGCTTTGTTTCATATTGCCTTACTACAACCTTCTCCAGATCCATTGCCTGTGAACTGATTGTTGTAACCAGAGTATCCAACTGATCAATAATGGGTGCAATATCATCAATTACAAAGTCCGGAATGAGATCAAAGAGAATTGTTTTGGCAGAAGGGAGGATTCTTGCCTTCTTTTTATTCTCTCTTAGTTTTACCTTTTCAGCTTGGATTCTTAGTTTTTCTGAGACTTTCATCAACTATTTAGGGGTCATTTTCTTTATATCAATGACCGAGTCACCTTCTTCTTCCTCCTCTATTCCTTCTTGCATTTCTAAAGTCTCAACTTCTAAGCTAGTTATTGTGATGATTCTTACTGTTTTCTTTTCACTTTCATCATCTAAGTCTAACTTCCTCTTTATTGGAGGGGTATCCATCACTACTGTGTTATCCTTTATTTTCTTCTCTTCCTCTTTTCCTTCCTCTATTTTCTTCTCTTTCTCTTTTCCTTCCTCTGATTTCTTTCCTTCCTCTTTTCCTTCCTCTGTTTTCTTCTCTTCCTCATTTCCTTCTTTTTTTCTCTTCTCTTCCTATATCTTCTTTTCTTCCTCTTTTCCTTCTTTTTTTTTTCCTCTTTTCCTTCCTCTGTTATCTTCTCTTCTCCTTCTTGAGAGAGATTAGGATTAGGTGACAATAAGGTTCTATGAGGTGTATCCTCATAAGGAATGTCTTCAACTAACACTTCATCTTGACTGAAAAGTTTAGTTTGATCAGCTTCCTCCACCGGTGAAGTATGAACCGCTTGTTCAATACACTTTGTCAGATTGGGGATGTCTGACACAACATTTCCTATGATGTCCTCAATGGTAAACATATCAAATCTTTCAATGGAGTCTTTTTCTTTATCTTTTCCTTTATCAAGGATATCTACACCTTTGTCCTATTTAGTTTCATGTTCAATTTCTTCTTCAACCTCTTTTGCTGGTCCATAATTTCCTTCCACAAGGCAACACCTTCAGCGTGCGCTTCTCTAACTTCCCCTACTGCCACTCTTTTAGTTATATTCCTTATTTTGAAATGTTGAATGTAGGCTTCAACCACGTGAATCTTGATCAAGATCTAATTCATGTTGCACTTCCATGAGTGCTTTTATTCAGAGTTCCTTTTCAGAAGCTAGAGTAGTCTTCCATCTTCCTTGAATTTGATCTAGCAAATCTGATGGGATTATGCAATACAATTCACTAGGAGTTCTACAAAAGTTAAGCAAGTTATAGAACAGAGCTTCCTCAATTTTCCTCTTGTCTTCTTTGTTGCTGATGGAATATCTCCTTCCAACACCACCCAAACCTCCAAATTATTTGATGCAATGCACCATCTCATCAATTTTTGGAGGTTTGTTCCTTTCACTTCTTCTAACCTCCTTTATTTCCACATCTGATATAGTGTCACCTTCTTTCTTATCCTCTTTAAGCTTTGGATCACTCTTCCTCTTTCTGGTGCAAGTTACTCCTATCAGTCTATCTTTGCTTGGTGAAGATACCGAAGTACCTAGATTCTTTTCCTTTGAGTATGTTTCCAATTTAGTTGTTGCAGTCCCCTTTGGTTATGTTTTTGTCACTTTCTTCTTTCTACCGAACAGTTCTTCATCTTTGGTAGGTGTGACTCTTTTTTTCTCACTTGCACTAATGGAGATAGTGGCAATGGATGCTTCACATTCATATTTATTGTCAGGGGTATCAATCATTTTCTTTACTTTTCTTTTAATGATAGGCACCTTAAGTTCTTGTTTTATTTTAGAGCTTGCCTCCTCATATGTTCCAAACCTCTTTGCCTTCAAGTCTACCAGTTTAGATAGAAGCATATTGATATGAATTTTAACCAGATCTGTTGCAACCTCATACCCCATAGGTGGAACCCAAAAATTTCTCAGTTCAACTCCTTGGATAATACAACAATCTATATCTACAAGAAAACAAATGTTGTTCTTGTATTTCTGCACTATTTTGGTTGGAATTCTTTCCCTCTTGTGCATTCTAGTTTGGAATTCCTTCACTAATACATTTGGACTAGATTTTCAACTGAGGTTTCCGATGGAGAAAGTATATTGTGGCCAAATTTGATTTTTTCTTTTGAAAAAATGCTTGCATTCGTCGTAATTCTAACAGAAATTACCCATTTGGTTTTGACGAAGAAAGCATTAGCAATGAGAATTTTTTTCTTTTCAAAAAAGTGCTCGAGTTTGTGGTAATTCCAATGACAGTAGCCATTACAAAATAAAAAAAGAGGTGGAAAAATTCATTTGTGAATTGCAATCCCGCGTAGGCGTCCGTGGTGACTTCAACCCCCAAGAACATCAATCCCACGCAGGAGGTAGATTCAAATTGCCCTAGTTTTTAATTTCATGTTGCAAAAAATATACATGTGGTGGTTAGTTGTCCTAGTTTAATCTCATAAAACCATAGAACTATGATTGAGGAGTGAGCGTTCAATTTTGTATCAGCAATCCCTTCCTCTTGTATACACGCATGTTGATTGTTCACATGAGATCACATCTCATTGCAGCATCGTATCAAACAATTCACGAGCCTTGTCCATGTTTCCACATTTTGCATTCATGTCAAGCAAGGCATTTGCAATTATAACATCTAACAAAATTCCTCTATCTGTTATGCTTTGATGGATGTCCATACCCTATTCCAAAGCTCCCATTTTTGCACAGGCAGGGAGGATGCTGGGAAAGGTTGTGGAATTTGGCTTTATGCCTTCCAATTTAATTTTCTTGAAAGTGTCTAAAGACCTTTGGACAAATCCATTTTGTGCATATCCAACAATCGCTGCAGTACATGAGACAACATTTCTTTCAGGCATTCTATCAAATAGTTCATGTGCCTTGTCTATGCTTCCACATTTTGCATACATGTCTACAAAGGCAGTTACAACTACAACATCTGACAAAATTTCTCTATCCTTTATGCTTCGATGAATGTCCATACCTTGTTCCAAATCTCCCATTTTGGCACAGGTAGGGAGGATAGTAGCAATGGTTGTGGAATTTGGCTTTACTCCTGTCAATTGCATTTGCTTGAAATTTTCTAAAGCCTTCTCAACAAATCCATTTTGTGTAGTTGCAACTACATCTGACAAAATTCCTCTATCTTTTATGCTTTGATGGATGTCCATACCCTATTCCAAAGCTCCCATTTTGGCACAGGCTAGGAGTAGGCTGGCAAAAGTAACTAAAGAAATGCAATGATCAGCTCCAAAGACATCAAACCACTACTAACAAAACTGAGAGTCTAAAATATGATAGGGAATAGTGTGAGCTCTCCTGAAATAAAATATTTTATTTTCAATTTAATCTAAAACATAATTACTCAACCATTTAATGTTATCAATAAGTGTTTAATTTATGAAAGAGATAAATGGTTGGCTACAAGTGATAACTCAATGATGAATGAATAGTACCAAACCGGTACTAAGAGGGGGGGGGTGAATCAATACAGACAAAATACAGACCTAAACCGGTTCAACAGCAATCACTCTAAATGACTGGCAAACAGTGACACTGGTTTGAAACAGAGTGCAACCGGTAAAACTCAGAACAACTAAAACAATCATAAACTGGTTACTCACTGAGATTTCCACTCAACTCAGAACTACACTACCATTTCACCCTACATATGAATAGGTAATCTATCATCATATCTTCACAACAGCTAGTTCAACATGTTTCATTGACAGGCATAAAACACAGAACCATCATATGCTTAACAGGTAATAACAAAGCATCACAAGATAAAAGCATCACACATGACACACATATTTTTCACATGGAAACCCAACTGGGAGAAACCACGGTGGGGATGAATACCCACAAGCTTGTTGTTGAACTCTTTGGAAGTTCGCTCTATTAGAAGCCTTGTCCGATTAAAGACATTACAAAAGGTTTTGCTAGAAACTGATCCTATTAGAGATCACACGGTTAAGGGATGGCTACAATACCCGATTAAGGATTAAACCCTATTAAGGGTACCTTGTTAGAGGATTTCTAGAACTTAATAGATAAAGGATTTCCAGAGCTCTCTAGCTTTCCAGATCTCAATAACTTTGAGCTATCCTGTTAAGGGAATTACAGTAAGTCGGTTAAGGCTACCCTGTTACGGGATTTTCCAACTATTGAGGTGGTTAGAGATCAACAAGTATTACAATGATCTAGTAACAACACTCAATGCCAATGCAGATCCACTTAAGCTCCTCTTCACCTTCTGCACTTACACTCTACAGGTATCACTTCTCTCCTCTGGTCTAGCAAGGATCTCGTATCCCTTCTCTTGGATACTCACACACAACTTTTGCCAACAACCTCTGAAAGAATCACAACATCGACCTTATAGGACAACAGACAGGTCAGTAGCATAAACCCTCAAAACTAGACCTGTTAGATTAAGGAATTCAAACAGTTCAATCCTGATCGTTGATCATACTATATTAAATGCAGCAGATCTTCAATAAATCTCAAGAAATTCTCCATTGTTCATTATCCACCAATTTCATGGCGGTTGATAGTCCATCACACGTTTTCACTATTTACAAACTTTGCACATTCCCGAGGTAGATAGGGATAGTCTTCTTCATGCAAGATCCTTCACGTGCACAAGACTGACATGGAAACATGATCTGTTCTTTGATATACTACTTACTCATTACACAAAGATCACCAGTTGAGCCATACAGGCTTGAAACACTTCAACTGGAAACCCTGAAGTTGAGACTACCAATTGGTAGTCATGCAATGGTTCCATTTACTGGTTCCCATAACCATATGTCGGTTCATCTTGAACAAGCACACCACTTCACTTTGGCATAGATTCCGGTTCACAGGGTTATATCAGTTCTCACATATGTCGGTTCATACTTCTTCAACATATTGACATCAATGACAACATACAATGTCATTATGTCCACATACTGGTTCACATAATGCCAACAATCTCCCCCTTTGGCATTGATGGCAATATACAAAGATATCTCTCCGCTTCACATTTTCTCCCTCAATTTTTGCAGATATCTTCTCCACTTGACATCTTCTTCCCCTTTGACAACAATGCCAAAGTGGAGGCACAAGCTTCTCAGTTCCATTATGTTGCTCCCCTTGAGGAGTAGCATCCTTCAATACATCAATCCTAAAGAAATATTTGATTATGCAATACATGACTAATGTGGAGAATATACCTTTAGTTCACCTCTTGAAGGGGCAGTACCCCTAATTCACCTCTTAAGTGTGTAAATGTAATCTTTGGAAGAGGCTTGGTGAATATGTCTACTAACTACTCCTTACTGGACACATGCTCCAGTGCAATCTCTTTGTTTTGAACCTTTTCCCTTAAGAAGTGATACTTAAGCTCAAAGTGCTAGGTTCTAGAATGTAAAACCGGATTCTTGAAATATTGATAGCACTTGTGTTATCACAGAATATACTTACTGGTTTAAGTATAGGGATTTTGAAGCCTTTCAGTACATGCTTCATCCAAATTGTCTGAGTTCAATTCATGTAAGCTGCAACATACTCCACTTCTGCTGTAGACTAAGAGATACAAATTCACTTTTTACTCATCCATGAGACCAGTCTACCACCAAGGAAGAATGCACCACTAGTTGTGCTCTTCCGGTAATCTACATTACTAGCCCAATTAGCATCTGTGAACACTTTCAAGTTGAAGTCCTTGCTATATGGATACCACAATCCATAGTCAACAGTTCCCTTCAGATACCTAAGAATCTGATTTGCTATGTATTACATAATGCAACTTACCAATCATTGATTGGTATTCCTTCTCATCAACCAATGCAGAGTCATCCTCTTTGGATAGTTTACAACCTATCACCATAGATGTACCAACTAGTTTTCTATCCTCCATGCCAAAGGTCTTCAACACCTCTTTGACATATTTGGACTGAGTGATGAAGATTCCATCCATCATCTGTTGAATCTGTAGTCCAATGAAGAACTTAATCTCTCCTATGAGTGATATCTCAAACTCTTCCTTCATCTCATCAGCAAACTCATGACTCATCTTGTCATCACCACCAAAGATAATGTCATCAACAAATACCTCACAGATTAGGATCTGATCTCCTTTAGACTTCAAGTACATATTGCTATCTTCACTTGTTCTCTCAAATCCAATCTTCACAAGATGGGAATGTAAGCACTCATACCATGCCCTAGGTGCTTGCTTTAGACCATATAAGGCTTTATGTAGCCTACATACCATGTCACTGTCTTCAGATAGGGAAAACCCATCTGGTTGCTCAATATACAACTCCTCTTCAAGTACACCATTTAGGAATGCAAATTTTACATCCATTTGATATACTTTGAATCCTTTAAAAGCTGCATATGCAAGAAGCATACAAACTCCTTCCAATCTGGCTATAGGAGCAAAGGTTTCTCCATAGTCTTCTCCTTCTTCTTGAGCATATCCTTTGCACACCAATCTAGCTTTATTCCTAATCACTGTGTTGTGCAGGAGCACCTGAGCACCTGAATGCTCAAATCCTAGCAGGTATAGCATTTTGTTGCAAATTAAGCATGTGTGTTTATTTTATGCTTCTAGTAGGTTTAATAGGTTTTTTTTGTGGTGTAATAAAGTTTGGAACTCATTTTGTTTAAGAGTTTCCAAGTTTTTTTGGTTTTTGCTCGGTAGGCCAAAAATTGTCAATTTTGGGTCCAAATGAGCATTTTTGAATTTTTGATGTTGTAAAGCCTTGAAAGGAATTGGAGCATGTTTATTTAGTGTTTCTAAATGATGTTGAGTCATTGGTTTGAGTTCCAAGTCACCGGAAGTCAAAGTGCAATTTTTGAGCAACAAAAAGTTGTCAAAAGTTGTCAAAAAAGTGGTTTTTGGTGGTTTTGGTTAGTTCCAGCCTGTACCTATCCATACAAGGGCTTCAATAAGTTGGCACATGTATAAAAACCATGTTCCCATCATTGTATGGGTTGGTCTTGTTGGAAAAGTAAAAAGAAATACTTATTTTTCTCTCATTTTTGTGAGTTTTTAACTAGTTTTCTGCACTTTTGAGAGTACAGTCCGTACCATGGCTCCATGAGTCCGTACTACTCCTGTTTTACATTAGTGTGATCTCTCTTGATGTTTGAGTAGTGATCTCTAATCTTTTCTTGGGGTTTGGAACAAGTTTTGTTTGAAGTGCTCTTGAGAAAGGCATTGTTTTGTGGTTCCAATGGAAGATCATTCATGGTCCAACTAATTTCTTCAAAGTCTCTTCATCCATGGCTTTGAGGAAACTTGTTGGAACCTTTGTACATACTGTATCATACATCTATTTTCCTTTTCCAGCAATGCACAAGTATTTGTAAGTCCATGGCAAGTGTGTGAAGTGAGCAACTTGGCTTGGGTATTCTTAAATTTGTTTGAATGGTACTTTGTTGTTCATAGCACTGTACTTTGAAATGTTGAAGAAGAATTAAGTTGGAAAGAGTCATCAATGCATTTTACCATCCTTGTCTCTCTCATTACTTGGTTGGATGCAAGAAGCAAAGGTGTAATCAGACTGTAAAACAGTGTGTCACTGTTTCATGGTTAAAACTTCATTGCCAACCTCCCAAATGGATAGTATGGAATGATGGATTCCTCTCTTTGCATCATGGGAATGTATTTATAAGTTTTTTTCAATGTTAAGAAGGCAAGGAATACAATTCGATTGTAAAGGACCTAAATAAGGATCCTAGGACAGCGTATTCTCTGTCACAGTTTTATAATGTTGTCATGCCTTGTGGCATCTTTTAAGTGTGCAAACTTGCAAGATCTTTGAAGGGGCTATATGCATATTTCTATCATGCCTTTAACACATTTTTTCAGGCCAGGGATAGAGTGAAGAAGTATTAAAAACAAAGAAAAGACAGTTGAATCAGTTTAATACTATTAAAGTGCAGTGATGGCGGGTGTATGAGCAACAGTCATAAGAAATCTTTTCCTATTTGTTTTGCAGGGTGCTATAACTCCTATCAAGTCATTTTTGTATCTATATTTGATAGAATTTCATTTTATATGGTTTACAAATGTTCAAAATGAATGCAAAACCTTAAAAACATTGCTGTCCCAGTCCTCTAGACTGTTATTTCTGTGTAAGGGCAGCAGTATGACATTTATTTGACATAATGTTAGTGTTCTAAGATAAGGTTTGAATATTTGGGAGTGTTTGGTATATATCATAGCAAGTTTTGAAACCTTTAAATTGGGTTTAGTAACATGGAGAAGACTCTTAAATTGCAAACCCTCACTAAAACCCTCAAAAACCCTTGAAAAGTGCCTATTTTGTGGGACAGCCCTCAAACAATCCATACAGTACTTTCCATAGAAAAAATCCTTGAGTCTTCATCATCAATAGACCACATCTCCAAGGGTTTTCCATGAAGTTTAGCAGATTGAGCAGGGTGAACAATTTTCACTAAAAACTAGGGCTAATTCTAGTAGCCTTTTTGGAGCAAATTTAACAATTTCATGAAATCGGTAAGGAAGGAGAAGCAAATGATTGTTTCAAACCATCAAAACTGATAAGTTAAGACATGAGACACCCTACTACAAGATCCATAGCATTGCATTAATTCATTTGATCAAAATGACCATTTGAACCTAGAAGTTGCCTTGAGTAAACCAACGTTCTTTGCATCCAATTTGGATATTTTCACTATTGAAAGGTGAAGGACAGTCATCATACTTTGCAGACCTATCCAGATGCTCAATCAACACATTAATATGATTGAAATCCTTAAAGGTGTAAACAAGGTTAGGTAAACCATGGTTCTCCAACAGTTGCCCATTCCTGGAAGAGAGGAGATTCAGCCAGTTGGACAACCAAACTTGTTCATTTTTGGTGACACACAAGAAGACCTCATTTCAGACTTGAATGCCTTAGCTTGGAAGGTAAGGAGGAGTGATGTCTAATACAATAGGGTGCAAGCAGTGTTGAGTAGAGAGGAGGAGATAGGAGAAAGGTTTAGAAGAATCCCATTTGTGCCTAGGGATTGATTTGGGAAGCACAAAAGCCCACCAACCTCAAAGAAGATCAACTTCCTTTCTACCTCCTCATCACTGTGCCATCCTCACTCAGCTTGTTTCTAAACACCCATTTGCTACCAATGACATTTTTATGCTCTCGTCTGGGTACCAAGGACCATGTACCATTTTTCTCTATCTAGTCAAGTTCCTCTTCCATTGCCTTGATCCAATCTTCATCTTTATGAGCCTCTTTGAATGATTTAGGCTCAAATTTAGAGATCATACTTGAGTTTTCTATGATCTTTCTTCTTGTAAGGATTTTTGCATCCTTATCTCCTATGATCTGCTTAGGATCATGATTCAGCTTGACATACCGAGGAATGGTCTTGACTGGTTCTTCTTGCTTTTCCTCTTCATCCTCATCTTCATCAGTATCAGCATTCACCGGTTCAGGAACACTGTTACTGGTACTTGGTTGAGTGACAATCGGTTCCCAGAAGGTTGCAATAGGTTCATTTATAGCTTGCTCACTACCGGTTTCCTCAATTTTCTTAGAGGATTCATCAACTCTTACATTGATACTTTCCATAATTCTTTGAGTCCTATTGTTGTAACACTTGAGAGCTTTACTCTTGGTGGAATATCCTTGGAATATTCCCTCATCGCATTTAGCTTCAAATTTTTCCTGATGTTCACTCCTCTTGATGTAACATTTGCTACCAAATACCCTAAAGTAGCTAACCATAGGTGTCTTACTGGTCCAATACTCATAAGGAGTTTTGTCCTTACCTTTCTTGATGAGTACTCGGTTCATTATGTAGACTGTAGTGCTCACTGCTTCTCTCCAAAAGGTGTCAGCTACCTTTCCTTGAATCAACATGGTTCTAGCTGCTTCAACCATAGTCTAGTTATTCCTCTCTGTTAGGCCATTCTACTATTGAGTCTTGGGGGTAGACATTTGCCTCTTGATGCCAAATTGTTCACAATACTTGTTGAATTCACCGGAAGTGAATTCCCCTCCTTGATCAGTTCTGAGACACTTGATCCTTTTACCACTTTCCTTCTCCACTAATGCTCTAAAAGCTTTGAACTTCACAAAGGCTTCAGACTTGTCTTTCAAGAATGTGACCCACATCATTCTTGAGTAGTCATCAGTGAGAATCATGAAGTACCTATCACCCTGCACACTTGTAGTTTTCATAGGACCACACAAATCAATATGCACAAGATCAAGCAAGTTGTCAGCAGTGAAAGATTTACCTTTAAAGGTTGAGGAAGACATTTTCCCCAATTAACACTCTCTGCATAATGAATTATCCAATTTGCTTAGCACCGGCAACCCTCTAACTGCCTTGATCTTACTAGCCTTCACAATGTTATCAAATTTTACATGGCAGAGTCTCCTATGCCATATCCGGCTATCATCAAACTTATCCAGAAGACATGTACTTATATTTGCATTCAGATGAAATAGGTTACCTTTGGTCTGCATGTCAGTGGCCACCAATTCACTATCTTTTCCTTTGATTCTACAAACTCCACTCTTGAATTCTAGAGTGAGGCCACTGTCATTCAATTGGGCAACACTCAGAAGGTTGTGTCTGAGACCATCAACCTAGTACACATTGTCAACACTACTCTTTCCATTCAGAGAGACGGACCCTCTACCTTTGACCATGCATGGTGCATCATTGCCAAAGCGAACCACACCTCCATCATACTCCTCCAAGGATAGAAACTTGCTCCAATCACCAGTCATATGGTGAGAACTACCACTGTCAATGATCCACTCATTGGAATTATCAAATCGAGAGACAAGAGCCTTCTTGTCTGACACATCTTCTTTGACAACAACAAACACAATATCTTCATTTTCTTCATCCTCTGATTCTTCATCTATGACACCTTCATCAACTGCCACAAAACAGTTTCTTTGGTTTCCTCCTTTGAGTTTCCTGAACCTTTCTGGTTTGTCCTTGTTATCACCATTAGGACAGTTTATAGCAATATGTCCTATCTGGTTACAAGAAAAACATTTCAAAGGTAGCTTACCTTTGTATTTACTGGTTCCTTTAGGAAGCTTCCTGGCAAGGAGAGCTTCAAATGTCATCAAAATCTCCTCATCATCCATTTCTTTGCTCTGTCTAGGTTCACCACTAGTGCTAGCTTCTTTTTCTTTTCTGGATGGTATAGCAGAGGCTTTAAAAGCTGATTCAGTCTTTTGAACACTGCCATCAAAACTATTTAGCTCATAGGCTGTCAACTTGGTTGTGATGGAGTCCAAGGATACCTTAGTCTTGTCTATTGATCTCAGCTCCTAAATAGTAACAACCCTTATTGTATAGACTGGCAATAGGGATCTCAGGACTTTTCTTACCACAGTGGAATCTTCTATTTTACCACCTGCACTATTGATTTCTCCAACAACTATTTTGATTCTTATTCCATACTGCTGAATGGTCTCACCTTCAACCATCCACATATCTTCAAACTTCCCTCTCAAGCTTTCTTCCTTAGCCTGTTTTACATGTTCATCACCACCATAGATATTTTCAAGAGCCTCCCATACCTCTTTGGGATTTACCTTGTCCTGAACATCAATAAACTCAATGTCAGATAGACTACTAATAAGGGCTTCCGTGACTTGCCCATTTTCTTGTATCTGTCTTTTGGTCATCGATGATAGTACTGGTAGGGACAACATAGACATTCTCAACATAACTCCAGTGTTGAGCACCCATGCTTTTGATGAATATCTTCATCCTATCTTTCCATATACCAAAATTTTCCCTATTAAACTTTGGACCTTCCCTCTTCATCATTTGACTGGGATCTTTACCTCAAGTGGTTAAGCTTACAACACAGAGGACCTAGAGAGCTCTGATACCAATTGATAACTCAATGATGAATGAATAGTACCAAACCAGTACTGAGAGGGGGGGGTGAATCAGTACAGACAAAATATAGACCTAAACTGGTTCATCAGCAATCACTCCAAATGATTGGCAAACAGTGACACCGGATTGAAACTGAGTGCAACCGGTAAAACTCAAAACAACTAAAACAATCATAAACCTTTACTCACTGAGCTTTCCACTCAACTTAGAATGACACTACCATTTCACCCTTATGTATGAACAGGTAATCTATCATCATATCTTCACAACAACTAGTTCAACATGTTTTATTGACAGGCATAAAACATAGAACCATCATATGCTTAATAGGTAATAACAAAGCATCACAAGATAAAAGCATCACACATGACACACATATTTTTCGAATGGAAACCCAAATAGGAAAAACCACGGTGGGGATGAATACCCACAAGCTTGTTGTTGAACTCTTTGGAAGTCCACTCTATTAGAAGCCTTGTTCGCTTAAAGACATTACAAAAGGTTCTGTTAGGAACCGATCCTATTAGAGATCACCCGGTTAAGGGATGGCTACAATACCTAGTTAAGGGTTAAACCCTGTTAAGGGTACCTTGTTAGAGGATTTCTAGAGCTCTCTAGCTTTCCAGATCTCAATAACTTTGAGTTATCCTGTTAAGGGATTTATAGCAAGCCGGTTAAGGCTACCCTGTTAGGGGATTTTCCAACTGTTGAGGTGGTTAGAGATCAACAAGTATTACAATGATCTAGTAACAACACTCAATTCCAATGTAGATTCGCTTAAGCTCCTCTTCACCTTCTGCACTTACACTCTGTAGGTATCACTTCTCTCCTCTGGTCTGGCAAGGATCTTGTATCCCTTCTCTTGGATACTCACACATAGCTTTTGCCAACAACCTCTGAAAGAATCACAACATTGACCTTATAGGACAACAGACAGGTCAGTAGCATAAACTCTAAAAACTAGACCTGTTAGGTTAAGGAATTCAAACAGTTCAATCTTGATCGTTGATCATACTGTATTAAATGCAACAGATCTTGAATAAATCTCAAGACATTCTCCATCGTTCATTATCCACCAATTTCATGGCGGCTGATAGTCCATCATGCGTTTTCACCATTTACAAACTTTGCACATTCCCGAGGTAGATAGGGATAGTCTTCTTCATGCAAGATCCTTCACACACACAAGGCTGACGTGGCAACATGATCTGTTCTTTGATATATTGCTTACTCATTACACAAAGATCATCGGTTGAGCCATACAGGCTTGAAGCACTTCAACCAAAAACCTTGAAGTTGAGACTACCAACTGGTAGTCATACAATGCTTCCATGTGCCGGTTCCCATAACCATATGCCAGTTCATCTTGAACAAGCACACCACTTCACTTTGGCACAAATGCTAGTTCACAGTGTTATACTGGTTCTCACATATGCTGGTTCATACCTCTTCAACATATTGACATCAATGACAACATACAATGTCATTATGTCCACATACCAGTTCACATAATGCCAACAACAAGTACATGAGTTACGAAATGCACACAAATAAGTGAATTTGATATTCAAAACTATCTACAATGAATTTAATTCTTGTCCATTAGTCATTTATGTTTGCAATAAGCATCTTTCTTTGTTTTTCTTAATCTTTATTCATAGTTATGTGCATATTTCACATTCTATAATTAAGATATCAATTGTTATGGTTGAACACTAGCATGATGTTTGTGTTGTGGTGTAGATGCATGTAAACATAATTATGGGATTGTTCTATTATAGAGATCATAAATCTAGATATCGCATATTAGTTATATCTCTTCTTGGATTGTGTCTAAAGTTGACATACAGTCATAAAGCCATTATTAGCATATCTATCCATTTCTAGTAAAGATAATTGAGAAAGTCATTTTGGTATTGAGCATTTCTTATCTGTTTACCTATTGATCATTATTAACCCATAATATTTAGGTCTATTTATCTCTCTTGCAAAACCTATGTAAGTGTCCTAGATTGTCCCTACTACTCACTCTTCAATTCGGAAAAATGGAGTTCTAAAGATTTGTTGCACAAGATGCTATTGAACGTATCAACAAGGCTAGCATGGAAGGCATGTTCAAGCTTCCACTTATACAACTTACAACAAATGATTTGTTGATAGAAGAAATTCTTGAAATAGGGATACAATCGAAAGACAAGTAAGTACATACAAACCTCCTTAGTTGAAAGTAAAATCTGTGTATAAAAAGAGTACATTGAATCCCAATCCATAAACACAATAGAGATACCGATGGAGAGTTAATTGGATGTCGTATGTCATACCAAAGTTGTTAGAGTATGCTAAGCTAGTAAATAATGTTTTGTAAAACCACATTAGTATTTTACCCAGATCATTATCTACCAAAACTAACTATAGTAATCCTTTTGAGGATTAATTTCATGGTGCTAGACCTTCATTTAGTTCCACTTCTTGTTGGAGAAAAGAACAGTTATTTCTTGAGATAGATGAATATCCCATCAACAAAGGACAAGACCCTTTCTAGAATATAACAAATTCTACTCCAACAAAAGATCATGGGGGTTTCACTAGAGATATTGAATAAGAGATAGACTTCTACTACTGCAATAAAAGCATTGGCATGTTCTTCATTTATTGATGTAAACTCTTTGTGATGCCACCACAACCAACAAAGGTGTAAAAAGTTGTTTGCAATGCATGGATTTTTAGGATTGTCCTTTGAGAAAATAGAATTAAAGTATGGAAGCAAGATCTGCCAGCTCCTGAGGGAAAGACAATGTCAGACAATAATTTCTATTTTCTTGCTTGTGAAGAAAGACCATGTCAGACAATATCAATGAACAACAAAATAACGAGACAATTGCTAGATTGTGGTCTAACTTGAAAAGAAAAGGTGATGGAAAATGTTATTGTCCATGCAAAATTTGTAAGGGGTTAAAGACTAGAAGGCTTCTAATCAAAACAACAAAGAAACATTGTAGGTTGCATGGTCACATTGAAGGTGGACATGATTATCATCCATTGGTAAGTTTTTCATTATATCGTTTTGACAATTTATATACATAATAAATCACGTGATGATGAGATCATGATCACAGTTTATTTATGTATATCAATTTTATATAGGTCGAGCACCCCAAAGCACATGGTATGGATCAACACAACCCTGAGAATATGGTTTTCAAAGTGGACGAACATGGAGGTGTGAATATCGAAGCTGAAGATAATGATCCCATGGAAGATGACGATCATGAGCCAGAAAACACAATTGAAGATGATGGTACAAATACATTGATCCATGACTCATTTAGTACTCGCGCAACTGATCATGATGATGAAGATGACCTTGATGTTGATCATGATGTCCCTCTACTTGAGAAAGCATCTGAGGCCCTTTATGAAGGCTCACAGGCAACTCTTCTCTCCATTGTATTGTTGTTGGTGAACTTGAAGGTTATGAATGGTTTATCCAACATAACAATGTCACGTATGTTAAGGCAAGTCATATATGTCATAATAAACTATGAATAATGTTGTACCATTAATATTCTTTATTATAACAAGTTATATTTTGTTGTTGTAGATTGATAGGTGAGTTTTTGTTACCACCATCAAATATTCTACCTCGCTCATACCGAGAATTATCTGCTGTTATGAAAGATATTGGAATGGACTATCAAGCAATAGATACTGGTCCCAATGATCATATTATATCACAAACAACATGAATTTTGAACTGAATGCCCTAAATGTCATATCAGTAGATATCGAATAGATCAAATAACAAAAAGGGTTCCTCACAAGGTTCTTGGCTATATTCCCATTATTCCACGTATGCAACGATTATTCAAGTGCACTAGCTTGGCACAATTTATGGATTACCATGCACACAATAGAAGTCGAGATGACATTATTTGAATGCCTACGGATGGTTCAACATTTATGGACGTAGAGGAAAAGTGGCCATACTTTAAAGAAGAACCTTGTAATCTCAGGCTTTCATTGGTAGCGGACGGTGTCAATCCATTTGGAGAGATGAGATTTGTTTACTCAGTGTGGCCTATTTTTGTTATCAACAATAACATTCCTCCATGGATGTCAATAAAGAGGGAGCACATAATGTTGGCAATGATTTTTCTAGGTATTTTATCATTTAAATGTAGTCATCTAAATTTAATTATAAATATTGCAGTAAAATGGTCATAATAATTATGTAATGTTTTTGTTCATTCGATTAGGTAAGTACCAAGTTAAAGATATGAATGTATATATCGAGCCTCTTATCAACGAGTTGCTGGAGTTATGGAATAGTGTCACTATGTATGATGTCTCTAGACCAATAGGACAAATACAATTTCAATTCCATGAGATGCTTCTATGGACAATACACGATGCCCCAGGGCTAACACAATTTTGTGGTATGTTATAGTGTTTAAGTTGTGCATGAACATTATAACTCAAAAAATTATCATATTTAATCCAATTATACATTATCTTGTAGGTCTTCAAACAAAGGGAAAATTTGCATGTCCTGTTTGTGGTCCAAAGATGAAATCTCGTCATTCAAAAAGTTTAGGAAAGCAGGTGTTTGATAAGTATAGGCACTTTCTCCACAAAAATCATAAGTATCGAAATACTGAAAAACATCTTTTCAATGGGAAAGAAGAGAATACATCAAAGCCACGAAGAATGATACCTCACCTGTGGAAGTTGGAATGTAATAGAATTAATCGTCAAGGTAATGCCATTCCATATATTGATTTGTCATAAAACATCTTTTCTATTTTGTTTTGTTTACTGATGATGTGATTGATGATCATGAAGGTCGTGAAGGCATAAATGGCCACCTTCCTAAGGGAATAAAAAATTTTACCCAACAATTTAGTAGGTTGCCCTACTACGAGTAGTTACAAATTGTTCATTTGTTTGATAGTATGCATATTGGAAAGAATATAATAGAGACACTATGGAAAATACTGGATGGAAGGCGTGACAAGGAAAAAATTGTCAAAATATGTAGTGACATTCAGGATTCCAATCATGCAATGATAAATTTCATTCAATCAAATAGCCATGGAGACCAGATTAATATAAGTGATCTTCCTTGGCTATTAACAAACTAGCAAAGCAATGTTATAAAACAAGTCATACGAAAAATTCGATTTCCCACAATATCATATCAAAGAAAAGTGAATTTGGGCCAGGGATGAAAACACATGATTGGCATACCTTCATTAAGGTAATTCTTGTTCTTGTGTTTTTAGTATGTATTTAAGTACTGAGCGTACGTGTACTTTTTATTATGTTACAAAAAAATGAAAAGATAATTTTATAATTGTTGCAGTACGTTCTACCTCTATCTCTCCCAAACAACTTCGACATTAATGTCAAGCAAGTCATATATGATCTTGGAAAATACATGAGGTAAGTAGTGATATTTGTTTAGTTCATTGTATAGATATTATATTTGTGATTTGTTTTACTTCTTATGTAATATATTTTTTTTCGTCTTGAATACCTTGTAGGTGGTTGTCATGTAAAGAAATCCATAAAGACGATATAAAATATTGGAAGAGAAAAATTCCTCATTTAATGTGTGAAATGCAAAAGTGTCTACCTCCAGCTTTTTTCAATGCACAAGAACACTACCTCATACACCAAGTTGAGAAGATTGAATTGTGTGGACCTGTACACACTAGGTCAATATGGATGGTTGAGAGGCACTTGAAATTTTTGAAGGCTTTGGTTCAACAAAGAGCACATCCTGAGGTTTCTATGGTGGAGGGATATATGGTATACCAGACTATGGTGTACATTTCTGAATATCTTCCTAAGTTTGTAGCAAAGATCCACATGGATCACATTTGGGATCCCAACACCATTAACAAATTCGAAGGGGATTACTTGACAGGGAAAGGTAGATTGAGGAAAGTGAGAGGTAATTATAAGATGTTGTTGTAGTTAGTTAATTCTTAATTTTCAAAATAAATCGATTGTAAGACGTCTATTTATTTTTTGTATAGTTGGTCGAGAGTGGGATGCACTACATTTGTATATTGCAAACAATCTTGATTGGATGATGGTATGGATTGAACATTGTCAACATTCTGGATGCATGTTAACATGGGAAGGTGTGACTTCATTGGTTAAAGAAGCACATCGTAATGGAGATTTCAATGTTACACAAAGGGAAATTGATTTAGCATATGGTTTAAGAGATAAACAGGTACATATAAATTTATTAATCACCCATATGTTTATCAACTTACAATGCAATAAATTTTACATGTTTGACATATCGCAAGTCAAACACCACAACACTATGTGTTGCAATGGCCATAAATTTTGCACAAAAAAGTTGGATGTCACGAAGAAAACTTGTGATTTAGGCATCACTGCAGTCTTTGAGGTGACAAATATTTCATCAAGAAATGACATTCATCCTCAACAGTATCAAAATCGATACTATGGCATTTTGGATGATATACTTGAGTGTGACTTTAATTCCTTCAAATTAGTTTTGTTTGTCATCAAATGGTACAGGCTAAAATTGAATAAAAATGATCCTGATAGAACCATTATTAAACATGATAATGGTTTTATAATGCTAAATACAAGGTCATTTGAACTAGTTGGGGATGAGCCCTATGTTCTTCCAAGCCAATGTGAGCAAGTATTTTATTCAGAGGTTCCACATAAACCAGGTTGGTCATTTGTTGTTAGACATGATCCAAGAGGAAGGCCGATAAAGTATAATGTGATGGAAGAAGAAGATACCGAAGAAGTAGAAGATGAAGTGGATGATGATCATGATCAACAGTTTCACAATGACAATGAAGAAGAAGAAGAAGAAGAAGAAGAAGAAGAAGAAGAAGAAGATGATGATGATGATGATGATGATGATGATGATGATGATGATGATGATGATGATGATGATGATGGCGATGGTGATGATGGTGATGATGATGGCAAAGACATTGATGATGATGATGATGACGATGATGATGATGATGATGGCGATGATGATGACGATGATGATGATGATGATGATGATGGCGATGATGACCTTGATGTTCATGATGATGAGGAATGAAATGTATGAGGAATGTGATTAGTATATTATCTATTGAATATTGACTTCTTGATAGAATTTTTTTTTCATAATTAATTCATTCTATTTTAAATTCTAATGCCATTACATAATTAATTCATGATGCACCTTTTAATATGGAGATGGAGATAGGGGGTGTGACTACTTATGCGACAATTTTTAAACTGTGTTTATTTATGGAAATTGGATTGTTTATTAGCTATGTGACTATTTATGTGACCATTTATGTGAGGATCCTGCATAGTCTACATAAAGTAAAGGTAAGGAATTACATAATTTACAATGATTTTGATGACAACATCTTTTTATTATTTAATACTCTTTTTGTCTACAAAGTTCATGTTGTTCATGTTGTGTATGATGTAATTGCGCTAACATTTTTTATATTTTTTCTTTGTCATAGGCTTACATGGATCCATGACATATCGCAGATAGAGATGTACCTTGTGACACTTCTACCGAGTAGGTAAACCTCATTGTAATTGTACAAATTAGGTAGAAGCAAACTGTTACATTATTATGTTCTTTTTCTTAGTGATTTATACTAATTTTGCAATTGTTAATGATATTCTTGACACAGATGGATGTTCGGGGAAAGGAAAAGGGAGTTGCAGTACCTGAGCACCTTTCTATGGATGTGGAATCATTAGGGTTAAGCAATGATGACCTTGAAGATCCCACAGACCTTGTGAAATTATTTAAAATGCCTCTTATAAAAATTAGAAAAGAGATTGTTGCTTTGGCAGTCGTGCATCCTGCCACTGATGAGATATGACAGAGGGTGGAATTATTGTAGAAGACAGTAGAAAACTTGCAAGTAAGCAGTAATGAAAGCTTTAATTATAACAAAAAGTCCAATAATGGTTTATATTTTATTCTCTTTTTATGTCATTAACTAAAATATGTACGTATTGTTTTTACAGCAATTTATTCGCCCTCATGAAAGTCGTTCCTACGATCAAGGTGTTGTAGGATTAGGTGATGATGATTTTCTTGTATTATCACTTGCTTGGCTTATCACTCTGAGTACCCAAAACACATCATACTTGATACTGTCAATTTTCAAAATAAAGGTTCATCCTTGTTTACAATTCTTGCACTTTTCATATATTTAATGTTTGATATATTTAATGTATTATTCTTTAGGTGTTGTCAATGTTATTGTGCAAATGCCGACGATGCCTCATCAGAGGTCACCCTCACCTATATTGCTGACTGCAATGTTGGCAACATGTAGCATGCAGACATCCTCTAGTGCACGTCATATTGGTCCACCCACTGTTGGTAGATCCCTCTTTTGCTTTATCTTTCATCATCTGTTTATTTCCCTTCAAGAATTGTTTCTTGAATTCTAATGCCATTTCATAGTGGATTCATTTTTTGCAGGAGGAGATGCACATGAGGATGTGCCACAGGTGACTACTGTTGATAACATAGCATCGTTTCCTATTTCTTCTCATATTGCTAGTACAGGAACATTGCAGGCCACATTCATGGTGAGTGATGAAGAAATGCTTCCCTTAAAGATACAAAAGGTTCTAGGTACTTTAAAATTATTATTATATATACTCTAATTGTAATTTACTTTATGATCACTCATTTTGGACTAATATTGATCCCATGAATTTTTTGTAGGCAATGATATTTTCTATAAACATCTTAGTGACATTGCATTGGAGATATTTGGGCCCACCATATGTAAAAGGTGGTACATCATATGTGAACTAACCCTTATCCACTTTTGATTTCATATCATTGCTAGAATACTTTTCCTTTGATCCATTTCTTGAAGTGTAATAAATGTAGCTTCAGTTCATTTATGAATCTAGTAGGTTTGTTTTTTCTTTAAAGGTGGAATGGCCAAGAAAAAAAGCTAAAAGATGAATTGACAAACCAAATGGTTGAGTGGTTTGGAAATGACACCTTTGACAAAACCAAGCTCCTTGAAAAAGATGGCACATATCTAAAGTATGTGAGGGACCAATACAAGACCCATTTGGAGAGGAACCTAAAGTACGAGCGTCCCCCCATGATTCTAGAGAGGGAGTGGAAGGACCTAATTTTGGATGACAAGGAGAGAATTGAAAGGAAAAAAGGAAATACACCAGTAGACGCCAGAAGAAGGTACGGGATACTATTAAGAATTTAATTATGTACTAATTAATTACTCTTTATATTTATATAATCTAACATATTTCAAACTTTTTATAGATTGAGTGACACGTTAAAGGCAACCAAGGCAAGGCAAGAAAAGCATGGGCAACACAAACTTGGCTCTGGTGGTTACATGAAACTTGTTGCACGAATTGTAAGTATCTCATGTAAACTCCCATATTGTCTCAAAATATTAATAAATTGCAAACGTTTATTTTTTATCAAACAATGCAAGCAAAATTCATGGTACCAAGCAAAAATGCAGGGCTCTGAATTCAATAGAGCGCCCACAAAAGATGACAAGAGAATTGCCTACCAGCAAGGCTATTCAGCCATGGCTGATTGGCTACAAGAATCGAGTGGGCATACACAACATTCGAGTGCACTCGTCATACAAGTAAATATGCTAAATGGAAGTTGTTTCAAATTGAATACTTTACCAATAATCTAATTGATGTTGAGTTCCAACATAAAGTGACTATATTTGTTTTAAATAAGCAAGCAATGATAACAATGTGTATGTCATTGGAATGCATCCTGCTAATTGTGAAACACCACATGCACATGAAGGTCTGGATGTGCATCCCAGTAGTGGAGGTATTCATTTTCTATTCAAATTTATTTATTTATCTATTAATACAATTAAACATCTTAATTTGTAATTAGAGTAGTAATTAATGTAACCTTTCTTGTTAATATTTTAGAGCATGTAGTCGGTGGTGAGCAAGTGGAGCATGATCTGGGTACACAACCTCAAGAACATGATGTTCCCCACTTAGGTAAAGAGGACCGTGGTGATCATCATGTTGAGGTTGAGGCTACACAAAATGATGTGGCCCCATCAGGTAAAGAGGACAACAATTATGTTCTCTAAATTAATGAAATACTTGTAACAATAATAATATTTTTTTTTGAATTTAACCCATTTCTTTGTTATTGCAGAGGACCCTCCTTCTCTTTAGTGTCCTCGTCCTCAGTATAAGACTAGGCATACATTGAGATCACGAGTAGTTGGCGAAACATCTGTAGAGGGGGGAAATGATGAAGACACCAATGTTCCACTTAGTCTTTTCATAGCTTCAAAGAAAAAACAAAGAAAGAAATGATTGTAATCTAACTTATTTGATAATGACTGATTTTTATGTGTTAGTGAATGTAATTATGTGCTAATTAATGGTTATGGATGATATGTGTTAATTAATATTGATGAGTGTTGTGTGTTAATTAATGTTAATCAATGTTATGTGTTAATGAACATTATGTGATATTAATGAATGAATGCTATATTTTGTTAATGGTAGAAATAATTAATGAATGAATTTTATAAGATGTTAATGGGGAATTTAGAGTGATGTTAGGGGGGGGGGAGGGGCCAAATGAGCTTCCACCTTCATGTGGTTGGCCCTGTTAAGTAGAGAATATTAAACTATTCTCAAAACCAAGTGAAGCTCAACAAGGTAACACACTTTTCAATATTTCATTATGTTGCCCGATTAATCATATTGAATAATGTATATTGAATCTTAATTGTAGGGTCCAACAGAGCCAACACGAACAAAAACACCATGAGTTGCTGGGTATAATGAACTCCCATATTGTCTTGTTTGTACATGAACAATATGAGTTGCTTCTAGTGTTGATATCCAAGGTGGGACTACAAAAGTTATGAATATGCCTTATCCTTGTAAGTTTTTTTATTACAACTCCTAATTCTTGAGACTAAATTTTTTGTTCTTGATGTTTTTCACTAGTTGTCATGACCTCTAACTTTGATGCTTGTGCCTTAATAGAACTAGATGTTTCTTGTATGCATACTTGGTCAAGGACTGCATTATGATGCTATAGGGCTACAAACTAAGATTATTTATTGTATTGAGTTGCAAATTTGACATGAGTTGCCCTATGACTGCTATGCACATTTATGTATATACACTATTTCTAGTCTATATATTGATATTGATTTTGAGAAAATATTACAAAACTCGGAGTATTCTCCATAAGACTAGAAAAAAGCTCAAATAAATTTTTGCAGCCTTTTCTTACAATTACTTGCGATCATTTTTTTAGGAGTCCTGGTATCCATTTATAATAGTATGGATGCATACAAGCTTTGGACCCTTCAAAAGAAAGTTTGTTACAAACAACCGATCATTTTCGAGAAGTGGTTATAAGTCCTTTTCAGCATCTATGGCTTCCTTTGCTTGTTGTTTTGTTGCAACCTCCTGTAACTGCTCCCGAGCATCTTCTTTATCTCCCATATACTTATCTTTCCACTCGTGATACACATCATCACTAGGCCAAGTAAAACTAGCAATCTTCTGTTTCATATCTTCTAGCTGCTTCCAAGTGACTCGTACATGCCCAATCTCTGTTTCTATGAAACCATAATGAGATTTCACTTTTTCAATTTCCTCAATTGTTTGGACAAATAAGGATGTGTCATCAGTACCAATAATCTGATTGATCCTTAGGGACAAATTGTGGTCCACCTCCTTTAACCAAGTCTTGTCTTCCTTTAGCTGGACAGGACCAATGAAACCTCTTGGAAACATTTCAAATTTATGATTTGAATATTCTTTCCTATAAAGTTGGGCTTTTCATTTTATACCCGCTCCTTCCACTGAAAGAATATTTATCTCTTTTATAAACTCACATGTGGACCTTAGATTGTCATTCTCTTCTGCATCTGCATGCGAAGAACACATGAGCTCTAACTCTTTACCTCTAGGCACCCACTTATTCGGGATTGGTTCCAAAGTGGCTTCTTCTTCTCTCAATTTGATCAAAATCTAAGGAATCCTCTGCATATTTATGTATACATTGGAGGTTTTGATTGAGTCAGCAAAATTCAAGATGGTGGCTTTCACCTTCTCCTCATATTTGTTTGCATACAATGTTTGAGCTTGTTTCAATTTTTCCAACTCATGTTGGACATTTTTAGGTAATTGGGAACTAGAAGGCATAGGAGAAGGGGGATATTCAATGATGGGACTAGTAGGAGGGGGTCTTGCTAGAGAGGAGGCTATCATGAGTGTAGAAGATTCACTGGGATGATATTGACCTGCCAGTTGACTTTGGAGTCTAGCAATTATGTTGTCTCTGTTAGCTATTCCTTCTTTAGCATCATTGTAAGCTTTTAAAATAGTCTCCAACTTCAATTGGAGATTAGCCTTTTCTTGTGCCTCTTTCTCTTCCACCACAACACTGAATTTTGTAGTCTCTAGGAATGTGCTTGCAGCTTCCACTACCCTTGTGTCTTGAACTCTTTTAACTATCATGCCTCCTAAGAGGCTAGAATCTGATGCATCCTTCCTTCTTTTGTTTTCATCCTTCTTTAAAGACCACATGACAAGAGTAGCATTATCTTTGTTGAATGTCACTCCTTCCATAGGCTTTGTTTCTTTCCTCACTACATCAAGCATTAAGGCATTAGCTATATCCCATTCAGGGAGAATCAACACACCAGCCTTTGCTACCATTTCTCTTCCTTTCTTAGGGGTGATTGCTTTGAACTCCTTCATCATTTCTTGCTTAACCTCTTCTTCTACCTGAGTTGTATTTTTAAGAGGCTATTCACTTTTCCTCTGTTCACATCTAGTCTTGAATTGATCAATATTTTGCTTCCATAGAAACTGTATAAAAGCTCCTGATGTGACAAAATTACCGTCAGCTAGGAATTCTTCACTAGCTTGCTTAATAGTAAGGTCCATTTCTTGGCCCTTTAACTCACCATCACTCAAATCAATTTCAGCATTAGGTGGCTCTTTGGGCATCCCCTCTTGGGTCTCCTCATAGGTATAGGAAATCTCACTAAGACTCCCTAACTACAATAATTGTTCAGCCACAGCTTGTTCATCTCCAATGTGGATAGGAAACTAAGATGGAGAATATTGAGGCTCATCAGTTTCAATTTCCTTTCCCACTCTCTTCTTCTTAGGGGAATCCTGGATGTCAATGACATCTTTAATTTTCCTCTTCCCTTTTGAAGTGGAAGGCTCACCTATCACTGGCATTATCACAATGTACTTTGATCTTTTGTGCATTACATAGTCAACACACGGGATATCTCTAGAAAAGGTAGGCTTAGCCAATACCATCTTAGCCTTATCAGGCTCATTTTGCATTATGGCCTCCCTCTTTTCTTTTAAGGTTTGCATGAGATCTTTAAAATAAAGAATCAAGAATTTTATTTTCTCCTCAACTGGATTGAAGCTAGAAAGGGGGTCATAGCTAGTGTCAAATTGATGGATAAAATCAAGGGCTTTCTTATATGCCACACACTTCTCCTTCCTCAGTTCTTGGTCATCTAAGCTGAATTCATTTCTAATCAGATCTTCTGGGAACTGAAATTGATGTGGCCTACCTCTACACACTGCTCTTTTTCTGAACATACCATTGAAAAAATCCTCGAGGTCTGTACATCTTGACACTGTAGTAGACAACCTATATGGCTTAAATAAATATTCAAAAAATCTCCATCCACTCTTAGTGATCACAAAATGGTGAGCCATGGTAATAGTTGGGAAAATAGTCCCTTTACCTCTATTGGTTAGCTCTGCTTCTTGTACTCCCCCAATTTATCTCAGGACTTCTACAATCCCTATCTTCAATGGGACCTGATAGGGTAGTAAAAAGGGGGTGCTTCGAAATCCAAACACTCTAAAAATAGTAGACATGGAGTACAAATATATGTCTCCCCAATTGTGAACAATCTTGATATCCTCTGCAAACTCCTTTGGTTTGAGAAACTCCAAAAGAGCCTTAGGAATTCTTGGGTTTTCTCTGCATAGAAGAATCCTAATTTTAGATGCAAAGCATCTATCAAACTTTAAATAACTTGCATCTTCTCTATCCCAAGATAGAACAGTACTCCATTATTGCACTAGCATATCCTCTTTATCCTTGACCTTAATCAGGTCCATCTCCTTTCAAAAATAATCAACCCCTTTGAACAGAAACATATGCATTAACATGGAGTACCATCCAAATGGCCTATCCACCTTACCATTTTTGATTCCTACTAGCCCTTTATGAATTGCATCAACAAGGTATGAGGCATAATCACATGTTATTGGTAGGGAGGGGTTTAAAATTTGTGCAATCATTAACATATAATGGGTTGGCATATTCTTTTCAGCATCCTCTCCAGCAATCTGGTATAATACCCAATACATACCCTTAGCTCTCAGAGTGAATAGGTTGAGAGAGAATGGTTCCATTGTGTTGGGGCCTACAACTATTAAACGCCCTATCTTTACGAAGAATTATTTCAATGGGCCACTTCTAAGATGATCCCTTTGTGTGTTGTAAACTTGGGCTAACGACTCAAAGTCAATAGGTTCTAACAAATTGGAGGACTCACTGAGTTTAAACACTTTCCTGAATTCATCTTCATTTATCTCAATCAAGACTGATCCCTTTATGTTCTTGATGCATCTTGCCATAGAGTCATAATTCTGTGCAATCAGGGCTAACAAATCTACATCCATAAAAACACCTAGGACCACAAGCTTTCCTACATCCTACTCCCATATGCCATTCAAAGGAGATGGGGAATTCCTCTGCCCAAAACTAACTTTGAAGAGTCCTAAGCCTGACAATCCTATTTCAGGGTCCCTCAACCAATTACCCTTATCATAAAGGCCATCTCCAATTTTTAGACAAGGGTTCTTAGGTACTAGCTCTTTGGCCTTAGCCCCAGCATTGGTGGACATGGTTAATTTCTCTAAAAGATCATCACAGATATTTCGGTCCTAGTAATACACTTTCCCTGTAAATTATCTTATGGGTGCCATTAAGGTCAAACAATTATACCACTAGAAGCTAGCACAGACCTCTAATGAAGTAATTCACACAGTAGTATTTGAGAACAAACCAAGAGTTATCAAAAAAAGCACAAGAAACCTAATTATTTGCCTAAAGAAAATCATTTTGCAACAATTCGCTCTACAACAAACTTTGATGAAACAATACTTAGCAATCAAGTTGATGCGGACTGAAAGGGGTAAGTTGGCATTTATGTTTTTAGAAATTAACTCCGCATTCTTCGACTTTCTTTTCAGAATTAAATTCACCAAATCGAATTCAAAACTGGCTCCAACGGGTCATAATTTCTCTAAGTCTTTCCTCTATTTTTCTCTTTCGCTACTTCACAGAACATAAAACCTGTGCTCTTTTCTTTCATGAAACAATGTTGGCTATTGGATCTTGAGAACTTACATCACCTTTATCTCCATTTAATCTCTTTGCTTTAGTGTCGGGCCCTACCTCCTTTTCACGACTTTGCGGAGTTTAACAGTCGTGCACTTTTCCTTCATGAGGCCACGCCAAGCATTAGATCAAACTCAAATCACCCAGCCTTTAACTCCAACTAGGACCGTCAATCCTTTTAACTAACCGCGCCTCATCTTGATGGCTAACGGTTTTCACCATTTCACTGAGGTTAAGCTGCAGGCATCTTCAGGTCACGAAATAATGAGAAGTGTTGGATCAACCTTGAGATGAATGCCTTTTAAGTGGGCCCTTTATCTGAGAATTACTTACCCCACTTGTTCTCTGATTAATAAACACCACATGGCAGTCAACCATTAGCCCTGGAAACTTCTTTTGGTTCCACCCTTAATCCGCCACATGTTCCCTTTTGCTCTTCCCACATAACTACCGATTACACCTAGGCGGGCCCTCAACCACTTTTTTAAACCATGTGTCACTTGACACATTACTATCAAGCTCTACAAAAAGTGGCAGCTGTTATGCCATGTCACTCCTCCATGTGATTTCCACCTGTCTTTCGTGAATTCACGAACATTATTCTACATTTGGCTTGCAGCCATGAAACCATGAGAATTGTTAGAACAAAACAGACCTGATTTGCTTTTAACTTCATGCCATGCCTGTACCTTGGGCCCATCAGTCTTTTTGCTACTTTACAATGACTAACTTTCTAGCATCTTATCTTCGTGAATTCACGCGAGCCGTTAGATCTCAAGAACTTTCTCGTTGTTTACTCTTTTTATGACAACCTTTCCCGGACCCACTGCATACCACCAACGGAGTGCCTTGTCACCACCATGTCATCGACAACTAGGGTTACCACATTTACTACCACTCCTAGTAGGACCCTCCACCTTTTCTCTATTTCACTGAAGGTATAGCTCATGCATCTCCCAGCCATCAAACAATGAGAAGCCATTGATCTTTTTCCAACCCGATCATTCTTTAACCAAAGAAGACCGCTTATCTCTAGGACCCGCCAAACCCTTTTGCCACTTCAAGAAGGTTAAAACATGTTCAGCTTGATCTCACAAAACCACGCTGTCTGTCCATTCAGATGAAACAAAGAGAGATGACTTCTATCGATGAAACCATGTGTATCAAAGACATGCCTTTTAGTCTCCTCAAAACTCATTCTCATCGAAATATTTTTGCTGTTCGCTAGGTTTCATGTTGAAGAGACTTTGGAATTTGGTGACTTCTTTTGTCCTCCCATCAAAACTCATATCCTTATCGATATCATTCATCGATGTAGTTTTCTTCTGTTTTATCGATATCACTTTTTCGATGAGAATGCTTCTTTCAATGAATCTTCTTTATCTTGCATCGATGATATTGTTTCTTTGAAAGCCTTTTCTCATCGGTGGGGGCCACCTCTTCTTTCTTCGATACCTTTTGTTGGTGGGACCATCCCTTTCAGTGAGTCTTTTTGCACTGATAGTGTATATCCTTGAAGACCTTTTCTTGTTGATGAGAACCATCTCCACTTTCCTCGATATCTTTTATCGATGGAGTTACTATCTTCGATGAGTCCTTTCTGAAGTTCATCAACATTTGCTTTCTTCGATGCCCCTTTTATATCGATGAGACATCGTTGGGTCTCATCAATACTATTTGAATCTTAGATACTTTGATAGAATGCTTTTAGCCAAGAAAGAAGTCCTTATCACTGGGTCCAGCCAAACCTTTTCACTACTACGCGATAGGTAACTTTTGGGCATGTTGAGTTCGCGAATCCACGCAGGCCATCCGATTGACTGAGAGTTACGCAACAATTACAAGGCCAAACAGTCATTAGAAAAGGCAATTTAAAGGTGAATAAAAATTAAAACATTTAAAAGGACCGCCTAGGTAAAAAGCAACGGGGGGAACACTTTACATGACAAAAGGACCCATTACTTAAGTGAATAAAGTAACACAGAAATAGAATTATAAGGGTTTTTTCTCAAACATTTTGAAAGTGATTAAACGTAAACCCTAAACCCTCTTTAGGACCCAAAGCAATAGAAGTCACAAGGCCATACCAGACCCAAGAAGTTCATAGACAACCAATTATGGAAAAGAATACCCATTTTTTAAAGAGTGATAACAGTAACCTCTAAACCTTTATCTCTTCCCTCAAAAATGAAACTTGCCATTTGAATTCCTTTCTCATATTGATTATCTTAATAATATTTGTTCAATGTTTTTTATCGTTAAAAGGTTACCTTCCTTTTAGATAAATTAGTTAGATTCTTATTATGTTGAAGAACATTTAGTTAGTTCTCTCCTTCAACTGAAGTAGTTATGTTTTATTGTGAAATGCTCAATTTTTTATCTTAATATAGATCACAATTTATTTTCTTTAAGTATATAATTAATGGAATATTACATATGGTATCAGAGCAACCAAGTTCGACATTGAACCTCAGGCTTTCCACCTATAAACAAAACTATATACATATGCAGGCCCACCATGGTTGAGATAATATTGCTTGCACGCTATATACAAAACTATATTCGCAAGTAAATCTTTTATTCAAATCCACAATATGAAACACAAAGTTTTACTGGAAGAACACAAGTAACCTTATCTCCTTTAGATAATATCACAAGCAACTGCCTACAGAAAGATGCAGTAATCCACAAATTATACACAAAGGAAAGATGATTGATTATATTATGTATGTTCGCAAAATGGTACAATAGTAAGCCTGAGGCTATATTCTACTTCTTCTCTAATGATCCTTATTGTTACAAAAATTCCCTCATTTATATGAGGGTATACATTGTCACCAAGAATCATGGCTTTTAGCACATAACTATTAATTAGCACCTTTGTTAACAAACTGGAAGATAAACAAGTTCAGCATTCCTATGTGTTCAATGTACTTATCATCTTTATACATTAGAATGTTATTGTTTAGTGTCCTCATGTCGCTTTCTATCTGGAAATGATTGGATAGAATATTGTTAACACAAATTGACAAATCTTTGTCCCGATCCAACTCTACTACTGCTCAATTCTTCTCATCATTGAACTCTTGTTTCCATTGTTCCAATGATACTAACTTACCATTGCTGTAAAAAGAGGGTACCCTAGGGGTATTCCCATCGTCCAGCCTCTGATGCTCTTTCCTTAATTGATTTGCCAATTCATCATGGGACTTCAAGTGAGCCTTGACTTCAATTTCCACACCTGGATTCATCAGATTGTTATCATTCATCAAGCCTTCCAACTGAGACCTAAGACTTTCATGCTCTTTCACAACTTTGACTATTCCAGTGTATGTCTTCCAATAGATTTCTGCAACCTGCATCATACTTTTGAATCTATGGTCAACGACCTCGAGAACTAACTTATCCATCTTTTGTTGTTCCTTTTTAAGTTGCCAAGATGTCTTTTCGGCCCTGTTCCTCCAATACATAGCGTTTGTCAAGGCATCCATGGCATCTCTGTCAACAACATATGTCATCCTTATTTGACTGGTACCTGTATCAATCTAAAGCAATCTTGCTTGTAGCCTCTGTTTTTCTTCATTGGTTTTCTCATATAGGCTTTTGTATGTACAATTTTCTTGGACCAGAAACTCTATCTAATCTTGGTTCAGTTTAGTGACATCCAAATTTAGTTTGGAAGTTGTTCTAGGGTCAGTCTTTCCAACCTGTTGCACCATCAAATTTCCAAAAGCTTCTTCTATATCAATCAATATAGGTCTTTTATCTTTGGGATAGATAGCCCATTGTAGAAGAGCCTTCTGATCTAGATCATATCCTGATCCTCTAAAGAGTTTATCAATCTCTTTTGGCATCATTTGCCTACTTGGGTCCTATTTCTTGAGGAATCCATCAAACAACAAGGGAGAGTTCATGTCCCATCCAGAGTATAATAGCACACTAGCTTCCTTAAGAAACTGTCTTCCCTTCTCAGGTGTCATTTCTCTCATCACAAGATCCATCTCCTCTTGTAACTTTTGAAGTTACTTCTCTTCTTCACTATTTCTCATGTTATTCCTAATTTGAGATCCTTTATGTTGATAGAGGAATGCGGTGAACTCCTTGGAAGCAATGAAGTCACTATCAGCAATGAAATCCTCATGCTCCAGGAATCTGATGTCAGCCACTTCTTGGACATTCAATTGTCCTATTACCAAGTCTATTGGTGTATCCTCTGCATAACTAGGGGGGGTAATCCTCTGCATAACTAGGGGGATAATCCTCTCGAGGCCAGATGTGGAAGAAGGAGACATATGAGCCAAAGGCTCTTTATTCCTAATAGTATCAATGTAATCCCTAAAAACATGAGGCGGGACTCCCTCAAGTATTTCCAATTCATGATCCACAAGTTTGTTGGCCAACTCCAAGGGGTCTTCAATCTTTTGTAGCATGTTCTCATCCATTTTCCTTCTATAAAGCTTCCATTTATAAGCCTTCATTGCTTTCTCAAACTTTATTGACTTCACTCTGGCCTCTTCTCTGCCAATGTTCTTAATGAGGTCATCTGGTAGGTAAGATTTATGCTCTCTAGCCTTCAACTTTTGTGATGACCGAGCTATCCTTATGTATCCTTCAGGATCAAAATTGGGCCTTGGATCCCCCATAGCCATGCCATAATAATCCAATTTTATCTGCAGTAGGCCATAACTCTTTGAACTTTTCACAATAAAATATGAAAATACTAACAACCCAGGTACAATTGATTGTTTCCATGGCTTGTCAGATGTTTTGTACTCACTATTGATAGTTGCCTCACAATTTCCAGACAAGCCACTCTGTTAGGGACTGTAAGTGGTAGTAGGTATGGTCTCCCTTCGAACCCATATACCCTGACTTGTGTGTAGTCTAAAAAACAATACCAATCTCCCCAATTGTGTTCAATTGAGGGATCTTCAGTGAAATCTTTTGGACTTAGGAATCTTTGAACCTCTAGTGCAAGGGAATGATTGCACAGGCATCCTAATAGTCTATATAATGGCTTGACAAAGAACTCTTCAAAATGCCAATATTGATTATTCACATACCTCTAGTCCCATGAAGAAACCCATAGTTGCACTGGTTTTCTCATTCTAGCATTGTCATATGTCCTGACACATAACTCTTTTGGCCATAACCCTTCATCTTGTCCCACATACAATAGTGTGTGCATAAGTAAGGAATAATGCTTGAAATGAGCATTGATGACATCCCCCTTTAACTTTTCTAACCCATGATTCAAAACCTCAACCAAATAAGCAGAAAAATCAAAGAAGCAGGGGTCCTTAGACTGCAAATTGACACAAATGACCATGGCTGCAATATCCATCAAAGGATGGGCTTTTATCCCTAGCACTTGGGCAACACAGTAATAGGTATACTTGAAATATGGATGGAGAGAGTTGACATCATTGGGAGCTTTATCATCCTGACCTAGTGGCACTAAGGACCCTGCATTCCTAGGTCTATGTATAGGGAGTCTCCACGTTTTGTAAATGTGCTCTAGATTAAAATATTCACTTGTTAACTTCTTGAGGTCAATCAATTCTTCAAATCCCCAATCCAACTCGAACACAGTGTCAATAACCTCCTTTGTGAATGAAATAATTGGCTCACACATGTAGTTATATATGGTCCTGGTTTTAGGGTCATAATTGTTTGCCAATGCCTTCATGAGCTCCACATTCATGAATACATTAGCCACAGCTAACCTTCCTAAGTTCAATCACCATAAATTGTTGATAGGTTGAGGGGAAACTCTTCTATTGTACCCATATAATAATAATTCATACCCTCTCAACTCTGTCCACATGTCTCCAAGATCCTCAAATCGGTCCTCCAAGCCTTCCTCATCAGCTCTAATCTTCTTGGACCTCAAACTGGATGATGGGCATTGGTCAATCAGGTCCTGGGCCAAAGAATTCCCTTCCCTTTTCTGTCTTCTAGGTTTTTCTTCTGCAGCGATAGGTTCTTTTCCCTTTCTAGTCTTATTAGTTTTAGATGATGATTCCATTTGAATTTTGTAAAAGAGGTCTATGTGCAAACAACTTACTTGGAATTACTGGGCTTTATCTATGAATTCGCCCAATTCCTGCTTTTAGTTCATTGCCTATGAATTCCTTAATGTTGTGCCCTTTGATGGTTGATCCACTACTTATGGCGTATTTAATCAGTTAGTAATGGCGCTTTGGACAATGGTCACTCGGGAACACGTTTGAGTTTAATGGCAATGTGACCTTCCCTAGGATTTGTTTATGATTTTCGTGGCAATCAATAATCATTTCGATGAGGATATGTCTTTTGATCATTTGTTTCTTTAGTCCATCGGTCTCTTTGTTTCTATCGATAGTACTTTTGTTTCGAATATTACTTCGATCAAGTATTTTTTCCCTTCATCGAAATATTGTATTCGGTCAGTATGGCTATCTCCTCATCGAAACATATCTGATATCCATTGGGTCTTATGTCGAAGAAACCTTGGGCTTCAGTGTCCCCCTTTACCTTTCCATTGAAATACTTCTTTCATCGATATCACTATGCCCTGTCTATGAATGAGTCTATTATCTCAAAAAAGCTTTTCTTTATTTTCCCTTATCGTTCTTCACTGATAAAGTTACATCGGCAAAACCACGCATATCGAGAGCATGCCTTTTAACCTCCTTGAAACCTATATCCTCATCAATATCTTTTATCGATGTAGCTTCCTTTTGTCTAATCGATATTATTCTTTTGATGAAAACGCTCCTTTCAATGGGTCCTTTTTATGTTGCACCGATAGTATTATTTCCTCGAGAACTTTTCTCATCGATGAAGACCCTCTTTGCTTTCTTCGATATCTTTTGTCGATGAAGTTTAACATCCTCAAAACCTATATCCTCATCGATATCTTTTATCAATGTATCTTCTTTTTGTCTGATCAATATTATTCTTTTGATGAAAACGCTCCTTTCGGTGGGTCCTTTTTATGTTGCACCGATAGTATTATTTCCTCGAGAACTTTTCCCGTCAATGAAGACCCTCTCTACTTTCTTCAATTTCTTTTGTCGATGAAGTTATTATCTTCAGTGAGTCCTTTTGGTGTTTCCTTCCTTCGATGGCTCTTTTATATCGATGATAATTATTATTTTTTTTATAAAAATAATCATCATCGGAATTACGACGAATACCAAGCTTTCGATTGACAACTTCTTTGACCATCGATAGAGTCCATTGGATTGTTGAATTTCCAATGAGCATGGCATCATCGACCAATCCAATGCTAAGTTTTGGCGGTGGATTTTGTCAACACTCCAATGAAAATTCATCGAAAATCCTACAAACGACCATCGAAAATCAGCTCTGATTGTACTAGTGCTTGAAATATCCCCACATTTCTTCACCAAATTTATTTCCCATATCCCTAATCATTTCACCTATCTAAACCATGATAGGTTTCTCCTATGATCATACTACATTACCTTTACTAGGAAAATATTTTAGCACATAGGAATATATACATACCAATAGAGAGCCATATTTGAAGGATTGCTTCTTATCCTTCTTTATTCTTTCCATGTTCACCATGAACTGATTTTGAATCATCTGGCATATATCATATGCTGCATCTTCTTTGATAATCCAATATCTAGCATGGATGGCACCACTCGACACACTGTTCATCTGGCTTGATTGATATATAGGTAACCAAACACTACAAAGGCGAATTACTTCAACATCCTCAATATGAGTGATAGTCATTTCTCTACTATCACACCGGGATTTGGTTAACCAAGTAACTTCAATTGATGAAATCATTCTTAGGGTTAATGCTTCATCGGTTGCATTGAACCCTGTCACTCTCTGAATCATCTCGTTTGTGATCTTGATTGGTACATGATCTTCCAGCCACAAAAATTGATCATGAACCTTGCTCATTACATATCTAACCTAGTCACCATGAAGCTAATCAAGAAAATCTACAACATATGCCAAACCCTTGGTCTTCAGATGTAGGAAACCTGATTTCAACTGATCATTGTCATAGAACCCTTTAAACTCACTTTGAATGAACTTATCTCCAAATTCTTCAAGCTTGCAATGAATGTAGGAGCAAATATATTCTACCAACAATACACTAGAGGGCATAGATGATAAAGCACTAGTCTTATCAATTTCACCGGCTTTCATCTGGTGCATCTTGAGCTCGGGTTGAGGTTCCTTAATAGCTTCAACCAACATAGGAGTCGATATATGCACTGCCATGATGACCTTCAATCAAGATTTTCTCAGATGCACTTGAAAACACTTTTGTAGGGAATTACCAAGCACCACTATCGCTCTTCTTGAATTTTATTTTCGTGCAAACAAAGCTTAGAAATTTTCAAATCGCCTTTGAACATACAAGAGCTCAAGAAAATTCACAAGTAGTTAGGTAAATGAAAATGCGCTACCATTTTCTTGTTTATCCATTGAGATTTATTGGCGCTAGGATCCAATGGTCAGATTTGAAGCTCACAACTTAAAGTACACTAATTTGACTTCACTAGTTATTTGTTACCGATACCGATACTCAAATAAATAACTCACATGACAAACTACAATTAAGAACTTTTAGACCAAAATTTATGCATCAAAACTATGCAAATAAACACATCCTTACATTTGTTGATGGGATTCAGAAGTAATCTTACAATATGTGCTCCCCCTGGGCATCAGTATGCCTAGTTAGAAGTGGAACTGTCATCACCGAAGGATGATGACTTGGTTTTAGAATGTCCTTGTATTTGTTTTACTTCATCCTTCTTGATCCATGTCTTTTTCATTTCATCTCTTATTTCTTCACTTGTTTTCTTTCCTTTCAAGTCATTTTTCTCTTTCTTCTTGCTAAACCGGTTGTTGTCTACAAACCGGTTGTAGGATCGGCTCTTGCATTCTTTGGCTAAGTGGCCAATCTTATGGAAGTTAAAGCATGTCATACCAGTTGTCCTCCATGGTCCTAAATTTTTTCTCTGACCCATTCTGATTTTGTAGTTTTCTACAACATGACAAAGACTACCACATGTGAAACAGGTGGCATTCAATTGATTACTCCTTTTGAAAGGAATAACCAGTTTGAATGATGATCTTGATATATTTGTCTTGAGCCTGCATTCTTCAAATCTGTGTCCAAACTTATTGCATGTGAAGCAATGTCTAGTAAATCTTCTTCCATTTGGCATACTACTCGATTAAGATTTGCACTCATAAGAAGTGTGGCCATACTTATGACAATTATGGATATAACCATCAAAGGTGAAAGTCTTCTTTTGACTAACCAGTTTGTTTCTATAGGCATTGGTATTATGACCCAACTTACCACAATGATTACAAGAGAATTTGGAAGACTTCATACCTTTTACTTCTGGATGGTTTCTTTCATCATCCTTCATCCTTTTGGATTTAGATGGTTCTCTAGTTTCCATAGGACCTGAACCAAGGTAACCAAGGCCAATTGTATCCTTTGTTCTTCTTTGAGATTTCAACTATTTATCTACCTTCTTAGAGCTTTCATTGAACTTTCTCAGCTTCTCATTTCTCTCATTCTCAGTTTTCAACTCACTCTTGAGTTGTTCAATCTCTTTCCTCAACTTCTCCTTTTCTTTTGCATTGTTATTCAAATGTTTGTGTATATATTCATTCTCCTGAGTTAGAATTAAGATTTCTTCATCTTTCTCAATAATGATTGCATCATTTTCTCTTAGAGCATCTTCAACAAGCCTCCTATCTCTTTTAGCTTTTGACGGTCTTCTTCTGCCTCCCTTTTTCTTTCATCAACACTTCTGCTAGCTTCCAATATCTCAGTCATTCTCAGGGCCTGACCTTCTTGGTCTCTTTTGAGATGAGTAATTTCTTTAGTCAGCTTCTTGTTCTTTTCCATGAGTTTTGAAACTATTTCTTCAGCTTCTTCAGTTCCACTCTATTTAGATAGTAGATCTATGATATCCTGACTCTCATTTTGCTATGAGCTAATTCCTTCCTTTTTGAAAGAGATTTTCTCAGGCTCTCTTTCAACTGAGAAATGATTTCATTGCCTTCATCAATCTGCTTTTGATACCAGTACTCTTCCATGATCTTTATCCTCAAGCTGTCAAGATTCACTTCAGAGGAATTGTGCTCTGATACCAATTGTTAGACCCAACTGGTACTAAGAGGGGAGGGGTGAATCAGTACATTACCATTTTTTTGCTAATTGATACTTTTACTTTAAGCATGAACTAATTAACCATTCACCAATGTAAACATTTACTACAGAAGATTAAGCATGCATGAAAAGATACATAAAGACACACAGATTTATCTCGTGGAAACCCAATAGGAAGAAAACCATGATGTGAGTAGGAACTCACAAAATTTGTACTCTTCTAGAGTATGGTCAATGAAGAGCCATCCCTATTAGGAGATTACAAAGACACTAGTTAGGTGCCACTCGGCTAAGGGATTTTGAACAAGGCTGGTTAGTGCCTTTATCTTGTTAAAGGTAGCTTGATTAAAGGAATTAGAACATCAATAAAGTTGTTACCAAGTTAAGGGATTTATACAATGCGACCTATTAAAGTCCACCCAGTTAAGGGATTTATGTTGCAGTTATTAGAAGGCAACAGATGGATGATCATATACAGAAAGCTACACATTAGCCTGATTACATCACAATTAAGTATCACTCTATGTCTTCATTGGTTGTGCTTGTTCTCCACAACTTTGTCTTCTTCCAGTTTGCTGGTACTTGAATTCTACACTCTCAGTCCTCTATCCTCTGAGTCACTGCTTGGTGAAACCCCCACTCTACTGGTACTTTGTCACTCGGCTTTGGAAACTCTAAACCTTCCCCTATATGCACTTCTAAAATCATGCAGGAATCTCTATCAATATAGTTGTGTGGGGGAAAAAGCGAGACTAGGTTAACATGCCCTAATCCTAACTCTTGACACACATTACGGAATACGAAAGAGCCTAGAGATATCACACAATTGGCTACTTCTTTTGGTGAAAGAGAGAGCCATGGGATATCTATTAGGATTTCTATTCCCTTATTGAAATTGTAAGATTAAGTAATGCAAGTTCAAACCCTAATCCCAAAATGCAAGTATGAACCAATAACAAGATTGCAAAATTGAGATTAAACAATGAACAGCTGTAAGTACAAGGATGAAATAAGAATGCAGATATGTACCCGGAGTCAAAATCAGACTGAAAATGTTCGGGATGGGGGCGCGGGCGCCACTGTCCTGAAAACTGCACCGGAAACCACTGTTCTGCACTCTGAAACACTGTCGGGAAACTGTCTGCAAACTGTCTGTCCAGAGGACCAGGGCGCCCAGCGCCTCTATCCCAGGGACCAGGGCGCCCAGCGCCCCTGTCCTGGTAGGACCAGGGCACCCAGCGCCCCTGTCCCAGTCTCCTGCTCTGCAATTTCACACAGAGTGCTGTTCCAACCTTCTCTCTCCGGATCTGTATCCCGCGGCGTCATCCGAATCCTGAAACCTACAATAATATCTGAAAAGGGGGAGGGGCAGCTATATAGGGTTTTGCCTTAGTCAAACCCCCGCTTCGGTGATTTCCACCTCCACGAATAGCCAAGTTGTTTTGTAAAATGTATTGTGTGTGCAGACCTAGTGTGTGTGCAAGGTCCAAACTGCAAGAAAGCAAACTAGAGCAACCTAGAAAGTAAACCCTAATTACTTGCAAATGATAATGTAAATGCTCTAAATCAAGATGCACTATGATCTAAAGCATGAATAAATGATGTATCAAAGCTTATGCAAAGACATGAAAACAATACGAAATCATACCCAACCCTCAAGGGAGGAGTACAAGCCAATCTTCAGTCGGTAATCTCCTATTGTTCTTCAATGTCTTCCAAGCCCTAAGTGGATGAATGAATTTGATAGATGCTTGATAGAATGATGTTGAATGTTGTTGAAGTCCTCAAAGATCTGCTCTTTTTCTGCATATGAAGTTCCTGGAAACAAAAATCCAATCCCTTCAAATGAGGAAAGAGAGCTTTTATGTATGAGACCCTAGATTGTAAATTCATATTTTGGCCGACCTAGAGATTGAATATCCTGCCAATTTCTTGGGGTTAAGCTTTATTTTATGATTGGATCGCGCTCCTTAAATTTCAAGAAAAATGTCTAGGACCATGTGCACCGGGCGCCACAGTCCCGACAACTTTTCACCAAATTTTCAGGGCCGTCCGATATGATGATTTTAGAGAGAATCCCGAAGTTACAGGTGATTTCGAGATGTTTTGACCCCGAAACCAAGCCCCCAAGTTTGGAATAGGACTTAATTAGGGTTTTTGATTAAGTGATGTATTGAAGGAATAAAATGCGAAGGGCGCACTTTAGTGAAAGGGCCCAACTTTCTGATGTAGAGAATGATGAAATGGGACCTTAGACCTAATTAATTTGATTAATTAAGTGCTTAAGGAGAAATGCAATGCAGAATGCAAAATGCACTAAGGCGGGTGCTAAACTAGGTGTGAAATTGTACCACCCTAGCGAGTGCGTACAATTTACGATGCTACATTTAGCCCCCACTTTAGCGGTCATATGAGTACTACGTGCATATGCAAGCTAAAGTATAGAAAAGTAAACATCATTTGAAAAAAAAGGATATATCCATAAGTTGTCGGACGAAGCCCCCAGCGGTATCTGTAGTACACAATTAGGAACTGCACCCTACAAAACAAACGTTAGATCACAAAATCACCTAATGCTTACTAGGGAAAGTGATGAAATCTGTGAGTAGCTATATGCCCCCCCCTATTTTGACTTGCTTATTAGGGAGGTGAAACAGGGTAGCATGTTTACTTGCGACAAATTGTGTAAGAGAGTGTTGATGAGGGGTGTTCGCTAAATAGGCTTCATCAGAGCACTTTTTGGAACATCCCGAGAGTAGGAGAAGGAAAATACGATTCCAACACAACAAAAGGCTCGAAAATCGCATCTCCCAAACCCAAGTTATGATAAAATGAATGATAGAGGGAAATTAGGGTTTCAAAAAGTAAGAATAAAAAAACAAGAGTATATACCTCGAAAGTGACACTTGTATTCATCACTTTGTTGATTTCAGAATACTATTGCGGAGCCCACATAGCCATCATCATGCCTTCACGATGACCGGAGCATCCTACGAGGATTGAGAGCCTGCGCCAGGCCGTGATCGACGACGAGCCACTGGACGAGGTGAGTTGACTGAACGTTTGACTTTTGATTTTTTGCATGTTTGACTTTTCTGTGATCGTATGCGGGCCTCGAAGGCTGACCGGGGCCCACCCAGGGTGCCATGGTCCCTGATAGGGGCGCCATGGTCCCTGACAGGGCGCCATGGTCCCCTCAGGGCGCCATGGTCCCTGACAGGGCACCATGGTCCCCATCAGGGCGCCATGGTCCCCAATCAGGGCCTGGCAAGAGGTTACAAGGCTAGCATACAATGTACAACAGTTTGCGTTTGCGATTTCGATGATCGAGTACTGATTATCGTCATGTTTTCGATTGCAGGGTCTCCCGTACATGAGAGAGCACACAGCGGGACATATTCTTCGCACTTTGCGAGATCAGATTCCACGACTGACTCAGTCAGAGAGAGACACTCTATCTATTGTAGGATTGTGGTACATGATTCTGATGCCGGCCATTCGATTTCATCCTGCGATGCTGATGGCACTGATGGAGCGATGGGATCCTGACACATGCACCTTTCACCTTCCAGTAGGAGAGTTGACGGTCACACTCGAGGATGTGTACCGTATACTTCGTCTTCCTATCAGAGGAGCGACAGTTACATACGCGACCGATCGGTCAGCGGAGGATCATCAGAGAGAGCAGGTGTATTGCATAGGGAGATTCATGCCGAGCGAGACGAGAGGTCGCATCATGGTCAGCTGGCTCTTACATCCTACAGGGGAGGTACCCCTTCTGAGACGCCTTATGATAGCCATCATAGCACTAGCCGTCTGCCCTAATGGGCGAGGGACACACATGCATGGGGGCCTCACATGGTGTATCAGAGCGATGGAGAGACACAGGAGAGTTTATGCATGGGGTCGGAGTATGCTTGCACATCTCTATCACGACCTTGAGGAGTATGTATTCGGACAGGGTTGTAGTTTGATGACATGCACACTTCTACAGGTGTGGATTTTAGAGCATTTCACATGCACCAGGCCCGTCGGCTTTCCACTGAGTACAGTGAGCGAGCGACCTAGGGTGTTCGCTTATCCACTTACCAGAGAGTGGAGATTTGGCGATTTATTATATTGGAGAGTGATTATTGACAGACTGACAGCCGAGATGATAGTGTGGAGACCTTACCTACTGATGCATAGATGGGATGGTATGGAGAGACAGTTAGCATGTCTACAGAGGAATCGCCTACTGTGAGGATGATATGCACACATCATAGTCCCTTTCTACTTTGACCGAGTACAGAGGCAGTTCGGACTAGAGCAGTGTGTTCCAACCGATGTGCCCATCTATACTCGACACTCACGGGTCCTTCCCAGACTTGGAGCAGTAGCGAGACCGATGGTAGATGATATTGAGATGACAGACTTAGAGGGATCTGATCAGGATGTAGTCATCGACTATTCTGCAGAGCCTGGAGCACAGCGTAGATATGTTTCATGGTTCATGAGATCATATCCAGGTCCTATCTTTCCACCAGATCATCCGACAGGCTATCTAGGCCCATGGAGACATGGAGACTGAGACGAGGACGAGGGATCCAGGTCAGAGGAGCCAGAGGAGGGAGAGGGTCATGAGGAGGCGGGAGATCCTGATCCACCTATAGGTGATCAGCCCAGTGACGAGGAGGAGGAGGATGAGGATGCAGATAGAGAGGAGGATGCAGGTGATGATGCAGATGAGGATGAGGATGAGGAGGATAGAGATGATGAGGAGGAGTCGGATGCAGCTCCCCACCATTCAGGAGACGATACCATAGCTTTGGATCCACCTCTTATTCCCCAACAGGGGGAACAGGAGGCGATACGGAGACCTATCACCAGTACCGTCCAGCCTACACCCATCGTGGATAGAGTATGCGAGCGAGGGGAGCCTAGCAGTGCCCAGGCACAGATACTACCATATCATGATCCCTGCTGGCGCGAGGGAGATCCAGGTATAGTAGGTTTATATTGATTGATTAATGTTTTGATGATATAGAATGGTACTAACAAAAATCTATTCTACTGCCATAGCTAATGTGCAGGAATGGCGTTCCTTGATTCAGCAGGCAATGACAGACATTTCCATGATAGCACAGATCCCCAGTTCCTCACAGATTGCCTATAGGCCTCAAGGGAATGCGGGTCAGCATGAGGACTTGTTTTCCCCATTCCGAGTATAGGTAGATATATGGAGGGAGAGAGAGAGAGTCCTATCAGAGGACCTCCACCAGGCGCGGCAGAGAGAGAGAGTCCTATCAGAGGACCTCCAGCAGGCGCGGCGAGATCTAGCAGCGGCTCAGACTGAGGCTACCACCTATCGCGTGATCCTTATGGATAGGGATCGTAGGAGTTCCTCTCGGAGTCACTCACGATCTGTATCGCGCTACACACCCATGGGTCCACCTTCACAGCCAGACCAGGAGGGAGCATCCAGTCGACACTCTCCAGCCACTAGCCCTAGGGATAGGAGATGATTTTATGATGTAGAAGAGGGGTCACATTTTGGATGTACAGTGACCTAGATTTGTATACGATCCACACATATATATGTATATATACATGCTTCTCTTTTGTCTCAAATGTGTTATCTTTAATGCTTAAAACAATGTATATTTTGTTTTGATTAAATCTAATACATTTGGTAAATGTACATGTATGTTCAGAATTTAATTTCCATGTGATTGATTTCTCAATGCTCCATGATTAAATTGATACATGTGTGACTTAATTAAAATGTTTAATCAAGTACTACATTGATGATAAGGAAGAAATATGCATTAAGCCTAAGAATCATATAACTAATGTGATTTAATTCTGAATTTAAACACAACATGATACGATTCTACTTAACACATAAAGACACTGTATAATATGCTAGCATAATAGGAATGTAAATCTTTTACAATTTACATAAATGAATTCAAGACAAACTATAAAGTAAGGAGACACACTTGTTAGGAATGAAGCAATATAGATTAAACAATATAACATTTAATTCTATTTTGCTTTAATTAAGAGATACTACCATATTATCCAATGTTGAAGAATTGAAAAAGAAGATAGATGAAGAATGAAGAATTAAGCATAATATCTACGCAAGTGCATAGCATTAATAGGTTCTTTAAGAGGCATACCATCTACATCCGCTATTTTGTAAGCACCTGATCCATAATCCTCAATAACGATATATGGTCCAAGCCAATTAGGACTAAATTTTCCCTTTTCAGCAGGCAAGGCATTCACATTGCGCTGATTCTCATAAAGGACTAAGTCACCTACTGAGAAGGAACGTTGAATAACCTTTTCATTATAGCCTCGTTGTAGAGTTTTGTGATACGCTTGAATATGCTCAAGAGCGTTTATGCACTATTCATCAAGCATCTCAAGCTGTTGAAGTCGTTGTTCCCTATAAGAGTCATCATCTACTATACCTTTGAGAGAAACCCTAAGTGATGGAATCTCTAATTCTAAGGGCATAATAGCATCAGCACCATAAACAAGATTATAAGGAGTAGTTCCCGTAGCAATTCGTACACTCGTTCGGTAGGCCCAAAGAGCATAGATCAACTGGTTACTCCAATCCTTACCATGCTTATTCACGGTTTTGCGAAGAATTTGTTCAATTATCTTATTGGATGATTCGGCTTGACCATTTGATTGAGGATAGTATGGTGTAGAAAATCGATGTTTGATATGATACTTCTTGAGGAATTTCTTCACATCCTTGTTCTTAAATGATGTCCCATTATCTAAGATTATAGTAGAAGGTATCTCGAACCGAGAAATGATGTTTTCTAGAAGAAATTGACAAATCACTTCAGCAGTAGTAGAGCGAAGAGGAATAGCTTCTACCCACTTCGTAAAGTAATCTGTTGCAGTTATAATGAAGGTGTGTCCTTGAGATGAAGGAGGAGAAATTTTTCCCATAAGATCCAAACCCCATGCGGAGAAAGGCCAAGAAGCTACTTGAGAACGAAGTTCTTGGGCAGGAGCATGAATCAGATTATTGTGTTGTTGACACTGATGACATTTCTTAACAATGAAAAGGAATCCTTCTGCATAGTTTGCCAATAGTATCCCATACGAAGCAGTCTATGAACCAAGGATTTGCCCCCAAAATGCCCCCCACAGGCACCTGAATGTGCCTCTTCAAGAGCAACAGGGATTTCCGACTTGTTAAGACAATGAAGGAGAAGACCATCATAACCCCTTTGGTATAGGACATTAGAAAGAATGATATACCTAGCAGACAGCTTGCGGATTCTAGCCCTAGTGTTCCTATTAGCAGAATCAGGAAAGGTACCATCGGTCAAATATCTTACGATATGTGAGAACCATTCATCTGAGTCTACAAAGTCACAACATGTTATCAAGCTAGAATCATCTTCAATAGCCAGAGAAATAAGATTGTGAATAACGAAATTAAGATCGACCATAGGGTCCTCTAAAGATACTAGAGAAGCCACACATGCCATTGCATCCGCATGTCGATTATCTTTTCGAGGAACGGGTTCCATGGTATAAGAATTGAAATTTTGTAATAAAGAGATAGCAAGATCTTTATATTGTGATAATTTGTCTTGTTTTGCTTGATATATTCCTGTTACTTGTCTTATAATCAATTGTGAATCTCCATAGATATGTATGTGTTTTATGTTCAGAGCCAAGGCTGCTTTTATTCCCGCTATAAGAGCCTCATACTCAGCAATGTTATTGGTACACAGGAAATTTAGACGATATGATAAGGGAATAGGTTTCTTTGTAGGATAAATCAGAACAACACCTGCCCCCGATCCTGTACGACACTTAGAGCCATCAAAGTATAACTCCCAAGTTTCATCTTTCTCTATAGAAAGAATGAAGTCATCAGGAAAGGACTCAGGGTTAGGGAAGGAGAAAGGTGAAGGGGCCTCAACTAAGTGATCGGTCAACGCTTGTCCTTTAATTGCTCTTTGGGAAACAAACTTAAGGTCAAATTCAGTTAACATCATAACCCACTTAGCTAGACATCCTGATAAATCAGTTTTAGAGAAAAGATGCTTCAAAGGATCAAACTTAACCATGACATGGACTTCTGAATTTAATAGATAATGTCTCAATTTCTGAGTCGCAAATACCAAGGCCAAGCATTGTCTTTCTATCGCAGAATATCGGGTCTCATAATCGAGTAAGGTATGACTTATGTAATAAACTGGACATTCCTTACCATCTTTATCATGTTGTGCTAACAATGCTGCGAGAGCATGAGAAGAAGCAGCTGTATACAGAAGGAAGGGTTTAGAAGATTTGGCAGGTTGAAGAATAGGAGGACTAGCCAAATACACTTTTAAATCTTCAAATGCTTGCTGACAGTCTTCATTCCATTGAAAAGTGATATCCTTTTTAAGAAGTTGAGTAAATGGAAAGGTACGATCCGCAAGTTGAGACACGAACCTACGAATAGCTTGAATCTTTCCTTGTAAGCTTTTAAGTTGAGACACATTTCGAGGAGGTGGCATGTTAACAATAGCATCTATTTTCTTAGTATCCACCTCAATCCCACGATGCAAAACTATGAATCCTAACAGTTTTCCACTATCCACACCAAAAACACATTTTCAGGGATTCAAGGGCATGTGATATTTATGAATTCTTTCAAAAATTTGGCAGAGGATTTTAACATGATCCATGCGAAGAAAGGATTTAGCTAAAATATCATCAACATAATCCTCTAAAATCTTATGCATATAATCATGAAAGATAAGGGTCATCGCTCGTTGATAAGTTGCACCGGCATTTTTAAGTCCAAAAGGCATCATTATCCAACAAAACGTACCCCAAGGAGTGGTGAAAGTAGTTTTGAATTGATCTTGAGGGTTAATAAAAATTTGATTGTAACCTGAAAAACCATCCATGAAGGATAACAAGGCATGTCCTGCCGTAGAATCAACTATCATGTCAATGTTTGGAAGAGGGAAATCATCTTTTAAAGAAGCCTTATTTAGATCCCGAAAGTCAGTACACATTCTTATTTTGTTATCTGGTTTAGCCACAGCGACAATATTTGAAATCCATGGGGAATAGTCAATAGGGCGGATAAATCCAGCCTCCAATAATTTTTCAATCTCAGCCTTAACAAGCAGAGCCACCTTAGGATTCATTTTTCGAATCTTTTGTTTCACGGGCTTAGCATCAGGAACTAAGACAATATTATGAGTAACGATCTTAGGATCTATACCAGGCATGTCAGAATATGCCCAAGCAAAGATCTCAGGGAATTCATGCAATAGTTCTTCATATTGTTTCTGTTCCTCTTCATCCAAACATTTCCCAATTTTAATGACTTACTCTTTGTTGCAAGGATCCATCTTAACATCAAGGGTATCACTTATGAAAAGATTACTTTGTTGAGGAGTATCCTTTAACTGAGGGAATTCTTTCACAATCTCATCATTATCAATCTCTTTTCCAAAATAAGCTTCGGTGTTCAAACAATAAGGGAGTCCCCTATTGTGATGATAACGAGGAAGAGTGTCATAAGCTCCCAAGAACTCAACTAAAGCATCGTCAGTAGGGAAGATATCCAAAGCATAATCACCCGAAGAATCCTCATCAATATACTCAGGGTGTTGTATTGATAAAGATGTAGAGATGGCATTAACACTAATGCATGGTCTTTTAGAAGCTTTAGTACGTCTGCAGGGATTAAAGCCAAGTCCAAAGGCATAATTGTGAAAATTAGTCTCTAGAGGAACTCTTATCCCTTGTTCATGAGCACCACAACCTTTTCCATGATACCCATGCTTAGCAAAAATGCGAAAACCATGACCATAACGATCAGCCATTTCAGGAAGAGAAGGTGGTTTTTCATAAGACAAAGAATCAAACTCTTCATAATTATAGATGTGAGGAGAAGAAGTTTGAGAAGCGGCAACAAAATTATTACTCATAGATTTAGGTAAGGTTGATCGATTTTTAGTTTCTTCTTTCTTTTCAACTTTATGATTTTCAGCTTCTTCCTTCTTTTCAATTTTAATTTCTCTAGAAGGAACCTTATATTCACCTACAAAGGTAGGGTTAAAATCAAGAGGTCCCCAATCATCTTCTGCGAGAACCTTCTCAGGATCAAAATCCTTTTTATGTGTATTTTCAAGTCGAGAAGGATCTTCTTCAGGAGTTCCAGAATCATCCAAAGAATTTTGATCATCAGAGAGCGAAGACTCAGCAATAGGTTTCTTGTTTAAAGAGTCATCACTAGACGAGGATGGCTTAGAAGAATCTCCTTTGGAATTAGATGTTTGTAGACAAGCTTGAAAATTAGTATCACCCATCAAAGTGTATGTCTTATTGTTATAAACGAATTTAACTTGTCTATGCAATGTAGAGGGGACAGCTTGCATGCTGTGAATCCAAGGCCTCCCTAATAACAAGTTATATGTTAAATTTCCCGGCATAACATGGATAGGAGTAGGCAAAGTAACAGGTCCCACTGTGAGAGGTAAGGTGATGATACCTAATGAAGTCTTAGCCACATTGTCAAAGCCACGAATGGGACGAGAGTCAGGCTCCATAAGAGACGTATCCACATTCATCTTATGCAATAGATTAATGCTACACACATTAAGACCAGAGCCATTATCTACTAGTGTTCATCTTATAGCAATGTCTTTCATGACAACCACAATCATCAAGGGATCATATTGTTGTTGAATTTCACTAGTAGGCAACTCATCTTGAGAAAACACAATTTGAGCTTTAGGATTCATCACAGAGTTAACAAAAGATGCTATATTACTAGATGTATTCGGTGGAGGAACATTCAAATCTTTCAAGGCATCTTGTAACATTCCATGATAAGCGGAAGAAGTTTGAATCAAATCCCAAAGGGATATCTTATCAGGGGTAGCTTTAAGTTGTTCTATGAGATCATATTCCTTACCCATAACTTGCGAAATATGGGGAGCTTGAGGAATAATTGGTTGAGGATTAGGAAGGGAAACTGGAATAATAGGAGGAGAATTAGGTTGCCTATTATTTCTGGTATGATAAGTATGGGCAACCGCATGATAACTCTCTCTAGTTATTTGTTTAGCATAATTGTAAGGACTTATAGGTTTTCTTCCTTGTATAGTGATGATTGGTTTATTCGGGGTACGAAAGGAATCATGATCATACCTTCCTTGAATAGTAAGGAGAGGTGATTTAGGAATTTGAAAGGTAGGAGAAGGATAAGCACCTTGGACTTCAAAAAGAGGCTTGTTATGTTCATTCAAATTTATCATGTTAACCAATTTAGAGGTCTTGTTTTTGTTTATAGGTTTCGACAAAGCCACAAAGTCATCAAGAGCATCATCCAACAAAGCATGATCATATCGGTTAAGAGGTTTGTCTTTTGATTCGAAAGGAGACATCTCCTCATAGAGGGGATTATTGAAAACAACCATGTTACTAGATTCAGGGGAAGAGTGGATAGGAATGTATCCTTGAGAGGAATCATTCGACTTATCTTTCTCATCACACCTAAATGGCATAGTAACAAGGTTTATGAGTTTTTGGTAAAATGAAGGTTTAGCATCCTTAGGGTTTAAAAACTCATCTAAAGCTTCATCTAATTCATCTTGGCTATACTCATAATAATCATCAAAAGCATGAACATTTTGCAAATAAAAATCTAACATTTTGAAAAGATTGCATAAAATTTAAACACACAATGCAAAGAAACACACTCTTTTTTTTTTTTTTTTTCTTTTTCTCTTTTAATGAAAATGAAATGAAAACACACTAAATCTAGATCTAGATCTAATAAATGCAATGCAAGAGGAAGCAATGATAGATTCACGTCGGGTTCACCAAAATGTGTGGGGGAAAAAGTGAGACTAGGTTAACATGCCCTAATCCTACCTCTTGACACACATTACGGAATATGAAAGAGCCTAGAGATATCGCACAACTGGCTACTTCTTTTGGTGAAAGAGAGAGCCATGGGATATCTATTAGGATTTCTATTCCCTTGTTGAAATTGTAAGATTAAGTAATGCAAGTTCAAACCCTAATCCCAAAATGCAAGTATGAACCAATAACAAGATTGCAGAATTGAGATTAAACAATGAACAGCTGTAAGTACAAGGATGAAATAAGAATACAGATATGTACCCGGAGTCAAAATCGGACTGAAAATGTTCGGGATGGGGGCGCGGGCGCCACTGTCCTGAAAACTACACCGGAAACCACTGTTCTGCACTCTGAAACACTGTCTGGAAACTATCTGCAAACTGTCTGTCCGGAGGACCAGGGCACCCAGCGCCTCTGTCCCAGGGACCAGGGCGCCCAGTGCCCCTGTCCCAGTCTCCTGCTCTGCAATTTCACACAGAGTGTTGTTCCAACCTTCTCTCTCCGGATCTGTATCCCGCGGCATCGTCCGAATCCCGAAACCTGCAATAATATCTGAAAAGGGGGAGGGGCGGCTATATAGGGTTTTGCCTTAGTCAAACCCCCGCTTCGGTGATTTCCACCTCCACGAATAGCCAAGTTGTTTTGTAAAATGTATTGTGTGTGCAAGGTCCAAAATGCAAGAAAGCAAACTAGAGCAACCTAGAAAGTAAACCCTAATTACTTGCAAATGATAATGTAAATGCTCTAAATCAAGATGCACTATGATCTAAAGCATGAATAAATGATGTATCAAAGCTTATGCAAAGACATGAAAACAATACGAAATCATACCCAACCCTCAAGGGAGGAGTACAAGCCAATCTTCAGTCGGTAATCTCCTATTGTTCTTCAATGTCTTCCAAGCCCTAAGTGGATGAATGAATTTGATAGATGCTTGATAGAATGATGTTGAATGTTGTTGAAGCCCTCAAAGATCTGCTCTTTCACTGCATATGAAGTTCCTGGAAACAAAAATCCGATCCCTTCAAATGAGGAAAGAGAGCTTTTATGTATGAAACCCTAGATCGTAAATTCGTATTTTGGCCGACCTAGAGATTGAATATCCCGCCAATTTCTTGGGGTTAAGCTTTATTTTATGATTGGATCGCGCTCCTAAAATTTTGGGAAAAATGTCCAGGACCAGGTGCACCAGGCGCCACGGTCCCGACAACTTTTCACCAAATTTTCAGGGTCGTCCGATATGATGATTTTAGAGAGAATCCCGAAGTTACAGGTGATTTCGAGATGTTTTGACCCCGAAACCAAGCCCCCAAGTTCGGAATAGGACTTAATTAGGGTTTTTGATTAAGTGATGTATTGAAGGAATAAAATGCGAAGGGCGCGGTTTAGTGAAAGGGCCCAACTTTGTGATGTAGAGAATGATGAAATGGGACCTTAGACCTAATTAATTTGATTAATTAAGTGCTTAAGGAGAAATGCAATGCAGAATGCAAAATGCACTAAGGCGGGTGCTAAACTAGGTGTGAAATTGTACCACCCTAGCGAGTGCGTACAATTTACGACGCTACAATAGTCGAACATGCTGATAAGTCTGCCGATTGACTAAGAGAAGATTCCTGATTTAGATGGTTGTAACTGACCATTACCAGTCTGTTAGTTACCAACTCTTCCGTATACTGATCGAAACCTATCTGGCTGATTTCTTCTTGTATACCAGTTTTCTCTTTTCTTAGCCAGTGGACATCTTCCTTTCCAATTTACTCACCGCTACCTAATCTCCTTACTGCTTGCCAGTCTTCTCATGGCTTGTCGGTCTACTACTTGCCGATTTACTTACTTCTTGCTGGTTTACTTATTGCATGTCAGTCTACTGCTTGCTCATTCACTCATGGCCTTCTGGTTTACTCATTGCCCAGTTTACTCACTACCTATGGACTATGAAGACTAAGGAGATGATGTTGCCAACAATGACAACCATATCATTTACCAATCATACAAAATTGCATCAGAATGCCAATAACAAAATTATATGTGGAAAACATCAAAGAGGAAAAACCACGGTGGGATTTGTGACCCACAATATCAATTCACTAGCCATATGAAGAGATATTACAAAATTTAAGGGGCCTGCACTTGAAGGAAGGCTTATAGCCTACATAACACTGCTAAATCACAAAAGGAGCCTCACTGACTACATACAAATTTAGACTATAATCCGAAGAAGTGTTGAACTGTAAATGATAACATCTCCTATGCCAGAACATGGTTCTGGTTAAGCTTCGTCTCTTCCCGTCTAAAACCCTGAACCCTTTATCAGAATACCCCTTTACACAAATATCCTCACATACATGATCTCTCAGATATATTTCACATCTCATTTTTTTCCTTCCTAATACATATTTGCATCATATCACATCATATATATACCATAATCTCACATATCACAAAATTATCTAATCCAACTGACCTATATACCCTATACAATTTATCATGCCTTATGTTGGCTTACAAAGATAATTACAATATCAATATGTACATGTCGGCTAGATAACAAAAATACATGAATATTAAAAAACATTTCCGATGCCGGATCCAAGAGATGTCAGCCTGCATTGCTGGTGTTGGTGAAGCGTCTGTGAAGTGCCTGCTAGTACACAAGTGAACCAAAACATGAAGCCAAAACAAGATACCATGTTTCCATCAATGCCAACATAGTGAAACCAACCAATTGAGTGTCAATTTCCAATAGATAAGTGCCCACTTAGTTGATTGTGAGCCAAAATAGGGAGAGTTACTTGCATAATGGGAGAATATATCAGATTCATTCCTGATTTCCATTAGTAAATTGGTTTCAAATCAATCCCCACAAAGGAAGAATAAACCATTAGTATTAGATTTGTATCAATTGGTATCAGTGCCTGCATCAATAATTAATATCAGAAGGGGAGAGATGCAATCTGACTAGTAGTGTGCGAGCCCTCAATTTCATGTGATGTGGATTGAGAGGATAAAAGTATGATGGTTAAAGGATTAGAAGCATCTGGTAGAGAAAAAGGGGATTGGTAGAAATAAGGAGAGAAACTCTATTAGTGCCTAGTAGAGACAAGGAGGAGAGGAACCCTATCAGTGCACTTTGCCATTGTTGTCAAAGGGGGAGAAAGTATTTGTAGTATACTAGATACTACATGTTTGTTGACATCAATGCCAAAGGGGGAGATTGTTGGAATTGTCTTGTCATTGATGTGAACCGGTATAGAAATACCAGTATGAAAGATTGAAGTGTATTGGTAGATTGATGTCAGCTAGTATTGTAGGTCACTGGTACAAAAGTTAGTGTTGGCATTTGTTGAAGACATGCACTATAGAATGGTATGGTATGATGACTAGTAAGTAATGTCTTGGCATTGAGTGGAGGCCAACCAATAAGCATGTGTCCGGTAAGAGAGAAACATGTTGTGTTGTTGATTGTGATGAAGAGGCACAATGTTACAAGAATCACATCAACATCGGAGGTGAAGCATATGAAGGCCACCAGTATGAGTTGGATGTCATACAACAAGACTCCCACCTAATGAAGAGAATATTGATAGAGAATGTGTTGCTTCAGTAAGCAAGGATGACATATGGGAAAGCTACTAGGTCATATGTCAAGTTGAAGATGCATATAGTCCTCAGGGATGCCACATTAATACCAGCAGGTGACATAGATCCTTTCCCACTAGTAAGTAATAATACCTTGCTTATCCCATAGTATACATGTCATTCATCATGACTCCTCAGGATAAGACAACCAGAGTAAGCCAAGGAAGGCTATTGGATGCATAGACCAGATGTCCAAAGTGGAAGATGAGGAAGCCTGTAGAATTTGAGATCAGAGATGAGCACTAGATCTGCAGAGAAGGCATGGTATGCTATCAGAATAGAGAAGGGTGAGTTAAGATGATGAGTTTGACACCTTGACAAACCAGTTGAGAGGAGAACTAGACAAATGAAGAAGGATGGAAGTGTAGCTGAAGTTACAAATATGGAGTCACCGAGACATAGGTGGTGAGTGGTGTTGCCATAGGTGCATAGAAGTTGGAGATTGATTGTAATGCCCCTACCCTAGTCAGACTTGTAAAACCTGTTTGACCTTGGTTGACTTCCTATGTGGCATTCTTGAATGGTAGGTTAACCGTGATGCAATGTGTAGTTTAGATAATATAAATAATTGTGCATACTTATTATTGTGCTTTTGCATCGATTCTTGTGTAAATGTAATTGTTCCTAACTCTTGTGATAAATCTCGAGCTAATGCCTTCATTTAAATATGTATATGTATATGTATGCTTGCATGAATTCATGGGTGCAGGAGATTGCAGGTACAACACCGCCTAGGGCGAGGTTCATCTCCTTTGGGAATTGCAGGGTTGAGTATACCTCGTCCACCTTCAGAATTCGGAATTGGGGGTCATAAAACTCTCGTCTTGCCTTAGCCATGGTCAGGTGAGCATCGTGTGTGGTTCATGGGGCTTTCTTTTTGTTGGGTTGCGTGTCGTGTGGTTTGGTGGACTTCCTCGATTTGCATGCGTAGCATGGGGTAAGTGGAGTTTGTTATCCCAAATATTCAATTCAATTTAATGTGTGGATGTGCGCATTTGTAATTTAGAAATTTAAAATAGGTAGTTTTCTTTTATACGATTAATCGTTAATTTAAAGAGATTGCTTTAATTATTATTGTAGCAAGCTTAAGGTATTTAACTTGGATTAGTGTGCTCATTTATGCATTTGTAGTTGAGAAATTAGAATAAATAAGACTCTTGCATTAGATTAGTCATTTATTTAAAAAGGGTCACTTTATTATAATATAGCGAGTCAATTTAATAGTTAAATTTAATAATAACGAATTTAATGAGCTATGCGTTTTAGAAAGGAAAGATTTAAAGTCATTTGAGAAATAGAAATAAATTAATCATTTTCGCATGTTGGAAGAGAAAGGGTAAATTTTATTATTTAAAAGGAAATTATTCTTTTTACTTGCAAATTGATATAGTATAAAGGATTGATTTTTGAGATTTAAATTAATTTAAATATCTCACCCTTGTTAACAGTTCAAAATATAAATGTAGGCCTAAATTGATATTGAGAGATTAAAATTAGAATTAAATAAGAAATAGAAGCATGTTAATTTTAATTAGAATAAAACAAGTTAGATTTATTGAGCAGTGGAAAATAATGGTTTCCATTTTCATGTTTCTTTTATTTTTAAAAAAAAAATGCCTAAATTCGAAATTGAAAATTAGGGCAAAAATAGGGTTTCTCATTTAACCTAGTTTTGAAATGTTTTTGGGGGTTCTTTTCTGGTTTTGGAAAAAAAGGGGGGATTTGCTTGGAGTTGCAGGTGGAGCTCTTCATCAAAACTCTTCCCGGAATGCGTTTGGAGGTAGGATTCCAATCTACCCTCTTATTTATTGTTGGATCAAAAAATGGTGATTGAATGCTCTCCATGGAATGCTGGAAAAAGGAATGTTAATACCCATGAATGTTTAAAGATTTAGTTTCAGTTTTTGAATAGCTTGGTTGTTCTTGGGTTTCAAGATTTTTTATGGCTTCTTGGACATTTTAGAAGGAGAAAATCTTCCCCATACTTTGCTTAAACATTCTGAAAAAAAAAGGGGGAAAAAGGGAAATTGGTTAAAAAAAAACCCCTTTTATTTTGACTATAAAAAAAAAACAAAAAAGTATATCAAACTGTTATTTTCATTATTTCTTTAGTCATGTGTTCTTATTCAAAAAAATAAACAAAAAAAAAAATATGTATTATGGGGTTAGGGTTTGGCGGGCGGAGGAGCCGAAGCTCGGCTCGTGCCGCCGCCCCCTCCCCCATTTCCTCCCCTTTCCCGTGGCTCCGCAGGGAAACCCTATGACCACTATGGCCGCAGGGAATCCCTACGTCCACTGTGGCCGCAGGGTAAAACCTGCGACCACAGTGTCCGTAGGGAGACCCTGCGTTCACGGCGGCCCGCAGGGGGAGACCCCGTGCATACGACAAGGCAGCAAGGGAGCTGTGGGTTCCGCACCTTCTGGGTTGGGAGGTGGGTCCCACAGTGCCCCCATTGTTATTTTAATTTTCTTTTCGTTTTATTTTAATTTAAATTTTTTTTTATTATTTTAAAAAAAAAATTAAAAAAAATAAAATAATATAATATAATAAATTAATTTTTATGACAGTTCCTTTAAATATAGTTTTTAGATGATAATTAATATTTTTATTAATATGTATGTTAATGTGAGGGTTAATATATATATATCAATAAATAATTAATATGAAATGTGGACGTTATTAAATGATATTTTTATATATATATTTTGAAGGAAATTTACATGTATATATTGGAATAGTATTTAACAATAGGTGATTTTTTTTTTTTTTTAAATATTACGATACTCAGGAACAACTTGTGATTCGGTCTGATCATTCTGAGAACTTAGAAATGGAAATTCGAAATGTATAAGTATTTTTTTTGTTCGTCAAGGGAAATTTTGAAGGCTCTAATGATATGCTAATAGGATCATCAGAAATTTAGTAATGTAACGATTGAAAGTTTGGAAGTTAATGATACCTTCTTTAGTAAAATAAATACTTTAGTTACTTCCCTTCCCGTTAATGAGAAATAGATAATGGGTAAATATGGCAAGTTTATTTTATGTTTTTCGCTTGTGTTAAGTTCTGGCAAGGCTTTGCCAGGTTTGTTTTGGACTCTGTCATCTGTTTACTTGTCTTGGTCATGGCCGGTTACATCCCTAGATAGAGTAGCATCCGTCATTTGAACTTGTTATTGCCTTGAAGTGTTCAGTCGGATCCGTTTCAAAAGGGATCATTATGTAAATTTCGACCGAGGTGTCTGTTGTATATTGATTGTATTAGCCTAAGTGGCAAAGATGTAAAAGACTTATAAATTATGTATTCCTAACGATATAATACCAAAGGGGTCTTGTAGTTGAGCAGACCCGGAGATGTAGCCCTTTAGGGGTGAACTCCGAGATTATATCTGTGTTATGCGATGATTTAGCTTCCTTTGTCTCATGCTTTAAGTTTTCATGTGTGGTGGATATCTTGTATAAGTGTATGGTGTGAATTTAATGAATTTAAATCTAAGTGCATAAAATTATTCTCGTCTTGATAAATGTAGTAATCAGGTTCATAAAAGATTGTAATTGAGATTATGAAAAAGGAATTTGCTAAGGATAATTAAAAGTAGTAATAGTGGAAAGAATCTTGCTGGGTTACATTATTGGTTTAACTTGTTATTAAGCATATAAATGGAACGAATGTGAATGGAAAGCAAAGTTAGAATTAATGTTATAAATTATAAGATGAAGTTTAAAGGATGAACCTCATATGGGTATTTACCTTCTTACCTTAGTAAATGAGTGTCACCATGTTAATTATATTTCGCTTTATCAGATGAATTTACTTAGTTGTTTATGTTTTAATCTTAACAAATAATCTTTATCAGATAAATTTTATACAAAGGATGTACTCAACTAGCCTTCCATAATTATAACCCGAATAAATGAAATCCTTTATGATTGCTAAAAAAATGAACTGAAAAGGGAAGGATTCAATTAGTTGTTTATACATTAAATCTTAGTAAAAGTATCTCTCTCATATTTACTTCATTTAACTAAAAGGAGTGACATGCAATAAGATGGTTATATTCTAATCCTAAAGAAAGAACGTCACTATGAACTTGTATTTTAATCCTATAATGTTGAATATCATCTTGCTAACTATATTTTAATTTAAAGGAATAACTCATGTGTTCTTAATACAATTCCACCTTAATCAATTTAGTCCTTCTATTAGCATTATTACAACTTCATGAATGAACTCTATGGCCACTAGCACTCTATCCTCCATAAAATAACTATGACTCATTAGTTGGTTATGCTTGAATTCAAATGAAGGAACCTCACTCTACTAATGGAAGTTTGATCCTTAATGAACGAATCTCATCTTATTAGCCATGCTTCTAATATTAAAGGAAGATATCAATTGTGAATGGATACCTTAAACCCAATGAATGAACTTTGTTATATTATCACATTGAACCTTAAGGAAGGCCTCTTAAATTAATTAGGTGTTAATGTGCATTGAGTAAATAACCTCACGATGGCCTCCTAACCACCCAAAGTAAATGAACGCTTCCTAAAATTCTAAGATGTCATATCATTGAACATATATATAATCATGTCTTATGCATTATCTCACAATTAAGATATCCAGGTTAATGGATGAATTGACGCAAGTTGAGTTAGGTGTTAGGTTATGTAATCGTGTTGGGAAACTCCTTAGGATCGTTTAGCCATCCGCTGTGCTATCTAAGTTTCAGATAACTCCAAATTATCCTAATGTTGTAACTTATCAGTAATACTCTTAACTATTATTATAAAAAAAAAAATATTTACACTCTATTTGAGTGTTTTTAACTTGAACCCTTAGGGGTTTGCTGGTGGGGCATTACATTGATGGCATGATTTCATGAAGGGTATCACTAGAGCGTAGGCAAGAGTGTTGTCCACTAGTAAACATATCTATCGATACATTAGACAATCTACACTAGTGAGAGACCAAAGAGACAAAGGTGAAAGGTTCTCATCTAATCAAGAGGAGTACAGACGTGGAGGTTAATCACCAAGGTTAGTTACATTGATAAGATTAGAGAACCGATAGGAAAGTTAGACCAGTAGTATGATGCATGCACCGATTGTATCTTATTGGTTGGTGACCTTGTCTGGACCGAAATAGAGGTCTAAGATGCGATGGATACCTACATAGGTGCCATGTGGAGTTGAAGTGACATACATGCATAGGTTAGTGAAATGTGTCGATGAGGTAGTTGGCAGTATGTCGCAATTAATGTCAACTACATATTTCATGGATCAGTTGTAGAGGTACACAATTCTAGGCAAATCGAAGGATGCCCCTTGATGAACTGATCGATGCAAGAGATTTGATCAATATGTCAACCTGGAGAAGAAAACTGTGAGATCATTCAATGTGATTGACATAAATAGGTCAACAAACAGGGTCGTGGTTTCTAAAAATAGAAGGCATGTACTACAACACATGATAATGGACTTGATATGTAGGTAACCATATCTGAGACATGATATGATAAGATTTGATTGGATCTGGTATGCCAAATTGGTTAGTGAGAAAAACATAAGGTGCCAAGTTCAAACTCATGTTTTTGCAGGAAAGCTCTATTCTAAATATGAACATCAAAGGAAGAGATGGATGATGCTAGAGATAGAGAAGGAGGACATGAGCATGTAGATCAGTTAGAGTAAAAAATAGTAGAAGACTATAGTGACTATATGTAGGAGAGACACAACCAATAACATGGTTTAGCAGAGGCTCAACCAGTAAGGTTAAAGCAACCGACAAGAAGCAAAGGAGGATAAGTGCAAAAGTGAACTGATGGTGTTCCAGCCAGCCAAAGGATAGCATAGAGCAAGGTGATTGTGAGTGTGTTGCAGAGAAGATATCGTAGCCACAAAAAATATTAGGGTGGAACTAGTAAGCCGAGTAACCAGTAGTCAAGTGCAGAGTCTATCAAATGAACAATTGGTAGAGCTTGAGTCGAAAAGTGAGAAGCAATAGGAGAAGGTGAGCTGAGAGATGAGGTGAGAAGAAGGAAGGAGAGGACAAAAAACCAGTAGAGAATAGAATAGAGACAAAGTGATAGAAGGAAGAGGGGGAGTCAACCGGTAAGGTAGAGGAGAAGTGAAATCGGCTCGGTGAAGAGTATGTAGTGGTTACAAGACTCACTTGTAACTGGATTATTAGTTTTATATTTGATAATGTTCATTGTATATAACTGAGTTGGTGCTTGGTGCAGGGGTTGTAGCTCCTTTGGGTTGGTGCCCATAAACAAGAAGGGTTGTATCTGAAGAGGGAAAAAATGGAAATGGAAGGATAAATGATCAAAATGACAATGAAATAAACAAGAAAACCATAAAACATCAAAAGATCATTTTATACATTTTCTATTTTACTCTTCCTCGGATTGAGCCTTCAGTGAAGTTGAATAGAACCTCTCTTCAACTTGATTAGATGGGCTCCTTTTTGATGGATGTGGAATTCTCTCCAAATTCTTAACAAGGTAAGTGGATTGTTGGATTAGATTTGGATTGAAATATTAAGGATGGATGGATTTGATAGAGGATTATGAAGAGGATGAGAGAAGAAATAGGCAGCATAACAATGCATGAGAAGTAGATTATTTGTGAGGATAATAGGATCCAATTTATAGATTGGAGAAGGCCAATGGAGGGCCAAGATTTATTTGATTATGAAGGGTTGAGATTCATTTTAGGTAGAAAGCATGGATCAAGGGTGCCTTGGGAAAATAAATAGGAATATAAAATTCCTTGAGAAAACGGGGGAGAATTTTGAATTTCAAATATGAGCAATTATAAATTCCAAAATAAGGATGCATTGAGGGATTCAAATAAATTTGAATTTCTTTGAGAGACTCAATGTTGATGTGACATGAGTGGGAATTAAAAATTGAGGGATAATGATAAGCATGATTATAAGAGATTCTAGAAGGATTAATTAGGTTGGGTGGGATTAGGAAAAGTGATTTGTAGGAATCACGTGACTAGGTTAATTAGTTAGAATTAATTAACTAAGTGGGTTTAGAGGAAATAATGATTGGAGGGGACTTTAGAAGAATAGGGGAATAATTAATTTATTTGATAAATTAATTATTGGACAATAGTGATAGGATTAATTAAATTATATTTAATTGACTCTAAGAAGAATGAGGATAACACAATTAAGTGAATTAATTATGTTGATGGCTTTAATTAATTGAATATTAATTCTAGGTGTCTACATTTTACCCCTCTTTGATATAGCGTTGTGAAATGATGTTATATCAAAGAAGAATAAAAGATAGTGGATGAAAAGGATAAGGAATAGTAGCAAGATGCCCCAGTCACGAGATGAGGAATAATGATAAGGAGGAAGGATGTTGAGGAAGCAGTGGTATGCCCCCTCGAGAGGACATGCGGGTTCAAAGAAAATGGGTGTGCTCTTGAAAAGGAATTAGATGAAGAAGTGATGAAAGGATGAAGATAATGAAAGAGGGAAGTAGGATGAGTTGGAGTGTTGTGAATGAAATGAGACAAAGAAATGATAAATGGATTGGATTTCTTGTTGAACAAGTATAGAGAGAAAACCTAGATTTGATATTACCATGGGTAGTCTACACCACTGATTATAAGAACAGGGATGATATGAAGATCTGAGGCATGTTATAATGCTCGGTCAAATAGGAATGCCTGGTACATAGTCATGCAAGTGTTGATAAACACTAATCCAAGGTTGCTTGTTCATACAAGGAAGACCTTCAAACACACCATGCCATGAAAACTATGCCCCATTATATACCAGCCAAGACATAGCAAGATATAGGATGATCAAGGAAGTCCTGAAAAAGTATACTCCTGGGACACAAGATCAAAATTAAAGCGAAAATCTCAAGCATGCAAGTAACATGCACATGACCAACTTACATCTCTTGCCAAGAGTAGGATACAGATTTGGATAAACAAACAAACTAGTGGAGGATACATCCCAATGGGCATGTGATGGATTGATTGATGGATGACAAAAGACAAGTTGGATGTGCAAGATTTGCAGAAGAGAGGATTTTCACTTATATTTGATTAGCCAAGTATGGATTAGGCACAAGTCAATGCGAGCTTTGGTAGATGGGGAAAGCTCAGTTTGATAGATTGGATAGGATTGGAAGAAGGATAAATGACTAGATAGGATGAAAAAAGGGGGATAGATGATTGAGTAGGATTGGATTGGGGATGGGATTAATTATTGAATTTGAAGAGGTGGATAATATGATTGTATGAGATAGGATTCGATTAGAAATTGGATAGGATGGGGTGGATTGGTGGATATGTTTTTATTGACTAGAACCAATGAAAAGGGAGAACCATGGATTTCTGAGAGGATGAATTAATGGAAGGTGGGAGTTATTGTATGGATAGGAGATAGATGGATGGTGCAGATGGATATGTATAGGACATGGAGGACTAGAGGGGAGGGTGACAAAGACCCAAGGACTATGCTGTAAAGGAGTGCAATGCCCCATACTAGAGGGTAGTGGAATTAAGGATGCAAGGATGGTGGATAAAGATGTATGAGGTTGAAGGATAATGTGTAATAGATTTGGATGGTAGTTAATTTAAGGCTTGTGTGTTCCACAACATGCATGCATATACATTGTTTTGCCTCTTATATGATCAAGACAAAAGATAGGAATGGAGGATTCATTTTGATAGGATGCGGGATATGAGATGGAGGATATGGATAGGATAGTCAAGATCAAAGATAGGAAAGGAGAATGGATAGGAAAGGTAAAATAGGATGAAAGGTCAAATGATCAAAATGACAATGAAATAAACAAGAAAACCATAAAACATCAAAAGATCATTTTATACCTTTTCTATTTTACCTATTCCACGGATTGAGCCTTCGGTGAAGTTGAATAGAGCCTCTCTTCAACTTGATTGGATGGGCTCCTTCTTGACGGATGTGGAATGCTCTCCAAATGCTCAACAAGGTAAGTGGAATGCTGGATTGGATTTGGATTGAAAGATTAAGGATGGATGGATGTGATAGAGGATTATGAAGAGGATGAGAGAAGAAATAGGAAACATGACAATGGATGAGAAGTGGATGATTTGTGAGGATAATATGCTCCAATTTATAGATTGGAGGAGGCCAATGGAGGGCCAAGAATTATTTGATCATGAAGGGTTGAGATTTATTTGAGATAGAAGGCATTGATCAAGGGTTCCTTGGGAAAATAAATAAGAATATAAAATTCCTTGGGAAAAAGGGGGGAGAAATTTGAATTTCAAATATGAGGAATTAAAAATTCCAAAATAAGGATGCATTGAGGGATTCAAAGAAATTAGAATTTCTTTGAGAGACTAAATGCTGATGTGACATGAGTGGGAATTAAAAATTGAAGGATAATGATAAGCATGATTATGAGAGATTCTAGAAGGATTAATTAGGCTAAGTGGGATTAGGAAAAGTGATTTGTAGGAATCACATGACTAGGTTAATTAATTAGAATTAATTAACTAAGAGGGTTTAGAGGAAATAATTATTGGAGGGGACTTTAGAAGAATATGGGAATAATTAAATAGATTAATTATTGGACAATAGTGAAATGATTAATTAAATTATATTAAATTGATTCTGAGAGGAATAAGGATAACATAATTAAGTCAATTAATTATGTTGATAAGCTTAAATTAATTAAATATTAATTTTAGGTGTCTACATTTTACCCCTCTTTGATATAGCATTGTGAAATGATGTTATATAAAAGAACAATAAAAAATAGTGGAGGAAAAGGATAAGGACTAGTAGCATGATGCCCTAGTCATGAGATGAGGAAGAATGATAAGGAGGAAGGATGATGAGGAAGCAATGGTATGCCCCCTCGAGAGGACATGTGGGTTCGAAGAACATGGGTGTGCTCTCTAAAGGAATTAGAAGAATAAGTGATGAAAGGATGAAGATAATGAAAGAGGAACTAGGATGGGTTGGAGTGTTGTGAATGAAATGAGACAAAGAAATGATAAATGGATTGGATTACTTGTTGAGAAAGTATAGAGAGAAAACCTAGACTTGATATTTCCATGGATAGTCTACGCTACTGATTATAAGAAACAGGATGATATGAAGATCCAAGGCGTGGACTGACGCTTAGTCAAATAGGAGTTCCTTGCACACAATCATGGAAGTTTTGATAAACACTAATGTAGGGTTGTCGGTTTGTACAAGGAAGACCTTTAAAGAAACCATGTCATGAAAACTATGCCCCATTATACACCAGCCAAGACATACCAAGATATAGGATGATCAAGGCAGTCGTGAACAAGTATAGTGGTAGGACACAAGATGAAAACAAAGAGAAAAGATCTAGAATGCAATCAATATGCACATGACCAACTTACATCTCTTGCCAAGAGTAGGACACAAATTTTAATAAACTATCAAACTAAGGAAGGATGCATCCTAATGGGTAGGGTGATGGATTGGTTGATGGATGACAAAAGACAAGTTGGATGCATGAGGTCTGTAGATGAGAGGATTTTTACTTGGATTTGATTAGCCAAGTATGGATGGGTTCTTGGATTAGACACAAGTCAGTGCGAGCTTGGGTAGATGGGGAAAGCTTAGTTTGATGGATTGGATAGGATTGGAAGAAGGATAAATGATTAGATAGGATGAAAATTTTGGATGGATGATTGAGTAGGATTGGATTGGGGATGGGATCATTGATTAAATTCGAAGAGATGGAGAATATGATTGGATTAGAAATTGGATTGGAAATTGGATAGGATGGGGTGGATTGGTGGACTGGATTTGATTGAATGGAACCAATAACAAGGGAGAACCAAGGATTAGTAAAAGGATGGATGAATGGAAGGAGGGAGTTATTGTTTGGATAGGAGACAGGTGGATGAAGTGGATGGATATGTATAGGATATGGAGAACTAGAGGGTAGGGTGATGGAGCCCCAAGGACTATGTTGCAAAGGAGTGTAATGCCCCATACTAGAGGTAGTGGAATTAAGGATGCAATGAATGGTGGATAAAGATGTATGAGGTGGGAGGATAATGTGTAATGGATATGGATGGTAGAGGATTTAAGGCTTGTGTGCTCCAAAGAATGCATGCATATACATTGTTTTGCCTCTTATATGATCAAGATGAAAGATAGGAATGTGGGATTTATTTTGATAGGATGAGGGATATGAGATGGAGGATTGTTAGGCCCAATATGGAAAGCTAATGTACTTAGAGGGGAGGGTTGAATCAGTACTCCAAAACTTTTCTTCAATAATAACTTTACTGCTATGCATAAACCAAATAGTGTAGTAACATAAATAAAAGCTAAAACAAATAGATAACAATCATACATGATTCACTCCATAACACATATATTTTGGTTATGCAGAAACTCTTGGTTAGAGAGAAAAGCTACGGTGGGGATGGCACCCACAACTTCACTACTGCAAAAATAAAGAGTGTTTGGTTAGAGCTACATCTTAGCTATTTTTGATAGCTTACCCTATTAGGAATAACAAGATATGTTAGATCTACCTTGCTAATGGATTTTACAACACTTAATCTAAATGCTGCACCTGGTTAGAGGCTTTACAATTTATAGACTTGATTAGAGTCTTTTACCCTGTTAAAGGTTTCTCTTTCAACTTCACAATATTACAATAAAATCATTACAAATATCTGCAACTTTACATCTGAAATGTTATAGCAAATTCTATGTGCTCAGAATAGATTACCTTGCTTATAGCATACCTCGGTAACCCATATAGTAACCTAGTAAACCCTTCTGTTTACTTTGTTCTTCGACTATTCTCTGAAAACCTTCTCGGTGACCTCTGTGTCTCTGTAACAGTCTTCTTACACTCATACATACACCCTTAACTCATGTTGTATAAATAGATCTCTTATGTCGGTGATCCTATTCATTGCTTCGATCTTTCAAACATGATTCCTCAAATGAATAACTATACAAAATATTTCATTAGTTAGATTGATCTCAAAATCATACACAATCTTCTAGTGCAAGTTCCAATGTGATAACGGTTAGATGTGCCTCGATCTTGTAACACATTTTCATATGCATGTCCAGGTTCAATGAATCTGGTAACATGTTTCACTCAGTGTATATCAACTTGGTGTGTCATCTTTGTTGCTTGGTAGACATAAAAAGATACTCGGTAGACAACTCAGTGTATACTGTGTTCTATGACTGCTTTCTTTTATAACCGACTAGACTGTGCATACCGACTGAATATTTTGGTAATAGTAACTGACTAGAGTATATAGTATAACTTTGACATAAAACTAATGACAATCTGATAAGTAGTAGCAATCTCCCCTTTTGACATTAGTTGAGATGTTTGACAAAAACTACTTTCAAAGTTATAACTCAAAAATCTATATACTTTTCAAAATGACTATACTTGATAGTATATACATTAGTCAATGAAATAGTATATTCAGATATACTCCCCTTATCATTATACTGTACATAACTCTGATTTTGCATGCTCGGTTTTGTTCATTGCTCTGTTCACTGTGCTTGGATACTCTACATACTCTCCTTAGTATACTCCTCCTATATACTATACTCCGAATACTATATCATTCTCTCAAATATATTGTATCAAAACTATATCACTACCCAAATATATTGTATCACTCCCCCTTTTTGACAAACATCAAAAACTTAATTTCCATCTGGGGGCGGTAATTGGGCAAAAATGGATTTTTCTACTTTTGTTGGGCATCGGTGAGAGCAACAAAGAATGAATCCTTTACACTTTCCATTAAAGAAATTTACACTTGAATATCAACCAATAGGGATATTAAGCCATCAAGAGTGCTTCCCACTTGTGTAGTAGACAAGTATGTGGCTCGGTTGATCTGTTCTTGGACTAAGGAAAGATGAGGAAGAAATAATGTCTGAAGTGTCATTATGTTCATCCTGATCTTGTGTTCTTCATTTCTTAAGTCCAATTGTTGAGCCATAAGCTATTGTAACCTTGTATAAAAATTCTGAATTGAATTTGGCTCTGTGGTCAACTTGCTTGAGAGATCGGTGATCTCTTTTTCAATTTTCTCTGTTTTATTCTTAATGTCTTTAATGAATAAAGAAAATGTATAGAGTTTCTGAAATAAATAAAGAATGTGCTTGAGTTGAGGGGACAACTCAGCATTGAATTTGACAAGTTTGACTTTGCCAATCGCTAGAGCTTTCTGTACCTCTTCTATCATTTTTGCAGTAAGCTCCTTGTCTTTTAGCTTTCTCAAATACTTAGATGCATAACCTCTGGATGTTTCTATTTGATTAAGGAGTTCATCCAGTTGAATGTGGATGGCTACATTGGTTGACACTATACCTGTAGGTAGCATATCTGATAGCAGTGTCTTCACCTTCTAAAGTACTTTATTCTTCCTTTGTACGGCCATCTATTTTTCTTGTTCGGCCTTTGCTTTGCATAGTTCACCAAAATCAATAAGTGCTTTCCCCTTTAATTTTGATATATCCACATTGGGCAACACTATCGGTTTAGATAAATCAACTTTGAAACTATGCTTTTTCACTTTCTTTTCTTTACCTTTGGCTGGTTGGACCAAGACAATAGCTTGGGAGGCTTGCTAACCCTCAGTTGGTTGCTCAGTAGAGGAAACACTTTGGTAAGTTCTTGTAGCCTTTGTGGTGTCTCTTGGTGTCTCGATATTGGGTGTCTCAGCTGCAACATTTTCAGTGCTCGAAGGTGCTTGTGAGGTTTGTTCTAGAGTAGTATCTTCTCCTACTGTAGACTTGTGACCTTTGGTGCCTTGTGTTGTATCCTAAGGAGCTTCGGTAGAGTCAGGTTGATTGATCGGTGGATAAGGTTGAACTTTTTCTAAAATGGATTCACTAGATACAAGTTTTGCATATGCAATGCCTTCTATTATTTCCTGCTCTAGTTCCTCTGTATCCATGACATCTTCATCTATTTGAATAGTGTCAGTCGGGTCTTGTTCGGTAGCATCAAGACCTTGCTCAGTGACATCAGGATCATGCTCGGTGACATCAATGATTTCAACTGTAGGTTGTTCACCGACATCCTTGATTTTGAAGATTCCTGCCACTTTACTTTCGTCTCATTTTCTACGTCAATATATAGCTCATTCATGAATTTTAAGGCTCTTTGTTTGACAAGAAACTTTGAATTGTAGGTTGTTAGATGTTCCTTCATTTTAGCTACTGACATATCAGGAAAGAGATGGACTAGACTTCTTTCTCTGATTTGGTTCTTTGAATCCATTGCATACTTCCACCTATTATCAATATGCAAGTAAAGTTCATTTGGAAGTGACTTTGCTAGTTCTAATGGAGCTAACTGAAACTTTAGAAGTGTGCAGATGACAGCTTCTTCAATTTGTCTCTTCTCATCATTATTTCTAGTTTCATACTTGACATATCTAAATGAACCAAATCCACCATATTCTTTCAGATTGGCATAGAAGTTTTCAACATTATGTATATTTACCTTCTTGCTCTTGACAATCTGGAATTTTTTTGCATCTTAAGATTTTGTATCACTAGACTCTTTTGCCAAAATGAGTCTTCGAGTAGATTTCTTATAGGTCTTGGTTACCTTGGGAGTAGTAACACTCTTTTGTTTCTTACTCGGCAATGCTGCAAATTCTCTTGTGTTAGGTCTCTTTGTTGGAGGAGTCGGTAGGGCCTTTGAAGTGTCCTATTTCTTTCTTTTTAATACTTTACCCTTAGGCAATTCAGTGCTTAGTGTTATAGCTGCCACTTGAGCTTCTAATTCCTCTTCGATGATGGCAAGAGTGCCTTTGACAGGTGTAGAGGAAGAGTCTTCTCCAAATTTCTCTGACAATGCCTTAATCATCTTTGTTTCCTTTCTTGTAGCTTTGGGTACTACAATGCTCATTTTTACCTTTCCCTTCTTTTCTTCATAGGTTCCATACCTCAGCTCGGTAGCATGCCTTGGTAATGTAAGAAATGCATCAATTTGTTGTTTTGTGATGTCAAGGTCAATCTTGTAACCCATAGGTGGCAAAGATTGAGTTCTTGGTTCCACAACATTCACATAACAGTAATTAGTGTCTACCTCAAAGCATATGTCATCTTTATATTTCTCCACTAGCTGGGGTGGAATTCGGTACTTGTTGTGCATATTATCCTGAAATTTATAGAAGTAATCATCCATTATATCATTGAAATTATCACCTAGCTTCTTGATGAAGTCATTAATCCGATGGGTGATTGGTCGGTGTAGCTCCCAAACTACTTTAACAACTGATGGAAAGAATTTTTCAAAGTAGAAAAACATGCAGACAAGAAGTGAACCAAACTTTAATGTATTTGCCAAGTTGTTCTTCTTCAGCTTCCTTATTGTGTTCAGATTCTCAAACAGGTTCTTCAGTAACACCTCACATAAGTCAATTTTCATTCCCTTTTTCACAATTTTATAAGCTAAGTCAATTGCTGCACAGGGTACATTGTTTTCCCTCGCTGATTGGAAGAAACAGTAACCAATTACTCTAATAGCAAACTTAAGTTCTGCATCAGTGACATTGTTCAATTTCAGTCCTCTGTAATCTGATTCCACTCTGGTTAAACTGATCAATTCCTTTTGTGATATCATCTTCTGTGCTCAGGCATGATCATAGATAGGGTAATCAGTGATCACGTGAATGATTTCCTTGGTGATTTTAAATGGTTGCTCTTCTAGCCACATGAAATCATCATGAACTCTGCTCAGAACAAACTTGACCCACTGGGGTTTGAACACACAAGGATAGGTTAGGGCTTCAATTAATCCCTTGATCTTAATATGCTCATACTTGCTATCCATTTTACCATTGGTGCACAATTCATCATATGTGTCTTTGATTTCATTATGACCAAGTTCTTCAACATGGTATTTGGTGAAGAATCTCACATCCTCGACTAACAAGACTTGATCTGGGATGAGTGAAAAGGCAGTTTTGTCATCCGGTTCAAAAGCAACTTTGGGAGTCAAAGAGTATTTTAGTGAGGGCTTCTATAAGTTCTTAACAACAATGGGATCTTGGATCTTGGGCACCATTTAAGATTTCAGGTAAAAACTAGTAAAGAGTCCTTAGGGTTTTAGAATTTCAAACGATAGATGCTACACACTTAGTAGATAATAACAATTTAATAAGATCAGTGAACTAGCTTAACAGTGCGATGAGATTGATGTAAATACCTTGAATTTTGCTTGGTAGGAGGTTTGATCACCTTGATTCGCTCTGCTCTTCTCTTTCAAAAACTTGGTAAGTGTAAATGATTGCGAAAATGCTTTTAAGTACACAAAATACCTTATCGGGCTCCATGCAGGTTAGGTCAAAAACATTAAATGCACTCGATTCCTCTTTAACCGATTTACTCTTCTTTTTGTTTTAACCGAGTAATCAAGCTTCCTTCATTTACCGACTTGACAGACTTCCTATATTCACTGACTTGACAGGTTTCTTGTAAAGTACTTCAAAGACTTTGATAGAATTTCAAACTTACTAATGCATCTTAACTATGCAGATTTTGAATTTAGTACATAATAGAATAGGAACTGTTATGATTTTAACCTTTAGAGAGTGTTATCCCTTAATACCTTTACCGATTAATTTGGAATAGGTGCACCTAACTCGGTAGGTAAGGTGCTTTCTTCATTTGACACAATTTCCTTCTTTTTCCAAATCATCTATAATTTGCCTTTTATTTCTTCAGTGTCTCCTCTAGGTTGATCTCTGCAATCTCCAGCTAAGTGTCCAGCTTTGTGACAATGAAAACATGCCATACCAGGATTTCTCCATGATCTTCGGTTGTTCATTCCAAACCTTATAAAACAGTTAGCACTAATATGTCCATATCTTCCACAACATTCACACCATATCCTTGTATTGTAATCCCATGGCATTGTTGCATTCTATCAATAAGGATCTGTGTAAGTTCAGTAACCTCTAGTGTTTGCTCGGTGTGCAGACCACATGTAGTTATTTTTCTTAAACCAACACTTCTCAGTACTATCTCCATATCTATTGCAGTTTCTACAAAACCCTTTGAATTTTGCCTTTTGATAATTGTTAATAGACTTTATCCTACATTGGTTAAATGTGTGACCATATTTATTGCAATTGTAACAATAACCATTAGACTTAGTGACATTCGATTGCTTACCTTTTCTGATTTGGCATATGTTGGCAGTGTGACCTTGATTTCCACAGTAGTTGCAAATAGGCTTCTTTCTTTTGATTTTATTCCTATTTCTAGCTTGCTTTGATGATTCTCCTCTCTCGGTAGTATGAATTCCTTTCTCGGTAGAGTCTTTTCCTTTGTAACCAAGTGCTGCATCTCTATTGGATCTTCTTGTATTTAGTTGCTCATCCAACATCTTTGATGCTTCATAACTCTTCTTCAGTGTTTCTTTGGATTTCTTCTTTGTTTCAAGTTCATTTGTTAACCCTGATACTTCAAGCCTCAATGCTTGGTTCTCATCATTCTTCAGAATTGCTTCATGATGTCCATAACCTAGTTGATCTGATAGGTTTTGTTGAATTCCAGTCAACCTTGTGATTTCATCATTTTTATCAGATACTAAGACTTCAAGTTGTTGTTTCTCTCTTTCTAGATCTCTTACTTTATCCTCACCTGTTTTTAATGCATCTAGATTTTTAGTCATCTATGTGCTGAAATGTTCATGTTCTCTTTTCATTGCTTTTAGTTGATCAGCCAATGCTTTGTTCTTTTCTTTCAATACTCCAATCATTTCTTCAGTTTCTTTAGATATACTATTCTCAGATGATGTCTCAATTAGTTCCACTAACTCTTGAGAATCCTGTAAATCATCAGACAATCTTCTTCTCACTTTCAGAGATTTTTTCATTTGTTTTTGCATGTCTGCAATCACTTGATTAGCATGATCCATCTCTTCTTGCAGATACACAATCCTCTGAGATTGTTTGTATCCTTCCATTGATAAGATCTTTCTCTTTAGGCAGTTAAACCCTTTTCCAAAATTCAGGCTCTGATACCAATTGTTAGGCCCAATATGGAAAGCTAATGTACTGAGAGCGGAGGGGTGAATCAGTGCTCCAAAACTTTTCTTCAATAATAACTTTATTGTTATGCATAAACCAAATAGTGCAGTAACATAAAATAAAGCTAAAACAAATAGATAACAATCACACATGATTCACTCCATAACACATATATTTTGGTTACGTACAAACTCTTGGTTAGAGAGAAAAACTGTGGTGGGGATGGCACCCACAACTTCACTACTGCAATAATAAAGAGTACTCGGTTAGAGCTACATATTAGCTATTTCTGATAGCTTACCCTATTAGGAGTAACAAGATCTATTAGATCTACCTTGATAAAGGATTTTACAACACTTAATCTAAATGTTGCACCTAGTTAGAGGCTTTACAATTTATAGACTTGATTAGAGTCTTTTACCCTGTTAAAGGTTTCTCTTTCAACTTCACAATATTACAATAAAATCATTACAAATATCTACAACTTTACATCTAAAATGTTATAGCAGATTCTATGTGCTTAGAATAGATTACCTTTCTTATAGCATACCTCGGTAACCCATATAGTAACTCGGTAAACCCTTCTGTTTACTCTGTTCTTCGACTATTCTCTAAAAACCTTCTCGGTGACCTCTGTGTCTCTGTAACAGTCTTCTTACACTCATACACACATCCTTAACTCATGCTGTATAAATAGATCTCTTATGTCAATGATCCTATTCATTGCTTCGATCCTTAAAAAATGATTCCTCGAATGAATAACTATACAAAATATTTCATTGGTTTGATTGATCTCAAAATCATACACAATCTTCTAGTGCAAGTTCCAATGTGATAACGGTTAGATGTGCCTCGATCTTGTAACACATTTTCATATGCATGTCCAGGTTCAATGAATCTAGTAACATGTTTCACTGAGTGTGTCATCTTTGCTGCTCGGTAGACATAAAAAGATACTCGGTAGACAACTCGGTGTATACTGCATTCTATGACTGTTTTCTTCTATAACCGACTAGACTATGCATACCGGCTGAATATTTCGGTAATAGTAACCGACTAGAGTATATAGTATAACTTTGACATAAAACTAATGGCAATTTGATAAGTAGTAACAAGGATATGGAGAGGATAGTCACAATCAAAGATAGGAAAGGAGAATGGACTTAGATATGATGTAGATAGATGGGAGGATTGTGTGGATGAAGCTTGCCCCCAAGTGTAGAGTGCAAGGGGATGAGGGGATTACACATGACACTTGTTTGCCAAGTTTTAATTATGGTACTTACCCAAGGTGCCACAAGAAGTGGTTTTCACCATTGGATGAAACTATTTTTCTTTACTTTTTTCTGTTTTTTCATTTTTTTAAATTTTTGTTGAATTTTTAATTTTTTTTTGAATTTTTTGAATAGTTTTGATGGAAAAGGATGAGGATTATTGGATATGGAAGATAGTGGATGTATGAAAGAGCAAGGGAGGACTCAAGAATCTAGTTTGATATATGGTATCCCTTAGTATTGCTTTGAAGTGGAGGTATTCTCATAGATGTTGGTAACAATAATTGGGGAGATGAAATGGATAGGGGATGGAAGATAAGGATTTTGAAAAGATTGGACTAATGGAATGGGATTGTGAAAAATGGATGGGGTTTTGAAGAATTTGTGGAAGATAAACATTGGCACACACCTTGAAGGGTGGTGGAGTAGTGGGGGAGAGTGTTTTGAATTAGATGGGGGATAAAGTGTAGATTTTGGGAAATGACGACCCAAAATAGAAGAAGGGGATGATGAAGTTGGGATGGTGGATTTGGGGACATAGGGACCCAAAATGGATTTTGAAGATGGAGGATTGGAGAACTTAGGAATGGATGGAGCTTTTGGATTAGCAAGTTTGGATGCCAATTTTGATTTTACTTTGGGATGCATTGCTTCTTTGGGAATCCACATAGTTTTTGAGTTTTTATTTTGGGGCCTTTGTGGCCTTTTTGATTTTTCTTTCTTTCGGATAACATTTTTCTTTTGAGTATGTCGTTTTGAGGGGACATGTTGATCCTTTGATTTTTGTGGATTTTGAGCTTTATAATTTTTAGATTGGGCATCCAAATTGCTTCCAATAGAAATGGGATGGGTGTATGAGGATGAACGATTCATGGATTTTATGGATGGGATGGTGGAAAGAGAGTGTTGGGAGGCATCCAAGGATGTGTGCCTTTGTTGATCTTGCTTAGGGATTATTTAAGGTGATGTAGTGGTGGATGGAGGGATGTAAGGACCCAATATGGATGGAAGAGATGGAGGATTGAGCATCAGAACATAGGGGCCCAAAATGGATGGAAGGAATGAAGGGTTTAACTTTGGAACATAGGGTCCCAAAGTGGATGTGGAAGATGAGGGATAACGGGATTTTGATTTGTATGAGGGAAATTTGGATTTAGGAGGAATAGAGGATGTACCAACATCTTGAGCATTATCTTGAGGACCCTTATTATTTCGGAAACAAGATGTGAGTCTATTTTGAGGGGGATGAGATGTGGAAGGAAGATTAGGATCTATAGATGATTGGGATCATACATGGAGATGAAGGGATACTTTGATCTTGAATAGGAAGGGTATCATGAGATGGAGTGGGAGGGGTGATTGGATCATGAGATGGAAGAGTGTCATGTGATGATAGAGGAATCATATGATGATGAGAGGAAGTGGAGGGTATGGGATCATTAGATGGAGTGGAGGGAGATGCATCATGAGATTTAGAGGTTTCTATGATAGCATGCTTTGGAAGAAGATTTTGGCATGATTAGAGTTGTGGAGATTGTGTTATGGAGGAAGGTATGGAAGCTTTGAGGTGAGTAGATGGGGAAATGGGGGTATCATGAAGTGTGGGGGATTGGGATTTTTTTTGAGGTGGAGGTGATTCGGGTGGATGGAGGACTTGAGGAGACATGGCCATTTTGCTTTGAGGTGAGGATTTTGTCTCCTTTGCTAGCATGTCTTGGATAATATTATGGATGATGGATTTGGAATACATAGACAATATGGATTTTGGAGGATTAGTATTAGATGAAGGATTAGGATTGGATGGAGGATTAGGATTGGGATTCGAATTAGAATTGGATGGAGGATTAGGATAATGGATTGGGGAATTAGGATTAATAATTGGATGACTATGGAGTAAAGGATTTGGATGGGCAGTAGAGGTAATCAATGTATATTAGAAGGATGGGGATTGGGATGTATATGGGGGGGGGAGATGGAGGTATACATACTGGATTAGAGGAGTATATGGATGGGGAATAAGATGGAGATATGGATGGGGAATAAGATGGATTTCCCTTGTTGAAGGTAGAGGAAGGATAAGACATATGGTATAGATTGGGATTTGGTGTAATGTGTTGATATGGGATGGATGAAGGTATGATAGGCAAGTAGGAGATTATGGGATTGACTTGTTAGGCTGGTTCGTGAATTTCCATGAGCATCTTCTCATACCAAGCTTTGAAATTTTGGGCAGTCATGTTGAGAATGAAGGATTAGATTCGAATTGGGTGAATATGTTTTGGAGGGGAAAGATTATGAAAATGATGTTAAATGAAGATGAGGATTATGAATTGGCTTGGATTGATGATGGACTACATTTGATTAGATTTGGATTGGAATGGATTGGATTGGATTAGTCCTTGGATTAGGACTTGACTTGATTGGATTTGTATTGGATTTGATTTGATTTGATTTGATTGGACTGGATTAGATTTGATTGGTTCTTGGATTAGGACTTGGTTTGATTGGATTTGGATTGGATTGGATTGAATTTGATTAGATTATATTTGATTTGGATTGGACCTTGGATTAGGAGTTGATTGGAATTGATGATGAATTGGATTTGATTGGATGATTGCTTGATAGAGGATTGGATAACTGGATTAGGAAGATGGATGAATTTGATTGGATTAGAGGGAGAAAGAATATCAGTTGAGGAAGGATGATTATTTGAATGGATGAAAGTGGAATGGGGGTTGGAGAATTTCTTGGATAGATAGAGATTTGATGATGGAAAGATGGAATTTGGAAAGAGGGACAATTGATTGGTTGTGGGGGATGGACTTGGCAAGAGATGTCAAGTAAAGAAAACACAAAGGTTAAAAGAAGTTAGACTTAAAAGACGCTCATGCTCCTTCACAACATATCCTATGGTGAGTAAGGACAATACTCAATGGATCCCAATTGGTTTCCCAGCTACGCTTACCCATAATGAACATTTAGATGCTTGACCCGACTGGCTCCGCTCCATGGCACTCACTTCTCCAGGGTAGCCAAGTATCAATTGCCATGAAAACTCCTCATGGCAAACTTTGTGTCTCTACTAAGAGCATTAAAAATATGGGTAGCTTTGGAGGTGCGACCTCCTGCACCAATGACTAGAAGTTTTTTGGCCACTATGCACAAGGTGTTTAGTATGGCTTCCCGTTAGGAGCTACCCTTCGTAGTTGCACAAGCGCAATTGAGGCCTACAGTCCAATGAAACACCAAGAACTTAGTAGTCACACAAGCATGATTGAGATCTCTAGGATCATACTAAGAACCCAATGTGAGAGTGAGCTCTCATATAGCCCCAACCATTGACCCTTTCATAATTAACGACCTATTTATTATAGTGAGTTGGGAACCCTAGGTTCGGGCGTATTCACTTGGGTCATTCCCCTCTTACCTTCTCAAAGAGAAATTTGGGAGGGCAAGCCTGCTAAAGGTAAGCATGCAACAAACATGAAAAACTTGGAGGGTCTGGATTTCTTATCGTCTAGCTAGACGAGAGCATACTCTCCTACCTTTCTGCTTTTCACAAAACACAATGGACAATGGTTTATTTACCTTCTAATTAAATCTAGGTGCCTAGTCAGAAAAAAAGACACAATGTTTGCTTGAACCTCCTAGGCAACCTTCTAAACCACTTGATTAGTAGTTTGAAAATGAAGTCTTCAACAAGCGTCCTACAAAAGACAAAAGAATGATAAAAAAATTTTTTTTTTCAATTTTTTGGGAATGAGTAGAAAAACGAGAATAAAAACTTTTCTACTAAAGACAAATGTGGATTTGGAGGAAATTTTGATTGGTAAATGGGGTTTGACTAGGTTTTTGACAGTTTCTAAGGGATAGGAAAGCATAAAATGGGGATTTTAGAGGCGAGGTGAAGGAATGGAAAAATTTGTCCTAGACGGACAAAAAAGCAACAATTGGAGATAGACAATATGATAAAATTTTGAGGTGATTGGATAAAACTAGAATAAGTTATGGCAAACCCTAAAAATAGAGAAATATGGGATTTGAGGCTTCAAAAAGTGGAATTTGGGATAAGGCCCTCAAGGAAGGAAATGCACAAAATGAAGTTGCGAGGGATCTAGTGAATTTTGGACAAAAACAAAGTGATGATAAAGAAGATATGGCAAAAAAATAGAATAATTTTTTTATACTTTTTTTGATTTAAGCCTGCGGCCGTGCTGATTAGCAGAGTGTCACGCTAATATGCAAGTGGTCGCGCTAATAGACATAATATTAGTATTAAGCAAAGCAGATAACAGAAACAGAAAAAATAAAAGTCATGTTGATTAGCAGGTGCTCACGTCAAAACAACTAGAGTTAGCGCCCAAAAATTCAAATTTAAATTTTTAGCAAAACGCTCGTGCTGAAGCGACAACTAAAAAGAGATAGAAGTGAGAAGAACAAAAAGAATGAAGAAGAGAAGATAGACGGATTTGCGTAGCGGTCGTGCTGAAGTCGAGGCGGTTGCGCTGAAGAACAATGACATGCCAGAATTTTTTTGAAATTTGATGTGGTTGTGCCAAAGCTGAGACAGTCGCGTTGATTAGTAGGTGGTCGCACTGATCTAGAAAATGGTCACACCAATGCACGTGCGCTCACGCTGCAGCATGAACTTGAGATAAATCTTCACAAAAAACTCATTTTTTTGTTAATTTGGGACATGGGTCCCACTGGGTGTGCCAAAATGAAGAGGGGAAAAATTGAAGTGGAAGGTCAAATGATCAAAATGACAATGAAATAAACAAGAAAACCATAAAACATCAAAAGATCATTTTATACCTTTGCTATTTTACCTCTTCCTTGGATTGAGCCTTCAATGAAGTTGAATAGTGCCACTCTTCATCTTGGTTGGATGGGCTCCTTCTTGGTGGATGTGGAATGCTCTCCAAATTGTCAACAAGGCAAGTGGATTGTTGGATTGGATTTGGACTGAAAGATTAAGGATGGATGGATTTGATAGAGGATTATGAAGAGGATGAGAGAAGAAATAGGCAGCATGACAATGCATGAGAAGTGGATTATTTGTGAGGAGAATAGGCTCCAATTTATAGATTGGAGAAGGCCAATGGAGGGCCAAGTTTGATTTTATTATGAAGGTTTGAGATTGATTTTAGATAGAAGGCATGGATCAAGGGTGCCTTGGGAAAATAAAGAAGAATATAAAATTCCTTGAGAAAAGGGGGGAGAAATTTGAATTTCAAATATGAGGAATTAAAAATTTCAAAATAATGATGCATTGAGGGATTCAAAGAAACTTGAATTTGTTTGAGAGACTCAATGTTGATGTGACATGAGTAGGAATGAAAAATTGAGGGATAATGATAAGCATGATTATGAGAGATTCTAGAAGGATTAATTAGGTTGGGTGGGATTAGGAAAAGTGGTTTGTAGGAATCACATGACTGGGTTAATTAATTAGAATTAATTAACTGAGTGGGTTTAGAGGAAATAATTATTGGAGGGGACTTTAGAAGAATGGGGGAATAATTAATTTATTTGATAAATTAATTATTGGACAATAGTGATAGGATTAATTAAATTATATTTAATTGATTCTGAGAGGAATGAGGATAAAATAATTAAGTCAATTAATTATGTTGATAGGCTTAAATTAATTAAATATTAATTTTAGGTGTCTAGAGTAGCTCGTTTGGGTTGGTGCTGACAAACAATAGGGGTTGTAGCTCCTTTGGGTTGGTACCCATAAACATAAGGGTTTGGTGCTCCTTGGGTTGGTGCCCTAAAAGTTGAAATCATTATTTTTATTGTGAGGCTGGATTGGAGCAGTAGACTCTAGCAACATTTCTCATTGAGGTTTTCCTCATATATACCGGTGTTATATGATGTGACTTTGTGTGTGTTTTTATTTGATCACCTCCTTATCTTACCGATAGGTTTACTTGGTCTTTAGGTTGTTAACCAATAATCACTCTTAGGACTAAAAGGGTTAAGAAATTGGAAACCACTAATTCACCCCCCTCTCAGTGGCATCTTGTGTCCAACAGAAGGCTCACTACCTTATGAATTTTTGTAAGAGATTACAATGGTTTTGAACAATGAATTAGCATCAACAACTGCCTAGATATAGGTTTGGTTAGGTACAAAACATATTCTTACTCTACTCTGTAATATTGCTCTGTTATGATATTCTGCAATATACTGGAGCACCAATCTTCACCTTGTGCACGTGAAACTATGCATAATTTCTCACACACATGTCCCACACAATCATAGAATACCAAAATGATTAAATAAACCTTTCTAATATATCTGCATCACCAATTTAGGTCACCAGCAAGTCCGCTTCAAGAACATGTCACAAAATATGAAACATGTACACAAGTTGACTTTAATTTGATCCAAAATCAATTAAGTGAACCAAAAATAAATATCCACATGCTTCCCACAAGTCAGCTAATCAACCTAGAACAAGAAAAAAACCGCAAAAATTGATCCACAAGATCCACAAACTAAATCATCACACATTACCACTGATAACCATTGTTTTAATCAAAAACATGATTACTGGATCTACTAACTTACACAAAACTTATCACCAGAGGCTATAAACCAGGAATAAGGTAAATTGCATATCCTTAACACATATCCCATTTTGCAAAGAAAAATAATCAACCAAAATAATCCACCAACCAAAATACTGTACACTCTGTCAGATATTTTGTTCATCTTACAGGACCTTACCAGACTCAAGCAATCTTTACTCAATCTTTCAGAATGATGAAATCATGAAGAGTGGATGCCAATATTGATATAAGTTGCCATCGATGAAAACATCTCAAAATGCCTTTAGTGGCGAGCTTGGCAACATCCATCTGATAAGCTTTGAAATCTTTGTAAGAAGCATAATCAAGAAATAATCTAACAACTTCAATTCTATCTACTGGAAAAAAAGTCTCCTCAAAATCAATTCCTTCCATCTGATAATAACCCTTACAAACAAGTCTTTCTTTATTCTTAACAATCTCGCCTTTTTCATCCAACTTATTTTGAAACACTAATTTAGTTCCAATTACATTTTTATCCTTAGGTTTGGGAACAAAAATACATTTATTATTCTTTATAATCTAATTCAATTCTTCTTCCCTTGCTTTAACCCAATTTTCATCTTTGTAAGATTTATTAATATCTTTAGGTTCAATCTTAGAAATCAAGTAATACTCTTCAACAATTCTTCTCTTAGTCATCAAACATCTATTTTGATCACGTATGATATGATTCTCTAAATTATTCAACCTTACATACCTAGGAGTTTTAGGATTTTCCTGATTTCCAGACTCTTGAGCTCTTTCATTTGCATGGTCATTCACAGGCTTTTCCGGAGCAATCTAAATTTGATTTTGGGTCTCCACTTTCTTTCCTTTATCTACACTGATATCTTGATAATTTGAATCATATCATTTCCTTTATCAACCTTCACATTAGCACTTCAACTATTTTCCTCAATATCTTATTATAATATCAATAGGCCTTACTCTTAGTAGAATAACCAAGAAAAATTCCTTCATCACATCTAGCATCAAACTTCCCTAGATCTTCATCTCTTTTGATATAACATTTACTACCAAAAACTTTGAAATGTCTAACTATAGGAACATGACCAAACCATTACTCATAAGGAGTCTTACTGGTATCACCTTTGATATGCACCTAGTTAAAAGTGTAGACAATGGCACTCACAACTTCTCTCCAATAGATATGTAGAATGTTTCCTTCAGTCATCATGGTTCTAGAAACTTCTTGAATTTTTCTATTCTTCCTATTCACAACACCATTCTATTGAGGGGTCTGCAGAGAAGATAACTATCTCTTCACCCCACGCTCTTCATAAAATATATTGAACTCACTGGAAGTAAATTCACCACCTTTGTCAAATCTTAGACACTTCAACTTTATTCTAGTCTCAGTCTCAGCCATAGATTTGAAAACCTTGAACTTCTGTAATGCTTCAGAATTCTCCCTTAACAAAGTAACCCACATCATCCTTGAATATACATAAATTAGAAACATGAAATACTTGTCACCTTGTAAGCTTCTCAGTCCAAAAGGACCACACAAATCAGTATGCACAAGATCCAATATTCCATTAGAAGTATATTATTTTCTTTTGAAAGTAACTCTTGTCTTCTTCCCTAATTGACATTCCTTACATATCGGATTAGAAGGATTTACTAACTTAGGAAGATCACTCGCTACTTGAGTAGAACTTTCATCAATCTAAGCAATCAAACAACTTTTACCACTAGCATTCAAGTGAAATATATTACCTTTCGTATTTGTACCATCAAGAGAAATAGAACCTCTACCATGGATTATACCAGATTTATCATTACTAAATCTTACTACACCACCATTATACTTTTCTATACTCACAAACTTAATCTTATCACCTGTCATATGATGAGAGTAACTACTATCAATAACCCATTCATATTTCTCTTCAACTTTAGCAGAGGAAGCTTTCTCCTCAATAATGGAGCTAGTAGAATCAACAGTCACTGGATCATCTTCCTTGATAGAAATAAACACGCATTGATCTCTTAATTTCCCATCTCAGATTCATCATCTATCACACCTTCATCAACAACAAAATAACACTTCTTTTGATTTTTAGGCTTGTATGCCTTCAATGACTTCTTAGAAACTGTTTCCAAACACCTTGAGGCAAAATGTCATATCTTATTACATGAAAAATATTTAAGAGGCAACTTTCCTTCATACTTACCAACTCCATTAGACAATCTTCTAGCAATCAAGGCTTCAAACTCTCTTTCTTCTTCTTCAAGCTCTCTCATCTCCTTCTCATATCTGGACACCCTTGTAGAACTTTCTCTCTAATCATACTTTTATTTCTAGAATTAGTAGCTTTGAATTTAGATTTAGTCTTAGGAAGAGTTTCACCAAATTTTCTCAACTCAAAAGCAGCAAGCTTTCCAATCAACATATCTCTAGTCACATTTGTCGTAGTCCAGATTTCCTTAATAGAATTAGCCTTGTGCTTGTAATTAGGAGGAAAGGATCTCAACACTTTAGCAACAATCTTAGATTCTTCCAATACTCCACCAACACATCTGATATTCAACTCGAGCTCATTCAATTTTTGCATAAAGGAGGTAATGTTCTCATCTTTTCCCATCTTTAGGATCTCATACTTTCCCTTGACAATCTACAACTTAGCAACTTTCACATGACTATCACCTTCATTCAAATTATCCAACTTCTTCCAGATCTCATGCTAACTCTACAAATCCATCATATTAGTCATCTCCCAATTAGACAAGGCAGTCAACAGTGCTTCCTTAACTCTAATAGTGAATTCAACTTGCTTTATCTCATTTGAAGTTGTAGGAGAAATCAGAGGATCATTATACACATTCCTAGTAATCTTTCTATATGTCATAAAATTGTGCCTATTGAAATTTTAACCATATTTGAGGTCCTCACCTTGGAGACGACATCTTCTCCTTAATCAAGACCTATTTTCACATTTTCAACCCTTCACTCTTTCTCCTTCATGACCTGTGTCTACTCTAGACCATATATGGGCCCCAAAATAGGATAGTATAGGGGCATGGCACCCTTTTCCCCCTAGGATAGGGGCATGGCACCCCTGTCCCCACCTCTTAGGGTAGCCCTATGTCAGGTCTGCCCGATCTCCTATGCATAATTTGTCTTGGGGGTTTGTAATTTCCCTTTTTTGACTTTCAGTGGTTGAAAATTAATCCTAAAGGCATGTATAAAAAGGAATTTACTTCCCTCATTCAAGGATGGATGAGGATGGATGGAAAAATGCATGGTAGGGGATAATAGGCATAAGAAGAAGATACAATATTTCAAGGTCATCATCAAGCATTCAAGCATTCAAGTCTTCTTCATTCATCCATGGAAGAAAAATTACAACATTCATTTGTGAGCATGTGTGTGTGTTAGAGTTTTGCTATGTTACATGTCATTTCATACAACATTTGTGGTTACATTCAAGAAGAAAAACAATCATCATCAACAAGTTGCAGATCTACAGGGTATACATTTTCATTGTTTACATTCAAGCATTTGCAATTACTTTCTTTCAAGGTTGATTCCTCAACTGGGGTTTGACTAAGGAAAACCCCCATCCACAACCATTCTCCCTCTCTTTTCTATGTGTAGGTTGCAGGTGTGCAACTATAATTGTAGGTTTGGCCTTCATTTACAGAGATAGAAGAACCCTTTTCATTTCACAGATTTTGTGGTGAACCATGTACATTCCCGCAACGGTCTTGACGACTTTTCTCCAAGTTTGTAGGATAGATCCATCTCAATCTAATTAGCTCAGATTCAAAGTTACAATGCAATCCCAAACTGATAGCTCCTCATTTCACTCATTTCCTCTCTTTTTTTGACATAGTCAACAAGCCAACTTTCTCATTTACAAAAGAGGTGGTGCAGAGCACTTAGCTCAAAGTTGTCTTTTCTTGCATTTTAGAATTTTTATGTGATTTAAAGTTATTTTATGTTGTAATAAGGTGGAATAAATCCTCTGATTCTTTTTGAAGCCATATTTTGGTTGTCCACACTTTTGTTGTGCTCAGGATCCAAAATTGTCATTATCCAAAAATATTGTCAAAATATCAATTTTTTGGTTTGTACCAGGTGGATGCCTAGAAAATTGTTAGAATTTTTGGAAATGGTTTAATTCCATTGTAGGATTCCATTTGAGTGATTTTTAAGGCCTTGAGAGCCTTGGAGTGTGTTTTTGCACTCGTAGGTAAAAGTTGTCAAAATTGTCATGACAACTTTTGCATTTTAAGGCAAAAGTTGTCCATGAAGGAAATGGCATTGGAAGTTGGTTGGAACCAACTTGAAATTGTGTATAAAACCTTCTAAACATCTCCAATATGAGGTTAATTAACTTTTGGTTTGCATTCAATTCATTTGCCAAGGGTTTCCTATGTTTTTTATCACATTTGGACTGTTTTCACTTTGAATTTCTGATTTTGTATGAATTGTAAGGTATGGTACAATGCTCATAGTAGCATAGGAAGTTAGAATTTTTTTTTACCTTTCCAAAAATTATAATATGAAGGTCTGAAGTTCTTTGAATCAAAAGTTATCATTGTTTTTGTAATAGTTGCTCACAAACCCTTGAAATTTGAGGTTTTGATTGTAAAATGCATTTTACCTGAGCATCCATGAATGGCACAAGTTCAAATCTATTGGATGGATTGGGTAGGCTCTTTGAATAGTTTTAGAGCAGGTTTTTTGTGTTTTTTCAGGCCACAAGGAGGAGAATAGGTGAGATGAACAACACACAAGCTTGTAGCTAGTGTGTGGGGGCAACAGAGATTGCTCATTTTCAGAGCTGTGGAGAACTGGTACCTTAGCAACCCATAGTGTTTTGGAAAGGTCTATGGGTTTAAAAAAGTTATCAAATATTTTTCTGGTTGTATGTTTTGACTGGTGAAGAGTTTGGAGCACATCTTCCAAAACTGCCTGGAAGCCCTAAACCCCTTAAAAATAGCTCATTTTGAGTTACCCTAGTTGTACGACAAACCTAGATGGGAAAATTTGTGATATTGTTTAAATTCAAAATGGGTATCTGAATATGTAAAAATATCTAGGGGTTGTTTGAAAATTTTGGGGGAAAAGACCAAAAAAAGTCCCAAAAGGGCTAGTCATTTAGGCCTAATAGCAGCCGGTAGAAGAAAGTTGAAAGCCTAGGGCTTGGGAGGAAGGTGAGGACCTTTATAATGAATAAAATGACCTTGAAAATATCTAAAAAACATAACCACAAACTTTAAACATGGTTAGAGTAAAGATCCTTGGCGGAGGTCTTTGGAGCCTAGCTGGAGTTTTGGGAAACTAGTAGGAGACCATCTCAAAATCAAAGATTTGGGGTCAAAACCAACAAGAAACCTCAAGAGGATATACCTAGGAGGAAAGCCAATAGATTTTAGGCCTTGGAGGTCTAAGGAGTATACCCTAACAAGTTACCTTGGAGGAGCTTGAGTAGAAGGGTGAGTTGAGGAGGTGGGTTGAGTAAGGGTGAATTGGAGAGCTAAGCACAAGATCTCTGCATCAAGAGGGTAAATCAAAATTCAACCACTTGCAATACACTCCAAATTCACATCTTGGTTTCCCTCAGATTTGGATCTAGTGGATTCAACCCTTCTTTTGAACGTAAAGTTCCTTTCCAAGTGAAAATTGTCCTAGTTGCTTCCTTTCTCTCTCCTAGGTGGGGAGTCACTAGGATCCATTTTTCCACTTTACACTTCCAATAATCTTCACCAATGCATTCTCTCAAATGAAATTCCATCCGGTTCTTCCAAAGAGTGTAGTTCATTCCATCAAATCTTGGACTATCATTCTTAAAAGCAAAGGTTGACATCCTGGATCACCCCAAGTGGTCAAACTTCTTCCAAAGGATCTAGCTCTGATACCAATTGTTGGAAACAATGCAAAAAATTTAGAGGGGGAATGACTCAGTTTTCTCACAAACTCTACATAACTCAAACTTAAATTTAGATCCAATAATTAACAATGAAAGTATAGGTCAACACCACATCAATAACACACATAACACCAAGTTTTTTTAGGTTACAATGATATAAACCTACCCACAATGATATAATACCTTGTTATTGTTGGAAAATGCACACTCCAATGATAAATTGTAGGTGATTGAAGGTATTATCATTGATGGCAACCTTACAATCATATGATACCAGCAGGCACCGGCATCGATAGACTCTACACTGGCATACAGTTCACCAGCATCGAAAAGAAAGATTACCGACACCCTGGCCGACGGGAATTTCATTAAAATTATATTTTGTATTTAATTGTAAAATCCTTTTGTAAGCCGACATGGTGGATTGTAATAAGACTCATATAAGTATGAGATACCATTTAGAAGATGTATATATAGAAGGATTATTGTCGACCTAATATGCGAATTGTAAGGCAGATTTTGGATAAGGGTTTATGATTATTGCAGAGCTTAAACTGGTACTGAATCTAGCATAGTGGATGATGATCTGAAGCAGCACATGACATTGTATTTGTATAATCCATTTTGTAAGTTAGTGAGACTTCTTTTGTAACTGAGCAGTGAGCTCTAGGTGCTTGGCCTTCCTGCATGTGCAAGCCCCTATTGTAACAGTAATATTCTCTTATTGGACTATAAGCAAATATTGTGGGTCACAAATCCCACCAAGGTTTTTCCCACACCAGGTTTCCTTGTTAAAACATTGTGCTATGGTGTGTCTTTCATGTTGCGGTTTTTATTCTTATTCACTGCATTAATTCTGGTTTACCGGTACACAGTTTTTAATTGCTTTTCATATTATAAGTTAAGAAAATTCTATCACCGGTCAGATACTGATTCACCCTTGCCTCTCAGTATCTTTGGGAATCCTAATAATTGGTATCAGATCCTTGTCCTCTATTTTCAAAAGCCTAATAGCTTGAGGAAGATCCTGACACTGGTAGAGATGGAAAACTTAAGAAACCAATTGGAAACAACTCTTTCAGACTATGATGCAGAAAAAGTGAAGAATATCAAACTTGAAGATGATCTGAAGGCTGCACAGGATATCATTCAATGACTTCAAGAAAATCTCACTATTGCAAGGAACAAGAGAAGAGAACTTTGTGAAAAGATGCAGAATGATGATGATGAAAAGGAAACTCTTAATGACCTTGTGAACAAGCTGAGACAAGAAAACAATACAATGAAGAATGAGATGCAAGATATGACTATGACATTTTGTAAAGAGACTGAAAATCATAAGAAGAAAGAAGAGGACTTGGTTAGAAGACTAAACGATGTTGCAAATGAAAACACAAGACTCAGTCATAAAAATTATGTGTTAAAGACAGATTTAATGCATACACAAAATGATAGAACTGAACTCATGAGACAAAAAGATTTCTTAGAAAATGAGTTGGCTACTGCAAATCAACACAAGGAGAAATTTAAGAAAAGTTCAGAACAACTTGATGACATCCTAAAGAATAAAAAACCTAATGGTGATACTAATGGCCTTGGCTTTGAAGTTGGTGAAAGCTCTGGTACTGCAAACAATCATGATCATAGCAAACTAGAAAGACAACCTAATGCTTACAAATTTAATGGAAAATGATTTAACTGTAACAAGTATGGTCATAGAGAAAATCAGTGTAGATCTAGAAACTATCAGAACACTAATACATCCACTGGTCAATGTTCTAAATGCAACAAAGTTGGTCATAATTCAGAAAATTGCAGAATGAATGCAAGATGTTATGTTTGTGGAAAATTTGGACACTTATCTAATCAATGCAGAACACATACTATCATAGGATATGGGAAAGCTATTCAGAAAAACAATGTGACTTGTTATGCTTGCAACAAGATTGGACATATTGCAAAATTTTGTAGAAGTAAGACTTCACTAGAAAACAACAAAGAACTCAGCCTAGAAGGTAAAGAAAAAGTTGAAGAGGTAAAGCAAGAATTATCAAAGCAATGGATTATAAAGTCAGATCAAAATGTTGATGGGAATACTCCTGCACTGGCATAACAGAGTATCACTCCACCGATAGGACATTCTTCATCTAACTAAAGAAAAATCCTTTGGGGGTTTGGCAACAAATTGAAAAACATGCTAATATACCCTCGGTTGATGGTGAGAAGTTGGATTAATTCTTTACAGGCAGATGAGTTAAGTTTTGACTTAACCGACGGGCATTAAATGTGGTAGTTGGAGAAAATAACATTATAAAGCAAGTGTTTTGACTCCTTTTTCCATTCACCAAGCATTCAAATCTCCAAGTGCATGAAAATCTTGAGTGAAGGCATCCTTAGAAAAAAAGTGAAGCAGTTCATTCAAGCACTCATCCTAAAGGAAGATTAAGGTATTTATAACTATGGCTTCTTCATCAGCACCTAAATTTATTGTAAAACCTACTGCGATTGAATTTATCAAGCGTCCTAGACCCATATTCAAGTTGATTCCTGAAATTGCGAAGAAAGATGATACCCTAGGAGCATTTTCAAAAATACCTAAGGGAGTAGTTTATGTAGAGGATCCTAGAATGTATATACATTGTCATATTGAGGAACTAGGAGATGATGAAATTAAGAACATGTATAGAACTATAATCTGTGATGCAAATGGCAATATAAAACTAGAACACAAGGTAGTGGAAACCCTAGGTTTTGTGGATATTCTTAGCATCCCTAATTTTTCTAAAGATGTGATAAGAATAGACCTAAGCAGAGTCCATGGCAAATTCTCTTGGTTGGATTCCATCCATAAGATCACTAAAGAGGCAACTAGGGTAGTAACAGGCTTACCTTCCACCAGTAGCAGGCCTGACAAAACTAGAAAGTTTCTAATGACACTGTGATGAACTTAACCAGCACAACATTTGACAAAATATCCCTAAGAGTAAATGATGTGAAGGACATCAATGTTAGATTTGTCAGTATGATTCTTGGCTATAAGGTTGCACGTGTAAATAGGTTAAACTCAATATCCAGTTTATGTATTAAAAGTGCATATGACATGGTGAACGACAATACAAGAATAGATGTGTGTGAATGGCTTAAAGATGAATTAATAGACAACCTAAAGAAAATCAAAGGTGATAAGAAGGGAACTTTCAGATTTGGAAATCTACTTGTATGTTGAATGCTATACATTACCAAGGAAGTACCCGATATTGGTAGGAAAGACTTTTGTTTTGATATATCGATAGGAAAGCAACTATTGGATATATTAAACAACATGGGAGATGATAGAGAGAAACATATAAATGAACATTTTCAAGCACTGAAGGCTAGAATGAAGATAAGAATAAGGCTATCTCAAGCATTTGTTGATAAATATCAAAAAGAGATATGCTTTGTAATCAAGAAAGATGAAATCTGGATGGAGGTAGTTATCCCTAGGACTATTTGGGTAACAGAGATGGGATATGAGACAAATGATAAAATAATTGAGACTTATGCAAAAGACCTCCTTGAAGCACCAAAGGAACCATCTGAGAAAGTTTTTGGCAATGCAAAAACAATTGAGAGTAGTATCCAATCTCATAAAAGAGTCAAGAAAACTAAACATATAGTGAGGAAGGGTACTAGACAGGCGAAAGCAATAAAAGAAGATGTATTGAAGAAAACTGGTATTAAGGAAAGTGAACTGAAAGGACTTCAACCAGAAGCACATCTTTCATCGATTGCAACTTCTTAAGATAGTGAGATACCCTTTGTATTCAAAAGGGTGGAAAGGAAAATAAAGCCCTCACCGACACCCTCTCCTACACCCAGAAAGACAAGACAAAAGAAATAGGCAGTTAGGCATCCAGCTAAAAAGATGACCCCTAGAAAGAAAAAGAAAAAACAGGTTATTCCTCCACTTGACAACCTATTGAATGAAATAACAGATGATGGAAACTTATCAAATGTAAGTAAATTGTATGACACTTTTACAAATAAGGAGAAAGAAAACATAGAAAATACTATCATCTTACACCTATATATTTATAAGAATGTTTTGATAGAGGTTGTAGATGATTTACCTAGTGATCTATATAGGTGGCTTGATGCTAAAAGGTTAGCCATTATGGAACTAGACAACAAAATTAAGATTGAGAAATTGCTAGCTGTTCATCCAGGGAAATCATTTGAGGAAATTGATGAACTGATTAGTGGGGCAAACAAGAAAGTCTTTTCTAGTGGTCACCGACAAGTAAGTCTAATGGTAGGCGGAGCGAATGAAATATCTGAAGAAACAACTGATAAATGGGAAATCTTCTTTCTAGAGAAAGAAAAACAAGAAGAACTAAAAAGACCAAAACCCTTTATGGTATACCAAAAGGATAAGGACAAAGGAAAAGGCAAAATAGGTGGACCACAAAATATAAAAGTGATAGACAATTTTCCACCACCTTCAGTTACTCCACTGATAATAACTGATAATTCACCAGCTACTAAGAATGTGGAGACTCCTCATTAGGATACAAATCCGGAATCTGAAATTTTGTACACTATGAACATAGACACCCAAGAGGTAAATATTATGGTAGATAAGGAATCAACTGAGAAGACGGATGTGGAAATAGAGCCACTAGAAGAAAATGTTGGAATTGATAACATTGGAATTGGGGAACAACAACAAACTGAAGAATCAAATGATCCCCCAGACACTGGAAAGGTAGAGAATACAAATGTGCATACTGTTGCATCTACTGAGCCACTAGGAACTACAAAAACTAAAAAACCAACTAAGTCACTGGCAATAGACATCACAGAAGTGAACAAAGAGAAATTGACAGTGGATACCACTGGTAGATAACATTGAGAAACAATAAAAAAAACTGGCAAATGAGAGCATAGTGAAATAGATAGAGACAAAAGAAGAGAAACAGTTAGAGTCACAAGTTCAAATAGAGACAGTGCCTCCTTCATCTAAAAAGCCCAAACCTTTGGTAGTGGAAATGCAAACTCAAACAAATCCTCTTGAGAAAGAGGAAAGCAAAACTATCACTACAAGTGGCAGAATACAGATTGTGAGGACAGTTGGACAGTCATCCGGCACATCAATGATTGAATTCTCGCCAACAAATGTGACATAGGTACTCTTGGACTCAATAAAGAAAATAACAGTGTAATGCACAAGCTTACAAGTCTATAGATGACACATTACCAATTTGGAAAATGATAGCTCCAAAGTGTAACATAGATAATAAAGATTCTTTGAGCCAATTAGACACATTGTCTAAGTATATAACCAACAATCTAATTACACTAGACCAGATAAATGAAGACACATTCAAAGAGAAAATGAATAAGGAGAAAGAAAAATTCTTTGAGGAAATAGTGAAGAAGAATAAGGAACAAATCAACACCTTATTACCGAGACTAGGAGAAACAATTTTGGATTTCAAGAAACTGTACAGATATACTTGCAAAACTGATATTTTGACAGAGGACATAGATTTAGAGATCAACAAAGCACAAAAGGAAATCAAGAATATTACTAACAACTTAATAGGAACATCAGATTCATTTTTGGAAATTCAAAAGAACATTGCAGTTCTTAAGGAGAAAATTGAGAAGTTAGAAAAAGATAAAGAAAAGATAAAGCGTAAGGCAAAGGATTTAAAATGCAAACTAGGCCCTAAACTAGATTACCTCATTTCTTTGAGAAAAGAAATTTCTAAGGCTCTAGTTCCCAGACTTAAGACATTGTAAGAGAAAATGCACATACTCACTGATATAATTCAAAGAATAGAAGTGGCATTGAAGGATAGCGAGAAGTTCAGCGACAGTCAAAATTTTGCATTGGCAGACATCTATTAGATTATAACCCACTGGTTATAGAGATCTAGGCAGGAACCACACTCCACTAACAGTGAATGACAACCTTTGTCATTAATGCCAAAGGGGGAGTAGTGGAGATGAGAAAAATGATCAAAAGAAAGACATCATCAGCTCAGGGGGACCACACATTTTGATAACATAGTTTTGGTAAGACAATTTTGGCAAATTCTTTTTGGACATCATTTTTGGACACTTTTTTGATTTTTCTCATGAGTGTTGCCATCAATGCCAAAGGGGGAGATTGTTGGCAAATGCACACTCCAATGAGAAATTGTAGGTGATTGAAGGTATTTTCATTGATGTCAACCTTACAATCATATGATACTGGCAGGCACCAACACCGGTAGACTCTACACTGGAATACAGTTCACCGGCACCGAAAAGAAAGATTACAGACAACCTGGCTGACAGGAATTTTGTTAAAACTATATTTTGTATTTAATTGTAAAATCCATTTGTAAGCCGACATGGTGGATTGTAATAAGACTCATATAAGTATGAGATCTTATAGATCATTTAGAAGATGTATGTATGAAAGGATTATTGCAGACCTAATATGCGAATTGTAAGGTAGATTTTGGATAAGGGTTTATGATTATTGTAGAGCTTAAACTGATACTAAATCTAGCATAGTAGATTCTGATCTGAAGCAGTACATGACATTGGATTTGTATAATCCATTTTGTAAGTCAGTGAGACTTCTTTTGTAACTGAGCAGTGAGATCTAGGCACTTAGCCTTCTTGCATGTGTAGGCCCCTATTGTAATAGTAATATTCTCTTATTGGCTATTAAGCGAATATTGTGGGTCACAAATTCCACTGAGGTTTTTCCCACACTAGTTTTCCTCTTTAAAACATTGTGTTATAGTGTCTTTCATGTTGTGGTTGTTATTCTTATTCACTGCATTAATTCTAGTTTACCGGTACACAGTTTTGAATTTCTTTTCATATTATAAGTTAAGAAAATTCTATCACCGGTCAAATACCGATTCACTCCCCCCCCCCCTCTTAGTATCTTTGGGAATCCTAACCATTAGGAGTAAATGAAATAGCACATTGCCTAGAGCCCACTGCTCAAATTAAAAAACAAGAAGGGCTACAACCCTTGGGAAGGCTCACTTCCTTACAAAAACATTTGGATTACATTTGGAGGATCATGAATTGATGAAATAACATCTCCACATGCCTAGTTACAATTCTGATTAAGCACATAACACAAACTCTTCTCTTTCACACTTCTTCACTCTTTTTCGCACTTCACTTCTACTACTGAAAAATCAAATTATTGTTCACACATGCAGATACATCTCCCACATTATTATTACATATATTTATGCAATCATCAACCTATATTTCAAGGCCAACTCAACAGTAATCACAAATTACAAAGCTATAACCATACATGTTACAATATAACATGCAGACAAAAAAATGTCAGCTAAGACTTAGTATGGACCTAAATCACAACCTCAAACATGCAACACTATCTTGAATTCTGCCTCAAGCATTTGCAACATGCTATAATTAGTAATGTCGCATAAAACAAACATGAACACCACATGGTCAAGAAAATGATCAACAACGCACACAATGATTAATTAGGATCATCAACATAGATATAGAACAATATAGAAACATCCACAAGCATCATGAATTACCATAGTAACAACTGCAACATCACCACTTACTATAATCTTCATCATCATTATACCAAACCTCGACAACATTAGCTATACTAACTACCAAACTGAAGGATTCACTTGTGAACCTCCAAATCATGAACCATCTGAATTGAGGACACATATGAATGTTCCAAACATGACCAAATTTGCAAACCACGATATTGCAATTCTGGATCAATGCAGAGAAAAATCCACAACACTAAATAGCACAAGCAATTGGAAAACCAACCTCAATACCAGATCTTATAACTCGATCAAATCATCATGTAGACCTCTAAGACTATAGCTAAATCGTCTAGAGATACTTTATCTCAAAACCTTTTAATACACATCCTTATTTGTAGCACACTGGCCAAACCAACTAATCTAATCTGACTGCAACACTAGAACACACAAAGGAATATGTTGACATCAATGACAACACATCATTCTAGAAAAATTCTCAACAATATCCAACAATAACTTCTAGGTATATAGCATTGATAAATCATGCTTGTACCTATCCCAAGTTTTTTCCTACTAATGAGGATATTTTGGTACAAGAGGATGATGTTACTAGCACTTTTCTTAATACTCTCCCTTGTAGAGACAAAAACTTAGTAAATAAAGAGCACAATCAAAGATTAGTTGACATTGTTTATGTTTCAGTCATACACATAAAAGAAATGACTACTTCCTAATATTCACCTTCCATATAAACAAGAGTATAAATTATTGAGGCTTCTAAAATCACACTTCCTTAATATTTCACTTCCAAAATGACAAAAAAATTATGAAAATAATAAAAAACATTAATCATTTTATGTGTATCATCGAGTGGATGGCTATTCCACTAATGAATTATAGGCCTTGAAAAATGAAATACAACAACTTCTCAAAATTGGTATCATTGAAAAGACAAGTGACAATGAGTTTCACCTTTGTTCTATCCCTTTTAAATAATAGTTTTTTGTATTATGTTGCTCCTTACTCTAGGAAATTTGTATCTTTATATGGGGTCTCATTTTTATTCATGGTGTTACAATTCTATGTGCAACCACTCCTTTCTATGGTGGAAACATAATAGTATCTAGTGTTTTGTCCAAACTTACACACTAGAGAGCATGTAAAACTTGTTTTGAAGAAGGCATCACTCCTTAAAGATCCCCTCTCTTTTTCTTGGGAAATGTGCATCTTTGTTTGAAGATCTTATTCCTTTGTGGAGTCAAGTATCTTCTCCTCTATTTTCCTCTTTGATAGCTATGTATCCTTCATAAATATCCCTTTACTCTTGTTTCAAGATATTTTGTTCACAAATAACTCTTCCTTTCTTGAAGATTTACATCCTCTATAAGTATTTTCTCTTCGTTTCTTGAATATTTACATCCTTTATAAGGATTTTCTTCCAATCTTGGACATATGCATTCTTAAAAAGGATAAATCTTTAGTTTTGAAGGTATTTATTTTTGAAATAAATCTCTATCATTATTAAGATATCATTATAATCATATGGTAACATATTAAAGTGGGGGGGTATATGAGGCCTCTTTGTTGCTTTTTGTGTCCATTGATATACCCCTAAAGTAGTGGTGTTGTGTTGGATAACATCCCATGAGGCAAGTTTATAAATTCATCTCTAGTAACTTTTCTAGCATATGAAGAAACATGACCAAACCATTGAGAGGGGGGGAGGTTGAATCAGTGGTTATTAAAAATATTATTTTTTATTTAATCAAACATAAATAATTGAAATATAGAGGGATAAAAAACACATTCACATAGAAAGAATACACATGCAATACAAGGTATATGAGGATAACTCATGGTGGAGAAAAACCTTGGTGAGAAATGTTGTTGGAGTCTACTACTCTAATATAGCTTCAAAATAGAAATACTTTGGTTACAACATTTATGGGTACCAACCCAAAGAAACACCAACCCTTGATCTGAGCACCTAGAAGATGATTTATAAGTAATTCAATTAGAATGAAATACCTTGTTACAAATGATTCTTTGTATCTTTTATATGTATTGTACACCTTCGTGTCTGTTACTCTCTTTGTCTACAACTCTTTCCTCTTTGTCTTTACTCTCTTCTTCACTCTCTTCTCCTTGGTACTTCACTCTCTATGTTATCCTCTTAACTCTCTTCTCCCTACTACTTCACTATGTGTGCTATCCTCTTCTATTATGCACACACACTTACTATTATGCACCTTCTCTCCAATATGTGTCCAAGCCTTTGTGCAAACTCTTCTCTATAATATATTCTTCTCTCTATAACACACTCATACAAAATGGATTGTCAAATCATCTTTTGATAGTCTCTTACTCTAGTACCAACAACTTCTCACCATGCATCAATTAATTTCACTTCTCAGGATACACAAAGATTTGATCTTCTACACCTGCTTGATTGAATACTTTAAATCTCATCGAACCCTTAACCTATCAAATTATCCACTTGTTCTACCATATAGATTCCATCAACATTACATTCATTCTTTCTTTCTTCAAATTTTACTCTCTAGTTTTGGATTACTATCTATAGTAATTTCACCTGTACATTATCTCTGATTAACCACTAATTGAAGATCTCAAATCTTCTCAACCTACATAGTTGATCTTCTATCTTCCCTATAGTTTTCAAACTTAAATTTCACCCTTACATTCTCTTATTTCTACATTCTATCACGATCCTTTGTTGAACATGTTTATTCTCCCTAAGGAATTGGTTATCTAACATAACACAACTCATTAGAATTATCATTGTTGTTGTTATTATGATCCTTGGGGCATTGATAGCTATGTATCCTTGATAAGGATCACTTAACCCTTGTTGCAAGATATTTCCTTCACAATGATCTATTCCTTTCATGGATATTTTCATCCTCTATAAGTATCTTCTTCCTAACTTGGATGAATACATTCTCAAAAAGGATATCTCATTGGTGTTGAAGGTAATTATCATTGAAATGGATCTCTATCTTCCTTAATATTTCATAATAATATGTGAACATCTTAAGTGGGGGTATACGAGACATCCTTTTTCATGCTTGTTGTATTCATTGATGTACCCCCTAAGTGGTGGCATTGTGTTGCATAACACCCCCTAAGGCATTGTGTTTCTATCATATGAGCATTGTTTTTATCATCTAGCATTACACAACATGATGTCTTGATCCTTTATTAAACATGTTCATGCTCCATGGGGCATTGGTAATCTAACATAACAAAACTTTTTAGCACATTATCATTGTTATTGTTTATGATTCTTGAGGCATTGATCACCTAGTATAGTGTGGTTTGCTAGTTGTGTTTTTTTTTGTTTCACTAGATGATTCACCCAACATAACACAACTTGTTGGCTAGTGAAAATCATGCCATCTTTGCAGAACCATAACCTAACATAACTTGCTAGTTTATTGACCTTGCATCCTCCTCTCTTCTTAATGGTTTATTCTCATGTCTCTTTCTATAGGCCTGATTCTTTTCTTGAAATAATATTCTATGAATTATACTAGTGGTTGTGACAACCTTTACATCAAAATCTCTTCATAAATTATTAACTTGGAACCTTTGGTTTTATTTAGTTATTTTATTTGTACATGTGTATCTTGATTTGAATGTTTTTAGGTGGAATGATAGGGTCATGCTATCACTGTTTAAAAATGGGTGTGATTTTTCCATAATTGGCTAAGTCTGTGAAATTTTGAGTTTGGTATGGCCCTGTTACTTCTAACTGTTGTGTGTCCTAAAGGGGGGTTTAGGGTTTAATCTTTAATTGCTTACAAAATGTCTAAGAAAAACCCCTTTTAATTCTAATTTGGCATTACTTTATTCACTTAAGAGTGATGGGTCCATTTATCGTAGAGGTGTTTCCCCCCCTTGTCATTTACCTAGGTGGTCCCTTTAAATCTTTTAATTCTTTTCGCATTTAATCTACCTTCTTTAATGTTTTTCGGGCCCAGTAAGTATCGCACAACTCTCAGATAATTCTATGACTTTCGCTATTTCATTGGGCAGAGTTCCTAGTGGTTTACTCTTCATGAAATGGCGAAAGGTTGATGGGCCCGGGCGAGGAGGTTTATAAGAGGCATAACAGATGTGCAGGTCCCCAAGATCTAATGGCTGGCATGGTTTTGCAAGATGAAGATGCTTGGAAAATAGCTTTCACGAAGTGGCGAAAATGACATGGCATTCCAAGTGAGCAGTCCAGCTGGTTGAGATGGCAAGTAAGAAAGTGACATGTGGCCGAAAATCAAATTGTTCAGTGAGTTAAATTTGAGGATTAAGGTTTGGTGGGCCCACAACATAGGCAAGGCACGAAGTTAAAAGCCGATCAACTTTGTTTTGATCCAATGGTTCTCGTGCCTTCGTAGCTACAAACCAATTGGAGATTAATGTTCATGAAGTTGTGAAAGACAGATGGAAGTCACATAAGGGCATGATGTGGCATGACAATTGCTATTTTTTTAGGGCTTGATGGTGATGTATCAGATGACATGTGGTTTTAAAAAGTGATTAAGGGCCCGCTTGGGTGTAACCGGTGGTTATGTGGCAATAGTGAAGTAAGACACGTGGCTGACTCAGAACAAAACCTGAAGGAGCTTCCAGGGCTAATGGCCTAATGCCACGTGGCATTTGTTAACTGGTGAACAAGTAGGGTAAGTAACACCTAGGTAAAGAGCCCACTTAAAAGGCATTCATTTCAAAATTGATCCAATGCTTCTCGTTGTTTCATGGCTCAAAGATGGGAGTAGATTAACTTCAGCGAAATAGCAAAAACCGTTAGCCGTCAATACAAGGCATGTTTAGTTAAAAGACTGACAGTCTCAGTTGGATGTTAAAGGCTGAGTGGTTAGAGTTTCATCTAACACTTGGCATGGCTTCACAAAAGGAAAATGCTTGAGGGTTAAAGCCCATGAAGTGGCGAAAAGGAGGTAGGGCCCGGAACTAAGGTAAAGAGATCAAACGGAGATAAAGACCGATTAGGTTCCATCTGACGGACGACTGGTGTGGCTTCACTGGGTTAAATTGCACGTTGGCTATTGGTTACAAAGTAGCGAAATGATTTTTAGCCCATTGCCAGATGAGGAATGGTAAAAGGGTAAAGGCAGTGCAAGTTTGATGTGATCTAGTGGTTGGCATGATTTCACTGGATGAACATGCAAGGGTATTATGTTCTGCAAAATGATGAAAGAGCAAAAAGAAAATACACAGGCATGTTATGACCCGTTGGAGCCAAATTTTCAAATTCTTTCATGAACTCAATTCTGAAGGGATGGCCGAAGCATGCGGTATTAATGTTGTAGTTAAGAGCCCAATTACCGTATATGGTCTCACATCAATTGAATGTAGGCATCATTTCGAAGAGCTATTGCAAAGAAGTGGGTGTAGAGCAAATTTCTTCAAGCCAAGAATAGGTTCTCTTGTATTTTTGCTTAGCAATTACTTAACAGTTTGTTTGAATTGGGGTCCTGTTCTATTCTAGAATTGTTGTGGTTAGTAATTAAGTTGCTTGCATAGTGTTGATTGGGATGGCACCTAAAAGGGAGTTCTCAGGGAAAGTCAATTACCATGAGAGGGCAATTTGTGATGATTTCCTAGAGTAGTTAACCATGTCAACTAACATGACAGCTAAGGTTAAAGAGATGGTGCCAAAAGCTCCTCCCCTAAGAATAGGAGAAGGATTGTATGGCAAAGGCAATTGGATGAGAGACCCGTAGATAGGATTGTCTAGGTTGGGTCTATTCAAGGTCAGGTTCAGTATGAGACATTCCCCAGCCCCGATGAATATTATTTGGGAGTTGGATGTGGGAAAATTGGTGGTCCCTGGAATATTCATGGATGTGGATCTCCTAACTCAGATTGCACACAACTATGACCCCATTACAAAGAGTGTTAGGGACATAAATGGAAAAACCCTCATTGAAATTAATGATGAGGAGTTCAGAAATGTATTTGAGCTTAGTGAATTTTCCAATTATTTGGAACCCATCAATTTTAAATCATTCGCTTAGGTTTACAATGCACAGAGGAATCACCTTAGGAATGGGCCTCTTAAAGAATTCTATGTCAAAGTAGGTGGATTAACAGTTGTGGGACCTAATACTATAGAGCCTTTTCCTTAAATTTGTTTACTCTTAGAGCCAAGGGATTATACTAGTCACTCTGCCAAATTTTTGGAGAGGATGCTAAAGCAAACATGCCAACTCATTACATGTTAATGATTGCTCAAATTTTGAATCCTTCTCTAGTAGTGACATTTGATTATGCCCTTTATATTACTGATGCCATCCATGAGGGCTTGATAGGGATAAAGAATGGAAAAGTGGATAGACCTTTTTGATGGTACTCCCTCCTCATGCACCTATTTCTAGTCAAGGGTGGTGATTACTTTGCAAATGGAATGGATCTTTTGAAAGAAAAGGATGGAGATAAGATGCCAGTTTAGTTATGGAGTACAGTGTTGTCATGGGACATAGAAGATACTAGCTACTTGAGGTTTGATAAGTGCTTTTCATCCAAGATCGTGACTCTTTTCTGTTCAAAGAATCCAAGGGTCCCTGAGGTTCTTTTGGAATTCATTAGGCCAAAGGAGTTTGCTAAAGATATTAAAATTATCCACAATTGGGGTGATATGTACTTATACGTTGTTTCCACAGTTTTCAGAGTGTATGGTTTTAGGGGCACTCCATTTTTGTTGCCATATCAAGTCCCACTTAAAATAGGAATTGCAAAAGTCCTCAGGCAGATTGGTAGTGTGCAAGAGGTAGAGCTAACAGGTACAGGTAAAGCGACCATTTTCCCAAAAATAACTATAACACATCAATTTGTGATAACTAAAGGAGGTTGGAAGTGTTTTGAAGATTTACTTCAACCCTACCACTTATCAATAATAGTATCAAGGTTTGCTAACCTAGAAAATTTCTTCAACAACATGTTCAGAAAAAGGGCAGTATGTAGAGGCAAACCTCATCAATTCCAATTCCTCAAAGATCTCATCAGCAATGAGTTTGATCTGGATGAGCAAGAGTTAAGGAAAGAAAAGTGGGTTGCTTACAAGAAGGCCCTAGATTTTGTGCACCAATTTAGTACCAGCTATGACCCTTTGTCTAGTTTCCACCCTTTTGAAGAAAAGGCAAAATTCTTGATTCTTTGTTTTGAAGATGTAATGCAGACATTGAAAGAGAAGAGGGAGGCTGTGATTAAGAATAACCTTGAGAAGGAAAGACTAGTTTTAAATAGGTCTACATCTTCCAAAGCAATCCCTCCATGTGATTATATGCTACATAAGAAGTTCAATTACAGTGTGTTAGTGCTAACAACAGGGGATCCTTCTACCTCAAGAGTAAAGAGGAAGATACAAGATGTCATTGACATTCAGGAGAGCCCAAAGAGGCAAAGAATGGGAAAGGAAGTTCAATCTAGTGAACCATTGTATTCCACATCTCAATCCCCTATCCACATAGGAGATGAATAGGCAGCAACTGAGCAACTGTTACAATTAGGCAGTCTTGGGGAGATAGCTTACACCTATGATGAACTAGAAGAGGGAATGCCAGAAGAGCCCCTTAGTGCTGAGGTTAACATAACCATTAATGAGTTCAAGGGCCAAGAGTTAGATCCTGACATTAAACAAGCCAGTCAGGATTTCTTGGTTGATGGCAACTTTGACACATTAGGAGCTTTCATGCAATTTCTGTGGAAGCAGAATATTGATCAGTTTAATACTAGATGTGAGAAGAGGAGGACTGAGCAGCCCCACAAGGATCCAGCTTTGGTAGAGGAAGAAGTAAAGAAAGAAATGCTCAATGAGTTCAAGACCATCACTCTTGAGCAAGGAAGAGACATGGTAGCAAAGGCTGGTGTACTCATTCTCCCCGAATGGGATATAGCGGATGCCTTGGTTTTAGAGGCAGTAAGGAAGGAGACCAAGCCTATGGAATGAGTCTCTTTCAACAAGGATAATGCTGCTCTGGTTATGTGGTAACTAAAAAGAGATGAAAATAGGAAGAAAAAGGACACCTCAGGGTAAAGCTACCTTGGAGGAATGATAGTGAAAAGAGTGCAGAGCACTGGGGTAGTGGAGGCTACTAGCACAATCCTAGAGACTGCAAAGTTTAGTGTTGCGGTGGCAGAGAAAGAAGCCAAGGAAAAGGCAGATCTCCAAGCTAAGTTGGAGACAGTTTTAAAAGCTTACAACAATGCCAAGGAAGAGGTAAGAGGTAAAGATAGCATCATTGCCAAGTTGACAAGTCAGTTGGCAAGACAATATCATCAAGGTGAATCTTCAAAATTGATGATCTCTTCTTCTCCTGCAAGGCCTCCACCTACTAGCCCCATCATTCAATTCCCACCATCTCTAGCACCTTCTAGTTCCCAACCAGTTGAGATCACTCCCCATGAATTGGAGAAGCTAAAATAGGCCCAAGCCCTATTTGCAAAGAAATATGAAGAGAGAGTGAGGGCTACAATTTGGAGTTTTGTTGAAACCATAGGGTCTTCATTAATGTACAACAACATGAGCAAAATTTTGGACATGTGGAATGAGCTAAATGGAGACAAGGTTGTTGTAATGCCTATTTTTGACAAGTGGAAGCCCAGAGAGCAAGATTTGGAACTCATTTGTGTATCTTACGATGAGGCAGGGGTTGACCCCATTATTAAATCCACTTCTGATATGACAAAGGATCTAACAAAGTTAGCAGAAGGAGTAGATAATGCAGATAGGAAGATCAATTTTTACAAGAAAGAGTACATTGATCAAGTATTTGAATTACTCCCAGGGGGTTTTTCTAGTCCAACTCAATTGAAGGACAAACAAATATGGCTTAATGAATTAAAAGCTAATTTGTCATTGAGAGTAAAAGGAATCATCAATACAGATGATACTTCCTTATTTGTCAAAACAATTAAGGAGATAGAGAAAATCAAATCACACTATGGTTTTCTAAATTCAGAGGTCAACAAAATGAGGAACGCCTGGAAAATATTAGCCAAGACGAAGGGAAGAGTGATTAGCTTCTCGTGGCCAGCTGATGATGTATACTAGGAATGGACAAGAAAATATGCAGTGCTAGATGTAGAGCAGTTGGAAGAGGTTGCAACAAAACAATAAGCAGAAGAAGCGACGGATGCTGAAAATGACCCATAACCGCTTTTTGGAAAAGACTATTGTTTGTAACAAACTTTCTTTGGAAGGTCTGAAGCTTGTATGCATCCATGTTATTATAAATGGATACTAGGACTAGCAAAAAATGATCACAAGTAATTGTAAGGAAATGCTGCAGAAATTTATCTGAGCTTTTTTTGAGTCTTATGGAGAACTTTCAAGTATTTTTGTAATATTTTCAGAAATAATATCAATACACAGACCATCGATTTTGAGCCTGGAATTTGTATTGTCTTCAAGTGTGCTTGCAAATATTTACTATTTTCAATTTGAGTAATTTAGGTTTATTCATTTGAATATGGGTTGTAAGGCAACCTTAAATAGATGTGCTTCTTAGCTTTTCTCTTCAGGAGGGGAATTAAATATGCATGAATCACTTCTATCAGTAGATTCTTTGTGGTAGATTTTGAATTCAATGAATGCAGTCCAATTTGATGAGGGTAAATTATTATGTATGTCAGGCATATGTAGGGTTTTATAGAGGCCAAGGTGATGGGATGTGTGGAGATGTTTGATTGTGGGAGTATTGTTTACACTTAGAGGACTCTGTGGTCTACATAAGGCACTGGTATCTATTATGGTTATCTTTTACATATCTTGTAGGTCAATACTGAACATGAATATAAGCTTTATTTCTTCGTTTCAGTCAGTTTCAAGGTGATAAGATCCACTGGTTTTTGGGACAATGGTTACTATGGATTTTGTTTAAAAGTGTGAAAGAATTCACCCAGGGTTTACCCGCTTGAACTTTAGATAAGTTTGAAGTGTAGAAGGTTATAAAAAATTGTCATATGTTTCTCTAAAGTTTTCCTTCTCTTTGATTTCTCTTCTATAGACAGAGTTTATTATTTAATTATAAGGGATTTTAGGGGGAATCAGAATTTGAGAACAACAAAAGTGGCGACTTTGTTGGGGAGAGTCATACTATGAATCCAGATGCTGATTGCTGCTTCAATAAAATATATGTGTTGTTTTGATATATTCATTTAAAAAAAAGAGTTGCACGATATTTGATATGTGTTGTTGGTCTGAGGATTTGCAATATTTCATTCAAAGCTTGTTTTCATATTTCGCATAGATCTGTGGGTGGTGACTCTATTAGTTCAACCAGTCCTTAAAATAAGAGAATTCTTAAAAGGGGAAACAAGCATAATGCAAGGAGGAAAGAACACTAGGTCCTTCATGAAGAAACATCCTTGTGAGACATTGTAGGAGGGATTACCTGAACAGTCACAAAGAGGTTAGAAGAGATTAGTACAACATGAGCCATCAAATGCTGCATGGGTGCAGAAAAGCAACAATACTGGTAAGGTATCTGATAGACCTGTATATGCAAAGTCTAATTCTTCTTCCCGAGAATCTGAACATGATGTTTTAGGATTTCATTCTGGATTATTTGGAAATATAGATGATGTTCAAGTTTTAAATCAAGAGTTATCTCATGTTAGCTTCTCTGGAAAGGATAGAAGTAGTTCCAATGTAGTCAGACACTTTGTGCCTCGAATAGTTGATGGAACCATCAACTTGATTGATATAGACCAAGTAAATGTATCTAACTTTGAGGAGATCTTCCTTGATGAAGATGAAGTGTCCCAAGAAATAGAAGACTTGAATAGAAAGGTCCATCACTTAATCTCCTTAAGACCCCAATAGGAAGAAAATAGGGAGAGAGAAGTTAAAGAAAAACTGATGGAAAGAGATAGGCTTCTCAGGCAGATTGCTGATCTTGAATTGTTAGCCCAAGAAAAGGAGAAAAGTGATGATGGAGGTCATGTGATTAAGGAAATTCTAGTCCCAAGGCCAAACCAGCGTATAAGTTAGTAATCCAACCAAGTAAGGAGGTTTTTAGTGACCCACAGCTTGTTAGAAATGAGGTTGATAAAGGAAAACAAAAGTGCATGGAAGGTGGGTCAGGATCAAAGACTACGATGGAGATCTCCCATAGACTATCAACACATGAGAGGGAAATGGAAAGAATGAGGAAGGAGAAAGAAGATCTACAAATGGAGTTAGAAAAGGCTGAGTTAGAGGTAGCTAACCAAGAAGTCAAAAGAAAAATTGGTTATCTCAAATCTCCCCCTATCATTTTCCCATCAGAGGGTCTCAATAAGCCTGTTCCTTAGCAAGTTTCTCCCCCCCTATTAAAATTCAACCCACTTTGCCTATCAATATAACAATAGTCAGTCAAGCCCCTGTAATTAACTAGAATAATCAAATCTCTCAAACTCAAATCCCTAATGTAAGAATGAACATGGGAAATAACAATGTTGTTAACCCATTCCAAAGGAGACCCATCAACTTAGAGCAGTACAAGCAGTTATTTTTTGATGGAATCCTAGGATACCCCAACCATGTTCCTACTGAGTTAAGAGATAGGCTCCCTAAATTTGCTAGAAATAATGCAATTAGTGCAGAGGAGAATTTAAAATCCTTTAGTGACTTGATAAATGATTATGAGATAGCTGATGGAGATATCATAATGAAGTTATTTGTCCAGTCCTTAGTAGATGATGCACGAGATTGGTTTAGAGGTCTCCCTATTGATAGCATTGGGTCTTGGGAAGATTTCAAGAATTGTTTTCAAGAGAAATACGATAACAAAACAAATGTGAGTTTCAGGTTAAATGAATTCAATAATATAAGAAAATCTGATAATAAGATGGTCACCGATTTCAATGCTAGATTTCAAAAAGCCATGCATAGGTTGTATCAGGTGATGAGACTAGATGATAACATGTGCCTGAACACTTATTATAATGCATTTGATTCCAAAATGGCTTACATTCTAAGGAATAAGAATTCACATAGCCTAAGTGATGCATTCAGAATTGCTACCAATGTGGAGAGAAATAGGAAAGCATCCGAAAAATTAGGGAGAAGAACTGATGGTAGGCTATGGCAGGAAACAAAACAACAACGAAACAAAGTGGCTAAGGAGGAAGACAAGATAGAAAAGTTAGTCACTGCTATGAAGGACCTAACTGCCAAGGTAAATAAAAATGATAAGCCTCACTATAATTGGCAAGATAGGCCTCCTAGATTGCATGATATGCCTTATAATACCAACTAGAAGGATGGTAAACCTCAGAATGAGAAGCTTAAGAATGCTCAGAGCCAAGACACCCCTAATCCCTTAAAAGGAAAAAATGTTCACAATATAGAGAACACTCCCTGGTGTATTTCTTGTGATGGGCCACATTCTCCCTATCAGTGTGCAGTAGCTCAAGCCCTTGAAGAGTCCCTAAGGCAAGAGGCTAAACCTGATATCAATATGTTTGAGACCACAATAGAAAGTGATGAAGAATCTATACAAAGTGAATTTAGTGATGTGCTGGATAGTAAAAGGACTTTTCAAGGACAACTAACACTTGATTGGCATCCTACATTGAATGTAGTAACCATTGAAGATGACGAAGTTCATCTTAGAAGGCCTAGTGAGGAAGAAGTGAAAAATCTCACCAAGGCTGCTATAGCTAAGGCAAAGCACAATTATAACCTAAGGAGTACCAAAAGGGATAGTGATCAAGGTGAACCTGGTTCTATGTTTATAAAAGAGGTTCTTTAGAAAAAGGCAACAAGTAGTGCTACTACCCCTCAATTGGGTCAAGAAAAGAAGGATAAAATTAAAGATGTATCCAAGAGTACAGATGATAAGGATACAAATGATACACAAGGAGCTACCATAGCAAAGAAGGCAAGTCAGCCTAAGGTAGAAAAAGTTAAAGCTAATGCCAAGTTGAGCAGTAGTTCCACATTTGGCATGGCTCAAGCTCTTACACAAATGAAAGTTACTATCCCATTAATGGAGTTACTGAAAATAAAAGAACATAGAGAAGTTGTCTTGTCTTTGTTTTCTAATATATCTGATAGTAACACAGTCCTACCCAATGGTTCAATTAAAAATGAAAAGGATCAGTAGTTCCAAACCCCAGAGGTTTATGTTGGAACAACTATTACTCAAGAGCCTTCACAGGTAGATCCTTTTTATGTTACTTTAATAGTGAATAACCGGCTAATAAAAAATTGTATGATAGATCCAGGTGCAACTGCTAATGTAATGCCTTATGGTGTTATGAAAGAATTAGGATTAGTAGTGACTACAGTATATGGGAAGTGCTATGCCATGGATAACAGAGAAGTACCTGTCATAGGTACAATGAAAGATGTTGAAGTAAAGATAGCAGCATTCCTTGAAGCAACCTATAAGATGGATGTTATTGTCACTGACACTAAGCCTCATTATGGCATGTTATTGTCCAGGTAGTGGGTAGCAGTAGTAGGTGGAAATGTCCAATTGGATTTATCTTATGCTACCATTCCAATCAATGGGAATCAAGTCAAAATATACAGAGAACCACATGCTCCTAGAGTGATTGAAAGTGTAGATCCTAGCATGCTCAATTGTATGATTGATGTGGATCTTGACAACTTTAGAGTGCAACCAATCTTACCTTAGTTAAAGAATATTGACTCCATTGTGATTGAATTAGAATCACAATAGCATGATCTATGGCAAATGTATTTTGATGGAGCTTGCTCCAAAGAAGGGTCTAGAGCAAGAGTTCTTTTTGTATCCCCATCTAGTATAACTTTTAAATTTTCCCTTTTGTTAGCCTTTCAGTACACTAATAATATTGCAGAGTATGAAGCTTTGTTGTTGGGGCTTGAAGTTGCAAAGAGGCATGGAATACAATTGCTAAAAGTATTAGGAGATTCAAAATTGGTTGTCTCTCAGGTAAGATCCAAATATGCATAAAAAAAATGATAGATTGAAAAGATATAAGAATGCAGTTTGGGATGTCATTGAGCATTTTAGTGCTTTTTATATTAATTGGATAGAGAGATCAAAGAATATCATGGCAGACTTTTTAGCCAATGTTGCCTTGAAAAATGATGATGCAACACTAATTGGTATATCCACTATGGAAATAAAATCTAGGCCTGCCATCCCTGATAATGTGTATAATTGGCAAGTTTTTGTTGATGATGAAGATATTATTAGGTTCATACAATGCATCGATGATTATGATGGACAAAAGATTGACTGCAATGCATTAGTAGAGGTGGTTGACAACAAAGAGACTATATTTGGGAATGATTTGGTTTAGTTGGAAACAAATGAGATACCTAAGGGGTTAGTAGAGCTTGAGGGAATGTTCAACTATAATGACAGTCATCTACACCAGCAATCTACTACCAAGTCAAAAGAATTGGAGGAGGTAAACTTGGGGACAGAGTTATCCCCCAAGTTGGTATACATTGGGAAAAACTTACCCCCTCATGTCAGAACTAATCTTATTAATTTATTGAAGAAATATAAGCATGTGTTTTCTTGGTCCTATAAAGACTTAAAGGCGTATAGACAAGACCTTTTTCAACATGAAGTTCCTTTACTTCCAAATGCTAAGCCTTTCAGACAAAAGCAGAGACCTATTAATCCCCTAATAGAAACCAAGATGTAGCAAGAATTAACTAAGTTAAGAGAAGGGGGGATTATTAAACCTATAAGACATTTTTCATGCATCTCTAATCTGGTCCCAGTAAGAAAGAAAAATGGGGACATAAGATTGTGTGTTGATTTTAGAAATTTAAATGTTGCTTCCCTAAAGGATAATTATTCTTCTCCCAATATGGAAGCCATGCTATAGAGAGTAATTGACTGTGATATTTTGTCAATGATCGACGGTTTCTCAGGGTATAATCAGGTGCTAGTAAAGGAATCTAAGCAATTCAAAACCACTTTCACCACCCCTTGGGGAACATATGTTTATGTAAGAATTCCATTTGGATTAAAAAAAGCTGGAGCTACATTTCAGAGAGCTATGGATGTAGCCTTCAAATAATTCATTAATATCATCATGGTAGTATACCAAGATGATTTAACATGTTTCTCCAAAAGGGTTGATGACCACTGTGGGCATTTGGAAAAAGTATTCAATAAGGCTTTTAAATTTGGTGTGTCATTAAACCCCAAGAAGTGTCATTTTGTTGTTACTAAAGGGAAGTTGTTGGGGCATATTGTCTCCAAGGAAGGGGTAAGAATAGAACCTGAAAGAATTGAAGCAATAAACAATGTGCCTAAACCAAAGAGTGTTAAAGGTATTCAGTCTTTTTTAGGCAAAGTTAATTTTGTTAGAAGATTCATTGCAAACTTTGCAGAGATAGTTAAGCCTATTATCAAATTGCTCAAGAAGGATACCAAGTTTTGCTAGGATCAAGAAGCTTCAAAGGCTTTTGCTGAGATTACAAAGGCCATTCAGGAAGCATGTGTGTTGAAATCCTCGGATTATAGTAAGCCCTTTTCTTTGTTCTCTTTTGCTTCATATCATACAGTAGTTGTAGTGTTGTTGCAAAAAGATAATGAGGGCCATGAGCATCCCATAGCTTTCTATAGTAGGTCTTTACAGGCGACAGAATTAAAGTATGAAATCATGGAAAAGCAAGCATATGCTTTGGTTAAAGCTGTCAAGGCTTTTAGGCCATATCTGGTAAATGTACAAATAGTTGCTTATGTTCCACATGTTGCAGTCAAAGACATTTTATTCCAATCTGAAGTCATGGGTAAAAGGTGTAGATGGATAAATAGAATTCAAGAATTTCATTTAGAGATAAAGATTACTAAACTGGTAAGAGGTCTAGGCCTTGCAAAGCTCATGATTAAATCAAATCTTCTTGATATTGAGGTAAATAATGTTGAAGTTGATAGCACCATGGTCACCAGCATTGAAAGGTAACCTTGGTATTCAGAGGTAGTCCATTTTTTAAGAGATGCAATATTTCCAGAGGGAATGACACATAATCAGAGAAGAACTCTGAAACTCAAGTCACAAAAATATGTTCTCATTCAAGGTGATCTATTTTGGAAAAAAAGAGATGGGGAATTGCTAATGTGTTTGGATGAATCCTAGGCTAAAAGGGTGCTGGTTGAAATGCATGATGGAATATGTGGAGGTCATTACTCTACAAAGACAACTGCTGGTAAGATAATCTAGGCTGGGTATTATTGGCCTACTTTATTTAAAGATGCCCATGAACATGTCAGGAAATGTGACCCATGTCAAAAAATTTCATTGAAATTGAAGTATGAAGGAGCTTTACCCCTAAATCTAGTCACAGTGGAAGCCCCTTTTGTCCAATGGGGTATTGATTTTATTGGAGAGATTGTTGAAAGATCAAGAAGAGGTCATAGGTGGATCATAGTAGATACTGATTATTTTACTAAATGGATCGAAGCCATACCCACCAGAAGAGCTACAAGTAAAATTGTCATTGACTTCTTAATGGATTATGTTATAACTAGATTTGGAGTCCTTGTAAAGTTAGTAATGGACAATGCCATGAGCTTCAGGTCAGAAGAGTTTGTGGGATTTTGTACTAGTCATGGAATAATCATGTCTTACTCTTCACCTTACCATCCTCAAGGGAGTGGACAAGCTGAATCTAGTAACAAAAGCCTCTTGAACATTATTAAGAAAATCCTGGAAGAAAACAAGAGGTCTTGGGATCAAAAGATTAAATTAGCTTTGTGGGCTAACAGAATTACTGTCAAAAAGGCTATTGGGATGTCCCCTTTTGAACTGGTTTATGGTACAAAAGCTAGAGTACCAATAAACAATCTTCTCCCAGTATGTAAATTCTTGCAAACTAAAGACATGGAGTTGTCTAAAACTATGGAGAACTGAATGATTCAGTTAGTGGAAGTGGAAGAAATCAGAACTCTAGCTCACAAAAGAAATTTGAAGATCCAATTGTAGTCTAATTATCTATTTGAATAAGGGAGATCATTGAGAAAGTTTCAAATTGGTGATGTTTTTCTTCAGTGGAATGCAAAAGGAAAGGACAAGGGAAAGCATAAGAAGTTTGAGTCATTATGGGTTGGCCCTTCTGTGATCTGTGATGTGAATGGAAAAGACTCATACTTTCTAAAGAATATGAATGATAAAATATAGGAATTTCCAGTGAATGGACAATTCCTAAAGCATTATTTTTCTTAAAGTCCATGCAATAGGTTCTCTGTTTGTATAAGAAAAACCCCTTTCAAAATGTCTAAGAAAAACCCCTTTTAATTCTAATTTGGTGTTACTTTATTCACTTAAGAGTGATGGGTCCATTTATCATAAAGGTGTTTCCCCCCCTTGTCATTTACCTAGCTAGTCCCTTTAAATCTTTTAATTCTTTTCGCATTTAATCTACCTTCTTTAATGTTTGTCGAGCCCAGTAAGTATCGCGCAACTCTCAGATAAATCTATGACTTTCACTATTTCATTAGGTTGAGTTGCTAGTGGTTTACTCTTCACGAAATGGTGAAAGGTTGATGGGCCTAGGTGAGGAGGTTTATAAGAGGCATAATAGATGCGCAGGTCTCCGAGATCTAACGACCGGTGCAGTTTCACACGATTAAGATGCTTGGAAAATAGCTTTTGTGAAGTGGCAAAAATGACATGGCATTCCAAGTGAGCAGTCCAACTGGTTGAGATGGCAAGTAAGAAAGTGACATGTGGCTGAAAATCAAAGTTTTCAGTGAGTTAAATTTGAGGATTAAGGTTTGGTGGGCCCACAGCACAAGCAAGGCATGAAGTTAAAACCTGATCAACTCTATTTTGATCCAACGGTTCTCATGGCTTTGTAGCTGCAAACCAACTAGAGATTAATGTTTGAGAAGTCATGAAAGACAGATGGAAGTCACATAAGGGCATGACATTGCATGATAGTTGCTACTTTTTTTAGGGCTCGATGGTCATGTGTTGGATGACACGTGGTTTTAAAAATTGATTAAGGGCCCGCTTGGGTGTAACCGGTGGTTACGTGGAAATAGTGAAGTAAGACATGTGGTTGACTCAAAACTGAACTCGAAGGAGCTTCCAGGGCTAATAGCCTAATGCCACGTGGCATTTGTTAATCAGTGAACAAGTAGGGTAAGTAACACCTAGGTAAAGAGCCCACTTGAAAGGAATTCATTTCAAAATTTATCCAACGCTTCTCGTTGTTTCGTGGCTCAAAGATGGGAGCGGATTAACTTCAGTGAAATAGCAAAAACCGTTAGCCATCAAGATGACGCGTGGTTAGTTAAAAGATAGACGGTCTCGATTGGACATTAAAGGCCGAGTGGTTAGAGTTTCATCTAACACTTGGCAAGGCTTTGCGAAAGGAAAATGCTCAAGGGTTAAAGCCCACGAAGTGGCGAAAAGGAGGTAGGGCCCGACACTAAGGTAAAGAGATCAAATGGAGATAAAGACCGATCAGGTTCCATCCGATCGGATGACTGGCGCGGCTTCGCTGGATTAAAGTGCATGTTGGCTACTGGCTGCGAAGTAATGAAAGGATTTTTAGCCCCTTGTTGGATGAGGAATGGTAAAAGGGTAAAGGCAATGCAAGTTTGATGTGATCTAGTGGTTGGCATATTTTCACTAGATGAACATGCAAGGGTGTTATGTTCTGCAAAATCGCAAAAGAGCGAAAAGAAAATACACAGGCATGTTATGACCTGTTGGAACTAAATTTTTGAATTCTTTCATGAACTCAATTCTGAAGGGATGACCAAAGCATGCGGTATCAATGTTATAGTTAAGAGCCTGATTACCGTATATGGTCTCACATCAATTGAATGTAGCCATCATTTCAAAGAGCTATTGTGAAGAAGTAGGTGCAGAGAAGATTTCTTCAAGCCAAGAACATGTTCTCTTGTATTTTTGCTTAGCAATTACTTCACAGTTTGTTTGAATTGGAGTCCTGTTCTATTCTATAATTGTTGTGGTTAGTAATTAAGTTGCTTGCATAGTGTTGATTGAGATGGCACCTAAAAGGGAGTTCTCAGGGAAAGTCAATTACCATGACAGGGCAATTTGTGACAATTTCCTGGAGCAGTTAACCATGTCAACTAACGTGGAAGCTAAGGTTAAAGAGTTGGTGCCAAAAGCTCCTCGCTTGAAAATAGGAGAAGGATTGTATGACAAAGGCAATTGGCTGAGAGACCCATAGATAGGATTGTTTGGGTTGCGTCTATTCAAGGTCAAGTTTAATAAGAGACAATCCCTAGCCCCGATGAACAATATTTGGGAGTTGGATGTGGGAAAATTGATGGTCCCTGGAGTATTCATGGATGTGGATCTCCTAACTCAGATTGCACACAACTATGACCCCATTCCAAAGAGTGTTAGGGACATAAATGGAAAAACCCTCATTGAAATTAATGATGAGGAGTTTAGAAATGTATTTGAGCTTAGTGAATTTTCCAATTATTTGGAACCCATCAATTTTAAATCATTGGCTCAGGTTTACAATGCATAGAGGAATGACCTTAGGAATGGGCCTCTTAAAGAATTCTTTGTCAAAGTAAGTGGATTAAAGTTGTGGGACCTAATACTATGGAGCCTTTTTCCTTAAATCTGTTTACTCTTCAAGCCAAGGGATTATACTAGTCACTCTGCCAAATTTTTGGAGAGGATGCTGAAGCAAACATGCCAACTCATTACATGTTAATGATTTCTCAAATTTTGAATCCTTCTCTAGCAGTGACATTTGATTATACCCCCTATATTATTGATGCCATCCATGAGGGCTTGATAGGGATAAAGAATGGAAAAGTGGATAGGCATTTGGGATGGTACTCCCTCCTCATGCACATGTTTCTATTCAAGGGTGGTGATTACTTTGCAAATGGAATGGATCTTGTGAAAGAAAATTTTGGAGAGAAGATGTCAGTTCACTTATGGAGTACAGTGTTGTCATGGGCTAGAGAAGATGCTAGCTACTTGAGGTTTGATAAGTGCTTTGCATCCAAGATCAGGACTCTTTTATGTTCAGAGAATCCAAGAGTCCCTAAGGTTCTTTTAGAATTCATTAGGCCAAAGGAGTTTGCTGAAGATATTAAAATTGTCCACAATTGGGGTGATATGTACTTATACCCTATTTCCACAGTTTTCAGAGTGTACGGTTTAAGAAGCACTCCATTTTTGTTGCCATATCAGGTCCCAGTTAAAATAGGAGTTGCAGAATTCCTCAGGCAGATTGGTAGTGTGCAAGAGGCAGAGCTAACAGGTAGAGATAAAGGGACCATTTTCCCTACAATAACTATAGCACTTCAATTTGTGATAACTAAAGGAGGTTGGAAGTGTTTTAAAGATTTCCTTCAACCCTACCACTTATCCACAATAGTATCAAGGTGTGCTCACCCTAAAGATTTCTTCAACAACATGTTCAGAAAAAGGGTAGTATGTAGAGGCAGACCTCATCAATTCCAATTCCCCCAAGACCTCATCAGGAATAAGTTCGATCTGGAAGAGCAAGAGTTAAGGAAAGACAAGTGGGTGGCTTATAAGAAGGCCCTAGATTTTGTGCACCAATTTGATACCAGCTATGACCCTTTGTCTAGTTTCCACCCTTTTGGAGAAAAGGCAAAATTCTTGATTCTTTGTTTTGAATATGTAATGCAGACATTGAAAGAGAAGAGGGAGGCTGTCATTAAGAATAACCCTGAGAAGGCAAGACTAGTTTTTACTAGGCCTACATCTGCCAAAGCAATCCCTCCAGGTGATTGTATGCTACATAAAAAGTCCAATTACAGTGTGTTAGTGCCAACAACAGGGGAGCCTTCTACCTCAAGAGTAAAGAGGAAGATACAAGATGTCATTGACATTCAGGAAAGCCCAAAGAGGCAAAGAAAGGGAAAGGAAGTGCAATCTGATGATCCATTGTATTCCCCATCTCAATCCCCTATCCACATAGGAGATGAACAGGCAGCAACTAAGCAACTATTACAATTAGGCAGTCTTGGGGAGATAGCTTACACCTATGATGAAGTAGAAGAGGGAATGCCAGAAGAGCCCCTTAGTGCTAAGATGAACATAACCACTAATGAGTTCAAGGGCCAGGAGTTAGATCCTGACATTAAACAAGCTAGTGAGGATTTCTTGGTTGATAGCAACTTTGTCACATTAGGAGCTTTCATGCAATTCGTGTGGAAGCAGAATATTGATTAGTTTAATATTAGATGTGAGAAGAGGAGGAGTGAGTAGCACCACAAGGATCCAGCTGTGGTGGAGGAAGAAGTAAAGCAAGAAATGGTCAATGAGTTCAAGACTATCACTCCTGAGAAAGGAAGAGACATGGTAGCAAAGGTTGGTGTAGTCATTCTCCTTGAATGGGATATAGCGGATGCCTTGGTTTTAGAGGAAGTAAGGAAGGAGACCAAGCCTATGGAAGGAGTCACTTTCAACAAGGATAATGCTGCTTTGGTTATGTGGTCTCTAAAAAGAGATGAAAATAGGAAGAAAAATGACACCTCAGTGTCAAGCTACCTTGGAGGAATGATAGTGAAAAGAGTGCAGAGCACTGGGGTAGTGGAGGCTGCTAGCACAGTCCTAGAGATAGTAAAGTTTAGTGTTGCGGTGGCAGAGAAAGAAGCCAAGGAAAAGGAAGATCTCCAAGCTAAGTTGGAGACAATTTTAATAGCTTACAACAATGCCAAGGAAGAGGTAAGGGGTAAATATAGCATCATTGCCAAGTTGACAAGTCAGTTGGCAGGACAATATCATCAAGGTGAATCTTCAAAATTGATGATCTCTTCTTCTCCTGCAAGGCCTCCACCTACTAGCCCCATCATTGAATTCCCACCATCTCCAACACCTTCTAGTTCCCAACTGGTTGAGATCACTCCCCATGAATTGGAGAAGCTAAAATAGGCCCAAGCCCTGTTTGCAAAGAAATATGAAGAGAGAGTGAGGGCTGCAATTTGGAGTTTTGATGACACCATAGGGTCTTCATTAATGTACAATAACATGAGAAAATTTTTGGAAATGTGGAATGAGCTAAATAGAGACAAGGCTGTTCTAATGCCTATTTTTGACAAGTGGAAGCCTAGAGATCGGGATTTGGAACTTATTTGTGTATCTTATGATGAGGCAGGGGCTGACCTGATTATTAAATCCACTTGTGATATGACAAAGGATCTAACAAAGTTAGCAGAAGGAGTAGATAATGCAGATAGGAAGATCAATTTGTACAAGAAAGAGTACACTGATCAAGTATTTGAATTACTCCCAGGGGGTTTTGCCAGTCCAACTCAATTGAAGGACAAACAAATATGGCTTAATGAATTAAAAGCCAATATATCAGTAAGAGTAAAAGGAATCATCAATATAGATGATACTTCCTTATTTGTCAAAACAATTGAGGAGATAGAGAAAATCAAATCACACTATGGTTTTCTAAATTCAGAGGTCAACAAAATGAGGAATGCCTGGAAAATATTAGCCAAGACAAAGGGAAGAGTGATTAGCTTCCCGTGGCCTACTGACTATGTATACCAAGAATGGACAAGAAAATATGTAGCGATGGATGTAGAGCAGTTGGAAGAAGTTGCAATAGAACAACAAGCATAAGAAATCGCAGATGCTGAAAAGGACCCATAACCGCTTTTTGGAAAAGACTGTTGTTTGTAACAAACTTTCCTTGGAAGGTCTGAAGTTTGTATGCATCCATGTTATTATAAATGGATACTAGGACTAGCAAAAAATGATCGCAAGTAATTGTAAGGAAACACTGCAGAAATTTATCTAAGCTTTTTTTGAGTCTTATGGAGAACTTTCAAGTATTTTTATAATATTTTCAGAAATAATATCAATACACAGACCATTGATTTTGAGCCTGGAATTTGTATTGTCTTCAAGTGTGCTTGCAAATATTTACTGTTTTCAATTTGAGTAATTTAGGGTTATTTGTTTGAATATGGGTTGTAAGGCAACCTTAAATAGATGTGCTTCTTAGCTTTTCTGTTCAGGAGGGGAATTAAATATGCAGGAATCACTTCTATCAGTAGATTCTTTGTGGGAGATTTTGAATTTGATGAATGTAGTCCAGTTTGATGAGGGTAAATTATTATGTATGCCAGGCATATGTAGGGTTTTATAGAAGCCAAGGTGATGGGATGTGTGGAGATGTTTGATTCTAGGAGTATTGTTTAAACTTAGAGGACTCTATAGCCTGGATAAGGCACTAGTATCTATTGTGGTTATCTTTTACATATCTTGTAGGTCAATACTGAACATGAATATAAGCTTTATTTCTTCATTTCAGCCAGTTTCAAGGCGATAAGATCCACTAGTTTTTGGGACAATGGTTACTGTGGATTTTGTTTAAAAGTGTGAAAGAATTCACCTACGGTATACCCACCTGAACTTTAGATAAGTTTGAAGTGTAGAAGGTTAGAAAAATTTGTCATATGTTGCTCTAAAGTTTTCCTTCTCTTTGATTTCTCTTCTATAGACAAAGTTTATTATTTTATTATAAGGGATTTTAGGGGGAATCAGAATTTGAGAACAACAGGTCCTAAGCTTGGGGTCTTTTGAATCCCTCAATTTCATGTCATCCTATACATAGCCTATCATGCTCTCATCTCCTCTCTCTCTCTCTCTCTCTACTTTACTATGAGTTTGAGTGTAAGTTCATACCCCAACTAAAGTGGGGGCTAAATGAAGTGTAATAAATTGTGTCCCTTTACAATATCATAATCTACTTAGCACCAACCTTAGCGTGACTTTTCCTAGGTACTTTTAAAGCCTATTTAAGTCATATTCTACAGTACATATTTATTATTAATATCATAATTTAATTTTTATAAAATACTTAATTTAGAACCAAATATAATATCACAAACCTTCATGCTCATTTTTTCCTTTTGAAGGCCCTATTTTGTTGGAATATCGACACCCAACATACATGTCTCGCAAACATTTCTCATAGGTGTAACCATTGCTTGTCTCAGCCTTCACACTATAAAATTTGATCTCAATTTTGGTACTTTACCATTTTATGTCAATTTTTTATATCAAAAGTAACCTTATCCTCTCTATATAAAGCACATATTATATCATTCATAATGTCTAAGACATTCCAAATTTATTCTAATTGGTTCCAAGAGCATTCAGGCATCGAGAATATGAGTTTTAAACTCACTACGTGAAAGACTACAATAATCTACATTCAAGTATGATCTCATGTTTGTGATTTATTTTAATAGTGTTATTTAAATTATACTTGCAAAATTTATCTAAATAGAATCACATCACAACTTTTACTTGAAACTCCATGTGATGGTGTCATACCTAAATTATAATTATTTCATTTCCGTAGTTCCATTATTGTTTTACCTCTATCCTATGTTGCTCAACCTCTATTTTACATCAATCATTGCTATTGTGGAGGTGAAAACATAAAAACAAAGTTTGTTATAGATAAAAACCTATACAACACAACCAGTCTTCCTAATTTTCATATTTGTAGGTTCAAATCCTATAACACAGATTGTTACAATTGAGTAGAGTAGATAGTAATAGTCTTTTGTAGACTTTGGATAGGTATAAACACCAAAACTAGGGCACCCAACAAATGTGTTTGACACTTTTTTCCTATATTTGTGGGGCACAAACCTAGAAAATCTCTTGACTATATTTTTTTCCCCTTTCTATTAGTTTAGCACTAGTCTAGCACTTTTAGTTGTAGATTGTAGATTTGCATTCCTTTCTATGTCCTCTTACCAAACCTAGCCTACTATATAGGTTTATTGTTCTTTAACTTATTATTATTGTTGAAAGTCATCATTTATTTATCTTTTAATCTAGTTTATTTACACATGCTTCACAATCTATCCATTGCAACAAATAAAAACAAACAAAAGTTTTCAAATCTCATATTAGGATTGTAGTTGAGCCTATTTGTGCTGCAATACTATATAATGAGAATTTGAGATCTTAATTTGCATCCATAGCCTAGGATCTAATTTTCATATATCAAAGACAGCCTAAAATTTCTGAACTAAATATGCTTAAGTGTAGTAGTGTGAAAAGGGACCTGAATAATTAATTAATAAATTATGCATTACTCTAAGAACTAGAGGGGTAGGGAAGTTGTAAGAGATTTAGGGGATATAGGTCAAGGAAGATGTTGTTCACCAAAAGTGATAACCCAAGAACACCTACAAATCTATCTATGAGATAGCCAATCTCAATCAATGAAACACTTCAGGGCTTGGACAACATAACATAGGATCCTAATGATCCTCCTGCACTTCAGGTTCTGCTAGACCTAGGGGGGGACACCCTTTTGATGCATTAAATACAATGATTACAGACACATAATTGCATCAACACTAAGCAGATAGATCATTTCACAAGCTCAACAAGTTACGAAACACTACAGATTGGCTAGATCTGTACAAGCAATAAGATGGAATAGAGCTTGGAAAGAATGTAACACACACCCCTAAACATGAAGGGAAATTAGATTTTCTTTTAAAATGTGTATCTGAAAACATCCCCAAACTTGCAAGACCAGTGCCTTGTTCATTGGGCAACAGAGTCATACACAAAACTTTAAATATGCATCCTAGTCACAAATTGGTTCTCCTCAAATGATATCCCTGCATTAACACCTTATATTTAATGTATTACTCAGTTCCACTCACAAAAAATCATCAAATCTAGGACACATTCCATTATTCATGACTGATTACAAAGTTTAAAACCTTCCTTGAAGGATACCCACAAACAATCACACAACTTCCTTGAAATTGACAAATTTCATCCTCCTTAAGGATTGAATTCATAATAATGAAAAAAACAAATCATAGAGACAATCTTTTGGGAAATTACTCATACCTAACACAAGTAAAGTCTGCAACTAGAAAACACATCTTGAATACTGTACTGTAATCCTCTGTACCCTAAAACCAAACAAAAGCATTTACAAACTTGGGTCAAGATATTCAGAAAATGGAAGCCATCAAATCTAGAGCATTTTTCTATATTTTTAGAACCCTTACAAATGAGAAGAAATTGGAATAAGAAGGAGAGTGAAAAAGATCATAATCCATCAGAACATGCCATGTGTCTTCTTTTTCCTTAACTGTAAAAAAATCTCCATCATTCCCATGGAAACTGCTCTCAAAATATCCCAAGTTGGTTAACATTAACTATATTATTGGATTCTTCATTCTAAGAGCTTTCCAACGACATATAATACTTGCCATTTTGACCAAAAATGGACCCCTGGGCGAATTAATCCACTTTATGTGCTCATCATTTAAATTTTCAAATTTTTAATATAGTTTGCACTATGTATTTAAACTGATTTTAATTTTGATTTTTGGCTCTTGTTGTGCTCTGATGCTTTGCCACATGGTGGCCTCCGATTGGTTCATAGGGTTGACTGGATGCCACCTGGGATGACACCTCGTCACTCCGCCACGTGTCCGCTTGCTTGTTGTCCACCTACGCGCCACCTGTGTACCACATCATCGCCACCTAGGCACCATTGGGATGGGACCTACCTACTGGACATCTGACTGTACCTACCACCTGAGCACCACCTGGCTTTCACCATTTTGTAGCCTTTAACATTTGTGCATCTTCGCCTCACAAAACCGCGCGGGCCGTCAGATCAACCCGGACTTGCTCGATCTTTACCACTGCTGCATTTTCGCCAACTCGCTTTCACCATTTCACAGAATTCAACCTTCGACCACCTTTGACCTACGAATCAACACGCTTTGTCAGATCATCTTGGACCTGCTCACTAGTTAAGCCTACCCTTCTCTGCAAAATTCGCCCAGTTTGCCTCGGGAAGCATGCCTATGTGGGGTCCACCTGGTTGCCACTCAGTCGCCACCTCTAGTCACCTTGGGATCCATGCCCACGTGCGTGAGGTCCACTTGGGTGCCCAACGGGCACCGTCCGTCAAAAGCCTTGATGGCTTTGACATATTAGATGTGTGGAGATTTGGTTTTAAATATTAAAGAAGACCTTCGCCCAGCCAATGTGGGATTAAAACCTTAAGCCTGGGATTGCATTTTGGAGCTTTGCCTGAGCTTTAATGGTGTTTTATGTGTTGCTAGAGATTTTGATGGCCTTTTCAACCACGTGTAGGAGGGAGGAGGCACAAGGCATGGAGAAGTGGTTTTTTCTTAGCACACTTGCCTTGCTATTCTGCTGCATTTTTAACGCCCAACCAGCACTCTTCTACACTCCACGCAAGGGATTCAACACCCACATAGAAGCACATGAGAGTGGGAATACAGGACAATTTGTTTTCAACTCCCCTCACCATCCACCACATGACCATTTGCTTGATGGTCTTTGTTGTTGCTCCCTTATCTTCCCTGTCATGCAGAAAGGGGAGAGCTGGCTAGGCATTACACCACCATTGCAATTGCACTTTGCTATGTTTCAGATGCCTTTCAGCACCTTGACCACACAGTGAGGGAGGAGATGATAATGTGGAGTTTGAAGACCCCCACACAAACTGCAAGTTTCCACTTGGTTTCAATGCTGCCTTCTCTTACCATGCTACTACTGCACATTGCCGCTTGCTATTGTTGTTGCTCAAACTTCAATGTCTCTGCTCACGTGGGGGATGCTTTGACTGGCATTTATTTGGAATGTCATTCTTTCATTTTCCACACACATTCAATAACCACGCTGAAAATTAGGCTGATGCCAATGCATTTGATCAGAATTTCATACTAGGAGAATTAACTGGTTTTCAATCATCTGTTGTAGCTTCACTTGGGGGGATGCTATGCTTGTTGCATTTGCCATTTGCATTTACCTCAAAGTTTATGCAGCTCCAAACATGCCCATGTGAGGGAGAGGATGCCTAGTAAGGGAGGAGGAAATACACACTTGTTGGAGAGCTCTTGTAACTACTTCATGATCCACACAAGGCTCCCATTTCTCCATTGAATGAACATTTGGATGACATTTCAATAATGTTTCAAACCACCTAGTTCCTGATCTTTGCATGGATAAAATGGCAAAGAATTGCACTAGTGTACAAAAATATTCCTTCATTTTTCTTGTGACACCGTAGGTGATATCTGATAGGAGCGATCTTTCATTTTCTTTCCTTGATAGTCCCCATACCACACACAAGATTACCCTTAGATCTAACAAGCACACCCTTTGGTTCTTGTTTGTCCTTATCTGCAGAACTCTTGGCCAAATTCTTGTATGGTACCTCTATAGTAATAGATGCATCTTCATTGTTACTAATTCTCTTATAGTTGTCAATTTTACATTTCTTTGGAAACCTCATACTGCTCTTTTCCAGAACTTGTCATCACAAACAACATCCCATTGGCGAATTGCAGTCGAGCCAGGTCGGGCCCCAAAGTGGATCCGACTAAAAAAAATATTGTTTGCACACAACTGACCTCTGAGATGCTTCATGAACCTCAAACATATCTCTGGAAATGATCAACATCATTTTTAGATCATTAATACGCATTTTACAACTTTCTAACACTTGCACCACATTTTCCCATTTAATCGCGAAGACGTATTTTTCAAACCTGTCAAAACACCCTTCTGGAGCTCGCCATCTGATAGGTGTGTACTCTAATATACAAGCATGAACACTACCAAGCAGTTTCTCAATACGAGTCCTGAGTGAAGAAATATTAATCAGCGAAAATGGCCAACTGGCTTTGTCGACACCGCGGACCTGATGAAGTCAATGTTTTGGCAACACATGATGCCTTTCTCAAAAATATCAAACGACCTCTGTAGACCCTCAAATTTGAAACATAGGTACCTTGAAGTACATATTAAATATTTGAATTCTCAGTTCAACCAAAAGGCTGACTGGATGCAAATGGCGTGCTCATAAAAACTGCTACTTTAACTGATATAGCACTAAAAGTACGTATAACTGGAAATGATGGCTCAATGAACCCTTTTGCAAACCGACTAAATGGATTAGTAGGAGCCTAAAATTTGAAACGTAGCTCATCATTTATACCAGCATTAACCTGGAAGAAATATTCTGACTTGACACTTATTGAGGCAACTTTTACACTTATGCGAAACAGGGCTCCGACTAGTTGTCAAAATAGGTACTAGTCAAACCACACAAACTGCAAACGGATTGATCTTCAAAAACTGAGCAGATGGATTTATTAGGACTTGAGAATTTGCAAGATAAATCACATTTATTTATAGAGTTGAATCCATTTTTAATTTCTCCATGATGATCAATAGGGAAAAAGATATAATCGCTCAAAGTAGGCTACTCAATAAAATCTACATTTGTGCCTAAAATGCACTTTCAGCTCACCCCTCGAAATGGGTTCCTAGTAAACTTATCCAAACTGAATTCTAAAAGTTGCACATCACTGAAAAGGCCAAATGAAAGTTGTAGGACATGAATCCCGAGCCTAACCCTCTTGAAAATCAACTGGCTCCACTTCACCCTCTCTAACTAGGCCATTCAAACTGACTCATTTTTATCATTTGGAAATGCAAGGCAAAATTTTGAAATGGGCCTCTAAAATTGACTTAAATTTAATGAGTCCCAATAGTGGCTCTGACTAGGGATGGTTGATTGCAAGATCAACACAAGAACATAGAATCAATGTTTAAGCAGACGACCCAAAAATGGATCACTTCTCTTCTCTTCTCTAAAACATGGCTTCCTTATTCTACCCAAATAGTAGGGAACTTTATTGAAAACCACACAACAGAAGCAAAGCAACTGTACAAAATATACAACTTATAAATGGCCCTGGGCCATTAAAAACTGAAATCAATTCTTACCTCTATCAAACACATGATTTTCGTTTCCACAAATCAAAGGTAAGTTGAGATCACCATTCACATCTGCTTGTTCAGAAACACTTCCACTTCTAATTGGCTGATCACATAAAACATAATCATAAACATGTTTATAATCAATCAATCTTTGGAAACCAAATGAATGCTGAAAGGGTTGATCACTAGGTGACATAAGAGTGCCATACTCTTTACCACTCTTTCCCAGCTGAAATGAAAAGTGGCCTAACTTATTCTGAAAGTTGGGAATATCAGACAGATCCTTATTGCTACTTTGCTGAAATAATAAACACTCTTTCACAATAATATCCTGCAAACTAGAGAGGAAAACTTCCTCATAACATGACTGCACTTCAACTTGTTAATCATAATTTCTATCAGCATTTTGCATACATGAAAATACATGATTTTTACTTGCCAATGGTTCATTTACTCCTTCTAAATCTGAGAAAAACACCTCAAATCTGTCATGTCTTTGAAAAGGTAGATCCACATAATGCATATCAAAGCTAGAGTTCATATCAATATATGAATCTACATCACCATACCTATCAACCATATATGCATTATCATTTTGTCTATCAAACATAGGAAGAGAATCAACATCATATGTATCATTTTTTACACCCTCAAAAATATCATCAGTATCAAAACATATACTGAATGGGTATGAAAGATTGGGCACATTTTTGAATCCACATCTCTGAAAATCAGCAGCTAAGAGTTCTGAAATTTGCTCACTACATAGTGAACCTCCTTCATTTTCATTTTCCTTGGCTTCATCCTCTGAGCTATAAACATTGTCCCAATCTAATAAGGGTATTGGATTTGCAGTGCTCATGTCTCTATGCACATTTATTTCATCATCACAACAACTTGCATCTGCATCATATCGTTTATCACGCTGCTCATAATGTGTTGCTAGATGTTGCAACATAGTTTCACAACCTTGTTTGCCAACATTTTGTGGATTGAAATCAACAACAAGGTGATCTACATCATTAGCATCTGAAACCTCAATGGGCTCATGATTAGTTGAACAATCACTATTCTCACAAATTTCTTCTCACTCTGAATACACATCTAAACTATCATACTGAGAATAATCACATTCAACATCATAGGAGGTACATCTACTCAGGGGCTCATCTCCTTCATTATTTTTAACCTTGTGTATATTTTCAGAATGAATTCTTTCAATCATATCTATCCATCCTTTAATACATTCAACACATTCTTCTCTGAAGGCAATAGACCAATTAACTGAGTCAGGCTAAAAAAGCTCTAAGAATAACTCAATCAAAACAGACTCATGGGGTTTAGCACTAGCTAAAAGCTCATTTGATGCAGCTAAAAATCTTCCATAGAAAACATATGATGATTCTTCTTTTTTTCTTGTCCCTACTTTCCCTTTTAACAACCAGACAAATCTCTCTTGGATCATTTGAAGACATATTATAATTTCTCCATTGATCTCTTTCAGATTTGACAAAGGATTCTTGGATCTAGGAACTACATTTGGATCCATCAGTTTTATAGCATTCACTAACCATTATCATGCATCTTACTATTTTATAAATTCTTTTAAAACCTTATAGTCATTAACTTGAGAACTACATACTTCTTTGATCATTTAACTGAAATTTATTTCAAAAATATGAAGTATGCATATTGTAAATTTCTTTTCCTTTCAACGGTGACCTTTTCACCTCATAAGGAACATGAATTGTCTCATTAATACTTTGAGGAATACCTGGAGAAAAAATTGCTGCTGCTGTTCACTTCACTTCTGACTGGAAATTTGAAGAACTCCTCCAAATCTCAGGTTCCTTCTTATAGAGTCACCACCTCCCTGAAGAGGAATAAAACTTAACCACTAATCTTCACTCTGAACACTTTCAAATCTCTGGGTCTCACCACAAACAACAGAGTCACATAATATTTTAAATTTCAAAGCAACAAGACTTTCCAGGATACACACTTTCAAATCTGAAAATGACTTTCAGATTTCTAAACTTCTAAGACTTTTCCCCAAATGAATTTTGGCTAGACTCATGGGTTTCACTTGACAGAAAATTTTTCACATCATTCTCCCCAGTAGAGTCACCATTTTTGTTGTTCACCAAAAGTGATAACCCAAGAACACCTGTAAATCTATCTATGAGATAGCCAATCTCAATCAAGGAAACACTTCAGGGCTTGGACAACATAACATAGGATCCTAATGATCCTCCTGCACTTCAGGTTCTGCTAGACCTAGGGGGGACACCCTTTTGATGCATTAAATGCAATGATTACAGACACATAACTGCATCAACACTAAGCAGATAGATCATTTTACAAGCTTAACAAGTTAGGAAACACTACAGATTGGCAAGATCTGTACAAACAATAAGATGGAATAGAGCTTGGAAAGAATGGAACACACACCCCTAAACATGAAGGCAAATTAGATTTTCTTTTAAAATGTGTATCTAAAAACATCCCCAAGCTTGCAAGACCAGTGCCTTGTTCATTGGGAAATAGAGTCATACACAGAACTTTAAATATGCATCCTAGTCACAAATTGGTTCTCCTCAAATGATATACCTACATTAACACCTTATATTAATGCATTACTCAGTTCCACTCACAAAAAATCATCAAATCTGGGACACATTCCATTATTCATGACTGATTATAGAGTTTAAAACCTTCCTTGAAGGATACCCACAAACAATCACACAACTTCCTTAAAATTGACAAATTTCATCCTCCTTTAGGATTGAATTCATAATAATGAAAAAAACATATCACAGAGACAATCTTGTGGGAAATTACTCATGCCTAACACAAGTAAAGTCTGCAATGAGAAAACACATCATGAATACTGCACTGTAATCCTCTGTACCCTAAAACCAAACAAACGAATTTACAAACTTGGGTCAAGATATTCAGAAAATGGAAGCCCATCAAATCTAGAGCATTTTTCCAAATTTTTGAAGCCCTTACAAATGAGAAGAAATTGGAATAAGAAGGAGATGGAAAAAGATCAAAATCCATCAGAACATGTCATGTGTCTTCTTTTTCCTTAACTGCAAAAATATCTCCTTCCTTTCCATGGAAAATACTCTCACAAAATCCTAGATTGATTAAAATTAACTACATTATTGGATTCTTCGTTCCAAGAGCTTTCCAATGACATATAATACTTGCCATTTTGACCAAAAATGGACCCCTAGGCGAATTAATCCACTTTATGTGCTCATCATTTAAATTTTTGAATTTTTAGTATAGTTTACACTATGTATTTAAACTGATTTTAATTTTGATTTTTGGCTCTTGTTGTGCTCTGATGCTTTGCCACGTGGTGGCCTATGATTAGATCGTAGGGTTGACTGGACGCCACCTGGGATGACACCTCGTCACTCTGCCACGTGTCCGCTTGCTTGTCGTCCACCTAGGTGCCACCTATGCACTGCATCATCGCCACCTAGGTGCCATCGGGATGCGACCTACCTGCTGGACATCTGACTGTACCTGCCACCTGAGCGCCACCTGGCTTTTTCCATTTTGTAGCCTTTAACATTCGTGCATCTTCCCCTCACGAAACCACGCGGACCATTGCATCAACCCGGACTTGCTTGATCTTTACCACTGCTGCATTTTCACCAACTCGCTTTCGACATTTCGCAGCCTTTAACCTTCGAGCACCTTCGGCCTGCGATTCAACCCGCTTCGTCGGATCATCTCGGACCTGCTCACTGGTTAAGCCGACCCTTCTCTGCAAAATTTGCCCAGTCTGCCTCAGGAAGCATGCCTACATGGGGTCCACCTGGTTGCCGCTCAGTCGCCACCTTTGGTCGCCTTGGGATCCACACCCACGCATATGGGGTCCGTTTGGGCACCCAATGGGCATCGTCCATCAAAATCCTTGATGGCTTTGACATATTAGATGTGTGGAGATTTGGTTTTAAATATTAAAGAAGAGCTCCGCCCAGCCAATGTGGGATTGAAACATTAAGCCTAGGACTGCATTTTGGAGCTTTGCCTGAGCTTTAATGGTGTTTTCTATGTTGCTGGAGATTTTGATGGCCTTTTCAACCACGCACAGGAGGGAGGAGGCACAAGGCATGGAGAAGTGGTTTTTTCTTGGCACACTTGCCTTGCTAATCTGTTGCATTTTCAATGCCCAACCAACACTCTTCTACACTCCACGCAAGGGATTCAAAACCCACATAGAAGCACATGAGAGTGGGAATACAGGACAATTTGTTTTCAACTCCCTTCACCATCCACCATGTGACCATTTGCTTGATGGTCTTTGTTGTTGCTCCCTTATCTTCCCTATAATGTAAAAAGGGGAGGGCTGGTTGGGTATTACACCACGGTTGCAATTGCACTTTGCTATGTTTCAGATGCCTTTCAGCACCTTGACCACACAGCAAGGGAGGAGATGATATTGTGGAGTTTGAAGACCCCCACACAAACTGCAAGTTTCCACTTGGTTTCAACGCTGCCTTCTCTTACCATGCTACTGCTGCACATTGCCTCTTGCTATTGTTGTTGCTCAAACTTCAATGTCTCTGCTCACGTGGGGGATGCTTTGACTGGCATTTATTTGGAATGTCATTCTTTCATTTTCCACACACATTCAATAACCACTCTGAAAATTAGGTTGATGCCAATGCATTTGATCAGAATTTCATACTAGGAGAATTAACTGGTTTTCAGTCATCTTTTGTAGCTTTATGTGGGGGTATGCTATGCTTGTTGCATTTACCATTTGCATTTACCTCAAAGTTTATGCAGCTCCAAACATGCCCACATGAGGGAGAGGATGCCTGGCAAGGGAGGAGGCAATACACACTTGCTAGAGAGCTCCTGTACCTGCTTCATGATCCACACAAGGCTCCCATTTCTCCATTTGAATGAACATTTGGATGACTATACAATAATGTTTCAAACCACCTAGGTCCAGATCTTTGCATGGATAAAATGGCAAAGAATTGCACTGGTGTACAAACACTTTCCTTCATTTTTCTTGTGATGTCGTAGGTGATATCTGATAGGAGCAATCTTTCATTTTCTTTCCTTGATAGTCCCCATACCACACACAAGATTACCCTTAGATCTAACAAGCACACCCTTTGGTTCTTGTTTGTCCTTATCTATAGAAGTCTCGGCCAAATTCTTGTATGGTACCTCTATAGTAATAGATGCATCTTCATTGTTACTAATTCTCTTATAGTTGTCAATTTTGCATTTCTTTGGAAACCTCATACTGCTCTTTTCCAGAACTTGTCATCACAAACAACATCCCATTGGCGAATTGTAGTCGAGCCAGGTCGGGCCCCAAAGTGGGTTTGACTAAAAAAAAAATTGTTTTAACACAACTGACCTCTGAGATGCTTCACAGACCTCAAACATATCTTTGGAAACGATCTGCATCATTTTCGGATCATTAATCCGCATTTTACAACTTTCTGGAGCTCTCCATCTGACAGGCGTGTATTCTGATATACAAGCATGAACACTGCCAAGCGGTTTCTCAAGATGAATCCCAAGCAAAGAAATATTAATTGGCGAAAATGGCCAATTGGCTTTGTTGGCACTGCGGACCCGATGAAGTCAATGTTTTGGCAACACATGACGCCTTTCTCAAAAATATCAAACGACCTCCGTAGACCCTCAAATTTGAAACATAGATACCTTGAAGGACATATTAAATCTTTGAATTCTTAGTTCAACCAAAAGACTGACTGGATGCAAATGGCACGCTCATAAAAACAGCTCCTTTAACTGATATAGCACTGAAAGTACGGATAACTAGAAATGATGGCTCAATGAACCCTTTTGCAAACTGACTAAACGGATTAGTAGGAGCCTAAAATTTGAAACATAGCTCATCATTTATACCAGAATTTAACCTAGAAGAAACATTTTGACATGACACTTACTGAGGCAACTTTTACACTTATGCGAAACAGGGCTCCAACTAGCTGTCGAAACAGGGACTAGTCAAACCACACAAACTGCAAACAGATTTATCTTCAAAAACTGAGTAGATGGATTCATTAGGACTTGAAAATTTGTAAGATAACTCACATTTATGCATATAATTGAATCCATTTTTAATTTCTTCATGAAAATCAATAGGGAAATAGATATAATCGCTCAAAGTAGGCTACTCAATAAAATCTGCATTTGTGCCTAAAATGCACTTTCAGCTCACCCCTCGAAATGGGTTCCCAGTAAACTTATCCAAACTGAATTCTAAAAGTTTCACATCACTGAATAGGCCAAATAAAAGGTGTAGGACATGAATCCCGAACCGAACCCTCTTGAAAATCAATTGGCTCCACTTCACCCTCTCTAACCAGGCCATTCAAACTGACTCATTTTTATCATTTGGAAATGCAGGGCAAAATTTTGAAATGGGCCTCTAAACTTGACTTAAATTTAATGATTCCCAATAGTAGAAAATATAGAGATGGAAATATAGGGATGAAAAGCTATTTAGGAAAGAAAAAATAAGGAAATGGGAGGGTAAAATAAAGTTGAATAGGGTGGGCTTAGAAGAAAAAAGTAAATGAGGATGGGATGATAATAAAACACTATGCGAGCTATAATTTACTAGAAAGGGTGGATTAAATTGAAGGACTGAAGAAAGTATGATATCTCTATAGAAAAAATTGGTTAAAATTAGAGAAAAGTATAAGATGAAGTAGGAGACAAAGTGTGGGAAAAAGACATAGGTAAATTAGGAAAATGACGATTAGAGGAATTAGTAAATTTAATGATATGAATCATAAAATCAGCAAGGTTTCCTTGATGAAAAGAATGAGAGGAGAAGAAATAAATATGAACACGAATCAATGAAGAAAAATAGTAGAAGAAGATAGTAAACTAAGGAAATCTCATATATGGTTAATGAAATGCATATATGTGAGTAATAAAGTTAAGAAACAAAATTAATCTAAAAACGTCATGTGCAATAAATAAAAGTTATTAGAATCAATTTTATGAAAATAAAGGTGAAAGCAACACAATGACACATGGGGAAGTACAAGAATGTCAAATTCACCAAAGGATCGAAATCAAATTCACCAAAGGATCGAAATCAAATATTGATCCTTTATTAAACATGTTCATGATCCATGGGCCATTGGTAATCTAACATAGAAAAAACTTGTTAGCATGTTATCATTGTTGTTGTTTATGATTCTTGAGGCATTGATCGCCTATTATAGTGTGGTTTGCTAGTTGTGTTTTTTTTTGTCACACTATATGATTCACCCAACATAACACAACTTGTTGGCTAGTGAAAACCATGCCATCCTTGTGGAACCATAACCTAACATAACTTGCTAGTTCATGGACCTTGGATCCTCCTCTCTTCTTAATGGTGTATTCTCATGTCTCTTTCTATAGGTCTAATTCTTTTCTTGAAATAATATTCTATGAATTATACTAGTGGTTGTGACAACCTTTACATCAAAATATCTTCATATTGTTAACTTGGAACCTTTGGTTTTCTTTAGTTATTTTATTTGTACATGTGCATCTTGATTTGAATGTTATTATTTGGAATGATAGGGTCCTAAGCTTGGGGTCTTTTGAATCCCTCAATTTCATGTCATCCTATCCCTAGCCCATCATGCTCTCAACTTCTCTCTCTCTCCCTCTACTTTACTGTGAGTTTGAGTGTAAGTTCATACCCCAACTAAAGTGGGGGCTAAATGAAGTGTAATAAATTGTATCCCTTTACAATTCCATAGTCTACTTAGCACCAACTTTAGTGTGACTTTTCCTAGATACTTTTAAAGCCTATTTGGGTCCTATTCTACTATAAATATTTATTATTAATATCATAGTTTATTTTTTATAAAATACTTAAATTAGGACCAAATATAATATCACAAACCTCGACGCTCATTTTTTCCTTTTGAAGGCCCTATTTTGTTTGAATCTCGACACCCAACATACATGTCTTGCAAAAATTTCTCACATGTGTAAACATTGCTAGTGTCAACCTTCACAATTTAAAATTTGATCTCAATTTTGGTACTTTACCATTTTATACAACTGTCACTTTTTTATATCAAAATAATCTTATGCTCTCTATATAAAGCACATATTGTATCATTCATAAGGTCTAAGACATTCCAAATTTATTCTAATTGGTTCCGAGAGCATTCAGGCATAGAGAAACGAGTTTTGAACTCACTAAGTGAAATAAAATAATAAGCTACATTCAAGTATGATTTTATGTTTGTGATTTATTTTTATCATGTTATTGAAATTATACTTGCAAAATTGATCTAAAGAGAATCACATCACCACTTTTACTTGAAACTCCATGAGATTGTGTCATACTTAAATTATATTTTTTTCATTCTAGTAGTTCTATTATTGTTTTGCCTCTATCCTATGTAGCTCAACCTCTCTTTTACATCAATCATTTCTATTATGGAGGTGAAAACATCAATACCAAGTTTGACATAGATATGACCCTATACAACACAACCATACTTCCTCATTTTCATATTTTTAGGTTCAAATCCTAAAACATGGATTGTTACAATTGAGTAGAGTAGATAGTAATAGTCTTTTGTAGATTTTGGATAGGTATAAACACCAAAACTAGGGCACCCAACACATGTGTTTAACACTTTTTGCCTATATTTGTGGGGCATAGACCTGAAAAATCTCTTGACTATATTTTTTTTGCCCTTTCTATTAGTTTAGCACTAGTCTAGCACTTTTAGTTGTAGATTGTAGATCCACATTCCTTTCTATGTCCTCTTACCAAATCTAGCCTACTATATAGGTTTATTGTTCTATAACTTATATAGGAGTTAAGAAAATACAACACCACAAGAGCCCAAATAATCTCTGCAAGCTGAAAAACCTGTTACAAGGAGAAGCAATGAAGCAAATCATAGAAGGAAAGAATACACAGGAAAAATATGCTCCAAAAGATGAGAGTTCAATAATCTCCAAAGTGTATTTTCAATAATAATCCTTCTTCATACAATAAAAAGAAATAACTCAACCTTTAATAGGTCAAGAAACCCTAAAAGGGAAAACCTAAGTTTGCACATAATAATTAATTAAAATAATTAATTATATGCACCTAAAGTTAGCTTAAGTGTAAAAGAGATAAAGGGAACTTAAATAATTAAACAAATAATGTTTAATTAATCAAGTAAATACCCAAATACTCTAACACCCCCACCTAAGCTAGACTTAGGGAGAAGCTAAAACCTAGAACAACTACTAAAAGCAATAAAGATGGGCCCCAACAACAAGGCCTAATCAGGTACCCAAATACAATGAAATCTCTATGAACTAGAGAAATAGAGAAAACAATCTGGGAACAAAACTCTACTCCAAAAAGAGATGAAAAAGAATATCACTGAAGCATGAAGACCCTGCAAACTCTGTCAAAGAATAACTATTGATCTGAAGAACATCCACTAAACTAGAACATGACCAGGTAGAGAAGACTGTAATCTGCATGAGTGCCCTCAAATGACACTACTCGAATTAGGAGGCAAACAAGGCAAAAACAACTAAAATCGAAGATACAGATGGCATGAGAAACCAAAGCCTGAAGAGCTGATCAATCAAACCACAGAAGCAGTAGAACCAACAGGATAAACCTCCCCATAATGCAAAAGTGGGAGAGGGACAGGAACACTGAAAAGAACAGTCAAGAAAAACTGCATGACGAAGAACTAGGAACATCAAAGGTGCTGAGAAAAGTACATGGTGTCGTGGAAGGAACACTCACTTGACACAGATCATGAGAAAGGAAAATGGCAAACAATAGGCAAACATCAACCCCCTCATGGCACTTGATCAATAGTGCATGTACAACAAGACACAAGATATGCAAGATTCAAAGTAAACAATGCATGATGGCACTTTATCTCAGTGTGTTTGCATAAATACAAGCTACAATGATAAGAAGACTAGAAAAAAGAAATGTGAACCAAAATAGAGGCACCCTACTCAGAGAAAAGATCCCAGGACCTGGAATAACCACGATATTCACCAGAGTGCTGAAAAACAAAAAACTGAATAAAATATGCATGGAATAGAATTTGGAAATAAAACTCAAATGGCTAGAAAGTACACAGCACATGCATTCCAAAAATATAAAAATTTTGAAAAACGGAGGTCGGATGCTCATTCTATGGCTCCCAGAGTGCAAAAACTAGACCTCACTTTGATTGGAAAAGAAAATAGTCAAATAGAAAAATTTGAAAAAACTACCAACACCATGAGATCGGCCTCAAAACCAGCTTTCTGACACCTATTCATTTTCAAAAAAATGACTCCGTATGCCCAAGATAGGGCGAAAAAACCAAACCCCACCTGAAAAAGGCCAAAAAAGGAGGTCTGGTGGGTCTTTGGGTAGAGGTAGCTAGGGAGCGGCACTCTGGTAGCGTTTCGGTGGAGCCTAGGCAGAGCTCTAGTGGCCCGAGGGAGGCCGGCGGCTGAACCCGATGAACGGGCGGTGCAGGGAGGCTGTGGGCGGTGCAACGGCTGGGCGTGGGTGGCGGCTAAGCAGAGTGAGGTTGGGCTAGCAGGCGGCGGGGCTGAGTGCGAGGGCTAGCTGAGTGGAGCAAGGCCGGGCTAGTAGGCGGCGGTCGTGATGCAGAGAGGCGACCGATAGCGCAAGGAGGTGGCGGCCGCGGTGCCAGCGGTGGCTGGAAGCCGACAGAGGGTCGGGGATCAGAGGCACGGGGGCCAAGGTCTACAAGTCTGTGGAGCCAAGGGGCCCCATGGTACCCTGCTTACCGTGGGATCCCCCCCCCCAAAACTTATCCAAAAATTTTAAAAAAAAAAACCCTATTCTTTGATTTTTTTGCTCGCCTTTTGCTTTTTTTAAAGAAATTTTTTTACAAGCAAATTTCGGCCTGCATGCTGTAAAAAGGCAAAATATTTTTTTTCAAAATATTTTTTTCTTGATCTGCGTGCCAGGGTTATACGACCTAGATCTAAGAAAAAAATTCTCCCAGAGGCTTAGGAACCAAAATAGGTAGAATTTTATATAACCATAGGGGTTTTTAGGCCTTCTGAGCATGATGGTGAGGTACGTTTAGGGCCAAAGTGCTCAGAAAAAAAGGTCAAACCCTAGGTACACAAAAAATTATTGAAACCCCAGATCTGCTTCCAAAGCCAAAAATTCTCAAAACAAGAACAGGTAGCTGTAGATCTGAAGCTCTGATACCATATAGGAGTTGAGAAAATACAACACCACAGGAGCCCAAATAATCTCTACAAGTTGAAAAACATGTTACAAGGAGAAGCAATGAAGCAAATCACAGAAGGAAAGAATACACAGGAAAAATATGCTCCAAAAGATGAGAGCTCAATAATCTCCAAAATGTATTGTCAATAATAATCCTTCTTCATACAATGAAAAGAAAGAAATCAACCTTTAATAGGTCAAGAAACCCTATAAGGGAAAACCTAGGTTTGCACATAATAATTAATTATATGCACCTAAAGTTAGCTTAAGTGTAAAAGAGATAAAGGGAACTTAAATAATTAAACAAATAATGTTTAATTAATCAAGTAAATACTCGAATACTCTAACAACTTATTGTTATTGTTGAAAGTCATCATTTATCTATCTTTTAATCTAGTTTATTTGCACATGCTTCACAATCTATCCATTGCAACAAATAAACATAAACAAAAGTTTTCAAATCTCATATAATTAGGATTGCAGTTCAACCTATTTGTGTTGCAACACTATATAATGAGAATTTGAGATCTTAATTTGCATCCATAGCTTAAGATCTCATTTTCATATATCAAAGACCAACTAAAATCTCATTTCCATATATCAAAAACCAATTAGAATTTCTGACCTAAATATGCTTAGGTGTAGTAGTGTGAAAAAGGACCTGAATAATTAATTAATAAAATATATCTTACTCTAAGAACTAGAGGGGTAGGGAAGTTGTAAGAAAGGTAAGAAGAAAGAGAATAATAAATATCTCATTTTCATATATCAAAGATCAACTAAAATCTCATTTCCATATATCAAAAACCAACTAAAATTTCTGACCTAAATATGCTTAAGTGTAGTAGTGTGAAAAAGGACCTGAATAATTAATTAATAAAATATATCTTACTCTAAGAACTAGAGGGGTAGGGAAGTTGTAAGAAAGGTAAGAAGAAAGAGAATAATAAATATATAGAAGTGATTAGTGGGGAAGAGATTTAGGGGATATTGGTCAAGGAAGACAATATAGAGATAGAAAATATAGGGATGAAAAGCTATTTGGGAAAGAAAAAAAAAAGGAAATGGGTGGGTACAATAAAGTTGAATAGGGTGGGCTTTGTAAAGAGGAAAAAAGTAAATGAGGATGGGATGATAATATAACATTATGTGAGCTATAATTTATTAGAGAGGGTAGATTAAATTGGAGTGAAGAAAGCATGATGGCTCTATAGTTTCGGTTAAAATTAGAGAAAAGTATAAGATGAAGTAGGAGACAAAGTGTGGGAAAAAGACCAGTAAATTAGGAAAGTGAAGATTAGAGGCATTAGTAAATTTAATGATATGAATCAGAAAATCAGCAAGAATTCCTTAATTAAAAGAATGTGAGGAGAAGAAATAAACATGAACACGAATCAATGAAGAAAAAGAGTAGAAGAAGATAAGAATCTAAGGAACTCTCATATATGGTTAATGGTATGCATATATGTGAGTAATAAAGTTAAGAAACAAAATGTATCTAAAAACATCACGTGCAATAAATATAAGTTATTAGAATCAATTTTATGAAAAATAAGGTGAAAGCAACACAATGACACATGGGGAAGTACAAGAATGTCAAATTCATCAAATGATCGAAATCAAATATGAAAAGTTATAGTGAAAGGTTGTTCCTTTTAAGAATGTGATTGTGTTTGCGAATAATGTGAATCGATGCTACTTAATATTATTTTAAAAAATATTAGCACTAAAAAGCACCATTAGTTGGGATGAGCTCAACATACCAACAAATTTGGCAAAATATATGACAAATAATAAACAACAAATTAGAAATAAAATTAAAAAAGAGAAAGGAAAAATGACTTAGAATTCATGTACTTATAGTTTAATATTGTGAATAATTTGAAAATCAAGATATTTTTAAATGATAAAAAGCTAAAACTTTTACAATAAAAACTAGAATTTACAATAGTTACTCTTACACAACCATCTGTCTACACGTTAATTCTTCTCTGTGCATATGCATGTATTAAGTATACGTTCATTTCCACGTGCTGGGAAAGGCAGTACCGTGCTAAATTAGGCGCTACAAACGACATGCCGCCCAACAAGCCATAATTGTGTATTGGTCGAATATTATTATAATCGACTTCTTCAGTGGATTTAGGTTTCAGAGGCACCAAATGATGGGTACTTCACGTTTATCAAGACTCTGAAACACAAATTTCCATATACCTTGAAATGATGGAAAAAGTTGGATGTATATTGGCGGAGATGAAGGTGGATTGGCAGTCGCATGTGAATCAATTGCATTTCCCATCAATCTGGAATTCTTTATTTTTTTAATAAGTTCAAATGAAACGCCTTGAAGAATATGTAAACATTTATCATAGTCTCTTCAATTGAGATTCAAATATAAAATTAAAAGTCGAATCTGCTCTTCTACGTCGTCTCCTGGTTGATCTGCTTTTGTATATTGCTCTATTAATTTCTCTTTAAAGTCATACGAAACATTAAATGCATAGCTTATTTATTTTTTGTTGAGATAAGAGTCAAAGATTGAGGGATATTTATTCTTCATGGTCTTATTCCTTATGATATTGGAGCCTTGCATTCAATAATACTTGATTTGTGGTGGGTCATTAAGAACCATTAAACATCACAAACAAACCAAAGGTCCATGGACTATAAACAATTTTTGAATTTTAAAGTTTCTCACGCAACTATAAATATGATTTTTGGGAATGATATTAAGAATTCCAGTTATCTCAAAAAATTACAATCCTTAAGCTTTGACACAGTTCTCAAAAAACTGCAATCCTTAAGCTTTGACAGTTTTCTACAGATTCATTGTAAAATATTGTTGAAATGTCATGTATTTATTTGATTTATATATATTTTTAGAAAGTGTGGTCATGATTTGTCAACTTGCCTCATACATTAATAGGGTCTAGGATACCATTGGGTGGGTCCCACCCCTCATCACAAGTTTCCTAATAAACATTAAAGATTCTAGTATCACCTTCAATATGAGTATGACAAATAGAAGAAATGATAAGAGCTAGATTATGAAACTTATCAAAACTTGGCCAATATGTAGGATGACAATCAAGGGCTAGAGGAGAAATAGAGTAGCATCAAGATTGTTGATTCCACCCTTGATGATCATTTTTTCTTCTTTTGAGTGCATAAGAGGTGTAAGAGTGAATATCCCAGTCTCAATGTGGACAATGGTTGCCACTCCTATGATGCCCATGAAGTATAGACTAACCTCAACTAGACGCAAGAGTAGGGGAATCTCTTGGCACAGTGCAAGGAACATTCCCTTAGTAGTTGAGAAGAACATGAAGATGTACAACCTCAAGGGAAACCTTGTAGCCTATACTTATATCTCTAGAAGAATATTGGAAAATCATACCTTTAAAATATAACAAGAAACTAGAATAAACAATATTTCTATAAAATTAAATAAAATTTATATCCTTCTAAATGCCAAATAAGAATTTTTACCCTAAAATCATGCCAAATTTGAGAGAATTTTGAAGGAACCAAAGGCAATCCCATAATAAAACCATATGGCATGAAAATGGCTCATCCTAAAAAAGTGTTGAAGAAATCATGTATCTAGGTCTAGACTATTGGAATCCAAGAACACTAAGGGGGGGTGAATCAGTGTTCTACTAGAACATTCAATTTTAACCTTATTATAACATGTATTCACAAACCACTAAACTGGTACATATAAGATTGAAAGAAGTAAAGCAATCAATAAGCCAATCACACAAATTAATACCATAATACGAAGAATTATACATGGAAAACCTCAAAGAGGAAAAACCACGATGGGATTTATGACCCACAATATCAATCCACTGGCCATATGAAGAGATATTACAAAATATGGGGGCCTGTACTTACAGGAAGGCTTATAGCCTAGAGCACACTACTCATCACAAAGGAGTCTCACTAACTATAGTTACTCTAAATAAGAAAACATAAAACTGAACTCATATAATGCATCTGCTATGCTTGATAGAGTTTTGGGTCAAGCTCTGACTGTTCCGGTTCAGATACCCTAAACCCTTACCAGAATAACCTCTTACATAATCAACATTCCTCGCATTACAATTATCTCTCTCTCACTCATATTACATCACTTCATATCCTTCATTAAACAAAATGATCTAATCAACTGACCTATATACCTTTACAATCCTTCATGCCTTATGTCTGCTTACATAGATAATTACAAAATGAATATACAAGTCGGCTCAATTACATATATACATAAATATCAAAATCAATTGCCGATTGTCAGATCTCCCAAAATATGTTGTCCTCCTAAACCGGTATCCTGATGAAGTCATGTCGGCCTGCAATGTCGATACCCATAGAATCCTTCCTACTAGTGAAGATACATGTCGATGTCAGTGCTGGTGAAGTGTCTATCGGTAAACAACCAAACCAAAATATGAAAGTTGGAACATGTTGCCATCAATGACAGTATATTGAAACCAATCAAATGAGTGTCAATTGCCAACAATCTCCCCCTTTGGCATTGATGGCAACACTCATGTGAAAAATGATAATGGTTTTCATATGTCGGTTTCACCCTAAGATTGCTCCCCCTGAGCTGAATATCCATCTGTGATCATGATCTGTACAAAATACTCCATAACTCCATATCTCCTAATATCAAGAATATATTTTTCACCTATACCTCCCCCTTTGACATCAATGCCAAAAAAACTAAAAACTAGGATGAAGAATGAAAGTATGTACAAAGAGTGTTTCCCAAAATATCTTACCGGAGCTAAATATACTTGAAAATTTCTGGATAGGCTTTCTCCAAAAGCTCTAGATAAGTATCCCAACCGGATTTAAATGTGCTGGAAACAGATACAAGTCCATTAAGCATGTGAGCATATGAATCTTTATCCTTAAGTTCTGTCAGTGTGGGCCTACCAACCATATCAATGCACTCCTTCTTATGTACACTTATTGAGTCCAACCGGGGACTCACCAATCCTTTAAGACCTCTAGCTCTCCTTATAATGTTCTCTTTGTTGGCATTGCACACTCGAATGAGAAATTGTAGGTGATTGAAGGCATTGTCATTGATGGCAACCTTGCAATCCTATGACATTGACACCAACAAACTCTACACCAGTAGATAGTTTATCAGTAGCGGCAAAGATGATTATCGGCACCCAGCTGACAAGATTTGGATAATTGCATTTTGTATTAAATTGTAATATTTTTTTGTAAGTTGACAAGGCATATTGTAATAAGACTCATATATAAGTATGAGATCTTGTAGATCATTTAAGATGTGGACATGATTAGATTATTGCAGAAGTAGTATGCGAATATTAAGGTAGATTTTGGAGTAAGGTTTATGGTTACTATATGAGCTTAAACCATTACTGAACTTGGCATAGCAGATGCTGAACTAAAGCAGTACATTATATTGGATTTGCATAATCCATTTTGTAAGTCAGTGAGACTTCTTTTTGTAATCAAGCAATGAGCTATAGGCAGTTGGCCTTCCTGCATCTGTAGGCCCCTTTTGTAAGTAATAACCATTCATTGGCAAGTGAGTGAATATTGTGGGTCACAAATCCCACCGAGGTTTTTCCCACACCGGGTTTCCTCATTAAAAATATTGTGTTATGGTGTGATTTCTATGTTGTTCTTATTGTTCATATTTACTGCATTAATTCTTGTTTGTCGGCACACTGTTTTGGAATGCAATTTATTTAATAAGGTCAGAAAATCTATTAACCAACAAGAAATTGATTCACGCCTCCCTCTCAGTATCTTTGGGAATCCTAACAATTGGTATCAGAGCCTGGTCTTCTATTTTCAAAATCCTAACAACTTGAGGGAGATTCTGACACTGGTATAGATGGAAAACTTGAGAAAGCAATTGGAAACAACTCTTATAGATTATGATGTAGAAAAGTTGAAGAATATCAAACTTGAAGATGATCTGAAGGTTGCATAGGAAATCATTCAAGGACTTCAAGGAAATCTCACTATTGCTAGAAACAAAAGAAGAGAACTTCATGAGAAGATACATAATGATGATGATGATGAAAAGGAAACTCTTAATGATCTTGTAAGCAAGATGAAGCAAGAGAATATGACCTTGTCGAATGAGATGCAAGATATGACTATGAGATTTTGTAAAGACATTGAAGACAAAAAGAAGAATGAAGATAACTTGACTAGGAGAATCAATGATGCTGGAACATAAAATCTAAGACTCAGTCATAAAAATGATATGTGGAAGACAGATCTGATTCACTTGGAACATGATAAAATTGAACTCATGAGGCAGAAGGATTTCTCAGAAAATGAGTTGGCTACTACAAATCAACACAAAGAGAAATTCAAGAAAAGTTCAGAAGAACTTGATGACATGCTGAAAAATTAGAAACCTAATGGAGACACTAATGGTCTTGGCTTTGAAGTTGGTGAAAGCTCTGGTACTACAAACAATCATGATCACAGTAAACTGGTAAGATAACCTAATGCTTACAAATTTAATGGGAAATGCTTTAACTATAACAAGTATGGTCATAGAGCAAATCAGTGTAGATCTAGAAATTATCAAAACACTAATACACCCACCGGTCAATGTTCTAAATGCAACAAAATTTGTCATAATTCAGAATATTGCAGAATGAATGTAAGATGTTATATTTGTGGAAGATTTGGACACCTATCTAATCAATGCAGAACACATACCAACATAAGAAATGGAAAAGATATTCAAAAAATAATGTGACTTGTTATGCTTGTAACAAGATTGGATATATTGTAAAATTTTATAGAAGTAAGGCATCACCGGCAAATAACAAAGGACCCAGCTTGAAAGGTAAAGAGAAGGTTGAAGAGGTAAAGCAAGAATTTTCAAAACAATGGATTAGAAAGAGAGATTAGAATGTTGATGAGACTATTCCTTCATCGGTAGAATAGAGTATCACTCCACTAGCAGGAGATTCTTCATCTAACTAAAAAGAAACCTTTTGGGGTATGGCAACTAATTGAAAATCATGCTAGTTTACCCTTGGTTGATGGTAAGAAGATGAAATGCTTCTTTACCGACAGCTGAGTTAAGTTTCACTTAACTAACAGGCATTTATTATAAAAGTTGAAGGGAATGACACTATAAAGCAAGTGTTTTTCACTGTTTTTCACTCACCAAGCATTTAAATTTCTTAAGAGTGTGAAAACCGCAAGTGAAGGCATCCATAGTGAGAAGTGAAGCAAAATCCTTTTGAGAATTCAAACCTAAAGGTAGTTTAAGTTATTTATCAATGGCTTCCTCCTCTGCACCTGAATTCATTGCAAACCCTATTGTTGTTCAAGTGGTTAAAAGCCCTAGGCCCGTATTTAAAATCATACCCGAAGTAGCGAAGTAGGATGATACCCCAGGTGCATTCTCTAAAATACCTAAAGGAGTTGCATATGAAGAAAACCCTAGGATATACATACATTGTCATATTAAGGAACTAGGTGCTGATGAAATCATGAACATGTATAAGACTGTAATTTGTAATGAGAATTGTATTGTGAAACCTAAACATAAGATCATAGAAACCCTAGGTTTTATGGAAATACTTGATATTCCATATTTCCCTAAGGAAGTTGTAATAAATGTGCTAAGTAGAGTTCATGGGGAATTCTTTTGGCTTGACTCCATCCACAAGATCACAAAAGAAGAAGTTAGGGCAGTGACTGGCTTACCTTCCACTGATAGTAGGCCTGACAAAATTAAGAAAGTTCAAAACAACAGTGTGATGACACTAACTGGTGCAACCCATGACAGCAAATCCTTAAGAGTCAATGATGTGAAAGATATAAATGTTAGATTCATTAGCATGATACTAGGATACAAAACTACACATGCTAACAGATTAAACTCGTTTCTAGTTTATGTATCAAGAGTGCTTATGACATGGTGAATAGTAACACTAAGATTGACATATCTGAATGGCTAAAGGATGAATTGATTGATAATCTAAAGAAAATTAAATGTGATAAGAAAGGTACTTTCAGATTTGGTAATCTACTTGTGTGCCTAATGCTATACATTACTAAGGAAGTTCCCGGTATAGGCAGGAAAGATTTTGGTTTTGACATACTAGTAGGCAAACAACTTTTGGATATCTTTACCGGCATGGGAGATGATAGGGAAAACAACATAATTAAATACTTCCAAGAATTTAAGGCTATAATGAAAACAAGAGAAATTTTATCTCAAAGCATAGTTGACAAATATCAAAAGGAAATATGTTTTGTTGTAAAGAAAGATAAAATCTGGATGGAGGCAGTGGTTCCTAGAACTGTTTGGGTAACAAAAATGGGTTATGAGGTAGATGAAAACATAATTGAGACATATGCTAAAGCCCTACTTGAAGCCCCTAGAGAACCTAAAGAGGAAATATTTGGTAGTGTTGAAACCATTGAGAGAAAAGTGAAAACACTAAAATGAAGGAAGAAAAGAGAGCAAACTATCAGGAAAGCAACAAAATAGGCCAAAGAGATCAAGGAAAACATATTGAATATCACCGGTATTAAGGAAAGTGACTTGGAAGGGTTACAACCAGAAGCTCACCTCTTACCAGTTGGAACTTCATCTAATAGTGAAATCCCAGCTAAATTTATGAGAGTAGAAAGGAAAAGAAAACCCTCACCGGCACCCTCTCCTACACCAAAGAAAACAAGAAGAAAACAATAGGCAGTAAGGCCCCTAGTAAAGAAAATGAAACCAAGGAAAAAGAGTGAAAAACAAGTTATTCCTCCTTTAGACAATATTTTAAATGAAATAACAGATGAAGGAAATGTGTCTAATGTCAGCAAATTGTATGATACTTTTACTAATGAAGAAAAGGAAAGCATAGAAAACAGTATCATTCTACACTTACACATTTACAAGAAATTTTTGATAGAAGTTGTAGATGATTTATCGAGTGACTTGTATAGAAGACTTGATGCAAAAAGACTAGATATCATGGAATTGGATAAGAAGATAAAGATAGAAAAACTGCTTGCAGCTCACCCAATTAAATCAGCCGATGAAATCGATGAGTTAATAAGTGAGGCAAATAGGACAGTATTTTCAAGTTGTCACCGACATGTAGGTTTAATGGCTAGAAGAGTGAATGAAATCACTGAAGAGACAGCGGATAAATGGGATATCTTCTATGTGGAGAAAGAGAAGCAAGAAGAACTTAAGCAACCCAAAACTTTCAGAGTTTACGAAAAAGAAAAGGATAAAGGTAAAGGAAAGGTAGCTGGACCTCCCAACATAAAAGTGACAGACAACTTGCCCCAACCTCCTTCTGATACTCCACCGGTTGAGACTATTGATACACCACTGGCTACTAATAATGTTGAGTTGGAATCAACACATGAAGACACCAATCTTAATTTAGAAGTTTTATTTACTATGAATATTGATACACAAGAGGTAAATATTGTGGTTGATAAGGAAACCACTGGTGAAAAGAAGGATATGGCAACTAAGCCAGCGACTGAGAATATTGCAGTGGAAACACATGTAGAGCATACCATTGAAAATGTTAAAATTGGGGTTGAGACACAAAATGAACAATCAGTTGATCCCCTGGCTTCTGGAATGGTGACTAATACCATTGGTGCACACATTGAAAAACCCATTAAGTTAGAGAAACTGGCTGATAACATTGATAAACTAGTTGAGATACTGGCAGTGGATAGTTCAGAGGTGCATATTGAGAAACCGACAGAAGAGAGGATAGAGAAACAAACTAAGGTACATACTGAGAAACAGGAAGAGAAAAAGGTTGAGGTACATGTTCATACTGAGATAGTGCCATCGACAACAGCTAAGAAACCAAAGGCTTTGGTAGTTGAAATGCAGACACAAACTGACCTATCAAAGGTCAATATAAGCAATGAGGTTACTAACACCGGCGAAATGAAGATTGCTAAAGTAGTTGGACAAACATCTAGTTCTTCCATGACAGAATTCAGACCAACTAGTGTAACAGAGGTATTATTGGATTCAATTAATAAACTCACAGAGTGTAATGCACTAGCTTATAAGGCTATTGATGACACCATACATATTCTTAAATTGATTGCACCCAAGTGCATTGTATAAAATAAATATTCTTTAAGTCAATTAGACACATTGTCTAAATATATCACTAGTAACATACTGACAGTTGAACAGATAAATAAGGAGACATTTAGAGAGAAAATGAATAAGGAAAAAGAGAAATTCTTTGATGAGACACTAAAGAAGTGCAAAGAACACATTGACACCCTCCTACCAACACTAAAAAAAACATTAATGGAATTTAAGGAGTTATACAGAGACACATGTAAGACCAATATTTTGATAGTGGATATATAGATAAGGAGATCAACATAGTACAGACATAAATAAATGATATAGCTGACTCATCGGTTCATTAGAACCCATATCAGTTATAGAGTTGGAGATAGCAGGTTTTCAGAAAAAACTTGAAAATTTGGAAAAGAAAAAGGAATGAATACAATACAAGGCAAATGAGCTTAAATGTAGACTTGGTCCTAAACTTGACAACCTCATATCTTTGAGGAAAGAGATATCAAAGGCATTTGTTCAAGGACTGAAGACACCAGAAGACAAAATGCACATCCTCACCAGTACAATTCAAAGGACAAAGGCAGCATTGAAGGAAAGTGACAGATTCACTAAGAGCCTAAATTTTGTATTAGCAGACATATTTCAAATTGTAACCAACTGGTTACAGGGTTCTAGCTGATAACTACACTCAATTGACACTTTGACAACCTTTTGATAACTCAATGATGAACAGTGAGTACCAAACCGGTATTGAGACAGGGGGTGAATTAGTACAGACACAAAAACTTTTCCTAAATCAGTTTGACTGCACACAATAAACTTGACTGGCAATCACTAACACTGATTAGAACCAGATTACTACCGATTAAGCACAATGAGACTGTGAAAGATATAAACCAGAAACACTTAACTTTCCACACAACCTATTCCCTCATTTCAACATTATCCTTGTGCATAAACAAGTAATCTATCATCAGAAATATAATAACTTGCTAAACCAACATGATTCACTGTTTTAACAAGAAATAACAAAGCATCATAGGAAAGAGGCATCACACATGACACACATATTTTTTACATCAAAACCCAACTGGGAAAAACCACGGTGGGGATGAATACCCACAAGTTGTTTTTGAACTCTTTAGAAGTTCTCTCTTTTAGGAGCCTAGTCTAGTTAAAGACTATTACAATAGGTTCTGTTAGGAACGGATCTTGTTATGGATCACCCGGTTAAGGGGTGGCTAGAATACCTGGTTAAGAGTTAAACCCTATTAGATGTTACCTTGTTAGAGGATTTTATGAACTCAATGGCTTTGAGTCACCCTATTAAGGGATTTACAGCAAGTCAGTTAAAGCTACCTTGTTAAGCGATTTTCCAACTGTTGAAGTGGTTAGAGATCAATAGATATTATAATGATCTAGTAACATCACACAATGTAAAATGCAGATCTGCTTTAGTTCCTTCCTTCTACATACACACTCTGCAGGTATCATTCCTCTTCTCTGGTCTGGCAAGAATCACGTATCTTTGCACTTAGATACACACACATCATTTGCCAACAACTTCAACATGAAACACAACATCAACATTATATGAAACAGATAGGTCGGTAACATAAACCCTAAACCCTAAACCTTTAGGTTGAGCAATTCAGTCGGTTCAATCTAGACCATTGAATACTTTGCCTTTGAATACAACGGTCTTGAACAGATCTCAAGACATTCTCCATCATTTGTTCTTCACCGCTTCCTAGAGGTGATAACCCATCACGCATTCTCCAATGTTTGCAAGGACTTCGCACATTCCCGAGGTAGATATTATCAATCCCCTTCATGCAAGATCCTTCATGTGCACGAGGCTGACGTGGCAACATGATCTGATCTCCATTACAGTGTTAACTCATCACACAATGCCGTCAGTTGAATCACATAGGCTCAAAACACTTCAACTAGAAACCCTAAGGCTGGAACTACCAACCGGTAGTCATACCATATTAAACCTTGATAAAGAACATTCCATATACCGGTTCACTTGGACAAACTTACCACTTCACCTTTTGTACATATACCGGTTCACAACATTATACCAGTTCACTTTTCCATTTGCTTAACTTCAATAAACCGATTCACTCTTCAACATATTACTGGTTCACTCTTTAGCATATTCACATCAATAACAACATAATATCATCATGTCAACATACTCTGCACATATGCCAACAATCTCCCCCTTTGGCATTGATGAAAGTATACAAAGATATCTCTCTTTCTGCATCACATCTTCTCCTTAATACTGTAGATATCTTCTTCATTTCACATCTTCTCCACCTTTGACAACAATGCCAAAGTGGAGGCACAAGCTTCCCTATTCCACTATGCTACTCCCCCTGAGGAGTAGCATCCTTCAACACATCAATCCTGAAAGGATATAGCAAAGTAAGATCTGACCGATGTGGAGTACAAAACTTTAGTTTACCTCTTGAAGGGGCAGCACCCCTAATTCTCCTCTCAGATAGGTAAAGGTAGCCTTCGGTAGAGGCTTGGTGAATATGTCTGTTAACTGCTCCTTACTGGAAACATGTTCCAATACCACCTATTTGTTTTGACCCTTTTCCCTCAAGAAATTATACTTTAGTTCAAAGTGATTAGTTCTAGCATGTAAAACCGGATTCTTGGAGATGTTAATTGCACTTGTATTGTCACAAAATATGCTTACCAGTTCAGATACAGGAACTTTGAAGCCATTCAACACATGCTTCATCCAAATAGTCTGGGTGCAGTTCATAAAAGATGCAACATACTCCGCTTCTATTGTAGAATTAGAGATACAACTCTTCTTCTTACTCATCCATGAGACTAGTCTATCGCCAAGAAAGAATGCACCATCAGTTGTGCTCTTCTGGTCATCCACATTACCAGCCCAATTAGCATCTGTGAACACTTTCAAGTTGAAATTATCAGTATGGATACCATAATCCATAGTCAATAGTTCCCTTCAGATATCTAAGAATCTGCTTGACTGCTACCAAGTGGGATTCTCTTGGGCTTTTCTGAAACCGAGCGGTAATACCCACTGCATGTGCAATGTTCGGTCTACTATGCACTACATAATGCAACTTACCAATCATTAATTGGTATTCCTTCTCATTTACCAATGCTGAGTCATCCTCTTTTGATAGTTTACAACCGGTCACCATTGGTGTACCAATCGGTTTGTTGTCTTCCATGCCAAAGGTCTTCAACACCTCTTTGACATACTTGGACTGAGTAATGAAGATTCCATCTTTCATTTGCTGAATCTATAGTCCAATGAAGAACTTAATCTCCCCTATGAGTGACATCTCAAACTCCTTTTTCATCTCATCTACAAAGTCATTACTGATCTTGTCATCTCCACCAAAGATTATGTCATCAACAAATACTTCACAAATAAGAATCTAATCTCCTTCAGATTTCAAGTAGATATTGATATCTTCACTTGTTCTTTCAAATCCAATCTTCACAAGATGGGAGTGCAAGCACTCATACCATGCTCTAGGTACCTGGTTCAGTCCATACAAGGCTTTATGTAGCCTACACACCATGTCACTATCTTTTGATAGGGAAAACCCATCTAGTTGTTCTATATATACCTCCTCTTCAAGTATTTCATTTAGAAATGTAGATTTTACATCCATTTGGTATACCTTGAATCCTTTAAAAGTTACATATGCCTTCCAATCTTGTTATTGGAGCAAAGGTTTCTCCATAGTCTTCTCCTTCTTCTTGGGCATATCCTTTACACACTAGTTTGGTTTTGTTCCTTACCACTATGCCATCCTCATTCAGATTGTTTCTGAAAACCCATTTAGTTCCAATGACATTTTTATGCTCTGGTCTGGGTACCAAAGACCATGTACCATTCTTCTCTATCTGGTTAATTTCCTCTTCCATTGCCTTGATCTAGTCTTCATCTTTATGTGCCTCTTTGAATGATTAGTCTCAAATTCAGAGATCATACATGAGCATTCTCTGACCTTTCTTCTTGTAAGAATTCCCGCATCTTTGTCTCCTATGATTTTCTTTGGATCATGATTGAGTTTGACATACCTAGGTATATTCTTAATAGATTCCTCTTGCTTTTCTTCTTCATCCTCATCTTCATCAACATCACCATCTATCAGTGTAGGAGCACAATTACTGGTACTAGGTTGATTTGCAACTGGTTCCCAGAAGGTTACTATCAGTTCATCTCCTACATGCTCACTTTCGGCTCCCTTAGGTTTCACAGAGTTTTCATCAACCCTAACATTGATTCTTTCAACGATTCTCTGAGTCCTATTATTGAAACATTTGAGAGCTTTACTCTTGGTGGAATATCCTAGGAATATTCCCTCATCACATTTTCTGATGTTCACTTCTATTGATATAACATTTGCTACCAAATACTCTAAAATATCTTACCACTGGTGTCTTACCGGTCCAGTCTTCATAAGGAGTCTTATCCTTTCCTTTCTTGATGAGTACCTGGTTCATTGTGTAGACTGCAATGCTCACCGCTTCTCTCCAAAAGGTGTGAGCAACCTGTCCTTGGATCAACATAGTTCTAGCCACTTCAACCACAGTCCGGTTGTTTCTTTCTACTAAGCCATTCTATTGTGGAGTCTGTGGGGCAAACAGTTGCCTCTTGATGCCATTCTCTTTACAATATTGGTTGAATTCACAAGAAGTGAATTCCCCTCCTTGATCAGTTCTAAGGTATTTGATTCTTCTACCGCTTTCTTTTTTTGCTAGTGCTCTAAAAGCTTTGAACTTTCCAAAGGATTAAGACTTATCCTTCAAGAATGTGACCCACATTATTCTTGAGAAATCATCTGTAAGAATCATAAAATACCTATCTCCCTGCACACTCCTAGTTTTCATAGGACCACACAAATTAGTATGCACAAGATCAAGTAAATTGTCTGCAGTGAAATATTTACCTTTGAAGGTTGAGGAAGACATTTTCCCCAGTTGACACTCTCTGCACAAAGAATTTTTTTGTTTTCTCAGCACTGGTAGTCCTCTAACTACCTTAATCTTACTGGCCTTCACAATGTTATCAAAGTTTACATAGCAGAGTCTCCTATGCCATATCCAACTATCATCAAATTTAGCCATAAGACATGTACTTATACTAGCATTCAACTGAAATAGATTACCTTTGGTCTGCATACCGGTGGCCATCAGTTGACCATTCTTACCTTTGATTTCACATACTCCATTTTTGAATTCTAGAGTGAGTCCACTATCATTCAATTGAGAAACACTCAAAAGTTTGTTCCTTAGAACTTCTACCCAGTACACATTGTCAACATTGCTTCTTCCATTTAGAGAGATGGACCCTTTGCCTTTTACCATACATGGTGCACCATTACCAAAATGAACCACACCACCATCATACTCTTCTAGAGATAGAAACTTGCTCCGGCCACCAGTCATGTGGTGAGAGCAGCCACTATCAATAATCCACTCATTGGAATTATCAAACCGAGAGACAAGAGCCTTCTTGTCTGACACATCTTTTTTGACTGTAACAAACACAATATCTTCATTTTCTTCATCTTCAGATTGCTCATCTGTGACACCTTCATCAATTGCTACAAAACAGTTTCTCTGGTTTCCTCATTTGAATTTCTTGAACCTTTTCGGTTTGTCCTTGTTATCACCATTAGGATAGTTTACAGCAATGTGTCCTATCCGATTACAAGAAAAGCATTTCAAAGGGAGCTTACCTCTGTATTTATCGGTTCCCTTAGGAAGTCTCTTGGCAAGAAAAGCTTCAAATTCCATCAGGATCTCCTCATCATCCATTTCTCTTCTTTGTCTTGATTCACCGCTGGTGCTTGCTTCTTTTCCTTTTCTGGATGGTGCAGCAGATGCACTTAAAGCTGATTTAGTCTTCTAAACACTGCCATCAAAACTATTTAGCTCATAGGTTGTCAACTTTGCAATGATGGAGTCTAGGGATACCTTAGTTTTGTCTATTGACCTCAACTTCTGAATAACAGCAACCCTTATCACATAGACCGATAATAAGGATCTCAGGATTTTGCCAGAGATATCAGAATCATCAATTTTGCCTCCTACACTCTTGATATCTTCGACAACAATTTTGATTCTTATTCCATATTGTTGAATGGTCTCTCCTTCAACCATTCGCATGTCTTCAAACTTTCCCCTAAGGCTTTCTTCCTTAGCTTGTTTTACATGCTCATCACCGTCATAGATATTATCCAGAGTATCCCATACTTCTTTGGGATTTTCTTTATCCTGGACATCAATAAACTCAATGTTAGATAAGATACTAATTAGGGTTTCCATGACTTGCCCATTCTCCTGGATCTTTCTCTTTTGATCATCGGTGAGAATACTGATAGGAATAACATAAGCATTCTCGACATAGCTCCAGTGTTGAGCACCCATCCTTCTGATGTATATCTTCATTCTGTCCTTCCATATTTTGAAATTATCTCTGTTGAACTTTAGACCTTCCCTCTTCACCATCACAATAGGATCTTTCCCTCAAGTAGTTAAGATTACAACACAGAGGACCTAGAGGATGCTTTGATACCAATTGATAACTCAATGATGAACAGTGAGTACCAAACTGGTACTAAGAGGGGGGAGTGAATCAGTATAGACACAAAAACTTTTCCTGAACTGGTTTGACTACAAAGAGTGAACTTGATTGGCAATCACTAACACCGATCAAAACTAGATTACTACCTATTAAGCACAATGAGACTGTGAAAGATATAAATCGGAAACACTTATTTTTCCACACAACCTATTCCCTCATTTCCACATTATCCTTGTGCATAAACAGGTAATCTATCACTAGAAATATAATAACTTGCTAAATCAACATGATTCACTGCTTAAACAAGAAAGACCAATATTTTGATAGTGGATATAGATAAGGAGATCAACATAGTACAGACAAAAATAAATGATATAGCTGACAATCTCATCAGTTCATCAGAACCCATATCAATTATAGAGTTGGAGATAGCAGGTTTTGAGAAAAAACTTGAAAATTTGGAAAAGAAAAAGGAAAGAATACAATACAAGCCAAAAGAGCTTACATGTAGACTTGGTCCTAAACTTGACAACCTCATCTCTTTGATGAAAGATATATCAAAGGCACTTGTTCAAGGATTGAAGACACCAGAAGAGAAAATGCACATCCTCACCGGTACAAATCAAAGGATAGAGGCAACATTGAAGGACAGTGACAGAATCACTAAGAGCCTAAATTTTATATTAGCAGACATATTTCAAATTGTAACCAACCGGTTACAGGGTTCTAGCTGATAACTACACTCAATTGACACTTTGACAACCTTTTGATAACTCAATGATGAACAATAAGTATCAAACCGGTACTGAGATGGGGGTGAATCAGTAAAGACACAAAAACTTTTCCTGAACCGATTTGACTGCAAACAGTGAACTTGACTGGCAATCACTAACACTGGTCAGAACTAGATTACTACCGGTTAAGCATAATGAGACTATGAAAGATATAAACTAGAAACACTTATCTTTCCACACAACCTATTCCCTCATTTACACATTATCCTTGTGCATAAACATGTAATCTATCATTAGAAATATAATAACTTGCTAAATCAAAATGATTCACCGCTAAAACAGGAAATAACAAAGCATCACAGGAAAGAGGCATCACACATGACACACACATTTTTCACGTGGAAACCCAATTGGGAAAAACCACGATGGGGAGGAATACCCACAAGTTGGTTTTTAACTCTTTAGAAGTCTGCTCTGTTAGGAGCCTAGTCTGGTTAAAGACTATTACAATAGGTTCTGTTAGGAACTGATCCTGTTAGGGATCACCTGGTTAAGGGATTGCTAGAATACCTGGTTAAGGGTTAAACTCCATTAGAGGTTACCTTGTTAGAGGATTTTATGATCTCAGTGGCTTTGATTCACCAAGTTAAAGGATTTACAGCAAGTCGGTTAAAGCTACCATGTTAAGGGATTTTCTAACTATTTAAGTGGTTAGAGATCAATAGGTATTACAATGATCTAGTAATAGCACACAATGCCAATGCAGATCTGCTTTAGTTCCTTCCTTCTGCATACACACTCTGTAGTTATTCCTCTTATCTGGTCTAGCAAGAATCACATATCTTTGCACTCAGATACACAGACAACATTTGCCAACAACTTCAACATGAAACACAACATCGACCTTATAGGAAATAGATAGGTCAGTAACATAAACCGTAAACCCTAAACCTTTAGGTTGAGCGATTTAGTCAGTTCAATCATGACCATTGAACACTTTTCATTTGAATACAATGGTCTTGAACAGATCTCAAGACATTCTCCATTGTTCGTTCTTCACCGCTTCCTAGAGGTGATAACCCATCACGCGTTCTCCACCATTTACAAGGACTTCACAAATTCCAAAGGTAGATAGGTTCAATCCCCTTCATGAAAGATCCTTCACGTGCATGAGGCTGACATGGCAACACGATCTGATCTCCATTACAATGCTAACTCATCACACAATTCCATCAGTTGAATCACACAGGCTCTAAACACTTCAACCGAAAACCTTGAGGCTGAAACTATCGACCGGTAGTCATACCATATTAAACCTCAATAGAGAAAATTCCATATATCGGTTCACTTGGACAAATGTACCGCTTCACCTTTTGCACATATACCGGTTCACAACATTATACCGGTTCACTTTGCTAGTTGCTTAACTTCAATAAACCGATTCACTCTTCGGCATATTGACATCAATGACAACACAATATCATCATGTCAACATACTCTGCACATATGCCAACACCTTTGTCATTGATGCCAAAGGGGGAGTAGTAGAGATGAGAAAAATGATGGACAAAAGAGATCGCCTACTTAGGGGGAGCACACGGTTTTTGGTAAAATTTTTGGACTTCAAATTTTGGATACACTTTTCAATTTTTCTCATGGGTGTTGCCATCAATACCAAAGGGGGATATTGTTTTCATTACACAATCCAATGAGAAATTGTAGGTGATTGAAGGTATTATCATTGATGACAACCTTGCAATCCTATGGCATCGGCATAGGTAGACTCTACATCGATAGATAGTTTACCGGTAGCGGCAAAGATGATTACGAGCACCCCAGCCAATAGGATTTTGAATATTGCATTTTGTATTTAATTGTAATATCTTTTTGTAAGCCGGCAAGGTGTCTTGTAATAAGAATCATATATAAGTATGAGATCTTGTAGATCATTTAAGATGCAGACATGATTAGATTATTGCAGAATTAATATGCAAATATTAAGGCAGATTTTGGAGTAAGGTTTATGGTTACAGTATGAGCTTAAACCAGTACTGAACCTAGCATAGAAGATGCTGAACTAAAGCAGTACATTATATTGGATTTTCATAATCCATTTTGTAAGTTAGTGAAACTTCTTTTTGTAATTTAGCAGTGAGCTTTAGGGAGTTGGCCTTCCTACATGTGCAGGCCCCTATTGTAAGTAATATCCATTCATTGGCCAGTGAGTGAATATTATGGGTCACAAATCCCACCTAGGTTTTTCCCATACTAGGTTTCCTTGTTAAAAACCTTGTATTATGGTGTTCTTTCTATGCTGTGCTTATATTTATTGCATTAATTCTTGTTTTCCGGCACACTATTTTAGAATGCAATTTATTTAATAAGGTCAAAAAATCTATTAATTGGCAAGATACTGATTCACCGCCCCCCCCTCTTAGTATCTTTGGGAATCCTAACACTCTTTATATCTCTCAAGAATTGAAACTTGAGCTTCCAATACCAAAATCTAACCATCAATAGATGTTGTCAAATAATTGGAACCATCAAGAGAATTGACTGTACCTACAATCTTCTCGAGTATCCTAAATCATTTTATCTAAATCTATTGTAAGTAAACCTCTATTACAACATACTCTATAAATATTTGTACATTACCTTAAGGCATTATCAATCAACTTCAACTTATCATTAATATCCTTCTTCTCTGACTCAATCATCTGATCAAAGAAATCTCTCTTGGCTTGTTTAAACCTCTTCAGTGCCTCTCGGTTAGATATATGTTGTAAATATTAAAAATCCTTAGTAATGTGCTATGATTATTTTAAGCTTGTCGGATGGGCTTGCTCCTTTGTCAAAATGGCACTCCGGGACAAGTCTATGCGAAATTGGGATTGATTGATCAACAACTCCTTTCTCCATAGATCCTTCCTTCATCATCTTTTGTGCAACCATCATCATGAGCTCAGTAGAACTCATCTCATTAAGCTTTTTTGTTCTACCTGTGAGGTGTCAATTGATAAAAATGATTCACTCACTACCGATTCCTTGCTGAATTCATCTCCCTTCTTCTTTGATGGTTTATTAACTTTTATAACTTCCTCTTTTGCACCAGTGGCTTTGCCACTTGGAGCAGTCTCAGTTACTATCGGTTCCTCCTTATGAACTATGACCTCAACATGTACATTCTGATCCGGAGGACTATTGTCCTCAACACTTGTAACATGTACACTCTCTGAATTTGTCTGTATCTCAACATTTTTCAGTATCACCTCTGTGTCCTATACTTTAGATTCTATCAGGGTTCTATATCCAATATCTTAATATCTTTCAAAATTGTAGATGAGGTACCCATTATACCTTTTACTTTCCCTTCAACCAGGATGACTATAGTGTCTGTTTTGTCTTTTGGTGAAGTTTAAAAAATAGGGTTTTCAGCAAAGAATTGGACCCATGCCTTGTGGGTTTCAGTGATTATCTCATTCCCTTCCTAACATAAGACTAACTATCTTGTGCTTGTTGTGAAATATTTTTATTTCTGCAACCTCAACTGTCATATCCAACTCCTTTCGAGTAATGGATCCACAGGTAGTTAAAAACTCTTGAGTCTTTATCCGCTTATCCTCCTCCATAGTTGATAACCTTCTAGCATCTAAATTTTCATATAGTTGTGCCAATATTTGCTTCTCAATTTCCAACAATGCTTTCTTATATATATCTAGATATAACAAAACTGCTTCCTCAACTTCCCTTTGCTCATCATTATTTAAATGCTCATAATAGAATTTTACAATTTTCAACATACCATCTTTAGTAATTTCATCTACCAATTATGCACAAGTCTTAGGTGGAATAATAGTTACATTAACAATGACAATTGCCAGGTTTGTGTCATCCATCTTTTTTCTTCTTCCAGTATTGGATGGAGCATAAGATGTTTCCTTTGGAGCTCTTTTATGTGTTGGTACCTTGATTGTAACCTTCCTAACCGGTTGCTTTCTAGATTCCTGCTTGGACTCCTTGCCTTTCTTCCTTAATACCCTCTTAAATGCTAAGGGTGTGTTGTCTTTAGTTCCAAAGTTCACATCCAATGTAACTTGTAGAAAATAATGAAAGCATGTTAAGTAGTCAGTTCAAAATAATCGCCCAGTATAAATTAGTTAATGCAGATATATACACACCATGATGAGACCCATATCAACCTTCTAACTCAACTAGTAATTCATATCGAGATAAAAATAGTATGATCCAAATAAAATAGATCAACTGAGGTGGCCAAAGACCACCACAATTGACAACACCAAACACAAAACAACATATTTTCACTTGTAAATCAAACCAAAATTAGAAATTAGAAATAGAACATTGTATGAAGCATATAAACATGTCCTCCTAGCTGCAACACTTGAACAAACACAATGAATCTATGTAGACCATTCTTTAGAATACTCATGATAAAAAGCCCCAATTTTAGCAAACCACCACAAGAAAATTTATCATCTGAGAAAATAAGTACATGAAAACATGTTAGTACATGCAGAATGAAATCTCAAGGAGACTAATCAATGTGCAAAAAATCAAGACTTAAGAACCAGATCAAGCACAAATTTGTTTTGCCAATCATGTCCACATTGAGCACCATACTCAAGGAATCCATTAAACACCACCATATAAATGCTAGGTAACTAATCACTATTAAAATCCCCACACAAGGAAATTACCTCACCTCCTCTCACCATGCACAAAGAATCCAAGTTTAACTACAACTATCTCATCTAGTAACAACCTAGAAAATAGCTCTTCAATAGATCCACAAGTCTCTTGGTATTCTAGAGCACCTTCATGATCAATCTATGCTAAGCTTCAAAATGCAGCACTACATCATCATAAATCTTCCCAAGCAAATGAACAAAGTACTCAATACCAAAATGCACCTCTATTGAGATGTCATGCTGCCAAGGCAGCACGATAGGTACTAGCTTCACTTTTAAAATACTCAGTGTCAGAAGCATTCTTCTTTCTGTTCTCCTCACAATCCTTTTGAATATGGATAGTCTGCCCACAATTCCAACATCTTTCCTTAGACTTCTTTCCTTGAGACTTTGATCTCCCCTGTGACTTGGATTTGGACCTCTTGTCCTTTTTCTTGCCTTTTTCCTTTGATCTACCCCACACAAACAGAGCATCTTTGACCATCTTAGAATAGTTCCTCTATGCTTCCTCTAAGAGTAGCGAAGCAACCTCATCTTCCATATTGAAAGTGGTTGTTGTACTTCTAATAGCCATCACTAGATTATGCCATGTGTTAGGAAAGGAACATAACAAAAGCATACAATGATCCTCAGCACTGATTGTTACACCCAAAAAAGTTAACTATACAACAATCATGTTGAAAGTACATACACAATCAAATCCAAAAAAATTAAGAGAATGTTGAAAGTATTAAGATGGTTTGTTACAGGTATACCTTTGTTCATCTTCAAGGAGTACAAATTTTTCCTCAGGTTTAACTTATTCACCAGAGACTTTCCCTGATAAATTTCACCAACCTTCTTCCATAGAGTAGTTGTTATCTTCTCCTCATGAACATTCACCAAAATAGAATCAGCAAGAATAGAGTCTAATCAACCCTTTGTCTTTTGTATCTATGAGATCCCAATCTTCATGTTTCATACCAGATGGTTTAGTTGTTAAGACCTGGAGGCAATTGCGAGAGGGGGGGGGGGGGGGTGAATCAGTTGTCTATTTATTTCAACCCAAATATATCTTAACCAAACTTAATGCATAATAATAGTAAACCAAACTTTATGTCAGTAGTCAATTTTAACAGTTAATTGTAATACCGATAAAGTTTAATGCATGAAACATAAGGGAAAATAACATCCACAACACATAACACAGAGATTTATACATGGAAACCCTGTATGGGGAAAAAACATGGTGGGAAACCTTACCCATAATCAGATGCTACTACTGTAGATAGTATGTGTGTACAATATGGGGTCTGTACATGCAGAAAGGCCAACTCCCTAGAGCTCACTGCTCAATCACAAAATGGGAGTCACACTAACTACAATTGGATGGTTAAATCCAATGATAATGTACTGCTTAGAATAGCATCTTCATATGCTAGATTCAGTACCGGTTGGACTCAAATTGCCTTCTCCATAATCTTCCTTGAATCTTCAAATGATGTCTGCGTTATAGCTTTGCTTATATTTGCATATACCTTATTAAAATCCTCTTACCACTTCTTCTACATAATCTCATAAGTGAGATCTTACATATATACCAGAACCTAAGACCAAATATGTAGGTGGGCTTACTAAGATATTACAATAAAATCAATTACAAATGAATCAATATGCGATGCATAATGTTGTCTCAATGCATTTACAATAATATCCAATTAGTAAAACATCTCCATAACGTGTCATGTTGATCTGAAATAGATAATGTTTGCCTGTCCATAACCTAGACCTATTTGGTGGTAACAACAAATATACAAACGCGATTAGACCAATAATCAAATCACCAAAACTGAGTGTCCAAACAATATCTTCGACATAACCAAGTAATCTCCAGATGATAACAGATCATCCTTAGTGTTGGTGAACAATATAACTTGCCAGTGAACTAGATATCGGTGACTATGCGTAAGTCACTGAACATAACCAAAGATCTCCAAGTGCTAATAGGTGTTGATAAGTGTTGACATCAATGACAAAACAAATGTAACACATCCAAAATACCAAAAGATAATGTGTTTTTCCATAGATATCTCTCCCCCTTTGACATCATATGCCAAAGCAATACAAATCTAAATACAATCAGTTCATGGAACTTATTACAAATACCAATTGCTATAACCAAATTTATTCAATCTACTCCCTCTGAGAAGTAGCTCTCCTTCATCAACATCGGAAAAAAAGATTTCTTTGTTAATTCTGTCGATTTGATGCCATGCTCCAACTATCTAAGTTTCTACCGGTGAGTGTATAACTCCAAGCTGCTCTCTTAAACATTCAAAAGTTTCCTTAGGCAAAGGCTTAGTAAAGATATCTAAAATCTGCTCTTTAGTATTCACATAAACCAATTTCACTTCTTTTGCTTCAACATTCTCTTTTAGAAAATTAAATTTGATAGAAACATGTTTAGTTATAGAGGGAAATAGCATATTTTTAGATATATCAATTACTGCCATATTATCACAGTAAATGATTATAGGTTCTTTGTATTTTACCTTTATGTCCTTCAACATTTTCTTAATCCATAATACCTATGTATAATTAGTTGATGTTGCAACATATTTTGATTCTATTGTTGATAGTGATGTGAAACTTTGTTTCTTGCTCAACCATGAAATTAGTCTCCTGTGAAGAAAAAATGCTCCGCCGGTGGTGCTTTTTCTGGCATCTACATCTCCTGTCCAATTTGCATCTATGTATGCACATAGATCAAAATTTTCATCTCTAGGATACCATAAACCAAGATTTGTTGTGCCTTGTAGGTACTGAAAAATCCTTTTCACTGTTGATTCATGATTTTCCTTAGGATTACTCCGAAGTTTTGAAACAATACATACTACATTCATAATATCAGGTCTTGTTTGTGTCAAATACAGTAAACCTTCAATCATAGATTCGTACCTTGTTGGATTAACAGGTGTTGATTCATCCTTCAATGATAGTTTGTCAGTTGTAGTCATAGTTGTGCTTACCGGTTAAGAGTTTTCCATGCCAAATTTCTTCAGTAATTCCTTCAAATACTTTGATTGATTTATGAATATATCTTTATCAGTCTGTGAAATTTTCAAACCTAATTTATTTTTTATCTCCCCAATCATAGACATTTCAAATTCTTCTTGCATCTTATTAGAAATGTCTTTACACAGTCCATCTTCTCCTCCAAAAATAATATCATCAACAAAAACTTCTATAACCAAGATGTCATCATTAGTCACTTTGTAATATAAGTTGTTGTCAGCATTACCTTTAGTGTAACCAAGCTTCAAAAGATATTTGTCCAATCTAGCATACCAAGCTCTAGGAGCTTGCTTTAATCCATATAAAGATTTCCTTAACCTGCAAACTGTATCTTTGTCATTTGTTAATGAAAATCCATCAGGTTGTTCAATGTAAACTTCTTCTTCAAGATCACCATTCAAAAATGTATATTTAACATCCATTTTATATACTTTATAGTCCTTGTGTGCTACAAAAGCTAAGAATAATCTGACTACCTCAATTCTAGCTATTGGTGCAAAGGTTTCATTGTAATCAATTCCTTCTTTCTGTGAATATCCCTTACACACTAATCTTGGTTTATTTCTGATTACCTTACCATCTTCATTAAGTTTATTTCTGAATACCCATTTAGTTCCAATTACATTTTTGTTTTTAGGCCGGGGAACCAATATCCATGTGTTATTCTTTTCAATTTGTTCTAATTCATCTTCCATAGCTTTAATCCAATGTTTATCTTCACATGCCTCATTAACAGTTGCTAGTTCGATTTGAGATATTAGACATACCTCTTCATTTGCCAGTCTTCCTCTAGTCATAACTCCTTGATACTTGTTCCCAATTATCTGACTTTCAGAGTGATTCAATCTTACATACCTAGGTGTAATCACTTGTTGTTGTTCTTCAATCACTATGGAATTCTCAGATAATGCCAGTGTGACTAGATCAACATTTTGTACCAGTGTACTCATTGTAGGTTCATTTGTGATTATCTCAACTATCGGTTTAGAGTCTATAGACCTTCTAAACTATTCATTAATCTTCACATTTGCACTCTCAATGATTTTGTGCAATCTCTTGTTAAAACATCTATATGCCTTTCTCTTAGATGAATAACCAAGAAATATTTCTTCATCACTTCTAGGATCAAATTTGCCAATATAATCATCTCTCCTAATATAACATTTTCTTCCAAATATTCTGAAATATTTAAGAGGAGTATTACTAAACCATAGTTCATAAGGGGTCTTACCGGTTTCACCTTTGATGTGAACTCTGTTGAATGCATAAACAATTGTATTGACTACTTCTCTCCAATACACATTATATCATGCTTCTAGCTGCATCCAGAATTGTTATGTTCTTCCTTTCCACAACTCCATTCTGCTAGGGTATCTGAGGTGCTGATAATTGTCTTCTGATTCCATTCACTTCACAAAATGTGTTAAATTCCTTAGATGTGAATTCACCTCCTTGATTTGATCTCATACATTTGATTTTCGTACTGGTTTCATTTTCTATCATCACTTTTAATAGTTTGAATTTCCCAAAAGGAACCCAACACATTCTAGAATAATCATCAATGATTAGCATAAAATATATATCTCCTTGTAAACTTCTAGTTCTTGCTGGACCACATAAATCAGTATGAAATAAGTCAAGAACATTATTAGATTTTTCTGGAATACTCTTAAAAGTTTCTCTAACTTGCTTTCCAAATTGACATTCCTTACATACTGGATTGTGAGGTTTAACAATCTTAGGTAAATCCCTTACTGCCTTAGTTGTACTGATTTTCACTAAGCAATCAAAGTTTACATGAAAAAGTCTCTTATGCCATAACCAGCTTTCATCAATATGTGCAATCAAAAATGCTTTCTCACTGTTATTCAGATAAAAGATATTACCTCTAGTTTCATTATCAGTTGCAATTTCCAAACCAGTTCTATTCATGATTTTGCATTTACCATTCTTGAATTGTAACTGAAATCCCTTTTCAACTAATTGACCAACACTCAAAATATTATGCTTCAAACCTTCAACATAGTAAACAATATCAGTATTGTGCTTACCATTAAAAGATATAGTGCATTTTCCTCTAACCAAACAAGCTTTGTCATCCCCAAATCTTACTAGACCTCCATTGTATTTTTGAAAATTTAAGAATTTACTCTTATCACTAGTCATATGATGTGAACATTCACAATCAATGATCCATTCATCCTTTTCTTCAACTTTACTTGCCAGGGCCTGCTCTACCAATTGAATAGTAGGTGTCAGTTGATCTTATGTTATTGCAACAAAATCCCATCCATTGTCTGTCGATTCCTCATTAGAATCATCAATCACTCCTTCATCAACATAGTAACATGATTTGTCCCTATTCTTCTTAAATTTGTATCTTTGATATTCAGGGTTAGGCTTACATGTTCGTTTAGCTTCTTCTTTCAATCTTGCATGTCTATCAGGACACCTAGATGCCATATGACCAATTTTATTGCAGTTAAAACATTTAAATGGTGCTTTACCTTCATACTTACTTCCAACTGGACCTTTAGGCATTTTCCTTGCAAATAGTGCTTCAAGCTCTTCAAGTTCTTCATTCTCTCTTCTGATTTCTTCAAATTATCTAGCATAGAGTGCTTTCCAATCAGATTTTTCAGATGATGATGATGATGCTGCAAATGATGAATCTTTGAAAGCCAAATCTGTCTTAATTATAGCAATAGGACCAAATTCCTCAAGTTTCAAAGCTGAAAGTTTTCCAACCAAAATATCTCTGGATACTGATGCATTAGGCATTGTTCTCAATTCATTAATAGAAGTTACTTTCATTTTATATGCCAGTGGCAATGCTCTTAAAATTTTAGAAACAATTTCATCTTCACTTAAGGATCCTCCACAACATTGTATACCCAAAACAATTTCATTAACTCTTTCCATAAAAGCGTAAATCCTTTCATCTTCTTCCATTTTCAGATTTTCATACCTGACCCAGAAGCATTCCAGTTTTGCAATTTTGACAATGGTATCACCTTCATTCAATGCCTCCAATTTGTCCCAAATAGGTTTAGCAGCAGATCGGTCTAATAATCCCATGATTTGCTGATCTGAAAATGCGCTTAATGTTGGCAAATGCACACTCCAATGAGATATTGTAGGTGATTGAGGGTATTGTCATTGATGGCAATCTTGAAATCCTATGATGCCGATAGTCACCGGCACTGATAGACTCAACACTAGCGCATAGGTCACTGAGACCAAATAGATTGATCACCGACACCATGGCCAATAGGAATTTTGTTTAAATATATTTTGTATTTAATTATAAAATATTTTGTAAGCCGACTTGGTGGATCGTAACATGACTCATAGATGTATGAGATCATTGTATATTATTTAGTAAGAGTAGAGGATGGAAGGATTAATGCAGACCTAATATGCAACTTGTAAGGCAGATATTAGATAAGGTTTTATGTATGTAGTAGAGCTTAAACCGGCACCGAATCTAGCATAGTAGATGTTGATCTGAAGCAGTACAAGTTATTGGATTTGTATAATCCATTTTGTAAGTTAGTGTGACTTCCTTTTGTAATTGAGCAGTGAGCTCTAGGCACTTGGCCTTCCTGCATGTGCAGGCCCCTATTGTAAACAATAATATTCTCTTATTGGCCAGTAAGCGAATATTATGGGTCACAAATCCCACTGAGGTTTTTCCCACACCGGGTTTCCTTATTAAAAATATTGTGTTATGGTGTGTCTCTTATGTTGTGGTTACTGCTCTTATTTACTGCATTATTTTTGGTTTACTGGTACACAGTTTTGATATGCTTTTCATGCTATAAGTTAAGAAAATTATTATACCAGTCAGATATTGATTCAGCCCCCCCTCTCAGTATCTTTGGGAATCCTAACAATTGGTATCAGAGCCTATTCCTCTATTTTCAAAAGCCTAACAGCTTGAGAAAGATCTTGACACCGGTAGAGATGGAAAACTTGAGAAAGCAATTAGAAACAACTCTTTCAGACTATGATGCAGAAAAAGTGAAGAATATCAAACTTGAAGATGATCTCAAGGCTGTATAGGATATTATTCAAGGACTTCAAGAAAATTTCACTATAGCAAGGAATAAGAGAAGAGAACTTTGTGAAAAGATGCAGAATGATGAAGATGAAAAAGAAACTCTTAATGATCTGGTAAACAAACTGAGACAAGGAAATAGTACAATGAAGAATGAGATGCAAGATATGACTGAGATTTTGTAAATAAATTGAAGATAGAAAGAAGAATGAAGATGACTTGGTTAGAAGAATGAATGATGTTGGAAATGAAAACGCAAGACTTGGTCATGAAAATGATATGTTGAAGACAGATTTGATGCATACACAAAATGATAGAACTGAACTCATGAGATAGAAAGGAATCTTGGAGAATGAACTGACTACTGCAAATCAACACAAGGAAAAATTCAAGAAAAGTTCAGAAGAACTTGATGACATGCTGAAGAATCAGAAACCAAATGGTGATGCTAATGGCCTTGGCTTTGAAACTGGTGAAAGCTCTGGTACTACAAACAATCATGATCATAGCAAACCGGTAAGACAACCTAATGCTTACAAATTTAATGGGAAATAATTTAACTATAACAAGTATGGTCATAGAGAAAATCAGTGTAGATGTAGAAATTATTAGAACACTAATGCACCCACTGGTGAATGTTCCAAATGCAACAAAGTTGGTCATATTTTAGAAAATTGCAGAATGAATGTAAGATTTTATGTTTGTGTAAGATTTGGACATCTATCTAATCAATGCAGAACACAAACCGGCATAGGATATGGGAAAGCTATTGAGAAAAATAATGTGACTTGTTATGCTTGTAACGAGATTGGACATATTGCTAAATTTTGTAGAAGCAAGACATAACCGACAAATAAAAAAGGACCCAACTTGAAAGGTAAAGAAAAAGTTGAAAAGGTAAAGCAATAATTCTTAAAACAATGGATCAGAAAGTTAGATCAGAATGTTGATGGGAATACTCATCCACCAATAGAATAGAGTAACACTCCACCGGTAGGAGACTCTTCATCTAACTGAAGGAAAATCCTTTGGGGGTTTAGCAACAAATTGAAAAACATGCTAACATACCCTCGGTTGATGGTGAGAAGTTGAATTACTTCTTTATCGGTAGATGAGTTAAGTTGTGACTTAACCGACAAGCATTAAATGTGGTAGTTGGAGAAAATAACATTATCAAGTAAGTGTTTTGGCTCTTTTTCATTCACCGAGCATTCAAATCTTTGAGAGCGTGAAAATTCCCAAGCGAAGGCATCCCTAGCCAAAAAGTGATGCAGTTCATCCAAGCACTCATCCTTAAGGTAGATTGAGGTATTTATAACTATGGCTTCCTCATCCACACCTGAATTTATTGCAAACTCTACTATGATTGAGGTTATCAAGTGACCTAGACCCATATTCAAACTTGTTCTTGAAATTGCGAAGAAAGATGATACCATAGGTGCATTTTCTCAAATTCCTAAGGAAGTGGTATATGCTGAAGACCCTAGGATATACATAGATTGTCATATAGAGGAATTAGGAGATGAAGAAATCAAGAATATGTATAGGACTATTTTATGTGATGAATCTGGAAATATCAAACCAGAACATAAGATAGTGGAAACCCTAGGTTTTATTGAAATCCTTAGTGTCCTGGATTTTCCCAAGGATGTAATAAGGATTGTTCTAAGAAGAGTTCATGGCGAATTCTTTTGGTTGGATTCAATTCATAAGATCACAAAAGAAGTGGTTAGGGCAGTAACAGGGTTACCTTCCACCGGTAGCAGGCCTGACAGGACTAAAAAGGTCTCCAATGACATAGTAATGGACCTAACTAGTGCAACATTTGACAAGAGATCACTTAGAGTCAATGATGTGAAGGACATAAATGTCAAATTTGTCAGTATGATTCTAGGCTACAAGGCTAGACATGCAAATAGGTTAAACTTAGTATCTAGCCTATGTATTAAAAGTGCATATGACATGGTTAATGATAATGCTAGAATAGATGTGTGTGAATGGCTTTAAGATGAATTAATAGACAATCTGAAAAAGATCAAAGGAGATAAGAAATGAACTTTTAGATTTGGAAATTTGTTTGTATGTTGAATGCTATACATTACTAAGCAAGTATCTGGTATTGGTAGGAGAGATTTTGGTTTTGATATAGTGGTAGGAAAGCAACTATTGGATACATTAAACAACATGGGAGAAAAGAGAGAGAAAAATATAAATGAAAATTTTCAAGAACTAAAGGATCGAATGAAGATAAGAATTAGGCTATCTCAGGCAATTATAGATAAATATCAAAAGGAAATATGTTTTGTAATCAAGAAATATGAAATCTGGATGGAGGTAGTTGTCCCTAGAACTATCTGGGTAACTGAAATGGGATATGAAATAGATGATAACACAATTGAAACCTATGCAAAATCCCTCCTTGAAGGACCAAAGGAACCCTCTAAAAAAGTCTTTGGAAATGCAGAAATAAATGAGACTAGTATTCAGTAATAGAAAAGAGTTAAGAAAGTTGAACAAATAGTGAGGAAGGGAACTAGACAAGCTAAAGCTATTAAGGAAGATGTACTAAAGAAAATTGGTATCAAGGAAAGTGAGTTGGAAGGACTTCAACCATAAACTCATCTTTCACCGATTGCAACTTCTTTTGAAAGTGATATACCGACAGTATTCAAAAGGGTAGAAAGGAAAAAAAAAACCTCACCCACACCTAGGAGAACAAGGCAAAAGCAATAGGCAGTGAGGCCTCCAGTTAAGAAATTAACTCCAAAGAAGAAGAAGGTAAAACAAGACATTGCTCCACTGGATAAAATCCTTAGTGAAATAACAAAGGATGGAAAGTTGAAAAACATTAGCAAATTGTATAACACACTTTCCACTGATGACAAACAAATCATAGAAAATAGTGTAATTTTACACTTGGATATTTACAAGAAATTTTTGATGGAAATTGTTGATGAAATACCCACTGATCTCTATAGAAGACTTGAAGCTAGAAGGGTAGCTATTGTTGAGCTGGATAAGAAAATAAAAATTGAGAAATTACTTGCAGTTCACCCAATTAAATCACCTGAAGAGATTGATCAATTAATCAGTGAGGCCAACCGGACAGTATTTTCAACTGGTCACCAACATGCAACACTAATGGCAGGAAGAATGAATGAAATTTTAGAAGATATTGCAAACCAATGGGACATATTCTTTGTTGAAAAGGAGAAACAGGAAGAACTCAAAAGACCCAAGACTATCAGAGTATATCAAAAGGACAAGAATAAGGGGAAAGGTAACGAAGGTGGACGTCCGAACCTAAAAAAAACTAATAACTTACCCCCACCTCTTTCTGATACTCCACCGGTAGAATCAGTTGACACACAACTAGCTATAGAGAGTATGGAGACTCCTCTAGAGGATACAAATCCTAAGTTTGAAGTTTTGTATACAATGAATATAGATACACAAGAGGTGAATATTGTAGTAGATAAAGAGACCACTGAGGACAAGAAGAAAGATATGGCTACTGAGCCACTAGCTACAGATGTTGAGGTTGGAGTTAGTGAGACTGCAAATATGAGCACTAAAAAACCTATAGTTACAGAGAAACCAATAGAGGACACCATTGAGAAACAATCTGAGGCACCAGTAAATGAAACTAAAAAATAATCAGAGGTGAATACAGAGAAACAGGCAATGCATATAGAAACTACATCTAAGAAATCGACAATTGAGAGCTCAAAGAAATCCTCTTAGGCACTGGAACAAAAATAGGAACACCAACAGGTTGAGAAACAAGTTGAGACACAGGTTGAGAAACAGGCTGAGATTCAACAGAGACAGTGCCACCGACAACAATTGAAAAACCTAATTCTTTGCTAATAGAAATGCAAACAAAAACAGACCTACTAGAGGTCGAGACAAGCAAAGTTACTACTACAAAGGATAGCATGGAAATTGTGAAGACAGTTGGGAAAACATTTGGTACTTCAATGACAAAATTCAGACCAATGAACATGACAGAGGTATTATTGGATTCTATTATTAAGATCACTGAATGTAATGCACAAGCCTATAAGGCTGTTGATGACACTATTCCTATTCTTAAATTGATAGCACCCAAGTGGATTGTGGATAATAAAGATTCTTTAGGTCAACTAGACACATTGTCTAAATACATCACCAGTAACATTTTGACAGTTGATTAGATAAATGAGGACACATTCAGAGAGAGAATGATTAAGGAGAAAGACAAATTCTTTGAGGAATTAGTGAAGAAGAATAAGGATAAAAGAGAAACCTTATTATTGGCACTAGGAGAAACAATATTGGATTTCAAGAAATTGTATAGAGATACCTACAAAACTAATATTTTGATAGAGAACATAGATTTGGAGATCAGCAAAGCTCAAGAAGACATTAACAATATTGTTGACAATTTAATAGGATCATCAGATTCATTTTTGGAAATTGATAAGAACATTGCAGATCTTGAAGAGAAAATTGAGAAATTGGAAAAAGACAAAGAAAAGATAAAGGATAAGGCAAAGAACTTAAAATGCAAACTAGGTCCTAAACTAGATTACCTCATTTCTTTGAGAAAAGAAAATTTTGAGGCTCTAGTTCTTGGACTTAAGACACCGGAAGAGAAAATGCACATACTAACTGGTACAACTCAGAGAATAGAAGCGACATTAAAAGATAGTAAAAGGTTCAGTGATAGTCAGAATTTGGTATTGGCGGATCTTTTCTAGATTGTAACCCCCCGATTACAAGGATCTAGGCAGGAACCACACTCCACTGATAGCGAATGACAACCTTTCTTGTTGATGTCAAAGGGGGAGTAGTGAGATGAGAAAAATGATCAAGACAAAGACATCATCAGGTTAGGGGAAGCATACATTTTTGACAACACAATTTTGGTAAGACAATTTTGGCAGATTCTTTTTGGACAACATTTTTGGACACTTTTTGATTTTTCTCATGAGTGTTGCCATCAATGCCAAAGGGGGAGATTGTTGGCGAATGCACACTCCAATGAGAAATTTTAGGTGATTGAAGGTATTATCATTGGTGGCAACCTTGCAATCCTACGATATCGAAAGGCACCAAGATCGGTAGACTCAACACTGGCACACAAATCACTAGCACCAAATAGATTGATTACCAACACCATGGCCGAGAGGAATTTTGTTTAAATGTATTTTATATTTAATTGTAAAATCTTTGTAAGCCGACTTGGAAGATTGTAACATGACTCATATATGTATGAGATCATTGTAGATCATTTAGTAGGAGTAGAAGATGGAAGGATTAATGCAAACCTAGTATGTGAATTGTAAGGCAGATATTGGATAAGGGTTTACGTATGTAGCAGAGCTTAAACTGGTACTGAATCTAGCATATTAGATGTTTATCTGAAGCAGTACAAGACATTGGATTTGTATAATCCATTTTGTAAGTTAGTGTGACTTGCTTTTGTAATTGAGCAGTGAGATCTAGGCACTTGGCCTTCCTGCATGTGCAGGCCTCTATTGTAAACACTAACATTCTCTTATTGGCTAGTAAGCAAATATTGTGGGTCACAAATCCCACCTAGGTTTTTCCCACATCGGGTTTCCTTGTTAAAAATATTGTGTTATGGTGTGTCTCTTATATTGTGGTTACTACTCTTATTTAGTGCATTATTTTTGATTTATCGGTACATAGTTTTGATTAGCTTTTCATGCTATAAGTTAAGAAAATTATTATACCGATCAGATACTGATTCACCCCCCTCTCAGTATCTTTGGGAATCCTAAAACTCAAAAGTTCTTCTCTTGCTTTGCAATCATTCTCTTGATCTTTAGCCAAGGTTGGTGGATTAGGTTGACTTTGTGTAGGACCAACATAGCCATTCTTTGTAACATCTCATATGTCTTTTCCAATGCAATTCAGATGAGTCTCCATTCTAATCTCCCATATACCATAGTTAGTTCCATCAAGCTTCAGAATGTCCTTGAAATAGTTAGTTTTCATAGAATCTCGTCAAGTTGTTAAACTTTTACAAAAATAGGACTTGGCTCTAATACCAATTGTTAGGACCCAAAGGCAACTTGGGGGGGGGGGGCTTAAATTTGTTGTCTATTAATTTCAACCCAAATATATCTTAACCAAACTTAATGCATAATATCGGTAAACCAAAATTTATGTCAGTAGACAATTTTAATAGTTAATTGCAATACCTGTAAAGTTTAATGCATGAAATAGAAGAGAAAATAACATCCACAACACATAACACATAGATTTATACATCGAAACCCTGTAATGGGAAAAACCACGATGGGAAACCTAACCCACAATCAGATGATACTACTATAGATAGTATGTGTGTACAATATGGGGTTTGCACATGCAGAAAGGCCAACTTCCTAGAGCCCACAGCTCAATCACAAAATGGGAGTCACACTGACTACAATTGAATGGTTAAATCCAATGATAATGTACGTCTCAGAATAGCATCTTCATATGTTGGATTTAGTACTGGTTAAGCTCGGATTGCCTTCTCCATAACCTTCCCTGAATATTCAAATGATGTATGCGTGTATAGGTCTGCTTATATTCGCATATATCTTATTACAATCCTCTTACCATTTCTTCTACATAATCTCATAAATGAGATCTTACATATATACCAAAACCTAAGACCAAATGTGTAGGTCGGCTTACTAAAATATTAAAATAAAATCAACTACAAATGAATCAATATGTGATGCATGATTTCAGATCAATGCATTTACAATAATAACAAATCAATAAAACATCTCCATAACGTGTTGTGCTAATCTAAAATAGATAACGCTTGTCGGTCCATAATCTAGACCTATTTGCCGGTAACAGAAAATATGCAAACTTGATTAAAACAATAACCAAATCACCAAACCAAGTGTCCAGACAATGTCTTCGACATAACCAAGTAATCTCTAGATGATAACAGATCATTCTCAGTTCTAGTGAACAATATAACCTATTGGTGAAACAGATACCGGTGACTGTGCATAAGTCATTGAACATGCCAGTGAACATAACCAAAGATCTCCAAGTGCTGATAGGTGTTTATAAGTGTTGAAATCAATGACAAAACTAGTGCAACACATCCAAAATACCAACATTAGTTTCACACACTGCAAACTAGAGGTCTATATCCACCAACAAGTCTTCCATGTTGAGCTTCCATAACTCATAGTTGCCACCATTGAGTTTCTCAATGTCTACCCTCCTAGACGTGCTTGCCATCTAAATATGCAATTTCACAAAACACAAGTACTTTGAAAAACTCCCACAACAGAATAAACACAAACAATTTGTCCTACCCACAAGGATAACACTTCTGAAAAAATCTCTAATACCACTTGTAAGGAAAATACAATGTGGAAATACCTTCCACAATGTTAAATTCAAGGATGAGAGAAGCAAAGATGAATTTTGAATTTCAATTTCAATTGCAATCACTAAGATACACATTCTAGAATAACAGAGTAAACAAAATATTCACACAAGCATAGAGAATAAACAAAATTTATGTGGGAAAACCCTTATGGGTAAAAAACCCACCACCAAAGAAGAATCACTTGTATTACAATAAATGTTTATTACATACAAGTTTCAAATTATTCTCTCTCAGGCTTACATTCATAGTCTCTATTCAGGTAGCATACACATTCTAGATTTAATTACATTCACACAAATCATAAGCTCAACATTCTACAACTGGCATCCAAGAAAACCACCATTCGATCACACTCTACCTACAACTGTTTCTTCAGACATTTATATTTCTCTATCAAGAAAATGGTTTGTTTAGGTTTTCTCATGGCTCCAACTATCAGACTCTTTAGTTATCAAAAAACATGGTGTGTTTAATCTACACCAAATTCCAATCATACATCATAGACTCCAGCTCGGACCAATCCTCAGCATACAACTTAGCAAGATAGAACTAGTTCTACATGGTTCCCACTTTATCTCAATGCTTATCAAAAAGGGTCTCTTTGATACTCCTCAAGGTGGCAGGGAGAAAAATGTTGGATATTGCTACTACTAGGATATGTTCTGATTAATTAAAAAAGAAGGTTTTCAGGACCTGAAACCTTTAACAAAAGATATTAAGATAAGTCACCAGCAGTGCTTAAGAATCACATACAAAAAGACTGGCAAAAATCCAATAAATGGAATAGACTGCAAAACAAACAACAACAAAGAAACTGAGATGGCACTAAACAGTAATTGATGTCAACATATTCCATGTTTTGGTGTTGTAGAGATGTTTTAGTGATCCAGTAATTACAGTGAGTTAATCTGGTTGGTTTATCTACTTGCTATGCTGAATCAACTCAAGATACTTCATTCTTTATTGTTTTCATGATTCTATGTGATGATTTGATTGAGTTGTGGATTTCGCTATGGAGATTGGTTTTCAGTGTTCAGTGTTGCAGTGTTCTAGTATTTGATTCATTGTGCTCTGGTATGATTATATATTGCATTGCGAATTTGGGAGAGTGTTTTGGATGTTTGTGTGTATCTTCATTTTAGATGGTTCATGATTTGATGCTCTGCAAGCTATCTTTCTTGTCTGAGTTGCTTCTCTTAAGTGTTCTTGAGTGTTAGTGTGCTCATCGATGAAGATTACATTAAGTGGTGTTGGTCCAGCTATTGTAGATAGTTCTAGCATGCTTGTTGGTGTTTCCTAATCATGTCCTATTTGTTTTGGTGGTCCTCATTGATCATTGTGTGTGTTCTTGATGATCTTATGGGTCTAGTTATATTCTTCATGTTATGCATTATTTTTGGTGGTGCAATGTGTTGCGATTGATCTTCATGATATTTCTGATGATGGTGTGTATGTGATTAGTTGATTTTGATCCATGATATTTTGTATATTGCATTGTATTTGTCTATTGGTTGATCTATATATCATGTGATGTAATTTTGTAACTAGGTGTTGAGGGTTTGGCTAACCTTGTAGCGAAGGCTGATGATTTGTGTAAATGAGTGTAATATTCATGTAAATTGGGTATGGGTGTTTAGTCTACATTATTGGAGAGTAGTGTATGTGTGAACAAGTGAATTTATCTTTCATTTGTGGTGTATTGAGCAAAGAGTGTTGCAGGATAGGCATATGAGCATAACCGAAACCGTCATCAGGCATTAGCAGATGCTATTATTGCAGTTCATCTTTTTTGAATTGTAGTCTGAATATATTTTTAAGGTAGTGGACCTTCCCTAAGGGTTGTTGCCTTCTGGGTCATTGTATTTTGAGAAGTGATCTCTAGGTAGTGTGCCTGAATGCATGTGCATTCCCCATTGTAATATTTGCACATACTTCTACAGAGTGTCATCTCATTGTAGGTAGGTTCCCACCATGGTTTTTCCCTTGACTGGGTTTTCCATGTCAAAAATATCGGTGTGATGTGTGTTGTTGTTATTGTTGTTATCTTTCTTTCTTCTAAAGTTGATCAGATCTAAGATAGTGCTTAATTTGTTTAATCCGGTGAAAATTGATTCACCCCCCCTCTCTCAGTTTTACTTCCTTGTTGTTGCCAACAAGTGGTATTAGAGATAGATCATCCAAAAGAAGATTGAACACTTGAGGAGATCCGGGATGGAAACCTATGTGTTAAAGAAAGAGAGTCCTAAATTTGATTGAAATAGTTATACTATATGGAAGGATCGGCTAGAAAATAACTTGAAGTGTATTGGAGAAGATTATTTGAAGATTACGAAGAATTTCTACAATATTCCTCCGAATGGACCAGTTACTGTTGATGAAATCAAGGAAGTTGGAAATAACATAAGAGTCAAGGAAGTATTGTTAAGTGCCTTGATTTATATATATTTTTAGAAAGTGTTGTAATGATTTGTCAACTTGCCTCATACATTAATAGGGTCTAGGATACCATTGGGTGGGTCCCACTCTTCATCACAAGTTTCCTAATAAACATTAAATATTCTAGTATCACCTTCAATATAAGTATTACAAATAGAAGAAATGATAAGAGCTAGACTAGGAAACTTATCAAACCTTGGCCAATATGTAGGATGACAATCAAGGGCTAGAGGGGAAATAGAGTATCATCAAGATTGTTGATTCCACCCTTGGTCATTTTTTCTTCTTTTGAGTCCATAAGAGGTGTAAGAGTGAATATCTTGGTCTCAAAGTGGACAATGGTTGCCACTCCTATGATGCCCATGAAGTATAGACTAACCTCAACTAGATGCAAGAGTAGGGGAATCTCTTGGCACAGTGCAAGGAGAATTCCCTTAGTAGTTGAGAAGAAGTTGAAGATGTAAAACCTCGAGGGAAACCTTGTAGCCTATACTTATATCTCTAGAAGAAGATTGGAAAATCATAACTTTAAAATATAACAAGAAATTGGAATAAACAACATTTCTACAAAATAAAATAAAATTTATATCCTTCTGAATGCCAAATAAGAATTTTTACCCTAAAATCATGCCAAATTTGAGAGAATTTTGAAGGAACCAAAGGAAATCCCATAATAAACCATAAGGCATGAAAATGGCTCATCCTAAAAAAGTATTGAAGAAATCATGTATCTAGGTCTAGACTGTTGGAATCCAAGAACACTAAGGAGAGGGGGGTGGGGGGTGAATCGGTGTTCTATCAGAATATTCAATTTTAACCTTATTATAACATGCATTCACCAACCAGTAAACCGATACATATAAGACTGAAAGAAGTAAAGCAATCAATAAGGTAATCACACAAATTAATACCATAACACAGAGAATTATACGTGGAAAACCTCAAAGAGGAAAAGCCATGATGGGATTTATGACCGACAATATCAATCCACTAGCCATATGAAGAGATTTTACAAAATATGGGGGCCTGCACTTATAGGAAGGCTTACAACCTAGAGCACACTGCTCATCACAAAGGATTCTCACTAACTATAGTTACTCTATGTTGGTGTAAATAATTATTCATATTGGATATTATTACACTTTACTTAAGTTTACTTAGGAAATGCATTTCATAGTAGTTTGGGTATGAGACACTTGGGTGTTTGTGCCACATTGGGATAGTGTGTGTAGGAGAATTTCCACCTTTTATGGTGTTGATCTTGTTGTTACACTCCACATTCAGTGGGTGATCCACCTCATGTGGACTATTATATTGTTTCTCCTACCTACCCACACCTATTTCCTACCTACCTTTGTTTCTCATTGAGCCACATGTCATGTCTGTGTGCTCACATATCCCTAGCCTTGCCTATATAAGCAGGCTCATCTACATTGTATGTAATTTGAACTATTGATCATTTTCTATTGATGAGAATACAGTTTATTCTTGTCCTATATTGTGTCTCTATTTTGTGCATTTCATTGAGCTCTTGATCTTGGAAAAATCTCACATGGTATTAGAGCCATTAGAGCATCATTGATTCATCTTGAAGAGGCATTATTGCGCCGTTAAGAGGTAGATCTGAGGAGCAGTATCTTTTGGAGGCATCCTAGACCAGATCCGACCCCATCATTGCATCTAGGTGGCCGTTTCCATGGAATTTTGGTTATAAAGTCGGCCTAGTTTGGTGAGGAAAAAATTTTCGCCAATTTTCCTATATTTGTACGGATTTCAAAATTTAAAAAAAAAAATTTTGCAAAAAAAGAAAAAACTTTAATTTTCCGCAAGAAAAAATTGAAAAAAAAAATTCGTCAAAAAAAAAAAAATGAAAAAGGCGTAAGGTGTTTTAAAAAAAAAAAAAAAAAAAAATTGGTTTTTGGGGGGTCCGCAGACCCCCCCCATGACCCCCATGACCCGCAGGGTTTGTAGGTTTTGTGCACCATCCAGGTCTTCGCGCTGCCTGTACTCTGGCCGCCCCGACCCCCGTGACGACTGTCGATCTTTTGCTGCTCCACGCTAGCGCTTCCTGTCAGCCCGCCGCCACCAACCACCCCATCACCACCAGCAACTATAGCGTTTGCCACGTTCTCTACCTCCGGCAACCGTACCGTGCCTCCCTGCCTCTTTGTCATGCAGTCCCTCACCGACAGCCCCGCTCCATCGGCACAACCGCCCTCTGTAGTGCCGCTACACAACCTCCCCCTGCATAGCTCCACCTACAGCCCCATCATAGCAGCGCCTCCCGTCAGCCTCGCCAGCTGCCACCTTTGGTGCCTCTCGCCAACATCTCCAGCCAGGCCCCCCGTGGGCCCTACTCTACCGCCACCGCCCAGGTGGACCTGCCACCTCCTCTGCCACGTGGACTTTCATAGCCCAGCAGCCTAACCTGGCGAATCCATGACTGCCATGTGGCAGGAGGCCACTGGCCCTTGGACACATCACCCTGACACATTAGCAACCCACCTCAGCGATAACTCAATTTTTTCGGCCAATCAGATCATGCCACGTTAGTGCCTAGTCAGCCATGAAGTTTTGGTGATGGTCATATGACTGTCAAATTTAACCACATAATCTACTGACATCATCATTTTTCAAAAATGTTGCAAGTCCCTCTCATTGAGCTTTTTGATTTTGCAATTCAAGTTCAAATGGCCATATCTTGCTCATTTTTGCTCCTTTTTTGGTGCAATTTCTTTTGAAATGGGCTAACATTTTGTGTACTTTCATGTGGTGTATTTATTTTCTAATTTTGATGGACATATTTTTTAGAATTCTTAGTTTTTGGTGAGTGTACCTATCTAATCCTCGTTTCTACAACTTCCAGGTCTCTGTTCGGGCTCATACGAACTCCTTTTCAGGTGTCATTTTTTTTGAAAGTGCGTTATTTTTTGTCTACTCTCAGAATATGCTATCAGTTTATAGCAATTGTAGGTAGAAATTGTACTTTCATCATATGGTCTTATTTGGCCAATTTGGCATTTGTCTTGCATAGATCTATCTTTCTAATCTTTTTCTTTATAGTTCTCAGTCTATTGGGGCAGTTGTAAAAGAAAATCAGAAGTCCACCTTGACATTGTTTGCAAGTGGCCTATTGTACACACACTACATATTAAGTGCCAAAATCATCATTTTTGGGGGGTACTTTGATTGAATGAATTTGGGGGAGGTGTCTCTTGTGGTTTTGTGCTCTTGTGTTCCTTCCTTTTTTCTGCTATGGGTTCTTCTAAGTTTCCTCTCTTAACTCCTCATAATTATGCTACTTGGAAAATTGATGCATGAAGTAAACTTATGGAAAAAGGACTCACTCATTACATTGATGGAACTATTGTTGCTCCCGCTGATCCTAAGGTTGATCTAGTTGGTCACTTGGATTGGATCACTAAAAATATCATGGCAATTGGTACCTTAAGAAAGTATGTATCAAAGAATCTCATTTTTCATATTGAGAAGTGTACTCTAATCAAGGATGCTTGGCAAAAGTTTCAAGACTTGTATGGTCAAGTTGATGAGATTAGGGGATATCAAATTGATAGTGATCTCACCATGTTAGATCCCAAGAACTTTGATACTATACAAGATTATGTCACTAAGGCAAATGATTTGAGGGCACAACTCAAAGATTGTGGCATTGATAAGAAGGATACTCAATTGATCTTCAACTTGATAGGCAAGCTTCCACAAGAATATGCAGCATTTGTTTCTAGTTTCCAAACCGATAGGATGACAATGGGTTCAAGCTACACAATGCCTACTTTTGATGCTTTCAATGAAATGTTGATGACGGAACAAACTAAGTTGATAAGCACAGGCATTCTTAAGGCCTCTAAGTCTCAAGCATTAGTGGCAAATTAAGGGAACAAAGGAAACCAAGGAAAGGACAACTCAAACAAGAAAAAATGGCAATCAAAGTGTAAGGACAAAGCATCATCCCCTCAACAACAAGGAGATACATCCTCTTCCAAGAGGGATAATTCACCAAAGAGGGAGAAACCTACTTGTGCCTATTGTAAAAAGTTTGGTCATGAGAAGCATCGTTGCCATTCTAAGAAGATTGATGAGCTCACACATATCATCAAAAAGCATAACGTTGATTTGCCTAATGTCTACGAGAAGGATGATTCATCAACTTCCACTTCCTCACATTCAAAAGGAAAAGGGAAAGCATTTATGGCTTCTACAAGTGGGAAGACTCACTCTTTTCAGACAAGAAAAGGAAAATCTCTATGTGCTACTATCAGTCATGATTCAGAGAGATGGCTTCTAGATTTAGGGCTTCTCATCATATGGCATCTTCGAAGTCTATGTTCTCTACATTTGACCCTTGCACCATGCAACAAATTTTGATGGGAAATCATACATACATGGATGTGATTGGGAAAGGATCTATTGACATTGGGGATAACTCCTTCAATGATGTGTTGTGTGTACCCCACTTGACAAACAATCTCCTTTCCATCTAGCAAATCACACATGGCACAACTAAGAGAGTTGTGGAGTTCACCCCTGAGTCAGTTTTCATTAGAGACTTGGAGACTAGAGCTATCATTGCGACTGGGGAGGTTGATCATGCATCTTGGTTATACTCCTTTTCAGATTTTATTGATGATGATGATTTCACATTTGATGATTCTACACATGTTGATCACACTTCTTCTGATGGTTTAGATTTTCAAGAGAACTTTGGGCACTTGAACATGGGGATTCTCACATGTGACCCCATTCTTGAGCCTTGTATTCCATCTCCTCATATTGATATCACATCACCTATTGCACCAGATGATGCAGATAGTGCGACAGTTTTGCCTTCATGTGATTCAATGTAGTGAGATATTCATTGTCTTTCAGCTTTAGATTCATGGGATGATTACTTGATAATGTTGGTATTTTGGTATGGTTTTGTCATTGATGTCAACACCTACTAAATACACCCACTTTGGAGATCCAGCAACATTCACCGGCAATCAGTAAACTGCTCAAAACAATCATCGGTATATGGTTAACCGACAGGATATAATGTTCACTGGTACCTACATTGACATGGAAGACACCTGGTAATCTCGAAGACATCATGTGGACACCTTTCTTTGAAGTAATAATCATTGGCATATTCTTATTTGCATATTTGCTTTTACCGGCAAATAGGTCCAGGTTATCTAGGGTTACACCGGTAGGTTTATCTTTTCCAGATCAGCATGGCATGCTATGGAGATGATTTATTATTGTTGTAAATGCATTAAGCCGACATGTTCAATTGGTTATTGCATCAGATATTATATTATATATAAATGTTTTATTGTAATATCTTGTAGAGCCGACCTACTAAAATTGGTCTTAGGGTATGGTGTAAATGTAAGATCTTATTTGTAAGATCATGTGTGGAATGTGTAAAAAGATTTAAGGAAGGATATATGCGAAATCAAGTAGAGATACACACAAAGACATCATTTGAAGGTGAAGTTAGGTTTTTGTAGAAGCATATCAACATTACACCGGTACTAAATCTAGCATATGAAGATGCTATTTTGTGCAGTACATTCTCATTGGATTTAACCATCCAACTGTAGTCAGTGTGACTCCCATTTGTGATTGAGCAATGAGGTCTAGGCTGTTGGCCTTTCTGCATGTGCAGAACCCTCTTGTACACTTACTATCTGTAGTAGTATCATCTGATTGTGGGTAAGGTTTCCCACCATGGTTTTTCCCCTTACAGCTTTTCCATGTACAAATATTGGTGTCATGTGTTGTGGATGACTTTATGTTTATGTTTCATGCATTAATCCTTATCGATATAGCAATTTACTATTAACACTGTCTATCGGCATACTTAACTGGTTTACCGATATGAAGCATTAAGTTGGTTAATTAGTTTTTTGTTTGAATTTATTATTCAACTGATTCACCCCCCCATCTCAGTTGTCTCTGGGACCTAACATTTTTTATCAGAGCGTAGTTCTCTTTTGTAGAAGTTTAAAAACTTGATGAGATCCAATGTCTACTAATTATTTTAGGAAGGATGGTCCTAAACTTGATGGAACCAACTATGGGATATGGAAGATCAGAATGGAGACACATCTGAATTGCATTGGAAAGGACATCTAGGATGTTACAAAGAATGGCTATACTGCTCCTACTCAGAGTCATCCTAATCCACCTAACTTGACTAAAGATGAGGAAAATGATTGCAAAACAAGAGAAGCACTTTTGAGCACGTTAACTCTTACCAGTATAGCAATTTTCATGCATTAATTCTTACCAGTATAGCAATTTTCTATTAACATTGTTTACCGACATACTTAACTGTCTTACCGGTACTAAGCATTGAGTTGGTTAATAAGATTTTGGTTTGAATTTATTGGACAACTGATTCACCGCCCCCCTCTCAGTTGTCCTCAAGACCTACAATTGGTATCAGAGCCTAGTCCTCTTTTTGCAGAAGTTTAACAACTTGAGGAGATCCAATGTCTACTAATTATTTCAAAAAGGATAGTCCTAAACTTGATGGAACCAACTATGGGATATGGAAAATCAGAATGGAGACACATCTGAATTGCATTGGTAAAGACATCTGGGAAGTTACTAAGAATGGTTATATTGCTGCTATAGCTGGTCAACCTGCTCCTATTACTTTAGCTAAAGATGAAGAAAATGATTGCAAAGCAAGAGAAGCACTCTTGAGCACATTATCAGATTAACAAAGCATGGGGTTATCAGATAGATCTACTGCAAAAGCTATTTGGGATCATTTGAAAACACTGAATGAAGGGGATTCCACAGTCAAAATTGCAAAACTTGAAAGCTTCCGAGTCAGGTATGAACATCTGAAAATGGAAGAAGATGAAAGAATTTCTTCTTTTATGGAAAGAGTAAATGAAATTGTTTTAGGTATCAAATGTTGTGGAGGAACCTTGAGTGAAGATGAGATTGTTTCAAAAATCTTAAGAGGTTTGCCACTGGCATATAAAACAAAGGTTACTGCTATTAATGAGTTGAGAACAACGCCTAATACATCAGTAACTAGGGATACATTGATTGGAAAACTTTCAGCTTTTGAAATTGAGGAATTTGGTCCTGTTGCTACTATAAAAACTGATTTAGCCTTCAAAGAATCAACAACATCTACTCCATCTTTTGATAAATCAGACTGGAGAGCCTTTTATGCAAGAGAACTTGAAGAAACCAGGAAGGAGAATGAAGAGCTTGAAAAACTTGAAGCACTATTTGCAAGAAAAATGCCAAAAGGTCCAATTGGAAGTAAGTATGAAGGTAAAGCACCCTTTAAATGTTTCAACTATAATAAGATTGGTCATATGGCTTCAAGATGCCCTGATAGACATGCTAGACTAAGAGAAGAAGCTAGAAGGACATACAAACCTAATCCTGAATATCAGAGATACAGATTTAAGAAAAACAAAGATAAATCTTGTTACATTGTTGATGAAGGTGTAACTGATGATTCTGATGAAGATTCAATAGACAATGGATAGGTCTTTGTTGGTATAACAGAAGATAAACTAGTACCTATTTCTCAACCAGTAGAACAAGCCCTAGTAGCTAAAGTGGAATCAAAGGATGAATGGATTATTGACTCAGGATGCTCACATCACATGACTGGAGACAAAGGTAAATTCTTGAACTTTCAAGAATACAATGGAGGTTTAGTAAGATTCAGAGATGACAAAGCCTGTTCAATCAAAGGTAAGGGTTCAATATCTCTTGATGGTAAACATAACACTGACAATGTTTACTATGTTGAAGGATTAAAACATAATCTTTTAAGTGTTGGTCAATTAGTTGAGAAAGGTTTTCAGTTACAATTTAAAAATGGAAAATGCAAAATCATGAATAGAACTAGTTTGGAAATTGCAACCGGTAATCAGACTAGAGGTAATATATTTCATTTGAATAGCAGTGAAAAGGCATGCTTAATTGCTCATATAGATGAAAGTTGGCTATGGCATAAAAGACTATGTCATGTAAATTTTGATTGCATGGTAAAAATTAGTAGTTCTAAGGCAGTTAGAGATCTACCTAAAATTGTGAAACCTCAGAATACAATTTGCAAGGAATGTCAATTTGGAAAACAAGTTAGAGCTAGTTTCAAAAGTATTCTAGAAAAATCCAATAATGCTCTTGATTTAATTCGCACTAACTTATGTGGTCTAGCTAGAACTAAAAGCTTACAAGGTGATAGATATTTTATGCTAATTATTGATGATTATTCTAGAATGTGTTGGGTTACTTTTCTAAATCAGAAGCACTTGGGAAGTTCAAACTATTCAAAGCAATGATTGAAAATGAAACCGGTAAGAAAATTAAATGTTTAAGATAAGATCAAGGAGGAGAATTCACATCCAGAGATTTTAATACATTTTGTGAAGTAAATGGAATCAAAAGACAGTTATCAGCACCTCGGACACCACAACGGAATGGAGTTGTTGAAAGAAAAAATAAAACTATTTTGGATGCAGCAAGAAGTATGTTATCATAAGCAAATCTACCACATGTGTATTGGAGAGAGGCAGTAAGCACTACTATCTATACATTCAACAAAGTTCACATCAAAGGTGAAACTGGTAAGACCCCTCATGAACTATGGTTTGGTAATACTCCTACTCTTAAGTAGTTCAGAATTTTTAGAAGTAAATGTTATATTAGAAGAGACGAGTATATTGGCAAGTTTGATCCTAGAAGTGATGAAGGAATATTTCTTGGTTATTCATCTAAGAGTAAAGCTTATAGATGTTTTATTAAAAGACTACAAAAAATTGTTGAAAGTACAAATGTAAAGATTGATGAACAATTCAGAGGAACTTCAAGGTATATAGACTCTGAATTGGTAACAGAAATTATGACAAATGAACCAATAGAAAATCCACCAGTACAGAATGATGATCCAGTTACTCTGGTATCATCAGAGGATACCACAGTAATTGAAGAACAACAACAAACTAAGACACCCTGGTATGTAAGATTGAATCATTTTGAAGATCAGATAATTGGAAGCAAATTTAAAGGAGTCATGATAAGAGGAAGATTGGCAAATGAAGAGGTATGTCTTATTTCTCAAATTGAACCATTATCTATCAATGAGGCATGTGAAGATAAATTCTGGATTAAAGCTATGGAAGAAGAATTAGGACAAATTGAGAAAAATAATACTTGGACATTAGTTCCCCGGCCTGAAAATAAAAATGTAATTGGAACCAAATGGGTATTTAGAAACAAACTCAATGAAGATGGTAAGGTTGTTAGGAATAAAGAAAGACTAGTGTGTAAGGGATATTCTCAGAAAGAAGGAGTTGATTACAATGAAACCTTTGCACTGGTAGCCAGAATTGAGGCAGTTAGATTATTCTTGGCCTTTGCAGCTCACAAGGATTACAAAGTTTATCAAATGGATATTAAATGTGCATTTGTGAATGGAGATCTTGAAGAAGAAGTTTATATTGAACAACCTAATGGATTTTCTTTGACAAATAACAATTATATGGTTTGCAAATTAAGAAAAACTCTGTATGGACTAAAAAAGATCCAAGAGCTTGGTATGCAAGATTGGATAAGTATCTTTTAAAAATTGGTTTTACTAAAGGAAATGTAGATAGCAATTTATATTACAAAGTAACTAATGATGACATCTTGATTATGGAAGTATTTGTTGATGATATAATCTTTGGAGGAGAAGATGGATTATGCAAAGAATTCTCTCTTAAAATGCAGCATGAATTTGAAATGTCTATGATTGGAGAAATAAAATTCTTTTTAGGATTGCAGATTTTACAGACTGATAAAGGCATATTTTTGAATCAATCTAAGTACTTGAATGAACTACTTAAGAAATTTGGGATGGAAAACTCTAAACCGGTAAGCACACCTATGACTACAAATGACAAATTATCTCAAAGGGATGAATCCACACCTGTCAATCCAACTAGATACAAATCTATGATAGGAGGTTTACTGTATCTGACACAAACGAGACCTGATATTATGACTGCAGTATGTATAGTTTCTATATTTTAGAGTAATCCTAAGGAAAATCATGAATCGATAGTAAAAATGATTTTCCGATACTTACAAGGCACAACAAATCTTGGATTATGGTATCCTAAAGATGAAAATTTTGATCTATATGCATACACAGATGCAAATTGGGTAGGAGATGTGGATGATAGAAAAAGAACCACTGGAGGAGCATTCTTTCTTGGAAAGAGATTAGTTTCTTGGTTAAGGAAGAAATAGAGTTGTACATCTTTATCAACAACAGAATCAGAATATGTTGCAGCAGCAACAAACTGTACATAGGTACTTTGGCTTAAGCAAATGTTGAAAGACATAAAGGTAAAATGCAAGGAACCTATTACTATATATTGTGATAACACTGCAGCAATTGATATATCTAAGAATCCAGTATTACACTCTAAAACAAAACATGTTTCTATCAAACTAAATTTTCTAAGGGAAAAAGTTGAAGAAAAGGAAATAAAACTGGTTTATGTGAATACTAAAGAACAGCTTGCAGATATTTTTACAAAACCTTTTCCTAAGGAAACTTTTGAGTATCTCAAAGATCAGCTTGGAGTCTTACCTCCACTGGTAGAGACTTAGACAGTTGATGATTGTCATCAACCGACAGAATTAAATGGACAAATCTTTTATTCCGGTATTTGATGAGGAAGCTACTTCTCAGGGGGAGTAGTTGGTATATTGAATTGGTTGGTATTTTGTATGAACTTAACTTTTTGTGACTTTGGCATTTGATGTCAAAGGGGGAGAGATATATGGAAAAAAATTGGAGAGAGATATATGAAAAACATTGAGGAGAGATTGGTATTGAGAATAAATCTTTAAATAAACACATGTTACTCCCAGGGGGAGAAATGGAGATTGTTGGTTTTTGTACTTGGCATTTCTGTTTTGGCACTTTGATGGTTTTTCCATCTTGTGTTGCCATCAATGCCAAAGGAGGAGATTGTTGGTATTTTGGTATGGTTCTGTCATTGATGTCAACACCTAATAAATACACCCACTTTGGAGATCCAACAACATTCATCGGCAATCAGTAAACTGTTCAAAACAGTCATAGGTATATGGTTAACCGGCGGGATATAATGTTCACTGGTACCAGCATTGACATGGAAGACACCTGGTAATGTCGAAGACATCATGTGGACACCTTTCTTTGAAGTAATAATCATTGGCATATTCTTATTTGCATATTTGCTTTTACCGGCAAATAGGTCCAGGTTATCTAGGATTACACCGGCAAGTTTATCTTTTCCAGATCAGCATGGCACGCTATGGAGATGATTTATTATTGTTGTAAATGCATTAAGCCGACATGTTCAATCGGTTATTGCATCAGATATTATATTATTTATAAATGTTTTATTGTAATATCTTGTAGAGCCGACCTACTAAAATTGGTCTTAGGGTATGGTATAAATGTAAGATCTTAGTTGTAACATCATGTGTGGAATGCGTAAAAAGATTTAAGGAAGGATATATGCAAAATCAAGTAGAGATACACACAAAGACATCATTTGAAGGTGAAGTTAGGTTTTTGTAGAAGCATATCAACATTACACCGGTACTAAATCTAGCATATGAAGATGCTATTTTGTGCAGTACATTCTCATTGGATTTAACCATCCAACTATAGTCAATGTGACTCCCATTTGTGATTGAGTAGTGAGCTCTAGGCTATTGGCCTTTCTGCATGTGCATACCCCTCTTGTACACTTACTATCTATAGTAGTATCATCTGATTGTGGGTAAGGTTTCCCACCATGGTTTTTCCCCTTACAGGGTTTCCACGTCCAAGTATTTGTGTCATGTGTTGTGGATGACTTTATGTTTATGTTTCATGCATTAATTCTTACCGGTATAGCAATTTTCGTTTAACACTATTTACCGACATACCTAACTGTCTTATAGGTACTAAGCCTTGAGTTGGTTAATAAGATTTTTGTTTGAATTTATTGGACAACTGATTCACCCCCCCCTCTCAGTTGTCCCCAGGACCTACAGACAAACATTGCAAGTTTGTTTGTGGAATCCTACATTGCAGATTTGGGAGACATCATTGATGACATTCATCTTCTCTTTGATGAAGATGATCCTTCTTCAATTGTTGTGAGGGAACACTCTGACCCTCTTGTTCATTCTCTACATGATCATTCTTTTTAGGTTGACATGATCATGGATACTTATGTACAGCAGTTGGAGGAGGTCTCTTTATGTTTTGAGGAGGCACGTGAGTCTTTGGATATTGGTCTACATCCATCTCCACTAGATATTCGATTGCCTTTTTCAGTAGTGTGGCACAATTTACCACCTTTGGAGGGGGTATCTTTCAGCATCGACACGGGGACACTTGCATAGGTTTCAGAGATTTGATTCTTCATGAGTTTTCTTCATACATCTTCCCTTCATGATTGGGGAGACGTCATGGATATACCTTTGGTTTTGTTTCTTCCTAAGGGGAGGAATGTTGTTCGACGTTTGTGGAGCAGTTTCTTCATACAAAATGATCTAATCAACTAACCTATATACCTTTACAATCATTGATGCCTTATGTCGGCTTACATAGATAATTACAAATGAATTTACAAGTCGGCTCAATTACATATATAGATAAATATCAAAATCAATTGTCGATTGTCGGATCTCCCAAAAGATGTTGGCCTCCTAAACCGGTATCCTGATGAAGTCATGTCGGCCTACAATGTTGATACCCATAGAATCCTTCCTACTGTTGGTATTTTGGATATGTTGACTTTTCAGGAATATAATGGAGGTCTTGTAAGATTTGGAGATGATAAAGCTTGTTTGATCAAAGGAAAAGGTACTATATCTCTTGATGATAAGCATAATACTGACAACGTTTACTATGTTGAAGGACATAAAGGTGAAATACAAGAACCTATAACTATCTATTGTGATAATACAACAACAATTGATATATCTAAGAATCTAGTACTACATTCTAAAACTAAACATGTCTCTATCAAACTGAATTTTCTGAAAGAGAATGTTGAAGCAAAAGAAGTAAAACTAGTTGATGTGAATACTAAAGAATAGATTGTAGATATTTTCACTAAGCCTTTTCCTAAGGAGACTTTTGAATATCTCAGAGATCAGCTTGGGGTCATACCCCCACCAGTAGAGACTTAGACAATTGATGTTTGTCATCAACCGATAGAACTAACAGAGAAATCTTTAACTTTGGCTTTGATGAGGAGAGCTACTTCTCAAGGGGAGTAGCTGGTATACTAAATAAGTTGGTATTTTTTATTTGAACCTTGTTTTTGTATAGCTTTGGCATTTGATGTCAAAGGGGTAGAGATTGATATGGAAAAAAAAATGTTACTCCTAGGAGGGGAGACTTTATCCCTTGGGGAGAGATTGTTATTTTGGGAGAGATTGATTACTCTCTGTACTTGAATTTTGATTTTTGGATATCATCTCTTTGGGGAGATTGATTGTTTTTGGAATTTGGCATTTCTGGTTTGGCACTTTGATGGTTTTTCCATCTTGTGTTGCCATCAATGCCAAAGGGAGAGATTGTTGTTATTTTGGATATGTTGATATGGTTTTGTCATTGATGTCAACACTTATCAACTCTAGCACTTGGAGAATTGGCAATTGATAAGTCAATGCTTTGACATGGTTTTTATCATGACTCTTAGGTTTTTTGGCATCTTTTGGGTTGAATTGTGATAGTAAAGTATTGTGAATTGACTATATGTAATCCATGTTTTAAAACTAAACTTAAGAAATCATGTTTGAACTTTGTTGGTTAATTCCTGCAGCCATGCCAATTTATTCCTGCAGCCAAATGATTTGTCCCTGTGATATGCGGATTATTTAGGATAATGTCATATGTGAGTTAATGGATGTATTAATTGAGTAAGATACATATGCATGTCCTTGTATGTTGTTTTTGTTTTAGTTCAGATAATAATTGATGCTGCGGTGGATGATTTTCCTTCACGCTTAAGGACTGGAGAATCACATTCAGATAACTGGAGGTCAAACTGAAGGGGATTCGAGCAAGCACAATGTATGGCATAATCGAAGTAGTTATACTTCACCATGGGAGTTTAACTCTAGTGCATATTGAATTCACAAAATATTGCTTTGGCGTACAAAGACTGTGGTTCAGTTTCATGATCCATGGTTCCTGTAGCCAAGCCCTCAGTTATCTCCTTCATCTGACAATAATCTGCCTCTTCTTCTAGGTGTAACTTGAGTTGTCCATTGTAGTTGATCTTTTCTTTATAATAAGCTCTTCCTTCTTTCTTTGAGTTAGACAAGATGGAAAGGAATTGAGTAGAGTTTTGACAAGCATTCTAAATTTTCTCTTTTAAAATATGTAATCATTTTTAGGAAGAAATGAATAAGAATATGTTGTTCTGATCTATTAATAGTACTTTGCTGGGAGTTTGATACCACTCATCCAAGGGGGCCCACTTGGTGAGTGATCCTATGTTTATGATCATTAATATTAGTTTTTACTTAGTTGTAGTAGAATTTCATGACTGGATTGTTCCTACAGCCAAGGCAAAACGGTGTGATTTCTGTTATTTTCATTAGATCATTTCAGTAGTGTTTTGTGAGCTTTCATGTAGCCTTTCATGATTTCCATTCCTGCCTTTCCTTTCTGCATAATGTTAGCTTCTGTAGTAATGCAGAATAATCATTTAAGGAGCATAGTGCATAAATATTTCTAGCCCATTTCAAGTATTACATTCTTGGATTGATAACTAAATGAACACCAGCCATGAAAATAGTAAACTCTCCCATATGAATGTCCAAAGTTCGGATTGAGATTTCAATTAGAGGTATTATTATTATCATTATAGTTGGGGTAGACATTTTTGGCACCGTTGTTGAGGATGGTGTCAAGCTAAGAACCTTTTATGATTATTATAGTTTCTAGTTAATTGTTTGAAATTTCATGAATTTGCATGCATAATAGAAGAAGAGATGCTAGAGGTAGATTTCTGCCCACTCATACTACTCATGCAGAAGATAATTTTCTAGATATAAATCCTTTTGCTGAACTGTATCAAGTCCCACAAAATTTGAATCACCCTGAGTCTGAATTTCCAGAAGGTAGTCTTCAGTTCCTTTTTGGTCCACAAGAAGAAGAATTTCCTATAGTAACAACCACCACAAGTCCAATGCAAGGGAACCCACCTCCTGTTGGGAATAATCCACCACATGGTCCAACATTTGAGTTTCCCATCTCTGACTAGCATCATAATGCTAACCTCAAGAACATTCTAGCATCTTCACTTCCTAAGCTCTATGGGTTGGTGACAGAGGATCTTGGTACATTTCTGTTTGAGTTTGATGTTCTCTGTAGGAGTTTTGACTATACTACAGATGCCCATAGACTCAAAATTTTTCTAGCCACTTTGAAGGAGTCATCCTTGAGATGGTTAATGAGCTTGGGTAGTAGCACAATCAGCACATGGGATGAGATGAAATGGTTGTTTCTTGCAAAATACAAAGATTATTGTAGAGGCACTAATTGTCATGGGGATGATATCTTTAGAATGACACAAACTGAAGATGAGAGCCTTGAGGATTATCTAGAAAGGTTTTTGTTTAGTGTCAAGAAGTCCAAACATAGTACTTTGAA